>NC_087438.1:14917500-16167500 GCF_036321535.1 Camelus dromedarius
CACAGCCATATCTCCTCTTTAAAGCTCTGCACTTATTAGTGGTAATACAATATATTTTACTTTAGAATACAGTATTTTCGGACTGTATGTGTTGAAACATTTGGAGATGTTTATTTGTTGGAACTCTTTGCCAACTCTAACAGTCATATAATGACTACATAATATTAAAATGAAATTCAGGAATAGAGTTTGTTTTTGTATTTTGTGTCAGGAATGATACATACAAAAGGAAACATTTTGTGAATAAAAATATCAAGATACTTAATGTCTGTAAAAGGTATTTGAATAACAAATAAGAATAAATACTGATGTAAGTATAATTTTTAAAATTCAAATGTGAATTTCTGTTATCTACATTTTCTTATACTTTTTTTTTGTCATAATTATGCCATTAGTTCATTATCTCACAGGAATTTATATTTAAATAACCACACTATGCATTGTCTATGGAAGAGTAGAGACCCTAATTAATAAATATTTCTTTCAATACCTGGAAATACATACTATTAAAATAAACACACTCATAATAAAATAAATTTACATGAATAATGTATGCTTACATTTGTATATTTACTAAAATATGTGAATATAATATCTTGTACTAATACATATTTTTGTTACTGAACACAAAATAAGTTTTAAAAGAAGAAAATTATTTTATAAATAAACTATTTATTTACTTATTGCTTCATTTACTTATTCAAGACGTATGTGACCCCTTCTGTGTTCCAGGCACCTAAATTTTATAAGCAATGCTTCTCATTAGTGTTGTATTATTAAATGCCAGGTTATGTATTATATATAATTCAAATCACTAGGAAGCTAATCGTCTGGATAATGTTTACATAACTTCAACTGAATTTGCAAATATTATCATAATATTAAAATGCGTTGTCACTTGTCAGTTGGGTAATCAGCAGAGCGCCTAATTCAAATGACAGAATACTGAAAAAACCTATAGTACTTTACTTTTGTTTGTAAAAAGGCTACATTTTTTATTTTTGAATGAATAACTTTGATTTTGTTTTCATTTGCAAAGACTGTATAGGTGTTTTATATGCACATTCATTTTCAAATTAGGAATAATTTAGCAATTTTTAAAGTGCATAAAATAACACATAGAAGTAATACTACAAAGATACTAAGGTGGTGTTAAAGCATATGGTTACCTCTCTTGTATCTATAAATCAATTTATAAATGATAATTTAACCACTAGTTGCTCATCAATACTGTGTAAAGGAAGAGAATGGCATGATCTCTTCCAGCTATATAGCTTTGACCTAAGTAGTTAATGTTTTGAAATATCTCCAATGTTTTTTTAGTGCCTAGTAGGCCATATTTACTATGAAAAGTTCTGTCAATGGTGTAGGGCATGAGGATGAAACTCATTGTTTCAAAGAAATATAAATGTTGCCATAAGTAAAATGATAACACATAGATTTAACTTTTGGGGTACACCCTTAAAGAAACTCACAACCAGTATATTAGCCTGAATGCAAAGGATGTTCAATTACTATGTCTAAATACAATTGGTTTAGTTTTGAATTAAAAAAAATATTTTCTTGAAAGATCATGGTTATGTAATTTAAATTATTTATCCATGGTTTAAGTGTCCTGAAATGACAAGTTCCAGCAGTACTCTGGTTCTAAACCTACTTTGGAGGTATGAAAATGTCTGATGATTGTGTGTAACTCTTGATAGTTATGTTAGTCATTCAAGGCTGCCATAATAAAATAACATAAACTAGCTGGCTTGAACAACAGAAATTCATTTTCTCACAGTTCTAAGTCCAAGATCAAGTTTCCAGCAAGGCTGGTTTCTGATGAGACCTCTCTTCCTGGCTTTCAGATGCAGCCTTCTTGCTGTGTCTTCCCATGGTGGGCAGACAGTGGAAAGCAAGTTCTCTGGCATCTTTTCTTATGAAAGCACTGATTTCATCATGAGAGCCCCACCTTTATGGCCTCTTCTAAACTAACTATCTCCCAAAGCTCCCACTCCTAATTATTATCACATGTGCTTCAACATATTAATTCTAGGTGCACAGAATTCAGGTCATAGTAGTAGTGCTCCTATAATTCCATGTTCACATTTCATACACTTTCAGTTTTATTTTTGCCTCAGAGAATCTGCCTTCACTGCCTGGGAAATACATCTGTGTGTGTTGTGTTACCTGCCAGGGAACTGAGTATCACAAGGAGGGTGAATCTTCCACATACTATTATATGCTTTACCTCACTGCCTCCTTCCCATACTTTCAGTCCTTTAAGTATATTTTGCCTTATGTATGTGAACTGCTTTGTATTTCATTTTTGTTATTCTGTTTGAATCAATTCTCTCTCTTCTTAGACATTTTCCCAATAATAAAAATTCAATGATTCAATGAAAGAGTATTAGAGGTAAAGTGAAAAACATTAATAAAAACAGTTTATATTCATTTCAGCAAATTACACTTATATTTTCCAAGCTGTCTTTTTCAAAGACAAGGATTTTTGAAAGTGTATGTTCAGTTAAAAGAAAAAATTGCTTTTTCAGTTATAAATACCATGACAATTACATAATTTATAAGTAGATACTGATTTTCTAAAATGAACATCCGAATTTATTGAATGTATATTTTTGTCCAGGCAACTTGAGAAATAATTAATCTTGATATTCATAGAAAATTTAAATCAATAACTATAAGTAAAATGTGAGAAGCATTAATACTACCATTTTGTAAATTACATTGGCGTTTTAAGGGTTTCCTCTAAGTCTTTGATTCTAAAGAGTCTTTGATTCTAAAAATCACTTAAAGGCATTTAGCCTAACTAAAGTATGTTTTATGTAATGTCCCAAGATTACAACCTTGTGGAGAAACTTTAGGCAGCTGGACAAATCAAAGTCTAACAGATAATAACGTCTTTAGACTTTTTTCATTTAATAGAAAAATGAATTTTAATAACTAACAAATTATAATTACCATGTACTCCCAATTTTCACATCTGCTTAAAATTGGATTTTAAATAATAGAGTCTGTTCATTATATTGCCAACACATTTTCGTGAAAATTTAACTGTCATATAATGGTGTGAGGTGACCTGGACTCTGATACTGATAAAATAATAATTGAGTTAAACAATCAAAGCACTGAGTCTGATGTTGCAGGAATAGAAAGCAAAAGGAAACACTGTTCTTTCACTGGAAGAGTTTATAATCCCCTTTAAGAGGACAGTAAGAACAGTACAGAAGTTACTATAATGCAACATGGATTTTTAAGTGCCTTTGAAGAGATTTTTTAAAATTAGGAAACTAAAAAAGTAAATATTATAGTGATGGGATAGCATTAAAGGTGGGCCTCCAAATTTGTGTACAATTTCATAAGAGAAGTGGGGAATTAGGTGAGAGGGTACCGTAGTCAGAAAAAAAGCATCAAATGTCAAGAAAAATGTGTAATGCATAAAAGTAATGAACATGTTCAGAAAGAGCAAGTTATCAAGTGTTATTTTAAAGTGAGCAATTGTAGAGGAATGATAGTATATAAAGCCAGAAAACTAGTTTAGAATCCATATTGTAGAGGAATTTAATTTTCAGAAATTAGCTGATTAACTCAACAAATAGTTTATTTTGGACTACAATTCCAGAGACCATATTACACATTAGAAACCCAAGCTTCATAACAAAAAACACTAGGTCATGGGAGTGTACAGTCTAAAAGGAAAATAGAAAAAAGTGACGTAACTGCATGAATGTATCTGAGATTACAGTCATGGGATTCTCAGAAGACTGTGATAGAGAATTGCACAGTTCTAGAAGATATATGATATGAAATCTGACTTCATCAAATGGACAGAGGAGAAGAATTCCCTGAAGAAAAAAAAATGATCTCAGAAAGACAGAGATGGGAGGAGGACAAAAAATATTGCATGCATCTGAGAATGTGTATATGAAATAGAAGCCCAGTGTGGCTGCATCACAGATAGACAGGTGGTATCCAGTTGTAGAGGAGACAGGGAAAAACAATACAGTCCCAGATGTCATAGTTTTTTTTTTAAGTTATTTTGTTCTTTGTTCTAAAAGTAATGGGGAATTATATAAGTGGATAATAAAAGAAAATTTTGTTTTATTATTACCAAAATTTCATTTTAATAATAAAATACAGTTGAGTGAAAAAAGTTGGGAGGAACAAAATGTTTGGAAGGAAGGAAATAAAAATGTTGCTATAGTGGACCAGTTGGGAGGTAATGATTGCTCCAAATAAGTACTTTGGGGATAGATATATGTGCACTAATTTAGGAAATATTTAAGATTCAAAATGGAAAATACATAGTGGAGAATTAGAACTTAGAGAGTTATCCAAGGTTACTCTGTTGCTGGATTGTGATACTTCTTTGAATAATTGTTATATTCATGGTGATAGAGAATTTAGGCAAGACTGGAAAAGAAGATTCCTTAAAGGAGGAAGACTATAAACTCAGCTTTAAGTACCTGCAGAACTCCTCTGGGGTAGACATTCAAGCAAAGATGCAGATTTCCAATTTCAGAGTGAGGCTAGACTGGATGTAGAAGTTTGTGCATGATCTTTGCACAGGTAATTATTGGCATTGGAGTGACAGTGGGGTTTGGCTATGGAGCAATGAAAAAAGTAATAACGCACCCCCAAATATTGACCAAGTAGCCTGGGATAAGGCTGAAAGAAGATCAAGAAAGAATAAATGAGTGTTAAGAGAAAGCCAGGAGTGTGATGTCACATAATTGTTTCAAGAAAGAATCAACAAGGGCAGGAAGTGCTGAGACAGTAAGTAAAGGATACTGGCCGGCTTTCTAGGTGGAAACATCAATGAAGATGTTAGCAGTGCTATTTCAGAGAGGTTATGGATAGAAAACAGATTTTCCTGAGTTATTAAGAGAATGGTAATGAGGAAATACAGCCAGTTTTCAAAGGTAACTATTTCAAGAAATGGTTTATCTAGGGAGGTGACAGGGCTACCTTCATTTGAGTTATATTCATCAACTGAAGATGCATATAATTAAAATGGAGAATTTTTAAAAATTGGACTATTGTCTATATTCAATAGAGAAAAGGGATTGTATTACATTTAGTAAATGGCATAAATCATTTATATTTTTTCCTAATAAAAATGACAAACAAAGCTTCATTTGGAAAATTAATACAGCTAAGGTAAAATGATGACTTGGAGCTAAGCTTCTCTTGAAAGAAAGGAGAAAAAATGCAAAGACTGATACGAACATGTCTGTATGTGGACTTTTGGATTTGATGTACATTGATGGCAGAGAGATGGATATAGAAAAATAAGGAAACTGATGTGATAGATAAAATTTACTGCAGCTGGTAAATGGTTTTACCTAGAAATTGGTTCTCCTGATGGTAAAACACAGGCAAATATCAAGGATATAATTATTGGTGTCTGAATGTATATAAAATGAAATGATTCATAGGAAGCATGAGGTTATTTCCTCCACATTGCTAATTAAGTTCAATGATCAATTTCCTAACTTGATTTTGCATGTCCTGGTAACAACAGTTGGTAAAGGTTATCAGTCCTTTTAAAATCCTTTCTCCATTTGGCTTTAGGAAAACACACACTCCTGATTTTGTCCAAAGGTCCTGGAATTGTGGGGAGGGCTCAGTGGTAGAACCTGTGCTTAGAATGCACAGGGTTCTGGGTTCAATCCCCAGTACTTCCGTTAAAAAAAAAATCAGATAAAACAAATGAACCTACTTACCTCACCCCCCAAAGAACCAACAACAACAACAACAACAAAGGTACTGTGATTCTTTTCTGGTTCCTTGGCAAAAACCTGAAGATATCCAGGGTACGGTTATTGGATAGCTCCATTTTACTGATTTACTGATTTTCTGCATGTTATTTTCCATTTAATAGCTTGAGGTGCCCTTGATAGGCTAGCAAGTCCTATATTTTTATCTCAGTCCTGAACTCTAACAAGATATCTTTAATACATTTGACTTTTTCACTTGGATCTCAAATAGGTGTCTCAAAATTAACGGGACCAAAACCCCTCTCCCGATTGGATCTTCCCCAGTAAGTGCCTGTTAATATTGCGATCTCTCTCCCTTCAATTAATGAGTCCTCCACTCTGCTTGTTCTTTAGGCCGTGATCTTGATGTTATTAGTCATACTTCACATCTATCCCATCAGAATACGTTGTTTGCTCTTAGTTCAGAATATATTCTATATCTGAACACTTCTCACTGTTGCTACTTCTACAGAATCTCTTCCTAACTTCTGTTATTGCTTTTTGCCAACACATGGTTTCCATGCTCTTTTTGGTATAAACTAAGCATGCACATCCCTTAGAAGCTTTACATATGCTAATTTCTCTGCTTGCAACACGCTTTACCATCATTTCTGCATAGCTTGCACTGTTATTTTTAAGTCCCTACACAAATATGTTTTTTAACAAAATTCTTCCTGAATACCATTACAAAAGAGATTACACCTCGTTCCTACACTTTCTATGACTTTCCCATACTTTATTTTTCCACTTGGTAATACACCATAAAATGTAGCTTAATTTTCACTAGTTTATTTACGTATTGCTTACCTCTGGCTTAAGCAGTACTCTCCAATGGAACTTTCTGTGTGATGGAATTATTCTATATCTGGGCTTTCCAAATTGGTAATTGCGACCACGTGTGGATTTTTATAACATGAAATATATAGAGTGACTAAGAAAATGGATCTTAATTTTATTTAGCTTACTTTAAAGCTTAATTTAAATAGCCACACCTGGCCAGTGGCTATCATCTTGGACAGTAGAGAGCTAAAATGTTAAACTGTTATGGGGAAGGATTGTTCTCTGTTTTCTCTTCTTTAATTATTTTGCAAAGACCAATGTTTAAAGCATAGTAAGTGCCCAATACATGTATGCATTAGTGAATGAATGAAAGTAGGAGTCCAATTGTTAGTTGACAATCTTAAATCTAGATCATGGGAGAGCAATAATTAATAAAGATAAAACTGGAAGTTCATTAAAGAGAATTTTTTAAAATTTGAATTAAGAAAAAACTGAAGAATAAGTAGTCATATTTAAAAAAATATATTCCAAAGAGAGATTTGCAATTAAAAATTGTAAAGAGTTTGAGGAGAATGAAAAGTATGAAAATAACATCCTTGACATTTGAGGAAATGATGAGTAACCACAAGTAGAGAAGAACCAGTGCTTTGGTGAAGGAGTGTCAAGAAACTAACCTAGAGTTAAAAACAAGTTTAGGATGGGGTTGGATTAGAGAGAGTTCGGCAAATTAGGCAAATTGGCATATTAGCCATTTATTAAAGACTGCAAGAAAAAAGATCACATTATAACAGTGGAGAAATGTTATAATTCGTATTTGTTTATTTTTGGCTTAATAACAATTGAGTACATGTATGACCATTGGTACAAAAACGAGGAGAGTGACGTTAAGAAGCAAAACATAATTCCAAGGTCTTAGAAAAGATATCTTTGAATTGACTCAGATTATACAGATTTAAATTGGAAAAGAAGAGATTCTCTCTCTCTCTCTCTCTTTCTCTCTCTGTGGGTGGAAAGGAAATCTTAAAAGAAGCAATAAGCACAAAGGTTAGTTAAGGAATGCCTTTTCAGTCATCCTGAATTATAACAGGACAGAGAGAAACCACTTAATTTAAAGGATAAGACTGCTCTGGAAAATGTAATAGATATTAATTAAGTGTTGTTGAGCAAAAATACATGCCCAGCTGAGGTTAGAAAACATGAAAAAATCATGTTTTCATGAGTATTGACAATCATATTTGTCAACTCTGGTGTTAGGAGACAGAAAAAGACAGGGAAAAACAAGAGCATTTCAAACTCTGTAATTTCATGTGTAATGTTAAAAAAGTTAATCTGTGGCAAGATGACGAAGAATCAGGGGACCTGTACAGAGGAAGGTAAGTATGTTGTGATGATTAGACTTTCTGGAAGAGGTAATATAGCATAATACAATATGCCTGAAGGACCCTGACAAACTGCTACAACATAAAGCAAGTTGATATTACAGCTACATTTATTCCTGTCCATTGACAGGTTTCATTGTAGAAGTAAATTTAGCTAAGGCACCTATAGTGTAATTGCTTTAAATTTAAAAAAAATGAATACCTAGGATAAAACTGATTATAATAGGTTATAAACTTGCTAATATATTTTCCACACAGTCTACAATGAAATAGAGTTCTTAGATAATATTTATCTTTTCCATTATAATATGAGTTTTTTCAGGGCTTTGAAAACGGTTTCTTATTCAGAGAATGAATTCCTTTCTTTAATCAGTAAATGCAGTTTAATTTCTCAGTATTAGCTTTCACGTATTAGAATGTAAACTTTACTCCTTTACCGCACACTACATTCTGTGCACACTCAAGAACATCTCCCTGGTGTCTGAACTCCTCTGCTGTCCTGAGCATCGTACGCTGTCAGCTGTAGGACCTGGCTTAACCCTCCCTTTCGCCTTTGAGTGTGGTTCTGGCTGTTTTATAGTTCATTTCTCCTGACTGACACTTACAGGGAAGTTCAAGTTAAAAAATTCACTCAGGTAGTTCGCGGTGGCACCAGGATTTAGCATCCTGACCTCAGTGCTGCTTTGTCTCATGTACTCTTTCAGAACTTCTCTGTATTCAAAATGGTAAATCCCAGCTTTATGATCTGACATCACAGGCCACTCAGGAACTTGTCCCCTCATAGATTGATGATTTATAGTCTCCAGCAGAAAATTCTCAGACCAGTTTGAACACTTTCTTCCTGGGCCTCACATGTTCCTACTTCTTGTTTCGGTAATTAATTTTCCTGCAGTGGACCAAATGTTTCTGTCTCTTCCCAAACTCATATATTGAAATCCTAACCCTCACTGTGATGATGTTAGGAAGTGAGATCTTTGGAAGGTGACTGGAATTAAATGAGGTCATGAGGGTGGAGCCCTAATGAATGGGATTTGTGTCCTTTTAAAAGAAACACGACAAAGATCCCAGGGCTCCTTCTGCCAAGTGAGGTGACAGTGATAAGAGGGCTGTCAGTGAGGAAGTGGGTCCCGTACAGACACCACATCTGTTGATGTCTTAGTCTTGAACTTCTCAGCCTCCAGAATTGTGAAAAATTAAGGCTTGTTGTTTACAAGCCACCCAGTTTATGGCACTTTTTATAGCAACCAGAAAAGACTGAGACACCTCTTCATTTAACCTGCCAAAAACGAAGTCTTAGTAATATATTTTTTAAAGTTTGCATATCTGAAAATGCCTTTATTCCACCTTCATGTTTGATTTGTGGTTTGGTTGGATGCCAATGTCTATTTTAAATTCTGTTGACTTTGCTATTTAAAACCACTCTTTTCACACTCCGTGTTCTAGATGGGAGTTTGGTGCCCATCTTTATTGTCCCTGTTTTATGACGTGTTTATTTAGTTTTATTTCTTACTGTCTATTTAGTTTTTGCTCAAGTTTTCAAAATCTTATTTACATTTAAAAGAGCTTATAATTTGTAATTTTATTGTTTTTGATGACAGATGCCTTTTTTTATAGACCCAGTTTCTTCTTGAAGAATGCTTCCTGCATCAGAAAAAACAGCAACAACAATATGTCTCTATGGTTGATTAAATTAATTTCTGGGGCACAGTGTCCAGTGACATTGCCAATTTTGCTGATTGAAACATTGTTTTTAATGACTTGGTTAACTCTATGTAGACAAAAGAGTCTGGAAAACAAAATGATCAAGAAATAGATACCTAGAAAATGATTAGATATTAGTAAATTCCCTGTCTTTTTTTATATATTGGTTTAAGTTCTAGATGCATCCTATACACTACTTAGTCCATTCAAGCTGCTATAACAAAATACCATAGACTGAGTGGCTTATAAACAACAGAAATTTTTTTCTCACAGTTCTAGAGGCTTGAAGTCCAAGATCAGGGTGCTAGCATGATCCATTTCTGGTAAAGGCCCTCTTCCAACTTGTAGACTTCTGACTTTTTGTTTTATGCATACAAGGCGAACCACAGAGAGCAGCAAGCTCCTAGAGACTCTTATAAAGCCTGTAATCCTATTCATGAGGACTCTGCCCTCAGACCTCATGGGATCCTAATTGCCCCAACTCCTAATACCATCACACTGTGGGGGTAGGGTTTCAGCATACGAATTTAGGAAGAACACAAACATTATGGATTACGGACATGTATGTGTATATATATTTACAGAAAAAAGGGAAAGGGAGAAACAAAGAATGGAAGAGATTCCTGCCAATCAGAAATACATGAATTAAGGAAAATGAGAGCCAGAAATTTTGAAGATGTATTTTTTTCTATAACTAAACTCTCTACAGTCACTTTTATTGCTTTTATCTACTAAGCTTTTTTGATTAGCCACTTTGTTGAGGTACTTTTGAATCTTGTTTATAGCAACTCAGCTTGCTCTGTTATCTCCATTCCCTAATACAACTGTGTTTATGCAAATGAGACCTTTCTTTGCTATATCGCCTTGGGCTTACCTTCAAATGTTCTCATTCTTTATATTGTAATTGTGTCTCAATAACATCATACCTTATGTTTCAAAAGGAAAGTTTCAGACTTTGAAACTATACTTTGATTTATGATTAATATTGTATTGCTTTGTTATCTATCCCTCAAAAGACATATTATATAATGTTGGGAAAGTATGTATGTGTATATGTTGTTTCCTGTAGCACCCAAATTAAACATGCATATTGCTAGAAAATATTTTAAAATTAGAAAGAATATAATTATATGACATCCTTTAGATTTTCAGAAACTTAAAATTCTTCTCGAATGATTACCAGTTTACTGTCAAAAATCATTTTTATAACTTTACTTGCTGATCAAGGGGATTTTAGATCTTGGCCTTATTAACAATTTTTTTCATCAGAAAAAGAGAGATAATGATTAGCTTGGTGCTGGGGAGTTCTGTGTGTTCCTTTGGCAGAGATAAGTTACACATTTGGAACAAGGTAGCAAAGTGATATTACAGTGTTTTGTGAAATCTTACATTTTTAAATAACTGTCCAGGAAATATGTTCTGGTTATTTTCCATCTGCTACCATGTTTCTTCCATGTGATCAGTCCAGGATGCTGACCTTAGCAGACTACACCATCTAAATCCCCTTTGCCATCTTGCTTTCAGTGAACTTGGGAGGAGACAGTTTGGGTGCATGTCCTTCTTGCTCTCTCCTTGCAGGGTAAACGTTTAGTAGTGGTGGAATTTCCCTAGCTTCTCTTTGGGTGTCATCTCCATCAGCCTCCTTTCCCTTTAGATTCCATTAGGAGCTTTCTCACTTCACACCCTCAGGACTAAGATAATAGGGTTCTCTCACCACCACTCCCTATTGCAAGTTCTGGATAATTTACCATCTCTTGTAGGTTCCATTCAATTAATCTTTAAAGATGTTAGAATTATGCCTTGCATAAAATCACTGACAATTGTCTCTATTCTAATGATGGCATAAAGGAGGAGGAGAATCATTCTCCCTGAAGGCATTTCTAGACCAAATAGAATGAGCAGAACCATGGAAAAATCATTCAAGATGAAGTGGTTTAACCTCTATAGACACTTAAAGCAATAAATCTCAGCAGCAGAGAAACTAAGATAAAACAGTGTATGTTTAGCATTCCAGCCAAGGTTCTGTGGGAGAGTTGAGGGTTTCAGTGGCTGCGCCAATGGGGGTGGTGAATGTAAGGCTGGTAGATTGTCATTGCCACCTCTCCTCTCTGGACTTTGATGGTAATCTGGATTATGTGTTGGAGAAAGCCAGGAAAGCCAATGTTATGGCTCTTGTGGTGGTTGCTGAACATTCAAGAGAATTTGAAAAGATTATGTTGGAAATAATAGACAGTAATTTTAAAATACAATAAAATAAAATAAAAAATATGTTAAAAACTCAAGTAAGAAGGGTTGACAGCATGCATAAAAAAATTGGAATTCCAGCAGAGAGAAGAAACTCTGAGAAAGGATTAAATAAAAATGGTATAAATAAATAACACACTAAATCAAAAATCACTGAGAAACTTTTCCTCTTGAGACAGATGGACATGGTCTGCCCAAGAGTGAGGCGGGACAAGCACAGCTGAGACATACTGCTCACCATCACCATATATTTTATGTATTTATATGAAATAAAATAGACTTTAACCAAAGATTACTAATAAAAATTATCACGGGTATTTCACAACAAACATGATCAAAACAGAAGAAATACATGAAAGAATATATAACCTTAAGGTAGAGGTCAAAATCCATGAAGAAAAACCTAATAAAACTAGACGTAGAAACACCAAATTTTTTAAAATTATTATTTGGAGATGATAGTTGAAGATTTCCATGCACTTCTATCAGAGAAAAATGATATGCTTTTGTACAACATCAGTAAGTGTGTTTTGTTAGCCAGCCTCCGTGCCGACCTCCAATGGCTCCAACCTCCCTGTATTCCAGTCTCTTGTAGTGTCCTCTAATGTTTTACCAGAAATGGTCTGTATGACCAACAGCATGTGTAGAAGCAGTAGCATATTACTTCAAACTACAATCAATCCAAATGTTGTTCAACTAGTGTACAGCTATTAAAGGACATGTCTCTCTGTGTCTCTCTGATTTTTATTAATTGTCGAAGACTCAACAAATTGTAATTTTAAAATTAGTGAATTTTATTTTGTGTAAATTATACATAAATAAAGCTGTTAAATGTCACAGAAATTTTAAAAAAGATACATTAGCCTACATTAAATTTAAGGATTCGTATTTACCAAAATACAAAATTAAAGTAGTGAGTGTGTGAGACCAGCTGCAGACTGGTGGAAGATTTCCCAATATGTATATCTGAAATAGATACATATCCAGAATAGGTAAACCATTCTTATGAATAAGTAAGAACAAACATACTCAACCTAATAAATAATTTAAGATGCATTAGTATAATAATTTAAAAAACAAAGGAGCATAAACCAGACTATTTAAATGTCCAATTAATAAAATATACTTGGTATCAGTAATCATCAAAGATAATAAAATTACAACCACAGTATTATTCTACTGCACTTTCCCAACACAATGTCTAAAATTAAAAGAGCAGAAAGTACTGGTATTATGAAATATGTAGACCAACTTGAAATCTGACATTCCTAGTGAAACTGAAAAATTGAACAACTATTTTGGAAAATTATTTTTCGGGATTTCTAAAACTTTTGAGCAAAAGAAATCAGACACACAACATATGACACAATTTCCATTCAAAAGGTGCATGAGAGAATTGTGGATCACAGAAGTGGTATGTCTCTTGAAGAGTATAATGATTTTCTGGGTATATAAAATTGCAATACCTTATCAAGCTCAAAAATATGTTTTACTCAATAGTAACAAAATAAATAAACACTTTATGTTAAAAGATTAAATTAATATAGTTTCAAGAAAATTATATGAGAAAACAGGCCTCTGATTCAATTTTATACTTTCCTCAAAATAAAGAATAAAGTGAATAAAAAAGTAAAAGTAAAGTCTTTTTTTAAAAAATTGTATTCATGTATGCACAACATTCAAATTTGATAAGACAATATTTATATTGGGTATATTCTGAAAATGGATATTTAATTATCTGATTATTATCTTCATTTATGATATATTAAAATTTAAGAAAAGTAAAAATTGAGAGTACAATAGAAATGTATTATAAATAGTTATAAGTCCATTTTGTAATTGATAGTATCAAAATTAATATCATTTTGGAAGAAATTCTGATATTAAGCCAGGAAATAATTAAGCCTTTTTTCCTATATTGTCTGGTATTCCTTTGCTTTGATTAAAAGGTGATGATTCATAATTATTTTCCTTACTTAGATATACATACTACATCCATTATTTTAAGGGTTTTTTTGCATCTGACCATTTCTATAGAAATTTATTTTTATTACAGTAACATTTCAGAAATGTAAAGTAAGTTGCTGAAAAATCCCTTTCTTCTAGAAGTTTCCCAGAATCAATATTTATATTGTGATTATGATGTCATCAAAATAAATTAGAGACACATAAGAATTGCCTCTTAATCAAAAATTGTAAAGCTTATTCTGAGAGAACGTGACCCATATTTTGAATCTTTGGAAAATGTTTAGAAATAAAAGCAAAGTGAAGTGCAGAAGAACACATTTTCAACCTTAATGCCACATTTTTCTTATGTAAATGAATATATGAAGTGGTTGAGGCCAATCAATTAAATAAATATGTTAATAATAAAATTACTCATTAAAGAAATGCATAATAGACATTTTTAGTTGACCCATTATTCACAGAATAATTTCTGAATAAAGTGGTGATTTTGGGGGGCAAGAAGAAAGTCTGTGCATGATACAAAAGCTTGAAATATTCTAATAAGTTATCAGATTTATTTTTGTAATCCCATAGTTGGCTTCTTTCTCTTCTATTCTTCCAATTCAATACAAATTTTGACTTGATTTTGGAAGAAATATGAACCTTAGATAGATTGATATTATGGAACACTGTATTCGAGGAAGCACAAAGCAGTGTAATGCTATAGTCACTCTTTTTTGGATTTTTTGTGACAGATAAAGAAAAAAAATTACAGGTGCAGGTGAATAATAGCTTGTCAAAAAGAACAAGGGAAATGAAGATACTTGTAAAGTTGTATCTTCATTTGAATTATTTATATGAAAAAGGAAAAATGAATTTCTTACACATAGAGCAAAATATGCTGCAATTTCTTTAACCTGTGCTTTAAATAGACAAGTAGAATCTGTTATTGTATTATTTCCAGTATGAAAAGAGTAAGAACAGACTTGTCCTTCAGAAATTCTTCAAAGAATAAAATTTGAGAGCAAAACTTATACCAGCTTCATTTGTGAGAAAGCGTAATAGCATTTCAGCAAACTCTAGATGGTCTTCAATGAACAATCAAACCATATACATCTGCTATGACTAGAACACAGATTATGGTTTATTTTCAGCATCTGATGGGGATTAAGTGGTTCAGTACATGAGGAGGCATGTTAAACTTGGGCTAAAGGAACCTAAACCACAGGTCTTAGTCTGCAGGATTCTTGAGGCATTGCCTTGGGAAATATTATGAAAGAGCCATGGGACTTGATAGGAGAATCAATTTCCAGATAATCACGGTTGATAGAGGTGTGAGCCATTTTGGATGTGTTGTTACTTTTTATAGTTATCTTAGGTACTAGATGTGTAAAATAGTTATACAGCAGTAAATTTTATCTGATTTTTAATTTCTTCCTTTCTTCAAACCTTTAATGGATGCCAATGGGGTTTATATTTTAAATTTGAGGGAATATAAAAAAGAAACTTGGTGATTTACCACACAGTTATTATTTGTAGATAAATAGTATAATTTGCCTTTAAGGTGTATTCTACCCACCCAGACACTAACTGTATAGATTCAGAGATTTTTCCCCCATAATTCTAGTTTTCAAATACCCTATACATGAAAATTAGTTTTCATACCTGAGAAATGACTTGAACTATATTACTGTGTGAATTAATTATTTTCTAGGCATTTCCTCTCAGGAAATTGAGAATCAAGAGGAGATTGTGATTGAAGGATGTGTAGGTCTCAGGTGTCTTTAAAGTAATGATAAGGAAATGCTATAGGTTGGCCTTGAAAAATTACTACATAGTTATAGCCATCGTTTCAATTAAATTAATCATACTTGGAGATTGCATTTTCTGATCAATTCAGTGCATAATAACTTGCCTTCAAAGTTTACTGATATAATTAATAGATTGGGACAGAGAAATATCCTAGTAAAAGTTCTTAGACTTCATTAGATCACACAGCACTTTGAATATCTGAATAGACCACTGAGCCATCCTCCTAATAAATGTGGTTATTTATATATATGATCATATACACAATTTCCAGTGTTTTACAAAACTCTGTATACAAAACTGTATTAGTCAGGGTTCTCCAGGGAAAGATACACAATAATTGATAGATAGATAGATAGATAGATAGATAGATAGATAGATAGATAGATAGATAGATTACTTTAAGGAATTCAATTGACTGGGAAGATCCAACTCCTCAAAGTAGGCCAGCAGGCTTCAACCCCAGGAGAGCTGATATTGCAGTTTACACCTGAACACCATCTGCTGTAGAATTCCCTTTTGTGTGGTGAAGGTCAGTCTTTTTGTTTTACATAGGCCTTCAACTGACTGGATGAGGCCCACCTACATCATGAAGGGTAATTTATTTTAACTGACTTCACTGATTTAAATGTTAATTCTGTTCAAAAGTAGCTTCACAAAAACATCCAGAATAATGTTTTTTTCCCCTTGCTGCCCCTCTGTCTCTTTATATTTTTATTTAATTTTATTGAAGTATAGTTGGCATACAATGTTGTGTTACTTTCGAGTATACAGCATAGTGGTTAAGTTTTACATATATATTCCTTTTCCTATTCTTTTTTATTATAAGCTATTACAAGGTATTGAAAATAGTTTTCTGTGCTATGTAGTAGGACCTTGTTGTTCATCTATTTTGTATATGGTAGTCAGTATGTGCAAATCCCAAACTCCCAATTTATCTCTCTACCCTCCCCCACTTTGCCTCCTGGTGACCATAAGCTTGTTCTCTATGTTTGTGAGTCTGTTCATCCAGAATAATGTTTGACCAAGTATCTGGGCATCATGGCTAAGCCAAGTTGACACATCTAATTAATGATCATTTGTCCACCCCTTGTTCGATTGTCACCCATATGCATTTTTTAAACCATATTTAATCACCAAATAAAGACAACAACATGGTCATACTTTGCCTAACATGGTAAAACTATCCTTCACACAATCAAAAGCATACTAAGAATATTTAAATATGATGATATAAAGTCAATATAACTTCTGTTACACTGTGAGTGTAAGGAGAAAAGAGAGGGATGTGAACAGAGATATTTGCTTAATATATATAAACAAATACACTAGTAATAGAATAAAGAAGAAATGCTCATGACAACCCTCATTCTTGTAACTGGTCATGTGGTTTTAGCTGGTTTCTATAACTACATTTTTCTACTACCTTTTTTGTATTCTCTTTGCCCTCCACAAGCACCTCTGCTAGTTGTGCTATGTAACCCCAGATAGCCAGTCACTTTACTCAAGAAAGGATATATCCCAGTTAAGTGTAAGAATGAGTGTGATAATGACTATAAGGCATATAAAGAGATGTGTTTCATGCTCTCATTCAGCCTCCAGAGTAGTTGTAAAATTAAAAGTTAAACACATAAACATATATATATATATAACTACATAATTAAAGTATTCTTAATAAAAATAAAATGAAGTGCCTAATTAAATGGAGAGTTAGAGAAATTGCTCTGAGCAAGTAACACTTAAGAAGAAATAAGAGTTGAATGGGAATTAGGAAAAGAGTTACAAAGGAAACTATTATAAGTAAAGTGAACCATATATAAGATCCTAATGCAGAAAAGAGGTAAACACATTCTAGGAACTGCAGCGTGTGTACGTGTGTGTGTATGTATAGGTCTTGTGAGAGACACAAGACTAAAATGATTCAATAAGTTAAGACAACGCTAGCTGGTTGTGATGGTTAACTTTATGTGCAGTCTTGGCTAGGCTATGGTACTCAGTTAAATCAAGACCAAATTTACATTTTGCTGAGGAAGTACTTTGTAGATATGGTCAATATGTACAGTCTCTTAAAAATAATACCTTGCCTTCTGTTATTGTAGTTGTGCTAAGGCACAAATGTAGAAGCCTACTGTTTACTACTTTTAAAATATATAATCTATAAATGAAAGTTTGCTGAATCAGGAAAGGGTATAATTCGCTAATCTTAAGTATTAAAATTTCCACAACTATCTTTATGTTTATCTTTCACATTTGTGCTAATACCATACCTCTTTATAGAAAAAAAGAAGTTATACTCTTAGTTATATCACATCCTTAGTAGTCCAGGAGGTTACATTCACTCTTACTTTTCCTAAACCTGGAGAAATGCCCAAAACTTTAGCAGGTCTTATATTTTATGCTTGTGGAAGATATTGTTCAATATCAATTATCCTCCTCACTAACCCTCACTATGTTACCAGTCAATGGAATTCCACTTTAACTTAGGAAAGACAAGAGACACCTAGATCTTGGACAAAATAAAGCCCTACCAGTGTCCTTGGGTATGAATCATGATTCGTTGAAGGCAGTAATAATAATCCCATTCAATATTTACAGTGGTTAGTCTAATGGTATATTTATAATTCAGTGCTAGTCATGAGAAGAAATCAGCTTTAACAGCTATTGAAAAAGATTACTTCCCAAGGCAAAGCTTTGATAACAGTTATCTTTATACTCTGCCCTTCCTTACTAATATATACACTTAAGTGAAGTTTTAAAGACAGTATTTTATGAGGAAAAGTCAATAGAATGACGTAGACATGATTGTTGAGTGGCTGACCAAAAATGTAACCAACCTCTAGACATGTTAAAGAGACAATACATCTTAGGATTTGTGACACTGTTTGCTTTTTATCAAAGGTTAAAAAAATTTACAGACTTTTGTATTGGTGCTGAAAAAATGAAAATGTTGATTCAAAAATTACCTAACCCATTTTTCAGAATTACAAACTTTGATAACTAAGAGAAGATAGCAGAGATGAGTACTTAGTCTCAAACTGTGGATGTGGGGCTATGATCAGGAGAAAACCTGTCCAATGTATTTATGCTGTTCACATATCATCAGTAGTCAGAATTTTCTTAAATGGGGTTGTTTTTGTGAAGCAAACACATTGTTATGCCAGAAAAGGTTGTGAAAAATTTGGCTTCATTACATGAAGTTGATTAGGGAATCTTTCACTTGAGATCAGCTAGAAGTTTTGCCTGGTAATGTGGAAGTTAGTCATAAGCTTAAAAAATATGAAACTGTAGACAGCATGCCCTGACAAAAGCATCTAATTTTTTTCATGGAAAAGGATCAAGATTCCTTGGTTAGAGGGCATGCTAATTATTTGGGACCACATCATGCAGAGATAATTGAGTCCTTCACAAAATGAATTCTGTGTTCCATATAAAGCCCTGTAGCAGCAGTGATAGTTCTGTATCACATAATGAATTGGAACCATATCAGAGCTGTCACTATTGCCCCACATCATTTCAGGTCTGTTTTAAGGATAGCATGACAGCTAAGGTAATCCAGTGGGAGTTTTTGGTGAGAACTGGATGGCAGCATCCATTATGTATGTTATTGTTCATCATGTCTAGAAAAGCACTTTGATGGAGACCACATATCCCTGGTTCAGTGCAATATCTGCAGTGTTTTTAACAAAAATCTGATACAAGATAAAGACTGTTGAATGAATTAAGTTAACATAGCATGCCCTGTTAAAAAAGATGTTTGGTGTGCCTGTTTGAATAATGAAGTAGGTAGATAGAGATGATTAGTTGTAAAACAAAGAGCACATTATAAGCACTATCCTCCATGTCTCTTTTGCTTTAGCTTTTTCTTAAACTGTAGAACTGTCTAGATTGGATTCTCACTCCAAAACAAAGCAGAAGCTATTTTATTTTACTTTAAAGAATATATAAATTCAAATACAGTATGTAGGTAAAGCAAACAAAACATATACATAGTAAAAACATATTAAGTAAAGTAATCAAGGTAAAAGTAAACCAATGGAAATAAAACTATAAAGTTTCTACACAGCAAAGAGACCAATGGACCAAGTTTAAAAAAAAAAAAACTACAAAAAGGGAAAACATATTTGCATATGTCTGACAAGGGGTTATTATTCAAAATATAAAAGGAATTCCTACAACTCAATAGCAAGAAAAGTATATCAATAATCTGGATAAAACTGGGCAATGGACTAAAACAGATATTTTCCAAGAAAACATCCAAAATTGCCATCAGATTAAAAGATGCTCAACATCAATAATCATCAGGGAAACACAAATCAAACCACAATGAGATAACACCTCACACCTACTAGGATGGCCATTATTAAAGATAAAGAAAGTGTTGGATAGGATAAAGAAAAATCAGAACCTTGTGCATTGTTGGTGGGAATGTAAAATAATATAGCCAGTACGGAACACAGCATGGAGTTTACTTTAAAAAAATTAAAAATATCACTACAACAAGATATAGCAATCCCACTTCTGAATATTTATTCAAAAGGATTGAAATCACAATCTTGGGACATCTGTACTTCCATGTTCACTGCAACACTATTAACAACAGCTAAGACATAGAAACAACCCAAGTGTGCACTGACAGATGAATGAATAGAGAAAATGTCATAGAAACATACATTGGCATATTATTTAGCCTTCAAAAAGGAGGAAATCCTGCAATGTGTGACCATATGGATAAACCTGGAGGACATTATGCTAAGTAAAATAAGTCAGGTGCAATAGGACAAGTACTGTATGATTCCAGTCATATGAGGTACTCATAGACTCAGAGAAACAGAGAGCAGAATGGTGGTTGCTATGGGGAGAGGGAGATGGGAAATAGGGCATTCCATGAGTATAAAATTTTAGTTGTCCAAAATGAGTAAGTTCTAGAGATCTGCTGAACAACATTAAGCATATAGTTAACAATACTGTATAGTGCAATTAAAATTTTATTAAAAGGGTAGTTACCATGTGAAATATTCTTACTATAATAGAAAGAGAAATATACTAAAATTGAAGTTGTAAAGATGATTAACATTAAGTTGAATATACAGTGTTTCAAGTCGGGGTAAATGTGGAAGCATGAAGGACAGAGCAGAATAAAAGATGACTCTGGTTCCTTTATTAGGATTTGAATGTATTGTGGCACCAAATGGTTGAACTCTAGAAAAGACAAGTGATGATTTATGAAGTATGACCACTGGATATTTATGGACTTGCACTGAGGATATTTTCCATCTATCCAAATGTAGATGTCAAAAAGTTACTTACATTCATTCA
Source organism: Camelus dromedarius (assembly GCF_036321535.1). Classification (NCBI taxonomy): domain Eukaryota; kingdom Metazoa; phylum Chordata; class Mammalia; order Artiodactyla; family Camelidae; genus Camelus; species Camelus dromedarius. The sequence goes on from NC_087438.1 coordinate 14,938,436, forward strand.
TTCATTCAGAAACTACTGTACGCATATATATATATATATGAGTTGATTGATTGATTGACTGATTGATGGCATTGTGTGTCTGGACACTGTACTAAGCATTGGAGTTAGAGAAAGAACTGATTCAGAGAGAAACATCTTTGTCATCCAGAGAGAAAAACTGATGTTTTGGTGGTCAAAGACACAGAAGAGAGAGTTTTGAGATAGAAGAACTTGTAAACATTGTTGATTGTTGCTAAAAATTCAGATAATGTGGGAACCCAAAAGCGCCATTAATTTAGAAGCATATAGAACACTGTTGACCTCGGTCAGTGCAATATATATAAAGAGATGGAGATGGGGGCTGAACTGTGACTGTCCAAAACTTGAGCATTTTATACTGGCAGCTATAACTCATAGTTCACTTTGTTAATTACACTAGTGAAGATTAAAACATTTAGTCAAGGAAGCAGAGACACTAGGCTTTCAGACAGACACGAAATAGTCCTATTTTTTTCCTTCAACTTGTTGATACATATGATATTTGGGTACATAGAGTACTGAATTTGGGCATGGAAAATAAAATATGCAACCAACTACATAAAACAAAGACAAAAAATGCTGATTCCCTCAAAGGTTAGGTAAAATGTCACTAACACCAACTGGGGTCAAAGCATCCTAGAAGGGAAAATTATCTGCTATCCTCTGCAAATTACTTTCTAGCAATTGCTTTATTACCCTGGTGCTTCAAGTTCATCTCTTCTCCATGGCAGCTAATGAAAAAGTCTGAAAAATTCTGGGTATCCTGGAATTATTTTGGTGAGCAAGGTTTTCTAAACAAAGAGAGTGTATTATGTATAGATAATGTATATAATAAATCAGTTGATATTATGTAAATACATAATATATGATATATAAATATATAATGCATTGCACATACTTTTATTTTATATGGAAATATGTATACTATATACGTCATGTAACCTATATACATATATGTGTGAAAAAATATAGAATAAAATCACCTAGCTTTGACTAAACAATTTACATCTAGTAAAGATAATAACTTTGTTTTTCCTAAAACAGTTTAAAATAGGATATAAACATGTTCTGAGTTGGCTAGTTATTTGATTAGTGTATTCTGTGAAAAGGAGCTATAATTCTAAATTTTTATTTCTTTTTAATTTTATAATGCATAAGAGTATACATAAATTGATAGGGCGAATATTTCTCCAGTTCCTATAGTTTATGCTGACTATGGTTTTATACATTTTGAATACTTCCTATTATATCATGTCCTCTCTATTGGTTTATAATTTACATACCTTTTCACAAGCCCAATGCTAGTTGGTACATTCCCTTTTTTCCAGGATAATGCAAGGATCCTGAAAAATATATACCTAGTTCACACTATTCAATTGACATGTCCTTGTCACTCTGTATTTCAATACTAAATATTTGATCTAATTTCAAAAGGATAATGTTCGGCAATCATAATTAATTTTGATTTACTGGCGTAGTTACCATTTCCATTGCCCTTCATTCCTTTCATGTTGTTTTATAATCCTGTCCCCATGACCTTCTGTCTTTCCTGATCTCTACTTTTGTGATTTCCACAGATGCTGGCTTGCTCTCAAGCTTTCATTCAGTTTTTGTTTCCATAACACTTATCTCTTGAATTACTTGTTTTATTATTAAAATAAAAAAATTCTTCTAAGATATTTCTATGCTCTTTTTATGTTTCAGTCATCTAACAAAAATCTTCATTTCATATCTTATCTCCTCTATTAACTCCAGTTTCTGAAACGCTTACAGGTCTATTTCTACTTTCTGTTGATCTTGCTGGATGTTATTCATAATTTCTGTTCTCCCAGGTCCTGATCACTTTTATAGGATGTGGCAAGTGGATTTAAAACATGTTTTCAAATATTGAATACTAATAAGAATATTTTCCTTCTGATAAAATGTATTTGTTTATTCCAGATGTCTCAGTCCATTAGTAAACCAAGATCATGATATTTTAACTTTAAAGGTTAAAGTCATTCAAGGCTAGTTTTTGGTTAAATGCCAGAAAATGTGTGCCTGGCTCTTTCAGAGTTACAAAAATAAAGGCTTTCAGGGTGGTGATTAGCAGAACAGAGGAAGTCTAATCTCCAAACTTTGTTCCCATATTCCTATGAGACTCTTAAAAGCACATTTCAGGTTGTCTGCTGCCTCTTCCAAAAAAGGACAGATATACACTAGGGAAAAATAGTTCCAAATGCTAGACTCAGATCTCAGAATATGTGTTATTTTCTTCCCTGGGAGGTTGGCCCAGAAATTCTTAGCAATTGTGTTAGCTCTTTGATGCCTACAAGCAGATTTTTAAAATATCTATATTGTCCAGCTTTCTTAATTGCCTTCAGTAGAAGAATTGGTCTTGATCTGAGTCACCACTACTATATGTAAAAATCTTACATATTCTTTGTAGGATAAAAAAAATCTGTCATGTGATTGTATGTAATAATAGGGCAAAGAAAATAAAAGAACTTTGATAAAAATGACTTGAAAAGGAAATTTTATGGAGAGTCTGCTTTTCTTACAATTTCTCAAGAGTTTGGCTGCAGTTGAACCATTTTATTTCTTTCACAATAGCCAATAGAGTGTTTTACATGGAATAAATACATTTCATGAAGAAAGGCAAGTTGAAATATCATATGCTGCCGGTGTTTTAAGATCTTAATGTCGGTTATTATTTTACATGGACAAATACAGCCTATTACCTTTCATTAAAGGTCATGATTTTTTTCCAATAAAGAAAATGAATTAGAACATGAAAAAAGTAAGAACTTCAGTACTTAAATCAGCTTAACTGAATTTCCTACACAGTTCAGGGAGGAGAAAAAAAATAGAATTCCAGGGGTTTTCTGAAAGTTCTCGACACCTACTAGCAACATAGGCTTCAGAAATATTATTTGATTAATATTTCTTATAAAAAAGCAAAGAAAAAAAGGTCATTCAAGATTAGATTAATATATTCTGATTATCTACTTCATGAATTGTGTGGCTTGGGGTAAATATATTAGAATTAGAAAATTTAAAAGGACAATCCCTCTTCTCGGTATATACTGCATATAATTGAAAATCGGACTCAAATAGTTGTTTGTAAAACAGTGTTCATAGCAGCATTATTCCTAATAGCCAAATGTAAAAAAAAACCCAAATGGCTGTTGATAGATGAATGGCTAAATACAAGTTAGTATAAAAATACAATGGGATATTATTCAGCCTTAAAATGGAATGAAAGTCCAACACATGCTACAATGGAAATGAGCCTTGAAGATACTGTGCTAAGTGAAATAACACAGATGCAAAAGAAAAATATTGCATGATTCCAATTATATAAGGCACTTGGAATAGTTAAATTTATAAAGAAATAAGGTAGACTCATTTATTGTATAGCTAGAGTTCCTATTTCCTAATATCCCTCACTTATTTCTCTCATCCTCCCGGTACCCTTCCACCTGTTTGTTCTCTGTGCGTATGATTCTTTGTTATGTTTGTTCATTTGCTTTGTTTTTTTAGATTCAACATATTAGTGAAATCATACAGTATTTGTCTTTCTCTAAAGCATCTCTGTTTTATCTGTGCAATTAAAAAAGGACTTTTAAGTAATAATTTGTGACCTGTGTTTTGAAATATAGGTAATAATTAATAAGGTGAATAAAGGTGGGAAAGACATTTTTTTTTTCTGATAGAAAAATAAGAATGAATAGAAAAACAGAATTGAAAAATAGCACAATGCAGGTGGGAGATTACCCTGTTTGTTAATGACCATTGAAATCTAATTTAAAAAGTGAAAGATAACCTGATTCTGGCTTGAATTTAGTCTTTCTGAAACTCAATTTTCCTTGATATTTTAATTTGTAATATTAGTGTTTTTTTCCTTCTAACTCTAGAGTTATTTTGTCATAAATAGATAAACAATGTGGACCTATTTATTCACTGGAGAATCTCCACTTACATGTTAGTTGTTAATATCACAACTGTTTCTAGGGCATGAAGTGTTAATGCCATACATAAAATTAGTGGTTTTCTACATGATATATATCATTCTCCTATATAACTGTTATAAATTGTAATTAAAGTCTCAGACTACTCTATAAGGTAGTTGAAATACTTTACGTGTAAAAGGAAAATTTGATACAATATTTATTAATACCTGCTGCCCGCCATTTTTATAGGGACAGTGGGTATTTCTAAAATACTTACCCACATGAAGCTTACCTATTCATAAGTGAGAAGGGCAGATAATAGAATAATAACTTAAATAGTAGGTTAATGTAGAAAATGTCATGGAGAATTAAATTTTTTTTAAAAGGAAACGCTAGGGGAGGTGGTTCAGTTTTGAATGGGAAGGACATGGAGATCCTCATGGAAAAGTGATTTTTATGCAGAAATTTGAAAGCTATGAATAGGAAAACTTTATGTTTCTGAATCAAGGACATTCCAGAGCAGAGGCTCTGAGGCAGAAATGAGTGAGGCGTGTTTGAGGAACAGTCCTGAGGCCCACATGCCGTCCCCACTGCACATAGGAACTCGTTCAGTTGTTCTGAAGGTGCTGGTCCACAAAGGCTCCAGTGGAGGAAGTCTGCCATAGCTGCCTGGGGCTTGACTCAAGTCTCAGGCCTGCCTGGGAAATCATGAAACCCCTGGGAATGGATTCAGGGTTCAACCCTGCCTCCAGCCAGGGGCCACAGCAGTGATTGTGCCCCTCCAGAGCAAGCCCAGAAGACTGCTACGCCTAGATCCTGTCCCTCTGCTCACGGTGCCGAGCGTGCCCTCTGGGCTAGTGGAGAAGGCTGCTATGGCTGGGCTGTGTCTTGCCCCTCTTTCTGTGTGCACTAACAATGGAGATTTGCATGGTGGACCCAGGTTGTTTTGCACACACTTCCACACTCAGCCTGCACCACATTCCAGCCGCCTGAGGCTGCCTCTGTGCAGTCAACCCCAGTCCCCTCCCTAGATCCATTCCCTGAAGCCTAAGCTCCAGCACCCAGTCCTGGCCTATACCCACTGGCTCACATCTCAAGCTAGCAGGGACCCTCTGCGCCAGTTTCTCTCTGTTCTGTTTGCCAAGTGGCTGCTGCTTTCTCCTCCAAGTCTCTGAAGCTCCTTCTCTGTCCCAGCGGACCTCCCCTGTGGAGAGGGGGCTTCCTAGGGTCAGGGCACTTTTCCTCTTTCGCTGCTTCCTCCCTGGGGGACAGGTACCTCCCTGATAACTTTTTTTTCCCCCTCCTATCCAGTTTTGTGAGGATTTTCTTTGTAGTCCCAATTATAAGAGATAGTCTGAAAATTCAGTAGATACTCTTTGAGAATTGTTCCGTATGTAGATGTAATTTTTGATGTATTCACGGGAGAGGGTGAGCTCTGAGTCCTTCTACTCCACCATCTCGAAGCCCCCTCATTTTTGATTCATTTCTCACCTTTGCACCTGGGAGCTTTTGGAAAGCAAGGAGAGATATTAAATAGGCCACACAATGAACAATTATACAGCTAACATCTATTTATTGTATAGTAGTAAAAATAAAGAAATATCCAAAGACTGCATTGTCTCTGTTTAGGAGAATCAAGGATAAAAACAAAGAGAACACATTACTGGGACTGAGTAATTGAATAAAGTTAAACAATTTGTGGAATCACAACCACAATATGTTTGCAGTATGCACACACACATATACATCTGTGAATCTACCCATGCTGTGTGTGTGTGTGTGCATGTGTGTGTGTGTGATTACTGCAGAAGTCAGCAATCCTTAATAAAATTGTACTAAAATTTAATTCTGACAAAATTCAGTGTTGCCAAGACCTAAGGGTAAAACTCAATTCTATCACTTTTTAGGTATGAGTGTTGAGTTATGGTAATAATAATGAATAACTTCCTCAAAGAATTGCTGTAATGAGAAAATGAGTTAGTATTACTAAAGTACTTAGAATAGTAACTGAGAAGAATAAACGCCATATGTATTCTTAAATATGTTTATTTAACATATTTATTCTTAAATATGCTTATTTAATATTTGACTGTTTATTATTAACATATCAGTTAATGTTTTTAAATGACATTTATTGAGCATTCTTTTGTTGGACCTAAGGAATATGATTGTATGTTGAAAGGTAATTTAGAAATTGATATTTTGATGTTGAAGTACAAAATGAATAATCGGTTTTATTTTTATTTTGTCCTTTCAATATCATTATTTAATCTTCTATGAATTGATAAGTAATGTTTTCAAAAAATAAGTTGTGTCTCAATATGTATAGATTTATTTAAATGTTAATTTGAGCATTTGGAAGGTCAAAATTATATTTTCCATTTACTGATACTGCACACTAACGTCTTGGAAGAAACGAGCTCAATTAAGCAAAAGTGTTTGACATTTTAAAATGTTAACCTATGTGCTTTATTGTCCAATATAATGAATAGATTGCCAAAACACTCAGTCAGTTTTGAATTATTTTATAAGAAAGAGCACAGCATGAATGACAGTATTTTCCTTGAAATTTATAAAGCCTAAGGCAATTAAACCAATCCATTTTATTATAGCTAAAACTGAGATAACCTGTTACTTCTAAGAAGTAGAAATAAATTTATCCTGAAGCAAAGTTTAATTGTTTTTAGAAGGTGGAAGCCAAATTTAGTTGGGGGCTGATTATTCTGATTCAAATGTACTTTTTCTCAAAACAACATATATTTATAAAGAAGAAATAGAAAACTCTATTTAATACATTAAAATTTGTCTATAATCTGGCTATAGCAAGCTCTATTTATATATGAGTTATTAAAATATGATAAATAAAACTTCACAGATAATTATTTTTAAGAGTTTCAAAGAGTTATAGTTAATATATAAAGAACTCAAATAGTTAATCTGTATGATTTGGTGAGTTTGGACATAGGCAAACATCTATGATCTCATTGCCACATTCTTGGTAATCCACAAACCCAACCCCCAATTTTCCTTGTATCCCTTTGATTTTGTTGTTTTGTGTTTTGTTTTTGTCTTAAAGTGCATAATACTGTATTTTAACTACAAACACTATGTTGTACAGCAGGTATTTAGGAAATTACTCACCTAGCATAATGAAAACTTCATAGCCACTAAACAGTTTCCCATTTCCTCCCCTCCCTGCAACCACTATTGCATTATCTGCTTCTGCGAGTTTGATTATTTTAGATATCTCATGTAAGTGGAATCATGTAGTACCCTTTTTTTAGTTTCTATGACCAGCTTCTTTCACTTAACGTAAAGTCCTTCAGGTTCATCCATGTTTTTGCAAATGGCAGAATAGGCAAAATATCCTTTTTTTTTTTTAAGAATGAAAATAGTCCATTGTATGTATCTACCACATCTTCTTTACTTTTTATCTGTTGATGGACAATTGCCTCTAATAAAACTTCATATAAATGGAGTATAGAAATTTTTATGTACAGAATCTTTCATTACATTTTTAGAGAATTACTCATGTTGTTGCACATAACAGAAATGTGTTCCTTTTTACTGCTGAGTAGTGTTCATTGTTGTTAATACACCACCTTTGTGTATCTTAGTCATACTTCCAAATACTGGAAACATCCCAGGTGCCCATCAAAAGGTATGACTAAGATTAACATGAATATTCTTGTACAGATATTTGTATGATGGGACTTATGTTTCATAAACACTTATGAGTGAGAGTACTGTATCATAGGTAGGTGTAGCTTTAACTTTCTAAGTAATGGCTGAACTATTTCAGAGAGTACTTTAACAAATTTACACTCCCATAAGCAATCTATCATAGTGCAAGTATCTTTCACATTCTTGTTAACATTTAATATTGTCTTCCTTTTCCACTTTAGTCATGCTATTGGACATGTAGTGTTAGCCTAATATGGCTTTAATTCATATTTACTTGAAGAATGATGTTAATTCTCTTTTTATATAATTATTAGCAATCTATATATCTTATCTTATGAAGTATCTCATTGAATTTTGGCCCATTTTTAGTGAGAGGTTTATTTTCAAAAATGATTTTACCCACATAAACACAAACACAAGAATATATCTGTAAAATATTCACTTTTTCCTTAAGAATATGTTATCTACGTGTGTTACAAATACTATTTCTATATGCATGTTTAAATGAGACTATATTTGCATATATATAAGATTATTATTTGTATAAATTTGTCATTTACAGTTGACCCTTGAACAACACGGGTTTGAATTGCGTAAGTCCACTTTTACACAATTTTTTTTCAGTAAGTACTAGAGTTATAACCTCTTGGGGTGGGGGTTGGTTGTATCTGTGGATGCAGAATCTCAAATATGAAAGGTTGACTCAACAATTACACATAAATTTTATGCTGTGCAGAGGGTTAACTTTATTTTTTTACTTGAAAATATACACTGGAGAGACTTTTATATCAGGATACATATTCTGTTAGTAACTACATAAAAGAATGTTTTCCTCCTTAGCTCATCATTAACAACCATTCCTTTATTGTTGACAATGTTGGTTTCCAGTATTTTGTTATTAGAAAGAAAGCAATGACTATCCCTGCAAAATATACCTAATCAATTCTCTTTAATTTACAGATTAAATAAGATATCTGGTAGTATAATATATATCCATTTTTTCTGGAAAACTTTAGGGAATTAGCTTGTATTCTTATTAGTAATGCTACAGCTTACTTCTGCACCCCTCCCATGTCCATTGCTTATCCACAAGGCATTTCCACAGTGACTGCTCAATTTGCTTTCCAATGTTTTCCACTCCAAATCTCTGCTAATCTAGAACATATCCAGAACACATCTGATGTAGTTTGTTGTTTCATGATATTTTCAAGCAGTATTAATTTTGAGGTGCCCAAAAGGCAAGTTCCCTTTTGGTCTTTAGTCATAACATGGTTGAAATAGAAAATAGAATAATTTTCTATTCAAGTTTCATAACTAGTTTATAGTTTATAGTTTATAGTTCTTCTCTCAGAAGGACATTTTTGCTTTGGTTTACATTTCCTGATTGCTCTTATCTCTGACTCCAAGCAAAAATTATGCTTGATTTTCCAAGATCTGCACATGTTTCCACTGGTTATGCAAATTTGATACCTAGGTATATCACTTTCAGATGAAGTTTTGGAAACATTTCTGGATCTTTATTTTCCATTTTAGGAATGCCACCACCAGTGGAGCAGTAAATATTGTCATTTTTGTGTTACATAGAGTTGATTTGCAATAGAAAACATATGCACAGATCATAAGGGATTTATTTTATTACAAAGCCAGACTTTCACATATAGACTACTGGTAAGGCTGTCTGATTTCAAATTGGACATGCATTTATGAATATTTTGATGGGTGATTTTCAATATTTACATTTGGTTGCTAAGACCAGTGAGTGGGGGAGGTTAAAGGTACATGAGAAATTATTTTTATTTTATTTGGAGGTGTTTTCTTTTCTTTTTTAGGGTTTACTTTGAAGTCTGAGAGTTTACTTGATTTCTTAGGGCAAAAGGACAATAAGTATTACACAACTAGTTTGAGATAACAGCAGTCTCATACTACTTTTATTAACTTAATTTTCTTTCCTTTTTTTTTTTTTTTTTGGTGGGGGTGATATAAGGATCATGTCTGTTAGTGTTCCAATATCAGGAAAAAACAAATAAATTGATCTCGAACTCTTAAGTTTTGCAATTAGCGATTAGAGGAATAAAGGTGAGATGTGCCATCAGTACCATTTAAAGTATTAGTAAGACTCTCATTAAAATAATCAAGCTTTTAAATAAAAAATCAATTAAAATATACATTTGATGTGACAATCCTGAATATTTAGAAAATATTGTATTAAGAATAGTAATAAATATATTTATGGTAATTAAAAAATAATACAAAATAGTAAACATTGCAATTATTCTTAAATTATTGATATCAAATAGTAGTACTGTAAACCTAGTAAAAGCAAGTAAGATACTAAAATAGAAATGGACATTTATCCAATATTAAATGCACATAAAATTAGGAAGCAAAATCAATCCTAGTAAGTGATGTCATAGTTTATCTCACTATTTATAGCTTGGGAGTCAAGTGATATGGTCTTTCATCACTGTATATAGAGATGAGGGAGAAATGTAAAGAGATGTGTGGAAGCAGAGTGGTTTAATTTTTGATATATTAATATGTAAGTGTCTAAGGGACATAAATGTGGATAGATTCATTAGATGTTGTAATAGGTGAAATATGAGAAGACATAAAACCTCCAAAATTTAAGTACAGGGAGACAGAAGAACTTCAGCAGGAAATGTGTGGTACGTGATATTTAGGGTTTGCTGAGGACCAAATCAAAGCCCAAAAACAGAAAGTTAAAAATTTCACAGTGAAAGTGATTGTTATTTTCATTCACATATGGGAGGTCTAGAAAAATCAATGCATTAATATAGACATTGTATTCCAATTTAAAAGTTATTGAATCTTTGAGAAGGAGTAGCTTCAGTGGAGCAGTGACACAGAGTTGCATATATTGCAATCAGTTATTGCAAGAAGACAGGAGGTGAGAAAATGAAGACTTTTTACAAAAATCATTCTCACTTTGATCTCTGAAGAGAGCAAGATGGTGGAATAGGAAGTCCCCACCCTAGTTCTTCCCTAGAAACACTAATTTAACTATAATACATAGACCAAAATACTTTATGAAAGGCCCGGATTTCAGTTAAGAATTTGTAGTGTCATAAATGAACACAAAACTGAGAATAGCACTGAAGCTGATAAGAACAATGTCCCTCTCTCACCTCATCTCCTGCCCTGCACCAGCTCAGTGAGAGACATCAGCATAGCCTGCAAAATTTCTCCCTGGGGCTAGTGGAGGAGAGCGTGGAGTGTGCATCTAATGTCCTAGGCCTTTCAGTGCTCTCCCGGAGGGAGTTTCTTTTGTCTCACTCCACCCAAGTGGAGGGCTGATGTAACTGGCATAGAGTGGGCACCTAGGCTAAAACAAAGGAAGTGGGTGGGCATTTGTGCAGCCTGTTTGGCTCTTCCTGATTGAGGAAAGATGAAAAACCTGAGACTTCTTCCCCAGGAGGGAGAAGGAGAAGTGTAGCAAGCCTCCAACATTCTGGCTTGTGACACAGTAGTCAGATGCCAGACGGAGCAAGAGACTACAAACTCCCGAAAAAAAGAAAACAAAGAAGCCAACAAATTCCTCTAATTAACTACATGCACAAGTCCATAGAAGACATATTTATAGAAATTATTTGAGAGACTCCCAGAATCTCTAGCCAGACTAACTGGTGAAGGTGTTTGCCTATTAAAACCAGTATATGAAAAGTGAAGTAGGTGAGGGTTTCTTCAAAAATGTTGATAAAAATGCAAAACTACAAGGTACATGACGAATCTGGAAAACCAATGAAAAGAAAAAATCAAAAAAACTCTAGTAACTGACCCTAAAGAAATGTAGATCTGTGAATTATCTAACAAAGAATTCAAAAATAATCATAGTTACAAGAGATCAAAGTACCTAAATGAAATTAGTAAAATTATATATCAGCAAAATGAGAATATTTACAAAGAGGTAGAAACTATACAAAGAATAAAACAAATTCTGGAACTGAAAAATACAATAGCTAAACTGAAAAATTCACTAATAGGATTCAACAGGTGACTTGATCAAGCAGAAAAAATAATCAGCAAGTTAGCCAGTGAGGGGAGCAAATAAATAAATAAAAATAAAAGAGTGAGAAAAGCTCCTAAGGGATTTATAAGACATCATGAGATGATTATGGGAAGTCCAAAAGGGGAAAAAGGAGATAAAGGGGCAGGAAGCTTATTTAAAGAAATAAGCCCCGAATTTCCCACACATGGGGAGAAAAATCAATATCCAGATTCATAAAGTCCAACCCATTGAACACATGATGAACAACAGTATAGACCATAGGAACTAAATAGATATATATAGAACATTTCATCCAAGAGCAACAGGATATACATTATTCTCAAGTACATTTAGAATATTCTCCAGACCACAAGTTAAACAAAATAAGTAATAACAAATTTAACAAATATGAAATATACCAAGTATCTTTCTGAACATAACATAATGAAACTAGATCAATGACAGAAAGAAAACTGAAAAATTCACAAATATGTGGAAATCAAATATGATCTGAGGCAACCAATGAATACAAAAAGATATCAAAAGGAAATTAGAAAATACCTAGAAACAAATAAAAATACAAACAAAATATACCAAAACTTTTGTGACGCAGCAAAAGCAGGACTAAAAGAGAAGTCTGTACACCAAATTGGTAATATATTAATAAGATCTTAACCTATCTGTGTGCCTCAAAGAACTAGAAAAAGAAGAACAAACCAATCCCAAATTAGCAGATAGAAGGAAATAATAAATATTAGAGCAGACTTAAACAGAGAATAGAAAAACAAAAGAAAAAAAATCAATGAAAAGAAACAAAATTGACAAATCTTTTGTTACACTAAGTTAAAAAAGAAAAGAAAATCAAATAAATAAAATAAAAAATAAAGGGGAGACATTACAAGTGATATCACAGAAGTCAAAAATGATCATAAGAGACTACTATGAATAGTCAGATGCCAAAAATTGGACAGCCTTGAAAAAAAAGGATAAATTCCTTAGAAACAGAAAACTTACCAAAACTTAATCATGAGGAAATAGAAAATCTGAACAGACCAATAAAAAAGGAGATTGAATTTAGTAATTAAAAGCTTCCACTAAAAAAGCCTAGATAGTTTGGCTAGTGAATTATACCACATATTGAAAGAAAAAATGAACTAATCAAAAAATTGAAGTGGAGGGAATACTTCCAAACTCATTTGAAGAGTTCAGAATTACCCAGATACCAGACTATGATAAAATTGTAGGCCAGTATCTCTAATGAACATAAATGCAAAAATCCTCAGCAAAATACTAGCAAACCAAATTTAACAGTGCATTAAAAGGATCTTACTCCATGATCAAGTGGGATTTATCGCTAGGATGCAAGGATCTTTTAATTAAGGCTATTAAATTGAAGTGATATACTACATTAAAAGAATGAAGAGTAAAAATCACATGGTACCTTCAGTAGATGCAGAAAAAGAATTTGGCAAAATTCAACACTGTTTCATAATAAAAAATCAACAAACTAGGTAGAGAAGGAATTTTTATGAACATAATAAAAGTCATGTGTGAAAAGCCCACAGCTAGCATTATACTCAAATGTGAAAAACTGAAAGTTTTTCCTTTAATGTTAGGAACAAGTCAGGGATGCCCACTCTTACTACTTCTATTCAACGTAGTACTTGAAGTTGTAACCAGAGATATTAGGTAGAAAAAATAAAAGAAATCCAACCAAAAAATGAAGAAATAATTTTTTTTCTGTTTGCAATGACATATGTTAAGAAAACAATCCCATTTATACAAGCACCAAAAAGAATAAAATACTTAGCAATAAACTTAATCAAGGAAGTGAGACTTATACACTAAAAACTACAAAAAATTATGAAAAATTAAATAAACAGACATCCTTTGTTCAATAATTGGATAACTTAATATAGTTAAAATACCTATACTATCCAAAGTGGTCTATAGATTCAATACAATCCCTATCAAAATCCCAATGGTAATTTTTACAGAAAGCAAAAAAAAGATTAAAATTTATATGGAACCACAAAACACACACACACACACACACACACAAATAGTCAAATCAATACTGAGAAGGAATAGCAAAGCTAAAAGCATCAAACTCCTTAATTTCAAAATATATTACAAAACTACAGTAATCCAAACAACATAATGTTAGTGTAAAAACAGACTTAAAGACCAATGAAAAAAATAGATTTGGGGTTGCACCCCACAAGCCTGGAAGCCCTGTACCTGCCCAGGCTCTAGACTGAAGAAAGAGCCCAGAGTTACGGAGAGAGACATCAGCAGTTTAATGGATAGACAATCTTACATGTCTGATGCAAAAAAGTTTCCTGGAGTGACACCCCACCTCGGACCACAGACAGCAGGCAGAACATGGCGGCAGTCTTCATTACAGGGAGAAGAAGGAGGTTCCCAGTTTCGTTTTGAAGGGAATTGATGTCAGATTGGCTCATCAGTTACCAGTGAAACCACTAGAGGAGCAGTTCCCTTTGATAAACTCATAGTGGAGATTAAGATTGTAATAAAGATTAGACAATCACTAGCTGAGGTGGGGATGGTGAGGGACAATTATTTAGGCATTTACTGATTAGGCTTTATGATTAAGAGGGAAGGTCAGTCAGGTAACTGAGTAGGGTGTTGCGGAATCTGGGACTAGTTGAGTAGGGGATGTACAGAGAGCAAGAGAACAGGCATCTTGGTCACCTAATCATACAAGAGCCCATGTGTGTATGGACAGCTGGTCTTCATCAAGTGTGCCAATGATATACAATGGGAGAGGATAGTCTTTCCAACAAATGGTTGAAACTGGGAAAACTGAGTATCCACATACAAGCGAATAAAATTGGACTTTTATCTTGCACCATGTACAAAAATAAATTCAAAATGGATTAAAGACTTAAATGAAAGACCTGAAAATCTAATAATCTTAGAAGAAACTTAGGAGAAAAACTTCACAGCATTATTCTTGGCAATATGTATATTTTTTGGATATGATATCAAAAGCACAGGCAACAAAAGTAGAAAGAATGGGACTACATTAAAAAAAATTCATCAGAAAAAATTACATCAGGAAAAAAATTTCTGCACAGCAAAGAAAACAATCAGCAGAGTAGAAAGGCAACCTATAGAATGGGAGAAAATATACATAAATTAAATATCTCATAAGACATTAATACCCTCAAAATATAAGAAATTTTTAAACTCAATAGCAAAAAACAAACAAACAAAAAAACAAAATACAAAAAACACAGAAAGCAAAACAGCAAAAAAAAAATCCTTAATTAAAAATGAGCAAAGGACTCGAATAGACACTTCTCCAAGGAAGACATAAAATGGTATTAGAAAAGGTACTCAATATCATTGCTCATCAGGGAAATGTAAATCAAAACTACAGTGACATTTCAGCTCACACCTGTTAGGATGGTCATTATCAAGAAATCAAAAGATAAATGTTAACAAGGATATAAATGAAAGGAAACCCTTGAATACTGTTTCTGGGATTATAAATTGGTGCAACTACTATGGAAAAGGAGTATGGAGATGCCTCAAAAAATTAAAAACAGAACTGCTATAAGATCCAGCAGTCTCACATATGAGGATATACCCGAAATATTGAAATCAGGACCTTGAAGAGATGTATTTATATTCCCCTGTTCATTGCAGCTTTATTCACAACGGCAAAAGGAAGGAAACAACCTAAATTTCCACAGACAAATAAGGCAAGTTTGGTATATACATACAGTAGAATATTATTCAACCAAAAAAGAAAGAAATTCTGCTATATGCAGCAACATGGATTTACCTGGTGACATTGTGCTAAGTGAAGTAAGCCAGAAGCAGAGGGACAAACATTGCAAGATTTCACTTACCTGAGGTAACTAAAGCAGTCAAACTCACACCCGGAGTGTAGAATGGTCTTGCCAGAGGCTCCAGGGAGAGGGCGATGGGGAGTTTCTCTTCCATGACTGTGAAGTTTCAGTTATGCAGGATAAAAACGTTCTAGAGGTCTGCTGCACAACCTTGTGCTGGTAGAGTGGGCACCTATCATGAGGTGAATGAAAAACAGCTGAGAGAGTTGTGTGCGATGTTGCCACTGGTCTTGTGGTTACCTCACTGTATTAAAAAAGGACAATTCACTTTATAAAGATGGATGACAAAATTCTTGGTAATAAATTTACACGTAATGTTTTTCTTTACTTAGAATGACATTAAGCAGCAAAAATTACCATTACAAGCTGAGAGAGACACTGGAAAAATAAGATACTTTAGTACCTTTAATGGCACTTTCTTCTTGGTGTTTTCCTACTTTTTGAAGGTATCTCAATTTTTCACTTTAAGCAGAGCCTTACAAATTACAAAACCGGACATGGATTAACATGTAGGCACATTATAAAACCTGGAGAAAATGTTCGCACAAATTCAAAATAATTTACTTCTAATTGAAAGAACTCAGGTTTCAGCAAACTAAAAGAAACTTCGTTGTATTATAAAATAATAGTAAAATGGCGAAGCCTAGAACTGTCCTAGGGTTACCTAGAAAGCACAGTAGTAATGGGGTAGTCATTTATACAGAAAATTGCCATTTCTGAAAACAACATAAGATACCCAATTTAAATTATGTTTTATTAATATAACCCCAAAATGAGATTGCAGTTGTCACTCGCGTTAACAGAATATGCCTAAATTATAAGTAGAATCTGTGTAATTACTTAAATATTTATTACTCAGATAAAGCTGTCCATAATTTATATTTATGTCAACAATTGGTAGTAAAATGAATAAGCGACTCTCTGTTTACCATCCAAGTTATGATCATCACATCAAATTAATAAATGTTGCTCATATCATCTTAATTAGAATAGCAAAACAAAGAGTGCTGTGTGTGCATAAAGGCTTCATTGCCAGGGTAGGAAAAAGTAATAACTCTGTATTGTTTTTACATTTTACCCAAAGAGAAGTAATTTTCTCATGTTCTGGCTAAATAAAAAATATCTAAAGACACATGTTCTAGATTCAAAGAGGAGAATGATGTTCTTCTGTCACCTTGGCATCCAACAGAAAGTACAAGTTTGCACAAAGATTTTGTCATTAAGTCCATGACAAAAATCAATCTTGTTTTAAAGTTTAATGCATTACCTTATGTGATAAGATTGTTAGAGGAGTGATAAGATTTTTTTGGTAGAATAAAGTTTTAGGAAAAATATGCATTGACCTTTGAAGAATTTACCTATTGTTCTTCGTGTGTGAACATCTTCAGATAGAATCTCAAAGACAAGAAGGAAAGTGGCAATTCCTACAGGCACAGTAGATTTTTAAAAATTAGCTAACAGGTCACACAAGTCGTGGAGTATCTTGGAACTAACAGAGAGAAGAGAAAGTCATTATTTCAGTTATCTAATTAAAGCGACCACACTTCTGAATAGACTAGTCTTAATTAGTTAGAAAAAGTACATTTTTCAACTAGCTGGGTCAAGTTTTAAAGACAGGATGTCATTGAATTAGGCCCCTATGACCTATGAAAATGTTTTTGAAAACATCTGGTAAGAGTAAAATTGGATAAATTCTGTGGGTGATATTATGGACGAATAATAGCGGAATAATAGTTATACCTGGAAATTGTCACAAGGGGTTAAAAAATGTATAAAATTTGGTTAAACAAATAAAGTAAATCACTTTTACTTTATATTTCATATGTGTTCTCTAACAGTCAGTAATACTTTAGATTACTTAGAATTTGCAAAATTACTTTATGCCTTCTACTAAACTCAAACATACTTAAGGGAATATTGAGTTAAGGGTAGTTGGTCTAAGGACATTGATACATAATTTACTTCAATAATAGGAAACTCATCTACTCATATATGGATGAATAATGGCTAGCAGGGAGTTGAAAAAATTGCAAAGGATTTTTTTTTTCCCTTACTTTAAGTTAAAGCAGATAAAGGAACAAAAATTATTGTGATTCTCCAATGCTAACTGACTGTCACAAGAAGCAGGTATGGCAGAGAATTCATCACACTGTTGTCCCCTTGAGAGTGCAGGAAAATCACATTGTCAAGCCTCCCCTGAAGTCAGTTTGGAAGCCATGCAGCTAGGTTCTGGGAAATTAAATATGCGCTACTTCTGGTCCCTCCTCTCTTCCCTTGGTTTCTTGGAAGCACCATGTGAGGGAGCACAGCTATAAGAAGGAAGTCACCGAATCATCATTTAAGAGAGAGCAGCTATGTAAACAATGAGGCAGTTAATAAATAAAATTTGAATGAATTAAGACACTGGGAGATGGCAATTTCTTATCATAGGAAAGTCGATTCTATTCTAATCAGTAAATAAATTGATACAGAGGTGGGGTGCTGCAGTATTAAAAAAAATTAAACTATATCTCAAAACGTTTTTTGTTATATTCAGGCAGCAAGGTAACACCTACGAGAGGGGAAACGAGGCAATAAACACAAGCAACTGAAAGTATAAAAGGCACCTGCTGCAAATTTAAAGGCGGATTTCATGCTTACAAGACTTGGAGAATTAGGGAAGATAGTACGTGTTTGAAGCCATTGGCAGAATTTTTAAAGATACAAGAAGGATAAGAGGTACTCTAGAAATTCAAGACTTCCCAAGAGTGAGGAAGAATGTTTCTGAGATGGAATTTTATGGAAGTTTTATGGGGAAAAAAAAAAAGAGGCCAGTGAAAGAATCTTGGTTTAACAAAGTAACCCAGGAAAAATACCATGTTAAAGATGGCCCTCCCATTAATTTTTTTTTCCAGATAGCTGCTTATGTTTTGTTTGTTTGTTTGTTTGTTTAGCAGAAAATGAGAGTGTCATGGGACCAGAAAGCAGGAAAGTAAAATACACTTGACATCTCTGTCCAGACAAGCATTTGAGGTGACAGAAACAAATGGATCAGCAGCTTATGTTTTTGCATGCTTACTGAAGAAACCATTAGTGCATCCAGAAAAGACTTTAAATATTCGAAATTTTTAGCACTTCGGGCCCCTACCTTCTTTTAGGAGAAGAAGGACTCATTATAGACCCCTCAAAGAGTACATGGTTACCATCCCGCAGCTCAGATATGGCCAAGGAGAGTAATGAACAAGGAGTTCTAAGAGTTCAGAGCCAGAATTCACAGAGAGCAGAGGACAAGGGGTTTCTTCCAGTGAGCAGAATCAGAGTTTAATCAGGGTAATTCCTTCACTTGCATTTTATGTGTCTGAGAGGTTTATTAAGATCGCTTCCCAGTGGGATTTACATGGTTGTTTTCTGATCACTATTATATGCCTCCCGTTCTTTGCCTTTCCAAATGGGGGCGATTATTGTGTACCCTGTGCCTTCTCCATCACTGCCTAATGGGTGTGAGTGCTGGAGAGGGGATGATAAATTGCCTTTTAAATTTGAAGGTCTGCAGACTAAAGGGAGTCACATCTGGATCTGATGGTGCCTAAAAACATGGAATCTGAGTAATCATCATTGACCAGATGGAAATTCATATTGTCTCTCTCAGGAAGGCATGAGAATGTTCTATGTGTGAAAGTAGACTAAAATTATGGTAACCAAATGCTCTGTCAAAGATAATAAGATATATTCAAACCACTGTCTTCTTGGGCATACAAAAATCTGACCGTTCACATGTTTCTTGTAGTTAGGTCCAGGACCATATGATTAAATTCTGATTAGTAGGATATAGGCATGTGTGATATAAAACACCTGCAGGTCTGGCCCATTGTACAACAGTCTCCTTCCTCTTTTGCCCTTCAGCAGGGAGCTTGGGTTCTGAGTGTTCCAGATCTACACCTGCATGATGAAATGGCCTGACTACCAAGTCACCAATAAGGAAGGGCCAGCCTGCACAAGGCTGTGCTATGCATGGGAGACAGAACCTTACTGTGCTAATCCACTGATATTTTGAGACATATTTATTATAAGATAGCCTACTCTACCCTCTCCAATAAAATGATATGAAATATTGATAAAACAAGAAAAACAGTACTAAACAAATACAGCGAGTCCTAATGAGAAGATGTTATTAAAAGAAAAATGCCCCCCAAATCTCCATGTATTTATCTTTTGCTGTCACTAAAACCAGAAACAGTCCTTTTTTTTTTCTGTCTGTGTCTGTTTTGATGAGTGAGGAGAGAAGAGCTGTTTGTGGTTACATGTTGACAATGGGAGGATATAAATATCAAATAGCCACTATTATTGGCAAAGACTCAGGAGTTCATCACAAATTGAATGCTTATCCAGTGCCCTTTTACAGAATAAAATAAATCCTTGCACAGTACTTTCAGGTCAATAACTGAGAAAATGTGGAGAGCAAATCCAACAACTGATATTACCAACAGCCCAGCTGAGGCCAACTTTCCAAGGCCCTCAGAAAATAGAAAGGGAGACACCAGTAACTCCAGAAAATTGAGGGACTGATAGGAAGAGACACAGTGGACCGTTATGAGTGAGATGTGAGATGAGAAAGACAGGAAGGAAATGCAGAGTACGTGCCCAAATATAGAAAATAAAGATAAATCGAAGTAACAATCTAAGGAAATGAAAAACAAAGTAAGACAATAGCAATAATACCAAATATACATCTTAAAGAGGTAATTTTAATGAGATACGTGCATTTAGATAGAAAAAACTTACATTTAAATATTCCATATACACTTGCAGAAGAAAGTAAATGTATGAAAAAAATAGGACAGAAAATTATGAGTATAAGATGGAGACAGATTATTAATTTCATATAACGTTAAGGGGAAAACACAACTATAGAAACTTAAACTTTCAAATATTTTACAGTAGATTTTATAATGCAGATATAATGGATAAGAATGTTTTGTATTAAATACTTTAAATAACAACAAAATACATAAAGCAAATTAAAATGGGCAAAAGACACCAAAGTCAAGACTCAGTAATTATCTATTCTATATCAGAACACTAAAATAAAATAATGGAAGGAGAAAAAATGAACTAAATAATACATGTAATGTCTCTAAACAAATAGACACATTTTAAATTGTGCCACAATTAAAGGAAAACATC
Organism: Camelus dromedarius; assembly: GCF_036321535.1. Classification (NCBI taxonomy): domain Eukaryota; kingdom Metazoa; phylum Chordata; class Mammalia; order Artiodactyla; family Camelidae; genus Camelus; species Camelus dromedarius. Next base: position 14,959,120 of record NC_087438.1, read on the forward strand.
TTTTCACGTGTTCATATAATATATTGAAAATTTAACAATAAACTGCTCTAAAACCTTAAGCCCTTAAATTCCTTAAAACAAGTACTAGTAATCCCAATTATACTTGCTGAACATAGTGCAATGAAATCCCACAAAACATCTGATTTTAGTGTTTGTTCTTTATTGCATGAAAAGTATATTAATAAAGCAATGTGTTCTACCCTGAGGATGTATATCATCAAATAATTTACATAGAGTTCTATACACACAATGTTATTTTAATATGCTTCATATCTCTTTTTATTTTTGATTTCTAAAAAGACGATTTATAGTAAGTTATTCATTGATTACATTGTTATTTATAAAATTAGAGCACAAGCTTGTCTATAAAGAAATTCTTAAATTTCAAAAGTTTGAAATCATGAACAGTATCTTTCTGACACAAATGACATTGAGCTAGAAATCAGTTACAAAAGATAACTGAAAAAAGAGCAACTGTTTGGAAATTGGATGGCATATTATAGACAATTAGCTAATCAGAAAGTGTAAAGAATAAATTGAAATCATATAAATTGATACATACATTTAACTGGTATATAGAATTTCATAAATTGTAGAATGCATCTAAGACAGTAATTAAACAAATTATATCCCAAAAAGCATATATTAAAAATATAAGGTCATATAAGTATATAATACATATTATGTACATTAAATATAAAATACATATAATATTATGACACACACATATATAAAACATTTACAAGGTTGTGTGTTTATACTCCATCAGATACTTGATTAGCAGCAAGTTTTCTAGTATTCTGCTATTATGTCACATCCATTTATACATCTAATGTAGTCACATGACATTCTAACAGAAATTTTTAGCATTTTATGTATTCACACTTAATTTTGCCTCTGAAATTCTTTCAGTGACTAATTTCCTTGTGAAATACATCCTTTATACTTTCCTCTAATAAAATTATATTCTCTGTTTTACTTGGTAATATTTTATCGGTAGTGTTAAGTGATAGGTTTTTTCTTATGTATATGTTTTCTCACAATGATTTTAAGATATTTTACTAGTTTCTGGTTTCCATTTTTTCTCTTAAAAATCATCTTTTAGACTCGTAATTCCTCCTTTTTAGATGCTCATTCTCTTCTCTGTAGCTAATATTAGTCATTTCTAGTGTTTTACAGTTTCTTTGTGAGTTATAGATTTGTTTTCTACTTGGAATACATTGTGAGTCCTTAATATATGGATTCACTCCTTATCCAACTTTGGAAACTGCTCACATTATTTCAAATTTCGCTTCTCCTCCACTATTTCCATGGTCTCCATATGTGACTAGTTGGGCAGAGTAGGTCTATCATCCATAGCTCTTACATCTCTTACATATTTTTCTGTGTCTCTCTGCCTATTTTAGCTGAAACTTAGCTCGAGTTTTAGATATCCACTCAGTGCTGATGGAAGATTTTATAAAGGCTTTTGAAACAATGTCTAGGAGTTGTCACTGTGAAAGAAAAACTCCTCTTCTGCTCATGGCTGAATGAAGCTCTAGGGTCTTTATATCCCTGGAAATTTTGGTCTTACCCATGTTAAGCCTGAAAAAGTCTTCAATCAAGAGTTTCAGAGGCTTACAGTAGGGTAAAAACAAACAAACAAACAAACCAAAAAACAAAAAACAGCCAGTGCAAAGAGAAAATGTGGAGACAGTTCTGTATATATAATTATAAATTTAGTTACTCTAAATGAAATGAAAAGTTTCAGAGTTGGTCAAGATAAAATTGTACCATATTGTTTTTACAGGGAATGATTCAAAATAAAATTATTCTGAGTTGTGTGAGGTAAAAGGATAAAGTGAAATTAGAACAATTTCAGTCCAAATGAAATCATGCCAGGAATTACTAAGAACGCAATAAGTAATTGGACAATTCTGGAGAGCTACTTTTATAATAATTTCAAATAATTATATAATTATATTGAATCTTTATGTGACAAATAAAAAAATCATCTGATTTAATAGAGGAAGAACTGTTGAAAATTGTGAACTGTTTATAAACAAAATAAATGTTGACTCATTTGCTTTGATAAATTAAGCAGACAAAAATAAGCACGGATATAAAATAGAAGTGACACACTGACAGTACATATTTGAGATCAATCCATGATGTAAACATATATATTTATCCCATTCCTTTCATTATTTTATATTATTTTTGAATCACCTCATTTTACATATTATATGTTCATTGGTAAGTATTTAGGTTAATGTATAAAATAAGTAATATACTTTTCATTTATCCAAAACAATTTATTGCATAAATCACGATTCCCTCATATTTATGTGACCACTATTGTTTAAGTTCATGCGTATGATTATTTTATTCTCCAAATATAATGCTACCAACATAGATTGGTTTTCTACTCTTTAATTATTATATTCTTGCAATTAACCTCATTTAATAATGATGCATTATTCTTTTAATGCCAAGTTTGGTTTTTTTTACACTTCTTAAAAAAAGATTTTGAAACTATTTATGTTCAAAAGAAAAATTGGGGACCCTAGATTTTTCTTCTGATCTCTCTCTCTCTCTGTCCCTCTCTCTCTCTTTTTCTCTAGTTTTCATTTCCCACCATAGGTATACAATGCGTTTAACACAGATTTTGTTGTTTTTCTTTTTTCCTTCTTGTTTTATACTCTGCAATATAATCCAACTGTCAGAATCCTTTCATTTTACTTTCTGTATTTCATCCTCACTTTCGGTATTTCATCCTCCTGGGGTGCTAAACTCCTTGTCTAATCTAATGCTTACATTATGTTGCTCTCTATAGTGACTTTTCTGAAAATTGATATGGGCTCAAAGTGGGGATATTTGGATGGTTTGACCTTCCTGCATCCTCCTACAGCCATAGTTCTCATACCACTTTCAGTTTCCCAGTGGCCTTTCCTGATCCTGATGCGTGCCCCCTGTAAGTTTCAGACACCAATGGACTGGTTCCCATGCGTTGCATCAGACATGTCTAGGGCATGTCAATGAGGCATGTCAAGATGTATCTTTGATTTAGTTTCTTTATTCATTATTATATCAGTATTTTTTTTTGTCAAGTGTCAGTATTTTGATTTCAGATACAAAGATAAAATCATCAAAACATTAACAAAAATTAGAATACCAACAAGCAAATATACTTTAATCTGCAATAAAATGAGAAATCAATCATGACCAGGAGCCTCAAACTATGAAGAAATGCTCACTAGTATAGTACAAATTAAATATTGAAGCAAAAACTGTACCCAGGGTCTTACAAAATTTCTTGTACTGCAGTTTCTGAAAGTAGAATATACATCATGAGGGGTAAAATCAAGAAATCTTTCCTTGATATGGCCAGGAGTGTGTCTAGTGAAGGACTTTGCAAAGGGTGGTAGGGCCAGATGAGAAAAACAAGCAGACAAATTTTCTTCATATAAGCAGATACTATGAATACAGGATGCAGAGCTTATGGTCTACACTCTTGCCACACGTGGGTTTAATTAGCTGAACCAATGTTACTGTGCAGTAAATTCACAAAAATATTCTAAAACATTCATCTGCTTCAGGAAAGACGGCTTCTTTACCCAGAGCAATACTAGAGTGTATTGGTTGGTTTAGGTATAGAGATGGTGTGTTGGTGAGGAAGTTTTTGTCCATGACCTAGTTCCAAGAGTCATTGCTGGAAAATGGTCAGCATAGAAACTAAGTAAATTAACTGCATGGAAATAATAAGTAGGAAAGGTTGGTAGCATAGGTGAAATAAAGATAATTACACCGTGAACTGTATGAAAATTGACACATTCTGCAAACAAAGAAATAAAATAGTATTTGAGCTTATTAAACATAGAATGAAAGATGATCATTAAAAATGGCATTAAAATTTTGAAGTGGTGACTTGAGGAAAGAAATAGGAGAGAAATTACAGGAACAAAAACTCCAATTATAAGTAGCATATTGTCATGGGGAAGGAGAAAAATTATGAGTAAAATGAAATAATAGAAAGATGAACTTAATTAAAGCATATTTTAAAAGTCACTAAGAATACAGATATGAGACTTACATATACAGAATATGAGAATTGGAAATAAGAGATTAAACTAAATACCTGGTAATAGTGAAGGGAGTACCAATAGTGCTGATCTGGTTCTAACTATTTTCGGAGACCCACGGAATGTGTAGAATACTATTAATGTCTGTCCTTATAATGTAAGCTTTTTTTTTTTTTTTAACATTTTCTCAAGGTGTTAGAAAATATCATACATGGTATTCTATATAATGGAGCTTTTAATATATTACATTCAGATATTAAGTTCACTCTATCTTTCGTCTTCTTCAGGGTAAACCTACTTGCTCCTTCAATTAGTTTTAATGAGACATGATTTTCAGGCTCCTTCAGAATAGCTATCAGATGTTTCATGAATTTGCTGTAGGTATAATTTTGAACAAAATAGAACGCAAATATTTCAGAGAAAGTTTTATCAGGCCATAGAATAGAGAGATTTATCATCTCTTTAACTCTTAATACTGCACAACTATCAATGTCATATCTCACACCTGAGTCATGGAAAATTGAAATTTTCCACCTCTTTTGATTCTTATGGCTACTAAGGTATGTCTTACGAATGCTTAGATTTTGATTTTTTTTTTTAACTTAAGCAGAAAGCCTGTTATTACTTATTAGATCTCCACTCCCAAGTAACTACAAAACTATTTTTAAGTTTTTGCTATTTTAAAGTCTACATTTATGCTATGCTTGAACATGTTTTATTATCACTCTTCAGTATTCATTTATTTGGTTAATGAGGGAATAAATGAAAATTTTCAGACTGATAATTAATATTCTAAATAAAAACAAAATATAAAACTAACATTCATAAAATTAATTTATATATTTTCATACTATGAGTCATATGCTACTTTTAAGCTGTCTCATTTAAAGATAACTTCATGTTTGCTCTCATTGTAGTCCAAATCATTTTCAGAGCATATATAAAGTAAATTTATGATTAAGGTTAACAAAGAAAAAAGTTACAGAATGAATTACTTTTCCTTCCCTTGTCATAGCCAGTGGCAAGGTAAGATAAACACCATTCATAGTCAATGTATTTGCTGATACTCTGGCTCCTTTTTATCTCATTCCTGTAATTCATAGCTTTTTTTTTTCTTTCCCTTCCTTACCTATATGTATTCTAAATACATATTCTGCATACACACGCGTGTGCACACACACACATATACGTATATTTAGTCAAGTACCAAGTACATTAATACAAAATAAAAACAATTTTATTATACTAATTTATTTTTATATATTGAGCTATGGCTAGGTGGTGAAGGAGGAACATACTAATAAATAAGAAATCATTTCTGTTATATGAACTCACAATATCCTGGGAAAGAGAAAGTTATAATACACTTGGAGCTATCAACTATCTTATTGAAATGTCCACTGTGCACTCTAAGAGCCTAGAGACTAAAAACATCAATGAAGAATTTTCAGAGGTGGCCTTCATTGTGCCTGTGAAGATGAATTAAGTCTTTTTCTAATAGATAATAAATAAAATAAGTGAAACATCATAAACAAAGTCATAGCAAAATAAATAAAATTGAGTATGAAGAAATAGCTAAAAGTTCAGTATAGCTGGAGGTTAGCGTGTCTGTTGGCAGTGTGTGAGACGCTTGCAACATCATATATAATGCATGGTACAGTCGTCTGTAGGATAAAGTTTTTTCCTTATTCCAACATGCATTTTTAGAATCACAACTTATGGTGAACCTCTGGTAAAACACCTTTTAGGAAAGAAGCAGTTGAGAAGGAGCATTATGCAAAAGAGTATAAAGAATTTTGTTCCTTGATAACTTGATTTATGTATACATTTTGAAATTATAATCACTATCAAGGTAATTAACATACCTATCACCTTGTATAGTTGTCTTTTCCTTTCTTTTTTTTCTTCGATGAGAACACTTAAAATCTACCCTCTTAGCAGATTTTAAATATACGATAAAGTATTGTTAACTATTAATCACATTGTTGTACATTTGATCTGCATGATTTATTCATCTTACATAACTGAAACTTTGTACACCTTTTCTTGATCAACATTCTATGTCTGCCTCCACCCAGTCCCCTGCTACTACCATTCTACTCTTTGCTTCTATGAATTTGACTAGTCTAGATTTCATGTATAAGTTATAATATGGTAATAATGAGCTTCCTTTGACTACACCCCAAAACTGAACATAAATCCACTCATAGTCTTGTCATCACTTGCAAACCCCACAGCAGGCTCGCCTCCATGAGGAAGAGACTGTAATAGTTTTTAAATGTAGTAGCAGACAGGCCCTCTCCAGCAATCATGCAGGTTTTGCAAAAGAGAGCAGGAGGAATTCCTACATTCTCAGTTTAGCCTCACAAAGTCGCCTATTAGAGCAGTGACTCCATTCTGGGACAAGGTCCACCTCTATTTATTTAATGGAGCCCCCTTCATATAAAAATATGAAGCCAGGAGAAAGGGAGATTTTCTACAACAAAGTTTATAAATAATGAGCTGTAATTATGCATATCATTCAAACATTTAGGTAACGCTGACAGATTTTTTTTTTTTACTGAGATCATCAGTTTATAACTTGAATTCATTGCCCCCAAAGAAAGCATTATTTTATAGATTATACAAAAATTTTTGATGTAAACAAGTGCAAGTCACTACTTACATAATTCTAACTTGCTCAAAATGTATTCCACTCCAAGAGGATGTATTTGTGTAGCATAAATGAACACTCACTTATTGAGTACATTCTATGTAATGTGTATGTACTATGTATGTATACACACACATAAAATGAATAGGATTTCAGGTAAGTGTGTAAGTTAGGTCATGCATTTTCAACAGATTGACTATCTGACAGCTTCCTTTTTCTTTGTGAAACAGGAGATAAAAGTCATGTACTAAAAACAATGAGGATAGAATTGAAAGTTTGGGCACATTAAGTTTTTTCATTTCATTCATTTTCTATTCTGATGGTCAATTATTTCTATAAATCTAAAGTCCTCATAAGTAACTTGCAATTTTACATGTATATATAAAGTATTTTAATACTTTTTGAAATAAATATTTCAATTTTTTATTAAAATATACCCAGTTGAATATAGTAAGATTTTCCTAAATTACCAACTTCCAATAACATGTCACATGGAAGTCAGTGTATCTTGGAAAGTTTCAGCCTTATTCAAATAATTAAATCTAAGGCAAAGAATATACCTGTTTGCAGCTAATTGCTTTTAAATAAACAAATATTCCTAATTTTCTTCTGTATCAGAAAAAGAAGACCAATATTTTTTTCCATAGCTGTATGAGTCTGCCAGTTTTATAATTGCCAAACAACAGGCAAACCATACTAAATTTCCAAACCTTTAATAGAATTACACATTACATGATTACTCAATTGCTTTGATAATGTGCTGTCATTTTTTTCATTCATTTAAATTCTCGTTTCCTGGCAATTAACATTTCCATTGAAAAGAAGAGTACAGTAAAACATATACTCTTGGGTGCACTGCAGTAATTGGCTAACCTAGGTCTTTAATCAGAATAGGTTTACCTTTTTATTTTAATTTAAATCATAGTAACTGTAAGTAAGTAAATCCTTAACAATGTAAAGAATACTTATACTTAATCAACTTAAGTCTATACATCCATTTCAAAATTTAAATATATATATTTTTGGTTTAAAATGTATCTCTATATGTGTATGGTTTATGCTTTTGTATAAGTATTAAACTATTCTTGCCTAAACTAAGCAATATTATTAGGTTAAAAATAGCTATTTTACCCAAATATAGTTATTGATTATTGCAATCAAATATATTCACAGTAACATACTAGGTTCCTGCTAACAATAAAAATATAGCCATCTCATTACTCCACTGAAAATCTATTTGTAGATATGTGACAAAGGTGATAGGATAAATAAGGTGACATATGTCAAATATGTGGTTTATATAGAAATTCGGAATATAAAATAACTCTCACTAGAATGTGAATCCTTGAGGGATGAAACTATATTTGTCTTCATATATTTCCAGGGTCTATCTTAATATCAAGCACACTTAGGCATATCAAAAACACATGATAAAATTAACAAAATATTGGTGAGACTATCAGGCAAAGATTGACCTTAATCTGTGGAAGGTTAGACTATAAATAGAATAGCAGGCTTTGTACAATCATAATTTTGTTTATAGAGATTTATAGTCAGAAAATAGTTTCCAGGAACACATGATAACTATAATTAGAGACTGTGTTTATTATGGTGGCTATCAGATTGATACTTAAGATTTAGATTTAGCCAAATTTTCAGTATAGGGGAATAAATTTTATAATTGCCTCATTCACTTTTCTAAATGCCTATTTTAAGACAAATCAATTAATTATAGATGAGAAAAGGTATGATATTATTTAGTAATAATCTTCATGCACAGTTCAGGGAAGATTTAGATTTCTATTTTACCTTTATTTCTTCATATAGATATAAATATTATAAACACCACTAAAAATGTATGTTTTTTCCCAGATAGCATATATATCCCAGATGAGAAAGAAACAGGATAGGAATAAATGAAGCACAAGTAACTGTGCAAAAGCCAAGCAGTTTTTAACATGTGAAAATTGCACATTAAACTACATTTTAAAGATTTTACATTTGATGTAGAGTAAACAATGCTATTAAACTGAATTTAAAATGTTGTGCTGTAGCAGAATGGACACTGAATTGGGTGAATTATTCTACTAACTACTGGTGTGAACTTTGGGAACTCTTACAAATTTTCCATGCCTCAAGATTTTAAGCTGTAAAAAAAGAAGTGTGGATCAGACTATATTAAGCCTCTTAGACTTTATGAACCAGCTTCACTCAGTTCATAAACTGTTCTTCACTATTAAGAACAGTGCCTTTGGAAGCTGCATTAACTCTTTCTAGCTAATTAGTTTAATTTAGGTGTAAGGCATAACTTTATATGCAGGGATATTTGGCTTCATTGAATTCCAATTATTTCCCCTTACGCTAACTAGTTAGTTTCCACTCATATTTTGGCCTTCTTCCTTTTTGAGTTGAATGAACTAAACTTATCACAGGATTCACAGCAAATAAGATGAACCATTTGTATTGAAACCATGTGATGGACACTAATCAAGGAGTCATTCTATGATCTATAATTTACATTTTTATTGCATTGATTACTGTTTTCCAAATATCCTAGGAAAAATGGAAATAAATCATTCCAGATATTTAGCTTAAGCTCTACATTGTTCCTCGATTTCTAATCATGATTAGCCTTGAGAAAATGCAAATTTACTTTATAATCATCTTATCTTAATTTTTGCCCAATTTAATGACATTATGAAACCTCTAGTCTTTCTAGAGGGCTAACAATTTATTAAAATTTATTTAAAAAACTAACTTTGATTGTCAATTTTGTTTTCTATTTTTCACCTAGTATCCAATTCATTATTGTTGTTATTTTTGCTTTAACATTTATTTCCTTCTTTGTGTTTACTTGTTTTTAATCTGTTCATTTATTTCTACTTTCCAAAAATAAAATATAAAGTTTCAGGACTCTTGTTTTCAAATAAGAAAATTGAAGTTGCCAAGGGGACGGAGGGGGGTGGGAAGGGGCAGACTGGGATTTCAAAATGTAGAATAGATAAACAAGATTATACTGTATAGCACAAGGAAATATATACAAGATCTTATGGTAGCTCACAGAGAAAAAAATGTGACAATGAATATATATATATTCATATGTAACTGAAAAATTGTGCTCTACACTGGAAAAAAAAGAAAATTTGAAACTATATACTTTTTTTTTTCCTTAGGACAGCTTCATCTGCATTACATTAATTAATAGTATGGTTTCATTAGCATGTACTTCAAATTTTTACAAAATAACTCATGATTTTTCCTTTCCTTTTTTTATTGAAGTCTAGTCAATTTACAATGTTGTATTAGTCTCTGGTGTACAATACAGTGATTCAGTTATACATACAGATATACCTTCTCACATTCTTTTTCATTGTAGGCTACAAGATATTGAATATAGTTCCCTGTGCTATACAATAGGACCTTGTTGTTTACATATTTTATATATAGTAGCTAGTATCTGCAAATCCCAAACTCCCAATTTATCTCTCAAAAATGATGCTTAGATGCCTCAAAGTAGGTGGCAACACCCTCACTATATGCATGTTGTCAGGCCCAAGGGCCTCTTTCATCCTTGTCCAGGAGAGCACTAACCTTCTCTCCTTTCATACATACATTATTTTTCCTTTGAACATTGGTAGTTGACTTGCCAAGTCAGTGTGGGCAGTGAAATGCATTTTCATCCTATTATGAATTAGAGGGAAAAAAATCATAATCTATTCCTCTAGTGCATTTTGACTATGTATGCCTGCAAGTTAGAATTTTATAAGATGTGCAGTCCTTCTACTTATTTATACTTAAAATGTGAATTCACAGTGTTGAGAGATAGTATTAAGTGAGCAGACTGAATATCGATAACACCAACACTTTTCAACCACTCATTTTCCTCATATTTTCCCCTTCCTTGATGGCATCAAAGGGCAGTATTATAGGTGTTCTGAGATCATTATCTCTGTGTCTTCTTCAATTTCTGGATCCATCAGGCTGTTGAATGTAATGTGGATATTGAGAAACGTTTCTTGCCTCTGTGACCTTTTTGGTATTTCCCCTGAGAGGTAGTTAATAAAATATTGACCAGAAATCTCAGGCCTAGAGTTGCTTTGCCAATTAAGAAACATGCAGGGCTTGCAATGTGTTCCAAGATGCTGTGTATTTCTGGAAGCAAATATGATTATTCTCTTCTCACTGATTTCAGAAAGCTTGACATCTCTGACTTTGTATGATGGTTTGAAAAATGTGCCTTCAATTCCATGTTGAATTTCATTTTTAAGATCTCGCCATCTACCAAGAAAACATGGATGATGGCCTTTATACTTCATACAATAACCCCAAATACTGAATTAACATGTACATTTTTTTAACACAGAAAATGCCTATTCTCACAACTGTTATTAATAATTTTTAGGGCACCATCACCAAAAAAGAAAGTTACAATAGAGGAATATTCCATGCCAAAATTCTACAACATGATGTTAACACTTTTGAGCCAAAATATTGTACAATTTTTAAAATAACATTAAGAAAGTATTTGCAAAGCACATTTAGTTGTTTGGAAGGATGTTCAATGTCAACACAAATTATACTAAGAAGTAAAACACAGTAGGGGTACATTATAGAGGGTATACTGTATTATTTTATCTACAGTGATCTGCTGCATGTATGTTGACAATTCCACTGTCTCAGCTTTCCTTTCTATAAAAATATAGCATTTTAAATTTTTTAGTGTTTCTGTGAAAATACTAAGAAAATATATGTCTTATCTAAAGATTATATTTTAATTTTATGAAAAGAATGTGTGTTGCTGTTGAATTAGAAACTTCACTTGGAGTTATTCAAGTCAAAAATATATCTATGTATGAAAATAGATTGGTGTCTATTGGATTTTTTGAAAGAAAAATAATCTTGTGAACAATTTTAAAAATCAAATTTTAATTTATGAGTATGTTTGTATCTTCTTTTTGACTAAATTTCATTTTTTCTCTGCAAAATACTGTATCTTTCACATTATATTATCTTTTCTGAAACATGTACATACAATTATATAAACTGACTTATTCCAAAAATGTCTGATTGTAAAGCTTTAGCAATATACTGATTTCATTAAAGATAGCCTTCCTTGAGTGTTTTTTTGTCTACTGAAGTAGGCACTGAAATATATGGCACTATTACATAGTACAGCCTACAATGAAGAAACATAAAGGGCAGTGAACAAGCAGCATGCAGTGCAGCTATATTTCTCTGGTGGGTTGGGAAATTGTATATGCAATGTTAATTTTTCAACTTAAAGTATGTGAAGTTTTATACAAAGATAAGGGTGCAAATTCACTTCAGGAATAGAGAACACATTTTCTAAAGCACGCAGCTATAAAAGACCCATAACTTCAGGTCATGGTATGATAAGCTATGTGTTTTGAGTGGAAAATAAAGCTAGAAAGACAATATGGAGCTGACAGTTTTGAATGCTTTGTTAAAGAGATTTAAAATGGACAATCTTGACTCATTTATAATGAGTTAGTAAGAGTGAAGTCATTAGATAAGGACTGGTCTTTAGATAAATAACTATGGAGCAAAATAAACAAAAAATATATTAGTTCTGTGACACCAAACCTAATGGATAAATTCAATATATACAATCTGAGTTAGATATTATCTTAAAACTATCATGTGAGTATGAAATTTCTAAAAGTCTTCGTGTCAAATCATCCTATGCTAGGGCTTTACGCTATTCTACACTCTCCTACACACTTTGCACACACTCACACACACACACACACAAACACACATCACAATCAGCAGCATCATCCATGTCATCATCATAAAGTATAATTATCAGAGATAAAAATATACATGAATTCTGAAAGTAAGACATTTGATCTACCCCATAAGAAAGAGTCTAACTTTCATACTCTAAATATTTGCAGTTGTGTTCAATTTGAAAAATAGGTGAAAACAGGACAATTCTCAGTGAAATCTAGAGGACTGGAAAAGTAAGGAAGATCTGGTGAGAGATGCAGATGTGCAGGTTCCAGAATTGTCCACCAGATTCTAATGAGGTAACAATAGGGTCAAAAATCAATAATCACAATTCTGTATTTATATGCCTGGACAAATTTCACTACCTGAGAAAAAACTCAAAAACAGGAAAAATATGTAAGAAAAAGGAAAACAACACAAAACAAAAACAAAAACTAAATTTACCAGCCAGGATCCTGCTGGGAGATGGAAACTACACCAGTAAAGCGAACAGAAATTTTGTATTCAAAATAAAATTTAATTAAATTTTAAATTTGAGTATAAGGTTGATGGAGAACTTCAAGGAGTACAGAAATTGGAATTGCACAAGATAATTACTATTTCTAAAGCTGAAGAAGAATGAACAAGGATAGGCAAAAATTCAAGGCAGGGCTACCCACTTGACACTAAGCTTCAGTCATCTAAGGAGAAGAAATGCAACCAAAAGAGCAAGCAGCCTGCCTGTAAGGATGAAATGGTGGAGTGTGCGGGCCACAGCGGGTCTGTAGAAGTTCACTGCTTGATAATGGATATGTAAACTGTAGGCTGTGAACCACAGCGGGTTTGAGGAGTTGCCTACCGCTGGTTGATGGAGAACCTTGCCAGCAAGTGCCCGCACAATTTATCTGTCAGGGCCAGTACAGAGAAAGCTGCCAGTAATTTCACCTAGTCCAGCTGAGTCTCTGACTACTGTGTAGAAAAACAGCCCATTTCAAGACAGAAAGAAAAAAAAATAGTGCTTCCTTTTTCTCTGGTCTTACAGTTTCCTTCTACACACTGTATTGGCAAAGCCAAGCATCAAGCCAGCTGGCGAAGGAAAAAATGTCTACAGAGTGTATCTTCAATGTTATTATACTTTTCTTATAAGTTTGTGTAAGTTTGAAATTATTTCTCAAGTAAAAACTTGTAATTACTTTTCATAAATTGTTCAATGACTGTATGAATGGATGTTCAACCACTTTAATAATCAGAAAAAATTTGAGATATTATTTATGATTATCATTTTAACAATTTCTATTATAGAGTTTATTGTGAGCCCAGGAAAAAATTTAAAGTGTGACTATTATTTGAATCAACGATTCTACTTTTAATAATACATTCCAAGAATTAATCACACATGTGTGCAAGGATATAGGCACAGAAATTTCCAAGCGTCTTCCTTGCTTTGTAACATATAATATAAAAAACAACCCAAGTATGCATCAAGCAAGAATTGATCAAATGGAATATGACAAGTGAAGGTCTAGAGTACTATAAATTTAGTCATGAAAGTCACAGTATTAACAAGCAAGAGAAGTTGATGAAAAATGAAATGAAAGTCGCCAGTTGAATAAATAGATAAAGCATATTGTTGCAAAAAATATACATTTATATATATATATGTAAATGTTTGTTGAGTAAGTTTTGGAAAAATCTATCCTGACCTCTTAAAATTGTTAGCTATATATAGACAGAATTTGGAGTCATGACTTTTTACTTTATAACTGTTTATTTGTGATTGTCATTTGTTATATTTCAAATTTAAAAAAAACTACAATGCAATAAAAATTGCATATAGCATATATTATACATGTGTTTTATATATATATATATTCAACAAGCAAAGCTATAGAGCCATTTGTATGAAGCTATACATTTTAAATGTTACTTATAGCCCATTAAATATGTAAATATTATTATATTTTAAAGAATCTAAGTTACATTTGAGTACTTTTTTTTCAGGTTACTTACCTGAGAATTATCTTGCAGCAGAAATCAATAAAAATATGATTAAAATCAAATCTATCAGTAAATTGAAAATGACCCAAGAATTCATTAGTAGAGTCTGCATATGTGTTTACCATATGCAGAAAATGCAATTCTATGTTTTAAATTTAGCTAACATAATATAATAATAAAATAGGCACTAAAAAATGTAGAAACCCATACTAGTTACTATTGATATAATTATGTGGAGATTAAAAAGTGAGTAATATAAAATTGATGTTCATATGAATCACCTTGTACAATTGATACGACTTTTTATAAAATGCCAAAACACACACACACACAAGCACTACATACAGTCTAACAGAAATGAACTTGACAAATAAGTGAGACAGTAAATGATTTAGAGTTGGCAATGAATTATAAAATCCAGTAGAATTTCAATTTGCATAACAGTTTTAATGAAATCGCTCCCAAAATGCATTAGGAAATAAGAATTAACCTAGTTACACATTTTTATTAGGAAAAAGCAAGCATACAAACTTGATTAGTGACAAATGAGAACAAAAAGGAAAGAATCTGTTCTTTTGTAATGAATTGATTTTTAGTCATTTTCCTCAGCCTTCCGTGACTGAATAGTTTCGGATTCCACATTCCTCCCGTACATTTTCCTATTTCTAATTGTTAATCTGTAATTTTTCCTTCGGTACTATCCTTACAGTTTTACTTTTTATTGTTTTTTATCCGTTAACTTTTATTTTTCCACATTCAGTCTTCATACCCTATTTAACTTTGGTTGCTACTTTATCTCCCCCATGTTGTTTCATTTAGTTTTGTTTCCCCATGTTGTTTCATTTAGTTTTGTTTCACCCACAATTTAGACCTGCTCTGTTCAACATGATAACCATGAGCCACAGGTGATTACATTTAAGTTTAAAGGAAATAATTACCCACATTTCAAATCTTAATTGCCACATGTGGCTTCTGGCTACTGTATAAAACAGTCTAGATTTACAGAACAATTCCATCATTGGAGAAAATTCTTCTCACCAGTTCAACAGTACTGATGTTTAACTTTACTGGCATTCTCTTAGCTAAACTTATTTTTATACCTTTCCTTAAGAACCTGTCATGGTTACCTATTGCTTTGCATTTTAATAGTGGGAGACAATATATGATAAAAAAAAAAAGAGTAAAAACTTGGGAAAAGAAAATATTAACTGATTTTATTTTGAATATGTAAATTAGAGGTGATGAGATTTTATTTTTAAATGCAGTGTGATTTACTTGAAATATGCTACGTAATGTGCTAGGATTTCTTTTGTTCCTTTTCCATTTGCCACATTCCAGTCCATTTAAAACCTTCAAAATGGCTGATTCAGGCATACCAAAATAAATATAATCTTATTATTAACCTTTGAGTTGTTTCCAGGTTTGAATTAAAGCAGATTCTCTGATTTTACAAATGTAGATATTTGGGCATTTGCTCATTTATTTAAAATACAATATTAAAAATTAAATGATAGAGCAAAGGTCTAAACGCATTCAAGTCTCTAGAGAAATACCAGGAATCTAATATTCAGAGCTTTCTGTCAGTTTAATCAACAGCAGTATATAGTGATTTTTCATCATAGTCTTCAAAAAGTTATTTGAGAATTTAACTGGTAGAAATCATATGTTTTATTTACTTGACTTTTAGTTGAATATATTCACATCTGTTTTAGACATTTGGATATCCTTTTTTGCTTACTATAAAGTGATAAACATACATAGTAGTTATTCTTATTTTGGGAAAATGAGGAAATAATTCAGTTAGGCAACTGAGTTACACAGAGATGTTCACCTATAATTAAAATCCTGTAATTGTGTAGCATTTTCTTCTTTACACTTATGTGGATTAGAAGGAAGGAAGCTGTTGTCCAAAAATACCTTCCCTGACATCTTGTTATCACTTCCTGTATTCACTATGAAAGTGACAAAATTAAAAGCTAATAAAATGGAAGGAATTCCATATTAATCATTATCAATTAGAAACATATCTGAAGGAATTAATTTATTGCTTCCACAGGAGCAGTTAGATGAAAAAAGGTTTGATTAGAAACAGAGAGGTAGGTGCAAAACACAGGCACTGGTTTTAGCATTCTAAAGTATAATCATGCGACAGGTCAGCCAGGGGACAGAAAAATGCAATAATCCTAAAAAAATGAATTTACTTACTTCTTGGCATTTGACATGTTATGGTTGAGACATTTACACTATAAAATCTACAAAACAGGCACAAAAATGTTTTAAATAATTCTGAATACATTTATAAGTAGAGAATAAGTATCAGGATAATTCATTAATATAAATAAATTAAAAGTTGGCCTGTGTCTAAAGTTATCATTTTTTTATTCTCAGTAAAATTGTGGATAGCAATTTATACATTACAGGGTATTTCATATATATAATCTGTTTTAATGTGCCTAAATTACTGAGTAGGGCATAATTATTTCTCTACTTTTTAGATTCTGATGCAAAGGCTCAGTAAACTATGCAACAGAGTCAAGGGATCAGAAAATTAGTAAACAACAGAACAATATTTCAAATAAAGTTCCTTTGACTCCAATACCATACCGTGCCCTCACGTGGCACAGAAGGACGCCCTAGACACAGGAGGGTATGGGACCACCCAAGAACTGAGAGAACCTCTGACCTAGAAAGAAGCACAGCAATAACTCAAAATATCCTGTAACATGTTTTTCAGCTGCTTCTTTTTTACCAAATACTGATTTTCTTCTGATTATCTCTTCTTTCTCCATTTCCACTATCACTGTGTTAATTCAGAACCATTTGGTTACACTTTGTTTGTGGGAGTTGAATGTCTTCCCAGTCTCACACCTATGGTCTTACCCCTAGCTCATGCATAACCTAGTTCCTTGCAGTCACCAAAATTATCTCTCTAGAGCAAAAATCTGATCATTCCCTTCACTTATAAAATTTAGAGTTTGTACCATGCTGCCATGCCCAGTGTCAGTGCATCACTGTATGACTACATTTTCTCAAACCCTATTGATTATTGTTACCTGAAAATCATGTGTCATTTGTACCTTTGTCCCATGACTCACTAGTCTCTGGATCTCCTTTCTCACATCCTTTTACCTGGTAAAGTCACTACAGGCATTGCACATTTTATTTACTATTTTCAATAACTTAAAGGAAATATTAGGAGAAGATACATAAACACAGGAACGTTTAGCTTCACTAACACCAATGTTTGCTGCTTCCTGTCTGGTCAAGTGTTCCATTATCGGTGGAATATAAGCAACAGGAGGGCCAGATATTTTTTTGTTTTGTTAGTTTTGTTTTGTTTACTGTATTCCAGCACCTAGAATGATATCTGCCATATAGTCCACACAGGAATATATCTATGACCAAAGAAATAAAAAATTAAAAAATAGCAAAAAAATCCTCTCAAACTAACAAATGAAAATCTTCTCATGGAATGATGACATGAATGACAAAAGGCAGATGACTGAGTAAGAGGAAAAATGACTGCATAATGCAATGGCTGGTTTATGGGAGGTACTTAATAAGTATTTATAGAGTTACTTTTATATAGAAATTCTTATCCTTAAAGGTTCCATTAGAGGTTCCCTCTTCACTATTGGCTCTAACATTCCTCTAGGTAAAAAGTTACTCTTTGCAACTTTTTCTATTTTTAACTTATTCCATTATTACATATTATAAATGATATTCCATGTATCTTTAAAAATACATATTGTTCAAGAGCTGTCTAGAGACTTAAAAGTAACCTAGAATTCATGGCATCCTAAAAAAAATAAGCAAATGCCTAAATACCATGGATTTGTATTGTCAGTGGACCTTCCTTTTTTTCAAAATAGGAATCACCTTTCAGTGTAAAAATAAGATATTTATCATGTGTAATAACATGATGAAGTTCTTATGTATCAAATTCACAGTATTTTATGAGGATAGTCAATGACTTAAGAAACTACTTATGCCATAATATTAAGTAAAAGCTTTCACACAGTATTAATGGATTGTGTGTGTGTGTGTGTGTGTGTGTGTGTGTTGATCTGAACTATAACAAAAGCACTGAATAAAGGACTTAAGGGAGATACACAAATTGCTGGCATGATATGTTTTCTTTCTTCAGTTCATTTATGCTATTCCACACTTTTCAAATATTTCTATAATGAACATGTGTTTCTTTCATCCAAAAACCAAAACAAAAGCCAGAGTGGGTTTTAACTCAAAATTATATGGATGAAGTAAAAGAAGGCAAATATTATAACATTTAAAACTCAGAATTTTCAGTGATATAAATTTGTGTCCAATAATATAAACATATCTTCTGTTGATTGCCAAATCCTAGCACTATGACCTTGATAAAGATGCCTAAGGCTCTTTAACCCCTTCATAATTCTGGATTTATAATTATATTTACTATATTGAGTCATTGCATTGGTTAAATAAGAAAATTCATGCACCTAACATACTACTTGGAAAAAAATAATGATTTTATAGATATTAGCTAATTGCAACATTGCAGTCCATCTCTTTTATGTAGTTTCATAATCAAATGGTCATTGTGTATAAATTTAGCTCTCCTATAATGTTTTGTGTATCACTGGTACTCAACACATATTAATAATAAATATAAATCTTTTAAAAGCACAACTGGCCCTGGAAAAGTTCAATTGATTTATACTCATAATTTCTAAAGGGCAATCAGAGCAAGTCAGAAATTTCAGCTGGCATTTGACATTACCAGATCAATTATATCTCTAAAGCTACTTTTACATTGATTATAAACACTTAAATAAGTGCTCATTTGTAGATCAAATATTTACTTGACTTATGATTGAGTTTTAGATTTAATGAACATACTAGAAGGACAATGCCACCAGAAGCAAATTTCTATACTTGAGATTCCAGAAATTCCTCTTTTATAAGGAGACCATCAAGGGACTTGGGCTGATGGGCTTTGGAAATACTCTATCTGTTTCCTCTTATTTCCAAAACTTAAAGTTCAGAAGATAAGTATGGCCACTTCAGTTTCAAATAGATGAGAGTTCATAGGATAAGACTGGAATTTGGTGGCAGAACAGGGTGTTACTGTGACTTTCTAGAACTTTTTTTAATCCCCTTGTGTGCCTGCATGTTATTTGAATAGTGCATCTAATCAGTCCCAGAATAATTTTCACTATTTGAGAATCATTATTGAAAGCTCCTTTTATCCTATTCCAAATGAAATCTTGTTAAATATTTTGGGAGTACAAAGAAAGAGTACAGTCCCAGAAATAATGCAATCGCCAGTTTTGTTTTTGGGGGAATTAGGGGGGCAGTGACAGTGTTGTAAGAAATATGCAAGACTTAGGAGATTATCTGATTTTCTTTCAATGAATAAATCTCATGAGTATTTGAGAATCCACACCTTCAAAAGTCAGTTTCTATTGTTATCCCCCAATAGAATTTGGAAAAATATGTCCATCACTCCTAGACTCAGTATAGTACATTATAACCAATCAAACAATTTTTTCTTACACCTTTAAAATCTAACATGTGGTCATCTCTTACATTGTCACTCCTTGGATTTCTGAAATATAACAGTAATAATAATAACAAAATTTATTTGTATACCTCTCTGTACCTGGCTTATTGCTACTTTCTCTGAGCCTTGCTTAAAATAAACCCATAAAGTATATACTACTGTTATTCAGATTTGCTAGGTTATGTACAATTTTCCATTACGCTCAAGATCTTAGTAGCCTGCAGAAAGAAGAGTGAGTTTTATATTTTGCTCATGCTATGTACTCTCTCTGGTTGGCTGTGGCTCTATTTATCACAGCTTCTTAACTCTGAGATTCAGGCTTAAAGGTCAACTTCCATCTGAGACATGCTGTCCTTGTACAAGAGTTGAATAGTGTTACTGCTCTATTAGGTGTACGAATCCTGCTTGGTGCCCTAGCCCAGCAGGAGATCCACGCTCCAAGGGGACGGGATCTTTTTCCGTTCAGTTTGAGCATCCAGTAAAGAAACCTAAGCTGAGATTGACACAGGGCAAGCTTTATTCAGTGGCCAAAGAACAGAGAAGCGGGAACTAAGTTCACAGATCAACTTCTAACCCACCTAGTGAGAAGGGTTTAATTTAGAGTAAAGCCTGTAAGAGGAGGAGTGAGGCTAATGACTGGGAGGCATATGCATTAGTTTACTGAGGAAGGGGAAGGGCTTTTTTGAAGGAGTGGGATGCCACCTCCTTTTTATCCTTTTTTGGTCCTTAATGTCTGGTCATGGCCCCTGGTAGGTGTGTCATCTAACATGCTAATGGAGCAAAATCAATGTATAATAAGACTCGGTCTTATGGAGGTCAGCTTTGTAACTGTTTTGTTCCCAGCTGGTTCCATCTGTTTTTTGTTTGTTTGTTTGTTTGTTTGTAGCTTCCTTTTTTATATCTAGACTCTTTAACTTAAAGATTTATGTTAGCTCTTGTTAAAGGTAGGGGTTGGCAGGTTTTGAGCAAAGACTTGGAGCAGCTCTGGCAACAGTAGGTGAAGGCAGAGCTTCATGATGTTTCGTGAAGCTTCAGCTGTGGAGAGGGGTACGCAACTCCATTCACACTTCATTGGTCAAAGGCAAGTCACATGATTATGTCTGATGTCAGTGGTGTAGTGGTGAGTATTCCTCCCATGGGGAGGGGCATTGCAAGCACTGTGACCCCAGGAGGTGCCATATGAGCCTCTTGTGAAAAGAGAAAACAATGTGAAATAATAATACAATTGACCACAGGCACTTTTTCTATTTTACTAAAGAAAAGATAAATAACTTCATCAATGTCACATAGCTAGTCACAGACATAGCTAGAGTTCATCTCAAGCAATGTGGTTCCAAAGTCTATTTTATTATGTCTTACACTATTTTGTGTTATGACATTACCTTATTCAAATGCACATAATCATATATCCCAGAGACAAGATCCTAATTACTCCCTGCATTTGCATTTAACTAATGAGCAAACAGAGAGGATCTTGCTTTCTGCTGGTTCAGATTTCCTAAGTGATTCACAATGAATGTTCACGTATGAGAAGCAGAGTGTGGCCAGGCAGATCTGTGAGAGAGTCAGTATCTGCATTTCAAATTACAAGTATTTTATACTTCTGGAAGTATCATTCCAAAAATCAAATTGCAACAACTTCACGCTCCAGGAGCAAGTGATAGAGTCTTATTTGGTCCTTTGAAGAAGCTTGTCATATAATGAGCTTAAATAGAATGGACTGGCAATTCCTGCAGCATAATACACCTGTAGTTGCTATGTTTTCATCAGCCTATTGCTTCATATCAGCAGGCTGTCTTGAAATAACCTGCTACTTAACAGAGAATATTAAATATATGCATTAATGTCCTAGCTGTGGCTTTTATCAGAAGGTAATGAAGTGTCATGTGTTTTAAAATATAGTGTTCCATTTTATAATGTAATAATCTGTCTTTAATGATAATCACATGATAGACCATTTATTGGACGCCTGAAAACAGAATGAAAATAAGTCTTAACAGTTAGCCCACTGAGAAAGCACCATTATTCTAGAGAAAACCTATATGTTATATATCAATAGGAAAATCAAACAATAAAATGGTACATGCTTTAACATCCTTTAAGTGGTTTTTAACTTGAGAATTCTGGAAAAAATGATTATTTAGTTATTTCAATAATGAAGTTAAGATCACGTTTTATTAGGAAGGGAAAACTTCTGAGGTCTACAGAGTAATAATAGCAAAATATTGATGAAATTAAGTAAAATGAAATCGTTTTTTGGAAAACAATGTGATGTAAAGCGTGTATAGTAGACTGAATAAAGCTCCTCACAGATATCAGGTCCTAATGCCTGGAACCTGTAAATCTCAATTTATTTAGGAAAAAAATGATCTTTTTTTACATATGTGTTTAAGTTAAGGATACATCTTGGGTCCTAAATGCTTTCACATTTATCTTTATAAGAGGGAGGCAGAAGGAGATTTGAAATAAACCAGGTATTGTGATGTCAGAGACTGGAGAAATGTAACATGAGCCAAGGAAGGCTGACAGCCACTAGAAGCTGGACGAGGCAAGTGACAGAATTTTTTCCTGGAGCTTCTGCAGGGAGTGAAGTCCTACCAGCACTTTGATTTTGGTCCAGTGACACCATTTCTGGATTTCAGGTCTCTAGAACTACGATACAATAAATTTATGTTCTTTGAAGTCACCAACAGAAACAACCCACCAACAAAAACAACCCACAACCCACCGAAAGTTAAACAACCCACAGAAAGTTAATATAGATGAGGTACAGGGATATGTGATATTGTGTAATAAAGGCCTGACAATGCAGAAAGGGCTTTGGAATCTAATAATGTGTAGGGGCTGGAAGAATTTTGTGGCACGTGATAGAAAATGCCTAGATATACATAAACAGACTGTTGGTTGAAATGTGGGTTAAAAGCAAGGGTTCAGAAGGAAAAAAAAGGAACATATCATTGGAAACGGAGGGAAAGGCAAACCTTGCTATTTAGTGACAAAAACTTAGCTGAATCATGTTCTACAGTTGTTTGGAGAAGCAGAACTTATAAGCAAGGAACTGGGTGTTTACTTGAGGATATTTCCAAGCAAAGCATTAAAGACGTAGGTCTGATTTTAGCAAAATGGAAGCAGACAGATATAAATTAAGGGGAAAAAAACTTAAGCAAAAGAGAACCAGCGCTTGACAATTTTGGAAATTCTAAGCCTGTTCCGATGGAAAAATATGATAGAATTGGGAGAGTAACTGTTAGGAAAGCATACTTCGGCGGCAAGGCCAATGTTGTGTCTGGACAACCTTTTACTTGTGCTGAGGAGACTACATAAATGGCTCATGGATTCACTCAACCAGTAGACCCCTGGAATAGAGATGGGATTATCCAAAAAAAAAATCTGTGGAGGATTCTTTGTCTAAAGATGTGAATCTGTGGGATCCCTGTGACTTGCATGGGCAGCCCACAAAGGTTTTTGAGAATGCTGTACTGCCATTAATACTGCAGGCTTGGACTGAAATGGATAGACATGAGATAAAATGAAGAAAGGTCTTTGAACTACAAAAACTCTACAGACAGAAAATAGGATGATAAAACTACTGAGAAGCAAACGTATGTTCCCCCTCAACTAAAAGGGAAGATGATTCTGAGGACAGAAACTTGGGCCCAGAGGCCATAGCACTGGGCTCAGAAGAAGAGATGTCAGCCAGAAGCCCAGCAACAGAAGCTGGAGCTGTGTTGCAGATGTCAGTCTTGAACACAGAGGATTATTCCCAGGCCTTAAAACAATGGAACCTGCCCTGCTTGATCTCAAAAGTACTTGGAATGTGTGAATCCTTTCTTCCTTCCATTTTCTCCCTCTTAGAATGGAGATGTCTATAAATATTAGATTATATCTATCTCATAATTATTTTCCAGCACCAGATAGCTTTCCTAGCTTCACAGGTACAGAGATGGAGAAAAAAATTGGCTCAGAATGGATCATATGAAAGATCTCATACACTCTTAATTTAAATGATTTAGATGATGAGATTTGGAATTTTGGAACTGATGGTATTTAGATGACATCTTGGATGTGTGTCAGTGCTTTAATGTGTTGTGACTTTGGGGCTCTTGGCAGGGGGACTGAATATATTTTGCATGCCTTATAGACATGAATCGTTGAAAGCCAGAGAGAAGACTATAGTAAGCTGAATTATGTCCCCCAAAGATATCAAAACCTAATCCCTTAAGCATATACCCATAAGGTAAGTGTTACTTTATTTGGGAAAAATAAAAGACTTCTGCAAGGCTTTTGCAGAACTGATTGAAATTAACATGTTGGGATGAGGAGATTTTCCAGATTATCTGGGTGATCCCTAAATGTAATTACATGTATTCATATAAGAAGGAGAGAGTTTAGAAACGTCACAAAAAAGGCAACATGACTATGGAGGCAAAGATTGTAGTAATGCGGTACAGACCAAGGAATGCTGGCAGTATCTCCTGGAAAAGGCAAGAGACAGATTCTACCTTGAGCCTCAGAGAAAAGGTCACCCTACCAACACAACTTGATTTTAGCCCAGTGATACTGATGTCAAACTTCTGGCCTCCTAAACTGTGAAAGAAAAAATATTTATTGTTTAAGCTACCAAGTTTGCTGCAATTTGTTACAGCAGTCATAAGAAACTCATGCAACATGTAAGATGCTGTCTCCTGTCTAAACTGTATTAACATTTGTTAATAAACATAAGATATATAAATTATCCAAATTTAATCTAATGGTAAAATATCTGTTTTATAATTATTTGTACCTATTTCATTAATAAAATCAAATGCTTATCTGAACAAAATGTTTCATATTAGAAGTTAGGCTTTATTGTCAAATTTTAAAGAAGCAAAAAAAGAAAAAAATAGAGTAGGTAAAGAATATGAATGCACGCAATTGTATAGTTTGGTGCATAATGCATCTGTTTACAGCAGTTCCAGTTTCATTTCAAGTCTGTTTTACCCTGTTTACCTCAGAACAGTTGTGAGGACCTAACGACTGAGCAAATATATATTAATGGCTTCAGTTCTAAGGCATATAAATACAGAATGGTGATTATTGATTTTTGACTCTATTGTTACCTCATTAGAATCTGGAGGACTATTCTGGAACCTGCACATCTGCATCTCTCACCAGATCTTCCTTGCTTTTCCAGTCCTCTGGATTTCACTGAGAATTGTCCTGTTTTCACATACTTTTCAAATTGAACACAACTGCAAATATCTCTTCCATTTTTAGACTTCTTTTTGAACCAAGATCTTAATCTGCATTTTTTCCAAAATATAAAATGTTTTATGTGTTTGTTACTGAATTGCAAGGACAAGCTGAAAAAATAAAGAATTTTGGAGCTTTAGCAACAATTTTTTTGTAAAAATCTTAATGTTTCTCTTAAAAATTGCCTGTATTGCTCATTTCCCAGTTTTCCAATCTAGACAAGAGGTGTTCTGGCTGGTAATTTATCTGAGCATATTCAAGTCTCTTTATATATATTTCGTATCAGTTGGGGAAATGTGAAGATTAACCTGTACCATCCCCACAGGAATAGAACGACTCCTCACACAGAACCAAGTTTGATAGGATTTTATTGAATTTCCTCTAAAAGACACTCATTTAGTTTCTTGGGCATTTCTTCTTGGAGTGTAGAGCTAAATTTCAACAAACTACATAATTATTCCCCAAACTATTAACAATAGTAGGCTGATCACAGTTATTTGATAGTTTATTCAAGAAATTCTGCTGGTTTTTCAAACAGTGTATTATTATCTTAACTTCAGTCACAAGGATGGGCTATATTTAGACCATATATCTTAATCAGATCCTATTTAATCTACCTCTAATTAGACATTTATTGTATTACTATAGAACTATTTGTCAAATCCATGGGGATATTTCCATAACAATTGTAAAAATGAGATATATCTAAGGGGAATAGGATAAAGCTCATAGTAGGTAACCTTCATCTTATGTATTAATGTATTAATCTGAACAGATAGAAATGATAAGTCTGCTGTCCTCTGAAGATGCTGCCTTTGTGACTTATAATCGTAGAGGTATCAAAAAGAGGCCAAACAAGTTAAAAGGCTACATATTTAAAAGAATGCATCACAAAAACTATCATGGATAATTATCATAATGTATGTGCAAAGCATTTGAAACCTTTTTCTATATTTAGTGAAATTCTACCAAAAAAGGATTGACGAGGCTCACCTCACACTATAGAAAAAAAATATAATAATTTAGTAGGTTTTATTAGTGTTTCCAATTATCCACTGTCTTCAGTATTAAAGGACTTTACATCCTTGTCTTTGTCAGGTTATTTTGAGTGCCTCTTTAGGGCAGAATTTTAATTTCCTGCCCCGTTAACACCATACTTGGCCATGTAATCTGCTTCCATCAAGAAAATGTACACAGAAGTGATTGTGTGCAGTGTCAGAGCATAGGCTTCCATATACATCACATCATTCTGCTCTCTCACCCTAAGTCCTAAAATGAGAACACGTAAGGGGTAGAATCTCAGTTAACACAACACTGGTCTGTAAAGTAAGATACACACTATCTTGTTAAAATAGGTGTTATATTTCTTACAGCATAACTTGAAGGAAGCTATCCAGCCCACTTGGTGTCCCACTAATGTATCAAAATGTCTCATAACCTGAACTCATTGTAAACACTCATGAAGAAGGATATAGTGACAAAAATGTAGAGCCAGAGGAGAATACATTCTGTTGGCAGTGGCAGCTGGATTAGCCAGATGCATTTTCCAGGGGAAGAAGTATCTACTGTCTGATGCTGACAATGGAAGCAACAATGAAAACATTCCTCTAGGTTTTTAGAAGAAGCAGTTCTCTGCAGTCTTCATGGCATCGTTTTGACTGCAGCTCCTTCTTCTGCCTAAACTCTGTTCTTCCAGATCTAGCGTCTCATGAACTTCTGTGAGCTGGCCAGCAACCTCTGTGCTTAAGTCATACAGTCAGTTTCTGGGACTTTCAAATAAGTAACAACTGTTCCAAAAGTGGTCAATAAAAGGGGCTGTGAGCAATCATTCAGAGAAATGAAAACAACAAATTGATTGTCTGGCCATGTTAAAGAGGAAGGCGTTTTACCAAGTTAATGGATACAGGAGACAGATTGGTGGTTGCCAGAGAGGTAGAGTGGGAGGTGGGAGAAATGGGTGAGGGGAGTCAAAATTCACAAACTTCCAGGTATAAAATAAGTTATAGGGGAGGTAATGTATAGCATGGTGACTGTAGCTAATAATACTGTATTTATAGTTGAAAGTTGCTAAGATTGTAGATCTTAAAAATTCTTACCATTAGAAAAAAATCTGTAACTGTATAATGACATATGTTAACTATAGTTACTGTGGTGCTCATTTCACAATATATACAAATATCAAATGTATACCTGAAACTAATACAATGTATATCCATTATGCCTCAATTAAAAAAAAGGATAAAGACATTTTAAATTCTGCTAGTCATTTTGGGTGATTCTTGGGCATCTTGGCCCACAGTGAAACACATTTTTAAATTGTAATCTGTGATCACCTGAAAAAAGGTGTACAATGAAAGAAAAGATTTAAGAGACTGACCACTCTCACATAATAGTATAAATAATATAAAATATTGAAAGACTATGAGGTGAGAGAATTCCTCCAGTACTATTGAACAGCTTAGAGAGAAGAAAAAAAAGGTAGATTTCTTAAATATATTCCTCAAGGCAATGGCAGAAGCCTAGGGGCATTCTAAAACTATACTAAAGAACTACTTATTGTTTGGAGAGGCTGGACTACACCAGAGAAAACTAAGTGGAAATTTTGAATCTGAGTTGTCAAATGGCAACTGGTTCGATTTACTGTCTGACCAATTATCTAGGTAATTAGGCTTTTCTGCTGATGTTTTTGCTTGTTTCCTTGTCTCAATACCTGGAAGAATGAAGCAATCTCCCATACAACCTTAAAATTAAAAAAATTCTGAATCCTACCTCTTAAATGTTAAAACATCACCTTCCAATTTCCCAGGATCTTTTCTGATGTTTTATGCCAATCAGATTTATCGTCCATGGAAATGGAATGAAAATGTACTAAAACTTCAAAAATTCAATATTTTTGACTCCATCCAGGCCAGATTCTTGATCATACCAAAGGTTACATCCAGTGAATTCTGGTTCTGATAATGGTAGCTTTGCACATCCTGGGCTTACTCTCCAATACGTAAATAAATAAGTACACAAATAAACTATTACACACGAAAAATTAAAGATTCTGGAGTACTGCAAAAAAGCAGGTAGAAACTGGAGAGAATTTGACTCTTAAAGAAATATCATTGGGTGAAATCTATATTAATTTTTTTTAATCCTCTAAGGAATAACCAGTATATATGGTATAGATTTGATAGAAACCAGGTTGAAATCCACATTCACAGGGCAGACTTTACACCTCTAGGTAAAAAGTAATAGCTAAAAGGTGAAGAAAGGTGAGCAGAGATCTCAGCTACTGAAAACAAAATTTGAAATTGAATAATCTTGAGTTAAAAAGCCTTGGAAAATACTCCAGTCACTCCATCAAAACCCCAGAAGGATCATGCTTTTACAACAAAAACTATCTGAAGACTATGGATTCACTGTGCCATTAAGAGTGAAACATAAATGGATAATAGAATTGATATATCTTAGCAGGGCTGATTAAGAAAAAAGTAGAGAAAATACAAATTACCATTAAGAATGAAAGAGACTACAGATTTTTAGAGATTAAACACATTGTAATGGGAAAGTATGAACAATACTTTATTCATTACATGCAAATTATTAATTATAATAATATAGTGATAATTATAATTGAAAAGCACTGACTAAAGGAAAAATACAAAATATTAATAACTCAATAGCTATCAAATAAGTTGAATATTTAGTCTAAGACCTTCCCTCAATGAAAAATATATGTGTATATGTTTGTGTGTGTGTATATATGTATATATATACACATATATACACATACACACTGTATAGCATATATATGCATATATGTAAATTTAAAGTTATGTATACAGTGGATATATACATGCATATAATTACTGATTAATATCCCTTATAACAGATGCATTCATATTAAATTATATATTTAAATTATTAGTGTAGTATATTAAATCCAGCAATACCTAAAATATTAAATCCAATAATACATAAAATGTTTAATACATCATGACTAAGTCAAGTTTGTCCCAGAAATACAAGTTTAATTTTACCTTTGGAAAATGAATCAAATCAATTTCTATATTAACACATTATAAAACACATGATCCTTAAATAGATATTTAAAGTTTGATACAATTCAAAGCTCAATGACAAGTCTCAGGAAACTGGGGATTAAAGTGAGTATCCTCAAATTATTATACATGATTATACATGAAAATGCTACATATAGCCTTGTATTAATGGTGAAATATTAAACAATTTCCTGGTAAACAAGGAAAAAAGGTAATTATTTCCACTCTTTATTCTCACTACTATTTTTAATATTGAACTATGAACTAGACTTTAAGATATTTAAGAGAGAGGGGAGGATATAGCTCAAATGGTAGAGCGCATCCTTAGCATGCATGAGATCCCGGGTTCAATCCCCAGTACCTCCTCTAAAAATAAATAAAACCTAATTACCTACCCCATAAAATAAAATAATTAACTAATACAATAAATAAATAAAATATTTTAAAAAGTTATTTAAGAGAAATAAGTGTGTAAAGTAAAAAGGGCAATAACACAAAAAGAGTAAGTTTATAAAATCAGAACAGAAGTAAAACTTTTTCTACTCAAGGATAAGTTGTCTCTTTACATAAAAATACTAAAGAATATGCAGAATAACTACTAGCCTGAATAAACTGAGTAACTTTGCAGTATGTGTGTCAACATAGAAAAAATTAGTATTAGTGTATTTTGAAATACAATAACAAACATCCAGGAAAATAAAATAGACAAATTATATGTAAACTACCATAAAATAGTTTGGAGTAGATGTAACAAAAATATTTTAAGTTCTCTATACTGTAAACTGCAAATATTCCTAAGAGAATTAAGGAAAAAAACTTAACCTGTTGGAGACATATAACGTAAATAGTTGGATTACTGAATATTGTTAAGGATATTCTCATAAATTTTGTATAGAATATTTAATGCAATATTGGTCAAAATTCCAAAAATCTCTTTCATAGGAATTTGTAAATGTATTCTAAGTTTTATGGAAAAATCATGACTTCCACTGTGTTTATTCATTTTGATGATTGTACAACATATTGTTGTGATAAAGCACAAATTACCCGTTAGCTCATTTGTTGATTATTACTTGGATTCTACCAGATGAAGTAAAGTTTTCTCTTAGTAGATATTGTTCTTTAATTGAGAGAGGGGATGGGGACTAGATAATGTGAGTATGAAGCGAAAATTAGTCTTTTTGGAACTAAAAGTAAACATAACTTACATATAGAAAAATTTTAAAAGAAGTGGGTAGAGGCATTGAAACACATTAGTAATTTGTAGTAGAAAGTTTTTTTTTTCATTCTTTTTTATTGAAGTAGTCAGTTTACAATGTTGTGTCAATTTCTAGTGTACAGCATAATGTTTCAATCATACATATACATACATATTTGTTTTTATATTTTTTCATTATAGGTTAAAGGTATTGAATATGGAGTTAATATCTGTGTAGCAGGAAGTTTTGATAAATTGTTTTCAAAGAATGGACGATAAATCATCATTAGATTATACTGAATGCAAAAAAGGGAAGATTATCATCATAAAAAATGAAAAAATACAGAAAATTGTTGAAAATGGCAAAGATGTAAATAAGTCAACCTACTTGATGCAGCAAAAATAAGGAACCAAGACAAAATAGAATAAGAAATTAACAATAAGTAGGAAAGACAAAAAAACAGTAATTTAATTTTTGTGGAACTCAAACTACAGCTGTATTATATATAATATATCACCTTTAAGTGATAAGCATTGTGCTTTCAAGGGATGGGCTCAAGCTCAGTAAGTGCATGCACCTTTTCTTCCTGGGTTCTGGAGCTCTTAAGACATAAATTTTAAAAACAGAAAAAGGAACAAACTATCAACCTTATTGCTGATAGAAAATATGGAAGGTTTAGGTCTGTATTCAAGATGACCTTACTGGTATTCAATACCACGTTTAGGTGACCTTATCTGTTCAGTCATTGTGGGTAATGCTTTGGGGCTTATCTTACCCCAAAATGGAGAGTATAGAAAACATTATAGAACCTGTACCTGCTGTGACCAATGCTTTCTCAAGAGGACGTAAATAGACACCATGTTGAGGATGTTCTGTTGTTCTTTCTAAATTTTCCAATTGGATGAAATTTCACCTTTCAAGTACAAAGTAAATGAAGTCATATAGAGTTTAGTTAGGACAGTACTTTGGAAAAATGCATTTTAATTTAAAGCAATAAAGGGAGAAAGACCTTTTATTTTACTCTTATTTTCTTAATATTCACTTTAACCTTTAAATCTAGCAAGAATGGGCTGTTTTACACAAAAGAGGACATCAGAAGCCTGTCCAGGCTCCACTTTCAAGAATTTGCTCTCTAAACACCAAAGGCTATGACTTTCAGAGAAACCGAGGACCATGGAGGATTTGTATTTTGTTGTCTGAAGTTGCTGAAATAGTCAGAGCATTGATGAAATCAGCTCTAAAACACTCTGAAGACAGGACTAAAAGCTCCCCTCCATTGCACATTGTGTGTGTCCTTTGCCAAATAACAATATCAGAGGTTCTGCAACACAATGAAGTGAGGACATTAAAATAAGATGCATAAAGCCAGTCCTACGTGTGTACATAACACGGAAATGCCTCAGTGCAAACTCCTTTTATAATCAAATTTCTATGTGGTAATTAAAATTTAATTTCCATACTCACTGAGCAGGGGGAGTTGGGGGAGAGAAAGGGAGAGACTGAACCAATCTCTAACTCCACAGTAGCTAAATAAATGTTGCCAAAGACAGTAGCCAGAACTTGGTGGGGTTAGAGTGGAAGCAGGCTAGTTCAATGGTCCGTAATTCATATCCTGTGAAATTCGGCTCAAATAGAAAATATATCTGACAAGAAGTTAATTTTGGGCACTGTGCATTTTCCTCATTGGTGGGAAAAAAATAACTGGTCTAAGCAAACTACATTTCCTCTTAGTGTTTAGTAGGAGACGTGCCATCTAGCAAAGCTTTTGGATTGGTATTGTCACCAGTTACTCTTGAGGGACACTTCTTTACTAGCTTTCATTATCAAAACTTCGTAATTTCCATTTCCTCTCATGCCTTAAGTTTTGAGGACTTAGAGCGGTTTCACTCTAGGTCCACTTGGTGACTTTCCCTTCACCATCTCTTCAGAAATCACAGTTGAGTCTGTGCCCCCAGAGATGTTTCCACCGACTTTCTGTGTGTGTGTGTGTGAAATCTTTATTGAACTGTAATTTACAATTCACCAATTTAAAGTGTACAGTCCTGTGGTTTTAGTATATTCATGGAATTGTGCAAGGATCACCACAATCAGTTCTAGAAACTTTGCATCATCCTCCTTCAAAGCACCCCTTCCCTTGTAGCAGTCATTCTCCATGTCCCCTCGAGCCTGCCCACCCCTAGTCCTAGGCAACCACTAATCTGCTTTCTGTCTCTATTGATTTGTCTGTTCTGGACATTTCACATAAAAAGGATGAAGTACTGATTTATGCTACAGTATGGTTGAACCTTGGAAGCATTAGCCTAAGTGAAAGAAGTCAGTCACAACACAGCCACATATTATGTGATTCCATTTATGTGAACTGTCCACTGCCTTTTGTTATAGAATTTCTACGTCTGCAAAACAAAGAAGTTTCTTCTCACATTTATTTCTACTGTGGAATTGCCCTCAGTAGATTCCTGCGCTGAAGCTGTGATGGATGTTTCTGAAGTTTGAGTCCCAGGAGTCGCATAGGTTACTGGACTTGAGTAACTTCCTCTTTTTATCTTTTCTTTTTTATCTGATCGAGACATTTGTTTCTCCAGCATTCACTTACACTTTTGATATTTTGGTGCTTCTCAATATAAAGATACGAAATCAAATGCTTGTGTTTCTCTTTGAAGTATCTATTATTTAAAAAATCTTGTCTAACTTCTTTTTCTCTCTTACTTAATATTTCCACCAACAAAATATTTTTCCATTAGTCTAGCCAGGCTTACACTTAACAGATAATTATTTTGCCTGTACCTCTTTAGTATCTTTCATCTACTTGTGCCTTTGTAAGGCTTATTTCTGTAATTCTTCCAACATTATTCAATTCCCAGCAATACATCAGTATGTACACCTGCAGTAACTCTATCACCTGACCTAATGCTTTAATTATTTTATACCAACCCTCATCTTAAACTTGTATAGATTTTTATAACCACTTGTTATAGCTGTTACCTGCCTTTAAGAGCAGTTTCCATGCAATAATAAAATCTTTTTTCTCATGCTCTCTTTAATAGCAGTTTAGCATGATACTTTTTCTTAGTTTGCCATGTATATTTTACTTAAAAATGTATCTTTTAAAAATATAAAATAAGTAAAATTTTACTTCCTTACAAGTAAGGATTTCACTTTTGCTCTGCAACAGGTGAAAATTAGCTGCTTTGCAATTGAAAAGCATCTCATGTCATTCTGCCCACTGATATTTAAAGGGTACACAAGGACTCTTTGATACAATAAAGTTTTGCTTCAACTGAGCGTGTTTAGGAGAAGTTGGGCCTGAATAAAAAGTTGTGACAGGCTGTACCCTGAGATCCTTTCTGCCATTGGGGACATTTGCCTTGCTAAGATCCCTCGGGCCTTTGAGCCTTAATTTATGTTTCTGCCTTTCTATAAAGAGATAATCATTTGTAGACGAATCTTCTTTGATCTGTAATGAGCCACCAAGATCAAAACACCCTGTAGTCAGATTAAAGACCTTCACTCTAGTACTGAAAAAAAAAAATCAAAAACGTAAGAACTCTCTTAGTCTAAAACAAGCTTCTCAGAACACCTAAGGAAAAAAAACATATATCTGTCAAAAACTAAGTTGCTAACATCAATACCATTCTTCAGTCTCCAGCAAATTCTCCCCATATAAATGTTGTGCTTTCCTGAATTCTGTTTTTGGTTTTTTTTCTTATTATTATTCTTAGTCCTGTTGTGGAGGACACTCAGGATGTCCAGCTGTTAGCACCCATCTTCCCTACACAATCTGAAATATAAAACTGCAGAGTCATAGGTGAGGTTAGAAACATCAGTTTGATACTCAGAGCACAATGCAGAACTTCCCCTGCAACACTTCTCTTCTGCTCGGACCTGATGCACTCAGATCTCCTGAAGGAACAGAGTAAATTCTGTCCCCTGTTATTTTTCCCCAAATTTAATTAAGTAAGTTACTCTACTTTTCTAGGTTAAGAATAGAAAAAGGTGGGTGTGGAGGGAGGCCCAGAATGTGTTTGGAGAACAAATTTCTTTTTAGAGAAATCATGAATAGAAAAAAGAAAAAAAAGTCTGGCAAAAAAATGCCATGTAAATAGAAAGGAAAAAAGAGCATAAGTTAGCGCATAATATCATCGACTGATACAACAGTTAATATAAAATGTGGAAATGTTGGCAGAGTCAAATAATGTAAATTATTAGTAAGTATGTCAGAAAATTGAATCGACTAGGCACTCTGGTTGAAGCATAAACTGTGATGGTCTCTCTGGAAAGCAGTATGACAGTAATGAATGAATTTCTGTCTATATCTACCTTAAAACCCAGATATTCTATTCTTGTGTATTTACTCTGGAGAAACTTACACTCTGGCCCATGTATATATTATATACAAGGATAGCAGAGAAAATTGGCTTATAAGAACAAACGAATGGCAGATGTATATCCTAGAATTATACAGCACTTATAAAACATAAGCTAGAGGTGCATACAGGACCACACACTTACTTTTTAAATGTAATTCTCGATGAAACATGAAAGACACAGGACCTATAGAACCATATAATTTATGTTTATTAGGGCACAGAAACACTCAAAACAATGCTGTTTATTTTATGAGGACACATGCATATTCAATAATATCTCAAACAGTAGTATGAAGGCCAAGCAGAACAAAGAAAACAGAAAAGGACTCTCACAGTGATCTGTAAAAGTCACGAATCAGAAGAGTAGTCATTGATCTTCACCAGAGTCTCCCCACAAATAAATTGTAAACAATAACAAGAGACAAGAGAACACTCAAGAGAAAAACATACAAGTAATAAATTCAGGAAAATCACAATAGAAATCCAATGCCAAGGACTATATTAAGAAATTCTCAAAATCACTATTCATTGGAACAATGCAAATAAAGACAATAAGGTATCAAGCTTTACCATTCCATTTAGTAAAATAATTTAAATATATTAAAGTAATACATGTTGACAAAAATATCTGTAAAATAAGTGGTGTTCTTCTTTGCTTGTGGAAGTGTAAACCATAATACTGTAACAATATTACAAAAGTGTAAGCCAAAAATAATGGAAAAATTAACAGGCAATTCTGTTACTAATTCATGTCATATACATATGCATCAGGCATAGAAAGTTTAAGAATACTCATTGTAATTTTGATTAGAATGGTGAATAATAAGAAAAAATAGAAGTTCATAAATATGTACAATTAAATAATATAAGTATAGTTTCTATTTAGTAGTAGTTAAAAATGAATCCCGCAGATATATACGTATTAACAGAAAATTTTGTAAACTCAGCAATTTTTTTATTTTATTAAAAACAATATATCATCATAGGTTCATATATATGTAAATATATGTAAAATTGTCGAGAAGGATGACCATCATACTAGGAAAAAAATGTTATATCCAGCAAGGGGAATCAGATTGAATTTGTATAAATAGGACTAAATAAAACACATTTAAACACATGTTGAATTAAAAAATAGCAAGACCCGAAATACAATACAACTAAGATGAATT
This sequence comes from Camelus dromedarius, assembly GCF_036321535.1. Lineage (NCBI taxonomy): Eukaryota > Metazoa > Chordata > Mammalia > Artiodactyla > Camelidae > Camelus > Camelus dromedarius. The sequence continues at coordinate 14,995,126 of NC_087438.1, forward strand.
AAATAAATAGGGAGACAGATTTAATGTCTTTTTGTTTTATTAATTTAACTGTAATGAATCTAGTAACAGTACTTTCTTATGGCTATCCCAGAGCTCATCTATAATGTGTATGTCCATATTCTCCTTGAGGGACTTCCTGTGCCCAGGCAAGGATACTCATTACTCTAACCCATCAATTTACCTGGTGCATTGGTTGGGATAGGCTGGGTTATGCCAGTATAATAAACAGCTTCCAAATCTGTTTGGCTTACAAAACGAAAGTGTATTTCTCACCTATCCAATCATCTACCCCAAGTCAGTTGCATCTTGTCTTCCCTTAAGAACCCATGCTCGTGGGACTGCCCAACTACAGAGAAAATAAGACAAACTGTGCTCTGACTCTCAAAGTTTCTGTTCAGAAATGTCATGTTTCTGCCCACAGTTAATTGGCTAAAGTAAGTTTCATGACAATCATGAAACTACTGGAGTAGGGAAGAGCAGTGAATAATTTTTCATGGTAGAACCACCTAACAGTTGGTTTATAAAAGGAGTCTGTACTATACAAAATAGAGTTCTAAAATTGGATTCACTTAATTCAGCACTTAAAAACATTTGAAACCAGCTGTAAAATGCCATGTTAACATGTTGTATTATAGCAGTTTAACATGAGAGTGACTTGCTGTGTGAGCCAGAAGCAACAGCATTTGCAGGTTATGATGACAATGCTTCTTGGTGACTGACGGCATCAAAGCTGGAAGGGTGGTGAAATCTGACCATTTACTGTGGGTCTTGGAAAGATTGCTCATTCTTTTATTTTCTGTGTGTTATGAAGGGTTCTGGATAATGGATACTGTCAAAGACAAACACAGCTGGACATTAGCTAAAGGGGTATAAGCAGATTTTATTCATATTGACAGTAGGGGAAAGAGCTGAGCTCCACTGCGATTTGTGCAGAGTAAATTGATGAGAGCGAAGAAGAGTGAAATGGTGGTTTTCAGGACCTACCTGGAGAGTGAGGGAACTGGGGAGATGTTAAAAGATACAAACTTACAATTAGTAGATGAATAAGCTCTCCACATCTGATGTACAAAATAGTGATTACAGTCAACAACACTGTGCTATATACTTCAAAATTGCTAAGAGACTAGATCTTAAATGTTCTTCCTGTAAAAATATAAATGACAATTATGTGATATAATAGACATATTAGCTAACTGTACAGTGGTAATCATATTGCTATATGTAAGTGTATCAAATCAACAGGTTGTACAACTTAAACTTACACAATGTTACATGCTAATTATAGCACTGACTAATTGAGAATGAGGCAGTGGGTGGGAGACAGCAAGACCTTGAACAGAATCTGGAAAGGGAAAAAATTACAAAAAGCAGCAAGGAGGGCTTGGCCCATGTGAAACCCACCTGGGTTTGCTAACTGTTGCTTACTGAAGTCAGTTCACACCTATCAGGACTGGGAGACAGAGGTCCTTATTGTCAGATGTTGGCTGCAACAAACAGTACATTATTTTGGCGGCCTTAAATCTTCTTAGGCAGCCTAGTGTCTTCCTAGGGATACAAACGTGAGCTGGTAGAAACTAGGTTAGTGTTTGTTTACATCTTTATAAGCCAAGCTGAGACCTAGTCAAGATAAGGGCTGCGAGAAGCTTGCCTAGATTTTGATCAAGAAAAGAATGTTTGCAAATTCCTGTATATGGGAAGTTTTCTGTTGCATCCTAGGAAGAAAAAAAAACATTTTTATAATTTTTCACTCATAAAGTAAGTTTACTTATTACAAGAGTAAATCAGAATCATGTAATTATAAGGATATAATCCTATATAACCTGTTTATCATATTTCTCTCTAATTTTCTAATAGGGTATAAAGTTCTTTGAGAAAGATTTTTCCTTTTTTGTAGTTATCTGAGATTATTTATATTACTCATTTTTTTTGCCTCATTAGTTAATCCCAATTGATAGATAACAATCCTTAGTTCTTGAATGATCATCCTATTATATGCACATTACTTTTTTCATTGTAATTTATTTAGTTAATTGGCTAATGTCATGATTTGTGCCATTACTAACAAAAACTGGCTGAAGATAGGACCTTAATACCTTAAATCATTAAAGAAAAATTGAATCATCTACATTTGCCAAAATAGTTAGAAGAATATAAATCTTTAGTATGGAAAGGTCCTTGAAATCAATTGGTCTATGAGCATTCCTAAAAACAAAACAAAGCAAAAAAATCAAACAAGTACAAATCAACTACAAAAAAAATTTCCTTTTATGTTTACATTTGGTCCCATGGTTCTAAGGCACTGGAGATTGATGGCACAGTTGTATCATCCAAGGAAAACTGACAGACCCTTAACTGCTAGGTCAAGTGTCAGCTGTTCCAGGGGAAGAAAGTCTGCTCCACCTCTCCACAATAATTATTTCCTGTAAATAGAGTTTTCAGAAAATAGCTTCAGAAATATATGCAACCTGTGTGTTCCTCTGTGACCATTTTAACCTCTTCTTTCCTCGGGTGATTGAGGGTGAGCATTGCACACATTATGCTGGTGGCCCTTTTCCTGAGTTCACCCTCAACATGTTCAGTAGCATTCCAAATTAAATACACTTTCCATTCAGTGAAAAGTAGAAAAAGAACTATACTAAAATCAACTCATTATATGGTTCACACTTTAAACAAGGTTTGGAATGGCTTTTTAACCCTGGATACCCTTACAGGATAGAAAATCCAAAATGCAGCATATACTTTAGTCCCATTACCTTAGAAGACAGAGCTCGTGAACCTCTTTTAGCAGGCAGAAATGTCTTCATGTTCAAATAGTCCCATGAGTCCCATATTAGACAGAACTGCATCTGCAAAAGGACTGTTGGCCACGTCTCCTGAAATTACATTTCACCCAGTAAAATACATTCTACCTAATCTGGATGACACTCGTGAAAGAAAAACGAACTAGGATGATAATTCCTGCCGAGGCCAAGGTCAATCTAACCTTCCCCTTTTCCTTTACTTCATTCTCCTTTACTTTCTGGTACTTTCTCTAGCATTTCTTCAGACTTACTCATGATGGGGCCCAGGTCTGAGCCACACAACTATGGCTTACAGACACAGATGTCATTAAGGGAGAAAGACATTCCTCACCCGAGTGTGTGTGTGTGTGTGTGTGCGCGCTCACGCCCATGCACACAGGCCAATCAAAAGTGCTCAGTTTTGTGGTAATTTTGAGATAGAAAATTAACTTTGTCCTTCTTTTCCTTCCTTCCAAATTGAAAAATTGACACAGCCAAATGAAGAGGAATGAACAGGACCTGGGTTAATATTGGTGAACTGATAAACTTGATAGCATAGTATAGTTTATCCCCAAAGCGAATATGGAGTTTCTTTACTTTCTAGACTTAAATCAAGATCTTGCGAGACACCAGAGGGAAAGACATTGACACAACTAATTTCATGGATGTCTGTGGTTTGTTTTATAAACCCATGTGTCAGCAGAATAGAAAGCATTGAAAGAAGATAATAAATAGGTCTAGATGTCCATGTGTATCCACTGATTCTAACCTTTATTTTGCTTGGTTTGCTCCTTTCCTGGGCACTCAGAATTGTAAGGGTCAGTAGAAGCAAGCTTCCTTCCCAAAAGTATTCTGGTGAGACTGAGTTATCACAATCATTTTCTGTGTTACAGACTATATTTTAAAGGGTTTTGTAATGGATGTTCTTGCTAAATATATCTTAAAATATGTAGAAGCTAATTTAAATGAATAATTTCCTGAAGAATAACAAAATACATGAAGGACTATATTTGGTAATGGGAACAGCATTAGGTAGAGAAATCTTGATTATCATTATGAAATATACTTAGACAGGAACACTGTTATGGTTACACGAATGAAAAATATAGGGAAGCTTTTAATTTTAAAGTAGTAAAACCAGTTTTTAAAAATGTAAAATATAATATTTTTGTAAATGTTTTTGCTTAGGAACCACATCTAATCACACATCATGTTTTATTATGTATTTGTTATTATTCACTTATTATTCCCTTGAGATTGTAATCAAGGGAAGCAAAACATTTATCACAAATAATATGCTTTTTTTTTTAACCAGCATATGGTTTTTAGTTAGCATGCAAATGATTTTTTATAACTTAAACTTTCCATGTATTTGCCAAGCATTTATCATTTCATTATAAAAATTGCAGGAACTCAAGATATTAGTTGTTAATTCAGTCTTCCATCAAATAAAGGAATGATTTCTTCAGCTTTCTAGATGTATTATTCCTTTTTTTTTTCACCTCTTATTCTCACCTTGATGCCCTGTATCATTTCCCAAGCATCAGTCAGTCACATGCGTATCTAAGTAGGCCTGTGTTGTCATGACACATACTGCTCCACTTAGATTCTTTCTGCTCTATCTTCCATCAGACGCACAGTGCCCTTTCATTGCATCATGTCACAAAAAGTTAAGGTTATTTGTTTGGGTTTGTTTCCCCAGTAATAACAAACAGGTGGAACTTGGAATTTATGTTAGTTACGTTTATTTGACATGTTACATATTAGTGGTTAGACTTTTAAAAGATATTCATGTATTATTGTGCCATCTTCTCTAATATTTCTCCCTGACGTACTGAATATTTCCATCTTCATTATAAATTACATATTCTTTATTTTTTTTATTATTTTTGAGATCTTTGTCTTCTTCTCTGAAAATTTTCCCTTCCACTCTGAGTTTTGTTCTTAATAATCTCACCTTCATTCACTCAGACTTTCTTACTTCCTTAAAGTTCCTTAAAAGTATATACATGTAGAACTTCCTTCTTTCTCTATAAAACTCAAGTAAATGTTCCTCTTTGTTTTGGGGGCACATAACAGCTAATTCTAATTTAGGAAATCTTTCCTGTAAGTGTATACACATCCCTTTAAATTATCTGCTTTTCCACTTTTTAAAAGAAAAGAAAAGAAAACCCAAAAAACCTACTTTAAACAGGAGAGATGAGCACATGGGGAAAACTGGAAGGGATGGAATTCATCATAATTGTGAAAAGCCATGTTCTCTGTTTGGCCAAAAGTGTTTATGAATGGGCAGTTATAAGGAAGAAGTTTGGGGTCCACTGGGGCCATTTACTAAGGCTCTCCAAATTCTTGGGGCACTTTTCATGCTTCTGCTGAGTAGATCAGATTATGATTTGAATCTGTCAATGCAAAATCTCATGTAAACATGCCTCTGTCTTACAGCTGATGTGCAGTGTTCATATGAAAGGCAACAGTGTGTGTGCGATACCCTCAACACATATAAATGTAGTCATAAAACACCTTTTTATAGTAATTGACAATCTATATTTCCTCTCATTTTCTATCTACTCCAGAGCCCAAATTCCAATTCCCTAGGTAGATTTATTTCTTGCATTTATTGTCTTAGAGATTGCATCCCAACATGTGGATTTATGTATTATCTGTATGCTGATGACTTTTTGGAATGTAATAAATCACTGAAAATATTCTGTTTAAAAAAAATAATTTATTATCTCTCAAGGGTCAGGCTGGCTGACTGGACTCAGCTAAACAGTTGTCTTTCAGAATCTTTAATGCAGGTGCAGTGAGCTGCCTGTAGGACTGCTTGGTGTCATCTGAAGGCTTAATTAAGCTTTTCCTCCAAAATATCTTTTTCATTCATATGTTTGGAGTCTGGGCTGGTATGGGTGGGCCAACTAGGGGATGTACAGACATTTCTTTCTCTCCACGTGGCAACCTTGCACTTCACAACATAACAATCTCAAGTTTGTCGAACTTCTTATATGGCAACTGGCTTCCTCCAGAGCGAATGTTACAACAAACCCAAGTGGAAGCTGTAAGACTCTTCATCTAGGCTTGCAAGGCATACGCCACCACTTGGGCCACATCCAACTGATTATAAATGAGTCACAGACCAGCCCAGATTCAAGAGAAGGAGACTAGCCAAGACCATAAACACAGGCAGATGTGGTTCATGGAATGGCAGACATCTTGGGGAATTAGCCACTGCAAACTTCAAATGATATCTCCTTCCTTACTCATTGATGTGAACTGAATTATGTCTCCTCAAAAGTCATATATTAAATCTGTAGCCCCCAATGTAATGTTATTTGGAGATGGAGCCTTTGGGAGGGAATTAGGCTATGAATTTGCATAGGATTGTAAGCATAGACAAAAGGGAAATCTCTCTCTCTGCCCCATGGGACACAGCAAGAAAGCTGCCGAAGTGAGGAGAGGGCTTTCACCGAGAAGTGAATGGTTGGCACCTTGACCTTGGACATGTAGCCTCCAGGACTGTGAGAAATACATTCCTGTTGTTTGAGACATCCAGCCTGTGATACTTTGTTACAGTAGGCTGAGCTAGGTAAGATGCTTACAAACTCTGTTCTCACTTATCAGCTATTTACCTACAATGAATGTCTCATAAAGATTTTAAATTCAGTATGCTCCAGTGTCAATTCCTGGTGTTTCCTCCAAATTATTTCTGTCTACAGTCGTCTTCACTTCAGTGACAGCAGCTCGTTTAATCTAGTCATTTGATCTCAGAATCTTAGAAGCATCTTTAACTTCTCTTCTTTCATAACATTCCATTCAATATTTCAGGAAATCATGTTATCTGTACCTTCAAAGTATATTAGGAATCCAACCATGCTTCACCTCTTTCACTCCATCCTGGTGTAAGCACTGAATTTTTAATCATCTCTGGTATGGACTATTGCACTAGTCTTCTGAATAATTCCATCGTTCCCATCCTTATCCCCTATTGTCTATTCTTAGCACAGCAGCCAGAGCGATCTGAGAACCCACAAGTCAGATCATGTCTCTCCAGTGCCCCAAGCCCTGAATTAAACAACAAAAAAACAAGTACTCAGAAGGCTCTGGGCAATATAAGCTCCCGTTCTCTCTCTGACGTCATCTCTTCTAGTCTCTGCCTCTGTTCACAACAGCCTCACCGACCTGCTAGCTCTTTCTCTTGTACACCATGTCTTTGCACTGGTCTTCGCCTCCACCTGGAAAGTTCCCTACCCCATATCTGCATGTATACCTCTCTCAAATCCTTCCAGTTTGTGTTTGGGCTTTCTCAAGATAAAACTGACTGGCCTCTTTGAATGTACAAAGCCTCAGAATTCTTATTCCCTAGTCTGTGGTTTCTGTAATCTGTATTACCTTCTCACATGCTTTAGAATTTTCTTTGTTATGTTTATTGTCTCTATCAGACCACTGGGATGTGCATCATTAAAGAATCTTTGACTAATATCTTCATTGCTGTGTTCAAATCACCTTGAACAGTACCTAGCACATGGTATGTATTCAATAATGCTTATTGTAATTTGTGAACGTTTCTCAAATATCCAAGAAGAAACTGTGACCCTCAGGGAAAGACTACTTATAAGTGTATGTGCATGAGTATGAGAGAGAGAGAGAGAGTGTATACTTGTGTGTGTGTGTGTGTGTGTGTGTGTGTGTGTGTGTGTGTGAATGTATGTGCATCCCCTGGGTCTGGAGGAGTAGCTTGGAAGATAGTCAAATACAGATAGCAGCCCTGGCATGGCGCACACAGAAAAGGATATTCCTTACGGAAAAGGATTGTGTTAAAGTCTAGGGAACTGAAAGGGAATTGCGTAGAAGTAAAGATTATGGATTTTAATATTTTAGATGATCTACTTTTTGTTGCCAGAAACTGGATTTTCTAGGATAAGACAGATGCAAAGAGAGCTGCAATAGTCAGTGTTTGCCGGCACTGAGTACTGGGCTACAATTTATGGACTTCAGTCTGCTAATTCCCCTGTATATTTACGAGGGTAATTTGAACAGCGATTTGATAGGAAGAGGTTCCAGTGGTAATTTCACACCCATTTATTAGCAAAAACTGGGAAGGCACAGGCAAAGCTTCAATTAATTATAAGCAAAGAGGGAGAAATTGTGATTTGAGGCCCATAGACCAAATCCTACTGAATAAAAGAGAAGAATGTCATTTTGAATTATCAGAATAAGAACAGAACTCTGGAAATATTTTATAAGAGAAATAAGAAGGTAAATTTTTGAGAAAAAAATGTTTAAATCTTACTATAATTCAAGAAAAAACTTCATAAACTGGATAGAGATAGATAAAATTGAAAGAACAATGTGTCAAAACCAAATGGCAAGGATAGATATAAAAGGATGTATGCTGGAAAACCTCTGAAACACAGAAAATAGAGGGACATATATATATAATAATGTATAAAATTACAACTAAACAAAATAAAAATACTTTCGTTATTGGAGAAGAAAAGTCTTAAAAAAAGAAAGATTTGTTGTTGTTGTTGTTGTTGAATAAAGGAATCAACAGATATAAGGAAATCATAAATTTTACAGACCTTACCGTTTCCTTCCAAGACACTATGATTTAGATAGTGTTCCCTGATTACAAGTAACAGAAACTGATAGTAGGAAATAGGATTGTTCAGAGGAAGAGGAGAGCATGACCCACATGAGAAATCATGAAGGTGAAGATAATTAGGGGAAATTAATATGAATCACAATTGCTGAAACACAGGCTATGAGAGTAACAAGAATGAGCTGAATTTGACAGTGTGGTGAAGACTGCTAACTACCCTTGAATATCCACTTTCTGCTTCTTTCTTATAGGGAATTACCCAGTCTTTAGCTAGACTTTCCATCTAAATACTCTATTTCCTTGTTTTCATGTCTTTTAGTTATCTATGGGAGACTTTGAGGCAATGGGATGTGAGAAAAGAGATGAGCAATTTCAGATGATTTCCTTCAATCAAAGCTGTTGGCCCTAGAATTACTTGCCTTCATTTTTCACAATCAGGAATAGGGACACCTTTCTGAAACTTGCTTAAATCATGCAAATAAGGGAAAACTTTGAGAAACATTTGGACAGAATAACGAAAGGGACCAAGTACCCTTAAAAAGGACTGGACCAGAATCAAGTGAAATATACTTCTATCTTTTAAGCTACCACTTGTTTGTTTTCTGGGGGTCTATGTAATACAGTAAAATATCCTATGCCATAACTATTGCAAATGATTCCTGCAGGCCTTGAGCTAGACTTGACCACATATTAATGAGATAACCGGAGAAGCAGTAATATCAGGTTTTCATTTGAGAAAGATTTCTCTGGCTACAGAGTGGGAATCCAATTAAACTGAATGAAAATCGGTTTACTAATACAAGCAAGGCAGGTTTACAACTAAGTTAATTAATGGATAGATATGATTTACATAGAAAAGAAACAGGGGAAGAGAAAAAGGTTTGAGGCAGGAAAATACTAAGGTTTTGAGGTCTGTGGGAAATCTAAGTTCTTCAGAAACACCATGGAAACACAGATGTGGAGACTACAACGTTGAAAAGATAGTTAGGAAGATGGTTGAAGTATGAAAAATAGCTATCTGTATCCTAGCTATGATTTATTCTGATAGCATAAAATAGAACTTAAAAAGATACAAATTGGCAATAAAGTTGTTTTGTTTTGTTTTAGAAATGTCATTATTAAATAATGTTAGAAATGACCTGCATTATGTAATTCAGTGGCATGACATATACCAGTTTTGTTTTTTGTATCATTAAGGATGCTCAAAAAATGAGTTAACGGAAGTCATAAAACACTGTCAACTTTAATAATACTATTATTTTATACTGTGATTCAAATTATATCATTTGAAAGGTCATCTTTTCAGAATTCTGTGTACTTAAGGGAAAAAAATCAAAAGTAGACTAGGCCAATGTTGAAGGTGAAATTAATAAAAGAAATATATGACTGGATTTACTCCTATTCATTTTTGAGGTCAATTTACATATATATGTACATGTATGTGTATAGATAGAAATTCTCAGAGGAATGAGATTATTCCTTTATATTAATATGACAAACTTCTACTTGCATATGTATAGAAATCCATATTCTAATCTATGATTTACTAGAAACCAGGATTGTCACCAGTTTCTAGAAAATAGAGTGAAAGCATACATATGCTAAACAAACTTTTTGTTGAGATAATCGCTTAAAATAATAATCTTTTTTGTTCTTGCTGCTGTGGTAAATGTTAAGGAGTGAGAGACCTATTCTCTGTTTCCCATCGTAAAATTGTGGGCAAGCCTCTGGGTTCTCAGATAAGGACATTGCCTAGGGCAGAGTTAGAATGGGGAGTACGAGGCCCTTGTGTTTCAGTGATACCCTGAAGAACCATGGGTATGTAGGCCAATCAAGGGAAAGAGGTTCAAGGGTTTGGAGGAGACAGATCTGAGAATGATTTGAGAGAGAAATATTGAAGTTAACTGAGGAGGGAGGGTCTGATGAAATAACAACAGTGGAAGTTTACAACCAGTCTGAGGGTTTGGTGGCCCTAATAGGCTGGACTGTCATGGCCAAGTGTGCATGTCCAAGGGTGAGAAAAATGCAGCATCAAGGAGGTGCAGTCACTTACCTCCCAACATATCACTCCCACGTCAACAATGAAATCCCAGGAATCAACATCATGGAATGGAAAAGATGGTTCCCTTCTCCCAATTTTCTTGTGCCATTCTAGAAAAGGAAACTGACCTCTAAATGTAATAAGTGGAGTACAGCAACTCTGTATTGGAGGGCCAACAAAATACATCTAAATTAAAATCAGTACTTTGACACAAATTTTTAATAGAAATATTTATTGTACCTCTTTCAAGTATGAGCCTTATTCTTTATAACTTGGAATCGGAATTTTAAGAAAATGAGCATATATATATATATATATATATATATATAGTATTCCCAAATAATGAAAACTGCATGTATTATTTGATTACAACATACTTAGAGGTGTAACTCTTTATTAAAAAAGGCAGAATATTTCTTAGTCATGGTTTATGAGAAATATTTGAATGGATTTATGATACAGAAGTGCACTCTTCCTACTGTAGAAGATTCTGTATTTGCAGCTACTAAATAGAGTAAGTGTCAGAACTGATCGTGTTCCTGGGTCCTTTGTCCTGGACTAGGGGTGTGTTCACATAGAAGGAATTTTAATCTGAGTGTAGGTGTCTATGGTTCTTTAATGATTCCTGCCATTTTACATATCTCTGTTTACAAGGTTGCAAACAAATAGAAAAATTTGTTCCAAATCAGATCTAGGAAATACTAAATTGCATACTATTCATGGGGAAAATTTTGCACTCCTGATAAAATGCCTAAGCAATTTTGTGATAAATTTAATGGTATGGAGAAGACTTCTGGGAATCTAGTGCCTGACAAACCCGAGTAATTGTCAACCACATGGATTACTATTTTATTCAAACATATTTTCCACTGTTTCTAATCTAACAGCCATTATCTAAAGTTTTTCTTTTGTTAACATCCTTATGAAGAAAGGATCTTATAAGTAGCCTCTAGAGTTATCTTTCTGGCAAAGTGTTTGTAATAAAACTTTGACCTTATTTTCATCATCCAAAACTTGTTGGTTTTGTTTTATTTGAAATTGGAGCAGCATTCACTAAAGTTGCAATGAACTGTGACTACAATTGGAATGTACTGAAACTAGGAAAGAAAAATTTGGAGACTTATCTATACGTAATTACATTTTCCATTGAGATGATTGTTACATTACCTGATTTTCTAGTGAATTTCATAACTTCCTAAAAATACTTTAAAAGCCTTGTATAAGATAACATAAACTTAACTCATATTAAAATGAGAATATTTAGAATATTTTGGTGGATGTGGCACTATGTTTTAACTAATTATTGTATTTTTATTTTTTTTAATTTTAAATATCCATATGTCTGCTTCTTTTTAAATATATGTTTTTTTTATTCTGATTATATATAGCTTAATCCCAGAATAAAGGCCCCAGATTCTTAAACATTTAGTTTTTTTAATAAATGGATGGAAATGTTCATTCTCAGTAGAGGAAATGCATCGCAAATAGTTATTAATAGGGTGAACTACGATGGTGAAGCGTGGGACTTTGTTGTTGTTCTGGGGAAAAAGAACTAGGCTATGTTTTCTTGATCTTCATTAGATACAAGTCTTGTATTTACTTCTTCCCTAAAGGGTAGCATTTTTCTTAAATATCAAATTACTTTAAACAGCTAATCGTTTATTATTTAAAAAATGAAAGATAGACAACAAAACACCCTCTCAGATTTATAAAAAGAGACCTTCATAATTGCTGCATCAGAAATTACAGCTACAGAAAACATCTTGGTAGCTGCATTCTTCCAAAATATTTCACTAAATTCTCCAAAGATTTTAATTATCTCTCTTCATAACTTAAAAAGCTGAATGCTTAGCTTTGAGATGCCTAAAGACAGAGCGATATGTGGCCTTACGTTTATTTGAGTGAAAGAAAACGAAGCTGTCATTTTGAAACCAACAGAGTATTTTGTCTTAAACTCTAATATTCAAACATAGATTTCATTTTGAATTTCTTTATATGACCCTAATTTGTTTGTAGGGCAAAATATCCTTTGTTTTTCCTTGTAGGGTGAGCATAATCAGAAAAAACTGTATAGTATAACTTGGATCCTCTTTTTCCCCTAAGAAGTGTGATGCACGCTCTCAACTGAGAATGGCTTAGAAGAAAGCCCTCAGCATATGTTTTCCCAGATTGTTTTAGTTTTGTTTGGTTTTGTTGTCAATGTCCTTTTCAGTCAGGGTTTTTTATTTTCCCTCCAATTGGGAAATTGATTCTCAGTTGTGGGCATAATAAAGTGACCAAAATGGGGAAAGGCTATTTAAATTCTCATAGGTGCCTAGCCAAGCTTGTCTCTTGTTATTGTTTCATGAAAAAAGGAGCTGTTGGGAAGGATGCTTCTCTTTATGAAATTTTTGACTGTACCTAAAGTGTCGGTGAAAGGAGTTGAGAGAAGAATTTTCTCCCTTTGTGTCCAGAGGGGTGGGGGGTTATGCTGTATATCAACGAATGAGAGGTAAAAAAATTGCACAGTCTTGATTACATTATTTTTCTTTGATTTTAATTTACTTTAGCGGTGTTGAAATCCAAGAGACCTCAAGAAAAACAGAATTAGAAAGCTGTATGTGAAATAACATTTACTTAGTATGGAAAACCATTTTGGTCCTTGTTTTGTTCCTAAAAGCAATGAGTATATGTAACATTAAAAACACTTAATTATGAAAATAAGTCAATTTAAAAAAAATAGGAATGAATACATCTTTCCTTGGAATTTACCACAACATCCTGAAGAGGAGAAAATTACAATTTTCTATGTGAATTCTTTTATAAAACTCAACACTGTGTGCTGCCACCTTTTTAAAGTTTATGATTGAAAAAAATTTTAAAGACCTTTTCACAGCTTGCATAAAAATTGCTTTATAAAAGTGTAGCCACAAGGATATAAATACCATAAAGAAAGTGAGTCAAATGGTACATGTTATAAATAGAACCAACAACATCATACATTTATGGGATACTGCAAATCATCTGGATTTAGCTCTCAGAGACAATAATCATTTCAATTTTTCAACTCAGTGTTACCAGTAAAATAGTTTTCTTGTGTTTTTAAAAATATGCTCTCTCCTGTACACTTGTCAGTTTCATTCAGTATTTCCAATGACAGACTTAGCACATCTAGCTTCAGAAGAAAATCATGGCTAAAAATATTTCAGGAATGTGACATAAAAGTTATAACATTTCAATCATTAATATTATTTCCCCTGATTATTTTCTAGATTTGATATTCAAAAAATTCTTAAATTACTCTCAGTTAAAATTTTTGAAAATATCAAAATATGTAATTATTCGATTTGGCATCTGCTATTAATATGGACAGCTTAGTTTTATTTCACAAAGTTACTTTTCTTAATATAGTTTAATACATAGTGAGAAATTATTTTAAGAAATATTGTATATTGCAAATACATAATTACAGCATACTCAAAAGTTTAATGCAATGAAGATACAAGTAGATACAAAATAATGCAACAATATCTTAACGTACAATATAAATTTCTGTAGTTTGTAATTTATGCAGCTGTGCTAAAACATATCTATTTCTTTGTGTCACTATGATTATATATAGTTGTTTGTCCCTATTAAATGATTATTTCTAGCATCATAAGTTCATAAATCATAAATCTTGGGATGAGCAAACCTTATGGCTGACCTTGGAAGGCTGTGGGAACTTGCAGTCCTGTGGTGCACAGTGGCAGCAGTGTAGTGTCAGAGGGTGAGCTTTGTCATGAATGCTGGCATGGATGACAGGTGTGGAGACACCAGTATTAGACCTGGAAAAAGCTAAGTTGTTTAAATTGAATCATAAAAATTCTGTACTGTATTATTTTTTAATCATTTATACAGGAGTAGTAAAAGTGAAAAATGTAAAAAGAAAGGGAGGGAAACAAAGGGAACATAAACACAGCAGTCACGTAGCTGATCCTGTATTAAAGTTCCACATAATTTCAAATGAATTGAAATGAAGAATGGCCTTCCAGACAGCCTATTTATTCAAATAGGTGTGGGCCTTGAAACCTGTCCTCTTGCAAGACTTAGAATGAGCTGGAAATGCAGCATCCCAGGAAGCGGGTCCTTCAGTCGCCTTAGGGTTGTGCTGCAGCCTGACATCAAGCATAACTGGGTCCTTTCATCTCTAACTTAAGAAAGTGGTCAAATATTCTCTTGAGAGGAGTTGACCTGCCTTTATGTATTTTTAATATGAGAGTAACTTTGTACAAAATATTACCCTCCAACTTTGTAACTAAGCATCTAAAGAAGAATATACAACTTATAATTAAATAAATTCTACATGCTATCATCAATTTTTGCTGTTAGAAATGTGTGTTTTATACTTATTTCAAGTCCTAAATCAATGTATACAGTTTAATTTTGGCAACAAAAATTCTATCTTTAATCTTATTCAGAGTAATTCCAAGATTTATCTATTAAAGTAAATTTAGATTTAAAATATTAAGATGTCAAGGATTTTCAACTAGTGTCTAATTTAATCTCTCCATCCAGAGCAAGTGCTCTATATTCATTTAATAATGTTTAGTTGCAAAATGTATTTGCCATTATTATTATGATAAATACTATGTAACCTTTGTCAGAATTAATAATTTCTCACAGAGAATGGACCTAAAACAAAGTGGTATTTTACTAAATATCAATTCATAAATATGCATGACTTTTAAGACTTTATGAGGCTTCTTATTTACATTAAAATAAAAAACAAATGAAGAACAGCCTTGAAAATTCCCTAAGCAGACAAAATCAGTTTAGTCATAGAAGCAAAGCTTAATTTAGCTTATTTTGCAAGACTAACTTGCTGTGGGCCATTTCTTGCTTATGCCTTTGGAAATCATAAGCAAATCTTAAACTGTTTGCCAAAATTGATATGAGGCAACCGCCATCCAATTCCCTATCATTTAAGAAAATTCTAACATTATAACCAGTCACTTTGCAGAATAAACCATCATTGCCTTCTCACTATGTCAGCTACTGTGTAACAGCAAATGGCAATATGCCTCAGTAGACTCTCAAAAACTGAAAAGCTAAGAGAAGAAACACTGTAGGGGAGAGGAGGGGACAGGCTATCCAAGGATTGTGGGAAGACTACATAAGCTGCAGCCCATGTAATGGGGATACCACAAGGAGAAGAAAGAAAAGAAGGAGCAATGGAAATATTTGAAATAATAGTAGCTGAGAATTTCCCCCAATTTCATGTCATATACCAAACCACAGATAGAGTAAGCTCAGAGAATATCAGGCATAATAAATGCCCCCCACCCCAAATCACAGTATATCATGTTCAAAATAGAGAAAATCAAAATAAAGAAAAAGTCCTGAAAGAAGCTGGGTTTAGGGGAGAGCATGTTACCTATAGAGGAACAAATATAAGAATTACATCTGAATCTTCTCAGAAACCATGCAAGCAAGAAGAGAATAGCGTGAAATATTTAAATTTTGAGATGAAAGTTAATTATATAAATGTTGAGAGAAAAATCCATCAATCTAGAAACCTGTACCCAGTGAAATTAGCCTTCAAAAATGAGGTAGAAATAAAGACTTTCTCTCACAAACAAAAATTAAGAGAATTTGTTGTCAGTGGACCTACCTGGCAAGAAATGTTAAAAAAAAAAAAAAAAGTTATTTGGAGGAAAGAAAAATACTATGGTCAAAAAGTCAGATCTACATAAAGTAAAGAACAGCGTCAAAAAAGGAATAAGCTACAGTAAAATTTTAAAGAACAAATTCTTATCATAATTGATCTAACATAATAGTTTACTCAAAATAATACCAACAATGGATGAATTATGCAAACTTATGTATATATCATACAATTAATGCCTATGAATTTCTAAATATAAGTAGAATGAATGACAGTAAAGACATAAGGTTCAGGAGGAAAGAATTAGAATGATTTTATTAGCATTAGATAATCACATTACTGTGAAGTGGCATAGTGTTTGAAGATGGACTTGAATTAGGTGTATACGTATATTGCAAACTCTAGGGCAATCACTACAAAAATTAAAAAAAAAAAGTATATCCTACTTCCTAAGAAAAGAAAAAATATAATCATAAAAAAATGCTGAATTCAAACCACAAAGGCAGAAAAATAGTGGAAGACAGAAATAGGGGCAAAGAAGGGCAACAAATAGAAAAAAGTAATCAATATAGTAAATATTAATCCAACTACATTAGCAATCACTTTGAATGTCAGTGGTCTAAATGCATGAATTAAAAGATATAGATTGCCAGAGTGGATCAAAAGACAAGATCTAACTATTCATCCTTTACAGAAAACCCACATTAAAATATAAAGACATTTGTAGATTAAACGTATATTCATGAAGAAATAATATGTCATGCTAATAGTAATCAAAAGACAGCAGGAGTAGCTATATTAATTTCAGACGTGGTAGACTTCAAAGCAATAAAAACTGTCAGGGATAAAAAGGGTATTACATAAAAATAAAGGAATCAATTCACTAGGAAGACATAATAATTCTTAGTCTGCTTGTGTCTAGCAATAGAGCATCAAGCTATGTGAGTAAAGGGGACCATGGCTTTATAGCCCAAATTTTACCAGCCATAGGACATAGGCTCCCTCTCCTGGAAGGCACATGCTTTGGTCTATGCACCTTCTTAAGCTAAAGGCTGTTCCTGGCAAAGAATTCAGCTACGAGCTGTCAGCCACATTCCCAGCTGCAGGGTCACTGAAGGACTCTGTCCTGAAGGAGAGCTCTTGCTGGTCCACTGCAGCCAACCCTGCATGTGCTTTTGATAAAGTGGTAGAACATATTCCTAAAATAACTTTTTCTCTATTGGTAGACATTGTAACTTTCATGTGAAATTGGATTATGGACAAAGATTAAGAATTTGTTATTAAAATTAGATTTCTTGATATGGCCTTTTTCTAGCTAGGTGTTCATTTGGACAGAAAATAATACCAGGGGGCCTATTATTTGCCAGTCTTTATTACAATAAGATGTCTCTCAAGTAGTACTTCAAGTATGCATAAGGGTTAGCCTTACTCTTGGCAAGAGATAAATTAAGTGCCTTAAAGTGTATGCTGCACTGAGATTATTGCCAGGGCCCTAGTATTCTGTGCACAGCTGGTAATGCTCTGTTAAAATGTTGCATTTGTCCTCCATTTTAAAAGCACCAGTAGTGCAAAACCTGTCACGCACCTTAATTTGCCCTACTCTTAATGCAATTAAGTAATTTAAATGAAATTAATACAATTAATTTAATAATTGTGTTGACGTGCACAGCTTCATTATATCATGGAACCTATTTTGCAAAACACATCTGGGTTTTCAACTTTTCTTAAATTATTAAAACATTTGTAGTTATAATATGAGACTATTTTCATTTGTTAAGAGATTTTGTTGTTTACACAACATCAAATTCCCTGCTTTTAGACCAAAATTAAAGCAGTAGTTGTGTCTTTCTTTTTTTCTTCAGGTATTTTCATTAGAGATTAAAACTATTCTCTTAATTTTACTGATTATCTATTACTGTGTAATAAACAACCCCAAGACATAGCTACTTAAAGTCACAACCTTTTTTTTTTTTCACATCACACAGGTTTGTAGATCATTGATGTAACACAAAGAATTAGGTTGTTAAATCAGACTCACAGATGTACATCTTAATTGAGCTTGTGGTTACTAATAATTTAGTCAATGAAGAGACTCAGGCAAAGCCACCAGAGCTCTAGGACATCAGGGACTGTTTCCTGGTCCATTATGCTCTCATCCAACATGCAGAAGGAGCAATGAACTAATAAAGCATTTCCAATTCCTTTTTGGAGGAATTGTTTGTCATACTTGACAATCTCTGGGGATCTGTGCCTCAAAAATCCATAGATCCTAAATTTTTCTACCATAGATAACCCTTAGTCAGGATTATCCATCTAAGGGCATTCTCTCTATATAAGGGCAACTCTTCCTCTTAGCAAATACCTCCTTTTCTTTTCCACTTTGGGTTGTCTTCTCAGCATCAGTACTGAACAAATCACAAGCTGAACTGCTTTAAATCCTTCTTCTTGATTTTGGGGATGCTAAGCCTGGTATGGGTATCTTGCCACTTCTGTTATATTCAATAGGTCAAAACAGCTACAGGTCACTCAAGACTCAAGGAAAGGGAAAACTGACCTCAAAACTCAATGAGAGAAGTGCTAATGAGGGACTTTAATTTCATCATATTTATACTTAAAGTGAGATGGAATAGTTTGAATGACTTCTTATGATGAATAACTTCTGCTATACTAAACCCTGCTAAGTGTATTAAGTACATGCTAATTAAGATTAATTTTAGACCTGATATCTTTTAGGGCAATATATTTATGAGTGCACATTGTGATTAGTATAACTGTCTGATCCATTTCTAGGGAAGGCAAATATATATTGCTTTTACAACATTCTTTTATGTACCCACTCATTTTTTAAAACAGTATGTCAGGAGCACCTACTATGTAACAAGAATTTTGCTGGGCAGTGAAAATACATTTTATAATGAATAGAGCTTTAATTCTGTGCTTATTGTCTGGTAACGTGCAATGAGTGGATGGCAATTTGTAGTATTATGCGATATGCATCATAACGGAGATACGAAAGATTTTAAGTACACAAGAGTGAAGTCTAACTTGGCTTGTATTGTAAAAGGCTTTTCAGTGGAGTTCGATATAATTAACAGTTTTCCAGTTTACAGAAGCTGTAAGGATTAGAATACAAGTAGAGGGGAAATCTATAATAAACTGTATTTAGAACTGATTTAGAAGAACGATACAGTGGGACCCGGGTGAATACAGAGATCTGAGATTGGAAAGGGAAAAGGTGGCAAACCAAGAAATCACAATTTACAGCAATATTAAAGCAGTTTACATTCTATGTCTGACTCAGTGTGGACTCATAGAACCACGGAAGCAGT
Source organism: Camelus dromedarius (assembly GCF_036321535.1). Lineage (NCBI taxonomy): Eukaryota > Metazoa > Chordata > Mammalia > Artiodactyla > Camelidae > Camelus > Camelus dromedarius. The sequence continues at coordinate 15,014,501 of NC_087438.1, forward strand.
GGCTTCATGGAAACTACATTGTACAAACATTCCTTGAGCTTTATCATGGAAAGGGTAGATATTAGAGACGTGAAGTGAGGTAAAAACGAAAATGAGAAAGAGCTTTAGGAGGCAGTTTCGTGTAATTCTGGTGAAAACAATAACCTAAATGAAGAAGATGTTTCTTGAGAGATACAGACTGGGACATATGGTAGACTAGACAGATCTGAGTGTTTCATTACTGATTACATATAATGATGAAGAGAAGGGTTCCAGATTTAGGGCTAGTGTTCTGGCGTTTTTGGTGATGATTCACTTTTCTGGTATTTCAGGCAGAATATATCATGATATTAAACCTATTTTGTAGTTATTAGTACTGAGGCCCCAGTATAACACCTAGTAAGAAATTGCATAAAATGTTTAGGATATAAGGAAAACACTTCGTTGGGAGATGCAGAAGAGCTATCAGCAAAGAGATGATGACTGAAGGCACAGAAATGGATGAGAATTCAGGCAAAGTGAAGGTGGATAAGGAAGGGAGGACCAGATGCTAAGGTCCTGGAGATGTTGACATGTAGGGGACAGGCTGTGCCCTAAAAAGGCAATCAGAAGTCTGTCTACAAAGGCAGGATGGAAAACAGAATGCATAGCACCAAGGAAATAAAGGAAGAAGGCATTTCACATTTAATTTAATATTTATTTTTAAATCAAGTGGTAAACATATTCACTTGTTAATGGGAAAATTGGTAAGAGGAACAAGACTGCAATTATTTATTTGGGGGGATTTGTACAAATGGTTAAACAGTTGAAAACCAGAAGAAACATCTACTGGATAAAGTTAATCTGTTAGTGGGAGGGCCAGCTATTATCATGTTAATATCTGTTGGGGGAAAAATCCATATAATTCATTAAAATATTTTTACAAACCAGACCTGTTGGAATATTGTACATGTAACTTAAGAATTTAATAAGGAATATAAACATGGAGGAATAATTATGTCTCCAGTGATTTAAAGAGCTGATGTCAGTTTCTATATAATTTGAACAAAAGGCATAATCATACAAATCCCTACTCAAACTGATAATTTTGCTTTGTTTTTGTTTTTCCATCATTGAAATCTGACTATAAAAATGTTTTGGGAAACCTCTTTCATTCAATAAAGAAAGGATTATGGATATATTCAATTAGCGTCTATATTTCTACCTCCTTATTTCAATTAGCTACAATATGCATATGAGATAATCTAGTCATTTTCCTAATTGCTGAGAATTTTCAAACTGTCAGTATTATAAATAAAATTGAATTGATTATTTTCTTATATAATTTTGCACGTATGTGTGGTCATTGCTATCAGGTAAATTACTGATAGCAGAATTGCATAGTCAAATCGTAAGATGATCATGTATCAATTAATACAACTATCAACGCACTGATAATGTATTCAGATGTGTATATATATACCTCTCAAAAATAATGTATGTATTTGAAAATGGGGAAATCATTCATTATTTATCTCTCTTATCACAAAAATGAAAAGATACTAACAAGTACTGCTTGCTTTAGATTTTAAAAAGACAGAAAGAGAAAAAGAGAGAGAGAGGAGGTAGAGGGAAGGAAGAAGAGGAGAATGTTCAAGTTTCCCTCTTGAAATTTACCTGATTTAAGTCAAAGTACAGGAACTTGACCAATCTGTGATGTCACAAATAATCATAAAATAATCATGAAATTGATAAACCACAAAACAGGTACAAAGAGAAAAACATGATTTGATAATATGAATGTAGTCACTCTTACATAAAGCTATGAGATAAATCACAATTCAATTCAGGGCACTGAATAAAGAGTTTCTCTTCTCAGGCTAGAGGCACACCTTGTACTGCAATTTTGAACTGAATTATTTTCTACTCACCTCACAGCTAACAGAGTTGAAAATTAAGTGAATTTCAAGTGAAGTCAGGTGAAGTCGTTCCATATTCATGATTTAATGCCTACCAGACAGAAATAGGATTATTTAAATTAGAATTTTGAAGAGCATAATGGAGAACTATATTAATGATTTGTGAAAAGGGAGCCAACGGTTTGAAATTGACATGAGTAAATAATGTCTTGTGAAAACTTGGTTCTCATATGGATATTTCTATAGAAGATTATATTGACTGAAATTATAACCTATGCTTAAAGAAAAGATTCATCGAGAAATGTAAGAAAAAGGTAATTAACCTATACCAGCCAATTTATTTTAATTGCATTCATCCTTTCCAGTTTATAAATAGGTATTCTGAGATGCTTCTTTCATTTTAAATTGAAAGCATTGAGCATGCAATCTTAAAGGCATCATTTTGCAATATTAACAGCTCAGTGACTTTGTTTTTAACTTTTTTCTATTTTAATCCCATGTAAATAAAGCATGAGACATTATACCTGAAAAAATTTATGAGAATACATTGATTGAAAGCTACATTACATATTATATATAAACATATTATACATTGTATATATAATATATAACTACTTTGAAACATAATACATATTTTTATGTTTATATAGTTATTTAAAGGTCAGTGACATCAGTTCCAATATTTCTTCAAACACCTCTTCTCTTCTAATAGAAAACTACAAAACTTAACTCCTTTATCCCTACTATGTTAAAATGAGTCTTTTGGATTGACCTCATTTTAATTATCCATTAAAATTTTAGTGCTATGAAAAAAGAGAAACTACAGCCAATACTTCAGGTAAAATTGCATGTATTTACATATTTTTCATTAAGTGAAATATTTATAAAGTCATTGAGAATTTGGGAAATACAGATTAAAATAAAATAAAATAAAACAAATAAAAGAAATAAAACAAAGGTTATTAATATTTCCTTTATGAAACATCATTATGAAAACATCAATTTGATGCTTGTCTTTCCAATCAGTATTCCTGACAGTGCATGTGTTTGTGTAGGCATGGAATTAATTTTTTAAAACTTCAGTTATTTTGAACAAATAATGTATATTTAATTATATTACTTGGCAGTGTATTCATTATATTTTTACATGCCTTCAAATGTTGACTGAAAACATGCTTTTAATAATTACATAATATCAATACGCATACAGGTCATTTAATATGGCATGACTAAGTTCTGAATATTTAAGTTGTTCAGAAATAGTGTGTTGGTCTAGATATTATGGAAACAAAATGACATAGTTGTAGGGAAGGGAGGTAACCCTTAGTTTGTAGAATTACACCTCTGCCATTAACGATTATTTGGGAATATTTTGTTTCATCTTCCTATGAAAATTGTATTATTCCTTGGCAACAATTTGTATGCCTATATTTCTAGACAAGTATAGAGCTCTTAATAATAGCAACTAATCTACTTGTTTGTCTCCCAATCCGGAACACAGGGTTCAGCATATAATTTTCATTTATGCAATGATGATTTCTCCCCACTTTAATGAGATATAATTGACACAATGCATTGTGTAAGTTTAAGGTGTACAACCTGTTGATTCGATACACTTACTTATTGCAATAGAATTACCACTATAACGTTAGCTAATACCTCTATCACGTCACATAAATGTTACTTTTGTGTGTGTGGTGAGAACATTTCAAACCTACCCTCTTAGCTACTTTTAAGTATATAATACAGTATTATTAACTATAATTATCCTGTTGTGCATTAGATCCCCAAAACTCATTCATCTTACAACTGAAAGACTTTTAAATGAAGTGAGCAATCTGTAAATAGATCAGTAATTAGAAGGGCTCTAATCATGTACACCTTGGCTGCAACCAATAGTGTGGTACAGCATTTATTTTCTATAGGACAAACTTATGAATAAATTATCTACAAAGAGATTAAGATCTTATGTAAATTTATGGTATGATGTATTTGACTCCCAGGCAAGGTCATAGTCTATGCAATTTTTTTTCTGATTTATAAGATAGCATAACAAATTGTCTCACGGCTCTTCTATGTGTAAATCACATTCATTTTTATTTAATTATAAAATCAATTTGGTATAAGACAAATCCAGTAAGCGCTGCAGAGAGTGTGATAGAATATCATATTAAAACACTGAAAGTCAAATAATTACCTTTTCTTTGTGCTTTGACACCCTAGCTAATCCTTCAACCATTCTGTCCTTATCCATAAGAACATAATGGTAACATTTATCTCTCCTACTTCACAGTGATTTTGTTAGGGTCAGATGAGAGGATATCAGTGAGTATAACTGTAAAATGTAACAGTGTCTATAAATGTGCTATTATCTTCATTTGTTAAATTCAGGGTTTAGATTAACTTAGCAGAGTAACTTTAATAGGTAGAATTTAAACTCCTTGTAATTCTTGGCTTTACTGTGGAATTATATAAATTTTTCAAATGCAACGAATATAATGTTTTCTTTTTATTTTATTTTTTTAACTGACACAGTAAATGACTTCTGCATACCCTTGACTTTTAATAATGATGTTGGAAAAGCTTTGGGAACAAAGATTTTTTTTTTATTTATCTATATGTTTTGTGCTCAAATTTCTTGAGCAAGCATGGGAGAACTATTAGGTCTCGGCATGCCTGCCAAAAACAAATGCTGTGCCAATTACTCATACTTAGATTACTGTTATTCCTACTTTGTGATATTGCTTAATCATTCTGATAAAATCTAAAAATGTAAAAAATACATATATAAAAATACTTGCATGAATAAGGCCAGATGACAAGGTTATATTTGACATCATCAGTATTATAAGAATAGAAAAAAAAAAGAATTGTGCTGGTGTGCTTCTCTGTGATGTCTTACTGAATGAGATGCACACTACCAAGTAAAACTTAATCAGAGCTAAATTGCTGAAATTTTACACTGATAGCAATGACCAAGAACCAAGGTAACAGAGAAACATTGAATAGGATAGACAATGAAGATCTTGACCTTGTTTTACCTGAGTACATACTCAGTGAGGAAGGGAACAAGTCACTTAGTAGACAGTCCGTTATGAAATGAGTTAGGTTATACCATGAGGAATCAAAATTTGAAAACAAGTGTGAATATTCAGGTGACTAGATACAGAAATTTAAGGAAAATCATATTGTATAAAAACAAAATTTATGGTGAAAAACATGCTAATCTTGCAGCAACTTAAAATACGTTGAAAAATTTATTATTAAAAATATTGTTGCTAAAACTACACAATTTATACTACTAGTGAAACCACTCTGGCTTAAGGCTATATTCTTCAAAAATATAATAATTTCTGAGAAAAAATATTTAAGGGTGTTCAACACACTGTAACAGTTTTTGGATGCAAATGCTACGGGCACATGAATTAAAAAGTTGCAGCTCATGTTAGGAAAAGCCAACATCTGAGATATTTAAAGGGTATAAACACGTTAGATGAGCATTTTTATGAAAACATAAAAGCATGGGTAACAAGTGAAATATTTTCTAGCTTCTTGGACCAATAGCAACTATTATAGGCAAAATGGGTGGGAATAAATGTAAAATTTTATTATTTAAAAAAAACTGCCCACACATTACCTTCTAATTTTGCAAAGTGTAATCTTTTCAGCAGCAACTTCCATGCAGTGTAAACCTATACTAATACTGCTTGGGATCTAAGAACTTATCATCTATGAATGACATATATAATCACTTTGATTGATTGATTGCTACAATTAAGAGATTTATTGGTCCAAGACTTCATAAAAGTTTTTAAGAATGCTACTAACCCAGTTACTCATCATGGTGTGATGGGCCCCCCTGAGCAGATGCCTGGTACAGTCTTTAGCACTTACTGATGTTTGAGAATGAACTTTTAAACTTTCAAAGGATTTTGTGTTGCTGAGAAAATCATTTAAAAACCCTGCTAAGTATGTCAACGTTTTTCAGCTGAAAGTATAGAATAAGTTAGACTTAGCTAACATCTAAAGCACGGTACACATTTTAAAAGTATTGCTTATGCATTTCTTGAGAGAGAGTGAAATTGCTGAATATGGGGTTAAAATAGCAATGAAAGAGGACAGCAGTGATGCTAGGCACGACGTAAACTATTTGAAAAGAAATACCTTTGGCATGATAAAAATATGTGCTCATGTAATCTTTGGTCTCGAGAATCCAGATAGAAATTTATGTTAATGAGGAAGATGCCATTGGAAGAGGTCCTTACAAGGACTCTCCTGCACAGATTTAATAATTAGGGACCTTGTATCTTTCCCATCATCAAATGTCCAGTTCTATCAAGATGGTGAGTTTAGGGGGCAAGAGTGATTTACCTTTTTTTCAAAGACTCAAATAACCAGGGGATAATTAACACTTATTGCATGTGTACAAGTATTTAGTTTACTTTTTAAACACTGCTCTTAGAAATAACATAAACTATATTAGCTATAGTCTATAATTATCCTGTATATTTTTATAAACTTAATATTCAACAAGTAAATATTAAATAAACTATAATACTATTCGTAGTCTTAAGAAATGACATTTAGTATAAATATTAATGTTTTTGATTCTGAGTAATGCTTCACACCCCACTTGATCTTTTTCTAATACATGACATATGTACTCCATTAATATTTTAGGTAAAACTGAATTCTGAAAAATATCTTGACCTAAATATTTTGGATGAAGAATGTTGAACTAGTATCAGATAACTAGTTAATTTATACAAAGTATAGGTGAGCCCAATAATTATTTCCCTCAAACATTTAGCATAATGATATATGTATTTCACATGACACACTTAAAAAAAGGATAATACCATGTGTTTGTTAATTGGAAATATGTATGTATGATATTTCCCAAATATTGTACTCATGTTATTATTCAGTTTTGATTTGTCACCCATTATTTATTTTCTCATAAATGAATGTCTGTTTTCCTAAGTTGCTCCTGAAACTTAAACCTCTTTGAAGTGAATAGATGATGAATATTAAATTCCTATGGCATTCTGAAAGGTAGTGTTTCAATAGTGATAATACTATGCAAGAGTGTTGATTTATATTATTTTTTTGTATCTTAGAAATATATCATTCATCCTCTTTTTTTAAACTTTTAATTTTTTCAATTGCTTTAATTGGGGGGAAATTAGATTTATCTATTCATTTTAATGGAGGTACTGGAGATGAACTCAGGACCTTGTGCATGCTAAGCACATGCTATACCACTGAGCTATACCCTCCCCTCCCATTCATTCTCTTACTTACAGATGTGTATTAAGGTCATGTAAGAGTATGTGTATGTGTACAATTTAGTCATGTTATGAAATCCATAAGTCCAAATGCTGTAAAATATTGTAAGAATATAATAAACATAAGAATAATACATAATATATAACATACAATATCATATATCAAGGGAACGTTATAAGAATATATTACTTTTTTCTTCAGCTCTTAACAATACTGCCAACATATTTGATGCTGGGTCTGGATGTGTATGTTTTTAATCTTTACTATTATGAGAACTTTATGTTTAATAATTTTTAAATGACTATGCACAAGAAAAGTATTAACATAGTTCTATATTTTAATATCTAAATGTATTATTTAAATATATTTTATTAGTAGAATTTCAAGAGATTTAATGAACAACTTTAAAGAACCAAGAGTTATTTATCCTTGCTTGAGTTGTGGTGGTCTGTAGGAAGCGGTTCCCCCTCTGGAAATGAAAATATTATCTTACTAGAGAATAATAATCTACACTTTAAAATTCATCTTTATGAAATTTATGTCCTCTTATTCATATTCTGTATGCAAACTATATTGCAAAAGGGGCTGATTATTATGCTAAAATTTCTGTCCTCAAGGATCTCATCAGCTCTGGGAAAATAAGTAGAATATTGACTGTAAGTTATTAAAAGTTTGCTGCCATAAAAATCTCAGATGATAGTTTGGAAAAAAAGATGACTATTTCCAACTTGAGTTTGCATGTTGGAAAAAAAGAAGCAACTGTAACTACCTCTCCTTTGTCTGTACACCAAATTTAGAGTTTCTCTTTTTTTACCCAAGAGAGCCACAGATTCTGCACCTCCCAATTCCAAGAATTCCTTTTGAACCCTCAGGTGACAAAGAAGGACTGTAAACACAGTTCAAAAAGGTATTTGAAAGGGAAAATTTAAAATTTACATTTGAAAATAGCTTCAAATATATTGCTGGGAAAATAGTGAAGTCACACTATTCAGAGTAAAGAAAAGTGTGGTAATATAAAGAGTTGTAACTAGGTCAGGTGAGTAAACATTAAACTATGTGTATGTGTGTCTATGTCTATTTCTCTGTCACTCTCCATCTCTCATTATTTCTTCACTGATTTATGGCAATTTATAATGGTCATACTCAAAAGTTTACTTAACTGTGAAGCTTAATTAACAAATTCTTTTTATTATTTGTTTTTAAGTTTTGATTTTTGCCATTATTTATAGATGTACCTAAACAGGTATGGCAGAAACCAGTCATAGGTCATCTCCACAAAATCAGAAATATACTGATATTATCAAATCAATCTAATGGAGAAAATATATGTCATTCAAATGTGTGTGTATATATACAATTAATGCATTATATATAAATTATTTATTTATATATAAATTATATGTAAAATACATACATTAGTATGATTTTATTTAATTACTCGTATCTAATATCCTGTATTATCCTAAAAAGAAGATGATAATTCATCAGTACACAGGAGTGTACTCTTTCAGTTTATTATTATTGGTTTAAGATGATTATGTTAAAATCTGTTTTGAGTAGTCGGTACGTTTGTAACATTGGTTGGTAAATACTGTGTATGTACTTGATATCTGAAAACAAATCAATTATCTAAAATTTTCTGCTTCAGATTTTATAAAAAATAGGCTCATTCATTGACTTCTTGATGCCTGATTGTTTGTGACCATGTTACCAAATTGGTTGCCTGGACCAGTTCTGGGGTCCTAGCCAGAACCGAGACCCTTTGCCTCATCTGGGGAGGTTCTTTTTCTGCTTGGGTTCACACAAGCTTTATTCCACAGTTAAAGAATGGAGAAGTGGTAACTTAGTTGATAAATCAACTTCTCAACCCGATTCAGGCAGAGATACCACATGTATAGGAGGGTCGAGAGAAAAGGGAGGGAGTTAGAGAGTAGAAGAAATATTTATGACTTATCCTAGAACAGGATGTGGTTTGGCTTTTGATTCCTTGTATGGGCTTTTCTGGCTGTTGTTATGGCAACTGTCAACTGTCATGGTGCTGATGGGTGTGTCATTTGGCATGCTAATGCATTACAATGAGAGCATAATAAGGGCTGAGGTCTACTGGAAGTCAAATCTTCCCCCACCTTGACTGAGCCCAGTTGGTTATAACCAGTTCTTGTTTTTCTCTTTGCTGCTTCCTCCTGAAACTTAGGTAAGAGCAATTAGTTTCCGTTCTAGGGAAGGGCAGGGGTATGATTTCGGGGCAATAGCCTTGGTAACAACAGCAAGTACACTATTCTAATTATTTACTTCCTCCAAATCTTTTGTCTCCCCAAAATTTCAGTGTTTTTCAAGTAAAGTGGTCTTATCTCTTTTATGTTCAAAATGATGCTATGGTGAACATTTGCCATTATACTAATTAGACTCAACAGTTAAAGTTTCAACTTTTCAAAATGGAAAGAAACCTTTCACTAATAAATTTTAGTCTTCACATTTTTTTAAAAATTGCTTTGAGTATAAACATGCTAAAGCAAGTATTCAATGAAACATTTCTTTCAAGAATTATTCATAGCTTCAACAAGGTATGTTCATTTGCAGCTTTTAATACTGTAAATGTGTTATAAATAATTTGTTTTGAAGAGTTCAAGGAAGTTTTCATCATATAATTGAAATTCCTGTTGTCATACCTTTCTATAGTCTATATTCTCATTCAAATAAGGACAACAGGATAGAAAATGCAAAGAATGTAGACATTTATGAATCATTTCTGCAAATCCTTAGGGAATTTGGTATTTTATTAAACTGGAAGACAAGTGAAAATACTGTAGAAATAGCACTATTTTCTTTAGTAAGATTTTGATTGTTTACTCTCAGAGGTCAAGAAGTGGTAGTTAGCCAGTTACTTCTGTCACCAGCAATTCTAGCCATATGATTATGAATATAGTGACTGTGACACTTTCATCCAGTATTGATCAGTCTATGAAATATCATTTTGAAATGGAGTTAATGATCCGGTAAAAAGGTTTTCCTCAAAATGGAACATTTAGAGATACTGAAGAAATAGGAGTATGAGATTTGAAAACAGTATATTTTTATTTAATGTGCATAATTTGGGTCATTTTTATCTACAGTTTTACATCTAGACAGTGAAAGTCTCTTCAATCAAAAATAAAACATATAATTATATTAAAGTATATCTTTTCACATATAGTCAACTCAAAGATGTTTTACTTACAAAGATATTTAACATTGTGCATTTTCATTTTACTGGACTGTGTGTGTTTGTTATCAATGCCTTCAGTTTGAAATGGAATAAAATAATCTTCTTGCATATTATGCATCATATACATCAAGACCTCACAGGATTTTCATATTTCTAGAGCAAGGAAAGTATATTGATAACTACATGGAAAATGTGTACAGAAATTATGACAGTAGACTGGATCTTAGGTTTTTCTAATCAACATAAGGTTATTGTTAGAATAATTAATATGACAGTAATCATGTTATCATAAAAACCTAAACAAATATTAACAAGATAAACAACTAACTGGGGCATATGTGTTTTTAAATACCTCATCTGCAACATCCCATGCCTGAAATAAAACTTATCACACATTTTTCTATACAATTTCTATGTTGATAGAAGTGAAAAATTAACCCTAAAATATTGCAAGGGATTTCTTTTTCTGATAGTTTGGTTAGCTAGATAGTCTGAAAAGTCTTCACACTATAAAATAGGTTTGTGTTACAGACAGCATGATTACCTTTATTTTAAATGTTTTGTAAGCTCACAGAAAAAAAAAAAAAAAAAAAGAGGAATTTCCGAAAAGCAAAATAACAAAAATAAGAACAAAAAGTAGATGAGTGAGCAAAACGTCACAACTGGCTTCACCATAGGGACCAAATGCTCATCTCAGGTGGGTGATGGATGTCAACAACTATATTAAAGGATGAACCATTATAAGAGGGGAAGAGGAATTTAAATTGAAATCTAAAAGTTAGGCTTTTTTGGGAAGAACACTAAGTAAAAGGGAAAGCTGCAAAAAATAAAATCAGTCTTCCAGAGAAATAAAAAATAAAATTGTTTTTCTCTAATTTTTTTACTATGGGATAAAAAAGACAGTAATCATCTTTTGTGAGAAAACCGAGGATGAGAATGTAAAAGTGCCTCTCCAAACCTACAGATACATTATGGTGTATTCATCTGATAAAATATTATATAGCCATAAACATTAAAAATTGTTGCTCCATACAAAAGCGTGACTGAATGTGGTTGGAACAATCTTAATCAAAAGAGGTTAAGTTTGTAACATCTAGTTTTATAAAGTCCAAGCAATGGCAGAACATACCAACTTATTACAGTCGGAAGAAGGGTTGTCTTAAAGTAAGATAATGACTAGGAAGAAAACCCAAAGTGGGCTTCTGGTGTGCTAAAAATATTACATTTCTTGATTTGGATGCTGGTTGCACAGAAAGATTAATTTATGAAAATTTACCCATGTGTACATCTATGATCTGTATACATTTCAGCATACATATTTTTTGAAAGTTTTGCTTAAATTAAAAAAAGAAGACTTTAATATGAATTATGGTCTAAATGGTCATATTACTGGATCCACTGACCATGGATATATTTCCATTTATTTTGCAATTCTACCCACCCTGCTGCAGTGGTTTGGATTCAGATTCACAATCAAACTCACAACACAAAACAAGCATCACCCCACTTTAAACTGGCTTGGTCTTAAGGAAAAATTCGTGGCAGGTGACAATGTAGCATGCAAAGTAACAACATAACTTAACTTTTTGAGATTCCAGGGTGCAAATTCCAATGCCCTAAGTTAATGGTTCGACATGTGGTCATGATGAATAAGGTTGAGTATTTGCCCACACTTAAGTGATGACTTGCCAGTTTTAAGCTCTTTAGAATATCCCCACACATACAGTCTGAGCCACCAGCTCACCTAATCACTGTCTTTTAATTTGATCAGACTTTCTCTTCCTCTTACAAGGTGCACCGCTTGAGCGTGGCCAGTTTCCTTGAAAATAGCTCCCTCTTGTGTTCCTATCTAAGTTAACAAGTCCTTATCTCGCCCAAGGTGAGCCTCCAGAAAGAATCTTTTCTATGTCCAGTCCGTACCAAATCAAGTTTCTAAGCCCCCAGGAATATCTTTCTACGTCGGGGCCACTGCTACCTGAATCATCAAAAATGCTGAGTACTTGTGGTGATGGTGAAATTCAAGTAACTTACATGCACCTTCAAGAAATACGTCATCTGGGCAGTTGTTAACTGACCATATTCAGAGATGTGTTTCAAGATACACTTCAATCAATATGCAGAAAAAAGGCGTTTCATAATTGTTTTTTCTGAAGTGACAGAAACAAATCATCACTGATCTTTAACTGTTACATCACCACTATTCACCATTTTGGACATTATGCTGATTCTTTCAGTGGTACTTTTATAATGATCCATTCATACTTACATATGGTTTAAGGATAAAGCAGAATCTAATATAGTATCAGGCAGTAAAAATCCTTATGTCTTTGTACCCATGCAGTTGTCTAAAAGAGGCACCTTCCTAGTTTACAGCCACATAGTGTACCAGCTACTCACTGACAGTCATAAACCGTACTGTCTATTTCTAAGGTAGTATTTCTTTTGAGATTATACAAGAGACCATATGATAAACGTAACCAAGAAAATGCTACAGAAGTGACAGGTAAATTCAACTGTTGTTAGTCATGAGCTTCATCAAGAAATTCTGGTTGATGTCTTTTTTCCTAATGATTTAAATTGTTTTGGGGTAAATCTTAGAATTTGACTTCCGTTACATTCTCCTCTTCAGTGAAAAAGAAATCTTGGGCTTCTCCCAACTTTGAACAGCACTACATCTAAGAGAAATGGCTAAGAAAATCATTATCTTGCTTTGGAAGGCTAAGATAGATAAGGAATAATAATTTCCTATTCTGTTTTCCTTATCCATCTTTATGCCTCTTTTCAATCAACCACAATTTCTTCCTACCTGCACCCCAGTGTACCGTCTGTTAATCTAGATTTTGTATCCCTGTTAATGATGCCGAAAACCCACAGGGTAGCCTAAGCATAGCTTCCACTGTGCATATTTCCAGGAATGTAATGGATTTCTGAACAACAGACTGACGGTTTATCAATATTTTATCAGTGTTTTCTAATTTTTAAGATGTATATGTATATAGGGCATGCTTTTTTATTGAACTTTTCATTTTACAACACATTTAGAATTACAAAAAGGAAATGTGAAGATAATACAAAGAGTTTCCGCAGACCCCACACTCAGATTCTCCTGTTAACATCTTACATTAGAATGGTCCATGTGTTACCCTTAATGAACCAACACTTATGCATTATTATCAACTAAAATTCATTCTTTATTTACATTGACGTAGGTTTTACTTAATTACCTTTGCAATTTCAAGATCACATCCAGGATACCATGTTAAATTTAGTAGTCCTATCTCTCTAGGATCCTCTCAGTTATGATTGTGACAATGACTTTCCTCATTTTCCTTGATCTTGACAGTTTTCAAAAGAGCTGGTCAGGTATTTTGTAGAATAGCCCTCATTTGGGATTGTTGATTTTTTTTTCATGATCAGACTGTGGTTTTGGTTTTTAGAGAGGAAAACTGCAGACGTAGAGCATCATTGTTATTACATTGTATCAAAGGTACATATTATAAACATGGCTTAACACCGCCAATGTTAATGTTGATAACCTAGTGTTTGTCAGGTTTCTCCAATGCTACATTAACCTTTTTGCCCTCCTCCATCCTTTCCATACTGTATTCTTTGAAATAAAGTCATTTTCACAGTCCACACTTAAGGAGTTACGCTTCACCTCCTTGAGAGTGAAGAATTTATGTAAATTATTTGGAATTTTTCTATATGAGAAATTGTTTATTATCCACCATTTATTTATTTATTGAATCATGTATTTATTTATGACACTACGGACACCTGGATATATATTCAGGTTATAATGCAATATTACTTTATTTTATGGCTCAAATTTTCTAGTTTTAAATATTTGGAACTCTTTCTGTCGAGTTCTGCATCCCTTTGGCATACTACCATCCTGGTTTATTTTCTACTTGTAAACACCTCCTTACCTTGGCAATGCAGAATGCTCCAAACTCATCTCACTTATTTCCTGCCCCAGTCCTGGAATAAGCAATTTCTCCAAGTGTGCTGACTGATTTATTTTACTGGAGAATGGTACTAGAAACCAGTATCTTCTGCTAAGTGTAGTCATTAATCTTGGGGTATCACTGCTTCTAGGTTTTCTCAACCAACAAGTCAAGGGGATACATGTATATGAACTGATCAATACACATTTACACTCTATCTACACATCTACACATATATTATTGCATTCAATTTTTAAATATCTTGTTAGGATTATTTTTTGTCCATGTTCCTGACAGCTATTGCTCTGCAGGTTTCTTGTAATGTCTTTATTGAAAAATCAGTAGTCAGTCCCCATGAGCCATTTATTTTTTTCACAGGGCACGCAAGACAGATGTGAGGATTAGTAGTACCCTTTCTTTTCAACATTTCTTATTTAAAGCTGATTATTTCTTGTCCTTGTAAAACGTGATACTACTTAGTATTCAGTATGAAGTACAGTTTGGGACATTTTAAATATTCTCATGTAGTATGAACAATCAAAACTGGGCAAAGGGCACACTTGCTCAAGATCCAACCACAAGTACTAAATGGCAAAAACCCTCCACACCTCACTCATATCTCAATCGTGCATTTATAAATAAGTGATGCCACTAAAGGACCTACTTGTCTTTCTCATTTTCCACTTTGTTATTTCACTATAATTTCTGTCCTTCGTTACAGGATCACTTTACCTGCTAAATGGACATTTGGCTTGCTGATAACCCCTTCACATTCTCTACCAGGTACTGAAGTACATTGTGCCCTGGTTGGCATTGATCATTATCTTCAGGTTGTTCTGTTTAGACAACAACAAATACAGCTAATGGTCCTTAGTCTACTGGTGGATAATAGACGAAAATATTCTAAGCCTCAACTCAGTCATCTTTCTTCCCACTGCCATAACAAATTGAATACATTTAGTACCCTGCTCTAATAATTGTTTCCCAATCCTGCTCCCATCATTGGATTTATATTGTTTTACCACAACTGTCTGTGTTAGTTTATCAGTGACTTCCATATACTTATTTTACAATCCTCATGTTTCTTAATTTCAGTTGATCTCTCATTCATTTCAAAATTCTACTTTCTTAGACTTTGTAACAGTACACTTTCCTAATTTTTTTCCTTACATTCTGCACACTTCTCTGGGTCTTCTTCTTATGTTTCTGTCCTCCAGCTTATCTTTAAATACAGAATATTCTTAGCCCTCTAGTCTATATCAACTTGCAGTCTTTGCTTATAACTCAATATTCTCTTGGTAATCATGTTGGGGACTCAGCAAACTTTTCTCTGTAGAGACCAGAGAGTAAATAAAACCAGAGAGTAAATATGGCTCTGTGGGTCATCTGATCTTTGTCACAATTACTTAATTCTAGGTTGTACTCTGAAAGCGGCATAGACAATGCATAAGTCATGGGTGTGGCAATTAAGAAGTAGTATTTAATTTACAAAAATAGGTAGTTTGGCCCTTGGGTTATACTTTGCCGGCCACTGATCTTGTCCAATATTATGAATTTTATTTGCCTCTACACTATTACAATATGTGTACTCTGTAGCAAGGAACACTTTTGTTACCTGTAGACTCTTCATTTAACCCAATATTCAGTATCTCCATTTGGCTGCATCACAGAATCTCAAATTTAAGATTTCAAACTATAATTATATTTTCTCTTTCCAACTTTCTTTCATTTTCAAAAACGCCAATACTATCTTAATTCTCTCAAGACAGAAAATTATGAGTTATATTTGACTTCTACCTTGTCATCATCTCTTAACATTAAACCAATTATAAACTTGTGTCAGTTATTGTACCTAAACATAATATAAATATGCACCTAGACAGTTACCCAAGAGAAAAGAAACCATAACTATCCAAGAGAAAAGAAAGCATATGTCCAAAATAAGAATTGCATATTAATGTTCATAGCAACATTATTCATGGCGGCCAAAGCTTAGAAACATACTTATTAACTGGTAAATTAACATACTAATTGTACTGCACATATTCTATAGAAGGTTAATAAGAAAACAAACAAAATTTGGATACATGCTTAAAACAGATTATGTGTAAAAAAGTTGAATACCATAGTATATACACAAATTATATGATTCCATTTATATGAAATTCTAAGGGAAAAACCTATAGTGACAAAACAAAATAAAACATATACATAGTTGTGCCCTGCAGGAATAGGAGAGAGAATTAACCACAAGAGTCTGGATGGAATTGTTTGGAGCATCTGGTATGTTTAATATCTCCTTTGTGGTGATGGTTTTATGACTATATGAAATTGCTAAAACTTGTCAGATTGAATACCTTAAAGGGATTATTTTTTTTGGTATGGAAATGGTACTTCAACAAAACTGTTGAAACAAACAAACATAAGAGAATAAAGTCAATTGATTCTGCTCTATTGAAAAACGTTTTTCTGACATTTGAATATCACATACGTAATGTGACACACACAACTCTTCTTATTTTGAACTCTACCTTTTTCTCAGCTTTGTCTCCCACGAGTTTATTCCTGTTTGTCTGCATCAACTGTTTCAACTAGGTTTCAGTTTAATAAAGACTCAGTGGTCTCTCCTCTCTTCCTCCTTGTCTGCTACCTTCCTTAACTAGCCCACACACAATTTTGAATAGATTTGAAATAACTCCAAAAGGAAAAACTCACATAATAAACTTTATTTTGGTCTCCTGTAGTCTGTTCTCTTAATAGATTGTACGAAAAATTTTCACACGCATCAAAACTGTCATTACTTATGCAGTCTTTGTCTTTCCCACCCTATGTTCAAATCAGAGATGGTGTCTTTCTTATTTGTTACTTTTGTATTGTAGAGAACTCAGTGAAAAGTAGATTTTCTCAAATACATGTTAAATGTTCAATTTGTAAAAATGATTTGTAATCTGGTATATTAGTTTGCTAAGGCTATCACAACAAAATACCACAGACTGGGTGCCATACAGAACAGAAATTTGTTTTCTTACAGTTCTGGAGGCTAGAAGTTCAAGATCTTGCAGAGTTGGTTTCTCCTAAGGCCATTCTCCTTGGCTTCTAGATGTCTGGCTTTCTCTGTGTGTGTGGGCATTTCAGAGTCTGTTTTGTGTCCAAAGTTCTTTTTCTTAAAAGGAGACCAATTACAATGGATTAGGAATCACCCTAGCAGCTGTATTATAACTTAATCCCTTCTTTAAAGGTCTTATCTGAGGTACTGGGTATTAGAGTTTCAACATATGAGTTTGGGGGATGGACACAATTCAGTTTATAATATCTGAGCAGTAAAATCAAATATAGATGGCAAAAAACATGTTGTTTTTGTTTTTGTTTTTTTGGGTCCAACCATCCCTCTGGAGAGTGAGTTCTCAAGGACAAGGATAACGTCTTATCTTCCTTTCCTTCGCTCTACACTTACTAGCCTGGCTAGAGAATGGAAAAAAAAAAAACAAAAAACTAGTAGATAATGAAAAAAAAAGGATTGTCATATTTAAATGCATTAAACTGAATTAAACAGAAGGACACAAAAAAGAGCTTCTTTAGCATTGAACAGTTGATACTCACTTAGCACATACATATAATTGATGCATTAGTTATGTGAAATACACAGAACTTGAGCGAGGAATCAGCATCCTCTCTGTGGTTGTCCTTTTAGTCTTTAATTTTTTCCATTTATCTTCTCCCACAACTTTATGTGTTAATGAAATCTATGATTATTGAAAACTATCTTGTCTGGATATTTTCAATGCTGTAATTTTTCACTTTCTGGCTTGGACTCTGCTGTGAAGTAATAAAGACAGATGAAACCACCAAAGTTGCCAAAAAGAACTTTATTTTTAAGATTAGCTTTTAAAATTAATTAAGTCTAAGGTAATTCGTTGCATGTTTACTCAGCATTACTAAGCGTGGGATTCTTTCCAGCACAACTTGCTCCTTTTATTATTTCTTTAAAACCACGAATATATATTTATGGCAGACTATTTCAATGATATGGGAAATAGTTAAAGATGCCTTACATATGTGGGTTTTATCTATTAATACTCTTTACACAACTTCAAGATGTTGAAGTTGTAGCTACACATACAGAATGAAATTAAATCAGGCATTCTAGAACATCTCTCAGACGTGGAAAGGTGTTTGATCATTTTTGGAATATAAAATCATGATGAAAGTTGATGTGATATGCTTTCTCATCAGTATTTATAGCGTGAATAAATCAGCTCAAAACATTTTCTGTGCTATATGAATCAGGCAACAAATATTATCTTTCATAGCAATTGATTTTTGTCATTAAATTTAAAATTTTTTCTGCATATATGTTTTCAAATAAAGCCTTGAGAAGTATAAAAATAGTTTTGTCTTTTCAAAGTATATGATATGGGTCTTTCATAATAATTGAGAAACAATTAATGCTTTTTTACTTATGGGATAATTACTAATTTGTGTTTTTGTTTTTTTTAATGTGTTTGTTTTGGTGCCAAGATTGGTCAAAAATGTTTAACTGCTTTACCACTTCTGTTGGAGCAACTTTGTCTTGAGCCAGAGTGAATGCCCTGATATTTCTCAATGTAGATGATTAAAAGACACTGAATTTAGACTAGAAGAGAAGACCAATTCCACACAAGGATGGATGGTTTTGACGAGGAGTGTTCAGGAAGGACAACTAAAGGATACTGTGGAAACACGTAAGAGGATATGAATACAAAGGCACGGACTAGAATAGGAAAGGATGGAAAGTCTTTAGCTCAGCGAGGCTTCCCTGCTCTGAAGGCCTTTGGTTCCCATTTCCCCAGTGGGAGAGCTGTCACAGGCCAAGAACCATGGTTACCTGGGGGCTCACCTCATTGGTTTTGCTTCTCTCAGGGATTGGAGCCTTGGGTGCCTACCATTCACTAGGCAGAAACTGTTACTTGATGTATATTATTTAGTTTTTTATTATTCATGGTGGTAAGGCTAGATGGGGACCATTTACTTTACCTTTACTAGAATTAAAATTTTGATATCAGTTTATTCTAGAATATTCTTGAAATACATTTTCCAAGAGAGAAATGATGCTGAGCAACTCTTCCTAGAGGGTAGCCAACATTTTCTTTTGTGGTTTACCTACTCAACTTTTCTTGATTCCTTCAAATGGTGTTTTAAGCCTTGAGGTCATCATGTTCTCCATTTTTCAGCTCTGTACTTTTAGACACCATCATTGTCCCTCCACCATTTGAACTCCTCATTCAGACTATGTCAGTCAAACACAGCTGCTTACTCTTGTTTCCAGTAGGTTAATTTTGTGATAATTTAAACGTTTTGCCATTGTGTGTCATGCACTATTGATTTCCATTTCCAAGAGGAGTAGAATCATCTTCGTCTTCAAACCCAATCAGTTCAGATAAGCAATCTCAGATTTCCAATTTTAAGGATCTGTTACCTAATTTTATTGTTAAATATTATATCAATCATGATTCAGTCCAGGAAAAATAAACTATATATATGTATTTATATATATATATATATATTATATATATATAATATATATTATATATATATATATTTTACCAGAAAGAGTTAAGTACAAGAATTTAGGTTAATAATCTTAGAAATGGCAATGTGTTAGCTTGCTAGGGCTACTGTAACAGAAATACCACAAACCAAATGGCTTAAAACACAGATTTATTTCTCACAGCTCTGGAGGCTTGGGGTCAAAGATCAAGTTTGTGGCAGGGTTGGTTTCTTCTGAGTCCTCTTTCCCTGACTTGCAAATTTCTGCCCCCTTGCTGCCTCTTCCCGTGGTCATCACTCAGTGCATGTATGCCCCTGGGGCACTTCTGTGTGCACTAATCACTTCTTATAAGGACAACAGGTAGACTGCATTAGGCCCCACCTAATAGCCTCATTTTAAATCAGTTACTTCTTAAAGTGCCTTATCTCCAAGTACAGTCACATTTTGAAGGACTGGGGATTAGGACTTCAACATATGAATTTTGAGAGGATGCAATTCAGTCCATAATGGATAGGATACACCAGCTCTACGTTGTAAATCTAAACATGACTTCCAGAAAACCACAAAACTGATCTAGAGATTTAGCAATCAGGAAACCACACGTAGAATCAAATAATTCAAGGACACATACTATTAAAACTGGCGTCAAACCAGGAGATGACTGAGAAATGCACTGAAATGTTTGTCTGATCCTCTACTCAGAACTGGTTAAAATACTTTAAACTATCCTCTCTTTTTAAAATGTTTTCATATTTTTAGCCTAATTAAAATTCTGATTGCTTCAATTTTCTTGGTTCTTTGAGTACAGGTAGACAAGTATTATGATTTTGTTTGGTTTAATTGTTGTCATTAATAGTGTACATATATTTCTCAATATATCAGCATTTTCCCATTGACAGTCACATTTAGTTAGTCTTCACCCTTCAAATGTTCATTTTGCAATCACATTTGTTGAGCATGTTAAAAATTGTACATTTGTAAAACAAATCTCCCATCTAGAAATAAAGTAGTTTTGGCTCAGAACAGCTTCATCTTGTTTATTATATTGACATTTTGAAATCTGTAACCAGGTTTAATTTGAGTTTGTAATACTCCTCAGGTTCACTGTCATTCATTCTACAGATAAATGTCTTGGTTAGAATGTTTGTGTGAGGCATATTCAAATGGAAGTTTAAACATGAGACAGGTTGGGGATGAACACTGTAAAGTGTATTTTACAACAGATTAAACATGAGCATGGAGGATACATGGAAATCCAGCTATTTACTCATTTATGGATGATCCCTTCACTTTTTTCATTAGTTTTTACAATAGATAATTGTGCATGTTAATTACCATAGTTATGAAAAATGTATTTTTGTTAAACACAATGACTGTTTTACTAAATTCATTTTTGTTGCATTGGACTGTTTACCTGAGTGGAATGTATATTGATTATATTCCTCATTCTTATGTTAGTGAAGATTAAGGAGGAAAAACAGGTGATTAAAAAACAAAACACTATATTGCCTTTGCATAGCTGACTGTGGTGTTAAAAAGCATTGGCCCAACAGAGATTGCTAACTCTGTGCCTCCATACCCCTTTCTAGTGCCCTTACTCATTGCACTTTCAACCCTGAACAAAGGGATATTTCATCTAAGTGAGTAGATCCTCATCTTGATTGGATAACGTTTATTAAGGCACAATTCTCTGTGTTGAAAGGTCAAGGGCTTTCTTTTGTCCCTTCTAATTTATGCTTCTCAAGCAATTGTGTATACAATATAAGCCCGTTCCTGGACCTATATGCTAAACTGGCATTCTTGCTTCCTTCCTTCTTCTTTCTTCTATAAGATATCGAGTATTTGGATACTCAATTCATTTTGTGTTTAGTGACCAACTGCAAATTAGAGACTATTGGAAATAAAGGAGGCTGTCCAGGTCTTGGCTGAAATTTTGGCAGAGTTTAGCACTGACACCTGCAGAAGGATATGAGATATATGCCTTCCAGATAATAAACATTTCTTGTCCCTTCAAGCTTCTTACAGAGGGACAGGTGATGGCTCAGGAAGAATTCCCGTATTCCTTATCATTTTTTATCAAATTTATATTGAATCTCTATCACTACCAAAAATACTGTATTCTCAGAGCAGAGGAACGAATACGTGACAGGACAAGGATTTGAAATTCAAGTGTCATTTCGGCATATCTGGATCTAGAATTGTTAAAAGACTTTCCCTAAAAACTAGAAATTTTTATTGTGCCACAGAAATTAGCAAGAAAAAGGGGTTAACTTTTGGATTGAGAAAAGATTACCTGGATAACAAAAATAGCAATCATCTATTTAAAAAAAAACATATTGTTCATGCACTCAGAGGATCATTTTGTAAACACACCATAGAGAAGGGGCATCTGCACTTTTAGGAGTAGAATTCCATAATGTGGTTGACATTTGTCACATCTTGCTTACTCAGAATTGGAACTTTCTACATTTTTAGCAAGTCCTCCTTGTTTTAGATCTGGTGAAATCTGAAAAGAGAAAGCAAGTCTTCCGTTTCACTTGTTTTAGTGAGTTTTAAAACATGGTCCACATTTTCCAATACTCACTCGTTAGTGTAGTCCCCTCACCTATAAATTAGTCAGGCCCTGTGATGCACCCTTAACTAAATGTGGCAGAGGTGACATTGGGCTAGTTCCCTTATGAAGCCATAATAGTTTCCATTTTTTCGCTCTTGGAAACCCTGAGCTATAATATACATATTAAGAGACACTGCTGGGAGAAGACATGTGAAGTGCTGTCTAGACACAACAAAGTTGAACTGAGACTGAGATTCAGGGATTCAGTGTCTTACTGAGCCTGATGTACCAGCCGTCCCTGACAACACATCAGATACATGTGTGAAGCCATCTTGGAACAACCATCTGACTGTAGTTACATAAAAGACTCCAAAAGACAAGAGAGAAGGACACCTAACTGGGCCCTGGTCAAACAACAGAATTATAAGAAATAATGTAATTATGATTTTCTTAAGCCACTAGTTTCTAGAAAAGTAGGGAACAAATCAATAGATACCCCCCCCAAAAAAAGCCCACACACTGGCAACTAAAGGGTAGGCACATAACCAGTCTTGGCCAACTGTTGGCTGTCACTGGGAGAAATCTGTCCTCGTTTAATGGGGTCAGTTGAATCTGACAGCACTGAAAATTCAATTCACATGTAGGCATGGGACTTCAGCAGCCCACAACAAACACTGGTGAAGGGAATATTTATAATATTACCTGGAGTCACCTGGAATGCTGCACCATTCAGTGCAATGAAGGCAAGTTTTTGTAGGAACATTTTTTACTTTCACTTAAGAGATGGTAGAAATGCAAGAGCTACAGGGGTCTACTGGCCGCGTCACTAACTGAATTAACAAACAAACCCGAAAGCATAAAGTTTTCCCACCAGAAGAATTACAGTATTTAGATAAATAATACTGGGAGCGGGGAATCTGGAAAATGTGTGGCATTAGATTCCATATTAATAGATTCTGAGGATGGTCCAATAAAAAGTGAAAAACATGGATATACATGGAAGAATGTGCTCAGACACGTACAAGCACTGAGACACAGTGTGGTCTAGCAGCTTTAAATGGTTTCAATAATTTCTTGGACTAACCGACTAAAGACCTGACCTCACTAGCTACACAGAATAGCTTAAGTGGCCATGCCAGAAACTCTTTGGCATAATTTACACGGAGAAATTGTAAAATTTGGGGGATTTTACTTCCGAAGTGACATTTACTTGTGATATGTAGCCAAGATGATGCCTCAAAAGACACTTCCTGCCGAGAAAGTACGGAGGCTAGGGGAGCCTAGGGGACATGGCGGTGCAACACAACGTGGTACAGTGGTTGGCATCCTAGAGCAGAAACGGAGAAGGACATCAAGAATAGCTAGTGATAAACAGACAAATTGAGGACTCTGTCTAATAACAATGAGGCATCAGTACTGGTCCATGAGCTGTGACAGATGTCCCATACTGTTGGTAAGATACCAACAGTAAGGGAAACGGGGTGTAAGGCGTTGCATAAATCAAGAGTAGATTTTCTTGAAGAGACCCATGCAGGTATTAGATGTGTATCTCCCTTTCAGCTTTCTCTCAAGGGAATCTGAGTCCGTGGTAGTTTTGCACTAAAATAAGAGGGTCTGACCTGGCCATAGAATTACAGAAGTGTTATTTGTGGAGTGATGCTAATTCTTGTGGACTCAGTCAGAAGAAGTGGGGTCTATAGTGGACTGATTACACAGACTGTCTTGACATGAATATGCCTCAAAGAAAGCCTAGAAGAAACCAGACCCCATCTTGTGCTTACTTTCTTTGTAATTGAGTTTATACTCAGAATAGTGATGCTTGCTAAATGGCAAAAACACCACATTGGCTGACTGAATAAACGGGCAATGTATAGTCAGACAAGTGAGTCCAAATAGATGCCTTTTGAGATACTGGAGACTTTTCACTCCATCATAAGAATGTGTCAAAAAACCATCTCCTCCTAGGAATCAAAGTTTAAATCATGCGATACCAAAAATAAAACAAAACAGTACTTCCTCACAGAAATAACAGTTACACAAGCAGTAGAGGATATACACAAAGACATAAAAGAAAAGAAAATCTGTAGATAAAGAAAACTAGTCACACCTTCTAATCTCTAGAAATGTTACTCCCAAGCAGTTAAAACTGATCAAAAAATCAACATTGATTGAAAGAATTTACTGTAAAAAATAATGTTCTTAGACATACAAGACTCCTGATTGACAACAGAAGATGAAAAAAAAATGTATACACACACACACACACACACACACATTATTTAAATAAGTATATCAAAGAATGGCAGTCAGATTTCATTAGAGGGTCATGGGCTACTTTAACTTTTAGAGGTTTACAAGACTGAGAGATTCCCTTCCTTACTATCTTGTCTTTAGTTGACAGTGTTTAATAGTGTTTTATTTATTTGTATGTTTTGTTTTTTCTGCTCTTTCCCATTAGAGAAATGTATCACCTTAACTTGCTTTCTGTTCCTTAAGCATGAATAAAATCATTTAGTTAACCTACCAGTGGATTTATTTCCTTAATTTGTAACCTCTTTTCACTTCTCCTTCCTTTCTTACATTTTAAATGAAATTGGAAAAATAAAGCAGGACTGATAGAATAAATACAGTATACAGTTTAGTGTGTAAAAATGAGACAGAAAACTCTCTGTGGTAGAGGTGTAAATCACATATTTGACCCAGGAGTTTGTGAAAAGAAAAATTAAATGAGTCCCAATTAAACCTAGCGCAAGGCTTAGCAGACCTAGTGTTTATTTTTCGTTAGAAATTGGAAGATCACACCGTGGGAATAGAGTGTTTTAAAGGAAGATCCTTGGTTTCATGTTAATTAAAAATCAGATTAACCTCAGACTGAGTAAAGAAATAGCCATTGCTTTTTTAGCATGGGCAAAGCACCAGAAAGAGCTTCATCGCATTTAATTGCTATATGTGAACCTGAATCATAAGTATTTATTGCCTACTCGGCTTGGGTATCAAAATGATTCTTTGGGTCACAAATTTTGGTTATTATTTTGTGTTTTATCTGTTGATTGTAAGTAAAAATAATAAAATACATTTTCTTAAACATGAAGGCTCGAACTTATACAAACAAGTCCTTTCCAAAATTGTGCACAAGTCTATTTGTCTAATTTAAATGTTCAGTTCTTTTCATACTGAAATCTTTATTTTGTCATTGAAATAGTATAATCCATTGCAGTACATCTTCAAATAGGAATTAGTAAAATAATTTTAATTTTAATTATGAGAATAATTAGAATAATGTGGCTGCATTGCAAACTTTGACAAAAAAGAAAAAACTTTAACATAAAAATAGTTTGTTATATAATTTTCAAAAAATTTTGTAAGAATCGTCTAAGTAAACTATGTAGAGAACAAATCAAATAAAGTTCCAATCCCAAACTAGAATGATTCACACAACTTTGATTTAATGCATGTTAATCTACTAAGTATTTTAAATTAAGAATCACATATTTACAGGATTATTAGAGACACATACAATTTTCAAAATGTTCCAAAATGTTCCAAAATGTCTATATTAAGGGAGGAAAGCTCTGGTTGAATGAAACAAAATCACTTGTAGGTTACAGCTGACTATTCCAGAAACAAAACAAAACAATTTCAAAGTAGCAAACTAAAGTAGATTCTATAAAATGTATTTCAGAAAGGACAACTGACTTTCAGACTAGACGTTTACAAAATTAGATATTTTACAGATGTCATCTTTGCTGAAGTATTAATTTAATTATATAAATTGTATGGAAAACATGCATTAAAATTTGTTTACCCTTATGTACAACAATTAAAACAGTATAACATTCTAAAATTAGGCCTCCAGTTTTAAACCTCAAGACACTAAAATGTGACTATGCTTTGAAACACTTAAATTTACGAAAGTATAATTTTATAGATCTTTATTGAAGAGCGCATGAAATTTGAAGTTTCTATGCCCAACAATGTGATTATGTTACACATGCTAAAATAAAAATCATTTTTATTAAGTATTATATAATCACTGTATTAATTTATATAAAATCAAAGAAAAATTTAAAATAAAAATCACAAAGCCCCAAGGACGAGGGAGAAATAGCAGAATAGTAAAATCTTTAGATTTCAGTGGTGTTCCATTCTGAGAAAAAGTGCATTAAAATAGAAAACAAAAAATTGTAGTACTCTATAGAATGCCTGTCTCTTCAATAAAATGTGCCTAAATTATTTAAATTCAATTTTTATAATATACTTTTTTCCAAATACAGTGCAGGTCAAATTGTACTAGTGAAGTATCATTTTGTACACTTTGATCCAAATCGAAAATTAATAAAATACCAACAACCCAGAAGAATATGGGCTCCAGATATGCACAAGAGTTCCCAGAGAAATGTACCCAATTACCTTTAAAATAAATGCAAGTATGTTCAGAGTTTTTATAAAAATGAACTGTAACTCAAAACTACAGTGAGATATATTTTCATACTTTATTGTTGAAAATCATTGAAAATCAGAAATGGTACAATTTCTATGGAAAACAATTGTAATGTTGTAAAATCGCTTGCTTTCAAATTTGGGGATTTTTAGAAAACAGTTTCTGAAGTCAGGCTAAGTGCTCATTCTTCTTTAGTGAGTACGAACCCAAGACACTAAGAATGAGGACAAATGAAGAAAAGTAGAGAAAGGAGATCAATGCGATGCTGGAACAGACTATCCCTGCCAGACATTCTAGGCCGTTTAGCCAAGGAGGATATCTTCAAGAAATTTGTATCCATAATCTATACCTCGAATCAGTCCACAGGTGGTGGAAAAGATAAGGGTTTTATCAGACTGGTTCTTTCCTCTCTCCTAATTCCCCTGGAGAACACTCATGCAATTTAAAGTATTATTTGGCTCCTTTGCTTACCGGTCAGAAAGTCAGTTTCCATCTCCTTTATTGTTTTCTTCAGAAAACAGACTCTGGGCATTGGCTGGCCATCTGGCTGGAGCTGGGACATAGGGCTCAGCACCAGTAGGCAAGCAGAGTCCATCAGCTGTGAAATCTGCTGACACAGAGCAGGCGGCTGATGGTTTCCCGGAGGGGCTGGGGCAATCTGAAGAGGTACATCAAAACGGCTGATGATCCGTACTGTGCGCACCACTCAGATCCGGTCATTTGTCCACATTGCAACTAGCTTCCACAGTACAGCCCAGAGTCGTGACTTTTTGTCAGGACAAAATATAGCCAGTTTTTCCTAAGAGGATAGAGGTACAATCTATCAATCACAGGGTCTCTTTCAAGGTGATTCTAAGCCACTTTTCCCTGGAAAACTTACAGTCATAGGAAAGCAAAAGCACAGACTCTGCTGGCCCAGCTGGTCTCAAGGTTACAGCAGATACTTATCATCTTTCTTCCACCAAACCATTCAAAATGTCCCTCATCTGTTGCCAACGCTTTGGCTGGTTTAGTTTGCTTATCTGCTGGGGAGACTGAGACCTTCAATCCCCAAAGTGTCTGAACTTTTTAATTCCTGCCATTGTCTGGATTTTGATTTTTATCACGCCCGACAACAGTTGCTAATTGACTGGGGGACACAAAAAGAGGTCTAAGTAAGTTCTCTGGATCCAAGGTAATCCTTCTTGCCCTCACTATGTGGTAGTAACCTTGGGTTTTCATGGTAGTGAAGATGCATTATTTTAGGCAATAAACTATTTATTTTTCATTTGCCTGTTTATCCACTACCATGAGGAACCCAAAGCAGAAGAGCCCTGCTCATATTCCAAATCAGTGAGTCACTTACTGGTCCTCTTAGGGGGTGTTCCCTCCCTGCCATGAACATTTTTGTAACCCTGCGGATCCCAAGTTCTTAAGAACCGAAAGCCCAAATATCATAAATGGATAACTGGGTTTGACAGTGAAATAAGCGAATCATTCTTACACTCTTTGGTTTAGAAAACCATGTGTAATAGCTACTGGGGACACAATACAATGCATTGGGGTTTTGTGGCTTTTTTTTTTTTAAGTTCAGTGCCTTTATCTCATTTAAAAGACAGCACAATGTTCAAACTCCTCCAGATGCTGTTTACCTGAGTCTCCCTCTGTTTAGCCAGACAGTTCCATACTGGTATACATAGAGAGTTAATTCTATATTTAGAAGTCTATTGTTACTCTTCTTTAGATGTAAAATATTGCTTTTTTTTCCTCAGAAAGTTGTATGGCATGCCATGTTGATAGTTAAGGCACTCTGTAAGACTTCAGATTTTAGAGAGAGAGAGGGAGAGAGAGAGAGAATCCAGCAGTTAAGAAGGATCACAACTGTTTCCACAGGGTACCATCCCAAAGCCTCAGTATTTGCTTACTTCCTGATCAGTGGGTCCCTGGGCAATAGCAATAGGGAGATGAGTCTCAGTGAAAGGGAGCCTGTGTTTTACCCCAAGCGGAACCCTGGCCCACTGACTCCGGCCACGCCATCACTGGCTTACTGAACAAGCACAGGTGTGGCAAGAAGAGAGGCTGACACGCTGGTAGGAACCTGCTTGCTGTGTGCAGCCCCGGCCAGGAATACTCTCTAGTGGGCCTGAATTTCAACCATAAAAATCGTGACTCGTACACAGTCTGAGAGCTCTATCCATGTATTTATTCCCCAGAGCTCCTTGGCTGTAGTTAGATCTGTCTTGATGAGAGGAAGTTCATATGGTTTACTCCCCCTACCTTTCTGCCTCTTGGAATTTTGAGAATGTTTTCGTTTTTTGTTTTGTTTGGGATTTGCCACTAGATGACAATTGCACTTGCACTTCTGTGATGCCACAGTGTGCAGACCTGGGGGATCTGAATATGCAAATTATCTTCTAGAACAGACTATGTGCGATATAATTACCATGGACAATGTGCTCGTGTAATACCATAAAATTAGCCAGAGAAAATTCAACATCACATATTATCACAACTCTATAACTAATTCTCAACATAAGACATAGTTTTCTTTTAATTTTTCCCTACTAATATCATGTTTTCTTATACAAGTTTAAAATCATTAGAAAATTCTAATGCTTTCATTGAAAGAATTCTTAACATAATGGTGATATATTGGGTCAATTTGAATTGACTTTTATGAGTTCTGAGTCACTAACATTTCTAAAGTCAAGGCTTGCTAAGTGCTTTTGAGCACCTATCATACATTCCTAACATACAGCTTCATGGTTATGACACATGAATCACTTACATTTTGGTAAAGGATGGTTTTCATTGCATTTTTATTGTGATGAATCACTACATGTGGAAGATTAAATTATTGTTCTTAATTTTAATTCACTGACTAGTAGTATGCATTGATCATGCCATCACGGTGAATGGAATTTTCTTTGCTGCCCTTGAAATTAGTATCATCCAAAACACACACAGATATTTACACTTAATTTACTTCAGTAACACTTAAATTACTTATGTGTATATGTATATATGCACACACACATAAACATATGCAGATATAAAATTTTATTATTGTTTTCCTTTGTAACAGTTTTATTGGACTATAACTCATATAACATAAAACTCACTCTTTAAAGTCTATGATTCAGTGGGTTTAGTATATTCAGAGTGGTGGAACCATCACAATTATCTAATTTTAGAATGTTTTTATCAGTCCCAAAAGAAACCTTATACCCATCTCCCCCTTCCCTTGGTGCCTGGCAACAACTACTATATTTTCTCTCTCTATGGGTTTGCCTATTTTGGACATTTCATCTAAATGGAATCATACAGTGTAGTCTGGGTTCTTTCATTTAGCATGTTTTCAGAGTTCACTCATTAGTAGCATGTAGCAGTACTCCACTCTTTTTGCACCTGCATAATATTCCATTGTATGGATATAGCACATTCATTTATCTATTCATTGGGACAAGGGACATTTGAGTTGTTTCCACTTTTTGGCTATAATGAATAAGGCTGCTGTGAACATTTATGTACAAGTATATACATGGCCCAATGTTTTCATTTATCCTGGGTATGTAACTAAGGAATGAAATTTCTTGGTAATATATTAACTGTATGTTCAATCATTGAGGAGCTTCCAGGCTGTTTTCCAAAATAGCACTTCATTTCACATTCCCACTAGAAGTGTATGAGAATTCTCATTTCTCCAGATTCTTCTACACGTTTGTTATCTGACCTCGATGTAGCCCTACTAGTAGGTGTGAAGTGGTACCTCGTGGTTTTGATTTGTGTTTCCATTATAACTAATAATGTTGAGCATCTTTTCATGTACTTATTGATCATTTGTATATCTTCTTTGGTAAAATGTCTCAGTTTAATTTCTCATTTTAAAAATTATTTGTCTTTTTATTGTTGAGCTGTCTGACTTCTTTATATATCCTGAATACAAGTCTCTTATTAGATAGATGATTTGAAAATATTTTTCACCATTCTGTGGATTGTATTTTCATTTTATGATGATGTCCTTTGAAGAATACATTTTAAAAATTTTGATGAAGTCCAATTTATCTTGTTTTTTTCTTTTGTTGTGTTTGATGTCATATCTAAAAGGCTTTGCATAACCCAAGATTACACAGATTTTCTGATAAGTTTTCTTCAGGGATTTTTAGTTTTATATTTAGTAGATCTGTCATCCTATTTTTTTAAACATTTTTTATTGATTTATAATCATTTTACAATGTTGTGTCAAATTCCAGTGTAGAGCACAATTTTTCAGTCATACATGAACATATATGTATTCATTGTCTCATTTTTTTCTCTGTGAACTACCATAAGATCTTGTATATATTTCCCTGTGCTACACAGAATAATCTTGTTTATCTGTTCTACAATTTTGAAATCTCAGTCTATCTCTTCCCACCCCCCGCCCCCTTGGCAACCAGAAGTTTATATTCTATGTCTGTGAGTCTATTTCTGTTTTGTATTTATGCTTTGTTTGTTTGTTTTTTAGATTCCACATATGAGCGATCTTATATGGTATTTTTCTTTCTCTTTCTGGCTTACTTCACTTAGAATGACAATCTCCAGGAGCATCCATGTTGCTGCAAATGGCGTTATGTTGTCAGTTTTTGTGGCTGAGTAGTATTCCATTGTATAAATATACCACCTCTTCTTTATCCAGTCATCTGTTGATGTACATTTAGGCTGTTTCCATGTCTTGGCTATTATAAATAATGCTGCTATGAACATTGGGGTGCAGGTGTCATCCTTCTGGAAGTAGGGTTCCTTCTGGATATATGCCCAGGAGCGGGATTCCTGGGTTGTATGGTAAGTCTATTCCTAGTCTTTTGAGGAATCTCCATACTGTTTTCCACAGTGGCTGCACCAAACTGCATTCCCACCAGCAGTGTAGGAGGGTTCCCTTTTCTCCACAGCCTTTCCAGCATTTGTCGTTTGTGGATTTTTGAATGATTGCCATTCTGACTGGCGTGAGGTGATACCTCATTGTAGTTTTGATTTGCATTTCTCTGATAATTAGTGATGTAGAGAATTTTTTTATGTGTCTATTGATCATTTGTATGTCTTCCTTGGAGAATTGCTTGTTTAGGTCTTCTGCCCATTTTTGGATTGGGTTGTTTATTTTTTTCTTATTGAGTCATATTAGCTGCTTATATATTCTGGAGATCAAGCCTTTGTCGGTTTCATTTGCAAAAATTTTCTCCCATTCCACAGGTTGTCTTTTTGTTTTACTTATGGTTTCCTTTGCTGTGCAGAAGCTTGTAAGTTTCACTAGGTCCCATTTGTTTATTCTTGCTTTTATTTCTTCTAGGAGAACATTTTTGAGATGTATGTCAGATAATGTTTTGCCTATATTTTCCTCTAGGAGGTTTATTGTACCTTGTCTTATGTTTAAGTCTTTGATCCATCTTGAGTTGATTTTTGTGTATGGTGTAAGGGAATGTTCTAGCTTCATTGTTTTACATGCTGCTGTCCAGTTTTCCCAACACCATTTGCTACAGAGACTGTCTTTATTCCATTGTATATTCTTGCCTCCTTTGTTAAAGATTAGTTGACCGAAAGTTTGTGTGTTCATTTCTGGGCTCTCTGTTCTGTTCCATTGGTCTATATGTCTGTTTTTGTACCAATACCATGCTGTCTTGATGACTGTAGCTCTATAGTATTGCCTGAAGTCTAGAGGAGTTATTCCTCCAGCCTCTTTCTTTCTCTTCAGTAATGCTTTGGCAATTCTAGGTCTTTGATGGTTCCATTAAATTTTTAAAATTTTAAGACTTTATTTTTTAGAGCAAGTTTAGATTTACCAGAGTGGTACATTTGTTACAAAGAATGAACCTACTTTAACACATCATTATCACCCAAAGTCTATAGTTTGCATTAGGGTTTACTCTTGGTGTTGGACATTCTATGGTTTTGAACAAATGCATAAGTAATGGCATGTATTCATCATTATAATGCTGTGCAGACTATTTGGACTGCTCTGAAAATCCTCTGTGCTCCACCTAATCATCTCTCCTCTCAAACTCCAGCAACCACTTTTTACTGTAGCCACAGTTTTGCCTTTGCCAGTATGTCATATATTTGGAATCATACAGTAATGTAACCTTTTTCAGAATTACTTCTTTCACTTACTAATATGCATTTAAGCTTAGTTTATGTCTTCTAATGGCTTGATAGTGCATTATTTTCAGTGCTGAGTCATGTTCCAATGTTTGGGTGTAACACAGTTTATTTATATATTCACCTATTGAAGAATATCTTGGTTGCTTTTAGGTTTTGGCAATAATGAATAAAGGTGCTTTAAACAGCCTTGTGCAAATTTTTGTACGGATACAAGTTTTGAACTTTTCTGAGTAAACATCGAAAGTTACTACTAGATTGTATGGTAAAAGTGTGTTTAGTTTTCTAAGAATTATCTTCCAAAATGGCTTTACCATTTTGCATTCCCATGAGCAATGAAGAAGAGTTGCTGTTGCTCCATATCCACAGCAGCACTTGGTGTTGTCAGTGTTTGGGGTTTTTGGTTATTCTAGTAGGTGTCTGGTGGTATCTATTGCTGTTTGGATTTGCATTTGCCTGATGACATGTGATGTGGAGCATCTTAGATATTTTGAAAATGCAATCAAATATAACAGAAATGCGATTTCAGTGGTTTCTTAAAAAGCATCTTCTTAGGAACAAAATGTAAATGTCTTAAAACCTATGAATGTAAATGGGTTCATGGAATGGCTTTTAGACTTAAACTCATCCATAAATAATACAATATATATCCACAAAATAAAATCACTGGATAGCCCTGGCAGCTTTTAAGAAAGGACTTATATAAATCCAAATGCAAGATCAGTTAAAAATAAAATCTCCTAATTTGGTTTTAAGCCAAAATGTAACACTTATTAGGTGATTTCATTAATAAAAATTATGAAAAGTACTGTAATATGTTTACTATATTTCTCTAAGCATACAAATATTGTATTTTTAAATTTTAACATTGTGAACAGAAATATTAGTTACAACATAAGCTTTAGCATACAAAGAATTACTTTTAGCTTACCATTGAATTTATCTATGTGAAATTAAAAATTACCTGATAATACCAGACAAATAAAAATACACATACTTGACTCATAATGATATTGATAAAAAGTAATAATATTTAACAAAAATAAATGAATTTAACTTCACACACGAGACAAAATTTTAAATTCATCAGTGTTAATAATTTTATAACTTAGAGTTATTGCATGAGTACTAGAACTAAAATTTTTGAACATCAAGATTAAATGATTTCTGTTACAAACATGGTTTCAAGTCAAAATACTGCAGATTCTTGTGGGACCTGCCTTTGATCAGAATAGGAATGCGCATAAGTCTTTCTAAGAAAATAAATTTAAAATTAATTTATAGCAACTCAAAATAGAGACTACACAAAATCAAAATGAACCCAGAAACACTGCTTATCCAAAATGATAGATTATAACACATCCAGCTGACAGTGCAGAAACCAAGTCATCATAAATAAATATAAGGAAAGCCTTGAAAAGCTTAATAAAATCCTTTAAATCACTGCTTCAACTCCATCTACTGTGTCAGCAACAGCAAAGATACACACATTGGTAAATATGACTGAGCTTAAATTCTGATGATGAAGGAAAGGTTAAGTAAGATTAGCAAAATTAGTACATAGATATCCTTGTGAAAAAGTTTGGAGTCACACTTATGTATAGAGATAATTATTACTTCTCTTTATAATGTGTTATATGTAAATTTTGACATTCAGATATTTATTATTTTGAAGATATTTTCATCAGAATGTCTAAATGTGCATGTTTATGTGTGTGTACAATCTGTCAATAACTTAGATGTTTATTCACATATGGCTTTGAAAAGATATTTTCTGATTAGTTTACATGCTCAGGGATTGTTAGCCCAAATAGTGTAGAGCAGTGAGGAAGAATTCAATAAACATATGTGCATGTGTGAAATAAGTGTTTGAACTAATGACTTAATACGTTAATAAGTATATAAAAGCAGAAATTATTTTGCAGACAATTTTTCAACTGTAATTTTAAAAGCATATGTTATTCAGAAACTTTGAATAATACACACAGTTACTAAGTTTTTGAACATAGATATGCCCATTTCTGGCCAACACTTCTATGCTCATCACAAATGTTAGATTTCCTAAGACCCAGTCATCAGCCCCCTTATCTTTTCAACTTCTTTTTCATCCCAGACTGATTTTATCCACATACTTTTTGTTTCAACATTACCTATAAGCTTATAAAATGCACACCTGTATTTCTATTTAATTTCTTTTAGTTTTTCCTGAATTCTAGAACCACATATAACTGCTTAAATGGATCTCAATCCAGATATCTCTTGAGCATCCTAACAATTTCTCCATGCTAGAAGATTAACTTATTATTTTCCATCTAAATATAATTTCTTTTCACTTTTGATATCTATATGAATGTAATTAATATTTGTTTATCAGTTGTTCCTTTACTCTCATTCCAGGTATGAAGTGGTTTTTACCAGTTATCACTTCATAATGAAAAGATGACAAATTTTTCACAATTTCTTGGATCTTTTAATTATCCAATTCATTTTCAAAATTCTGGAAACTGATATTTCTAAGTCACAATAATGTTTGTGTTGTTAACCTTCTTTCCTAAAGGAAATTAGACTCTCTTGGATATAGTTTGCTTTTCCTGGATTCACTCTAGAAGTCTCTGTCTCCCTTCAATTTACTCCCTCTTAACTCTATACAACTACATCTTCACCAAATGCTCCTACCACATGAAATAAAATAATGTTCTCCTAGAGCCATTTACTCTTATGCGTCTTAACATCTGTAAATGACACAACTACTTTCTGGTATTTCCTTACATTTACCCCAAATTAAATTTTTCATCCTCTTGGAAATATTTTCTAAATATTATCTTCCTTTCTTATAGCTGGCTATACATACATATATATATATATACATATATACACACACACACACATACACACACACATACATATACACATATATACATACACATAAATTGTATACACGTATATAAATTATAATGTCTATCTCATCTATCTCATCATATTGCAGCTGGTATTTATGTATTTTCTGTACCACTATCTGGGAGATGGATAATGCATTTTTAAATCCTGAGTTCCTAGCATTTAGCACAAGTCTGGAGACATACCAGCTTCTAATACATGAGTTTAATAATTAAATGCTTAAATTGCTAATACATAAATGATATACTGATGATATTAGCAAATAATTGGCAATCTATCTGATAATATTTTTTTCACCTTAAAGTGGAATAAAAATGTGAAGCACATAGACTGTTTGTATAATTTATATTACATCTCTTAGATGGCCTCATGTCTTCATCTACAAAAATTTGTCTATAAAAAATAAAGAAGCTAAATCACATAGATTATGTATAGATAATGTGTTTTGATTTCAAAATTAAAGTTAATCATAATTTTATATTGTAATAATTAAAAGAACAAACCTGGACAAATGTTTTTATATTTAACTTGTCTTAGTAAGACAATTATTGTCAATAGGAAATTAGATTTTTCTCATCTTCGGTTTCATGATAGAAGGAAATAAACCGTTGATGTTACTGAGTCCAAGCTCGAACTATTCTCTGCATAGCAGGCTAATAAATTGAAGGATGAGGTGTTGGGGAAGGGAATGGAGACTCTATTTGGAAAGCCAGCAAATTGAGAAGATGGCAGACTAGTGTCCCAAAGTACCATCTTACCCAAGTTAGAACTCAGGTTTCTTGTAAAAGGGGAAGGGGTGTGGCTGGTTGATGCAGACTTTGTGCCTGCCTGACCTCAGAGGGGATAATCCTTTGTTCTTGCAGCTAGCTGTCCACATAGTTCTGGTCATGATATTCCTGTAAACTTCCAAGACAAATGTCATTTTCGGTTCTGCAACTTTTTATCTCTATATCAATGAAAAAAAAGTGTTACGGTTTTAAAGATCAAGCCTGAAAGGCAGAGCCTAAAGAAAGGACTATTATGTATATTTCAGGCTATAGGTGATGTTGTTTTACTGAGTGATGAGACCAAGTTGCAGAACCAGCATGACTAAGCACAGGCAACAGAGCACAAAGGTCAGAGCTAAAGGAAGAGATCCAATATGGAGTCAAGTTTCTTTTCCTTTGTTACACCGAGACTGAAGCTTACAACTTCTACTAATAATATAAAAGACTCTGGTGTAAGGAAATAATGAGCAGCTGGTTATGATTTGATTGAATAAATTTGATGTGTTTAGCAATTAAACGAACAACCAGATACCTGAACTAAGGTTGTATCAGCTGTATCTGCAGTCATCAAAGTTATGCTGATGATTGAGATCCTATAAGGAAGATAGTGGATTATCTACGATACAGGGAAGCTTGGAAGAATACAAATATTATGAACAAAGAAGGGGGTGTGAGGATTTAGGGTGGGCACATAGATTGATAGACACCAATTCAAAATATTTTTATCCAATTATTTGTTGATTCATTCTTAGTTCAGTTACATAAATTGGGAGATTTAAGAATAATTGGAAAGATCATGCATGTCTTTCAATAACTGTAAAGTACAAAAATCAGATGTTCAAGCTTAAGAAAATATTAGTGTTTTGGTGTTTATTGACAGTGTATATATTCAATACATAAAAAATAGTTGGAATACACTAAAAAAACATAATTTTTAAAAAAATTTCTACTAATTTATTGCTTAAGTTCAGCTTTTTGACAACCTAAGGTTAATGCAGGTATTTAAAATCACAAAGGCACATTACATTTCTATTAATCAGGACAAGACAAAATGAGTTTAATGAAAATAGCCATTTTCCCTTTGCCCTCCAGTTTTACATTTTTAACCCAAAGAGTAGACAATAGACAAGATCAAATAACTAGACAGTAAAACACTGACTTTTTAAAAAAGACTGTTACAATTACATCTTTGAACCTGTGAGAATTATAATTCAAAATAAGTTTGGCCACTGGGAGCAGCCTGTAAATCTGTAATGCTTTCGTAACACTGACACCACATGACCTTTTTAAGAAATGGCACTAAAAAATATATTTTTCCTTGACATCTTCTGCAAATTTTGGTGAGCAGATATACTCTGAATCTCCCACTGTGTACACAATTTCCCTTACATTATAAGAGAGCAAACTACTGTGATAGCAATGTCACAAAGTGTAACTTCTCCCAAAAAAGAGGTTAAGGACCAAGAAGATGTCAAGTGCTATTATAGTCTCTTTGCATTTAAAACATTCTTAGCATATTATATTTGCATTATGTGGTCTTAAAAATTATTATATGAAGTTTATCAGGAAATCTGATTTCTGCATCTTAAAAAGATAGGAAACTTGCATTGCTGATTTTTCTCTTCCACCATCTCACATTTGGAGATGTCATAGGAACCAAAGGACAACTAGTATGAGAGCTTAATTTAAGGAAGAAAAAGAAGAAGGTGAAGAAGAAGAAGGAGGAGGAGAAGGAAACAAAAAAGGAAGGAAAGGGGAGGGAGAAGAAAGACAGAGAAAGGGAGGGAGTGAGGGGTGGAGAGAGAAAGGAAGGAAAGAAAGTCAGATCCCATTATAAGACTTTGTAATTTGTTGCTCAATGTGCAAGAGGAGAAGCTCCTAGGGATAAGAGATTAAGAGAAATATTTTAGTTCTGTATTTTATTCTCTTGACATTGTGCTACTATCCCATCACTATTGCAAAGCAGAAATGCTGCAGCAACATCATGTGAGAGGGTGGGATGGTCACTCCAAACAACTCACAGAGCTTGGCAAGCATGGGAGCTGGTGGGAGGCACAGGCCCACTGCTCAGTTCACTGCCTTTCTCCTCACCTCTAGGATATGTGGTTCCAAGAGCTTTTGGACAGAGCAGTTCCTCTGGCAGAGTACAGGGAGAGTTTGTTCTTCTGTTTGTGAGTGTGAGGGAAAAACAGCAAGTGATTGAACCAGACTGCAATATCAGGGCGTCTGAACCAAACTAACACCCACAAAAACATCGTATGCTTTGCCAGGAGGTGTGCTAGCTAGGACCTGAGCTCTCGGCCCTCACACATAACCCACCGAGAGAACGTATTGCCCTAGAGAAATATGAATAAAGGGTGAGAATAGCAAACAACTTCAATGTCTAAAAGAAACACTACAAACAAAACAACTTATAACAAAGTAGAATCATGCATCCAAGATAAGTAAGTTTTAAAAATAAATTTCCATATGTTCCTCAAAAGTTCAGAAAATATAGAAAGCTGAATTAAAAATTCCAAAAGATGAAATAGAAGAAAGGGCTGGGTGTAAAAAGATAACACTGAAGTCAAAAAATGCAGGTAAATGGGATTCATGTCAGAATAGACACAGAGAATGAAGAGGTGGAATAAGAGGCCAAAGACCTATCCCAGAGAGCGTCAGAGAGACAGAAGAGAGTCAGTATACATCAGAACACTTAGGTGACCTGGACTCCAGACTTAACATCAATATATTGCAAAATATTAATGGCAGAGAAGAAATAATTGAAGAAATGTCCAAAAATCGCTCATACTTAGAAAAGACATTAGCCCTTAAAATGGAACAGCTAATGTATTTCTAGTTGGCAATAATAAAACATCACTGAGCCACACTACAGTGAAAATTAATAATAATAAAAAACTTAGAGAAAAATCATTAAGGCTCTAAAGAAAAATCAGGTCATCCAAAGTGAATAGAATCAGATTGAAATAAGATTAATCAACCTCAATAATGGATAAAAGATGACAGTGGAGTAGTAATTTCAAAGTAATACAGGAAAATAACTTCAATTTTATAGCAAGTAAAATAATTATTTAAATCTGAAAATAATATAAAGATATTCTAACTCACACAAGTACCTTTTGAAAATAAATAATGTTTGGAGAAAGTCAGTCATCAAAGAAATGCATTTACAAGAATGCAGTTATGAGAAAAGTAAACAACTGAACATTTTTTGTTCACAAAAATAAAATATAAGGAATATTTATAAACACCAGACCCACACGATAAAATTAAGACATTTAAAGAGTGACTTTTCAAAATCCAGTCTCTCCTCTTCATTATTGAAAATACCCTGATATTGAATATAAATTACTAAAAAAGCTTATTTATCCAGACTTACCTGCCTAGGTGGCGGCTAAAATACATGTCTGACCATATTTTGTTGACAGGTGAGGTTTATCCAGAAAATCTTTACATCACTAAAAGAGTAACCTCTGCCTGATTCAAATGTGCTTCTCTCATCGGAAATGTAGACAAATTGGGAAAGTTTTGGTGATTACATTAAGACTATGGAGCAACAAAGAGTTGGACTAAGATGTACTCACAAGTACAGCAGAATTGAAATATGGAAAGTGTCTGGGTTCCTGCTATTCTCACTCAACTACTGTTTTCTTTCCTTCAGTTTTATTATGACATGATAAACATGATACCTTTCTGTTTATGCCACTGTAGCAGAGATTTTTTGTAATTTTCAGCTAAATGCATTTCATACTCTAATAAAATCAATGTATCTATGAAGCCAGAAAATAAGACAATAAATAATATGTTTTTAAAAGACAGTAAAGAAAAACATGAAATAAGATGGCAGAGATACAGCCTAAGTATAATACATAACAGAGTAATAAACGTGCTTAACTCATATACACAGCAAAATAGGCCCAGGTTCCATAATTAACAAACAAATATAAATATAAACAAAAATAACTTTTGAGGCTTGCAAACATGATTCAGCAATTTATTTTTTATGAAACACTTTAAGGATTACATGTGGAAACACAGAATGGTAAAATATTTAAGAGAACTGGGAAAAATGCAGCAGTTAGAGATGACTGCAGGGAAAAGGATGGCGACGTTAATGAAATTTAAAGCAAAATATCAATTAACAAAGAGGAGTATTTATACATATATTCAAACATTCATTCAAATTTTATTTCTTCACTTCATGTGGTCCTAACTTGCCTGAAAA
Organism: Camelus dromedarius; assembly: GCF_036321535.1. NCBI lineage: Eukaryota > Metazoa > Chordata > Mammalia > Artiodactyla > Camelidae > Camelus > Camelus dromedarius. The sequence continues at coordinate 15,055,342 of NC_087438.1, forward strand.
CTTGAAGATACAGAGGTAATAAATTTAGTAAGCTACTATCCCCATCACATTTGCATCGGATGGTATATCTATGTATGACTGGATAGAACATTAACACATGGGGTATTTACTGGTGCACTGTTCCCATCCCTTCCAAAGGGTTTTTCTCCTGAAATTGTCTCTTCACTCTGCTGCCTCTTCATTTCTTCCCTTTCTATAAAATAATCAACATAGAAACTCCACAAACTATTGCAGTGCATGTGGTAAATAACTGAGATAGCTCTCAGAATCAATCCTTACCTCCTTCTAGTGTAAATCCCAAAGCTAAAAAGTCTGAAGTGCTAAACAGTTGATTTCCCAGAGCCACTTGTGGCAAGGGTTTTGGATGTCGGTAGGTTCTGCCAACTTTCTGCATCACACAAAGTTTGGAAGCAGCAGTGGGATAGGAGTGTGTCTTGTTGCTCTCCTAGCTCTTGCTGTCAGGCAAGCAGTCAGAAAACTTTGAAAGCATTTGACAGTAGAATGTGCTCCGTGTCATCAGCTTAGTCTGGAGACTAGCTTCATTACTGTCAAGTGGTGACTGAAGAGTGGTGTTTGCTTCCTAATCGTGAAAGGCCAGACTTGGAAGTCAGTGGTTCCAGTGGAGGATTGGTGATTCCCTGCATCCATTAGGGAACTGTCTGCGAAGAAAATTCACCCCAAATATTTCAAATGAACAACAGTAAATGGATTACTGAGAGACGTGTGGGCAGGAATAAGGGAGCTCAAAACGGTTTACTGATGCATCCAGCAGGAGTTACCGTCACTTGGGCTGGGGACGCAAGGTGAATACAAAATGTTACTGGAGCCCAGAGAGAGCTCAAACTGGGGAGGAAGCACTCTCTGGCAAGAACTGATGACTTAGAGGGACACAGCTTCTACTAGAAAGTTATATTATTGTTTTAATATCTAATTATTTGTGTTAAATCTACTTAGTCTTAAAATTATTGTGTAGTTTGTCTCCTTCCTGCCACAAAACCCTAAACCCTGAATAACAAAGTTGCTGTCTTGATTCCCTGTCCTTACTGCACCGTCCCTATGCAACTTTTTACAGCAGCTGAAAAGTTTGCACACACTGTCCCTTTCTTCTCTAATTCTCTGTATGGCTCACTCCTTAGCAAGTCATCCCTCCTTTTTCACCCTCACCTCTTCAGATCAAGTTCTTGTCAAAGTCACTAGTGGGTTTCATTTTGCCAGATACAATGATGAAATTTTAGTTCTCCTCTCTCTGGACCATTGAGTTTCTTCACTTGCCATAACACTTCATTGTTTCCTCGACAATTCATTACTGCACGTAATCCCTCACTGAATCACTTTCATCTTTCCAAACTCTACATATTGAAGATTGATGCAGTAAAAACGGATGGGGCGTGAGAAGGGCCATGTCCCAGGCTTCAGTTGAGCCCCTGGGACATGCCCCACCAAGTGTGGGTCCTTGGCTTCGCGCAGGAAAGTATTCAAGAGTGAACCACAGTTGAGTAAAGATTTATTTAGAGAGATACATCAAAAGGCAAGAAAAAGGCCACAAGGTGTGGGGGTTGGGTGCTCATATTAGAGTAAAAGTAGGGACACACTCCACAGACAGAGTGCAGGCTGTCTCCGAAAAGCGAGACAGGTGGGGCGGCCGTGAGGGGCAGTGTTGCCAGTTTTTATGGGCTTCATAGCTTCATATGCTAATAAGTGGAAGGACCAGTCTAGCTAGCCTGGGGAAGGGGCTGGGATTCCCAAGAAATTGGCCATTTCCCACTCTTTGACCTTCTGTGGCTAGCCTTGGGGCTGTCATGGTGCCTGTGGGCATGTTATTCACCATGCTAAAATGTTACAGTGAGTATATAATGAAGCTCAAGGAAGTCAAATCTCCCATCATCTTGAGCCTCAAGGCCTACTGGGCGTTGAATCTTTACCATTCTGGTGTTAATTGTTGGGTTGTTTCTTGAATGGCTGTGCCCTGCCCCCTTCCTTTCTCAAGACCATCTCAGTTTCAGTTCTCAGACGTCTTCTCTTCCTTCTCTTTGCTTCCTCTTCAGCTGATCTCATTTGGTTCTACGATTTTAAATACAACTCATGTAAAAGGGAAAATATTTGGAGTCATCCTTGACCTCTTTCCCTCTCATTCTTAATAGAAAATCTACAAGGTAAGGCTGCTGGATCTACATTTAAATTCATCCAGAGTCTCCCCACCTGCCACTATGCCCACAGCTAGTAATTTGACCCAAGTTATTATAATAATTTTGTCTGGATTATCCAAGACAGTTTCCTATACAGTCTTCCGTGTTTGACCAATTTTACCCTTTCTCTTTCACACAGAATTCAGAATGGTCCTTAGAAGTTGCAGGCTAGATTGCGTCATTCCTCCACAGCAAACACTCTAAATGGTTCATAGCTCACTCAGGGATCATCCACGGTCATTCCACAGACTAAAAGCCCTACATAAACAGCCAGCTCTTTCCTTCCATTTTCCCGTCACTCATCCTGCCCAGCCACGAGGGCTTCTTTGTTTTCCTCAAATGCCAAACTTGCATTTATCTCAGGCACTTGGCACTTGCTTTTCTCTCTGCTGGAATATTCTCCTAGAAATCTGCCTGGTGTGCGTCCTTCCATTTTCCTTAACATCCTATGTATAATAACATTTTACTTTTCATCCACATTTTTAAATTGCCTTTATGGTCTCTTGGTATGTTGCTGTGTTTGTATGCCTGTGTGGGTGTGCATGTGTGTATATGTATTTCTCTGAAGTCTCTCTTGCAGCAGTAAAATGTAAGCTCCATGAGTCCAGACACTTTGTCTAATTCAGTGCTCATCGTAGGCAGACTTCTAAGATGGCTCTTATCGATACCCACCTCTTTGTCTTCACACACTCTATGATCCCTTATCGTTAAGAGTAAACTGGACCTAGTGGCTTGCTCCTGATGAATAGAATGTAAGTTATAGGATGTTACTTCTGAGATTAGGTTACAAAAGGTGGTTGACTTCCACATCACTACCTTTCTCTCTCTGTTTCTTTGTCTCTGTCTTTGTCTCTGTCTCTGTCTGGTTCTTCTTGGGTGCTTGCTTTAATAAAGCAAACTGGAAAGGCTCATATGACAAGGAACTGAGGATGGGCTCTGGTCAATCACCAACAGGGAACTGAGCGCTTTTGTCCAACAACCCTTAAGGGACTCAATCCTGAATCACATGAATGAGCCTAGAGTTGGATCCTTCCCCAGGGAAGTCTTCAGAAGAGATGACTGACCTGGCTGATGTTTGTCTATAGCCTGTGAGGCTCTAAACTAGAGGACCCGGCTGAGCCACACAAGGACCCTCGACTCTCAGAAAATGTGAGAAAAGTGTTGTTTCAATCCACTAAGTTTTGAAGTATTTGTACACAGAAGAAAAATAATAGAGTGCTGTATTCCCTCTGCAGAGGAAACACTCAACAAATATTAAGGTAATCATATTAAATTGTCATTTTTGTAGGTCAAAATGTTCAAGTATCAAAATTTTCATAGACTTCAAGATACATTTGTTGAATGAAGTAGTGAAAAGCTTGTGAAGATACAAAGGAAAACTGAAAAGTGTAAATTTCCTTCAAGAATTTAAGTAATTTAAAGTAGTGTTTAAGGATTTTAAAGTAGTTAAGGGGTAGTCGGTATAACTTAGTGAAAAAAATAATGTGACACCAGGAAGTAGTGTTGAATTGTCATTTTGCCACTTTCTGGCAATGAGGTATTTGGTAACTTATTCTCAAAAAAAAATTTTAAATGTATAGTATTAACTATTTTGGATTATTGCTATGAAGATGAAGTGATAAGAATGAGAGAGCATAACTACCTTACTGTCTGACATCCAGTGATTCTTTTTAAATATTATTCATGGGAAACTAGTACTTATTTTACTATGTCTCAATATAGATTTTTGATGTTTTCCCGTAATATAAGGAAACTGAATAAAAAGGAAAACGAGCTAAATATTTAGTATAAATACACTGAAGGCCTACATTATCTTTTTCACACAATCTAATTTCTAACATTATTTTTAATAATTTTATTGAAATATTTATTTCTACAGAATTAAGATAATACTATTAAAAGTCATGTAATTATTCAAATTTCAGATAAATATTCCCAGATTGAATCATAGTTTAAAAGGAAAATGATCATCTCAGTTTTGACTCAAAGTCATATAGTTAGGTTCAGAATTAGACTTTTGAGTAACAGCTTCTATAAAATATTCAAAAGCTAGAAGACATTTATCTTAAATGTCAAGTAAGAGATGCACATTTTAGAAACAAATCCTGGTGATTTATGTCTGATCTTTTTCTATTTTTTTGTTAGTCCATATATATTAGTAAGTTAAAACATTAACAAATGATAGAGAAAAATGGTGGGAAAAGCAGAGAAAAATCTCTTTAAATATGTTTAAGAAGGCAATGAGAGGTATTTTCATGATGGGTATCCAAGTAGAAGAAAAACAATAATTTCAGGAGCATATCCTTCTTTTTGGAAAATATAGGAAATATGCATGTATAGTATATATATGATCTCTTATTGAGGAAGAACTATGAACATTAATTAATGGCAAACGGTCTCAGCTAAGTCACAACTTTTGTTAAAACAGTTTGTGCTCCGTTATAAATATTTATTTAGTAAGTTTTGCATTTTACAATTATGTGACATTCCAAATTTTTTTATTGAATGTGTATCATTTCAGATATGCCTTTTTTTCAGTAGACATCTGGCTATTTGAAATATACAGAGTGTGGTGTCACCTAGATAAGAAATGTAAACTGTTGCCTGAATTCAATTCAATTATAAGTGAAAACAACTATTCATGAAATTGAAGTGTATATTATGACTCATGAGCTAAATACATTAGTATGGTATGGACATGAGTGACATATCAAGAATGAAAACAAAATATGAATATATATGCACAATCATCTTAGAATGCTGGAAAATACTAATATCATTATGGACTTTAATACTTTTGTCATTTTTTTTGCTCTTATTGTAAAAAAAGTAAGCCTGTTGATAAAATTTATATTTTTATTTATAAAACATGAGGTTGACTATAAATAATAAAATATAATTCCACCAAATGTATGTGTATACACACACAAAGTACGTACATACACTACACACATACCTACATATGTACATATATATACATATTCAAACATATAAACATATATAAAGCAGACAGTGCATTACAAAATCACTTTGCATAAAATATCACCTAGAATTACATAAGAAATTCAATAACTGATCAACTGAGAAAATAATTTAAATGACTGATGTAACAAAGGTGTGATGTAGAATGTTTAGCGTGTAACTGTGTCAGTCCTTTCTTACAATATAGTTTAAATTCTTGAGGTCTCACTTGTGCATTTTCAGCGTGGACTCTCATTGGCTTCAACTGGTGGAATACAAAATGCTTCTGCTTTATGTCCACAACCCCCACCATTTGGCTTTCTCACCAGTGCTTCTCTATAGATTTATGATGTAAGCTAACATATGATCCACCCACACCTACACAACCAAAACTACAAGTGAGTTATTAACCAGAGGGTGAACTCTTGATAACTGAGAATTGGACACAAGGAAATTAATTCTTCACTTTTTCTTCCCCTGACAGACCGGGGATGCAATTGTTCATAAAATCTACTGTAAGATGGTTTTACAGAACTGAACCAAACTCTGGAAAGCTCAGTAATGCACCAGGAATTAGCTCTCCCACCTCTCTTGCCATACTTGCTTTTTCCCCTTCACTCCAGTCCCTGGAATTACAGTTCCTAATAGAACAGTAGTATATCCACTTTTATCATGGTACCTGCTTGATGGAAGACGTAGGCCAAGATGGTTGATTCTGGGAGTGTTCTTAAAGCCAAACCCTCAGGATGGGAGTTTGGAGCTAGATTACTCATAGTCCTGATGGCAGTAAGTTGGTTTTAGTTAACCTCTGGCATCCGTGGCATCAAGATTATTATCACTCTCACATATTACTAATTGAGATCCGGTGCATTTGGCAAGTGACCTATTGACATATGATGTAACTATATGCCATTGTTTTTCATTTTTAATTATTTGAAATGTTGTTATTAAAATATGCAATTTTGGCAGCAGATACAACAAAGTAGTTGTCTCATAATATCTCAACCTCACAGGTCCAAAAAATTAGAAAAATAGGTATATAATTCCTAGAAAAAATTACAAAAAGCTGAAGAGTGTATATTAGTGAATTTTGCTACAATAACAAACAATTCCCCCAAATCCCACATCTTACAAGAAACATCCATATATTGTTCTCACTGTATGCCAGGATTGTGAGTTCCCTGATGCAGCTCTCTTCTATATGTCTTAACATTCTGGGATGGAAGTTAAACTACAACCTTATTTGACATATATCATTGTTTTGGTAGAGAAAAAGAGCATGGAAACTGACAAAATATGCAATGGCTTAAAACTTTCACTCAGAATTTGTCACATGTCATGCCTACTCAAAGCTCATTGGTCAAAGAAAGTAACATGCTCAAGCCCCTCCCTCAAAGAATTTGCCCTTAAATTGCAATTGATAAGGATATAATCCTACTTCACAAAAGGGAGGAGCAAATAATTGGGTAAAATAAATACTGGCTGTAATGAGAGAAAACACACAAAAACAAAGAATAGATCTAAGTTTGTACTACTTTTAAAAGAATAGGTGTAGTAACTTTTTGTTTGTTTGCAGTGAGAATACTTAAGATCTTTTCTTTTATCAAGTTTTAAGTATACAATACAGTGTTATTAATTATAATTACCATGCTGTACATTAGATCCCCAGAACACTTTTATCTTTTTTTGTGTTGTTACATTTTTTTATTGAGTTATAGTCATTTTAAAATGTTGTGTCAAATTCCAGTGTAGAGCACAATTTTTCAGTTATACATGAACATACATATATTCATTGTCACATTTTTTTTTCACTGTGAGCTACCACAAAATCTTGTATATATTTCCCTGTGCTATACATTATAATCTTCTTTATCTATTCTGTGTATGCCTGTCAGTATCTACAAATTTTGAAATCCCAGTCTGTCCCTTCCCACCCCCCCATCCCCTTGGCAACTACAAGTTTGTATTCTATATCTATGAGTCTGTTTCTGTTTAGTATTTATGTTCTTTATTTTTTTTTAATTCCACATATGAGCAATCTCATATGGTATTTTTCTTTCTCTTTCTGGCTTACTTCACTTAGAATGACATTCTCCAGGAATATGCATGTTGCTGCAAATGGTGTTATGTTGTTGGTTTTTTGGCTGAATAGTATTCCATTGTATAAATACACCATATCTTCTTTATCCAGTCATCTGTTGATGGACATTTAGTTTCTTTCCATGTCTTGGCTATTGTAAATAGTGCTGCTATGAACATTGGGGTGCAGCTGTCATCCTGAAGTAGGGTTCCTTCTGGATATATGCCCAGGAGTGGGATGACTGGGTCATATAGTAAGGCTATTCCTAGTCTTTTGAGGAATCTCCATACTGTTTTCCACAGTGGCTGCACCAAACTGCATTCCCACCAGCAGTGTAGGAGGGTTCCCTTTTCTCCACAGTCTCTCCAGCATTTGTCATTTGTGGACTTTTGAATGATGGCCATTCTGGCTGGTGTAAGGTGATACCTCATTGTAGTTTTGATTTGCATTTCTCTGATAATTAGTGATGTAGAGCATTTTTTTCATGTGCCTATTGATTGTGTTTATTCTTTGGAGAATTGCTTGTTTAGGTCTTCTGCCCATTTTTGGATTGGGTTGTTTGTTTTTTTCTTATTGAGTCATATGAGCTGCTTATATACTCTGGAGATCAAGCCTTTGTCGGTTTCATTGTTTGCAAAAATTTTCTCCCATTCCGTAGGTTGTTGTTTTGTTTTACTTATGGTTTCCTTTACTGTGCAGAAGCTTGTAAGTTTAACTAGGTCCCATAAGTTTATTCTTGCTTTTATTTCTATTGCTTGGATAGACTGCCCTAGGAGAACATTTTGAGATGTATGTCAGATAATGTTTTGCCTATATTTTCTTCTAGGAGGTTTCATTTTTATCTTACAACTTTTGTACTCATTGTCAACTTTACCTCAATAAAACTGAAAAAAAAGAAAAAAATGCAGTCCTATAGTTGAACAATACTGTACTTTCTTTTATAAACTATTTAATTGAAAAGATATGTATTTCATCCAACCTCCATGGCATTCTTCACAAAAAAGTCTTTTGTTATGACCTGCTATAATTATCTGAATTCTTTTACCTAGATTATGTTGATATGTGTATGTTTTGAACACATACAGAATGTAGATCTTATAGGAGTAAATTCTTTTAGTTAACATAAGATGACTGGCACATAAAAGTGAAATAAAAGAAAACTTTATTTAACTTTGTTTTATCTCCAAAGGTTAGGAATGTTAGAGTTCCATAGCTTTCCCCATGGAGAGACCTGACAACTGTCATCCCCAAATATTGAAATTTGTAGCTTATGTTTTGTGTCCTTTTTCTTTCAAGATTCTGTCATGGGAAATCAGTAGAGTTATCAGCTTTCATTATGCAAGAATTTATAAAAATAACAGAGATAGCTAATATAGCTGACAATAAACTGTTTCAATATTTTGCAGATTTGAATAAAATCCAGAGACAATAACCATATGGTGTTGTTAGTACCACTTTGCTAACATCATATATCAAACAGCTATACATTGTATCTATGTAGAAATGTAGTGATCAGATTATTAAATTCAGGTCAGTGGTCACACAATTATAAATTAATTTCTAACAAGAGTGCTTATATTGTATGTAACATTTATGAAGTACAAATCATTCTTCATAGCAAAGATTGATTTTTAACAATTTCATTAAGTTCAGCAGAAAAGCCTAGAATTAAAAACAATTTATAAGCAACCAAGTTTCGAACTCCAAAACTTCTGGTGACATTGCTGATGGTTTTACTATTGTCATTCTATTTATTCAATCTAGATCTTGCTCACAATTTTATGGAAAGGATTATATATATATAAAAGCCTCACAATTATATGTTTAAAGAATACTTCTGAAGGGTATCAATTAGTGTTTCAACAATATGGTGGTCAAGAAAACACTTAGATCTCTTGCTGAGGGTCCACACTTCTAGAAGGGTCCCCATATTCATGTCAAGGACATGAAGACATGCTTTCTGGCTGCCCACCAACCAATGACTGAAGATGGTATAGATACAACAGAGCCAAGGCACTACTACTGGTTGGAGATTTCCCATAATCTGAAATACAATCTGAGACACTTCCTGCTCAACACTCCTTATTTCTCTGGCTTATTTTAAGGGGTTCATCCGTTCATGAAAGCATGAATCCTCTCCTTGTCTATTACTGCTTCTTCACTTTTATCTTTTGCAAGTATCTCCTCAATAAAATCAGTCATATCTAATTCTCTTTAGAAGACCTTAGTTGACTGAGGTAGCAGACAATGGCTCAGGAAAAACATAGTAGATGGTGCTTGGGGACTGGCTTTCTTACTGCCTGGTAAACAAAAGAGATACCATGTGTGGTGAGCGGGATATGGATGGTCTGTAGCACAAGATGGAGTCCCAACAGCTCATGATTTCCCCTGTGGTGACTGGAGAAAATGTTTAAGTCCACTGTAGTGGATGGCCATTGCACTTACAATGGTTCAGGCTTTTGAGGTATGAGGGAGAATAATGCATTAAAGAAATGAGGAGTTGACTGGTTTTTGATGAGGTGTATTGATGCTGGGGAGAGAGATGATAAGAAACTAGGACCATTATTGGTAAAATCTGGGACTAGGATATAGGGATTGAAGACATCTAGATGGATTATCTAGATAGGTGCTCCTGAAAATGTTGTCTCTGCTGGACCCCCTGAATCCTCAGGGTTCCCAGAGGTGACTCACCAACCCTCCCCTAGTGAAAGCTAGCACTTTATCCATGCTAGAAAACACTGCAGTAGCCTGTCTCACAAGGGCAACAGATGACCATCTTCCCTCATGAGCTTCATTTCTTCTCCCTTGGGTCACAGGCTGGTAACTAGCATTAAATTGCCACATAATCCAACTGGAATGTGTTCAATCTGATGAGGAAGAGCGTATTTGCTGACAAGTACTGGCAGGAGTCAAGGAAGTAACCCAGGGATTGCATTTTGGTACTAGTTGCTTATTAGGCCAGATTGTAAGATGGGACAAGCAAGAATTCTTCTCAGCACATGGGGATTTAACCCTCAGGCAAGGACCCCAGAAAAATAAGGATGTATCAACTCTCTAGAAGAAAGAAGAAAGCAATGTTCCATGTTGAGCAATAGATGTAGCTTAGTTTCCGTGAAAGAATAAAGAGGCTGCAGGAAGAGAGAAGTTGGAGAGAATAATTTATGTGACTCCAGGAAACTTGTCAGAGAAGAATGTTTCACAGAAGGAGCCAGAGCACACACCATTAACCAAGACCATCAGAACATCAGAAATGCATCGGTGAGAGGCACCACCAAAACTTAAGTGGTAGCTCTGTTCTGTAAGGCTGGGTTAATGACAGGAAAGGCAGTAACAAACCTGGAATTGTTAATATCTATGAATCTCAAATAACAGGTGTGACCACCAATGTCAGAAAAGCAGCTAAGGTGCACATGGCCTAAAAACAGTGGTAAAGATAGTTAACTGATAGTCTCTAGGTCCATCCATGTCACTGCAAATGGCATAAGTCAGAGAAAGACAAATATCATATGATGTTGCTTATGTATGGAATCAAAAAAAAAAAAGGATACAAATTTTATTTATAAACCAGAAATAGACTCATGAACATAGAAAACAAACTGTGGTTACTGAGGGGAAAGAGGAGGGAAGGATAGACTAGGAGTTTGGAATTAACAGATACACATTAATATATATAAAGTAGATAAACAACAAGGACCTTTTGTATAACACAGGGAACTATATTCAACTTCTTGTAATGCGCTGCAGTGGGGACAGGGACAGGCAACCAGCTCGGGTACTGTTTCACGTCTGTCGTAAGAAAAGAGCAAGGACAGAGGAGCAGGAGGATGAACTTCGTACTGTCACTCCAGTCTTGACCGTCTACTCAGTTTCTGGAACCGTGTCAATTTTCAGATCCATAGCCCATTTACTGGTGCAGAAACAGATGGCTGGCTAGGAGGAAGGGTTTGTGCAATGATGCAGTCAGTGCGTATTACAATGATTTCTTCTGTTCTTCCACAAAGACCTATGGCTTTTTACTTAGGTGATGGTAACTTGAGGAGAGAAATACAGTGGGATTCTGAAGCCTGCTGGCAGAATTCCCTTTTCTAGCAAGGCCTGTAACTGACTGGATGTGGGCCACCCATATTATAGAGGGTGATCTGCTTTACTCAAAGTTTACTGATTTAAATGGTGATCTCATCTTAAAAAAATACTTTCACAGAACCATCTAGAATAATATTTGACCAAATATCTGGTTACTATGGCTTACCCAAGTTGACATAGGAAATTAACTATTCTGTCATGTAGTATTTTTTCTTTATTTTCTCCTTTCCTTCTTCTCTTTTTTCTGCTTTTCTTTCTTTTTGTTCTTAATATCCCTTTGCCTTTGTTTGTGTAGAAAGGAGATTAAGAGGTGATAACCAAGAAAGCTACATGCAAACACCGATCATTCTTCCAGTGATCAAAGGTCTGACCAACTGTCTGAAATCATGATTGCTGTAAAGCAGTGTTACAAATCATGATACAGAGGTTTTGTGTGAAATGAACATTTTTATTTTATATTTTTTTACTTGCTGATTCTTAATTTACTTTCCAATTAACTTATGGAGTTTTTCATTTTTTGATGGCAACAATGATTAAATTAAAAAAAAGTGTTACTTAGTTTTCCTGCCAGCAATATACAAGAAAAATGCTTTGATAATTTTAAAACTTATTTAAAAGATTGCAATCTTTACTTCTGTGCTCTCTGTTAAATGTCAACTACTTTTGACCATTGACTCAGAGCTAAAATGAATAGTCAGTTAACGTGATGAGATACAATTCACAGTCCATTTTTGGAGATGATCTGAGGGAGATTCAGGTGAGGTCACCAAACCCAGTTTCCATCCTATTGTTTCACATATTGAGAAGTGTTTCTTGAAGAAAAATTCAGTCTACCATTTTTATTATTTATTTTTCTTGTGATGTAAACATGTAATATTGTTCAGAAAAGGCTAATTTCTACTTCACACACTTTGGAGAAGAGGCAGTAAATATGGAGTGACAAAACCCTAAACTTTTAACTAATTGGCTAAAGTCACAGATGGGAAAATTTTGGTACATTCATTTAACCAGGATATTTTTATTAGAGTATCCATATGATGTCAGACACTGCACTACACATGGAAATCATTGTGGTAAATACAAGGTACCTTGCCTACTTCCTCTTAAAGCTAGTAGACTATGGAAAAGAGATAGAAATAAAGATGTCCAAACAGTTATTATAATCAGGAAAGCACAGAGTATTATACCCTGGGCTCCCAGTGGAGGGTAAGAGTCAGGGAGCTTGATTAATTCAAGTATAGTGGAATATTTGGAAGACAGAAAAAAAATCACATTTCAATTGGTAGAGAATTCACTAGTATTTTTGTGTATTGGGGAAAATGCAAACTGCCTTTTGAATGATCTTTCTTCTTCAGACATTCTCATGGCCTGATACCTTTTCAGTGATGCTGACTTAAAGGAATTAGGGCTCTTTTTCCCTTGGAAATGGTACAACAGACTTGAAGCCTGACAAAGGCAACTATTTCAGAGACCCCTCTTTTACGATGTGGTTGCAACGACGAGAACAGACAGTGTTGCATGATGTTGAAGATACTGCTTGTGAGGGACAGGATGCACCACAGATTATGACCCTAATGTCTTCTCTTTGGAGGAGAAACATTATTAAGATCTCTTTAATGGAATTAGATTGTCCAGAATGAAGTCCACTCACATTAAAGGCTCCAAAGACAGCAGAAGGGGCACTTACCAGGAAGCAAGGGAATATCTTTATCTGAGATCCAGAAATATCTCCAGGGTTTGTCTAAAGCATTCCTATGTGATTACATTTTAGAGACTTTGCAGTACCAGCCACCCAGGCACAGCAGCAGGCCTTCAGGTTAGTGACTGGGTTTAAATGTACGTGTATTCTAACCTTGGACAATAAGCACGAGCATCCGTGCGAACCTAGAGCATCTTTCTAGGAATGTGACTCATTGGAAGAATCATCAAAATAGAAAACACAATTCAGTAGAGTGTGTTAGACTCTTTTTCCCCCCAATTAAGGTTTATTGGAACTATGTGCTCCAATCTATAATGCTCAAATCTTCCAGCTGTTGAGGAAGATTGCAGCTGATAATTTTGCAATTTGGAGCCTCTGGCAAACAAAGGCAGCATCCACCCAGAGGTGCCCTTCAGAGTTTTGAATTCCCTGGGGTTTTAACCACCTTGACATGACAAACAGGTACATTGCTTTTGTTTTTTTGTTTCTGTTCTGTTTTTGTTGTTTTGTCTTGTTTTCTGTCACAGCTTACTTTTTAATAGTGGTATGTTGCACTGTATCAAATAGAGTCAAATACTAGAAAATAAATCTAATTTACCAGATAGTTCACTGCCAAGAATTTACAATCAGGATTGCTTCCACTGGCCTGTCTTCTCAGCCAAGTTCCTGATAATTTGTTTGGAGGTTATGGTAGAAACCATTAAACCACCAAACCTCTTCTCATTTTTGAAAATGTAGCTAGACTGCATTTGCCATCGTGTTGATGTTGGTGGTGTTCAATGTGGCCTTGAGGCCAAGTTCTCTCAAACAAAATATGTGCATCTGTCCTATGTTTCACGTCCAAGTTGGGCATTTAAAGCATCCCATATGCTTTTTCCAAAGCCTCTTACTTCAGCAGGCCATCTCCCACTGGCCCTGGATGATGGCAGAGCCATGGGTGAAAGAAAGTCCATGAAGGACCGTGTGGAGAAGTGGCAACAGGTTGAACTGAGCATCACTCTATAGTATGAGAGTGTCCCATCTGAACTTATTTTTGCAATGGTTTAGCCTAAGGAATACATGGTTAAATTGCTAAAGGAAAATGGCTTCTAGAAAGCAAATATTGTTTTCTTTCTGCTAAAGCCAGTTAAGGGTCCCATTAAATATTTTTTAAAAATACATGTGAATAATTTTTAATCTAAGCTGATGAGAAAATTTTAAATTATTATACATTAGTGGATTCAAAATTAAATCACATTTTACAGTTTTAAATAAACAATCAAAAAATTGATTTTTCAAATCAATAAGCCACTCACAAACACACACATACATACCTATATAAGAAGGTAATAATTAAGGTCATTTGTAACTTTGCTTTGCAAACATTATGCCACAAAAGTTAACATTTGTTACACTCTCTGTTATTTTGATTAATTATAATGGCATCATCAATTAAGATCATTTGCAAAATAAAAAAAATTTATTTTTTAATATATATTGGCACATATATACTACTGCATTTGAGGAAGATCTGATTATTGTTACAGTGACCTCTAAATACTTGATCAAGTATTCCAAAGTGATTTTCTCAGTAGTTTGTTTACAATTGCAATTTGAGTTTTTCTTTATAAATGAAAATTCCCTGTAAATATTTCCTTTATGCATGTATTTAGAAAGTGTTATTTTTGAAAACTGATTACATGTGAATTCACCTGTATGTTTATGATTCCTGAAAGATTGATTAAAGTAGATCTATTGGTACATGAGACTAAGAGCATTGAGGGGATCAATATCCGTGTCTGAAGTCTCCAATTCACATCAAAGAAATAGAGTGAATTTATATATATATAAAATTAATGATAATACAAAAATGTTGGTCACTCTTGACATTTTATAAAGAAACATGGCTACAAATATGTGAAAAGTATAATTTTTAATTTCAAGCAGATTTTTAAAAAATATTTAAATGTATATTCAAGGACAGCAACAAATGTGTCATCCTTGGATTCAATACATCTTTTTACTATGTTATATATGAACTTATTTTATAAGATAGTTACTTACCTTAGTTGTGATAGATTCACCTTTTGTTTTATAATAAGTTTGGTTCAGCTCAGCATCTAAATCCTAAAGTATTGGTCCTGCTCATTTCCATTTAGATGAGTGCCTGATTAAAGTACCTGGCACTCTGACTTCTTAATATAAACCTTTACATTTTTTTGATAGAAAAGTGTGCTCTTTTCACATAGTTTAATAGAGTCAAATCTGAATATCATTCAAACACTAAATATTTGTTTTAGTTAACATTTTCATTGTGATGCACGTGTGGTCTAAAGTTTGTATAAGCATAGAGTGACTTCTAGTAATATTTTCCCTGAATAGTATTTTAATTTTTATAAGGAACTTGAAAATTAATAGTATATGAGGAGAAACATGTGATGGATAAAGGGGTGAATACAATAATGACAGATTAAAACTGAGGATAATAATGAGGCTGTGAACTAAGACACTGGCTGCGTCATTCTCTAGGCATAATTCTCCACACTTTCCTGGGCATATACATATTTTTTCATTCTTCTCAAACATGATACAGGATTTCCTCCTGTGAAAGATCAGTCTCTCAGTAAATATTCTTCTTGTCCTTCTTTAGTGACTTAGGAAACAAATTGCTCCTGATGTTTCTTGATTTTCTCTGTTTCACTCATCTTTTCCTTTGTATTAAGATCATTACATCAGCATTCAAATATGCTTTAGAATCTCTCACCTCAAATGAATTAAAAAAAAAAAAAGACATGCAAAGGATTAGCTAGATCTCTGAATTAAACATCTGGTCCAGAAAATAACCTAATGATACATATTCTGACACAGACATTGCCTTCTTAAGTCCAGGGAAATTTCATTTTCTTTTTTCCCCTCTAGTACATCACGGTGCATTGTCTTATTGGAACCAGGTACTAAATCTCTTCAACCCTACAGCTTGTCATTGAGTTCATGTTCTGAAATTTCTTGTCTCTATCATGCTGATCTCACCACTCCTTGCGCCCCTTGTTTGATTATACAGTAAAGAAAGTGTCTGTAGCCGACATAAGTGGCTGCCTACCTCACTTTCAATCTCCCTATTAGATTACGAACTTTGTTCATATTTTTAATTCTCTCTCATTGGACTCGATTAAATCCTGCTTACTCTATCCTAATCATTTAAAATCTCATTGTCTCTGCCAGTGATAGATGTAGGAAAGGTGATGAGACTATGATCCTGCCCTAAAAACAAAAAGTATATTTTATTTATGGTTATACCTGTATTCATATTCATCTTATTTGGAGAAGTCTGCTAGAAAGATTCTGGGGAAATTTTCCTCATTAAAAAAGAATACTGGCAGAAGAAGAGTTACCCACCTTTACCACTACAAGTTCTCAAGTTCACACACACTCTCATAACCATTTTACTCTCATCAAGGGAGAAAGCCTGAGAACAAAGGTGCTGAGGAGGGCAGGTCAGAAAATAGAGAAAAAAGCTGGCTTCTTGATGACATCATTCAGCCACTGAATTAAGCCCCTGGGGTGTGCCTGACCTCTCGAATCTTTGCTGTATGAGGTAATACGTTTTCCTTATTGAATTGGAATTTTCTATTCTTTTTTGTGGCAAAAGAACTTCATCTAGTGTCGTACTTACCCGCAATTCTGGTAAGATGATTTAATAAGTTAATTCACATACAGCACGTAGCAGAGAGCTTGGGACATAAAATACTTTAAAAATGAAAATTATTGCAATTGAATTTCTCCTTCCTCGCCTCTCTTCTCCTTCTTTTAGTATTAGTATTAATTGGTACTAGTATTATTTCACTACTTCATATGGTCTAAGTTAATTAATTTCCACAATAGCAGCATCATGCATTTTTATGAAAGAAAAAAAAAAAAACAAACAAGAAACACTATTAAGTAATTAGGCAACACAAAATAAACACAAATCATTTTCTGTAATTTAAGAGTCATCTTTTGGCTTTGAAGATTTCCAAATGTAAGGGATTTTAAATGCCTGCTCAGTTTTTCAGCACATGCTGAATTTTCTGTGACCTGAATACCTTCCTCACCCTTACACTTCATGAACATTTTTACAGTTAGACTCATACCCCTCCTTCAAGGGTAATTCATTTTACTCAATAATGACACATAATGATATAAAATTTAAGCAAATAATAAATGTGACAAAAGGATCTTGATCATTTCAAATCACGTTTCTCACTTAGAAAGAAAGGGGCTTTCCAAAATAGTGCTGGAGCAGATGAAAGAAACCTAATACTCAAAAGCAAAACTGTGTGTTACTTAAGTTATATTAAGTGAAGGCAGCAGTTTCATTTCCAAAGTAAGTTAAAGCACCTCGTGAGTTCTCATTAAGTATTCAGTCTTAACGGATTTCACTTAAATCATAAATATGGTTTTCATTGATTTTTGATTGAAGGCCACCTTCATATTCAGAATGGTCAAAAATTCAAATAATATTTAGGAAAATTGAGCTCACATGTAGCAAGTCATTGGTGATCACTTTAATCTAAATATAAGGACTATAAACTCTCTAACTCTTAACATAAAATCAGTGGAATAAAAATAAGCAATACAAAATAGTGAAGTGACTGTTGCTTCAATCATTTTGTAAATTAAATATACATATGACTAATTTTTTTATGGATTGACCTGGGTAAAGATACATAAAATTTAACGGAAAATTTGTCCTTGAAAACTAAAATGGAGAACAATAAAAAAAACATAATTACACGAATCTAAGTACATTTTTTTGTCGTTATGATGATAGTTGCGAATTTTCAAAGTACAGAAATTGTTGCCCAACTATGGTTTTCTTTGTTTCAAATAGATTTTTCAAATTAAAAATTTGACTAAATTTTGCCCATAAGATCATTAGACAAAACTGACATCAAGATGGAAAATCATTTATTTCAAGACACTTTGCACCAAGAGATACTCATGCATTATTACTTATGAAAGCTGATTTTCTGTAATTCACGCTACAAAATAAAGATGGATTTGATTTAATTTGATTTAATTTAATTTAAATTATAATTTAATTTATAATAAAGTTAATTTATATTCATTGTTAGAAAATTTGGGGGCAACAGATTAGTTTTAATGGAGTTATTTATTGTCCTAATTCATATTATTAATAATAGGATGTAAATATCCCACTGTTTTTTTAAAAAAATACTCAAAAGTTAATGATAAGCAAATTTAAGAAGGAGGATGTTTTATCCATTCACAGTTGATTAAATAGTGCATTTTGTTTTCTTTTCTTTTCAATCCTTGTCATTGTTATTTTTTATTGTTGCCCTTATGTCCTTATGCTAATAAATACAGTTTGTCTCTGCTAAATACAATATTGAAAATCAAGAAAGAAATACACTGTTCTCTTATTCTGCTTCAAGTCGAAAGTGTATGTACTGGCACAACTATTTTCCTTTCAGTTAATGTTAATTTGTGTTCTCTTTAAATTTTTTATAGCTAAGTGTTTCTCTTAGTTTCCCATTGCTGCTGTAACAAGTCAACACACTCTTAGTGACTTAAAGCACCACACATTTATTATTTTACAGTTCTGGAGGTCACAGTTCAAAATGGGTCTCACTGGCTAAAGTTAAAACGTTTGCAGGGCCACATTCATTCTGCTCATTCTGGAAAGTAATCCGTTGTCCTCCCTTTCTCAGCTTCCACAGGCTCTCACAGTCCTTGGCTAATGGCCCCCTCCATGTGTAAAGCCTGAAATGAAACCTTTCTGACTTTGCTTCTGTTGTTGAGTTTCCTTTTCTGACTCTGCCACTTTTACTTTCCTTTCTACTATTTCAAAATAAAGACCTGTGTAATTACACTGGGTTCCCCAGGTACTTGAGGAAACTCTGTTTCAAGATGGAGAGCCTCACCTAATTGTATGTGCAATGTCTTTGCCACATAAGGTAACACTCATAGTTCTGGGAAATAGCACATATACTTCTTGGGAGGGGATATTATTCTGCTGCTATTTTATTAAACTTTTCAAAGACTAAAACTTATGGCTTTGTTATTTTTCTCGACTTTGTACCTTTGGTCTTAACTCTCACGATTATAATTTTTATCCTTCTTCTTCCTCTGGGTTGAATTTCCTTTTCCATTTTTAGAATCTTGAGATGGAGGCTTAGCTTGTTGATTTATAAAACTTTCATATTTAAATTATAAATCATAACCAAAGACTGTTTTGCCTTAATCATACAAGTTTTGACAAGGGAAATTTCCATTTCTATCCTGTTAATAACATGCTTTTAGTTTCCATTGCATTTTTTTAACAAGTGTTAATTTAGACATACTGCTAATCCTCAAACACGTAAGATTATCTCATTACTCTTTTGAAAGAACATTTATTTCTGTATGGTCACAGAACATATGATTCTTTGTGATTTATTAAGACTTGTTTTATAGCCTCCAAAGGCTATGTATCTTACAGCAGCTAGATATAGTATTCTACAAATTCTTGTTAGGTAAGTTGGATAATAACATACTTTAAAACTTCTTTATCTAGAACAGATTGGTGATTACCAGAGAGAAAGTGGTTTGGTGGATAAGATATAAACTGTATGGTGATAGATGATAATTAGATTTTTGGTGATCATTTTTGTGTATCAGGTTATAATGTTACATACCTAAAACTTACATAATATAGTATACCAATTTTACCTCAATAAAAATAAAGCTTCTGTATTATTACTAATTTTTGTCTTTTTTAATTTTGAGAAAATTGTATTTAAAATATAATCATGGTTCATGTGTATTTGTCTGTATATCCTGTTAATTCTGTCCATTTTTAATGTATTTGCTTTGTTGTATTGCTGGTTACTTTCTGTATTCAGCTTTTTAATCTTTAACTTTTCAAAGTGACTTAAAATTATACTAATTAGCCATTATTATAAGTAAATTATCATTTATTGCTGTTTTGTCCTTTGTATTTTAGTGGTCATTCATTCTCCTATATGTGTTATATATCCACAATATAGTTTTGTCTTTTATTTTTTTTGCCCTAAAGAGTTAATAGTTATTTACTGTATTTTGGAAATATTATTTTACAGTTAAGTTTGCGATTTCCATATACAGTGATCTTCATTTCTTCCTGCAGAAATGTTCATCAGTAAATTTGTGCTCATTGGTGTGGTACATGTGTTAAAATTGGGGAATATACATTGTGACAGTTAGTAACTAAAGTTTGTATTTTAAGAGTTCACTTTCTTAGGGTTTTGCCAAAAGCTTGACATTACCACATCATGCAGAACAGTTTCACTGCCCTAAAAACCTCCCATGCTCTAGCTGTCTATCCCTCTCTTCTCCCCTCCCCAACTCTTGGCAACCATAGATTATTCTTTTTTCCATTGTGAATATGATAAATTCCAGATTTTCTCCAAATATATTACAGCAGATTACACTCCAACACATGGAAGGCAAGCATTATTATAGTATTTTTTTTCAAATATAATCAGAGTTGATTATGCCTCTCCTACAACATATTTATATATATATATATATTTTTTTTTTAATTGAAGTATAGTCAGTTTACAATGTTGTGTCAATTTCTGGAGTCCTACAATGTTGATAATAATAAAATATCTTGTCTCTGAAACTTGCTCACCTGTATTTGGATTATAGAAGAACTGTTGAAATGGGCTACCAATCTTTCAACTCCTGTGTTGGAGAGAGCCAGCCTCCTTTTTTTTGTCTAAGGTTATTTCTTTTCCCATGGTTTCTGTGGTCTATACTCTGGGTGCCTACAAGATGCCAACATTAAGAGCTCATTCCTTACACATTCTGTGTTCATCACCCCTGCCTCATGCTGAAAGGTAGTGCCTCCTCCCTACTCCTCAGGCAGGGCATGGAAGGATTAGACTCTGTAACCACTTACGCTAGGCTAAGTGAGGTCCTTGAGTGCCTCATGGCGGCTCTTCAGCCATAGTCTTGATGCTGTGGACCCACCAGTGTGCTTATGAGTTTTTGTGGAAATCTACTTACCTAGAAATGACGAGATGTTTGTTTGCTTGTTTAAAACTTGAGCAACATAAAAATCTTGTTTTTTTCTGCTTAATTCCAGGGATTGACCTGGGGATGGTTCAGTTTTTCCTTTTAGTATATTCCATAAACTAACCCATCAGCGTGCTCCATTCTCCTTCAATAGTCCTTGCTGCTTCATTTACTACTCACATGGTGAATTTATCTGAAACTTTACCTGGGAGAAGCTTGAGAAGAGTCAATTACTAGAACCATCCATAATGTCAACTACTATAAGGGGCTATAGATACAGACATAGATACAGGTATTTATCTATCTATCTATCTATCCTCTAGAAATTTTTTTCATGATACACTAGTTGATACAACAAATGGTTAAGACTATGTAAAGGCCACTCTGTGTGTTCATATTTGTATATATTTCATAATTTTCCATGTATATGTAGATAGAAATCTACATACCAAGTTTCTACTGCATTTATCTCAATATTAAGATTATTTTTTATACTGAAATGTTAAGATTTCATAGAATTTTTATTTCTCTATGATAATTTTCTAATTTTACCCAATATTTAATCATACAGGGGAGCATATAGTCTAATTTTCTAAGTAGTTATATCAATATTAATGCTAATTTCCAACTCTTTGTTCACCAAGTATATACATTAATAAGGTATGTGAAATTTTGAAATTCTCATAGGAGCTTTTGGTATAGGTATTAATTTATACATGCAGGAAAATGCATGCTACACAATTGAATTAGAAACTGAAAAAAGTAAAGTGAAAAAATGTTAAATAATATCACAATGTGAGAAGAATGCTTATATGAGTTAAGTTAAATTTTACTCACTAAAGTGTGCTACCAGAAATCTTTAGTTCCTTTTAATTGGCTGAATTGATCAGAGGCGAGTGTTGTTGGTAATGATCTTGTAGAGAGACACTTTTAATTATTCCATAAATTACTACCATAAAGTAGATAAATTCAATCAATGTAAAGCAGTTTGGCTCTTTGTAAATAACCTTCAAATCTGAGAGAAAAGAAATTTAAAATAATGATTTGAATGTTCCTTGTCAAATAGATAAAACCAATCCACACCACTTAAAATATAATAATTCATTTATTTAGCAAGAATTTTTCTGAGCCACTTAAATCCAAGAGCATTATAATATTTTTGATGTTTTATGATAGTGATAGTAGCAAATGAATTATTTAAAAGAAAATTTCATGATAATAAGACTGTAAGAGAAACAACTGAACATAGTAATTCTAAAAGTAAAGTAAGTAAAACATTTTGGCTATAGTTTCTTATAGTTTGAAACATAAGATACACATATTTTCTTTCTTAATACTAAAATTTACATTTATTAGGAAGATTTCTGCTGGTATATGACAAAGTTGCTTACCTCCTTTTGAACAATATTTTTAGATATATGTTTCCTGATAAATTCCAGGATTTTAATACCAATTCCAGTTAATTAAATTAAATTTTGAGAATCTAATTTTCCATACTTAAAATTATGAATGTTTGGACATGTTGATAATATACTATGATGTATCCAAGAACAAGAAGAAAATACTAGAAGAGTAAAAGGAAAACTTGTGAAGATAAGCTGTTATGGTGGTAACTTTAGACTGAGAAGCCAGAAAGAAAAGGAAAAAAAAATTAGCTCTGATTATATCATGTATGTCTAATTGGTAATTAGAATTTTGGTATCTTTGTGGCATGTGACTAGATTGATAATGCATGTTCAAATAGCAAGCAAGTTTATTCTTTATTTTTTTGTTTGTTTGCTTTTGGGTTTCTTTTTTTTTAATTGAAGTATAGTTTACTGACAATATTATATTAGTTTTGGGTATGTAACATAGTGATTCAATATTTGTATAAATTTTACTTCATATAAAATTATTATAAAATACGGCTATATTCCCTGTGCTGTGTCTTACATCTTTGTAACATTCATTTTCTATGTAGTAGTTCCTACCTCTAATTCACTTTACCTGTTTTACCCTTTCCCCCACCCCTCTCCCCACTAATAAACACTAGTTCTCTGTATTTGTAAGTCTGTTTCTGTTTGTTATATTTGTTCATTTGTTTTGTATTGCTCATGCTAATGGAAATATTCGTGATTAACTAATTCTTCCCATGCATTAATCGTATAAAAAAGAAAGCTCAAAAGAATTTGATACTAAGTATCATACTTAATTACAATATGATAAAATCAGCAGTCTGAACTGTGAAAATAGTGATTTGCTTACAGACGCTAAAAATTTATTATAAAGCAGTTCCACCAGTAATTTTCCACCATATCCAAAGATAATGAAGCTCTTAAGAGAATCTAACAGGCAATCTAGAAATAACAGTAGCTAATACTAACGCCAAGCTACTTAGAGAAGTAGGATGGTAAGCTATGAGAGAATTCATATTTCCTCCTCTAAAAATGTCTGAATTCTCCAACATATGATTTATTTTTATAAGATATTAAAAAGACATATTTTTTAAAATTGAGATATAACTGACATTTAACATTGTATTAGTTCCAGGTGTATAACATAATGGTTCAATATATGTATACATTGAGTAATGATCAGCACAATAAGTCTAGTTAACAAAAATGAGTTGGTTCATTGTAATGAATAGATCATGATAATTTCTGTCTCATAGTAAGAAGCCAAGGGATACTGGAAAACTGTGATGGTATAAGTAATAACCTAGGGTAATTAATTTGGACAAAATATTGGTACCAGCCCAATAATTCATCAGAATAAAATTGGTTGGGGCCATGAGTGTCTTATCATAAGCAGTGATAAATCAAATTAATAATAAAAATGTATAAGACTTTGTTAGTCTTCTTGACTGTTCACATGTAGACATGCAGTTAGTCTCAATACACAAAACGGCTCTCTCCTACCCTCTCTCCCTGGAATGAATCTGAATAGAATATAGAAGTAAAACTATCTCAGAATCTTACAAAGGAGTGTACCCCAAGGGGTACTGTTTATCACCATATAATTGCATGTTGATATGGAAAGTACTTTGGAAAGATCAGGTATACAGATGCCTGCAATATTGAGTGTCTCTCAGAAGTACCCAATACTAGGATTTCAGACAGGCTACATGCCACTGCAGCTACATACACACTCTTCAAAAAAAGAAAAGAAAAATGGTGACCTTTCACTTGGCTTTAGAGGAGAGAGCATATTGAAAGAGACCATACTTTTTTTGACCTAAAAATACCTATTATGTCATTGGTAATGTTTGAGATATTTATATCAATATGTAATAAACAGCTCAGCAGAACTTGCTCAGAAAGTGGAAACTTCATATACCAGAGGAAACTACTGGTGATAACTCTGGAAGAATATATTATATCCGTGAGCAATTTGTACTGGTTCTGGGACAAATGACAAAATTAGAAAGACTGATAGCTTTAATGATGAATGATATGAACTTTAGAACTGTCTCTCTTCTAAAGCAAAGCAAGCAGCCTAATGACTAATGGGAGTTCCAAACTGGGTTAAGAAAGCAGTTTGGAATTATGCAGCCATTCTCCCCGCAGATGATAAAGCATCAGTTGAAGAAGTCAAGGGCAAGAAGATAGAAAAGGCAGAATTAAGGCAATATATGTGATAATGAACTAAGAACCGGATACTCTTTGTGCACACAGGAACTCTTGGGTCCTGCTGACTCTCGAGAGCATCGTTCTATGTTCAGCCGTTTGGGCCAATGATAGTACCCAGCAGATCTGCTCAACAAGGACTGTAGATCAGCCATGGCAGCTGTAGGTCGGATTAAAAAAGTCTCGTATCCTCACTGTACTTTAGAAGAAGGCCTTTGCTTGATGGAATCATGCAAAGTAACTTAATGCTCTTGGATTTTAATATGTCGAGAAAATTCTTGCTAAACAAATTAATTATTATAGTAGTTTGTCAACCCCTGCCCTAGATGACTGGATTCTAGCAATAGCCTTGTATTGTTAATGCAATTGTAAAATTCCATATGGAAATTTCAAGAAAGAATTGAAGTGGGTCATGTGGCCAATAACTAGTTCCTAGTTCAGAAAATGGTTAACATGCTAAGACTGATGCCTTGTTTAGGTAATGGGGGGACCTACTTGAAAAAAGCAGCAACAGATACATTTAAAGTTTACAGGAAAAAGTCACATACCTCTGTCATCTGCCAAAGCTGCTAATGTAATGAATGTCTGTATGAAATATCAACAGAATACATATATTTGAGTATGATTCTCTGAGAACAATTTCCTCCACCTAGCTGAGAGTTATATTATACAGCACCCTAACCAAGAAAGCCAAGTGGCTTGAAATAGATCCTGCCTGTAATAGATATGCAATCCATTTTGGATTCTGCTTACTTTTTAGCTGAATCAACAGCATAGAAACCTATTAAGAGCGTGGAAAAAAAGTATTTTGTAGCAATTTGTTCTCCCCAGCTATATCCTCCTCTATATTATAAAAAATAGGAATACAGTTTCCTGCTGCCAATATTCTAAACTGTTCCATAAAGCACTATATCATATGGATGTATGCTGTCTTTTATGGCCTGCAAGTTATTTGTTTGAGAACTGGGACAGAAAACTCACTATCTGTTAATAGAAATTGGAAAACAATACATATAAAATGTGTTAGCTGGCACAGATGGATAAGTTTGTTCTTCATCTGAATGTGAGGGTGAAAAAGGGGACCCATTTGAAAAGGTTTATGGGGATGGAGTACTTAGAATGAAGGGGTATAGGACCACATGATCAGCCTTTCTGTTTTTCCCAAGGTACACATTATTCCATTCTCTTGGAACAGAGCGTGTCCAGGATTGCTTTGTGTGACCTGGCAGAGTGAAGCACTGGTGTTTACAGCACTTTTGCAGTGTCTCTAATCTTGCCTGTGAATTGTCTAAAGTAAAATGAGCTGGAGTGTAATTTTATCTTATTGGCTAAACTAGAACCAAATAATGGTAAGTAGTGACAACTAACTAATTACAGAGATGGCCCCATCATCCTTTATCTCCTTACTGAGAAAAGGCCATATAAGAAGATGCAGGCATTCCAGTTGTGCTACCTGAACTGGGGATGGGCAGCATGGCTGAAGTCATTTTGGTTACTGATTCTGGGTTGAGATCGGTTATAAGCTGAAAGTAGGAAAGGGGAAAATTCTGGCAGTTGATCATGAAGCATGTAAAAAAGAAATTTTGCTGTAGAAAATACCCTCACTTTTTTTTTCTCACCGTACTATCTTAGAGAGGAATAATATATCTTGTTGCTACTCTCAGATGTGATGCCAAGACACAGCTGCTGCTGAGAAAGGTCTAAGGTTTGATTTCCTTTAAGAAGAATAATTATACATAAGCCACTTACAAGAATTTTTCAAGGCCCCTGTGTATGTGATTTAGAGAAATGACACTAACTAGCATCATTTAATCATCAGTCTCAGTAACTACTGTTTGATATTACTGATTGGGTTAATTTTTTGGTTATGCTTACTATATTCTTCCAAAGACTTGAAAGCATGATTACTTTTGAATCAGGAGGGGCATTTTGATGCTGTCAGTGGTTAAGCTAATACACTGGGTTGTTGTGAACCAGGATGACACATTGTTAAGGCAAGTATCTGAATATGAAGGGACACACATCACTGCTGCTTTTTGGTGCAGCAGCCCCTCTACTGCTCCTTTAACTACTCTGGATGAAAAATGGGGTTGGACCACTACACAAGCCAGCATGGGGTCTGCGTAGGTGAACTGGTATGGCATGGTGGCCAAATATCTCTAACTTTTCACACCAACTACTCAAGAAGGACAATTTTGAGAAACCTTATGACATACTCAGATGTAACTCTGCTGATTGGTAAAATATTCTCAACTAATAACATCTCAGAGGACACAACATTGTTGGCACATTCAAAACACTTTGATAATATTTAGGCCTCATAATGCAGGGGTGACATTATTTGAGGTGGCAAAACCAACACTGGTCCAAGGTCTTAGGGATCTTATAATTTAGTGTGTTAGTGAAGGGTAGATTATTTTTCTGGACATTTACTAAAAGGCTGAGAAGATCTTATTAAACCAGTTAAGGACACTAGAGAAAGTTTTATAGGAGTGTAGAAGAACATGGCATTGGCCAAGTACCAAACTAAGCTGTTTATAACACTAAAAAATACAAAAAAAATATATATTAGAAGGACAACTAGCAATCTTAGCCACCAGTGCCAAGTCTTTAAAAGGCTTAGAAAAGGAATTTTGGTGCAAATACCATTTAACTTAGGTGTTGAAGGATAAGTAGAAATTAAGACATCAAACATGGGGAAATTCATGTCAAATAAGCTGCATTAAAAAAAAAGTATAAATTTTAAAATGATATTGAAAATGTAAGACATGCTGAACACCTTTGTTTTCATTATCAAGTTAACTCGAAAACAAGTTCTCACTCACTGAGGTACACAAGAAGTATTCCATTTTACGATTTGCTGAAGTCATTCATCACATCCCGTCCCAATAACCTGGACATGCTTTAGCTTCTGATATATTTTGCTGTACAGTTTTCCACAAACCAGATCCATTCTCTCACCATCTCCATAGAATTGTCCCAAGGAGCAAATGTACTTTCTTGAGGTAAAAGAAGGCATAAAATAATTGTCATTGACTGGCAATCATCTGAGAGCTGGAATAGAGAATGAATTTCTCAAGGATTACTCTATCATATTAAATATTTAATAATTGATTATAATGCATATTATGCATAAACAAAGACAGGATCATAAAAGCCTGAAGGAATACCCAGATAAAAATTTCAATAGAAAATGTGTAGGAAGAACTAAAGGCTGGGTCTCCAATGTATAATATTGACAAATGTTATTTTATATATACTTATATGTTATATAATATATATATTATATATTTTATATATATAATATATATTTTATATTTATATATATATATATACTGTGTATATCTTTATGATATATGTGTATATTATGTATCATTAATATCAATATATCAATGTGTTATATGTATTGCATGTATAAATGTATGAATATATACATATGTGCATACATGAGAAGTAAAGTAAAATAGATGACTGTACCAGAAAGCTCAACATCCAAAAGAAAAAAGCAGAAAATACTTGATTTTCAATCTTTTTTTCCTCTCTCCCGCTATTTTTTAAAAAAATTCTGGTATCACATATTTTGCTTTATCAGCTATGTGTGTGCCTCTGTGTGTGTGTGCTTGTTTTCTTGTGGATACTATTTATTGCTATGTAAAAAGTCATCCCAGTACTTGTCAACATAAACCAACACATTCTTATTCTCTCTATTACCTCCCAGTTCCTGTGGGTCTGGACTCTGGGCGTGACTTGACTGGGTCTTGAGTCTGGAAATGGCTCAGCTTCAGAGTCTCTCCCAAGAGGGAAATCTAGATCTTGTCCACGGCTGGGGTCTGGCAGTTTAACTAGGGACAATCTCACTTCTAACTCACGTTCATGGTTGTTGGCAGGCTACTGTTCCTCAAGAACTATTGGACTAAGAGCCTTAGTTTCGTGCTGGCTGTTGCCAGAGGCTGCCACTCAGTTTCCTGGCACAAGGGCCACTCCAACAAGATAGGTTGCTTCAAACAAAGCTTGTACATTAAGTAATAGAGGGAGTCTGACATCGAGATGAAAATAATTTAATCACCGACGTGGCATCTCCCTTAAAATTTTCCTCTTTTGTTTTTCAGAAGCAAGTTATTCAACAAGAGAGATTTACACAAGGTCATGAATACCAGGGGCAGGGGTAGGGACAGTCTTGGAGGCTGCATAACACAGGTTGAAAATATGTGAGCTGAGTTCTCTTGTTACGTAGATTCCCCTTGAAGGCTTGGTTTGATTTTCCTGATTTTTGTTTTGTTCTGTTTTGATTTGTCTTATACCTTTACTTTCTAAAATTGACTATTTAAAATTTAATTTAATTTTCTTTTTCACAACAGCCTTTTACTTCCTGGCTGCATGCTCATTTAAAAACTTTGTGTTCTTGGGCAAAGCTTGCAAGGCAGATTTCTTTCCTATGTGGTCTGATTAGGCTGTTTGGGTATTTCAGATTTTCAAGAGTTTCTTTCTACTTTTCTTTGTTTTCATACTTGCTTCCTTCCTCCCATAATTCGGGCCTTTTGTAGAGGAATATTTTATTCTTCTGACTGTACAATCCTTGATTGTGTTGAGCCTGGTAAGGAAATTGAATTGGGATTAAGAATTGTTTTCACCATTCAGTTAATAGATTTCTTTGACTGCTTCTATTAGTGTAAGATATGTAATTCACATCTGTACATGATTTTCCCTTTTTCATGTTTCATATGTTTTACTTACTCCAAGGAACAGGGCTCTAATTTTCTCTCTGCCTTCAGGGGGACAATTGTCTTTCTGTCTATGTTGATAGAAATTTTTGTCTTTTTTGGAATCAGACTTCTAAATAGTATTTGTTTTCTGCCCTACTTTATTTTTTATTTTAATTTATTATTATATTATTTAATTATTTTATTTTGGTGGGGGTCATGTAATTAAGTTTATTTATGTTTAGAGGAGGTACTGGGGATTGAACCCCGGACCTCGTGCATGCTAAGCACGCCCGCTACCACTGAGCTCCACCCTCCCTGCTCTGCCCTACTTCAAACTCCACTCTCTGTGGCGATTGCTGTGCATACTTCATACACCTTCTGAAGTTTATTTGTACAAATCAGAATTCTCCCAATGTTGTTCAAGAAAGGTTTAAACTTTTATGAATTGTCCAAATCAATTATATCTTGTCTGTTCTCTTTCCAGACTTATATTGCT
The DNA here is from genome assembly GCF_036321535.1 of Camelus dromedarius. NCBI lineage: Eukaryota > Metazoa > Chordata > Mammalia > Artiodactyla > Camelidae > Camelus > Camelus dromedarius. The sequence continues at coordinate 15,085,174 of NC_087438.1, forward strand.
GCTATTTTAATTTTTCTAATTCTTTGTTGGTTTATGTTTTTTTATTTTATAACTTTATTATTATTCTAGTGAATCTTAGGGGGGGAATGGAAGTAAACACATATGTTCAATCCAAGTGTCTTTTCCAGATGTCTTTTGTTTTATTGTTATTTTTTATATTCAGCTTTAAATTACTTCATACCTCTCTGCAAAATTAATGTTCCATTACTTTATCCATGTCTTGCTGAGTGCATTTTAAAACACCACGAGGATCTACAGACAGAATTCAGAGATCTTTCTTCTGGAACCACTTTCTGCTTCTGTGCTTGACTCACGTTTTCTCAAGCATGACGCTGTCTCGTCCCATCCACACAGTGGCTGATGCCAGACTCCCAGCCAGACCACTCTTACTTTCTTCTTGCCATTGTCTGAGCATATGTGCTCCTCCCCTTTACAACTGTGGGCTTCTGGAGGGGGTCCTTTATTTGTTCAAGTCAAATAAGATTTAGTGTTAGGGTCAATATTTGTTCCTAAATCCACTGATTTCAAAGCATAAGCAGTTTGCATTATACAAAGATGCTCTATAAGTGGAAGTTCAAGTCTGGAATCCTCTGGATTGCATGTTTATTACAGTAAGACATTACATAACAGAGAAGGTACAAACTTTTTTTTGCAAAAATAAAAGCGCTCTGTACTTCCCCTTTGTAAGTAAAAATTATATATTCAAGAGAAAGATGAGGGGAGAGGAACTGGCATGCCAGAGAATTCTTGAGGAAAAAATAAACAAAAATTTACAAATATCCTTTCTCCTTATTTTTTCTATAGATTTGTGCCATTCTTTACTACAGGCATTTTATTCTAAGTAAAATTCAATAATCTGATTTTAATATAACTGTCTATTGATTTGTATAACAAATCAGTAGTATCAACTGAAAACAATAACATCAGTTTTATCTAACTTCTAGAGATGTGCTTACATTTGATGCTAAGGAAGGAATTTTATAGGGAGAAATATTCTAAATTTTCTGAGATGTGAGTTCATTTGAGTTTTTCTTTTTGATAAAGTAAAACCCTGAAAATATTTCCTTTTTCTGTGATTTGAAGAGTCTACTCCAGCAAACTGTGTCTCTAGCATATAAAAATTAAATTATGAGAATCTGTTTATTTTTCTGGAATCAAAGTGAAGGTCAGATGTCACTGGTTTCTGCTTAGGAAATCCTGTGGAAAATATTGAAACAAACAAGCTGCACCACTCCGGTTAAAGGCACTGCATGTTATACGGGGAATTTCTGAGAACTTTGGGTTGTGACAAGAGTGAATATGTAAATTTATGTATGTTATTACTAGAAAACACCAAAACACAACTGCAAAATAAATAAAAGCAAATATAATCTGAAAGGTCCTAGATATTTACTTCAAAGATTGTTTCTACTTAATACATGTGATGTCTACAGCAATACTGACCATAGCGTTTTCATAGCTTATTTCATCAAAATTATGTTTCTACGAATTCTCAAATATATAATGATGGCTAACTCATTTTGTTAGTTGATACAGAAGTATATATTCAGCAATGTAAAGAACGTCTTTTAAGTATAATTAACTATCTCTTGGAAGACATTGGTCGGTGATTGTACTATTACAGATCTGTATTGTTCAATGTCTCCTTTGAGAGAAGTATATGTCAGCATTCTCAGATAGAAATAATCCATTCTATTCTTAAGGGACTTCAGAAAACACTTCAGAAGAGCTGAAAATAACACATGTCAAGTTTTAATCAAGAAATCTGAAATATTTGTTGGATGACATGTAGATAAAGGAAAAGTAAAAACTTTAAAGTTACCTCTTATCAGAATAAATTACGTTTTTATATCAAACCAAGAAACTACCTCAACATTACTACATGTCACTACTGTAGAAATAATTTCTTTTTATAAAAATATTGTTCTCAATATGAAGTAATCTTTCCTGCCTCAAATTGTTTGACTAAACACTAGAGATATTTTATCTCAAATACATGCTGGTCTGCTCCCATGACACCAACATTTACTACAATAGGATATCTTCCCTAGTTTGATTCCTTGTTATATATTATACTACATTTATTATCCATCTCTTTAGGGTAATAAAAGTGTCTTGTTATGTGTGTGGTCTTCAATAACTGCCGTTGGCTTAATCAGGGAATGAAAGGAGTGTCCAGCTGAGAAAATGCCAGAGGCATTCAAATGAGCCGTATGCCATTAGCAGGCATTATTTACTCATAAATCCCATATTTATTGTGAGCACTTCATAATTCCAGAAGGTGATCATAAAGTTGTCTTGGCTTTGTGTTGAAACAGTGGCAAACAGAAATTGCTCTCATGAAATCGTTAGACTGAAGCTCAGTTTGATGGTCTGAAATAGATTCTCATGTTGAAAAGAATATCAAGTTTTTGGCATTCTTCAAGCCACTCAATCCCAATATGGAACACGGCTAAGTACTGTGTCAAAAATTCAAATTGATTTTGTAGGCATATCATAGCAGGAACACTAGGAAGGTATGAGTTGCTTCAGAATGGCTGGTGTGTAGTCGGCATTCACATCATATCTTTGATGTTGCATGCATTGTTATTCCAAAATCACCTGGTAAGATCAGAATTCTCTCTTTTGGACCACAAGCTATTGATTTTGAAGCTAAGCTTCTCAAATTCTCACTCATCAGGAACTTCAGAGAGAGAGACAGAGATAACGACATACACATGTATTTCTCAAGGTATTGAAGTTTTAAAGCATTATCTGTATAATGGACTATTTCCTACTTAGCAAGTGGGAATATAATCTATTATATCCATATTTTGAAAACCATTTGGAAGTATATAGGTTGACTTGTTTGTTAAGGGACTTAAAAATGAACAAAACCATTAAGCTAATCATTCCTCTTTGGGAAATCTGTTGGAGTAAGACATTCTTAAAAATGTTTGCTATGAGGAAATTTATTCTAATGCTACCTATAATAAGCATAAATTAGAAATATAATTATCATAGTGCATTATTAATATTTATTGAGCGCTTATGTGATTGACCCTTGTCTATTCCTTGCCTTATTTAATCTTATCAACAATCTAATAAGTTAGGGCCAACTAATACATGCATTTTGAAAATGAAGTAACTGAATCTCAGAAGAATTGTGTAAACTGAGCAAGTCTCGCACTTGAAACATGCTTTGAACACAAATCTGATATTTTTAATATTTATGAGTTAGAGAACTCTAAAGTCATTTTGACTACACTGCAAAAGTCTTTAATAATAAAGTTTACTGTAAAACAACAAATTAATATGTCTGCTTGTATTTTGTATGAATCTTGCTTTCTAACTAAAACATGCAAGAAATACTCACTGAGCTTAAAAATTAACCAATTCTTTGTCCGCAGCTTCATCAAGCAGTGTGTGTAATGAACTTACTCTCAGTGGTTCTTGAGATTTCCCTCTATCTCCAGGCAGGGATGGATTTATGGGTGAGACACGAGTGCAGTTCTGCAAGGTCAGAAAATCCTGCACTTGAGGTTGAATGCTTCACAGCTGCAGTCTTGAAATTCTTAGTAATGTTATTTTTTGAATTTGCATTTTGTAAGTGAATTCTGATAAAAAAAAAAATGGAGCACGTGTTGGGGATTTGAACACTGAACTCTTGAGGTCCTCACGGCCTGGGGGTTTGTACCACACAGGTCCCCAGTCTCACTGCCTTTGCCCAGTAACCTCTGCCCCCTCCACTCCCTCTGTGTGTCGGCATCAGGACGGTGAATGGCAGTGGCAGGCCCTGCCCCAGGCTGGCAGTGCCAGGGTGGTCTGGTGGATGACTGAGTTGAACCTCTTGCCAACTCCTGCTCCAGGACTGAGTGCACTGGAACATGAAGGTTCTGGGCTATTATGATGTGAGGAGAGACAACGTGGCCATAAAGCTGTGAATGGTGTGACTGCTATAAAGATACCAGCAGCCACTGGCAAGGATCCATGTTTCTCTAACATAGCACAAAGCATATGGCCGGAAATCTCCATGGAGGAAGAACACACACAGTGAAGAGAAAGGATCCCAGTTGCTAATGATGCTAACAAAATAGATGGAGGGTGATGTTAGGTCCTGCAGCAAGTCCCCCCCGCATTTTATGACTGACCCCTTTTCACTATTTCCTTATCCAAAAACAGATTTTATCTTTAATATCTCATGCTCCTTTTAGATTTATCACTGTATAATTATGCCTTTTTTTAAAAGCATATTAATAGGAAGAGAGAATGAGGTTAATTTCAGTTTGCCTTTTCTGAAATTTCATTTTAGACACAATGACTAGCTAACTATATACATCTTTATTAACAAAAAGTGCTTGACTTCTTCTGTTTGCTTTCACGTTTCCATGCACTCTGCACTCTGTAATACTTACTATGCAAACTTTATTTGTGCTGTACTTACCACAAAGTCTTGCTCTGAGGTCAAAAAATTCTTGTTGACTTTTAACTTTTCAAAATTGCATTGGATTCTCTCTTTTTCTCTCTCCATCTCCTCCTTTCTCCAAATTAAATTACTATTACTTATTTACTTCTTTATTTAAATTAAGATTTTATTTTTCCTATTCCTTCCTTTTATTTCTACTTGCAGTCATAATCCTTATATTTTATCATTTAAAGATATTGTCCAAACACATACACACACACGTGTGCATACACACACACACACAGACAGTCTTTAATTCTAATAGATAGGGCTTGAGCAGGAGAGAAGACTGGCAGGGACCAGTTTAATTCAGATATGTTTGTTACATATTCAAGTGGAAAAGAATAAGCTCTTAGATAAAAGAAAAAAAATTGTCTGGAACTTAGAGGAGGCAATGGAGTTGAAGATAGAAATGGAAGGCCTCAGAAAATATTTTCAGAGACCCCAGAAGCTGGATTATATTCTTACAGGGAGAACGTAGATGAAGAGGAGAGAACTTAGGATACAGCTCGATGGCAGCCCTCAGTTAGGGATGTGGCAGAGTGGAGGAACTCAGAGGAGTAAAACAGTATTCAGTATTGTAGTTGGGGTGGGGAGGGACAAGCGAAAAAAAGCCACAATATCAAAATAAACACAAAAAAAATCATAGGTCAGTAAGCATTAATGAAAACTGGAGAAAAAAATGTTTTAAGAAAAATAGGCTCACCAGCGATGTCAAACGCCCTGTGATATCAAGGATAAGGGAGACAGAGTAAGGATTACCGATGGTGGCAAAATGTTAATTAGTTGTGAGTTGGGTAAGTGTTATTTCAGTGCTCTGTGAGCCAAAGCTGGAGTTGCTGGGACAGAGAAGAGGTGATGGGTAAGGGGAAACAGTATGTTTACACGGTTCTTACTATTCATTTTGTTGTGGCAAGTAGCAGAAAAATGAGGTAATGGCCAGAAATCTGTGTGCATTGAGCAGATGGTTGTTCATCTTTATTTTGCGATTTAAGATGGGATATTACATATGTAAATACTATGATGGGGAAAGAAAAGTAATGACTGCAAGAGTGAGGTCCTTCTACAGGTAAGAAGGGATGAACCCCAGAGCACAGGTGGAACGGCTGGGCTTAAACGTGGGCGAGCTCCCTTTCCTGAGTAACAGCAGATGTGGCCAAGTGTATGTGGGCTCAGATCTTTCCAGGCTGGATGCACACATTCTGTGTCTGCCCTGTCTGTGAACTGTGGGGTGAGGTAATCAACTGAACATGGCGGGTGAAACATTCCTCTGGGGAATAAAAAATGTAACAGTCAGAAGAATTGTCTGGGCTTATGGAGTTCAAATTTGAAAATGCTTTAATAAATTTGAAATGAATCCAGTCATCACAGTTTCTCTGGCAATAATCAGCAAGTGTAGATTCATAAAATGGACAGCTAGGTCTGCCCGCTGTCCATGTCTTGCCAGAGAACAACAGAAGGATGAAGAGTCAGAGGGAATAAGGGGTGAGCAAAACCAGTATTTGGGGGCCTGCCTGATGCAACCTGAGCCAGGGAATAAGATGAAAATATAATGGGGTGTCCAGGCTCCTTCCCACATCCCAGTTCTGAGGTGACCTGGAGATGCCATGAGCAAGTGCGTTCATGCTGACAGCCTCCGGCGCCGCTGGTCCTCAGCTCACTTGTCTCAAGGCTGTTTCTAATACTTCAAAGTTTGGCTCAACTTACCTTCAGCACAGTCTGCTAGCAACTGACAAGAATTTAACTCCCCCCATGCAAGCAAGAATTTAACCCCTCACAATGTAAACCTTAACCGATGAGAGTGGAGTCATTGGGTAAATTCACTTTTTACATCCCTCCGTGGAAAATTCTGATGTGTGCTTTAACCCAGTTCCACAGAGAGTCCCCAGTAAAATGGTGCTCCATTTGTCTATTGTAAGTAGCTCACTATTAGACGTTTTATTGGCTTTTCTCCCTTCCCTGATTCTCTTTCCCCACATCCTTAATTGTTGTTTTTGGAATCACCTCCAAAATAATCTACATGCAGCCAAGAGCTTGCCTCAGGGTTTCCTTTAAGGAAGCCAGAGGGTGGTGATGGAAATTGATGTGTTCGAAACAATGAGTTAGAAGTACTGTTGGACTGAAAAGCTGATTAACTTGTTGTACTCAATCGTGTAGCCAGGAAAGGTGGGAAGTGTTGTTTGAAGAACGAGAAGTAGGAAAATAAGATTTTAGAGGTGGTGAAATGCCAAAGTTGTACCTAGACGATTTGAAATACAAACAGATGGATATTTTGCTGAGGTGTACCTGGAAAACTCTGGTGAGAAATATTAGTCAGAGTATCTGTCTGGATGCTGAAGCTGCTAAGAACATAGCAGGAGTTGAATGATCTAATTTAAATGAAGGAAATATGGAAAATTTCATCACTGGCCCCTATTCTTCTCCATTCCCAGTATCCAAGCCCTTTGTCAGATGATCGCCCTTCTGACAAAAGGGGCCGAGTGCACTTCCTACCTCTAGCTCTGGCTTTGGCCTTGGAACTTGGTTTGATCAATAGGAGGAAAAAGTGATGTTGTGCCAGTCTTGAGTCTAAATCTCAGGAGTCCACACATGTTTATATTTGTCCACTGCACTTTTGCCATGGGAAGAACATGCCCAGGTCAGCCAGCTGTTCTAAGAAGCAGGAAAGACACTCAGAGCTCCAGTCCATCCTGCTTTAAAGCAAAGCCTCCAGCCATCCCACAGGCATATGTGTGAGCCCAACTTACATCAATGACCCAGCAGACCTATAGGTGCATGAACTACAATAATAAATGATCCTTTTTTGACAAAAAAAAAAAAAAAAAAAGGGGGAAGAAGAACATGGTGGCAGGGGTTTGGTGATTAGGATGCAGAGCTAAAATCATAATTAGAAGGTGCAAATGAGAAGGAAATTGATAGAAAATTTAGGCTGATGACATTTGATTCAGAGGTGATAGGACACATGAAGTGAGAAGAAAGAGAAACTCTGAAAGCTACAAGAGAAACGAAGGACACCCAATGCAACGTGGAACTCTAAATTATTTGGATATGAGCTTAAAAACATGCTTGCAGTGTGAGTGCTGCTAGAGATCAGTGGCTTCTGGAGGCAAGAGAATTCCTAGAGCAATGGACTATTCAAGATATTCAGATACTATTACCTCCTCCCAGTAAGAGGCTGACTCACAGCCCACTGCCAGGACTGAAGCCCTAGTACTGTCGGTATGGGGCTCTGCAGGGACGTGGGGGATGGCTGGATGTGAGATAAGATGTAAAGACCCCAAAGCCATTGGTCTTTTCAATAGGAATTAGCAAAAACTCTATAGGAGTTCCAAACAGCAAACTGTTCACAATAAGAATATAGCTTTTGGTTTATTTTGCAAAAGAAATTGAGGTCAAAACCAATCATCTTTACTGTGCTACTAATGTGTTGTGACTCTGGGCTAGATTCTTAATTTTTATTTTTCTTGCTTTAATTTCTTCAGCTTGAAAAATATAGATGGATATCATTGTGAGTTAATTAGTTAGTTTTCCAATGTAGAACATTATTAAATGTAGTCAGAAGCCCTAATTACGTTGACAAAAGGGCAGTTTCGGGCTAGAGGACATTGTGTTCACGATAAGAGTGGCAAGTGCCCTTTAACTTCTTAATTTCATATAAGTATCTTGTCTTCGTTAGCAAAGATGTCTCCTGCTTTGATGCCTATAAATTGAATAGATCCTTTTAGCTGATGACATTGGGATCAGCCAAGTAGATATTTGTTAATGTTCTCTATGTAACTTGATGTAATTAATCCCAGGATAATAGACAAAGTGATGTAGCAAATAGTGCTTATGATCTAGGGTCAAAATAAATAAATATAGTGCTCCGTAATTGTGTAACCTGGTGCTAATCACTTACATGCTCTGAAATTCAAGTTTCTAATGGCTGAAATGTGCGTAATCATTTTTCATTCAAGATAGCTATCTGGCTTCAGTGATATCTTAAAATATTTAAAAATATTTTTGACCTGCAGATGAAAAAACGAGCATCGTTACAGTGTGCTTGTTCTAGTCTCCCAATCAAACAGAAGAAACAGATCACTGTTCTTTCTGCGACTGAAGAAGATTATTGCTGTGCTTTCTTCCCTGCGCCTTAATTTTCTGAAAATTTTCATTTCTATTATAGAAAGAAAGACTGCTTTATTAAATGCATTTGTTCATCCGTTAATTCAATGATCCATCATTCAATTCTTTAAACAAAAATTGATCACGGGGTAAAGAAAAAAGTATGAAAGGCATATACAAAAACAACTATAATAGAGTGTGCTATTTAAGACAGAGAAGTACAAGAAAATTTATCTCAGAAGGTTGGGTTAATGTCTTGAATAACAAATTGTCGTGTAATAAATTTCTACAATCGTAGCAGATTAAAAATATGCACATATCTCATAATTTCTGTAGGTCAGGAGTCCGGGCCTGACTTAGCTGGATTTTCTACTGCGGATCTCACAAACTTGCCACCAAGGTATATAGTCTGTGTTCTTGTTTGGAGGTTCAGCTGGTAAACAACCTACTTCGAAACTCATTCAGGTCATTGGCAGAATTCACTTCCTGTTGGCTGTGTGACTGAGGGTCTTGGTTTTCTGTTGACTGTCAGTTGGAGGTTTTCCACAGTTCCTAGCAGTCACTTGTCATTCTTTGTCATTTGGGTTTCTCCCACATGGCCACTTACTTTATCAAGACAGCAAAGAGGCTTGTCACCCTAGAGAAGGCCAGTCCTTCTGTTAGGAGATTTAATCTGATTGTCAGGTCCACCCACAATCATTTCCTTTTTGATTTTCTCAAAATCGGCTGACTCTCAAACTTAATTACATCAACAGAATTTCTTCATTTTGCCATATTTCCATTGCTCAGCTCTTTGTATTATTGTTGTTGTTGTTGTTGTTGTTGTTGTTGTTATTGTAATTATTCCAGCCAGCTTCGGGTGCTAGAATAGTTAAGAAAAGGGTTAGATAAATCAGGGTTGAGGGTCTGCAGGTAAATAAAATGAAGAGAGATGAAAGATGAGAGCAGAGGGTTTGCAGAGATGTATGAGAGATGATTATCCTGGATCATGGAGTCATAGTTTAAAGAAAAGAGAGAGAGAACATGTGGCTGGAGGTGAGGAGCAGTGAAGGACAAAGTGTTATAATGTATGGTGCTACAGAAAGACACTTAGAAAGATAGAAGGTGAGAGATAGAAATGTGGATGCAGTAATGTGGTTGCTAGGAATGGTGGAAGTACAATCTGAACTCCATTGCTGAGGACCCCACTTCCACTCCAGCCCGATGAAGACGAAGTTCTTTACGTGTGTACGTGGTGGCACCAAAGTACCAGGAGGATGCATTCCCAACAACTCTGTTGCTTCTGGGTCACGTTCAGGAACTCGGGTCACTACAGATGCTCCTGGGCATGGATCCAGCCTCCACATTGCTGAGTTCAAGCCTTTTCCATAAGCCCAAGCCCACCCCTAGCCTCCCCACCAGCCAGCTGGTGGAGGTCATCTCGTGGCTTCCACAGTCCTCAGGTTCTTCCATTCTGTTTTCATCCTTAGGGAAAACCAACCAATCTTTGGCTTGCCTTTCCCAAGTTATCATCCTCTTTATTTCTAATGTGGAACACCTACCTATTTATTCAGTTTGAGATTTTATAAAATACTGGAAAAGTCTTTCACCTTAAGCAGCTTCTTTCTGGTTTTCTATAACAAATGTCCATTGAGCAAGAAAACAGAAAACCATTATCTGATTGAAATTGTAGAAGCAAATATACATAGAAAAAAAAATGTCCCTGAATCCTGTCCCATTTCCATACGTATTTCTGATCAGCACCATCTGTATTTGTGGGTGAAGTAGTCTGTTGTGATATTACATGCCCTGAAAAGATTTTCAAAAAAGACTTCTGAATGCCTTGTCAAAAATGACTGTAGTTTCACTATTAATTGTCCATTCCTTTGGGCTAACATGGAGTTCCTACTGAAATGCAAACATTCTTAGAGAAAATAGCACTGCTATTACCAGTTACTATGCCTCAATGTAAATTAGTTTGTCAACTTTGAGAGTATGACCACTGACAGCCAGTAGACTGCATCTCATTAAGATTGGTTATAAGATGTATTTTTGCTAGAGGGAGGGGGCGAGGAAGTTTCTGAGCCTAATTGATATTCTCAGCCTAATTCACAGTGTGGTCTTAGGAGCTGTTCCTACCTCTGGAATAGAAGCAGCCAGAAAGTGAAGCATTGCAGAAATACTTCCTTCTTTCATTTATTTTCTAGTTATAATCTCAATTTCCAAAAATAAAAGGCTGTATAATGTATTTCAAGTTCTTCTTTATTAATAAGATCAATATAGAATTAATAAAAGCAAATTAAAAGTGAACCTATAAAGGGAACAATCATTTGTTTGACATGAGTAAACAGTTTGGCTTTTAATATAAAATATTTTTACAAAAGAAAATTATGCTGAGTGGCACTCAGGGTAATTCATTTTTCAGATGCAACAGCTTCAAACTATCTATGTTTCTTGGGAAAAAAATTACTACTAGTAATTTGTTTTAATTTTATGATCCAGGGCCCAGTTATAGGTATTACAAAAGCTATTCAGCAGGGTGACACTTTGCTTTCTGTCCTCTCAACAACTCCTGGTTGGAGAAACAAGGGCACAGATGGTAGGAAATTTGTAGCTGCTGTGCTTTTTAACATCATTACGGTGCAGTTGACAAGGCTGCAAGAGACTAGCTTATAGGCTTTGAGAGTCAGGCAAAGGGTTTGAACCTACACTGTAAAATCCTTTAATTCTGCCCTCTTTACAAAGTCTGGCAAATCATTTATTTCACTAGGTTAATAGAGAGCCATATAGTGAAGGGAAATTGATATCCCATGGGTAAAGATTTAATAACTGTCTAGTGCAGTCTAGGGCACTGTAGTACTACCTTCCAGCTCTTCTTTCCCTGCGTCTGGTCCTGGAGTGGGTGAGGTGCACATCTATCCATAGTTTCTCATTCTTATGAATTGTAAGGTCCTTGAAATTGAAGGCATGACTTAGTAAAACTTTTTCTTTTCAAGGAGCAGGCACACAGAATATGAGTGTTGATAACATTTCATGATTAAATTCATGTTTCTCTAATTCAAGCACTGAGTTTCTCCTTAGCTTTACACTAAGAAGACCTGACCACTCACAAGATTCGGTAAAGAACTCACTTCCTTGATTACATGTGTATTTGCATGCTACTTTATACCTGATATTAGCATGAACATAGCTAAATATAATTGTGCTGGGTGTGTCTGTACACGTGTGGACGAATGAAAGAGAAAGGGTATTGCTAGCAAAGGATGCTGACAGCTGGGGGAAATGCAAGAGGTCCCATGGACAACCTCTATTATTAGTAGTGGAGCTGAGGAAGCTCTGTATTCCAGTGATGTTTGTTTTTGTTCTGTTTTCTATCCTCAGAATTATGTCTCTGACTAGCAACCCTCTGATTGGTTATGTATTAATTATTAATTATCTACTAATTATCAATTATCAATTATTAATGCAAACTCTCTATATGTTTAGTAAAGTTTACTTATATTTTATTAAACATCTTGTACATTATTTATTAAAAATGTTGTGTAATCTTGTAAAAATATTAGCAAAGGTTTACATGATGATCTTTTTTTTTTTTCTTGATCCTAAATATATCTTAGACTTTTGGAAGAAAGGACCATTTTAATGTATGCAATTTTCCTAAACTGTGTATGTGAGAATTCATATGAAAAGGTCAGGCTTGCCAAAATTGTTAGATACATAAATACATACTAGTGAAGATATTGAATGATGATTCAGAATGATAGTTCAAATTGGAACCATGAATGGAGGAATAGGGAGAAGGGCTAGTTAGAGAAATATTAAGTTTTTCTAAAGGGATCTGGGAAACAGTACCTTTTAAACATGGCGCACATGAGAGTCACATGAAAAGGGATTGTAATAAAGGGGTTTTGATTTTTCAAGTCTAATGCAGGATTACAAACCAACACTGGAATCATCTGTGAACCACACCTAATCCTTGCTTTTGTTCAACTTACTGTGTCTAACTCGGAGAAACAGATTTTGGAGGGACAAAGGAAAAGAAGTTTGCAATACCAAAACTGTGAAGTAAACCCTGCTGAGTTCTCCTCTTTGAGTTTCCTGTGTACTTGTGGAGTATAATTCAAAGCATTTCATATAATGTGCACATCAAATAATTCACACTGAAATGTACTTATGGCATTAAAAATATCTCGCCAAAAGCTATTCTCCATAGAAAAGAGTGAATGTGTGCTCCCAAACTTGTAACTTAAAGTAAGAACCTTTTAAAATCCTTTGAATATTGGATGTGACCCGTGTATAAACTAGATAGTCTCCTATTCAAAGACATTTGAGGGTATTTCCTCAAATAGATACTCTTATTTGGACTTAACAATGTTTTGTCACTCCCTTCCTGAATTACAGCTAACAGCCTCATAATTGGCTGACCTGACTTGACCCTTGTCCATCTCCCATGACTTTTCTGTGTGGTAACCAGAATTATCATTAAAAAACAGAAGTCCAGTCTCTCACCCTTCTGCTAAAAACTTTGAATTAACTCCCTGTTTTACTTTGAGTATAAGCCAGACTCTTCAAAATGACTTACCATCCCCACGTGATACTTCCTCCATCAGTTCTCAGACGTCTCCAGTTCCTCTCCCTCTGGTTCACCTTCTGCTTTCCCCCCTACACGAGCCTCACAGGTTTCTCCAAATGTGCCAGACAAGTTCCACATGTAGGATTTTGCTCTGACTCTGAATGGGCCAGTTTTCCCCAAATATCCTCCTGGGTGAACTCCTTCACCTCTTCAAATTTTGGCTCAAATGTCATCAAAAGGAAGCCTACCCATTCCAGCCAAATAAAAGCGTAATCCACCCCTAGGCCCCACCTACAATAAAAAACCCTTTCCTTGTTCTTTCATTCCATAAAGCTTATCACCTTTTAATGTAAAATATCATTTATGTGTTCATGTTCATCATTATCCGCTGCCCCATCACCTCCAGAACATAAATTCCACAAAGGCAGACAACATCTTTGGTTCCTAAAGTATCTTTGGAACATGAAATAGAACCTGGCTCATTGAAGGCCATCAATACATAATTTTTTAGGTTGAATTACATGAAGAGAGACAGAAACAAAACATGTTTTGGCCTAAATGTAAATGGTAGCATTAAATTGTTAATTGCCCTTGAAAACAATTGTTTTCTTTAAAAATCAGCATATTGTACAGAATTGAGAATTCACCTTGGAGCAATTTAGACTTTATGTGTTGTTTGAATTTTGATTAAGCAATGTCTTTGAGTTCACCAAATCAATCACGCAAGCAGATCTAAGACTCTAAATCCAGACTTCCTTATGAAGTACATATTAAATGATCTTTGAAATTAAGCATTAATGATCATGAACAATGAAATAAGTTTCAAATGCTATATATCAGAAAGACCTTCATAAGAAAAAATGTCATTTGACTCATTTCAATAAGCATTATTAGGTTCAACAAATCAAGGATGATATAATTTAATTTTTCATATTAAAAGTTTGCAATTTTCATCTAGTTTAATGTTCACAGGCTCTCATAATTTTTGTTCACTTGGTATTTTTTTAATTAAATCCGTAGGTTGTGCAGCTTTCCTTTTAAAGTAAAAATCTTCCTTGCATTTTTGCAAATAAAAGTTACCTACTGCAATCTTCAAATAACATATATCATACATCTAATCCATCAACACATTGACAAATTTGCTGTTGAAACCATAATGAGTTGTTCTCTTGGTTAAGTCTTAAACTATATTGAGTATTACATGTGAAAAACTGTAAGTAGTGATTTAGTAGAATGTTCTCACCTTCTTTTTTTCTGTCCTTTATGTTTCATTATAATGATCTTCTGAGCAAGATCCCACTGCAAAATCATCCCTTTCCCTTTTGAGAAATAGTCTTATGAGAGTGAAAATGTGAAATAATGAAAAGGTTAGAATATGTTTAAATTCATTCTTGTAAAGGTTACGATTGCATCTTTATTTGGGTCAAAATCAAATCACTGCTTCCAGTCTTCATCTGTTAGGCAGATTAGTGTCAGATATGTACAATATAGCATTTGTTTCAACACTTAAGGATAATACGTTATTGTAAACCTTTAATCTTAATGACCTTCAAACGTACCTCACGCTTGAATACTTATTTCTCTAAATGTCAACCCACCATTTAAACTATTGCCCAAGTAAGACAAAAAAGCAGTCTATCTCGACTCAGGAAATGTTTCTCATATGGCTATTTAAACATAGCAATCAGGATGTAAAAGGTTTGAAAATCAATTGCATGCTTTCAGAATCTATTCTGCAGCACTGGATCGGAAGTATCAACCCACAAGCACAGGATATGGAAATCTCTTCAATAAATGTCACCGATATTTCATAGCATTTTTTGTTTCACTACCAAGAAGCGTCGAAGAAATGTTACTAGGATGTTAGTGTCAAATGTTTCTGCCTTTAAAGATCATTTTAAAATATATTTAATTCAGTTAAAACAAGTAAGAATTAGCATCATAGTAAACTGTCACCAGTCTGAATAAGCAAGTACACCTAAGTCATCAACCCCACCGGGAGAACATTACACCCTTCCTGTGTCATTATCTCTGAAACCTGCTCTGTGCATTACGGTCACCTATGCACTTGAGACATTGGTATTCCAGGTTTACTGTCAAAACGTGACAGTGAAAGGGGATTTCATCTTTTGAAATGTAAAAATAAATTAGATCCAATAATTGGCATGAAGAAATTGAAATCCCTGCACATGTCAATTAAAACTTTCCAATTTGAACAGAATATATGCATGAGTCAAGACAGTACATTTCAATTAAGTTTTTGTTTGTTTTCTCAAATGACTATTAAGTTCTATATACTCAAATCTAAAATGTTGTTATCTTACAGTCTTATTAAATAATACTCTATGATTCCTTATTAACTTTAAATGATTTTTAAATTTTGAAGCTAATTAATGTATTTTATTTTTATCTTGGAGGGACACTTGAAAAACTCATCAAGTCTCAGAAAATCTTCACATTAAAAAAAAACCTCTGTAGCATACCATACTTAAGAATGGTCAGTAGTTGTACATATAATAATCTGTAAATAATCTTCAATGATCTTTTAATTAGCCAATGTTTTCCTCTAGGTCTGTTTATTGTCACCAATGTATAAATCCTATTTTTATATTTGATTATCTCTTCTCTTCCTACAAAGGATATCAACTCTAATGGAAATTATTTGTGTAGGAAGAGGAAACTGAAGCCTCTTCCTTCTTTTTTTTTCATAAAAAAAGGCCTGCTTGATACTGCTTCTTTACTTAAGTAGGCCTGAATATAACAAATTACTACTATACAATATTCTAGTGAGGTCAGTATCTGGCATATAATATGTAACATATTAGGGTTTTTTTTTCTCTAATGTATTTCAGTGGTTTAAGTTGAATAAAGGAAAGGAGACAAATATATCTTACGGAAAATTAAATATATAAAAAAGCAGATACTGGAGAGGAGTTAACACTTGGAAACAGAGAACACAGGGTAAAGGATGACTTTCTCATCCGTTTTGCTTTTAGCCTGAGACTACTCCAGATTACATCTGACAGGGAGGCAAAAGCATCAGTAGAAAATCAGCCTCATTTTTTTGAACAACCAGAAGACACAGTTCAGGGCAATCACAACTACCGGAGTCTAAAAGTGAAAATGTCAGAAAGGACAGAGCTAGGGAGGGGAAGCCCCAAATTCTGTGTATAAATGTTGCCCAAATATCTGGCTAACCCCTGAAACAGACAAACATGGGACTGACTTCTAAAAGGCCAGCTAAAACTCAAAGAATGCGATGTAAATTTTAGATGCCTCCCATGACAGGGAAGAAAGAGTTTCATAATTGAATTGATTGTCAAGCTAATTGCCTGCTAAAATAAAACAAAGTATTAGCACTCTTAGGAAGACCATAACAGAACCCAATTTCTTCTACATAGTAACATTCAAAATGTCCAGGATGCAATTCAATATTATAAAATATATTAAGAAGGAGGAAAACATAACCAATTCTCAAAAGAAAAAATGATCAGAAGAGTCAAAGATCTAGATGACTTTAAAATCTAGATACTGATATTAGAAGAAACGGATTTCAAAACAACTATTTTTAACTACTCATCTTACAAAATTCTTTCTCTTCTTTCAAAGTCAAATTTTGAGGCTGAGGAGAAGATTCAGAGAAAGGAACCCTTCCTAATCATATTTAGGGGAAGGACAAAAACTGCCTAATTTTGTTGGTCAGATCCTCCAGTTGGCTTATAATAAGCCTTACGACTCACTCACTGATCCCCAAACAGCAATAGGAAGATTTCAAGATTTCATTTTGCAGCATAATGTTTTACATTCAGCTTCTGTAAGCTCCAAAAACCTTACACTTGAAGAAAAGAAGTATTTTCTCCAGGGTCTTGTAAAGATGTGTGCAACTGGATCATGTAATGACAGGTGTTTGTTAAGTGGGCCATTTTTCTGTGGCCATTTTTCATCTCCAAATCACTCAGCAAAATTTGTTTATTTTTTTCTTGTATGTACTCATGCATTTTACCTCTCAGCCCAACACCCTGTGGAAAACTTGTCTTTTGGTGACCTACCAGTTTTCTATATTTAACAGGAGTTTTATGTCCTCTGGGATGTTCAGGCATTTTAATTTTCTTAAACATGATTAGGTCACCTAGTTTTTATTTAATAAATGGAAGCCTTTTTTTTGTAGCATCATCTACAGGTTTTAAATTTAATCTCTAAAGGTTCTTGGGACCAGCGTCTGTCTGCAAAGGAATCAGTTTGTTGGGAAGATGCAGGATTTTCTTTATCCTGTGGAAGATGGGACTCTGCATGGAGCCGACCATAGATGGACCATTGTCGGGACAGATGCCAACAGTTCCTTCAAGAGAGACCCTTTGTTTTCAGATATAAATAAAACATTAAGTATATCTTAGCCTTTGCTGTTGGGAACAGCTCTTTGTAGCAAGAAAAAACATATCTTCAAATTTTATCATCATTTAAAAATATTTCAAAAGCTACAGCTTGACATATTTTGGTAAATCTATTGACTTCTCAACCAGGTAGAGTTTTGTTTTGATTTGGGGTGTGTGTGTGTGGGGTGTGTGTGTGTGTGTGTGTGTGTGTGTGTGTGTGTATGTAATACAAAACATTGCTGTAGGATGTGACATGTTATCAATGTATCAACACATACTATTTGAGAGTGAAATAGTTTCACTTCTCTCATACTGCATCTTTTGTTAGCATTTTATTCACTAAATATGCTGGAATTACTAGGTTCTCACAGTCTGACTTTCCTTCCTCTCACAATGTTTCTGTTTTGTTACTAAATGATTTATTCCTAAGCATTTGCAATAAGTATAACTTTGTAAACAAAGGCTCTAGTCTGTCCATTTTGAGACCCTAATAACTCTTATTTTTCAAATGGTTATGGTACATAGATTTGTGGATTTTTTTAATTTTACTGGAACCATTGCTACATTTACAAGTTGTCTCTTCGCCACCTCCCCCCACAGATGATTTCCAGTGGAATTAAATAACTTGGACTGCCTATGTAAAATTCATCGATAAGAAGTTTTCATAGGAAAGACTAACTTTCTGGGTATCCGTTGTTCATGAGGGCAGTGGTATGACTTGTAAGACTTTAATTCTTCATTACTAAGCACTTCAGAGTAGTTTGTGGGCCTATACACAGAATCCTCCTGTTCCATCTAACACTTGATCTTAAAAAAGACGAAATGGTACTCACAATACAAATGCAAATACAAACAGAATATAAAAAAAAAAGCACAATAAATAACACAATTAAAAAAACAAAATATGAAATCTTTCTAATACAATCCACTTTCTATATGATTCATTGACTTGCAGGATTTAAAATTATAGCAAACCAGTGGGAGAGAACTGTGTTGACCTGAAACAAACAGACTGATAGAGATTTCTCCAGTAAAGATGGGCTTACTTGAGATCAGGAGAGAATTGCAGTTTGAGGTCTTCAACCATGGTGAGCCATGTGCAAGTCTCCACAGGCACAGGAAGGAGAACATTTTTATAGAGGGAAAGGAAAGTTAGGAAGGAAGAGACTAAGGTAAACAAAGAGTACACGGCTTCTCATTGGCTGAGTCCTTTGCTGGGAAAGGAGAGACTTTCTTCTTCCTGCTGGGCACTATTATTGTCTCAGAGTGTAAGAGCTCCCTCTTCCAGTCCCCCAGCTTTATTCAATTGAGTTTTCTGTTTATTAATTTTTTACATGTGGTAGTTGAGAGAGCAGCCAAGTTACACAGCATACATTTTTTTCCTCCAATTTTCTGTTTCACTAATAAATGTCCTTTGCCCTTGTAAGTTAGTGGGCAGAGTATAGGGAGGTTTGGAGAGAGAATCTGAGAGGCAAGAAGCCCTTTACATCAGCTTTGACTCCCCCCTGTAGGCAACACAACCTTCAGAAACTCATAATATATTCAAACAAAGCAACATAGTCTTCTGTACATTGCCCGAGGGGGCGGAATACCTATAACAAGATTGCTAACGTGGTTGCTTGGTATCTCCTTATTATTATTCATCTTTTCTAATTTAGTGCAGCTATTCCATCTGTGCTGTTGGGTTTCTGCTCTCTTCCCACAGCTTCAAAATCTTATTTGTTCTAAATGGCTTATCAAGATGCGTTCAACAAACAGAGTGCCTTTCCTAAGAATTCAAAGGCTAGTTGCTAGAGTGATAAAACATGCACCCCCTTACGTTACACAAACCACATTTACTTCTCTGTAAAAGGAAGGGGGCCGGTCAGGGCATGTAAGACTCTCAGATGTCAACATGAGGGGCAGGTTTTGCTACTGAAAAGCCAAAATGTGAATGAATCTTCTTGAAATTAAGGCATAGGCCAAATGTGTCGAGTTCTTCTTGTTTTCATAGAACCAAATCAAGCATTTCTTCTACAAAATAAGACAATTGTAGAAATCTAGGTTGAAAGTAAGCCAATGTTTATATGAATACATCACTGGAATTAATATTTAGAATGATGGAAATCAGCATATACAGGCATGTTAATATGTAATACAAACCACAGACAGCTAATATGTCATATGTTTTATATATATGTAAATATAATATGCATACATGTAAATAGCCAAAACATATAATATGTTCTATGTGCATAATGCTATTCCATTCAATCTGCTTATTTAATACTCACAATAATCCTCTGAGGTATGTGCTATCACTATACCATTTTACTGAGGGAAAACTGAGGCCCAGATAGGATACTTTTCCAAGGTCACAAAGGTAATAAATGATAAGGAAAGGATTTCAACCCAGGTACTCTGGCCTGAAAGCTATTGAGTTTAACTGCTACACAGTATGGCAAATTTGATAGCCAGATATTGTTTGTATTTCACCACGGATGTCAAGAATCCAAACAAAAAAGATATGTAATCAATAATAGATATGCATATTGTCAAATATAATCTATTTTTAGATTTTTCTCAATCTGATTATTAAGCATTCATGCACTTTTATGCTATTACTTTAATCTTATTTTTTACTTATTATATGAATTCATTTTAATTGGAGATGCAGATTTTTCACATTTTCCTTTTTTAAGGATGGACTCCATGATTCTATCACCACCTAGACACACCCACATACTATTTGTAATGCACATAGTATTCTGACCTTGGTGAAATAGACCTGCACAAAATATTTAGTCACAAATGACCATCTTTATGATGTCAAGAGAATCCTGGGTGAATTTTCTAATCATGAGTAACCATACACAGCCTAATGTAAATACTTGTTGTGCAGTTATCTCCAATTTTAAGTCCACTTGGTATCACAGCCCTTTTTTGCTGGCCTTTAAAAATATCTTGTTTTCAGTTAAATGTTTTTTTTAAGAATATCATTTTTAAATATTTTATTTATTTTGTTTGTGGGGATTTTTTTGAGGGGGAGATAATTAGGTTTATTCATTTATTTGTATTTGGAGGAGGTACTGGGGATTGAACACAGGACCTCGTGTTTGCTAAGCATATGCTTTAACCACTAAGCTATACCTTCCCTCAAATAATATTATTTTTTAACAGAAATCAAATCTCTATTTATGGTAAACTGGAAAATACTGTAGGATATAATATACTGAAAGATACGTCTGTGCTCTTTGCAGAAAGGACAACGTAACAAAAACAGTGGTTTTAAATAACAAGTTTAATTGCAAACTGAACTTATCTATCTTAAAATGGCTTTATTTTAGTATGCAAAGTTTTACTAACATTGTCACATATACATTTTAAAAGCAGATAAAACAAAATTGTTCACGAGATGGTATTTTCCTCTTATAATTGTAAATTTACTGTGTAGCAAAGAGAGTAGGGAGGTCAAACATCATTTAAAAACACAGAAGTTTTTAAAAATCCATTATATATATATATATATTTTAAGGCAATTTATGTAAACTGCTTTGTCTTGCAGATATAAGCACAAGCTAAAATTTGAAAATTTGTAGCAAAAAAAGAAACAAATGACATCACATTAAAATAACTTAATAAACATGAATATTTATTCCAGACTGTGGCCATAATTAGTACTTTGATTATATATCACACCCTCAGAGTAATTGCTATTTCAGGAGTCTATACTTTGAGTCTGAGACATGGTAATAAGTTACTAGGACAATCTGAAATGTGGCTTAATGTTCAAATCATTCAGGAAGCACTGCTGAAACAATTCACAAATAGGGAAACGGTGTGTGGTTCTACCAAATGATTCAGTGTTTCTTTAAGCCTAGAGAAGTTAAAATTTCAAAATTAACACTTTGTAGATGATTATCACTGAAAACGTATGTTATGCAATCTACTTATATAATAGGTCAAAAGTAAGAGAAATCCAACACAACAAGCAAAGCCCAAAGTGTTTTGTGTCTCATTTCCTACCCCAATAAAATGATTTGAGCTGGAGCCAGTAGCTCGACATGGAGCAGAGTTAAGACTGTTGAATCAATTTTAGAGGTTATTGACGATATAAGCAGAAGTATCAGTTTTAGAGGATTGATGTTCTAAGTATCTCTGAAAGACCCAGCGTGGTTGTCTTGCGCCTGAGAAATAGTTGGAAAGTTTTATTTAACCTGTTTTCTCTTATAGCAATGCTTAAGAAAGTAGGGATGAGAGTTGAGTCAAATCCCATCCTTTCCTCCATAGCAACACATAACCACAACTTCACTAATAATCAAAGGCATATTCATTGAATAGAACATAATTAAAAAGATGTAGAATTTTTGTTTTACTGATATATTATTCAATCCATAAGGTGGACATTGAGGAATGGTTTCTATACTCCGGCCATGGTACCCAAAATGATTTGACTAATATTTTTGACACAAAATAAAGAATATACAAATGGGACCAGTACTGAATTTCTAAATGAGGACAAATCTAATAAACAAGCAAAGCAAACATTATTACATGTGTTCAGATGAATTTCTATAGCTTATTATGAAAATCTGTTTTACTGTCATCAGAGCTACTAGAGATAGGCTTATCAAACATGAATGGTGATTAAGCGTTGATTTTCCAAATCTATGACGTTCAGTATACCAGAGAAATGCAATAGCTTCAACTCTGATTTTGGAATATTAAACATTGTCTTCTTAAAATTTCTAGCAAAACTTTCAACAGCGTCCATTAATACATTATATTGGACAATTTAGTCTCTGAATTAATCAGAGTCTAAAGACTAAATTAAAATCACTGAGAATGTATGCATCTTTGTTTACTTATATAAAATCTTTACAAAATGATACTGGTCAGCAAAATTAGAATTAGAAGGTGAATATGGTAACCTTAATTCTAATATTGCCTTTTAAAAATATAACTTTACAAATAAGTAAAGTTTTTTTTTTCAAACACATAGAACATTTTTTCCAGTTCAAAAATAAACCATTTAATGATGATCTACTATTTAACAAGTATATCTTCTAGAAACAAAAACACACAAATAATGTACAACCAGGCATTACTTTTTTTTTTTTTTTTTGGTTTGAGAGGTAGCTTTGTGAAAGAGCAAACAGACAAACAACAACAACAAGGAAAACAATGCAGAGGCATTCCAGATATAATATAAAAATTTGCAGATACAGAATTAGGGCAAAAGGAGGAGTGTTTGGAAACTCAGGTAAGGGTTGACTAAAGAGGTGATACCCGTGATGTGGGTGTTGTGATGTTAGTGTGCTTGTTTGACAATAAAAAAAGAACTCTCCAGGAATGTCCACAGGCAGAGAAAAAATGCGTGTACATAACATGACAGTTAGAATCTATTTGGAAAAGTGAGGTTGTGGAAATCATAAATGATGGGGAAAAAAATCCGCATACAATATTCAGAAACTTATGTCACTTTTGGAAGTATTGAATGATATTAAACAAAGAAGTATGAGTTGAATAGATAATACATTTTGCAGGGGATTAGTTTTGGAGCCAGTTGGCCTGCAAAAGTAAGATCAGAATACAGTAAAACATTTTATTGAGGTCTATTGTTAAGTCTCTGTTAAAGATTATTCTAAAACCTGTCTTAAGACAAGATAGATGTGAAAAAAATATGAAGCTATATGAAGTATATTAGAGAAATAAAATTAAAAAAAAACTCATTCTCAAAACCATTCAAACTCAACATCCATTATGTCTCATCATTTCTATCTGTAAAATATAATTTGCCTCTATCCAGTAATCTTTGCATTGTCACAATTTTAGTACAAGCGGCAATCATCTCTCACCTGGAATCCTGCCCCAGATACTTCATTATAGTCCCTCTGACCTCTTCTGAACCTCTCTCTTTACTAAACACAATGTGTTTTGTAAAACGTTGTACAAAACTTTGTCCAAAACACAAGTGTGATCATTGATGCAATTGGAAGTGGAATTGTGCACCAGTGAAGGCCAGTGAAGACCAATTTCCTTAATGTGGTCATGACCGCTCTTCATGGTCTGGCTCCTTCCTATCCCCCCAAGCCATCTGCAGCATTGCTTACTCCTTTCCAGCCATGCTAGTATCCTTTCTCTTTTTCATAGGGTCTTTGCTCTTTCCCTGGAAGGCCAAACTGTCCCTTCTGGTTGAGCTGAATGTTATTTGTTCTTCAGTTATCAGCAGAAGCATGGCTCCTTTGAGGAATAATTACTGATATCCCTAAGGAAATTAAATGCCTCTGTTTCACATTCTCATAGGATTAATTCTTTTCCTTTGTAACACCTCTCATCTCCAAAATTTTACATGCATTTATGATTGTTTGATTGATATTTTACTCTTTCATTAGAATGAAATGACATGGAAGAGGGAATTGTTATGATTTTGTTGACCAGACTCTACCCTTCCTTGACATATAATAGGCATGTATTAATTATTTTTGAATCAATCCTCTAAGGCTATATTGTAGAAGTTCAGATTAGTAGACTAAAATCATTCCTTTTTTAATAAAAATGAAGAGTGGCTAAAAGTTTTTCAGCAGGGGAGTTTAAGTAATGGAAGATGCATTGTAAGACAAATCTGAAATCAATACGGAAGATGGATTAGGTAGAAGAGACAGAAGATCCAGAGAGCAGGAAGGGCAGTGAGTGAAGGCAGGCTAAACTAGGAAGCTGCCAGTTGGGAGGAAAACATGGAGACCCAGGAAAAAAATAGACTGTAAAGGTAAACAAGGACAATTTTAATTAAAATGAAAGGCACAGATAAAAACAGCCATGGAAAAAAGAAAATGTTTTAAATATGAATAAAATCAACGAATACTATTAACTTTCTATAATGTATTTGGAATTTTAGATAAACAATATTACTAAATAAACAACTTATCAAAAGGGAATCAAGAAGAAATTAAACTTTATTCATTTAACAATCATTTAATATTTTAGTAGTTAAATATCTTCTCATAAAGAAATGCCTGGGACTGTCCTTGGCTGAGGGTCCCTACATGAGAAGGGCTCAGAATGGAGTTGTTTGGGCTAAGAATGCAGATCTCTGTGAGTATGGACAGCTTTAACCTGGGCATGAAAGCCCCAGGGTCTGGCCCCTTCTTTTTTGCCACAGTGGATACAAGCCTGAGTTTGTTTTTTTTTTTTTTATCTTTCTGGTTTTTTTTTTTTTTTAATGTAAGTTTTATGTTCTGAGACAGGTTGTGCATTCTCTGATTTATGCCTCGTCCCCCACCCAGCAGCCGCCTCTTGTTCATATTACTTGCCTGGATATTGAAGGCATTCAAAATTATAACCACTTCCTCCAAATGACAATGTTCTAAACTTTTCTTTATCCAGTGTTGATCTCCAACTTTGAAATATTGGAAAAGTCACTACATAAATATTTATAGCAGTAGTGTTTTCGAATATCTTTGTTGTACATTTGGAAAAATTTAACATACCAAATGAATAACAGAGATTTCTCCACGTCTGCATACTCAGTGTCAGATTAAAGTGCCAGAAGCAATTGTTGGTTGTTTCAGTTACCAGGACCAATATTTCTAGTAGCCTTTCACTCACAAAGCCATCAGAATTGACTTCGTATAATTTGACCAACTGTATTTTAATTTTCTGAGATTTTCTTTTGCAACATATTTGATATTTCAGATATTACATGGTATTTATCTGAGGTAAGCCATTTTTATTTTCAAAAAATGGACTAATTTTGAGTAACTAATTAGAATTGGAAGCTAAAAGGTTAATAACATTAAACAGGACAAAAAAAGCATTCAATTATCATTAGTTATTATTACAAACAAAAAAATTGGGTATTTATAGCATGTGGATACATAATATATTTTACAGAATATGGGTACGTTGCTACGTAGAAAGACAGATGGATGTATTTCTGTGATTGAAATGAGTTCTTCACTTTGAAATGAATTCTCTGGACAAGTTCCATAGAGAATAATAGTATTATATCGTTCAGGTAATCCTAAAGTGGCATTTTAAAATTAATTGCTCTAAGCCAACCTATATTTTGAGAAAAATTATATTAAAAGTCATAACTAATTATCTCCCACTTGCTATTTAGCTCCAATATGATCTCTCATTTGGTAGCTCAGATTGAATTGATATTTGTCTGGATATTTTATATTCATAATTTGCATGTTCTCTCACAGATTCCATTAAAACAATTTTTATCAACTCACAGATAAAGAAAACAAACTAGTGGTTACCAGTGAGGAGAGGGAATGGGTGAGGGGAGAAAAGGGTAGGAGACTGAGAGGTACAAACTACTATGTATAAAACAAGTAAGCTACAAGGATATGTTGTCCAGCACAGGGAATATAGCCAACACTTTACAATAACTATAAATGTTGTATAACCTTTAAAAATTGTGAATCACTATATTGTACACCCGAAACTTGTATAATATTGTACATCAACTAAACATCAATTGTAAAAAAAAAAAAAGGATTTAGCAAGTATCTTTCTTCAGAAAAAAAGCTGGGTGGCTGATTTCTATTGGACCACAAAAGCACCACTTTCTTGGTCTACAGCAGCTCTGTCAGCAGAAATAAGGGTAGAAAGACTGTATTTGCATGATGCAATCCATGGAACAAGAGGTTGGCTAGAACTAGAATGAGCTCTGCCCACCGTGGCTGGCTGAAAGGGTCGGGAGGAATGACAAGAAATAAATAAAGGGAAAAGTCCCTCAGTTTTGACTAAATCAAAATTTGAAAACAATATATCTCACACCAAAGTACATGGGAAGTGTGACAGCTTGAATTAGCAGCCCAGATTTTTCAACTTGCATCAGTGTCTTTCCACGTGAGACGTCTCAGTTCCTCCCAGTCTACTAATGAAGCAGTAAAGGTGGACTTCAGTTTCCTACCACTCACATCTGGGCCCAGCATGTTTTGCTTTGGCTGATGGAATATTTGCATTTGCCACAGGCAACAAAGGCATGGAATGTACTCGTGTGGTTGGTCTTTAGCTCTTCCCCTTCTGCTATTACTGTGAAAAGCACCTACCCCACTAGCCTACCTGTTCAATGAGGATGAGAGACATGGAGAGCAGACCAAGCCTCTCACGTGCTGAGCCAGGAGCCAGAAGTGTGGGACCTCATTTCATCCCGGCAGGAAGTGCCCGCTTTGAGAGATGCATCTGATGAAGCGTCTATTCACCAATGCAGCAGGAGATCCTGGAGTCATCTAGCACCCAGAAGGAAGCCAGTGGATTTGAGGGGTAGTTCATTGTGCAGAATTATTGAGACAATGACTAATACATTAAGTAATAGAGGGTTCATTTTGTTTTCATCTTCACACATACACAAAAACATTGACAGAGAAAAGTAATTTTAGTAAACAATATTCAGAAAACTAGAGTCAGTTTCTAAAGAAAAGGAGAAAAATACAGTAGTACTTTATGTGATGGATGGAAGAGGCTTGAGTTAATGAAAGGAGATGGAAGAAGAGGAAGTAAGTAAATAGGAAAGGAATAAAAGAATTTTAGAGATGAAGGAATCTTATGGGGAGCTCATTTCAACTATTTAATTCCTCACAGAAGGAAATGATGTCAAGAGTTATTTGTTCTAAATCATTGCTGTTTAATGTCATGCCTGAGCCTGATATAAATATTACCTGGCTTTTATCCATGAGATTATTTTAATATATTATATTTTCTCTTAGGGGTAAAGCCAGCATTATTCAATTATTTTCCCTTATATATCGTTATATCTTATGGAGTTATAGTAGCTGATAGTGCTATTTTAAAACAACGATGGTTTTAATAAAAGATGAAGCAAATATTAACTCATTTGATGAGCACCATGTCAGTTAAACACAATATCAGTCCAACACATATCTGCCATACTCTTTATGTTGGAAACCTGAATTACTATTTCAGTTACAGAGCAAGACAACTCTGGAGAGTAGCCATAGCCTGCTCTATTCTGGAAGATGAAAGGAATCAAACATGATATTCCCCAACCAGAAAAACACTCACCTATCTCAGGTATATAAAAATAATTTAAAACTTCTTCAAATTTAAACAATGTAATTATTTAATAGGCCATGGCTTTATTACACATATTTATAATGTTAAAATAAACTTTAAAAACAACCAAAACCCAAAACCCAAAACCCACCCCCCAGCATAAAAACAGTGCATTCCTTGGCTAGACTGATGTACAAACAAAACATGTTAATGATTTTAGAACATTTGAATGATAATATCTATTCTTGTGTCAACTCATTCCAGAAGAACATTGAAGAGTTCCAACCACTAGTGACTTCACCATTCACTTGTTTCATGAGATCAAAAAAAAAAAAAAAATCATGAAATTTATGATATATCTAAAAGATACTTTAAATAGTAGTACTTTTCTAACTTTCTTTTTCTGATGAGTATTGACAGCCAGGAATCCTTAGACTGCACTGAGATGAAACAATGACCATAATGAGTCTCTCTCTCTCTCTCTGTCCCTCTTTCCTTTTCTCCCTCTTTCCCAAGGGTCATATATGTCTTGGTCCTGTAAGTGATTCTGTAGGTTATCTTCTTTATTTTTTGCCAATATACACTTGACTATATGATTCCTTTTCTGTCTGATTCTTTTTTTTTCCCTGAGACTACTGCTAAATAATATTCTTCTTCCTGATTCTGAGTACTCTGATAAATGTTGTTGACTTAAGGTTATATGTCCATTCCATTAACTGATCAATGTTTCTACCCTCCATCCTGATGCCAGGAGTTCCCATTGGCATAAAGAGTACATGTAATTAATCAAGAGAGTAGTCATCAATAAAACAAATCATTAAACAGAAGACAAAAATGTCAACACATGTGCAATCAATTAAATGGAAATTAAGAACGAATACCTAATATTTACATATGTCAGCCTAACTTGATTCCGACCATTGTAACTGCTTTGTTCTTACAGCTAGCTATTGCCATTTGTTAGTCATACAAAAATGCAGAATCATTTTATAGCCCAAAAGTCAAAATCTTGATTTTTATCTAGTCCTCTTCATCGTCCCCTTTTCTTCCCTTCTTAAATAATTCAGTTCAAAAACTTCTATGTGTGGCTGAGCAAGGTAGGTCAGTATCTGCCCGAAAAAGAGAGGTGAGAAACTATAGCATCCTAGTGGTTGTTCAGAGTTCAAGCTGAATAAGGAGGACTTCTGCCTGGAAGGTCAACCCCGTGAGTGTGATGTTCAAGGTTATAAGGAGAAAGAAGGGTGTCCCTGAGGTGGAGAGAACAAAAGTGGATGCTGGAGCATGAGTGGGGTCATCAGGGAGTTTACATAGGGTAGATTTTGGGTGTCACTTATAAGGGGAGAATTGGTTACATACTGCAGAATTGGTCAAATAAACCAATATATAAACATATGGGATTTTTTCATAATGTTCACATCATCGATTGATTGAACTTGCTTTTTATTTATAAACAGCCTGCAGTCATAGATCTGCTGGATTGAATAATCTTGACTGTCATTTGGGACTTCCTTCTCTTCTTTACTTCCATTTAGAAAATAAATTCTGCTCAGATCTCCTTTCCTGGCCATTTGCAGCCGGATAAAGATGGCAGAAATCCTCCCCTAGCAATGCTACATCCGTATATTAGTGAAGGGGGAGGGTCCTGCTAAAACAGGCCTCCGGCATGTTCCAAGCAGATCATTTCCAAGTCACAGAATTGCTGAGCTAGAGCAGAAACTTCACAGGGTTCTATTTCAGTGTTGAGAAATTGGAGAGACCAGCATACGGGGAAAAAATTGAGTTAAAAACTTTCAGTTAAAAAAAATGTTTTCTTAATACTTTCAGTAGAATAGAATAATAACCTTTTAAAAGCCCTTCTCAATAATCTTTCACGCAACATCGCACCAGCTCAACCGACAAAGACGCGGGGTCACTACTTTCGTCTAACCATCTATCTCATCTTTATCACTTTATTGACTTTCTCCTTTCAAATGTCTTGAATATTGAATTCCAATTTCCTCCTTAAAGACACATTTCTTATAATGATGTGCAAACAGTTACACAATGGTTGTTTAGGAAAAATTCATTATAGTCCATTACTGAAGTCACAATGTAGGTACAAGCACTTTGGATCAGACAAGGAGCTCTATTGAGTAAGTTGCTGCCATAGCTCCGATGTGGGAAGTTTCTAATAAAAGTTCTATTTCTGGGTAGCATATTTCAGTATGGTATATTCAGATGCTGCCCACTGTTTTTGTACAGCTTCTTTGTATGCTAGTATGCATATATGAACCTTCTTTTATAGAATGTATTATGCCCACATCAGAAAAACAAAGGATGGTGGTTTTGAGAAGTAGAAAATCAAGTAGGCATGCTTTCTTTCAATTTTAAAAAAAGTCTCTTTTCAGCTCTGTTGAAAAATGCACATTACATGACATGACATTTATGCTGAAATCAGGTATGAGTTATGTGAGAATGGAGGTTGAGTTTTGACAGAAAATTTTGCATTTATTACCTCTTTCTAAGGAAAGGTAATGAAGCAAGAAATGGTCACAAATAATAAGAAGCAGTTGAATACACAGCCATCTCTACCCTCAAAATTTTCAACCTCTATGAAGAAATATGCAGTTCTTTCAATCTTGTGTTAATATATGTAAAACAGTCTCCATTTTCTGAAGACTTTCTTATATGACCTTCAAATGTCAGACATTTCTCTGCAACTTCAGATAATGCATAATATTTTAGTTTTGACTCACCACTTGATTTTAATTCAGACTCAGCTCCCATAAATGATTTATTCTCTCTTGAATTTACTAATCTCATCCATATAAATTGTTTTTATGTTGACCAATTAGTTAATTAGAACATTGTGTTATTGACATCCCTTAGCAATAAGTTTGTAATGCTTATAGGTAATTTAGTGTTGAAGAAAGAAAACTTTTTTTTTTTTTTTTTTTTTTTGCTGGAGAAAACTTACATGGGCAGCCATTACATAAGGGAATGTCCTTGGTGAAATAACACAAATGGTTTTTAAAGCTGCACACCTAGGTATTGATAAAGTGAAACATTTAAAAATTTCTTTAAATCCAATTTCTTAATTTTTAAAACTACATTGTAATGGGCTCATGGGAAACTCAGTCCCAGCTATGACTGCTACTTGCTGCTTAGACATTGTACAAAAATTCTAGGTTTTTACACACATCTCCAAAGCACTTTGATGCTTCTTTGATCATGGTGATCCGTCCCCACTGGTCACCACCAAGAAATGCATTGTCTCATCTGAAAAGCTTTTATCAGGTTCTAAGAATCTTCTGTTTTCAGGCAATTCAAGGGGCAAGGGAAACTTTGATGATGCTAGAAAACATCTGAGGCTCAGTCATCCATCTACAGCTTTCCAGGAGAAAGACATACAGATGTCTATCCCCTTCCAAGTCAGGGAAGAAAAATAATCTCATCTCTTACTGTCCTGAAAGTTCCTTAACTCCCTCCCCCACCTCTCCACCCCTAAACAAATCTAATGCATACCATTTATTATGTTTGTACTTTTCAAAAGGCAACAACTGCTAATCGAATCAAGGATTATTTGCTTTGAATATTGTAAATATCCCTGGAGTGAGAGACTATGAAAAGTCTGGAACTACTTGGAATAGGAGAAGGGAAATAATAGGAACAAAGTAAAACAAAACGCATCACTCAACAAATTAGATTGAAACAATAAAAGATGATGGGAGGGCTCTAGGAGAATTTTCATTACCTGAAAAACAGTATCAATTGTCGTTTATGTGAGATTCCTATAAAAACAAATAACCCAAGATTGTAATGAAAGGAATATATAATTACGTTATTTTTTTCACAGAAGAAATTTAAAAATCCACTGATGTTATAGAAGGCAGTGCATATAATTGCTTGTTATTTAATCTACCTTAAATCAATCCTTAGGTAGTGGCAATAATTGGAAGAGTTTAGTGAAATGGGAACTATACAATTACAAAAATTCTTAGTCGTGTTTCTGTAACTAATATGATTGCGCAAAGCCAATCTTTAGGGAAAAGAAAACAACAGGAAATATACTTGGACTTAGTGGATTTATTTCTACTCTTTATTCAATAACATATACTGAGGACAAAATTTTAGGAAGTAAATTGGCTTACCTGAAGAAATTTTAAAAAGTTAAAACTGTAGGTCACATAGATCTTACATTCTTGTGGGAGAAGACAGACTATGAATGCATAGCAGATAAGACACATTCTGAGTTATTAAGAAAGGAAAAGGGAAAGCCTCGTGATTCCTGTGATTGAAGGCAGTTGGGAGACAGGTGTTATTTATCCAGAATAGCTAGGGGAAACCTTTTTGAAAGAAAACTTTTAAGCTGGGAACTAACTAAATGGTGAGAAAATCCATCTATGATAAAATCTGGATAAAGAGCATTCTAAGTCAAATTGATAGTAAATGCAACCTATAATGAAAAAGAATATGAAAAGGAATATATGTATGTGTACATATGGCTGAAACATTATGCTGTACACCAGAAATTGACACAGCATTGTGAACTGACTATAGTTAAAAATTTTTAAAAAAGAGTAAATGCAAATTGTATGATACAGACACAGAAGAAAGTAAAGATATTCGTTCCCTACAGATGCTGTAACAGATTACCATAAACAGTGCTTTAAAACCATAGAAATGTACTCTCTCACAATTCCGAAGCCTGGAAATCTAAAGTCACTGAGCTAACATCAAGATTCCGACTGGGCTGCCATCCCTCCAGAGGCTCCATTCCTTGCTCTTGCCTCTTCCAGCTTCTGATGGCTGCCAGCATTCCTGGGTTTGTTGCCACAGCATTTGTTTCTGCCTCCATGATCATACTGCCACTTTCTCTTCTGGGTCTAATCTACTTCTGCCTCCTTTTTATAAAGACACTCCCAATTGCATTTATGGCACATTCAAAAAATTCTGAATAAACTTTCCATCTCAAGATCACTAATTTAATCACAGGTACAAAGTTATTTTTTTCACGTAGGGTAACATTCACAGGTTGTGGGGATTAGGACATACGCATATTTGGCATCCATTAATCATGACACCACAACAAATGTGGCTGAGACAGAGGGATAGAACAAAAAGGGTTGGGGGAGCTAAGGTCCAATAAATAGTGATGAGTCAGATTATTTTGTTCTTTTAAATCAAGATAAGAACTTCACGTTTTATTCTGATATCAATACAGTTGAGCTTTTTTTTTTAAATTGAGGTACAGTTAATTACAATGTGTTGATTTCTGATGTACAGCTCAATGTCCCAGTCATGCATATACATACATATATTCGTGTTCATATTTAATACAGTTGACCTTTGAACAACAGGGTTTTGAACTTACAAGAAGGTATCTTTCAATGGTAAATACTACAGTATTACTCAATCCTTGATTGGTTGAATCCAGGGATGTAGAACTGTGGATATGGATATGGAAGAATCTCGGAAATAAAGAAACCCTGTAGAAGGAGGATCAGCTATAGCTTATAGGCAGATTTTTGACCATGTAGAGGGTTGGCGCTCCTAACCCCTACGTTTTTCGAGGGTCAGCTGTAGTAAGCTACTAGTGGATCAGCAGTGTTGGTAGAAGTTAATCAGAGTGACATGGTCAAAGGTATTATTTGGAAAACTCAATCTGACCTGTAAAGTACCACCCTGGTTACAGAAATATTATTTAGAAATTTGTTGCTATGGTCCAGAAACAAGCTTACTATGGCTCAGACTAGCATTTTAGCAGTAGAGATGGTAGACTCCCCCTATCTGGAATATAATGTAGACACAGTGCTAGGTGATCTATTGAATGACTGCACACTATATGTGAAGGAATAAAGCGAACACATACCAGCAAATTACTTTTAGACTTTTAGTTTGAGCAACTGAGTGCATGATAAAGTTACCTTCTAAGAAGTAGAACACCGGTGAGAAGTGGGTAAGTGTATAGAGGTGACTGCAGGTCTGATTTGGGCATTTTAAGGGAGATTTGTTTACTATACATCCAAGGAGCAATTATAGAAAATATAATTTGATGTTAAAGTTTCAACCACAAAGAGGGCTTAGAACTGCAGATGTAGAAATGGAGGCATCAGCACCCAACCAGGATACAGAGTAGTGGACAGATTCAAGAGAAAGTGAATGATTGGATGTATAAACCATGGAGGATGGACAAGTCAAGAGGACCTCAAGCTTTCTGGCTTTGGAAATATGATGGATTTTGGTTCTATTTATTGAAATAGAGACCATGGAACAGAGGAATGGTTCATAGCCCCACAGCAGAAAGCTAGGTCCACTATATATAGGTGGGGTTTCACATGTCTCTGAGATATTTCCATAAGATATGGTAGAAATGAGGATAAAAAAATTCATTTAAAGAGGAATCAGAAATCAGGGTGAAAATATATGAGATTTATTATCTTTATTGTTTTCTATGTGATATAGACTTGGCAAAACAAGAGGCTGGAGAATGATTAGACATAATTATATATGAATAATTAAACGTGAAGAATGTAGGCAAAGAAACATAAAGGATGACCATGTCTAATAAGAATGCATGATTACTCATTAATAGTAAAAAATACACAATAATCTTAGATAAGGTAAACTGATAAGATCCTGAAGAGACACAGGAGTATAGAAAAAAAATGCTTGGTGGAAACAATATTATTTTCTAAAGCTTTATCTTAATGAGTTCTTATTTAAATGTAAGTAAAATACACTTTCCTAAGTTTATAACATTTTACGTTATGGTTTTTACAGACTGTGTTTTCTTACCTGCTCCTTCCCAAGACCTTTGCTCTTGTTTTGTCTTTTTGTCTTTTTTGTCCTGTTCAACTTTTCAGAGCATCATATTAATAGTAGAAATTATACATATATGCAAATACACATATGCACATACACATACACATATATATATCCAATTTAGTCAATATATTTTTTCTTTTTCCCCAGTAGCTCTAAGTGTATTTAATCAGTACAGAAGGTTTATTAGTTCTTTAAGGAAAGGAAAATAATATTTCATAAACATTAAAATTATATTTTGAATATTTTTTTCTAAATCCTAAAAAAAACTGATATAATTGATTTTAAATGATTAAAAATGTACTTAATTCAGGTAAATGGTAGCATATGTTCTATTGTAACAGCTGGTTTAAAAACACTTATGTTAACACAAATAAACTTCCTATTGATGTAAATTTTGGCTTGTTCATGGAATTATTGACTCTATATGTTACTTTAGAGGCTACCTTGATCAATGTCCCATGCAATATGTAATCCTTAGCTGAGAACAGAAATTTCCTCTTCCTTAAAATTAATTCATTGTGTGCAGGTCTGCTGATTTCATCTGCAGTTGGTATTCTTTTCTTTCTACTTCCTGTCTCTCAAATTCAGATTCAAGCAAGTGATAATGCAAGAGATTCTCTGCAAAAGTTCCTTCCTTTTCCTCTTGTGGTCAGTAGGTTCTAAGATGACCCCTTATGATCTCTGCATCCTGTGAGTCATGCTCTTATGTAATCCCCTCCATCTGAGCATGGGTGAGACCTCTGACTTGCTTGTAGCCAAGAGAATATGTCAAATGTGATTGAGATGCCACTCCATGTCTACGTTATATTGTAAACATGATAACTTGTTTAATAGACTTAGTCTATTGCCTACTAGCCTTGCATTCTTTGATGAAGCAAGAAACTAAGTTGGGAAGACCCACTGGCAAGAAACTGAGAGCAACATCTTCCCAACAGTTTCCTAGGGATGAAGGGTGGCCTTCAGCTGACAGTCCCCAAGGAGCTGAAGCCCTCAAGCCAACAACTCACAAAAAAAACTGAATTTGACCAACAACTACACGAGCTTGAAAGCAGATTCTTTCCCAGTTGAGCTTCAAATGAGAACATAACCCTAACCAAAATCTTTATTGCAACCTTATGAGAGACCTTGAATAAGTGGACCAGATAAGCTGGGTTTGGACTCCTGACCGACAGAAACTGTGAGATAATATATGTGTGCTGTTTTAGCTGCTAAGTTTTCTGAAATGTATTATGCAGCAATAGATAACTAATATAGTTAACAGAATTTCTTTCCTTAACTGTGGCCAGTTTCACCTACGTCCCTGAATTTGTGTCTTTCATATTCATGTGAACTTCCCTGATCCTGTTAATCACTTTCAGCCCTAGCTCTTTTAGAATTACAAATGTATAAGTCTTTTAGACAGAAAGAAATCTTAATCTGAAAATTTCTGCATTCTAAGCATATAATTCTTGCAAAAACGCATCCCTCTTCAATGTTTAATGAGTAGTGTCTTCAAATTTTACAAAACGTGAAAATAAAAGAGGCAATACTGACATTTCAGACATTTTCTTGTTGTTGGAGGCTGTAACATATAGTTTATACATATACACCTACACAAATGTTTTTTGTATATATATTTTACACATACACACATGTTACATATACACATACAAATATATGTGTGTGTTTATATACAATTCTACCTTTATAAATTATCTATTTATGATAAATACATGCTAAAAATGTATTAAAATATCAACCATAGCCATGACTATTTTTTAATTTTTTAACATTGTAAATGCCAATACAAGTCAGTATTAGTGGACATTTTATCATCCTTGCTCCTAAAGAAAATTATGTTTCTATTTTAAGTGTGACACATATGGTAGTAACCTTTGTGTGACAATCTTGCTCACATTCAGCATTTGCGACACCAGATTGCCCCTTTCTCTGGAATTTGAGATGATGTGAATAGTAATTTTGAATTAAATAAAAGGCAGCAGGCTGTCAATTCTGGGTAGCTTTTTAATTCACCTGTTTGGAAGTCCAGATGTCAATGCCATAATGTTTAATGTCTTTTTGTGGACTGGGATGGAATAATTCTTTTTTTCTTTTCCCTTCTCTCCTTTTCAAATTTTAATAACTCTAGGGAAACTCAGAGGCAGTAATTCATGAGTTTCATGGAGAGTTTCAGCAGAGAGCTCTGTCATTTTTCAAGCTTTTAAAATACTGTTTTTTTTACTAAAGACTACATAGCTCTGTTTATGACTTGGTCCTTCTTTCATTCAAAATATCAGAAGGAAGTAATGCTTAATTTTAAATGTATGTGTGTTTATGTATATGTAAATATATGTATGTGTGTATGTGTATTTTTCCACAAAGAATTTATCAGAGGACATTGTGGAACATTTAGTGTAACAAAATATCATGTAAATATCTACCTTCAGATTTATGGGTGTGAAAATTTAAGTAAATTGGAAGAGTTCTTTGGTGAGATATTGAAAGAATATGCAGTAGATTCTCAACCTGAAACATCCAAATGTAATTTTTGGGGAAGCTTTAGGAATCTCAAAATAAACCAACTTGTACACAGTATTAACAACCAGAAGACAAATAAATATAATATGTGTTTCCACAAAGCTTTGGATAGGAAAGATTTCCCATATTTTTAGATTTTCTAACAAAGCTTGAAAACTAATACATTGAGTATGCATATATTCTCCAGCTAGATTTAAAAATTTTAATAATTTTCTGTGAATACTTAATCTTTTTAATTTCCCTATACATCATCTGATTTGCTATACCATCTGAAAACAGTTTGCCAAAATATATATCAGCATATCTTAAGAAAAAATAATCCTCCACATAATTTATGAACCCCATAGGACACTTATACAAATAAAAAAATCCATAATACAATTGAATAGCCAGATAATGTTTAAATTTCCCTATATCCACAACATTTTCTTAAGCTATTTTATTTTTCTCCACATTAAGATCTAGTTGAGATTGACACATTACATTCAGTGACTGTGTCACTTTAGGATCAGGGCTTCTAATGAACCAACTGAGAAATGTCAACTGTCAAATCCTCAAATAACAATCAAAAAACCCACCTGTTGGGAAAAAAAGATCATTTAGGTTTATTGAAGTAATAACCCATCCTGATAGATTTTGGTATTGCTTCAAAATGGGAAAATTAAGGAGGAATATTTATGAGTTTTTAGGGCTTCACTGAAAACCAAAGAACAAGCTGGGAGTTGGCAGTTTATAGCGTGAATGCTTTGGACTGGTTTGGCCCAATGAGAGGAGGTCCTGAAGTGACCCTGAATAAATTGCTAGTCCTGAAAGGTAAGCTAATTAGTTCATAATCTTAACTTCCAAGAGCTAGTATTTCCTTGAGCAAAAAGCTAAGTTGCTGCTGCTTCCTTTTCTCTTTTAACTGCCTGGACCCAGAACTGTTTTACACAAACATAGGTTTCAATTCTTAGAAACTATTGAAATCCAGAAGATAATGAATCTGCTATATAGATTCAAAAAGTTCTTGGTAGGAAAGGTTTTCCCCTAATTTTTAAATTACATATGTTTTTCAAACATACAAAAATATAGAATGATACAATTGTCATTCATTATAACAGATTCAGAAATGTTTAAATATTGTTTTATTTATACCTTTTGTTTATCTATCTCAGCATAGTCTAAGAAAAATTCCATCTCTTTGTATCATCAAGCTAACATCACACCTAAGAAAATTAACATAATCCATAATCTCATCCATCAGTTGCTGTAAATTAAAATTTTCTCAGTAGTCTGAAAATAAATCTTAAACTTTGTTACTTTTCTCTTGAACAAAGACCTGATTTTAGTTCTTGCATTATACCAGGTTGTCTCGCTTTAGATTCTTTTATTCTAGAACAACCTCTCAATGTACGTGCTGTAATAAAGTGTTGGAATCACTGGGGGGCTGCTGATATTTACATAAAATTCTATGTGAGTAAATACAAATTTTTTCCAATGTTGTTTTTAGAATATGTGTTAAAATGCATTTCTGAATGTAGCATTAGTATGACACACTGAATGGTTATTTGAGATTGCCTAAACCAGAAAATTAATTAAATTGATTAAAAATTGGATTAAGATTATTAATACAGATTTTACACTGCAGTTTGTCTGTTTTAGGATCACGCTTTACTGAATTTAGTCTAACAATGAACATTTTCTTTAATGAGATTGTATTTCATATCCTGGGTATCTGTAAAACCAACTAAGCTCTACCTGGCATACAGTTAATTTCTTAAGGAAACAACGCCCATCAGAAGTTTTCTAAATTATGGTTGGAATGAGTAAAAGAGCTTACAAAGCCATCTCTGCAATTTCCAAGCATATTTTTAAGATTACATCTATACCATCTGGTACGTATTTATTCAATGCCTGACCTAGAAGGGGCACTTTTAAGGCACTAGGGACAGAGCAGATGACCTCTAGTTGGTTTGGTTTGAGAAAGGCTTCATTTGCTCTTGCAGGGATGCAGTTTTCTTGTTTGCTTGTTGATTTTCCCTTGTCCCTGCTCCAATAGATCTTCACACATATACTTCCTGAGAATACAGAGCTTACAAGCATTCACCCGACAGCTTAAAGCTTTTTGTTTGTTTGCTTTTGGTTTTTCTCAGTAGAGAAAGATCCCTGAGCAGGGCTCTCTGTCTATACTCTTCCCATGCCTGGACCACTGATGGTGCTTCTCTTTTCTCCAAATCTTTATCAAGACCGGGGAAATTCTACTGAGATGAGCTTGAAAGTGGATGCAGACTATTTTGTGCCTGTACTCCCCAGAACATAAATGTCACCACCACCACTGCCCACTCAGCCCTCAGCAATTCCTTAGAAAACCTCATCTGAACTCTCCTTACCTGGTTCCATGGTCAGCTGTCTTCCTCCTGTCCTCTGACCCGGATGAGTCAGTGCTCACATCCTGTATCTCCCTGAAGTAGCTTTTATCATTAGCTTTCAGGCCAGTTAGTAGCTTTGGGAATTCAGCTCTCTTCTAGGTTTGAAAAAATTTATAATTTTACAGACTGGCCACTTTTCAGTTTTTGCTGGTGTGGAATCTACATTCTTTTCAGATTTTTATGTTTTAGGCAATAGCTGAAAGTTCATGATGTTTAGTTGTGTTGTTTGCCTTCTTACTGAGTTATGAGCTGGCTCGTTTACTGTATCCTGGATGCAAATCCTTTGTAAGGCATGTAGATTTTAAATATTACCCAATTTAGCGTCTTGCTTTGTCATTTATTATTTTTTCTAAAGTGTGTCCTCTAAAAAGTGGGAGATTTAAATTTCAAGGAACTGAACTTAAATTTATTCTTTTATAGTGTATTTTTTACATCCTATCTAAGAAATCTTTGCTTAACATCAAAGTAACAAAGACTGCATCCTATTACTTTTAGATTCTTGGTAACTTTAACTTTAATGTTTAAGTCTATTTCAATACTTTTATTTATTGTGTGAGATAAGCATGAGAATTTTATATACAAATATATAAATATAAATACATATATCCAATTGTCTCAGCACCATTTGTTGAAGTGACCTTCATTCCCCATTAAATTCCTTTGATAAATCAATTTGCCATTCTATTAGTTTCCTGGGGCTATAGAAACAAAGTATCCCAAACTAGGCAGCTTAAACAACAGACGTTTCTTAGTTCTGGAGGAAAGAAGTCTGAAATCAAGGTCAGCAGCAGCACAGCTGACACTTTCTGAGTGCTGTGAGCGAGACTCTGTTCCGTGTCTCTGCTGGCTTCTGGTGGCCACAGCCATTCTCCCTGCAGTGTATTTCTATGTCTGTGTCTATGTTTTCTCTTTTTATAAAAGCACAATCATATTGGATTAGGACCCATCCTAATGACCTCATCCTAACTTGAATATTTGAAAAGACCCTATTTCCAAATAAGATCGCATCCCCAGGTACTCGGGTTAAGACTTCAGCATCTTTTGGAAGGACACAGCTCAGTCCGTAGCACTATATATGCGCTGGTTTATTTTTGGTCTCCCTATTCAGTTTTGTTTGTCTATATATTTATCCTTGCACCAAAAGTATAATGTCTTCACTCCTGTAACTTCTCAATAAGTACTGGTATTAGGTGTACATTTTAGAATCATATTATCAAAATTTTCACACACATACACACACAACCCTGCTGGATTTTCATTCTGATGACATTTAGTATATAGATAAATTCAGACAGAATTGATAACAAATCTTCCAGTCTGTGGGCATGCTGTATCTCCTCATCTATTTATTTATTTTTATAAAATGCCTCTCAAAATGTTTTGCAGTTTCCAATGTACAAGCTGCCCTGGTTTCAACATACACCCAAGTTATTTGGTATTCCTTCCTTCCAAAGGTGGAAACTAATTCTCTTCCCCTTGATTGTTTGATGGACTTTGAGACTTATGTAAATGAAGAGAATGAGGCTAAAGGGATATAAAGTGACTTCTGATTTGAAGTCAGAAAAAGAATAGCTCCATGTGCCTTTCAATTCTAGAGGAACCAATCTACGATGCTACCTGCTCCCATGTCATGGAGAAGCTCTAAGTGGAGGAACTAAGGCTTCCTGATGACACCTCCCACCAGTTAATCATGTAACTCATGAATAAGCAAAGGATTACTGCACTTTATAGTTACTAAGTTTTAAAGGGCTTGTCATACAGAGTAGACATCTAAGACATAGGTCTTAGACAGAGTTTGTTAAGCATGTGCCTAAATTTTCATATTCAATGCTAATGAAAATGAGATTTTTGTATTTCAGTTTTAATTGTTCATATTTTGTTAAGTAGCATTAAATAAGAAGAATATTTTTGGTAGATATAGTTTCTTTGTCTTAATAGAGCACACACAGAATTTATTTTAATGTGACAGAAAATTCAACACAGATATTAGTCCACAGTGCATAAAATAATTACATTTATACAGTGAAAAGTTATTTTATTTTTTGAAATTACAGTAGAATTTTCACAACAAAAATATAGCCTAGTGTGTATTAGTAGAGTTTACTGTGTGCTCCATACTTATGTTACCTCATTCATTTCTCACAAATATCCCATTCTTCAAACATCTGTGAAATAGGGAATATTGTGTCATTTTACTGATAAGGAAACTAAAGCACAGAAAGTCTATGACATTTCCCCAAGTCACAGGGCTGGTAATTGTAGAGACAAGATTTACATACAGAGTTAGCTAAATCCAGAATCCACATTTTTATCTAGTGAATTATATAAACAACCTAACTAAAAAATGGACAAAAGTTCAAAATAGACACCTGGCCAAAGAAGATACGCAGATGGAAAATAAACATATGAAAATATACTGAACATAATATGTCATTAGGGAGTTACAAATTAAAACAACACTGAACTACCACTACACATGTATTAGAATTGATAAAATTAAAAAATATATATATAATACTAAATGCTAGTGAAGATGCCGAGCAATAGGAAGTCTCAGTCATAGCTGATGCAGATACCAAGCGATACAGCCACTTAGGAAGACAGTTCAGACATTTCTTATGAAGCTCAAGATGGTCTCATTGTATAATCCAAATATTGTACTCGTGCATATTTACTCAAATAGACTGAAAACTTACGTCCTTACAAAAATCTACACATGAAAGTCTATAGCATCTTTATTCACAATTGCCAAAAACTGGAGATAGACAAGAAGTCTTTCAATAGGTAAATGGTTAAACTGTAGTATATACAGACAATAAAATCTTATTCAGCAAGAAAAAGAAATTTGATATTAAGCCACAAAAAGACATGGAGGAATGCTAGATGCATATTGCAAAGAAATCCAGTCTACAAATGTTAGAAACAGTGTGATTCCAAATGTATGACATTCTTCAAAAGACAAACATTTAGAGACTAAAAAGGATCAGTGTTTGTTAGAGCTTCAGAGGAGATAGGGAAAGGGATGAATCGATAAAGCCCAGAGATTTTTAGGGCTGCAAATCAATTCTATACAAAACTGTGATGGTGAGACATGATATGCTTTGTCAAAACCCATAGAGCTGCATGACACAGAGCGAATCCTCATGTAAACTGTGAACTTTATTTAATTATAATGTATCAATATTGGTTCATCAATTATAACAAATGTACCATATTAATACAAGATATTTGTAATACCTTAACTGTGTTTAGTGGGGCAGTGAAGAGGGGGATATATGGGAACTCTGTATGATCTATTGAATTTTTCTGTAAACTTAAAAAATAAAGTCTGTTCAGTAATTTTGTAAAAATGAAAATCACCAGTCTATGTGAATACATCTTTGAGCTCCTCCCATGGCTCTGATAGGGGCAGTGCTCTGAAGTGACATACCTGAAAAACATTTTCTTCCAACTTCTCTGACTAAATCCTGATGCATTCATGGCAATTCCAAGAGAGTAGCGCCATATGTTATGTGCTTCTGTTTCATCACTGGTAGCTGGCAATGACTCAGACAGTATATGCCAAAAAGATGATTGGAGGAAGAAGTGACTGATTGAAAGAATGACAAAACAAATCAAATATTTGATCAGTTTACTTGTTCTTCCTTCATGGCAATCATAATCTTGTCTTCTTTCCATAAACTCAATGCCACCATCGTACCTAACGTTCTATTCTCAGCCTTATTGCTCCCTCAGTAATCCACCTTACCCATTCTTCTTG
The DNA here is from genome assembly GCF_036321535.1 of Camelus dromedarius. NCBI lineage: Eukaryota > Metazoa > Chordata > Mammalia > Artiodactyla > Camelidae > Camelus > Camelus dromedarius. The sequence goes on from NC_087438.1 coordinate 15,128,147, forward strand.
TCTGAGCTGTTTAGTGTCTCATTCCTCAATCTCACCTCACATATCAGCTTCATTACAACTGCTCCCTGTCTAGTGCTCCCTTAGAACGTTGCCATTGATCCCAGTTCTACTGACTCTTTTTAGTGATATATTGTAATTATTTCAGTATCTCTTTCTCCTGCAGAAGCATGAGCTAATCAAGACCAATACAGTGTTTTACTTATTTATTACAGTTTACCTAACTCTTGCAATAATGCCTGATAGAGTTATAAATTAATAATTGGTACCATGAATAAACTAATGAATGTTGCTGCCTTTGCATAAATCATGTCATAGAAAATCTCTGCCTGCCCATTTTAATAAATGCAGTCAATTGCAGAAAAGCCTAAGGCAGTAGGCAGGATTTGTAGGGAAGTAAACAAGACATAATTGCCAGAAGGCAAAATCATGTAATTGAATGTGCATAGGCTTTATATTAAAAAATATTTCACTTTTGTCGTATAGTTATGTACTTTATGACCTTGGGAAGTGAAAGTAATCACTGTCCATTTTCCCGCTGAAGAATAATGTATATATTGTTTGGTTCTTAGGAGAGTAAGTGAGGTAACCAGATGTAAAAGACTCCAATGATGCCTGGCATGTAGGAAGCATTCAAAAGGCATTATGTCTGGTCTCCTTAACTTTTATGGAAAGACTTGGAAACCTTGGGTCTGATCTCAGCTCTGCCATTGACAAGTGGTTGAGCTCAAGTGGGTCATGTAAAATCTTGGATTCTTAGTTTTGATCATCTACAAAAAAATCATAACAGCATCATATAGATGTTGTGGACATTCAACTCAATAGTGTATGTAAAGTGCTTAGCTGAGTGTCTATTACATATAGTAGCTCAGCAGAGAATTAACCAGTTTAATGTAAAATCTGTTAATTAAAGCCTCATTAGGCTGCGGTCCCAAAGTGGGAGGACAGTTGAGTTGGTACTGAGAATCCCAGAGGCTTAAAGCCTGGTGCTAAACCAGCTTATCAATATGCATTGGTCTTTGTGGAGTTGGTCTGGCCAGCATTAGTCTGTCACCTCCATGAACCAAATTAGACTTGGGGTTAAAGACGCTAAGAAGAGGATTTTTGTGGCAGAGATTTTCAGTGTGTTTGCATTACTCTCCAGTCCTTAGAGGTGAGCAAAACAGGAGTGGATCCCTAATATTGCAGTTTAAGTCAGGGGTGAGGTGCCCAAAAAGACTATTTGGGGAGGCTGACGTGGGTGCTCTGGAGATTAGTGGATGCAGGGAAGCCATGCCTGATGCTAATCTGATAAATCTAAGCATAAAGGGGGCAAAGTAAAGCCTAAGCTTCATTAGCAGTGTGCTGTGCTTCCACTGATGGGTGGACAAAGCTTTGTGCCTTGGAAACCAAGTGTATACTGAGAGAAAAGAGAGAGATGGGGAGTGAGAGATGAACTTAGTATCGGGATGTGACCCAGCTGTCAGAGAGGGCTGCAAGAACCATGAGGACTAAGGAGGAAAGACCTCAGGGGCTAGCCTGAAGCATCACTAGAACCAACAGAACTGTGTCGAAGGATATCCTTGCGTGCATTTTCAAGGAACCTGTTCAAGTGCCAGAACTGGCTGTCCCAATTACTAGAAAACAAGTCACATTAGATTGTACCCACTTCTATACATCCTGCTCCCTCCCACAAGCTTACAAAACTGGGTCAGGCCTAAGTTGGACAGAGTTTTAAATATTCAATATTTACAAGGAATGAACTGGATTTCTTGTTCCAGACTAGTATTAACTTGTTCAAAACCAAAACAAATGGAACATGTATGTAATCATTGCAAATAACTGATAAAGTTAAGGTCCCTGTTTTCTGTTTCATCCAAAAGTGTAAAATGAACAAATTGGGAAGGAAGCAATAATAAAAATCAGTTATTAAATTTGCTTCCTATAAAACCCAATTCATTCAATGGACGAATTATTTGTGTTAGTGACATGTCATAGTTATTATAAGAGATATGTACAACAATAGTGCTTCTTTGGGTTTTAATCCTATAAAGACAGTACTTAAATCAGTAAATATGCTTAATTCTGAATGTCTCAGCATACTTTGCCGTACTTTTCCTGTGGAAATTATCAGTGCTTTACTACAGTTGGGTGAGTTGTGCAAAACTATTGGAATCACAAACCCTCTGGCAATGGAGTTGGATTCAATCAACCCTTGACTGGCTACGTCTGCCACCAAAAAAAAGGGGTTATTACAAAGAAATTGTGATTGTATAATCCTATTTTGGTGTAATTAAAAAGAAAAGGTGAACGAGATCTAGATATGAGAAGATGGTAGAGGGGAGAATATAAGTTTAGGTGGTTTGACAAAAATTCAGACCTTAGGTGACATAAAATCTAAATGGTTTTACTGTTTTAAGAACCTCAATCCCCTTTGCATCTTGCTTTCTTTGGTGTCCTGACATAACTCTAGCTTTCTCAAAGGTTTGTGTGTTCATTGACAGGTATTCATCTGTGTGTATATATTTATACACACACATATACTTATTTATTCATTTACATATTTATATTTAAATATATTTTTCCTTTCTAGTACTTGTTCGTGGTGGTGGATAGTGGAATGTGTGTGTGTATATGTCTGTGTGTGTGTGTGTTTGTGTGTTTGAGCTTGGACTTTTTTTCCTGGTATTATAGAGGGAAGTAGCCATTTCATTAAGAGTCTCTGACATGTAGATATTGTTTGAGGTCTTCTCATAGCATAAGTTTAATCAAACAGCATCTGGTAGCGGTGGTTATTTAGCAAAGTTCATCTGCTCCATAGGAAAAGAGAACATGAGTCTTACAGCTATCCCCAATCCTTTTGTTTGCTTTTACAGTCCGAACCACTGTTGAGACACGTCACAAGAAAAGAATGATCATTGCCTATAATTAGACATTTAATATAGTGACTCACGAGAAGTTTTTGGACATTCAAAGCATCGATGAGTCAATTATATTTCTAATCTTTATAACTTTACTAAACAGTGCTGCTGAGAGTCATTACTCTTGATTAATAGCAAAGCATAATAATTAGAAGAAAAAGTCTATGTTTCTCTTTGCTTTCTGACTGCAGGCACATATGCCAATATTCAGTGGGACATCTGGGACATGCGGGCTGCATTTTTACACCTGCTCCAGACAGAAAATCTTCCCAATATCTATATATTCAATATAGCTAGGCAACAAAAATGGCAATTTACAGTTGGCAGCCCTCTGAACTTCCCTTCTCTCCTTGTGCCTTAATGAAATGATATATCTTAGCTGGACTTTCCAACACTAGGAGTTTCAGTTCCTGCAAGTAAGCCATTCAGTCTGAAATTGCTTTTATTTTGATTTCAAGTTTCACATTTTCTGTATCCAGAATTTTGCCAAAATAAACTTTGAAAAATTGTGACTCTCCACCGTATTTTCTCCATCCCCCAAACTGATGACATTTAGTTTACAATGCATCGTCCAATTCTCATTTGTATTGAAATGCTCTACTACTGACTTTGTAACAGCAAATGAGGCTTGCAGAAACTCCATCCAGAGAGTCATGTTCTTCTATAAATGTGATAATTGCCCCCATTTGAGTACTGATTCATTTGGCCTTCATATGGGTAATTAAGAACCACAAAACTGTGATAATCACCTAACCACATGGTATTCTGAACATTTGCAACATCCTATTTAAAGCATAGCAATTAAATTAAATACATCCTGCAAAAGATTTTTTTTTTAAATGAAAGGTGGTTATTATTTCTTTAAAATTTACACTTGAAGGTTGAAGCCAGTTTCTATATCATTCCTTGGTCAAGCATTACAGTCATAATGTATTATCGTGTTAATTAATAACTTAGCTATGTCTCATTGTACCATAATGTGTGTGAGAATTTTTTTTAGTTTCTTATGTACAAAATACAGAATGTAGATCTTTATTTTGATACAATGCAAATAAGCTTTTATTTTATATTAGGTGCTCATTTTACATGACTGAAAAAATAAGAGAAATACTTTGTTCATAAAAGATAGTATGATCAAATAGTTCAAATGTTGTAGATACCATTACTTTTCTAAGAGATTCTATTTGATTAATTGGTTAAATTGATTGTGATTATGTTTCAGTTTTCATTTATGTTAGTATAAGTCAACATAACCTAACGTTGAACTATATGAATGTTTTGCATTTGCATGAAACTTAATATTTGTGGACTTCAGCATCTCACTCTATCCATAAATTAATAATATGACATTTATGCCAATAACTTAAATCTCCATTATAAGAAGGCAAATGAGTAGGGGAGATGAGGAGGAGGAAAAGATGGTTTTATAAGCATGATTTAATCTCTTAACTTCCTTGTCAAAATATCTCTGATTTTTCCCCCCTTTTCAGATGTACAAAGAGCAACAATGAGCCCAGGAATGATGGTTTCCTCCAGCAGCTCCGGGGGATAAACCCTGATTGTTTTCAGAGTTTAATTCCACCCCTGCCCTTTATCTGTGTTTATCTTAGGGTTGGGAAGATGACCAAATTCTAACCACGGAGCACTCAGAAGACATCTGGTGTGAGGCTTCTGGGAAAGATTATACTAACATATTTAAGTAAAAGTACAGGAACCTAAAAGACCACTTAATTACTTAGGGGTAATGGATACTGTCATGTGAAAGCTTGGAACAGTGGCAGGTCTCTTGGAACAGTGTTAACCCAAGAGAGGCCACCCAAGAGACTCAAAGGAATTTAAATTCTTCCATTGCTCAACTATTGAATTAAATACTCCTCCTTGAATTAACCACCTTCCTCCAGAACTTTTATTTAGTGAGATAATCAACAACTTAATGACAAACACATTTTAGGTGAATGTTCTCTTTCTTGTAGACAAGAGTGATAAAAAAAAAAGTCAAAAATATCACAGCAAAATTGGACATAGCCTGGCTTATGGAGAATTTTCTCTAATTATGCCCCTAAGCCCCTCTCTGCTCCTGAAAAGGGGCAGCATCTTCTCTGATTGATATATTTAGGGGGAAAATAGCTGTAAATGATCAACTGAGCTTTATTTTTATTTTCAAGGCAAGAAATAGTTTCTCCCCAATATCCAATCCCCCACCCAAGTTTAGATGTGAAAAGAGATTTTCCTCATTATCTGAGGTCTTCAGACTGATTTTTTTTCTCTTTCCTCCCTATCATCATCTCTACAGATCACAAAGCCTTGTCTCTTATCTGTAGAATGTTCTTTGAGGATTTCTTTCTCCTTTGCCACTTCAACTGGCTTTATCATGTAAACAACAAACTCCTAAATCCATAGGAATAAATAGATGAGAACTTGGATTTAGATTCAGAAGAAGTGGCTGCCAATCTTTATTGTACTAGTTGTGTGACTTTTATGTCTAAGCACATGGTTTCCCTGCTTTAGATACCTCATCCCTCTCTCCTAATTCTATCCTGCATTTTGCTCCAACAGTATTGGCGTTGAATATTTCAATATTACCTGCTACACATAAATGGAATTCTGTTTTAATAAAATTTAAGATTCTTAAGGATATGGTTCACATTTTACTTGACTTTGTTTTCCTAGCATCAATTGCAATATTTAACCCATAAGTGTTCAACAAATAGTTCCTGAATTAATACGTGAAATTCTAATCATTATTAGTGCCATATACCTATTAATAAAAAATAATATTGGTATCTTTTCTACTTACTATTATCACTACATTCCCAATTATATAATTCAAGTGTGAAATAAATGACAAGGAAAAAATTAGACATTATAAGTGGGAACATCATTTCTAATATGAGGAAGAAAGGAATTATAATATAGATTCTCCTCAACTTACTACACAGTTACGTCCTGATAAATCCAATGTAAGTTGAAAATATTGGTAAGTAGAAATGCATTTAATACACCTAACCTACCAAATATCATAGCTTATCCTAGACAAACTTAAATGTAGGATGTATTAAGTGCTGAAACTAGATAGTGAGAACCAAAATAGTTGAATGGATACAGAATGGTTGTAAGTGTATCAAGATTATTGGTTGTTTACCGTCAAGATGGCATGGCTGCTGCTCACTGCCACTGCCCAGCACCGCCAGAGAGTACTGTATACCATGTGTTACTAGCCCAGGAAAAGATCAAAATTCAAAAGTTAAAGTATAGCTTCTACTGAATGTGTGTTGCTTTCACACCATCGTAAAGTTGCAAAATCGTTAAGTCAAACGATCGTTAGTCAGGGACCATCTATATATAAATGTAGACAGAAATAAATACTCCATTGGTCATTTGTATGATCCTTTTTTCCTTATATAGAATGCCAAATGTCAGATAGGATATTGAGCTGAAGAAAGGACCACCGAATGAGTCAAATAAGTGTATCACAAATCTGTCATCAATTCTGAACATTGGATGAAGCAGAAACCTCATTTTTATTTATTATTCTGAGTTTTACCATATCTCAAATCTTGTATAGAATTGCTTTGGATACAGATCACGAATCTCATTATTTTTTTTGTTCACATGGTGATTCTGATGTGCTCTGAAGTAAGGCTCTGGCACCACTCTTTCCATCAATTCAATACTCGCATTTTTATATTGGCACATTTCAGGTAAACAGGGAATGGCAAAGCTCCAAATCCCAATAAGGGTCAATTTTATTTAAAATTATATCATCCTTTGAACTATCAGTGCTGGTAGGTGGGAGAATTAGAATCAAAAAGTCAGAATCCTGCTTTGCTCTTTTCCCTGATCACAATCCCCATTTATCTAACTGGTCTGCTATGACGATCTGATGAGATAATTTGACAATACTTTGTACATTCTGAATTGTTATTGCTACTTTATTAATATTTCAAAATAATTCTTCCAGTCTGATCTTATTTCATTATTCAACCTCCTATTCCTGCCAACTATAAAATAAAGCTAAAGGCTATAAAATTTGTTGGCAGAGGGACCCAACATTCAGGAACTGTAAACTTTCCAGATCTAGGACCTGGGGAAAGTCACTTTACCTCTGTGAGTCTCAGTTTTCTTGTCTATACAAGAACTATATAACCAAGCCCAGGACTATTATTATGAAATAGTACATTAACTCTGTTGATACATAAGTGTGCATAATCAGTAGACAATATTTTTTTAAAAGCTGATAAAGCTGATGAATCCTCTTATGCAGGTTTTAAAATCCTCCTGCCCCACTTTACCTGTGTGCTTTGTGCCAGTCTCAACCTAAACATAACCAGTGCTATGGATGGACTGGCCTTTGTGGTTCTTATTATAACTGCAAGATATCCTTAGCAATAACCGTCAGGAAACTTTGGAAGAGAAAGGTTTATTACTTACAGGTCCTGGAAATTACATGACACATCTGGGGCCACACAGCGAGGTTACAGGGGGAGAGAGAGAGAAAGGATTCCATTGGCATTAAGGATGGGGGCCCAGGGTTTCCTGGGTTCACTTTTTACTGGTGAGTTTAAAACATAAGTGTGTGTATTTGAAGAGGAAGAGACTTGAGCCTCTCGCTTGTCTGATTTAGATGACATTTAGATGAGACTTCAGAGTTTAAAGAGTTAATGCTGAAATGAGCTAGACATTGGGGGCTGATGAGCTGAAATGAATACATTTTGCATGTGAGAAGGAGATGAGTTTTGCTGAGCCAGGAGCAAAAAGTAATAGACAAAATGTTTGGGTCTCCCAAAGTTTGTATTTTGAATCCTTAACTCCCAGGGTGACTGCGTTTGGAGATAGGGCCTTTGTGGAGGTGTTAAGGTTAACTGAAGTTATAAGGGTGGATCCCTAATCTGAAAGGTTTGGAGTCCTCATAAGAAGAAGAATAGAGACATGTGCTTGCTCTCTCTCGACTGGTACACAGAAGAAAGGCCATGTGTCCTCACAGTGAGAAGGTGGCCATCTATAAAAGCCAGGAAGAGGGCTCTCACCAGACACCAATCATGCCAGCACCCTGATCTCAGACTTCCAGCATACAGAACTATGAGAAAATAAATTTATGTTGCTTATGCCCTCCAGTCTATGGGCATCAAAACATCAAGTTGTGCACATCTTTGGGGCATATTAGGGAGGCTACTCTGCATGCATAGAACAACTGTCTTCCCCATTGGAATCAGTCTTGTGCTTGGTTCTTAAAATATGTTGTTCATTAATAAATTTAAAAATATCTTTTAAACACTTGCCAAAATCAGTGAAGAAAATGAGACTAAGAGCTATAGAAAGGCTCATACTTCAGGAGCACATTTGACAGGACAAAATACAGGGAAACAGGTTAAACCTAAAAATCTAAGCTTGGAAGTGGACAGATTCCAATCTATTATGAGTGCACCAAAGAAAGGAAGACTGTTAAACATTTATTATTGAATAATCATTACATTGCTATTTTAGGATGTTTTGTTAGTAAAATCAGGTGGGGTCTTTGGATAAGCTGGCATTGCATTAATATTTTCCTCTTTGAAAATGATGAAATAGAACATAAACCCTCACAACTCCAAATGTGGCTTCTATTCAACTTTGTCAAAGATGTTTTTGACTCATATGATGAGGGAAGCCTCTGTTTTGGAAATAGAATATGAAAGACTTACTGATGGATTGTATGAAGAGTTCTCAATGAGAAGAATTTAAAAAGACTTGTAGAATTTTCTTATTTGTTTGATTGTTTAATTTTCTATTTGGGCTAAACAAATAAATAGTTACTCTCTATGATGTAAGAGTTCTGTGTGAACAAATAGCCAAGCTGCACGGACTGTCACATTTCACGTACATTTCTCTTCTCCATCACTACTGCCATTGTTCAAGAATTTAATATATCTCTGAGCTATATACCACTTTAGTCACAGACTCAGATGCCTTGGATCCTAAGTCTCAATTCTCATGTTATGGTTTTTGTATCAGAAAAGATATATGAATTCCAGGTCTAAAAGTTAATGGTTCTGTGAATGGAAAAAGCTATTTAATGTCACTGAAATTTAGTTTCCATGAGATGGAATAATAATAACCACCTTGCAGAGTTGTTAGAAGAGAAAATATATACCAATTCTAATAACTTATATGTATTTGAGGAACTGATTTCCATGGGGAATACAGTTTTTTCAGTTAAATTATCCATATCTACCTATCTACCCATCTACCCTAACCCTATGCCCATATCTACCCTAAGCCTACATATCCTTCAAGTTTTGCTTTCTTACTTAGATTATCTTCAAGATCTCTAATTTGTAGTATTTTCCTTTTTTAATACAGTATTTATTATCCAAATTATTCGATTTGGCATTTCGGCATATGCTTCCCTAGACCTCTATTTGATTGGAATACAAAGTTACATCCCTGTATTAGGTTGGAGTTCAGTTAGAAGCCAGTCTCTCCCTGTCACAATGTGTAGAGCTTAGTCATGCCTGATCGTATTTTTGTATTTGTTTACACACTGTTTTCTTAGAGTTGACATGGTATTTTTTTGTTATAAACTTGAATGAATTAGTCTTTCTTCTATATTTATTGTATTTTAAAAGAGGCATCAATATAGTCTCTTTTGTTCTACATTTTTTAATATAGCCCACGACAAATTCTTTGTAAAATACCTAAAACAATTATTATATAAACTGCTAACTCTGGTATTTAATCTATAATTTAAAAAAAGATATATGATTGTGTATTTGTATGTGTTTGTATTTATAGAATATTTAGAGGGCCTATTGACATAATGCATATATTTATCATACAATATAAAACTAAAAAAAATCCTCTCTAAGTAAATAAGTTTATTATTAATTTTTTCTTGTTGAGATTGAAAATTGTCATAATCTATTTATATAACAGTGTGGTGACTGACTAGAAATTGTAATATGCATTTTTTATCAGGATTTACCATGTCTAAGAATTTAAATAAGAAAATAATAGGATCATTGTGCAAAGCTCTTTATCTTTACATGTCATAAAGGCTTTATGTGTTTGCAAAATCTTCAATATAGCAATGAAACTATTGAATAATTAGTTAAATAAAGTAGGGTATATCCATATTATGAAATGCTGGTCAGCTATTAAAGTATATATAGATAAATGTGTATTGATACAATAATAATAATAATAATAATAATAATGACACCTCTTATTTACATAGTGATTGCTATGTAACAGGAAACTTCTAAGGACTTTAATTACAATGACTCATTTAATCCTTACAACAACTATAGGAGGTAGGACTATTTATCATCAAGATTATACTGCTTCTAAGAGGACATGTAGAATTCTAATCTTGCGGTTAGAATTCTGTTGCTCCACAGCATTCATGCTTTTTAACCCCTTTGCTGTACTGGAAAAATACTCACATTGGAGTTATATTTTTGATTAGAAAAAAATAAATAAGCAAATAAATAAGCAAAAGTTAGATTATATGTACACAGAGAGAGAGAAAGTAAGAAAGAGAAATGAGGGAAAGGAAGGAGGAAAAAGGAAGCAGAGAAAAGGGAGGAGAGAGAAAAAGATACATGATTGCATTTTTTAAGTTTTTAAACATGTTTGCCAAAAATCAGTGATAGAGACATATGGATGGTAGAATGTACCCTGATTTGTACGTTATATTTATCTGCCTTAGGGAATTTTGGAAGACTATTTCATTAAGAGCAGCTGGGCCAATTTAAAACCCACAATACACCACGCAGATATGAATGGTTCCAGACAGAGAAGTGGGACAGGATATCCTAGAAGGGAATCTAACCACAGGATTCAGTAACATTAACTGGTAGCCTGTGATAGTGTTTTTCAAATGCTAGACAGATGCCTAGATTGAATTTCCAGTTCCTCAGAGAATGTGGCTAAGCAAGCTTTATGTTTGTTTGAAAAGTCAGTTTTTATAGTTTTAAGTCTCTATTTCTGAGATTTGTTTTACCTCATGGTTATGGGCAGAACTGTGCCTTCCCAAAATTGATATATTGAAATCCTAACCCCTGGTACCTCAAAACGTAACTGTGATGGTCAGTTTTGCTTGTCAACTTGACTAGGCTAAGAGACGCTCCCAAGGCTGGTAAAACATGATCTCTGAGCGTGTCTGTGTGTGACTGTGTCCAGAGGAGATCAGCACTTGGATCTTTGAGGTGACTAATGATCATCATCTCACCAACACATGCAGGCATCATCCAATCCACCGAGGGCCTGAACAGAGCAAAAAGGTGGAGGAAAGGCAAATTTGCTCTCTGTATGAGCTGGGAAATCCATCTTCTTCTGCCTTCAACATCAGTGCTCCTGGGTGTTGTGCCTTCAAACTCAGACTAAATTACACAACTAGTGTTCCTGGGTCAAGCTTGTAGATGGCAGTTCATGGGGCTTCTCAGCTTCCATAATCACAATGAACCAATCCTCCTTCATTACCTTTTCTGTAAACTTATATTTATACATATAATCCTGTTGGTTTGGATTATCTGGAGAACCCTGACTATTACAGTAACCCTATTTGGACATCAGGTCTTTAAAGAGGGAATTAAGTTAAAATGAAGCCATTGATGTGGGGCCCAATCCCAGTATGACTGGTGTCCTAAAACAAGAGAAAGGCACCAGGGAGGTGTACATCCAGGGTAGACCATGGGAAGAGACAAGAGGGCTGCCATCTGCAAGCCAAGGAGAGAGGCTTCAAAGAACCCAAACATGCTGGCACTTTGATCTTTCACTTCCAGTTTCCAAAACTGTGAAAAAATAAGTTTCTGTTCTTTAAGCGACTCTGTGGTATTCTGTTAGGAAAGCCCCTAGCAAAGTAATGAACTCACTAGGGGAGGTAAAGTTACTTGAGGGAGTTTTCCTTCTCCTATGAACATGATATTGGACTAAGAACATACTAAAGACACTCGTTGATTCAATTCTGTTCCAGAGGCAGAGTTCTCCAAGGGTGAACTCCAGACCAGCATCATCAACACGACCTGGAAACTTTTTAGAAATGCACATTTTTGAGCCCCAAAGCTCTGCTGAAACAGAGACTCTGGGGATGGGATAACAGCAGTCCATTTCAGCAAGCCCTGCAGGTGATCTGATTCCCATTAAAGCTGGGGAACAAGTATTTCAGATGTACTGAACCAGAGACCAGGCAGGTGACATTCATGAGTGATGCAGCCAGGTGTTAAGTCAACAGGACATTTCTGGCATTGTGGCAAACTAGAGAAGGCACACGTCTCCACTGGGGTCACGGCCAGCCAATCCAGCTTGTTAAGTGGAATCCTCTTTATTTTTTTATAAGGTAAGCAAGCAGAAGAGATTTGCAGATGGATATTTCATAAATTTTATATGTCAGTAGCCGATTCTAATATGTATTGGCCAACCAAATAAAACATATTAGCTGGACAGTTCCTTTCTCTATAAGCTCTAATTAATAATAAGGGAGTTTGGAGGAGGGCAGTGTAAGAGAGGTTTTATTTCCTTTTATATGTGTCAGATTTCTTGCTACTAGATTCAAAGAGAAGGAAATGAAAATAGATGAAATTGATGAAAATAGCAATTTTTTGGTCTTCGTGGTGATTTTTGTATATGTTGGACTAGAGACTTTAATTCACTGTATGTATATAACTCCTCGCTCTGAAAATCTCCAGTTTTAGAATTTGTGCTGTTCTTTGTTCAGTGTTATCATCCCAGGGCAGGGCTTGGATTTTGGTTCATTTACAGACACGGCAGGCATCTCTGTAACAGCATCTCTCAGGTGGACGGAGGTGTGTTTTCAGAGCCCTTGCTGCACTGAGATGAACTCCCACTGCCATCTGTGACTTGTGTGTGGGGATTTAAAGATGGAGATGTGCTGACCAGGACAGTTTCTTCTTCACTGACCATCTGCCACAGGTGCTGGAAACAGTGCCGTAGTGTTTAATCTTCAGATGAAAGGTTGAATTAGCTGCCATGAATTTCTTACTAAATTGTCATTTGAATGCCACTTTCTCTGGCAGAACCTAACTTAGTTGTTTGACTGCTTTTGTTTGCTTGTGTAAGGGTTTTGTTTTGTTGGTTTGTTTGGTTTGTTTGTTTTGCACCATTTACAAATGAATAGAGAAAGGAAAAAAATCAACATTTTATTAAGTCCTTGATGGTTATAAAGTAGGAACATTTGCAAGTATCATAAACAGCTGGCCTATTCCTCTGTCCTCTGCCCCCATCACCACCCCTATTCCCACCCCAGGACAATAGCTGAAAGCTGAAGGATGATGTTTTCTGCCAGCAGCTCTGCCAGAAACAGTGATGATTATGGGAAGAGCATGAAATGAAGTCATTTCAAATAAAGGATAAAAAGTACAAGTTATCAACTAAAGCTATAAAAATAATTAACAGAACCCTAAATATTTAAGCTAGAAGGGTTTAAACATGACAATTTACTTAAATCAGTTAAATCATATACCCAGCTCTTCATTTTGAGAAAACATGTTTTATTTTATAATCTAAGTGATTGATTATATTTGGAAACACAATTGTATTTAACAACAATCTTAAATTAATTAAAGTAGACACAGGGAAAGGAATTGTGATCTTTATTATAAAGATGTAAATATTAGCTTAGAGAGGCTAAATCTCAGATCAAAATAAGATAGGGCTAGAATTCAAACTATATCCTGTCTCAATCCAAATATTAAAAATTCTGCTACTAATAATAGCCCTTTTCCACATAATTGACTCATACTGTTCTTAACACACAAATCCCACAAATCAGATAACTTTGGATCAACTATAAATTTATTAACTCATTAATTCATCAGCAGACCCAAGACTCTAAAGGGTATTCTGCTGTAAACAGTTCTCAACTGATTAGAAGGGAAATCACCCTTCTTTGAATGGTTGATCATTTCTCCCCTCTTCCAAATTCCAACATTCTTTTTTAACTATAGCACCTTCCCCTTATTTTCTTCACAGCTCTCAGACTTGGTTGTTAGATACTCTGTTTTATTTTCAGCAGATTTATTATTGTATATGAGGGTGAGGGTAAGCTTAACATCCTGAGCATGTAGGAAATGAGACAGAAACCAGTCCCTCTATTTAACAGAGCCTCATACTGTAACTTCTACAACAAAATCAAACCCTCTGCTCTGAAGTTTGACAGCATGTTTTCTGTGGATTTTTGTCTTTTAAGAAATTACCTTTCTATGACATTTGCTGTATTTTCAGTTTCTGTTATTCTCGCAACATCTGTTAACTGGAGTTCAGCATGTGCCAACCTGAAAAAGAAGAATCAATCCAGTTGGATTCCCAAGGGACTTGAAAATTGGAGAAGGCAACTATATATATATAAGCTTACATATATGTATGTATATGTATATATATACATATATATATATGATATCATGCTATATGGTTAAAGGAAACATCCCTATTCTGTTTCAGATCAAACTTCAAAGAATTAGGTATTTTGTGGTCTAAGATCAGACCTGTGTCTACACAGACATTCAGTGAAGCTTCATAAAGATGTGCACTTCCTCTAAAATGGCCCCAGTGTTCTCTGAAAGAAAAGAAAAATGAAATCAGCTTGTTACATAATACAGTAACTACAATAGATACCTGTTTCCTCACAACTCTTTTTTGGACAAATTTCCATCCAGATACAAGACAGAACTATATAATCAAAGTAACTGATTTTAAAGCTTTTGGGGCACCCTACTGCAAATTAATCTCAAGGAAAAGAATCTCTACCACTGCATTCACTTCTCAAGAAGGTAAATTCTGTTTAGGTCAAGCCTACTTTTAAAGCAAATAAGCAGCATTTTGTTCTATGTCTTTCTCTTGTTTATGTTTATGTAGTGATGTGACATAGTGTTCTTTGGACTGAAACTTGAAGACAGACTACCTGATCTCCCAAACTAAATTCACATAGGAGATTCTCATTGTGACTGTGATATGGATTTATTGTTACTTTCAATGGTATGAAATTGGTTGCTTTACCTGCATTCCAACTGGAATGAAATTGTTTCAGTTATAATGAGATGCTGTGACCAAAAACAAAAACAAAACACTTCATATTATAGGTTAGGCTGACTATACTACTGATCAAAATATACTGCTTCCAGAAACTACGGATTGACCCTCCTTAATCCCATCTGCTTTTATAAACTGACATTTGAAAAATGCCTAAAGTTATCGTCATCAGATCTAAACCAATCAATCATTAGATCAGTTTTCACACAGATTGCATCAACAGTAAAATCTCAACTGTCCTATCTGCCAACAGTGTTTCTGAGCCCTCATTACTTTTCACTCATGGCTATAATTTCCATCTTTACTATTTTCCTTCCAACATTGGCAAAAACACACAAGAATTCTACAGTCTTAAGTTAATTTAAAAAAAAAAATCCTATAAGGGCATGTTTGTGTATATCAGAGAGAAAGTATGTAGCATAGTGTGACAGTCTCTAATGATGTGATGATCTGGGGGGAACCATCAGTGGATGCAACCTTATTTGTAATCCTTGGTGCTTTTTAAGTCCATGGAGGGGATCATCACATGGGAATGTACCCCCATACTCATTATCCTCCCTACCTTCTATCCTCTTTTAGGTCAATCGCACTTACACACCATTCTCATTCCCAGACCCCTCCATTAAGTTAGGAAAATAAAAATGAGGACCTCGTCTGCTGTCTCCTATTTTCACTAGATTTCTTACTAATATTGGGATAATTACGTGAATATAGCCCAAAAAGGAAAACTGGACCTTGTTTTCCGTCTCCACAATACTGCAGGATGCATCAGGACTTTCCATTGCTGAGACAGAAGAACTCTGAAGAGGAAATCAGCCTCTATAATCAGCAGACTCACATGCTATATATTCTAAACTTTTTATGTCTCAAGCAACAAAAAGGTCCCTTTATTTCACTTTCCCAGACATAGCGGTAATTGAATAGATCTTCAATGTTTAATCCTCGGGGGGAAAAGAATACTTTCATGTAGCATATATGGGCTTTTTATGAACAAAATCTGTGATCTTCAAATATAGATTTTCAGTATTCCTTTAAGCAATCTTTTTGAAGTTCACCAATTTATGACTATTCTGACTTCTCTCTTCTCCTTCAGATCATGAAGTTTCATCTTTCTAAATTAAGGGTCACCAGAGAACACTCATCAGTTCTTAGAAAGGGTTTATGGTTTACTCATGTAGAAAAGAAGTACCTAGATTTTGATGTTTTAAGAAGTTATATGGCAACCTGAACCTCTGGCTTCTCTCAGTGGAGTCATTATAAAAGGCAAATTCAAATTTACAAATTGTGAGCCTTAGCCTTTTGTCCCCACAATTCCTCGCACCCACTTCTCTGCCGAGAAAATGGCCTAGGAGATACAGAACCTTCTCCTTCTTATGGGAGTATCTCTTACATCCAGGAAACAAAACCAAGGTGGAAACACTGCCTACTGTTTTGGTGGTAGCTTAGTACATTCACCTCCATTTCATCCATTTATTTTGATCAGCCTCACTCCCTGTTCAAAATACTGGCTTTACCGGATGTGTTGGTCCTTTGAGGTACTAATTGGGCTGAACTACAGTCCCCAGAACCACCAAACATTGATCTTGGTTTTTCTGTGAGCGTATTTTGCAGATATGATTAAATTAAATTAAATTAAAATATATAATCATTAATTTTAAGAAAGGAAGACTATGCTGCATAATTCAGATGATCCTGTTTCAGCTAGTTGGAGGGCCTTAAAAGCAGGTCTGAAGCTTCCCTGATTAAAAAATACTGTCTATGGACAATAGCTTCAGCCTGTGCTCAAGGGTTCTGATCTACCCTCCTGAATATCTGTCCTACAAATTTCAGACTTGTCTTGCCAGCCCTGACAGTGGCATAAGCCAGTTTCTTGCAATAGGAAACTAATATGTGTTTTGTTTGTTTGTTTGTTTGTTTTTTAATAAAAGAAACAGCATTATAATCAACAGGATGAAATCTCTTTTCTTTATAGGGCTTAAAGTATAGCAGTAGAGAAAATATTAAACACCCTTTGCTACCCACACTTCTATTAGTTGTCTATTACTGTTTTAACAAATTACCACAGAATTGTGGCTAAAACCAACAAAAACTTAGTCTTTCACTTTTGAAGGTAAGAAGTCCAGAAATAGGTCTTACTGAGCTAACATCAGGTTTTCCACATGCTTCTGGAGTGTCTAGGAGAAAATCAGTTTGCTTGATTTTTCCAGTTCTTACAGGCTTTCTGAGCTCCTTGGCTTGTGGCCCCTTCTTCCATTTTCAAAGCTGGCAGTGTACCATCTTCAAATCTTTCTCTTACTATGATTCTTTGCCTTACTCTTCCTTATGAGGCTGCTTGTGATTATACTGGGTCCATCCAGATAATCTAGGATAGTCTCCCCATTTCAAAGTTAGCTTATTAGCAAACTTAATTCCATCTGCTACCTTAATTCCCCTTTACCATAAAACCTACTGTATTTGAAGCTTCTTTTCTATGAATTAAGAATTCAGATAGGGAAGAGCAGAATGGCTTGTGTCCCTCTACAGCAGCAGAGTCCTTGATGGGGAGAGCTGGAATGGCTGTGAGCAGCTGGGATGACTCAACTGGTGTTTTATGTCTGAGACTTAGTTCTCATGGCTGACCAGGTCCTCTGCTTTCCTACATGTCACACTTCTGTCTAGCTTTCCTAAACTTCCTCACAACACAGTAGTCTTGGGAAAGTAGGATTTTCTATGTGGTGAATGGCGTTCTCCAGATCTAATGCGGAAACTGCCAGGCTTCTTATTTTTAAACTTAAGTTATTGGATCTGAAACAACATTGTTTAACAGTGCAAACTTCCAAGTAGTGTGGACAAGTAAGTCCTGGAGATCTAATACACAATATAGTGAATATAAACAATATGGTACTAGAATAATCAAACTTGATAAGACACTAGATCTTAATTATTCCCATCACAAAAAGAAATAATAATTATGTGATATGATAGAGCTGCTAACTATCACTACAATGGCAATCCAGATTACAAAATAAAACTATATCAAATTAACATGCTGTACATCGTAAATTTATATATGTCAAATATATTTCAATTAAAAATAAATAAATGAATATATTAATAAGTAAATAAATAAACTACCAGACCTGAAATTTTCCTAGCATCGCTGTCTTGCATTCTATTAAACAAAGTGCATTACAAGGCGATCTCAAATTTAAAAGGAGGTAAAATAGACTTTTCTTTGACTGGGGACAATTGGATTTGAAAACAGGATAGGAAGGAATTGATGGTGGCTGTCTTTGGTCATGTCTATCACAGATTGCTAAATGTACTTATTTGGCCAATAACTAATCAAAAAGTAAAATTCTTTATATTACCTAAAACTTTTACTAATTGCCTTGAATATCACATTAAAGCTATTTTAGAAATTATAAAAATATAAATATTGTTTTCCCAAAGAGATAACAGTGATGAGTAGATAAAGAAGTTATTTTGCATCATATACTGGGCATCTGGAAATGATATAACACAATCGGAAAAAGACACTGGGCAGATTCACTCTGAAGAATTTCTTCAAAGAAAATATTTTGAACAAAATATATACTGCATTTTATTTAGAAATATATTCTACATATTTTCAGTTGCCAACTTCGTTGGTAAAAATAGTACCTTCAACTCTTTCATCTTTATACAAAAATCAGTGCCATATTGAAATAGTACAAATGTTTTTATTTTCTATAGAAACTTGTACTTGTGTTAACCTGAACTACATTGATTGATAATCTCTTCAATATTCTTACTAAGAAACATACTAAGGTTTCTTTTTCGTTAATAGAAAAAAAAATATTTTATTTATTTTATAATGGGGTAATCTCTAAATTAAAAATATATATATAAATATATCTATATAATATAAGATATATATATATATCACTTAGAAAATTGAAATATAAGTCACTTGGCCAAAATAGAAAATAAAGGAGAAAAAGTAAAGTTTTGCAAGTGATTCCTCTCCTTGTCTTCTCTCAGGATTGAACATAAAATGTATAAAAAGGGACACCTACATCTGATGCTCTTCTGGTTGGTCTCAAATCTACCCTGGCATTTGTTATATGAGCATTTCATCCATCTGAGTGTGATTTTATTGTTGAAGGGTATACATTTTTAATGGAATGTTAGTTCTAAGAGTAAGACAACTGCTTAACTGGTGTTTATCTAAAGAAAAAATATTCTAACATAGGAAAAAAGATACATTTTAATAGACATATTAATAACAGCATAGCAGTTTCTGTGAGACATAGTCCAAGGAGATTTGAAGAGTGATTTTGACCACTTTTTATTTATTAGCAAAATTTGGAGGCCAATTCTCATATGTGATACTATTCTGCATAACTATAGTAACGGTGGATTTATAAATTTTAAAATATAACTTTTAAAACTTTTCTTCTATTTAATAAAACTTAGATATTCTTCCTGCTATTACATTTTATTTTTAATTAAACACTTAGTTTTTAATTGCATTAAATATTAAATAATAGTATAGGTGATATGAATGTTTCATAGATTTGAAATATGATAATATATTCCCTTGAGAAAGTACAGTTTTATTTTTTTTAACATTTTTTATTGATTTATAATCATTTTACAATGTTGTGTCAAATTCCAGTGTTCAGCATAATTTTTAAGTTATTCATGGACATATACACACTCATTGTCACATTTTTTTCTCTGTGAGTTATCATAACATTTTGTGTATATTTCCCTGTGCTATACAGTGTAATCTTGTTTATCTATTCTACAATTTTGAAATCCCAGGCTATCCCTTCCCACCCTCCACCCCCCAGTAACCACAAGTCTGTATTCTCTGTCTGTGAGTCTATTTCTGTCCTGTATTTACGCTTTGTTTTTGTTTGTTTGTTTTTGTTTTTGTTTTTTAGATTCCGCATATGAACGATTTCATATGGTATTTTTCTTTCTCTTTCTGGCTTACTTCACTTAGAATGACATTCTCCAGGAGCATCCATGTTGCTGCAAATGGCATTATGTTGTCGGTTTTTATGGCTGAGTAGTATTCCATTGTATAAATATACCACCTCTTCTTTATCCAGTCACCTGTTGATGGACATTTAGGCTGTTTCCATGTTTTGGCTATTGTAAATAGTGCTGCTATGAACATTGGGGTGCAGGTGTCATCCTGAAGTAGATTTCCTTCTGGATACAAGCCCAGGAGTGGGATTCCTGGGTCACATGGTAAGTCTATTCCTAGTCTTTTGAGGAATCTCCACACTGTTTTCCATAGTGGCTGCACCAAACTGCATTCCCACCAGCAGTGTAGGAGGGTTCCCCTTTCTCCATAGCCTCTCCAGCATTTGTCATTTGTGGATTTTTGAATGATGGCCATTCTGACTGGTGTGAGGTGATACCTCATTGTAGTTTTGATTTGCATTTCTCTGATAATTAGTGATACTGAGCATTTTTTCATGTGCTTTTTGATCATTTGTATGTCTTCCTTGGAGAATTGCTTGTTTAGGTCTTCTGCCCACTTTTGGATTGGGTTGTTTATTTTTTTCTTATTGAGTCATATGAGCTGCTTATATATTCTGGAGATCAAGCCTTTGTCAGTTTCACTTGCAAAAAATTTCTCCCATTCCGTAGGTTTTCTTCTTGTTTTATTTCTGGTTTCCTTTGCTGTGCAGAAGCGTGTAAGTTTCATTAGGTCCCATTTGTTTATTCTTGCTTTTATTTCTTCTAGGAGAAATTTTTTTAAATGTATGTCAGATAATGTTTTGCCTATGTTTTCCTCTAGGAGGTTTATTGTATCTTGTCTTATGTTTAAGTCTTTAATCCATTTTGAGTTGATTTTTGTGTATGGTGTAAGGGAGTGTTCTAGCTTCATTGTTTTACATGCTGCTGTCCAGTTTTCCCAACACCATTTGCTGAAGAGACTGTCTTTATTCCAATGTATATTCTTGCCTCCTTTGTCGAAGATGAGTTGACCAAAAGTTTGTGGGTTCATTTCTGGGCTCTCTATTCTGTTCCATTGGTCTATATGTCTGTTTTGGTACCAATACCATACTGTCTTGATGACTGTAGCTCTATAGTATTGTCTGAAGTCTGGGAGAGTTATTCCTCCAGCCCCTTTCTTTCTCTTCAGTAATGCTTTGGCAATTCTAGGTCTTTGATGGTTCCATATGAATTTTATTATGATTTTTTCTAGTTCTGTGAAATATGTCCTGGGTAATTGGATAGGGATTGCATTAAATCTGTAGATTGCCTTGGGCAGTGTGACCATTTTAACA
Organism: Camelus dromedarius; assembly: GCF_036321535.1. NCBI lineage: Eukaryota > Metazoa > Chordata > Mammalia > Artiodactyla > Camelidae > Camelus > Camelus dromedarius. Next base: position 15,149,340 of record NC_087438.1, read on the forward strand.
ATATTGATTCTTCCAATCCAAGAGCATGGAATATCTTTCCATTTTTTAAAGTCTTCTTTAATTTCCTTCATCAATGGTTTATAGTTTTCTGTGTATAATTCTTTCACCTCCTTGGTTAGATTTATTCCCAGATATTTTATTACTTTGGGTGCTATTTTAAAGGGGGTTGTTTCTTTACTTTCTTCTTCTGTTGATTTATCGTTAGTGTAAAGAAATGCAACTGATTTTTGAACGTTAATTTTGTAACCTGCTACCTTGCTGAATTCTTCAATCAGCTCTAGTAGCTTTTGTGTGGACCTTTTAGGGTTTTCTATATATAGTAGCATGTCATCAGCATATAATGACATTTTTACCTCTTCTTTTCCAATTTTGATCCCTTTTATTTCTTTCTCTTGCCTGACTGCTGTGGCTAGGACTTCCAGGACTATGTTGAATAGGAGTGGTGATAGTGGGCATCCTTGTCTTGTCCCAGATTTTAGTGGGAAGCTTTTGAGTTTCTCACCGTTGAGTACTATGCTGGCTGTAGGTTTGTCATATATAGCTTTTATTATGTTGAGATATGTTCCTTCTATACCCACTTTGGCGAGAGTTTTTATCATAAATGGGTGTTGAATTTTATCAAATGCTTTTTCTGCATCGATTGAGATGATCATGTGGTTTTTGTCCTTTCTCTTGTTGATGTGATGTATTACACTGATTGATTTGCATATGTTGAACCAGCCTTGTGTCCCTGGGATGAACCCCACTTGGTCATGATGTATAATCTTTTTTATGAGTTGTTGGATTCTATTTGCTAAAATTTTGGTGAGGATTTTGGCGTCTATGTTCATCAGTGATATTGGCCTATAATTCTCTTTTTTTGTAGTGTCTTTGCCTGGTTTTGGCATCAGGGTGATGGTGGCTTCATAGAATGAGTTTGAGAGTAATCCCTCCTTTTCAATCGTCTGGAAGAGTTTGAGAAGGACTGGTATGAGTTCTTCTTTGTATGTTTGGTAGAATTCCCCGGTGAAGCTGTCCGGTCCTGGACTTTTATTTGTAGGGAGGTTTTTAATTGCTATTTCTATTTCCTTTCTAGTGATCAGATTGTTCAAGTGTTCAGATTCTTCTTGATTCAGTTTTGGTGGACAGTATGTTTCCAGAAACTTGTCCATCTCCTCTAGGTTATCCAGTTTGGTTCCATACAGTTTTTCATAATATTCTCGTATGATATTCTGTATTTCTATTTTGTTTGTTGTAATTTCTCCATTTTCCTTTCTTATTTTGCTAATTTGTGCTCTCTCTTTTTTCTTCTTTGTGAGTTTGGCCAGAGGTTTGTCGATTTTATTTACTTTTTCAAAAAACCAGCTTTTGGTTTGGTTGATTTTTTCTATGGTCTTGTTAATCTCTATTGTATTTAATTCTTCTCTGATCTTTATTATTTCCTTCCTTCTGCTGCTTTTTGGGGCTTTTTGTTCTTCTTTTTCTAATTCATTCAGGTGGTGGGTTAAATTGTTTATTTGAGATTGTTCTTCTTTTTTGAGGAAGGTCTGTATCGCTATATACTTCCCTCTTAGCACTGCCTTTGCTGTGTCCCATAGGTTTTGAGTGGTTGTGCTTTCATTATCATTTGTCTCAAGGTATTTTTTAATTTCAGCTTTGATTTCCTCATTGATCCATTGTTTTTTCAATAACATATTGTTTAATCTCCATGCTTTCCTTTTTTCCTCCTTTGTTTCTCTGTTGTTGATTTCCAGTTTCATGGCATTGTGGTCAGTAAAGATGCTTGAGATAATTTCTATCTTCTTAAAATTGTTGAGGTTTCTTTTGTGCCCAAGTACATGATCGATCCTGGAAAATGTTCCATGTGCACTTGAAAAGAATGTATATCCTATTTTTTGGGGGTGTAATGCTCTGAAAATATCCACCAAATCTAGTTTTTCTATTGTAGTATTTAATTTCTCTGTTGCCTTGTTTATTTTCTGTCTGGAAGATCTGTCTAGTGATGTTAATGCAGTGTTAAAATCTCCAACTATGATTGTATTCCCATCAATATCCCCCTTTTATCTCTGTTAGTAATTCTTGTATGTACTTAGGTGCTCCTATATTGGGTGCATATATATTAACGAGTGTAATATCCTCATCTTGTATCACTCCTTTAATCATTATAAAATGTCCTTCTTTATCTTTCTTTATGGCCTTTGTTTTAAAGTCTATTTTGTCTGAAATCAGTACTGCAACACCTGCTTTTTTGGCTTTTCCATTTGCATGGAATATCCTTTTCCATCCTTTCACTCTCAATCTATATGTGTCCTTCTCCCTAAAGTGGGTCTCTTGTATGCAGCATATTGAAGGTTCTTGCTTTATTATCCAGTCTGCCACTCTGTGTCTTTTGACTGGAGCATTTAGTCCATTAACATTTACAGTAATTAATGATAGATGTGTGTTTATTGCCATTTTGAACTTATCTTTGCAGTTGAATTGGTATATCCTCTTTGTTCCTTTCTTCTTCCTTTTGTGGTTTGGTAATTTTCCTTTGTATTATCATGGATTTTATTTAATTTTTGTGACTCCTTTGTAAATTTTTGGCTTGTGGTTACCCTTTTTTGTAAATCTATCAACCCATTACTATAACTGTTTTTATTAAACTGATAGTAACATGATCTCAAACCCATCCTACTGTTAAAAAAATTTTAAAAAGAAAGAAAAAAATATTCTATATTTCCCTGCCTCCCTCTCCCACTCTCAGTGATTTGTATGTCTTCTTTTATAATTTCATGTTTACTTTATTTGTAATTCATGAGTTATCACCTTTCCAGTTGTGTGTTTCTCATTTCTGTAGCATCCTGCTGCTTTTCTATTTAGAATAGCCCTTTCAATATTTCTTTTAGCATGGGTTTAGTGTTGCTAAACTCCTGCAGCTTTTTTTTGTCTGTGAAACTCTTTATTTCTCCTTCTATCCTCAAGGATAGCCTTGCTGGATAAAGGATCCTAGGCTGCATCTTTTTTTCGTTCAGGGCTTTGAATGTATCTTGCCACTCCCTTCTGGCCTGCAGTGTTTGTGTAGAGAAATCAGCTGAGAGCCTTATGGGGGTTCCCTTGTAACTTACTCTTTGCTTTTCTCTTGCTGCCTTTAGAATCATTTCTTTATCCTTGACTCTGGCCATCTTGATTATGATATGTCTTGGTGTGGGTCTATTTGGGTTCTTCCTGTTTGGGACCCTCTGAGCTTCCTGTACTTGGATATCTGATTCCTTCTTTAAGTTTGGGAAGTTTTCAGTCATGATTTCTTCAAAAACCTTTTCAATCCCCTTTGATCTTTCTTCTCCTTCTGGGACCCCTATTATGCGAAGATTGGGACGGTTTATATTATCCCATAGGTCCCTTATGCTATTTTCATTATTTTTTATTTGCTTCTCTTGTAGTTCTTCTGAATGGGTGCTTTCTATTGCCCTGTCTTCTAGATCACTAATTCATTCCTCTGCATTATCTAGTCGGCTTTGCACAGCTATTAGATCATTCCTCATCTCTGTCAATGAGTTTACCCATTCTACTTGGCTCTTCTTTATAGCTTCAATTTCATTTTTGACATATTTTATATCTCTAAACACTATCTCTTTTAATTCCTTCAGCAATTCGATCACTCCTTTTTTGAAATCTTGATCTAGTAGGCTATCGATGTCTATTTCGTTGATCTTTCTTTCAGGGGATTTCTCTTGCACTTTTAATTGGGAAAGGTTTTTCTGCTTCTTCATCTTGCTCACACCTCTTTGGCACTGTGGTTTATGGAGTATCAGTTGTTTATTTTGGTCCTTAAGGATTTTATCTATCTGATGCCTATTTAGGAATAGAACTTAGGAAAAAAAGAAAAAAAAAATAAGAGAGAGAGAGAAAGAATTTTAAAAGAAGGGAGAAAAAGGGTTTGAAAACAGTGTATAATGAATAATAGAAGAGTGAGTTGAAGCAGAGTATTAATCGGGTTGAGACGTCCTTTTAAAACCTTTACAAAAAAAGGGGGGGGGGAGATGAATAGATGTATTTGAAACCTGTGTCTAATCAATAGCAGGACATCAAAACCCAAGAGAAATAGAAATGAATTAAGAAGTAAAGATTAAGAGAGTAATAGAAAATAGAACAGGTAAAAACAGATTTAAAAAAAAAGGGGGGGGGGTTGTCGGTGTTCTCCTGGAGTCTGTGTGCTTTTAATGTGAAGTCTTTCTGTCTTCGTCCTGTTTTGGAAGCTCAGCTTGCTGTTTTCAGAGGCCCTCCGTTGGCACCCTCTTCTGTGCTGCTCCCAGCACCTGTCGGCAAGCAGATCGCGCCTCCTCCTAACTCTTGGTCAGATGTAGCTCTCCTCTGCTGTGGGCGGGCGGGTCGCTGCCCCTCCGGATGCCGCAGTCAGATGTTGCAGACTGGCCAGGTAGGAGGGCGGGTCGTGCCCCCTCCCAGCACCTCGGTCAGGGGCTGTGTTCCTGCCCGAAAGGCGGGGGGCCACGCTCTCTCTACCTGCGCCGCCGGTAGCTCCGCTGCTCTGTGCGGCTGCGCGCTCCGCCCTGGTCGGCGCTCCGCAGGTGGGCTCGGGGAAGCCCGAGGGACAGCCTTGTCCCTGCTCCAAGCCAGAACCCAGCTCCTTGTTTGTCTTTGTGGAGCAAGTTCTCTGAGGGACCAGGATGGAAGGATCTTATCTGCCCAGGGCTGCAGGCCAGTCTCAGTCTGGCCTTTGAGGCTGCTAAGCCCTTCGGTGCGGATGCAGGTTTCGCCCCCGCCCCCGCCTGAGTGCTCAGCACAGAGGATATGGCGGCTGTGCCTGAGCCTCGCCTCTCTTCCCCCAAAAACTTTCCGCGGGTTTTCAGAGATGGGGGTGTGCACCCTTCCCCCGAGAGCACATCAACCTTGCTGTTTTATGGAGGGCCCAGGTTGTTCTGCCCTGTGCACCCACAGCCACGGCGCGCAGCCCCTTGCGTTCCCCCGGGGCTGCCTCTGTGCAGTCACTTCCGTCCTCCGCCCGGCTTGTGCAGCCTGGCCCTGCCCGCCGCTGCCGGCCCGCGTCTCAGGCTGGGTGTCGGGGGGACGCTCTGTGCCCGTTTAACTTAGTTCTGTTAGTCAAGGGCTGCTCTGTACAGATCCGAGCCTCGGAGGCTCCCCCTCTGTCCCGCTGGCCTCTCAGTTGGAGAGGGGAGACCCAGCGAGCGAGCGCCAGTCCTCCTTTGCCGCTCCCTCCCCGCGGGACCAGTCCCGCACTGCTTTGCCTTTTGTTCTTTCTTTTTTCCTTTTCTCCTACCAGATTTTTGGCGTCTTTATCTTTTGAAGAGGGCGATGTTCTGTCGGAGTTCCGCAGGTGCTCTGATTGGCTGAGTGGGTCTGTAGATGTGGGTCTTGGTGTATTTGTGGGAGAGGGTGACCTGCGAGTGTCCTTCTACTCCGCCATCTTCTCCCGGAATCGAGAAAGTACAGTTTTAATTTCTGTTCCTGGCATAGAATCTATTTGAAATTTAATAAATTATTATGAAATCAAAATTGCTTTGATACTGTAAGACAGAACTCGATTATTATGTGAAAATTAATAAGTAGAACCTTGAATTAAAATAGAACAGGAGGCCAGAAGGGGCTCTCATGCTGTACAAGTTAGCAAAGCCCAACTAGAAGACTTCCTCTTTGTGCCTTGCAAAAACTCAGCCAATGAGAGATTGTCACAACTCAGCCAATGAAAAACCACTATACTTTGAACTCTTAATTCCTCCAATGGTCAGAGTACAAAGAGTTCTTTGTTCACCATAGCCCAATTGGCTTCCTTTTCCATTGTTTAAAAGAATTCTCCTCTCCTTGTTGGGAGGAACTTGCATGAGGATCATCAAGGTTGCAGATCCAGAATTGCAATTCTCTGCTGAGCAAACTCCATTTTTGCTGGAGAAATAACTGACACTCAATTTGTTTTAGACTGACAATTGTTATTCTCTTTTCCAAACATATTTATTTAAAAAGCTGTAAAGTGTTGCTTATTTCCTAAATATTTGTTTCCATGGATTCATAGCGTTGAATATAAATGGTGAGCTAAAGGACTTAATAGGGCTTATTGCATAGATAGATTTTTTAAGTGCATTTTTAGAATCACACAGAGAAATATATAGTTCTCTATTTCTGAAAAGATACTGACATAGAAAATTAGGCTATTTAGATTTTTATTTAATTTTAATTTTTAATAGTAGATGAAATTATATAGATGGCTTTATATCTGAACTCAAAGAACATTAGCCAAGTAGGAGATAATTTGTTAAGTCTAAACAACTTTTGATAAATTATAAAGATGAAGGATAAACATCTCCAAGTATTAAAACAAAATTTAGCACAAGAAAAGATTTATTTGCATTTACCGAGGATCTCATGCAGTTGATGAAGAAATACAAAAATATTGTCCTGTATTTTTTTGTGTCAATTGAATAACAATGGCACATGAGTTAAAAGTTATCTACTCAAAAGCACAAAGCTTGCTGAGAATATTATAAATTTGATTATACCAAGTTGAGGCAAACACTTTTTTTCAGGAAAGTCATTTTACCATAGCAACCATATAATTGTGTGTGAGTGTGTGTGTGTGCACATATGTGTGTTTGAAGAAGGAATGTGCAAAGTGATAAAAGCAATATTTACAATTTTAACTTCTGAAACATAATTAGCACTAGGTAATGACAAGCACAACAACTAAACAGCAGCATGTGTCTTGCAAGATGATATCACTGTTTATATTTGTACCTAGGACTAAAATGTCATCTATTTTAAAACTAGAACTTTAAAACTACGAATGCTTGTAATTTCAATTTTAATCAGACCAAAAGTTAACATTTGGGACCATAATTAAGTAATAAAATTGATGTGCAAATCAATACATCAACTTCTCTGCTCAGTTTGGGGTTGACCCCTGAAGCCACATCTACAAAGGCATTGACAGTTTCACACCAAGAGGCGTATTCAAGCTCAAGAGGATGCTGATAAGGTGTAAACAGTTAAACTGTACTCTTCTTGTTGTTTGAAAAGTGCCTGTTCTCCCAAGGAAGACACACTGCTAACGTGGAACAGTAAAGATAAGGACATTCCAAACTGACACCTATTTTTATAACTTGCTCACTCAAAATAGATGAATATTAAAAAACACCAAGCACATTCAAGATAAGGGATAAAATTAATTTTTCTGTTTTAAAAAGTTACCATTATAACAAAATCAGTATAATATAACAGTGCCCTTTCTGTTGTATCATTTTACTCATCTCTAATATCTACAAGTATTAAATCTCCACAAATTCAAGAAAAAAAAAAAAAGAAAATAAAAAGTTTTGTAAATGGAACTCCTAGAATAAAGAGACCTACACTGTAAAGTAGAATTAGAACTCCAGTAAAGAATTTTCTTAGATTTTCCATCAGAGAAAATACATCTTGTGAGATTAGGAATAAATTGCTTTCTATGATGAGTTATACCAAAATGTTTGATTCAAAAATAATCTGAAGAAATCCAATTCAGTTATTTAAAACAGACAAGGAAATGCACAAGGGAAGGAGGCAGAGAACTGTGAATTTTTCAGCTCTTTTCTATTATATGATCTCTTATAATGTGGAATAACACTATCTATCAATATATTGTCATAAAATAATAAAATTTCAAAACTATCACTGTTTAATAGAAATATAGAACTACAGGCAATAGTTTTCATCAATCTCTGGCTGCACTGCAGAAGCTGAACACAGCACTGCAGGCTTGACTTGTGGTAGAGCCAGATCTGAGCTCACAGATCACCCAGTAGCAACGTCATAAAGGAAAGCCTATGGGGTAAAGAAATACACAAAGGAACCACTGCAGACCAAGGGAGGTAGAGCCCTTCTGAAAGGCTGGGTAATTTTTGTCTTAATACAGCATTTAATTTCTCTACTTTTTCTATACTTCGCAGACTATAAGGACAATCATTCTTCAGAGGAGAGGGCAACCATGCAAAATCATTGATGGGATATGCTTGTGAAAGGAGTCTTTCCCTCACTTGATAGGGTTAGTAGAAACTGAAAACATTTCCCCTCTATTGTATTCTAATCTCTCTATAAATGTCCTTTTTCCTGTTGTGCTCTCTCTAGCTCTCTTGCTCTCTCTCTCTCTCTCTCTCTGCCTCTGGCCAGGACACATATTCCAATTATAAGAATTAACTCAACTATCCAGGCAGGCTCAGAGCTCAGAAGTAATAGCCTATCCAAAATCAGATTACTTTCTCGTGCCCAAGTTAGAGCTATCAACACAGAACATAAGATCAGGATTAATTAAAAGGGTATGCCATTTAAGGCAGGTCTGGTGGACAAGATGAGAGTTGACTCACTTTCAGATAAATACATAGTGGTACTTCATCCTGAAGGAGAAAAAGAAATCAGGTTAAAATGAATGCACCTTTGCTGGACATGTGACATGTAAATCACGGAAGAACTTCATAAATAGTAATAGCACAAGTTTAAATATACAGCGTTAACTTGGAGTAATAATGCTTCTATCGTGTAGAGAACCCATAAGATAATACAAAAACAAACAACAATAGCAAAAAAGGGGAAATAAATAAGTAAGGCAGGAGCCTCTACTAATTTAGCAATGACTGCAAGTTTTCACTACATGGGGCATTCTTTGGTAACCTGGTCCAAAAAGGATTTTTTTATTGAGTAAAAGGTAAAAGCTTTGCATAATTAGGAGCATTTAGTGTAAGGGTTATTGCAAGTCTCTTTAATGGAGGTGAACATAAACAAAAATCTCCCAAAAGAGAACAAGCAAAAGATATTTTTCAGAACTTGATATATTGCGGGAGTCAGCTACCATCAAAAGGCAGACAGGGAACAGAAAAAAACTGTAGCAGAAAGAAAAGAAAGCTTTACATGTGGCCTGATTGGAGATTGTTAGCACAGAGACTCTGGGGGTCAGGCAGCTAGAAAAGGGCATCCTATGTGATTGGCTAAGCCTCACACTTGGCTCTGTGGTTGGTTCAAAGTTGGAGCTGGAGGGCAAAAATTAGGGAAGCTATCAGTTATCAACCAATTCCGTACCATTTGGGACCAAATGCTGTGGAGGTCTGTGCTTCAGACTGGTTCCTGCAGAGGTTATGGGTCAGTGTTCTATTTTGATACATGGGATGACCATTGGCCATCTGTATATTCCATCTCTCACGGTAGAAGGGCAGAAACTGCTTCAGCATTTCAGGTAATAAGGATTCATTAAGTCACATAGTGCTTCATCTCTACTTTCTGGATGTGGCAACTAGTTCAAAGATGCATTTTTCATTCAAGCTGCATTGATCATATTATTCCAATTCCCATAGACCTATTAGACAGGTCAGGAGGCTAAACTGGGAACCAGAGTCCTCTGATAATACATTTGAACTTGGAATGAAGGGAGAGCAAGACTCAGTTGGGAAAATGGGGGATGTAAAACTTAGAATTGACAACAATTCTACCTCTACAGCTGTGCCGGAGACCAGTCTGAGAAATGAGGCTGAGATCCAGGGGAAGGCAGAGATGAGAAATCAGTAGAAAAAGTCCCAAAAAATGGAAATTCCATGCTTCTGTGAAGCATAAAGCCAAGCAGCACCCCTGCCTTCCTTTTTTGAGATTTTGCACAAGAGCTAGAAATTCCCATTTACCAAAGTGTTTTTGTGTTAATCTCTCGCAGTCAAATGGATCTTGATTATTACTCATTAAGTGTTTATGAAGTCCTTGTTATGGATCTCATGCTGGGACCACAGTACTGGTGTTCCCTGGTATTTGGTTCTTTTCCCTTCAAGGCACATAAAGACCATATTTCTAACCCCACCCACACCCCCCTTGCAGTTGGGAAGGGTCATGGGACTCCAGGGTAATGACATATGAGCACAAGTGACATGTGTCACATCTGAGCTGAGACATTTAAATGCTGAAGGAATTATCTCAACTCTTCCTGCCTTCTGCTGGTAAATATGGAAGAGGCTCCGTGTCACCTTCGTGACACTGGCTGATGATCAGTAATGAAACTGAAATGTCACCAGACACTGGTAAGTGAAGACAGATTAGAGTTGAGACTTTGTCCCGGGGGTGTTGAATATCTAGCAGGTATTTTTGATGATATATTCTGTTCAAAGCAGTGTGCTCGTGAAAATTGAAAGTGATCCCACGCCCTCATAAGCTGGGTGTTGACGTGGTCAGATGTGTGTTCAGGAAGGCTCACTCCAGCTGCCTTGTGCAAAAGAGATTGGCAAGGAAAAACCAGTAAAGAGCTCATTGTCTGCATGAGACAGAAAAAGTGGGCGATACTTTCATTAATTGCCTTTTTATCCACAGCCACGAATGTTCTCTGGGTGGGGAAGTGAAAGAGAAAAAGAAGACAGGTCACTAAAAATCAGGAAGTTCATAATGTAAAGAATAGTTATATGCCAGCCTGCTTATAATTTTCTTTCATGCCTGAGAGTGCCTTCCATAAGCACATTCTGGAAAACAATAAAACTAATAAACTGAAATAGAATAAAACCTACTAGACATTAGAATTGTAGCACCAGATAATCACATGACTACGAAATATAAATATACAATTTTATATCTACATGTACATTAAGTAGAAAGAAACTTAACTGAATTGGGGTAAATTAATCAATAAGATGCTTTTATATACAGCATTTGTTTTGGCTTATTGAGTTTTCTTTATTTTTAAAGCACATGAGTATATAATACCTCAGGAAAGATCTGTTTTCCATGCATTTCTTTTATAAAGTGCAGAAGAAATAATAAAGAGGTGTGCCTTCCTCTTCAGTGTGAGGTCGGCAGACATAAATAAGCTTTTTTGTGCATAACATGAAAAGCACAAGACCAAAGCTTCTGATATGTACAGTGTTTTATTCTTTCTCTGAAAAAATAGTGAGATTGAGGGAAAAGCCATTTAGGAGAAATAACTGTCTTCTAACAGCCAGCTTGCAGAAACTAAAGCAAATAGCAATGATGGAAAAAAAAAAAAAAGGTGTTTTGACACTCTGGTAAATGAAAGTGTAAGATGCACAGAAATATATTAGAGGTGCATGTGTATCTGTGGCCTGGGAAAATTGCTGATTATAAAGGAGAGAGTTAATGGTCTCTAATTGTGTTGTAATTTGAATGCAGCGTAATAGTAATGAAGATAACAGGTTTGTGTGTTAACATGAATAATGTTAGAGGCGTGGAGGCACAATGTTTGGGATAATTAATTCCATCCCCCACTCCCTATGCACACATGCATATATAAACTGAATTAGGGCTGAAAGAGAATCCAAAGAACCCAAAATAGTCTCTGAACATCTTTAATATTGTATAGGAGATTAAATTACTATTTCTGATGTTCTCTGTGACTATCTCGTTTAGTTTCTGTCATGTTTGCTTTTTATTTTAAGGTTTTTTTTTTAATGAACTGAATAATATATAAAAATCTGCAGACCTATGCAGAAAGTTTGGATGCAGTGCCACTTAGAGCTTTTATCTCACAGCAAATCCTAGTAATTTTCTGATGGTATATGTTTTTTGTGGTGGTTGTTTAGAGCTTTGAGTGTGTGTGTGTGTTACTCTTACTCTATTCACTTCAAGGAAAACATATTAGACAATTGATATAGCAAAGATATTTTGCATCCAACATCAACCAGCCTGTATTTCTAGAATAAAAATTAAAATAAAATAAAATAAAATAAAATAGCTTATGAAAATAGTAGAAGCATATTACTTAAGAACAGACTACTAAGAAATGGGCAAAGGCATTTAGAGGTGAATAATAGAAATGTGAATTAAAAAGCAGAGAACAAAATGATTCAGTTCTGTGCCTAAAAGCAGACGATGCCCTTTTCAGGGTTCTAAGAGCCTAGGAAGCAGTGATGATTTCATCATTTTATTACTCACTCTCCACATTATTTCGATTAGCGTTCTACAAAATTATTTTGCTTGGATGACTTTAACTAATGCCAGAAACTTTCAATTCACCACTATAATTATCACAGCATTCCAAGGAATCATTAAAAAACCAAAGCAAACCAAACTAAACTTGATAAGTTGTTTGCAAAAGGACTATACATTTTATTTGCTTTTAATGCAAGGCTTGGAGGGCAATCTCTGCCTGTGTGTGTCCTCTGTATTTACCAATGTCAATAGGAAGTCCAAATTCATGGAAAGACCAGACACTGACACCACCTGGGCAACCCAAACAACGCTTGGTTATAAAAATTTACAGAAGAAAAGCTGCACATTCAAGTTCATGACAAAACAATGTACGTTTCAAGGGACTGGATACCAGTGTCCTTGTCGGGGGAGCTCCCACTGCAGATCATAATTTCTGAGACAGGGAAGGTTTTCTCACACCTCAGAAAGATCCACACCCCAATGATTGGTGCACCTTTAAGCTTTAAACTTGTAGCTTAAGCAAGTCTTCTTTTAAGCTTATCCGGACATATGCCAGAGATTAGCTCCTTTAGGCCTGGTGCACTTCATTTGTCACAATTATGCAATATGCAATTTGAACACAGGGTACAGTGTAGGTCAGTGCATGTAGGCATAACAGAAGGTTTTATTAATCATCCCCGGCCCCTGCAGGCTAAGTTATCCTCCGTGAAGTTTATATGTGTGCTGAGAACTAGAACAGAACTTCAAGGCTAGAATAAGGCTCACTTACCCTGACATCTTTGGAAGCTCATGAGATCAGCTCTGAATGCTACACTGCACCCCATGGAATAGCTTTTTACATAAATAAGGTCATATTTTACCACCATCTGTTTGACTCCCATGCCTATATCTTAATTCATTTTGAATTTGAAGAGGGGAAAATGGAGAGTTATTTATGGGTCTCCTGTACCAGCTTGGGTAACACTAGTAACTTTAACAAATGGTCCTCAAGGTTAAGTGAGATTAAAGGTTAAATTTTATTTCTCATTGACAACACTGAAATACAGACATTCCTGGTCAGTGGGTGGCTTTGTCCACATGGTAATTCAGGAACTCAAGGCCTCCTTCAGTCTTGTAGATCTGACCATCTATAGTGCCTTGGGTTTCTCCATTTTCATCAGACAAATGTGGAAAGAACTGGAGAGTCAGGGAGAGATGTATGTGGTCCAGCCTTGGACGTAGTGCATGTTAACTAGGACTCAGCCATATGGGAATCTAGGCAAGCCGTGTACCCAGGAGGGGAAATTTTAGTGAAGAGCTATCTACCTCTGCCTCAGCTTTGCAAATCCAACTTCCTGGAACATAGATCCACAGGAAAACAATAAATAGAGACCTTATATTATGTAAAGGTGCTCACAACACATTTTGTTGTTGGTGTTTTTATTAATACACCTGACTTTGCCTATTGCAAGGTCCCATTACTCGTAGGATTCTTGGACCAATGGTCTTCAAAATGGGAGTAGAAGTGGGGAGAGATTACATACATATCCAGAAAAACCCAAACTTAACACTCCTAATAAAGTATGCTTAATATGAATATGAGGAAGACATGGTAACAGGCCCCTAGGACATGTAAGACACTTTCTATAATCCATCTCCTCACCTGTCTTCACTAGCCTTGCTTGTTTCTCTCTGTATCAATCTCAATCTTATCTTATGTATTCTTGTACACAGAGAATAACAATAAAATATGCTCAACTATCTGACAAACTGTGAAACCTACAATCTATCTACATGTATCATTTTATATCTTATTATATATTATTTGCCATTTTAAAAATTATTTTATCAATAGTTATTAAATGAGTCAGTATTACTTCTGTTTTTTTGCCTTCCTATTTCTTAACTTCCTGTCATCTTATTGCTTACCATGCTTACCATACTGTGTAGTGGCTAGAGTTCACGGTCCCAATGTAGACTCTTCTGAGATCTTTATTCCATTTTACTGATGACAGAAAGTAAACTACACTTCATCTGAGGAAGAAAATAATAGTATTGAGATGGGAGGCCAGTTTCCAATTGAATGAGCTGTTTGCTCCCACCGCAGGATTATTTTTACATTATGGATTAGCAAACCCAAACCAGTGAGTTATATAAAATATGGGCAGGGCTTTATTAATCTGGAGAATTTTAACACTTATAACATAGTAGTTCATATTATATAGTAATACCTCACCCTGTACTATATGTTCTAATGTGTGTCCAGATACATATTTTTCTCACACGTGATTGTAAAATCTCTATCCCTTGCCTTCTCCCAGTGACTTGGAGAGTGAGACGTTTGGAAAATAGCATTTAGTTGTATAAGAACAATGTGCAATAAACTGTCACTGAACAGTCCTGCTGTAGATTGTATATAGCGTAGCCTAAGCGTGTTTCTGAGAAGGATGTAACATTTCTTGCAAGGTGCAAATCTAAAATTATTTATTTATTTTGTGCTTTAAATATGCTTTTTAAAAAATTAGAAATAAACTCTCAGCAATGAGTTTAAAAATGTGATTTTAATAAAAAATTAAGACTGTGTTGATGAGAAGTATGTAACTCACAAAATCCAAGGGCCGCAATGTGGTCACAAATCCTTGGAAATAGATGCATCAATATCTTTTTAAAAAGAAAGAAAAAAAGGGAAAAAAGAAGCATTCTCTGACATAGCATGAAGCCTAGCAAAAAGATATTTCCAACAGCTCTATGATCATATGCAGAGGACAGAATGTCTACCCCAAACAAAGATAATATTGGCTAGTTTCAGGAGACCCAACCGAAAGAGCAGAATTTTCCCCAGATGCCTCATTACAAAGCAGTTTCATGTACAACGTTCACCTCACAGTTTCACAAAGATCATTACCATCATCAGACCTCCACGGACCTCTACGCTCCATGGGGGATGGTTCTTACTCCCCAGAAACTACTGAGAAAATCAGGAGACTAAGAAGAAAGGGCGAGTGAGGTACAATTAAACTCCTTTGTTTCCAGGAGCCTGGGTTCCTGACTTTGATTTTGCTGTTAAAATAACCCTAGGGAAAATTTACGTATGACAATAAAAATGATCAATTTAGGTTTCAAATGTTGTAACTCTCCATAAAGCTTTTTTTCTTCTCTCACGTCTGCTATTTTTCATAATCAAGGTACAAAACATATTAATGCTTTGTAAATAATGACTGTGAGATTATATTTTAGTTTGGAGATTTCAGAGTCATTTTATAAGAATTAGTTCAGTTGGTACACATTTTGTCTGAAAAGTCTAAGTATTATCATTAAAAGCCCAGTTTAACTGCTTTGGAAAAACATGTTTGACATGATGTTCAGTCTGTCAGACTTCACATTTCATTCTCTGTACATCAGCTTCTACGATGACTCACTTCTTTCTCTCAAAATTCCTTCCCTTAGATTTTGAAGCATTAAGACTTAAACACTTTTAAAAAAATCTATGGGTAGCAATTAATTATCTATACATTAATAAATTATATTAAATGTCTAATCAGGGTCTTAGTTTTGAAAATGCAGAGAGAAACACTTATAAGCTGTATTGGCAAAGAATTCTGAATTTAATTTGGATATTTGCAACAATATTTGCAACAATGAAACAAACAAACACTAAGATGTTCTTGTCAGTCCTAGAATTACGGCAGAGATAAAGAATGCTGAGGGCCAAGGAAGGCTTGAGAAAAGTGGTTTTGAACTAAGTCTTGAAGACTGGTGAGATTATGGTCAGGCAGATATGAAAACCACCCTATTATGTTGAATTGTTCCCCCAACTCCTAGATGATAAATATTGTTTTTTATTACCTTCAGAGTTTCCATCCAAGCCACAATGGGTATATTATAATAATAGTATTCAAAATGCTGGGGAAAAGAGTTCATGATATCTTAGAGCTTAGACTTAGAGGTATGAGACTTGAGGGAGAGATCATTGAATAGAATTTTGTTCACCAATCTGACATTTTTAAGTTTTAGGAAAAGTTGGATATAACTCTACTACAGCTATTGGTGGGTCTTTGAGAAGGTTAGAGAAGGTAATTAAATATTATTTATACAACAACTCCCAAGTAGGAAGTCAATATCTTCTCCTGTCGGGAGGAAGTGCTCAACAGGGACTGGGTCACTTGGGAGGGCGTACAAGTTGAGTGAAGCATGGCAGGTATGGCTTCTTAACGAGAGTTTGAGTCTAAGTACTACTCTATTGCTTCCCTTTGTACTGATCTCTCTTACATCAAAATAATATAAATATAGAGAATTCCTCTCAATGCTAGAAGGTACTTGCAACTCTTGGATCCTGCACAGCGAGGGGAGTGCTCAGCAGAGCTATGGAAGTAGCCTGTGGCAGTGTCACCCTCCTTAAGGGAGCGCAATGGACTAAACCTTACATAACATGGTATCTTACCATTTCAAGGAATACATTGAGTTAAATGAATAGTAAATCAGATACTTTGCCAAAGCTGTTGATCGATAGTTCTATTAAAACTAAAGGGGAATTAAGAAAATGTGAGTTCTAACTATTCATGCAGGGAGTTAGTGGTATTTCTTTAAAAATAATCATGGGCACCAGGGCCGTTAGATCCCAAACTGATGGCATTTTAATCTATACGAAAACAGATGGAACATACATGCTACATATGGCTTTCTTTATCACCTATGCATGTCACTAAAAGAGAATGAAACGTCCCACTAAAACAATTCAAAGAATATTAAATGGGAGGTTAATAACTGCTATTTTCTAATATAGAAAAGGAGAAATGTTTAATAATTAATCAAAATTTACTGATGAGCTACAATGGTAAAAAATCAAGGAGAGCTAGAATTTATAGGACTTTTATCTGAAATAATAAAAGACAGAGTTTTTTGGCAGTGCTTTAATTATTTGCTTTATCAGTGCATTTTAAATAAAATTATTAAAAATAAAGATTATAACTAAGATTTTTTTCAAAACCTAATTACAGCAAAAATATAACTGGTAACAGAGAGAATGAATATATAGGAGATGAAGTCTATGAATATGTAGAGTGAATTCTGTACTGTTTTGTTATTAAGACTGAGGAAATAATGGACATTTTCTGTGATAATTTGGCTAGATAGGAAAGTGTCCTCATTTTGAAAATGCCTACACATTGTTCATAGAAGCTAAGAATATATAAAACAGTGGCCTCAATAAATACCTGATTGCAATGCATTGCAAAATTCAGTAGTAATCTTGTTAAAATGCCTATGGATTCCATTCAATTTGGCTAGATTGTGGGTAAAAAGTAAGGGAGAGAGATTTTATTAAATGTCCCTTAAGATAAAATAAAACTTTGTCACCTCCTAAAATACTGTATTTAGTTTCATTCCTATTTTTATAATATAGCACGTGATGTATTTCCTTCCACAGAGAAAATCTAATGAATGACAATGAAATGGTTTTAATTTGAGTTATGATAAAAGTAGGTGTGCCATGGATACTATATTATCTGAACTAAAAGAATTCTAACTTAATTATTTTGAAGTTCAAATTCTTTCACAGACATAGAGTCTGTGTGTAAGTGAGTGAGTACATAAATCTATAGTGAATTTTTAATATAGCGAGAAAATAGAACTATTTATTTACATTGAATCGTCAAAGGAATTAAGCGAAGAATCTGAGATGTAATAGATAAAAAGTTTCCCCAAAGTTAGGAATAATAAATTAGTTGAATGAAAATGTTTCAAAATAACTTGGAAAGACTGAGAATAAATTTCAACCCACAGCCTATTGAACAGAGAGTTCCAAAACCCATATGAAAGTTAAAGAAGAAAACAGTTTCCCCTTCTGTGTATTAGATCTTGAGTTACTGCAAACTGAATCTTGATTATCAATTATTGATCAAACTTAATGAAGATCCAGAGTTCAGATTAGCAAGTTATTTGAATGTTATACCTTCACAATGAAAAGATTATTCATGTTATTTATTTGAGCTTAAATATACTTCTATATAAATAATTTATCCTCTCTGTGGAGAACAAATGAACTTCTGCTTTTGGTTTTATCTATGAACTAAAGCTTAAGAAATTTTGCATGGAACACTGTAATATGTCACAATGCAACATTATATACTTTCTGCTGTTTCTTTACCCGTTGGTTGAACTGTCATTGCTGCATTTGTCTTTGCTGATTATTTTTTTTTATCAATTAAATGACCCAGTTTATTGAAAACTAGAAGAATATTGGACAACTATTAATTTTTTTTAACCTCTGTAGGTCATTTTGCAGGCATCACCTTCCAGCATATTTGTTTCTGCATACTCTACATATTTAATACCTATGAATTCCCGTTTCATAATATTTGTTCAGCCATCCACATCATTAATAATGTTATTAAGTAAGGACAAACCCAGCACCAGCTACTCCCTTCCACCTTGAAATATTGTGCTGATGTAGAGGTTGTGTCTGATTGAATTTTTTAAAAAATTCTTTAAGGATTATTGATGTGGAATTAGCTTTCCAACAATGGAAATCTTTAGTACATATTTAAGAAAAACTAGGTTAATGCACAATAGGGAAATGGTATTCAACATAGTACCAGGAGGTAGCAGGCCTGGGTCCAGAGGGGGCACACTGCAGGATGGTTAGATTTTTGAGATGGAAGGAAAGACAATTAGTGAAAGCTGAAGAATGGGGAGGTGGGGACCGAAAAACCCTCTGTCTTTGCAGATTTGTTAAGAATCAATTCTGAGGGATTTTCAGTTTTTTTAGGCTCTAAAATGATGCTTTTCTTGAGCTCTCTTTAAATTGATAATATTTCAGTTTCCTTTCAAGTGTCAGAGTAGGAAACTTTCAATCAAAGGAGCTCTTTTGATTCACAATCTGGGAAATCAGTTTTCCTGTTGTTTAAGTCAGTATGTGCAATTTGTAAAAAAATGTATTTTGGTATTCCATTCTTCTTAAATTTGGCCTATTTAATATTGTTTAGTGATATGCCAACAGTGCAACAGAAACAGATTAAACAAGGAATTTTACTTTTTCTGCACTTAAAGTAAAATGAAGACAAAAGTCTGATATTTATTTTTAGAGACTACGACAAACTTCATAATACACAGTCTATTTTAATGAAAATATTTTCCCCAAGCAACAAGAATAAGCAATAGATTATATGCTCTCTTTAACTGTAATGAAAAACAAAGGCATAAACTTTAAGATACCACCTTATTTTCCTTTCTGCCCTTAAAACACTCATTAGTATAAAAAGGGTACTATTTACAAAAATCAATTTCCCTGTATTTCATGATTAAATTACCTTCTACTCTTGCTAGCCATTTGCTAAGCATGCAAAATTAAGAAAACAGAAGAGTAATATGAGATGGAGAACTCAAAACAAATTAACTTTATATTAACTAAGAAACTGTAATATCTAATGTCACTACTCAATGACACTTAACAAAAGGAAATTATGCTTAAAAAATAGGAATATTCATAGAAACACATATGTATTCTTTATGTTGTTATGAAACGATTAAATTGAGAATTTGATAACTTATTGATTAAAATATACTATGTTTTCCATTTCTTTGTTTCAAGGTTCCCTCCAGCTATAAGCCTTATAATTAAAACCTTGTTTTCCATGCCAATTTGCCACTTTTTGGCCAAAAGTGTATGTCCCTATTTTTTAACAGATTTTTCTGCTTGGTTTTTATAGATACATGTTAGAAGGAAGAAGAAATTTTTTGAAAAGTCGAGATTGAGAACCATCTGAGGGATTTATACATAGAGTTTTTACAAATGATCTAGCATTCAAAACTGTAAACCCAGCTTTTTAAATCTTAACTGAAAGCTCCCTACTCATAAGGTACTTTATAATATGTTGAGTTAAATTCCATTCACTATTATAAGATAAATTGATTAAGTTAAGATGTGTATTGTAATTCCTAGATAAAATGCAGATTAAAAAAAAAAAACAGCACAAGATAAAACAACAACAAAAAACCCGAGCTATAAATAATAAGACAATAGTGGAGATTAAATAGAATTATACAGATAATTAATACAAATGCAGAAAGGAAAAGAATAGAACAAAAATCAGGTGGGAAAAAAGAAAATCACATATTGGATCATAGATTACACATTTTATAAATATCTCTCAAGAAGACGTTAATTTTCCTAAATTGTTTTTGGCCTTAAAACATCCATTAAGTGTTAGTTTTCTGGCTTTTGTTGTTTTTCATAAATACAGCTCTAAAAATAGAAGCATTTAGATCAATATGCTAGGGCCTTTGTGGTCACATTTTAATTGCTTGCCATAGTTAATTTCTTTACTCCCTACTCCCTGAAATCTTGGCTTCATATTAAAGTAATGAATCTAATGATTGAAACAAAGCAAGTTTTAAGTAGAAATTTGTTTTAATTTCAGATTTTTCTATTGTATGACGATAAAGTAATTTTTGGAAAATTATGTTTCAAAAATGTCTTTTCAGTCCTAATTCCTGATTGAAACTATGGTAAAGGAGAAATTCTCTTGTTGTGTTCCTGTGAACACAATGATGGACATTCCATTTTCCTTAGGTAGCTAATTCATACTACTGTAATTCAAGAATATAATCTAATGCAGCATACGTACATGAAAGCAGTCCATGAAATATATGGTGTGCAGAGACAGACAGAAACTCGTACAAGACATGGATTTATTTAGACTACTGCTTGATGCTTAAAACTCTCCATCAAAGTTATAACACTTGTATAGTCTCCATTTGGCCCAGATAATTCGCCAAATAGAGACTAAGTGTTGTAGTGAGTTTGAAGGTTTTTTTTTTTTCCCCTGAACTACACAAGATTGAGCATCCCTTCCTCTCCCTTAATCTGAGATTTTGAGAGATCACTATAGAATCCTCACTGGGGAGAGAGAATCTACATGGTGAAAACCCACCTAGATGGATCTTCCCTAACCCCCTAAATGTCAGGCCTTATAGCGAATAAGCCAGGAGCTGACCTCATGAGGCAGTAATGAAAGGCCTTGTTCAACTTCTGTAGCCTGTAATAAGCAAGTTGTGAGGGAAGCACGCTTGGGGAAACAGGAAGTCCACGTTGATCTTTATCAAACATAAACCTTGGGCTCCATCCTTGCCTATAATGAGACAAAGCTGGGAAAGGAAAATGCTCAACACAACTTATAATTTTCACTTCATGGTTTTGTATAATGTAATATGCTTCATGTTCCAATAAATGCATAATTTAATACATATCACATTAAAATGTATGTAAAATTATACATTGAGCATTCACTTTAATATAACATTCTTTACAAAAATCATTGTCATTACATTTTAGTTATTATAAAATTGTATTTGGCTGTGACTGGTGCTATAATGTGGAATGTTATCATATTATACTTCTAGGGACAAATATTTTTCCTGCAAATGAATTAGAATGAATATACATAAAATAATAAGACTTTTTTTTTTCCATTAGAAGTTACAGCAGTTCGTGCCTCACAACACCAGCTAACTCCTCGTGCCTCACAACTCCTCAGCTAACTCCTGAGTTTTTCCTAATGTCAAGTAACTGGCAGGGAGTGAGACTTGGAAATATTTTTCAAGCTGAATCTCTTTTATGTGTTGGAGTAGAACCAAACAACAGTTATTCTTTTTTATGATTATGTTTTTGTGTCCAAATGAAGTATTTGCTTTAATTTTGTTACAAAATTGGCAGCATTTAGTTGAAGGAAACAAATGAGCAAAAAAAAAAAGGATTTTAATGGCTTAAAAACAAAACGGGGCCACATTGCCTATAACAATTATCATGTCAGAAGGTGCTTTTGCAGAGAAATTCAGTCACCATTTCCTGATCAGTAAAAAAAGAAGACCTCTAATGTTTAGCTGGACATATGATCACCTGGAATAAATACTGTATTTCCAATCCTTTCTTGAGGACTAAGCATGACGCATGGGACTAGTTTTCAGCCATGAAGGGAAGCAGAAGTGATGTGAGTAACTTCTGTGTTTTAAAGGGAAAGATGCATCCTGTTCCTCTGCTCTTCTCTTTGGAAAAGTAGCTGGGATGGCTGGATCTGGAGCAGTCATGCGAGAATGTGAAAAGCAGCAGCATTTGGGGGATGGCAAAGCAAGGTGGTAAAAAAATAAAAGTCTGGGTGTCCAATGATCATGGAGACTTCATATCTCACCTGGGCTGTTTGCACAACTCTGAGAAGAAAAAAATAAGAAAAAACCCAAACCTGTCTATATCGCTGAAATGAATTCTCAGCCTTGCTTGTCCATGAGAATCATTAGGGGGATTAACTCCACTCTGTCAACTCTAATGCAAGCGTAGCTACCTGTTCTATCCAGAGACCACATCCTGCTCCTAGGTCATCCTGCCCTCCCCATCTTCATAGGTGCTGTTGAATTTACCCTCTGATTTTCTGCAACCAGGAGGGACTGTGGCAGTATTTTCCCCCAAGCTGACTTCTGTGCTGCAGAAACTTGCTTTAGAAAAAACAAAAGAAAGAGCGAAAGAACGAAAGAACAAAAGAACGAAAGAAAGAAAGAGAACAGAAGAGAAAGGAAGGAAGGAAGGAAGGAAGGGAGGGAGGGAGGGAGGAAGGGAATATAATACGTGTTTTAGTCTCCAAATTAAATTCTTTCACAGTCACCATATTTTAGAGATTCTGATTTAGTTCATAGAGGGTAGGTCCTGGGTACCAGTGTGCTCCCTTCTCAGCCAGATGGAGATTGCTAAAATTAGGTGTTTAGTTACACAGAGCTGAACATAACTGATTATTAGCTTTGATGTCAGTAAAAATGGAATTCCAAAGCATATTTTACTAATAGTATGATTTGGGACAAGATAGTAATCTTTGAGTCATAGCTTTCTCATCAGAAATCAGAGATCTTAGTAGTAATTTAAGGTCTTTTTGTGAAGTTTATATTATTGAATTAAGCATTTTATAAACTTACATGGTGCTGGGAAGCTCTTCAGCCCTTAACAAGTGGTACTTGTGTGTGAATTCCGTCTTTAGTATAAGAAAAACTTAAGACACTTTTGATTTTCTTATTTTTCATATTATTTTGATGGGAACAAGTTAGCTATCATTTTATTTAAATGGCAACATATGCTAATTTAAAACTTATAGGGCTCATAACAATTATAATTTATTTCAAAAATACATTGACAATATTATCATTTGATGCAAAATTATGATATTATATTTATAGGCAATGCACAGGTTTTAATCCTCCAGAATAAACACTCATAAACTCTTAGCTATTGGATTTTTTTTTTCACTTTGCAAGGTTTTCAGATAACAAAGTATCAGAAGCCAAAGCACCCATGTAGCATGAATATGAATAGAAAACATCTTTCCTGAACAAGTACAGGCTTTATAATTTAATTGTGTTTACACTGATGAGTGCACAAAAAGAAAAATCAATTTGTGGGAGTTTATTTCATCAGTATTGAAATTGTATCTTCCCTGTTAAGCTTGGCACAAAGTACCTAGTTTGTCTTTTAAGTTCATTAAATTATTCTTTTTCTGTATTCTGGGGTGTTATGTATGTAGTTTTATATGGACTTACTAGCTGAATGTTCAAAATTGCTTTTCCAAACTACAGAATATTAACTTCCAATATTTACCAAAAACTTCATTTATTATAAAGTCACAATAAAAGGGCATAAAATGAATATAAATATCCCATTTATTCAAGGTTCTTCTGGAATCATTCTGAAAGTATTAAAAGAATAGGTTGAAAACATGGATTTATAACATTGGTTATTTTATCTTCCAATTTAATAATACTATTAAAGCTTATTCAGTATGCTTTCTGAAATAAGTAAAGATGTACTTTTACCTTAATTGTATTGCAGGGAATCTGGAAAGAAAGAGAACATTTTCAGTGCACTCCCTCAAACAAAATACTGTCTACATCCCTCCAAATCAATCAATCAATCATCAATCAAGAGAGCTGCCATGCATTCTCTCTCTGTCTCACAAATGCTTCCACTTTGAACTTGCTTGTTCCCTGAGAGCTTTGGAGGAAGCTCTTCAGGCTCCCCGTGCCTTGCACGTCAGGATCCAGAGGTGACATCTTGTTTGATCCCTGTGCTTTTGGAAGGTTTTATTTCTCCAGCCAGGAGTAAAATCATCTATTCTCTGAGGCACATGTAAGCAACTGCTCTCCTGGATCATGACCTTTATTAGTCAAATTAATAGCAACAAGTTTATAGACATTTTTTTCTGATCCCACCTCTGAAGTCCCAAGCCCTGTAGTTTCACCACATGATTTTTATAACCCATGCAACCCTATCTTCCCTCCACCTGAGCCTGCCTCTCTCTGGATCACCCCTTTTATTAGTTATCTGTTACTGCTTAACTTATTACACCAACATTTACTGGATTAAAACAACGAGCATTCATTATTTCATAGTTTCTCTAGGTCAAGAATCCTAGCAAGGATTAATGTGGGCTACTAGATCAAGGTCTCTAGAAGGCTGCTGTCATGAAGTTGACTGGGGCTGCCAGCATCTGAAGGCACAAGTGATCCACTTCCAAACCCATTTGTGTGGCAGTTGGTAGGCTTTAACTCTTGGCTGCTGTCCTCTGGTGACATTGACTCCTTGCCATGTGGGGTGTTCCACTGGGTGTCTCTCAACGTCACAGCTGGCTTGCCTTAGAGAGCGAGCTCCCAAGACGGAAGTTATGGTCTTTGTGCAACCTGATCCCGGAAGTGACATCCCATCTCTTCCACATTAGTCTTTTTGAGAGAAGTAAATTCACAAATTTAGGCAAGTTCAAGGGTAAATACCAGGACATAGGGATCAAAGGGGGCAATTTTAGAAGCCTACTCAGTTCCTGGAATAATAAATTACAAAACCTGCTGTTCCTCTGAAGTCACTAAATCAAGCACACCGATCTTTTCCCAGTCTCCTCTCTGTTCAGCGTGTGTTAATAGTTCACCTGCACCTGCTCTCCTGCCTCGCTGTCTCCCAGTCTAGTCTCACCTCCATCTTCTCCCTTTCCGTTAGTGCCCTCTTGTGGGCCGTTAGTGCCCTCTTGTGGGCCGTTACTCCCTTTGAGCATAAAATGCCCATGGCTTTTCTTAACTATTACTTTGTGTTATCATTACCTGGACTGACTTTTAACTGTCCAGCTCCCAAACCCCAACTGAGATAAATTGAACCAGCATTTCTGGGACTAGAAACTGGGCATTCATATTTTTTAACAATTTCTCTTATGATTTTAATACACAGCCATATTTGGGAAACAATAGCATAGTAGGGTCTATGATTGAATAATTTAAAACATCCTGCTGACAGTAACCTAAAACTGGGATTGGCCCACTGCCCTGCTTGGGCCAACTCTGACCCACCATCTATCTTTTAAATAAAGGTTTATTGGAACATGGCCACATTTACATATCACCTATGTCTGCTTTTGGACTGTAAGATCAGAAATGAGTACTTGCTAAAGTAGGGTTCACAAATTTGAAATATTTACAATATGATACTTTACTTAAAAAATGTACTGATCTCAAGTGTTGCCCCTTTCATGTCATTTTTTTTTTCCACCAGCATATTGCCAACCTCTTTCCTGAATGAGCTCTACTGGTTGCTTTCTACATATTCCTAACTCCTGAACACTGCTAAAATAATGCATACAGACTGGTAATATCTTAAGACAATCATCATCATTACATGTAAAATATGTAAGTATCCAAGCTATTATTTCCTTCTTTTTGATGTTTATTATTTTTAAAT
This sequence comes from Camelus dromedarius, assembly GCF_036321535.1. NCBI lineage: Eukaryota > Metazoa > Chordata > Mammalia > Artiodactyla > Camelidae > Camelus > Camelus dromedarius. The sequence continues at coordinate 15,174,943 of NC_087438.1, forward strand.
ATGATACAGCACATTCATAACTCCTTCCACAATTATTACTCGAATTCAAAATTAAAACATTTTTTAATAAATTAGCAATAATGTTAAAAAATTAGCAAAAATGTTAAAAAAATTTAACACAATAGTGTTAAAATGTTAACACTTACCAAGGCCATATGTAGTTTGTAATTCATATACATAAATAACATGTTTTATGGAAATTAATTCTCATATGGCATGAATATTTATATAAGTAGACTCCATATAGGCCTATGTGCAACTTCTACTTACTATCTTTACAACTTCGTTTTGATTGCTTTCAAAGATTATATAAAATCTAATTATGTAAAGTAACAGTCAGTTATTAAAACTCCTCAGAAATTGTCTTGATGGTTCACTTATTTCATTCATAAAGTTTACCAAAAAGCCTATATGTGATCAATTCTGCTCTAACGCAGTATCAATGTTCCTGAAAATAATTCTGCCCTGCAAAATTGTGCAATAAAAAACACAGGGCTCATGGCAAGAATGATAAAACTCACAAACTTTGTCAGTGGCCCTGAAAAAAAATGAAACACTAATAAGTATGGTAGCATAGTTTCATACACGGTAAATGGTTCACACATTGAATATGGCAATTTACCTTTAAAAATACCTGAAATTTGCTTGTTGAAGTAGATATTGGAGGGGTTACAGCCTGTGAGTTATTATGAAGTAGTGAAAGGAGAGTTCTCTGCAACTGGGAGAAAATTTGTCACACCTAAGGTGGGTGGACGTGGCTCATGACAAGTATCTAGTTAGATGAGGTAGCTGCTAGATAACTGAAGTGTGTCCCTGTTTGAATTTTGTGTGTTTCTACGTGCCCAACTCAGCTGGGTAAATTTTCCTGCATTTATTTAGTATTTCTTTGGGTCAAAATCTCATACAAACAAACTAAGTTCCATGTTATATCCTAATTATTTCCAATTATAGTCATCCTGTTGGAACAAATTCACATTTTCGAACAGGCATTACAATGGAACTACTATAGTTAAAACTTTTTTATTTTGCTTTTGCAATTTAAGTTTATATTTCAAATTATTTAAAGTGTTATATTAAAATCATATAAAAAATTTCCACCAATCATTTTTAAGGAAATAAATATTTTCAAATTGATTTGGTAGAGCAAATACTGCACAGACTAAAGTAACACAGCTTATTTCAATAATTTGCAATAAAAGTGCATCTTTTTCAAAAACACAGAAAAAATGTCAAATACATTTGTAATTGCTAATAAAGTAGAAGTAAATGTAAGGGAGTTAAGAGATGCTTTGATTTTCCAAAATTAAAAACAAATCACAGATACCTTTTATTTGCCCATCACTTCATTTCTATATTGTTTCCAAGAGACTATTTTGGTAGAAACTTCAGGGAATATATACAAAAAGATTTTTTTTTTTTGTCAGTGGTCATTGATCAAATTATTAATGCCATGTTGTATATAACTAATTAAGTGACTAAATGAGGCTATTTAATAGATTAATGAGATAGGAATGTAAGTTATTACAGTCTATAAAATCGTATCTAAAATTGTATTATAAAAGGTGAGTCAGCCAAAAAGTTTTTTCTAATGATAGTTTAAATAGTTTAAAAAAGTAATTTTCCTTTCATTTAGTGAGTCTACATGTCTATTTTTTGTATTAAACCATTCACTGAAGTCTGTTGTAGTTAATGAAATTTTTGTCAGTTATTACCTGAGGAAAGAAAATTCTTAGTATTGTAAAAGATATCAAGGGAATAATTGAGCTCAAGTTCTGATTCAGAAAAAAAATTGTTGTTTCCATGAACAAACTTTCTTTCCCTTTTGAACTGTATGGCCATGTACAATGGTGCCCTTCGCACCTTCTAGCAGACCCAAGCTGAGGTGACTTCCTACCTCACAATTATCGTCCCAGTGTCGACAGTGCTCATAGATCCTCAGCCTCACCCAATGCCGACACCACTTGCCTACAGGACCAAGGCTGAGCGAGTATCTGTACCACATTAGGCCCACGGCAGATTAATCAGATTCATTCTTTATAGGTTTAATAGTGAAGCTAAGGAAAAAGGAAGCCCTATCCATGATTTGGTTACAGGGGCATTTTCCTCCTCTTATTGGAGAAAAAATAAACTTATCTACAGTAAGAGAGAATGATATTTCACCCACAGGGAAGCGGACATGAGAAGGGGAGCGTTAGTCATGCTGGAGTCCTGTCCCCAGTAACAGGCCCCAGGACTCTTGAGCTGCCCTGCTTCCTAGAGAGCTTCCTCTGAGCCTCTGATATCTCCAGTGTCTTCTGAAAGAGTCTTCCTTTAGCCTAAAGGTAGAGTTTGGTTAGAGGTGTTGGCAAATGAAAGAGCTCAGACTATAAATGCTGCTCTATCAAACCAGTCATGTTCACTTTAATTTTAATGCAGGTGGTATAATGACATAGTAGATGTAATGATTTCAGAACCCTAGCGAATAGACCAGAATATGACATAAATTCAAAGTATCCTCTTATAGGTTACTTATGCATTACAAAAGAAAATTGTAAATGTATAATATTTGAACCACAAATAAAATGTAGCATTGGAGATAATGGGACAATCTGGCATGTGTCTTCTGATGTGGTAAAGATTACATCACTTATGAAACATTCTTGCAAAAATGTTTAACCTAAAAGCAACCAAAACTCTAAACTTAACATCCAGTGTGCAAGAAAGTTCGGTAATACAGAGGCAAGCTACTTGACATTAACAAGAACCGACTGAACAAATTCAGGATGTGGAATATTCTACACAATAGTAACAACTGATTTAAACTCTCCAAAAGTCAATTTTGGTTAAATGGTAGTAATATTGTTACTGATAAAAAGGCGAAAGATTATCATGACCTAACAACTGAATGTGAAACATGAAATTGATTAGGTACTGGCTTTTAAAAATCTGTAAAGGACAACTTAAAATAACTGGAAAAGTTGGATATAGAATAGATATTAGATGATATTATAGAATTATTATTACAAGTACTATGAAGGGGACAGGCAGACAGAGCTGGTAACGTGGCCGCCGAACTCAGAAAGAGGAGTCACGTTAGGCTTTTCTGGGAGTATTATTTGAACGACTGTCAGAAAGATCAATAGAACTTAGTTATCTTGTTTAACTTTCAAGGAATTTCAAAGAGATACAGATTTAGTTTCAACCTAACCCAGCTTAATCAATGATCTTGCTAAAAATCTATTTCCAAAGAAGTTAACTTTTAGATATCTATGTAACTGTGTCCTGAGCACTTGAAACAATGTAATTGATTTGGCAGTCACTTTTATTCTGTATAAGTAGAAAAATCTAGTGTGATCAAGGTAATCCTTAGACAGTGAAATTAGCAATATACTAAGAATCATCTTGATAGCTGAGGTCTAAAAAAAAATCAATAAAACGATGTCCACAAAATGACCTCCCTCCCAAAACATGAACAAAATAAATGTTTGTGTACAGATGAGTCTGAACAAAAGAATAGGAAAAGAAAACTACAATTTTTTTTTCATTTTAAGTGACCATTTACTACTTGTGTTGAAAAACATATTGCACCGTCTCTTATCTCCCACTATGTATGATAAAACCTTAAGTGTGTTCATTCAAGTGATGTGTTCTTAGTCACCTGTACAAAAAAGGGCACTTGAAAAATCAAACCCTGAGTAATCACTGTCATTGTGTTAATAACTTCAAAGCTCTTTTCAATGCACTCCTGATGGGACATTCTGCAGCCTTCCAGAAGGGTCTTCAGGTGGTGCTAGTAGGTGGCTCAGTTTCTTCAGAACACGGAGGACTTATTCAGGGAGTGTGTGGTCTACATCTGTCCAGGCTTGACCTCTCCCGTTGTCTCTGTATTTCTGTATTAACTCCCTTTGTCACATGTGATGTTCAGTGATTCTCTGTCCTTCCCCCTGTGCTGGTCAAAATGTCTATGTTGATTTAATGGCCTGGCAAGCAGTTACTCCCCACAGTTTGATAAGTCTAATTTAGACACCACATGATGAGAAGAAAAGAGAGTCCAGAACAGAGCGCTGACTGTACATCTGGAGAAAATATTATTTGCAGAAACATTTAAACCCAAAAGAGATAAAAATCATATTTCTGAAAAAGAGCAAGTTACCTATTCTTCCTTGTGTTAAAATTCATAAAAATGTTCCTTATATTACTATGAAAAAGTAAAAATATTTCTTTCAATACATAGAATAGCTTTTACACCTAATACTCTAAAACAAAACTGGAAATTTCCATCTTCATACAATTATAAGTTAAGTTATTTATGAAAGTCTGCTCTTAGAAGAAAAGTAATAAAAGCAGGAATCTCAAGCTGTAATTTAAAATGAAAGTTTTAGAGGAGAAAGTGTCAGGAGGAGATTGAAATTCAAGACATACTGTATCAAAACGCAACCACTAGTTCATTAAATATTTATATTCATTCATTAGTAAATATTCAATGAACACCTTGTGCTACCACCCACTATGCTGGCATCAGACATACAATTGTGGAAAGAAAGAAATCACACTATCTTACTGAAAATAGAGGGTAAAAAAAAAAAAAACAAAAACAGACACAAATCAAATTATTTCTTGTTGTAAAAAATGGTTCACAGAAAACGAAAACTGGCCTCAGAGAACGGAATAGCCCACTTAGAATGAATAGAATTAAAAAGGCTTCACTGAGTCAGTGGTATGGAAGTATAATGCTGAATTATGAGAAGGAGTTAAAAAGAGAAGATGGAGAAAAGACTGAGGAGCAGGTGCAAGTACGAGCATGGGTACAATTCTTGAAATTGGATAAAACTTGAAATATTTGGAAAATTCAGAGCAGTTTGCCTCACCATAATGAACTAGTGATTCAAGAAAATTAAGAGATACAAATAGATCAAATTATGCAAGACCTTGGAGACTGAGGTGGAGAGTTGTATTATATTCTAAGTGACACGGGGCTCCACTGGATAATTTGAAAAAGGGAAGTGACCAGGCCAAATTTCCACTGTAGGTGGATCTGCAGGATGGAGAATGAGTAAGTGGTGAGAGAGGTGGAAGCAGAGAGAATATTTTTGAAGATTGATTTTCCTTGGACCACAGTTACCAACCTTCCTCAAGTTTTCCCATGTCAGCAGGGATGGCATTATTCCCAATCCCCAAAGCCAGGAATCCAAAAATCGTTATTTTCTCCCTCTTGTGAATTAAGCTGATGGTAGCAGACAGAGAAAAGGAGATATGCTGTGTATTAGTTAGAAGATTAAATCAATAGATCTGAAATGGATAGGATATAGGCCTATGGGAAGTGAAGAATCAAAAGTGGATTCTAAATTTCTAGCTTGAGTAAGTGAGCAATTAATAACATTCTCCCTGTGACAGAGTAGATTATCACTAATGCATGTTTTAATAGCCACACAAAACTGTGAATAACTAGAATATAACTTAAAAAAATAATAATGACATTGGGTTAATAGGTAGCTTGCCCTTTGAAATACGCGCTAGAAATTTAGCATGTGTGCTATTCAGTAACCCATAAGATATTTACCTCAAATATGCTCATTTGGATTCAGAATGTGCCCAGAAAAATAAAAGAAAGGAAAGAAATAAAAGGCAAGACAAGACAAAGAAAATAAAAACAAACAAAACAAACAAAAACTCAGAACAGAAAAATAAAAGAAAAGAAGGAAAGAAAGAGAAAGGAAAGGAAAGACAAAATAAGACATGACAAAAATTGGAAGCAAAAAAGAAATGGAGACAAAAATAACAGGATATATGATAATTTTAAGGTAATTTTAAATTTCAAAAATATTTATCCTTGACTTGTTTCTTTTAATCAAGGAAACCCTAGCAATCTATTGGTATAAAAATGATTGCTAAGTTATGAAACAAATAAAATATGGGGATGTAATGTACAGCATAGGGAGGATAGTCAATAATAACTCTGTGTGGTGATAGATGATAACCGGACTTCTCGTGGTGAGCATTTCGTATTGCATAAAAATACTGAATCCTGATGTTCTATTGCAGAAACTCATATAATATTGCAAATCAATAATACTTCAATAATAAAGGATGAAATAAAAGGTACTAAATTAAAAAATAATTTCTGGGAATTGAAATAAATTTTAGATACACTCAGTTTTTGAAAAAGCCAACATCCTTAAGAGATATTCAGACCTGGCCTTTTCCTTTTCTGTTTCACTCTGACATCCTATGACTGTACTATTTCTTCAAAAAGAACTAAGGGCTTTTTCTACCAATGGCATGTCAAGTAAAGCTGTGAACTTCTGGGCACAATAATTATTTATACTAATATTGCATTATCTTAATTCATATTTTTTTCTAACTACTCTGGGCTGTTAAAGATTTTTATGTGATGTACTACAAAGTCACATTAGTCTTGTCTGGTATTCTGTAAATATTTATTAATGTATTGACTGAATTTCCAAATAAAATATGTTTGTCAGGATTTTTAGCTTTTTTATCCCTAATACTTAAAAGTAATCAATACATATTTGTTGACTGCACTATATGCTGTGCAAACACTATGATAAAATCTTATTAAAAAGACTTACAAGTTAAAAAAAGAAGTAGAGGAGTCACAACAGAAACAAAATTTTACTTCCTTTTTTCCTCTGATGTAAAGTAGGTCTCAAAAGTCCAAGTTGATATAAGACACAGTAGCTTATAAGGATATGTAATTCTTGATTCTAGAGTTATAAGGTAAAATCAATTATACTTACAAGTTATATGTAATAGTTAATTCACTTAATTCTAGATGTTTGCTCAAAAGAGGCTTTCAGAAGTGGTATGTGACAGTGAAACCTCCAATCCAATAAGAAAAGATTGTCTTTGTGGGAGATATTTTCATATTTCCTGAATTTTATAATGATTCAGATTTACATTTCACCAGATAAGCTTTTCCATTAGAATTTGCTTGTAAGACAGGAGTTCTATTTGCATTCTCCTATGGGTTTTCCAGCAAGTCTTTAAAATCCTTTAGCTATGTTACAACCAGTCTTATAATGAATAACACTTTCAATCCCTTAAGTTGATCTACAGCAAAACTTGTAGTACTATTTTCAGGCTATCCTGAAGGAAATATAAATATTACCCTTGCACGTATGGGTATCCCAATGGTACCTAGGATGCTATCAGCATGTCACTTATGTTGATTGCAAAGATTTGCTGAAATGCTCTAAAACTCTAGACAAGAAGAGCAGTGCATATATTCTAGCTGTTGAAGTTAATGTTCTTTCTCAACAGCCTTTTCTATCATGTTCTCTTGTTTTTACATTAGTACAGATTGAGCATACAAGATATCAGTCATGAGCCTTTAATAATGTATATAGTTGAATACCACAAAATAAGGGGATAGCCTGCTATTTGTTTTCATAAGTAGCATAATGGAATGTTCATATACCTGCTCATGATTTTTATACATCTTATAAATATATCTAACACTTTGCCTATGTTTTGTAAAGTAAGTCCATGGATATAAAATGTTTACACAAATTTTAGTCAAGTTATCTGAAATAAAAATATAAGTATTTTGCACTTTAGGACATATGACACAAAATGTATAGCTCCATCATGTCAACTTTTGAGCAAACTGCAATGAGGAAATATTCCAATATGAATAAAAAATATTTAAGATACAGGTAATTAGTAATAAGTTCATTATTCATTATTTTGATAATTCTATAATGTTAAAGACCTATATTTTATAAATACATCTGTATTTTTTTCATGGCAAAATATAAAAGAAGACAAAAAAGTATGAATAGTTTCAAGAAATTCTAATGAACATTCTATAGTATACAAAGGAAGAGTCAACTTGTATCTTCAGGTTAGCCTTAGTAACTTTGATACGAGTTCTTATATGTTGAAAATATGTCCCATGGATATTTTAATTAGAAAATAATTTATCAGATAAGACAGTGTGTTGAGTCAAAAAGTTAACATTGTGATTTCCTTTATGAACTTAAATGTCACTTGGCCAAAATATATTAGTTTTTAAATACAAATGGTTATTCAAATGGCTTGGTGCTCTCCCTACTTCATAAAATATTAGAAAGACACACTGATTTATTTGATGATTTTATCCATCCAATAGGTTAAATAAATTAGGAATCTCATCAAAAATTTTTCTGAGAGGCCGTCCTTGAGCAAACGGATAGTGACTTGCATTTGACATTGGCATTGTGTAACTTCAATGTAAATCTCTATATAGGGCCTTCCATAAATTTGAATAGGAGAATTGAATCACTTGTACACTTTCATTTAAGAGGAAAAGGAGTAGAATCTCAGCATGGCAGCATTTGGAGGCATTATCGAGACTCCCAGATTCATACCTGGCAAGTGATGTTTGGTGCTCTATGAGGAACTCTTCCATTTCACCATCCCTCTGTTCTAAGCAGCTTTTGGAATTTAGGAGTTTGTATTAGTTGGCTCTATAGCTGGGCAGATCTCTTAAGTAAGCTCTTGTTTGTATACAGTATTCAACCTGTCTATCTTGATATTTTAAGGAGACTACTAAATTTGGATATTTCAGAAATATATAATAACCATTTGCCAAATACATATGGAAGTTCTGTGTCCTCAGATTCTCTGAGACTCTAAACTAAATAATCTAATCTGTAGCAGTGTTTTCGATCAGACTTCAGGATGAAGGAAACAGTGGAACTGGCCCAGGTATAAAGAAAAATACTGCTATCTCTCCTTTGGTACTTTGGATGATGGGAGAGGTGTATAACCGTTTAACTAAAGAGAAATCCCTTCAGGGACCACTCGACAGTGTTTTCAGTGATTGAGTCGCTGAAGGAAAAGGATTAAAAACAATTGACTTAGCTGTTCAGAAAGTGGAGAGAATGAAAGAGCAAGCTGTCATTGTGTGAGCACACAAGTTGCCGGAAAACTGGATAAACTGGAAATCACTGGAAGGCAGCTATTCTCTCCTTAGGTGCGTTAGATATCTTGGGAAAATGTTATTAAATGGTGAACAGTTGCTCCTCAAAAGTTACTAGCTGTTTGGAATACAGAGTCACATAGAGTCAAAAGATTCCATTTTTATCTTAATAGGTCAATCTAAACCGGAAGAAAAGGTCTTCTATTTAATTCAATACATTTATTTTATTTTTACAGAGTGATATTTTAAACAATATGGATTTTATCTGTGCTTGTGAATACATATGTATTAAAGTAACCTGAAAATTATTTTCTCCTCTTCTTTATTAATTTAATCCTGTAGAAATTCAGAATATTGGGTCCCACTCTCACCCTAGTAGATCCACTTTTTTGTACGATCCCAGATCACTTATATGCTCATTAAAATTTGAGAAGCACTTCTTGATATTTTCTTAAGTGTCCAGTCTATGACACAAATTTGTCCTTGTGGATCCCTTAATCAGAATTCTTCAGTGGCCTTCCTGAAAGCTTAAAAGGAAGTGATAGTTTATGGAAATTAAAATTTAGGTTTATTTTTTTCATTATTTATTTCTGCCCAATAGAAAAAGCTTATTTTTACTAACTCAAGTTAAGACTTATTTTAGCTTTAAGACTTTTTGTAGTAATCCTTAATCAATCTGGGAACAATCCACCCTCATCTATAATCACATCTATTTTCTTTCTTTTTATTTGGGATTGTATTTCCAAGGGGACTAAAATTTTATCAACCTTTGAATGGCCTACCTGGTCTATGGCCTATTTCTAGTCAACTGGTCATTGTGGGATCTGGTTCAATATCTGTGTTTATCCATAATTAAAATCTAGTCACTCTGTCCTGCACATCACACCTAAATATGTCACTAGAAAAGCATAGGCAACTTAGGGTTTTGATACTGAAAGTTTGTATTTTGTTTCAATTCATGTCTGCCAATTTCTCTTCTTAATTACAAATTGTCAAATCTATATACTTAATACTTTCTTTATTATTTCAATAATAATGAATAACAATTCATCATTGCATCTTCTCAAGCTTTTATCATTACATTGAGGCACGCTTTATACATTATTACTATGAGTTCTGCTTTGTACATTACAGATCTGCTTTCTTTTTTATTTTCTTTTATCCAGAATATATCACAATATATCTTCAATTACCCTTTTATTTTCACGCAGTGTGCATCAAATAGTTTAAGAATAATCTCTTCCTTGTTAAATAATTTTAATTTCCATTAAAAAATTAGATGGCTTTCATGAATTGTTAAAATGATGTAGAGCTTCTTTTCTGGTTTAGTTTTTGTGTTTTTTTTTTCCTTCCAAGCAATATCTTAATATATCCTATTGTAATTACAACAGCCACTTATTTTTGTTTTTTGTAATTATCTTCAAAATAAAATAGAGCTGCCATATTTTGTTTCCTTAAGTATTTCAAACAGATCAATTCATTCACAATGCAAATAATTAAAAATAGTAAATATACCATGCAAGGAATTTAGCATTTAAAAATATCATTCTCCTCTTCATTTTTTAACCTGTGATATAGTGCCATTTTACTGTAATATTTGATTCATATATCTTACTTTTCAAAAATAAATTTTAATTCTTATTTGGTATGGTAAATATAGTTTTACTTAAATTTATGTAGGTGAATTGGTAGTCACTAATATTACTTCTAATCATTTTTTATCTTATTTTTAATTCCTGATTTTGATTAATCTTGTTCATGTGTAGTTCTTCGTTCACTTTTTTTTTTCAATTGGATATAATATATGTTTTAAGACTTCCATTCCTTAAAAATATGGAATATAAAATTTCTGGCTCAAAATATTTTTCAAAACCCAACAGAGTTCCTCGAGTCTTTAGATAGTAAATAATAGAAAAAAGCTGAAGGCCATCCAGACATTTAACACTACAGAAAAAAAAATTCTGCATAGTCATTTTGGTTATTTTTTCTTATTATTGTATTTAAAATGCTATAACATATTTTTAGAAATGGGTCTGTATTTATTAATGTAGCCAGAAACTTAGTTGGAATTTTGATTTACAAATTCAACAATATTAAATAAAAGTTTCATGAAATATTCTTTTATTGTGTACCTTTGTATTTGAATAGTATTTAAATTCTCATTTTTTGCTTTTGATGTGGGTACTCATGTTTTATTGTACTCTGTCTCATATTTTATATCTATGATTTTCTCTGTTCTCTTTCCATTTCTATTTATTTTTGTCTACATTGCAAGAGGGTTTCTAAAATTCGTATTTTCTATTATAGACATCATTTGCTGTACTATCAACTTAGATGTGAAGTAAATCTACATATTTTTCTTTAAAAAATAATATTCCAAAATCTATTAAAGAACTCACTGAACAGTTCTATCTTCCAACTCTGAGATAAACATTAAAAGTAGTAAAATATTATTTAAATACAAAGTAAACTCATCATTTGAAAATAAATCAATGCCATTCACCAAATTAACAAAATTAAAGAACATAAAATAATGTGATCATGTACCTATATGCAGAAAAGGATCTGACTAAATTCATCATTAATTTATAAGACTTCTCAGCAAAATGGGAACAGAAAATAACTTCCTCAACCTGGTAAAAAGTAACTATAAAAATTCATAATTAACATCATAAATTATAAAATGTCAAATACTCTTTACTGAAGATAAGAATAAGGCAAAAATGATCTCTCTCACTATTTCTATTCAGCATTATACTGGAGGAACTAGCCAGTATTAAAATATTGGAGAATAACTCATTTTCCATGGATGATCATGAAGAACTTGACCAATTTTGAATAACCAGAAATAACAGAAATAACACCAACAACAAAAAATGAAGTCAAGGAAAACAGAGAAATAGGGACACAACAAAGATGGATTCTATTTCTCTTTTTCTAGGGGCAAAATAAGAGGTATTCTTTCATTTAAACATTAATGAAATGCACTACTCAGGCAACATACCTTAATTGGTTCAGGCAGGTGATTCCATTTACGCATCTGGGTAGAACAAAATAAACAAGAGTATAATTTTAAGAAAGGCTCTCATTCAAATGTAAGAAAGTTTATGTGTCAAAGATTTATTAATTCATTAGTGGGTGAAATAGTAAGATGGTGTTATGGCTTGAATTTGGCCACCTGAAAATTCATATATTGATGTCCCAACTGTCCCATGAATTCGATGTTATTTGGACATAGTCTGAAGATCTAATCAAGTTAAGATGATATCATTAAGATGGCACCAAACACAATATGACTAAGGTTTTTATAAAAGGAGAAGAGACATGGACATACTGAGGAGAAAGCCATTGAAGATACAGTTATGAACAAGGAGATGGCCATGTGAAGACAAAAACAGAGAGATTGGAGGACACATTTATGCACCAAGGAACACCAAGGATTGCTGGCAACACCAGAAGGGAAGAGAACAGACAGGGAGATGACTTCCCTCAGAGGGAGCATTGTCCTGAAAATACCTTGATTTCAGACTCCTGCTGATTTATTCCTCTAAGTCCATTTCAGTCAACTTATCTGAACTCCAGAAAATAAGCCCCAGAAAACACTATTTTGTAATAACATGAAAAGTATAATTTTACTTAAGGAGAACTGATACATTTATGATTTTGAGTCTTTTCCAAGAAATATGATACTTCTTTCCACATATTCAAGTCTAAATTTGTGCCATTCAGGAGAGTTTTTTTTTAGCTTTCTTTATTATATGTATGACATTGGTATAATATTTATAGATTATATTATATTATATTACATTATGTTATTTTAAATGTTAGATGTGAGTGTAGCTACAGCATTGCTATTTAATTTTCCTTGGAGATGAAATATTCTTCCTTAGGTTCAGTTAAGTATGAGTTCATTCTGTCATATATTAGTCAAAAGCACAACATATTTTTTAATGCTGAGAAATAGGTTTACTATTTCTCAGAGTGTATTATTAACATCACTTCAAATGAAGATATCAAAACTTCTAGCAGACAAGTGCATTCCAGTCTGAATTAAAAAAAAATGCAATAGTGAGCTTAACAGAAGGCAAATTGCTCACATATGGAATCAACATGGAACTATATCAATATTTGTAAAAAAAATATTTATATACTGCTTTTAATTCCCTGGAGAGAAGTACAAAATTCAAGCAACAATTTCATTTTTATTTCCCAATTTGTAACTATGAAACTCTAGCAATTTATTTTTATTTTTTCTCCATCGAAGCAGTTTTACCTGAAGCTTTAGAGATAACTGTGAAAAATATATAATAATGGTCAGTTTGCTTACTCCCACATAAACAGAAGGAAATTTATGCTTTTATGCCCTGAAGAATTGATTCTTTTCTGTAAATGACATATGGTTGTGAATCCTTTTTGCAAGTAAATACTTCTGTTTTCTTGCTGAACAGGTTTTTCATTTAAATTCATGACAACATATCAAAAATTTTGCCATAAAAATACAGAGCAATCAATTGAAGTAATATAGGATTTGAGTAATAAGGGATTTAAACAATTTAATACTTCTTCCTTTCATTTTAAACTGAAATTTTAGAGAAGATATTTTGGAATGTGCTGACCATACAAACACACACACACACACACACACACAACATACATCCAGCTTAAAAAAATCATCACAGTTACAAGGATTTCATTAAGGGTCAGAAATCAAAGTGTTTTTTAAGACTTTCAGCTGAAGCTCATAGCAAATAAAAGTAATATGATCTTTTCTAGATACTGTTAATCAACAGGACACAGAAACTTTAAGGTTATCTATTTACATAGCTTAACTGTTAAAATTGAAATTTGAGACTATCTGTATCAACATGATTTAAAAATTTATTTCAGAAAATTATTTTTCAGGAAGTTAAGGATGTAAACCAATAAATAACTTTATTGTTTGCTTCAGGATATTCGTGCAAACCAATTTGTGTGAACAAACAACTCTCCTCTCAGACAACAGGTTGCTCACCTAGGCAGATAGGTATTTATTAAACAGTAGTTTATTTATGAAGACTCACTTCAAGGGCTTCAACTCACTGTGCCTCAGTCCTAAACACTTACGTCGTGAACTACACCTCTTCTCATCAGTTACTGGTCTTGAAAGTCCCAACTTAACCCCCTGAGCCCAGACTTCAACAGCCTAGAAATATCATCTAATTATCTACTCACCTAGAACATTACCCTGCCAAAGTGGTGTTCTCCCTTATGGCCATCCTTTTTCATTTAGCTTTGCTTAATCAATATGCTTTAGTTGGTCTGTTGGGGAGATAATAAACAGCCTCGGAGGTTCCATTGGAACCATCCAAGACACCCTTCCTGTTATGGTTCAAGATTCTAGAGCTTCTCTGAAGCCTCCTGAACCATCCACTTGGGGACCTCCTTGATTACAATGATGAAGTAAATTTTGTGTTAGATTTGAAAGCTAATGTATTTTTCATTGGACTCTCAAATTCTGTGTTTACTTTGACTCCTAGAAGTGAGGAATGATTTTTTAGTAATCTTTTGATCATTTGATCATATATTACCCATTATAAAAACCTGCCTTAGTACTTGCTGACTTTCTTTCTGTACTTCCTCATCACATTTTTATGAACTTATAAAGTGAAGTTCATAGGAAAAAGAATGGGCTTAAATTTAATAAATTTGTCCTGCAATTTGACCCTAAGCTGGTGGGGTCAGAAGATCTCATGAGATCAACATACTTACAGAGCACATTTTGCTTTGGGTCACCTATCAGAATTTTATGAAAGCTTACCTTTGTTTTACCTGTGAGAATCTATTCCTGAAAGATATTTTTACTCCAAATATTCTGGCTGCTTAGGATTTCAAATGTATTGGTTCTCAATTAAAAAGATCCAAATATCAAGTTAGGGTTCCATGACAAATTTCAAAAGTGAATTCTTCACTCATTCATCACCAGACTCTTATGTGTTCAGCTTAGTTTAGATCCACAATTTCTATAGGCAGACTCCTGCTTCTTATATCTGTTCATACAAGAATTCTGTTTTGTGTGCTTATAATTCTAAAATAACATAATTTCACCAAGCATCTTTTAAAATTACAGTCACCTCTTTGGAAACCCTTTTACAGAATGAAAACGTTTAACAGGTTGCTTAGAATGATAATGGAACAAAAAGGAACATAACATATAATGCCCTGAATATTTTTAGTGTTATATGAAAACTTTTAAAAGAAATTCAGATTCCAAAATTGTTCCTTTAAAATAATAAAAAAAGAAATTTATAGGCAAGGCAAAAGATAAGTCTGAAACTAGCTTGTGTTTATTACCCCTTCTCTCCAAATCTTGACTTGAAATGACCAGTGTTTATATCACAGTTTTTTCTCTCCCTTTATATTCTCCGTTTATAACGTTCTTTCTGGCTTCTTTCTCATACTAAGTATCCAAAAGTTCAATCATATTCTAAAATTAAACTTTATTTATTACAGAGAAAACCCATTGTGGTTATATTTTAGCCCTGGTATTGATCTGAGCTAAGATTCACTTTCAAATATTCTCCAAAACCTGGACAGGATTCATACATAGAAATATATAGAAGGATAGAATAGTTTTAATAACATATACTCCACAGTTACCAGATTTACATCAGTTGATTTATATGATATAAGAAACCTCAGTTTCAAAAAAAAAAGAAAAAGATGGAAAGGCAAAATGGGAAAACTCTGAAGATGACATAAGATACCTCGAATTGCATGAGAACACAGAAACATTTAGAAATCTGTAGACATCGTGTAAGCACTAAGTTTTTCCCATCCAAAAAAAATTATATATATATATGTTAGCCACTAATCCAGTCCTAGAAGCAATGAAATGATATATTAATTGGAAATATTTTTGGTAGACCCTGTAACACTTCTATAAAATACTCAGGAGTAGATCTTTACACAAATGTGATTCCAGCTCTTCCTGCATGTTTTGTGACTAATCTTAAGTAAACAATAAAAGAAGGATTCAGTGAAAAATAAAAACTGTAATGGGAAGTCGTCATATTGACAGATCTCAACTTGTTTCATAATATTTCAAAAACTGGTTAAAAAAATACAAACCAGAATGAGAACCAAAATAGAATGATAGCTTTACAAAAGTACTGCATCAATGAGGGTGCTACATGCAAGAATTGAATGTGCATTCTGCCCATAAACTCACAAAGGGTCAATTTCTTAAATATTAATTGGCAACTGCAAACTTTTAACTGATACAGTGCTAAAAGCTCTTATGGAGCTTCTCTTTGAAATCAACGTATTACTCAGGTGGCAAATGTCTCTAATAACCTACAGTTGTTCCCTATGTCTGATATCATCACTTGTATCTCAGATATTTCAGCAAGCATTCTTTCCGCCTCTGTGAAATTTTATCTACTAATTCATTTTGTGAAGGATTATGTTGCAAATGGAATTTCCAGATTGAATGCTCTTTTTCAAATCTCTGAGGCCCTTTTCTGCCTCCTCCATTCATAATGGAGTTTTAGTTCATATTAACATTGACTAAATCAAACCTAAATTAAAGACATCTACAAGGTGTCAGACTCTTTTTAACACCAAAATTCAAGTGGATTGGCTAAACCCATTAAGCTTGCACAGACCCTTTGAAAACTAAAAATTAAAAAAGTTATAAAATCAACAGTAGAAAAGTAAATAGCAAAAATGTTAAGCACCCTTTATGCCAGTCTGTGTCTGGTTAATACTTCCAATGGGTGAGGGAATAGATTCGTTTGGGATCTCAAGGTCAAAAAGAAAAGTCAACCTCATTGACCTGTGATACCGAATCTTAATACTGTGGTACTTTCTTTGCCCCTGAGGGTACATCTTTAAAAGTATAGATCTGGGGTCTGCCTTCTTTAGTGTATAAACACTAGAATGACAATTGTGATTTGTTTTTGAGAACTTTGTATGTAATGATGATTACATAATGTTACCATCACTATTTAAATTGACTGATACCAATGAAATTAAAACATTTTACAATATCTATGTACTGACATCTTGCTTATTAAAACATTATTTTGCCCTGAGGTTGTACACATTCATCAAATTTCTGTTATGTTTACAGTATTATATGTTGTTGGGTCTAGTTGACAAAGCAGTTGGCGTTATTTCAAATAATACAGATATCCATTGCTTGAATTGTCTCTATCATAACAAACCCTAAAGTATTTGCACTAAATTAGCATTGCATGGGCAAGAAAACTAACCTCAGAGGATTGAAAGATGGAGACCTATTGTATTCACTGAAAAATACATTTATTAGAACTGTCACCTGAAATCAGCTGGAGTTCAACCAAATGCCCTTAGACCATCATGTTTGGGAAAAGCCAGAAAGTTCATACATGTTGTGTTCCACAATGAATTACAGGAAAGAGATGGACTCAGGCAAGAAAGAATTGGTTTTTTTTAGAACAGAAAGAAAGGGAATAGAGTTGAGTTTCTAAACTTTAGCAATCTGATATTTTACACCAGAGAATTTTTTGTTGTGGGGAGCTAGCTATTGTGCTGTAGGACATTTACCAGTATCTCTGGCCTCTACCACTAAATACAAGTAGTACTCCTACCCGGTTACCGTAACCAAAAATGTCTCCGGACATTGACAAGCGTCCTACAGGGAGAAAAATGTCATCCCTGATTGGAAACTACCGACATAGAGAAAGTCTGTAAATGCTGGAGTCATACAGGCCGGAAAGCTGAATCTTTCCAGACCAGGTTGAAAGAAACTTTTCAGAATTTAAAGCCCACTGTCTTCTTAGTAAGGAGAGGACCTCAGCCCCAAAGCAAATAATTGATTAGGGGTGTTATTTTCCTCCCAAGCTTAATAGTTGATGAATATCCTGGATGCTTGCTGTCTTTAAAATGAAGAAGCATATGTGTGTTTGGGAAAAGGGAAAACAAGGAAATGGTGCAGACTTTTTTCCTACCTCCAGTTTTTTAATGAATTTTCTGTATTTAGTTAATAACTTTTAATATCAATTAAGTGCTGATCAGTATAATACTTGACTTATTTAATGTTCACTCAGAATCACCACTCGATCTATTTGAAATTAATTCATCTATAAAAAAAGTTTCTCTGTTTAAGACAGTGTGGTAGGCAGCATAATGGTCTCTTAAGATGCTCTGTTCCTAATTCCTAAAAACTGTGACTATGTCATCTGACAGGGAAAAAGAGATTTTGCAGGTGTTATTATGTTAAGAACATTGAGATGGGAGACTTATTTTGGATTTTCCTTGCAGATGCAATCTAATCACACAGATTAAAAGTGGAGAACTTTTTTTTTTTTTTTTGGTGAGAATAACAGAGAAATGTGGCTATAGAAGAACAAAGTTGCAACATTTCTAGCTTTGAAGAATGGAGGGAAAGGACCACAAGCCAAGGAATGAAAGGAACCTCTAGGAGCTGGAATATACAAAGAAACAGGTTCTCTCCCAGAGTTTCCAGGAAGGAACATAACACTACTCACCTTGATTTCAGCCTAATGAGACCCATATCAAACATGTGGCCTGCAGAACTGTAAGATAAAATATTTGTGTTCTTGTAAGTCAATAGACATAGCAATTTATTATAGCAGTAATAGGAAAATAATGCATAGAGTGTTTCAACAATGGAGAAAAAGTTTATGAGCAAGAGAAAGCATTTCTTTCCTTCACAGTGTTTGCAATATAACAAGAGAACAAATTAAACACACAAGATCTGAGCAAATTATTACACTTGAATTTCTGCTAGAGCTACAGAAAAAAAAAAAAGAAAAAGAAATTCTAGAAACAGAGAATAGGAATTTTTCTTACCCAGTAGCCTGCCCTTATCCATGGATTCACTTTTTGCTGTTCCTGTTACTCATGGTCAACCAGAGTCCAAAAATATTAGATGGAAAATTCCAGAAATAAATAATTCATAAGTTATAAACTGTTCACCAGTCTGAGCACTGTGATGAAATCTTGTGTCATCTTGCTCTGTCCCCCTCTGGAGCTGAAGCATCCTTTCGTCCAGTGTATCCTGCCAGATAGTCACTTAGCAGCTGGCTCAATATCTCTGTAGCACAGTGGTGGTGTTCAAGTAATTTTTATTTTACTTAATAATGGCCCCAAAGTAAAAAGTAGTGGTGCTAGCAATTCAAATAGTCTCTCACTGTGCCCAGTTGATAAACTGCACTTTATCATAGTATTACAGGGGAAAAAAAGCATAGTAGGTATAGGGTTCAGTACCATCTTTTTCAGGCTTCCACTGGAGGCTTAGAACATGCCCCCATGGATAATGGGGAACCGTACATTAGTAAGTGTCTATTACTGAACACTATTTTGGTTGCAGATAGCAAATGTATATACTTACATTTAGCCAAACATGGAAGTTTGTTGAAAAGGAAGTGAGGCATTAAAAGGAAATGGAAGTGGTCAAAGTTTCAGGCATTAACTACACATTGCAAAAATTTTTAAAAATTAAACGCAGTCTGACTCTTAGAAAAGAAGGGCCTGATTTTCAAAATCATAAATCTAACCTCTAATCAAATAACTGTTCATCTTGGTTAGAGTGCTGTGGAAAAGTACAAGTTAAATTATTTGGTCACAAAATGTATCTAATAGTAGAAATGAATTCCAACGCTGCCATGCTCTCCTGCCATCTTCTTTTCCACTGTTGTGGCTGAAATTTAATTGTCCTTCAGTGTCATGGAACACAGCCTGGGATTAAGCTGGTGAGGTTGCAAACTGAATCAATAATGATGAGACTTGGAAAAAAGATGATTGCTTAGCAAAGAAGGTTCACCTTATTTTCTACTTTCTTGGCAGCTGAACTAATATGAAAGACGCTTGTTCCTTCCCAGTTTGCATATGTTTGGTTGTGTCAGCTGAGTTGTTGTTCAAATGATTTTCTCTCTGAAGTGTCAGAGACATTCACCCTCAAGTCAGCTTTCCTGTGTACATTCCAGAGGCAAAGATTCTCAACTGTAAGTGAGAGAGGGATGTCTGTGTTGCTTGATTTGCTGTGTGATTACTGTTTGTGATTGTCTTTTACCCAAGATGACATGTAATTTTCCAGCACAGATTATTTTTCAAAACAATTACATTTCCAAGGTTTGCAGGAAAGGATGTCCATTTACTGAAATGTGAACTTAAATTTCTGGAAAAGAAACATCAAATTCTCATATGAATCTATAAAGTAGCTATAACTTGTTATTTTTCCAATGAGACATCTCTCAAAATGGCTAGTTTTGGTATATAATAGGAACAATATTTTATTCCTTCTATTACCATGAGCAGAAAATAACAGATCATGGATGTTTGTGTGAGTGTGTGTGTGTGTGTGTGTGTGTGTGTGTGAAATGGGATATAATATTACATTCAAGAAAAAATGCTCAGTTGACCAAATAAATACTAGTAGCTAAACCAGAATTTCTTTTTGCTCTTAATATACTTTTCTTGACTGGATAACTAAAGAATCAAATTATTGTTAGCTGCTTCATTACACGCTTACAGAGACACAAACATAAATACACACTCCACAAATGAAAGTATGTGCTTTTGTAAAGAGAAATACTCTCCAAAAAGTTACTTGTTTCCACGATACTGATTATGTCAGCTGGTTCCCCATTTAACATCATATAACATCAAGCTATGCATGTAGCATTTCCATCAGAATTTACGTTCAATGAGAATCTGTTTTTGTTCACTCTTCTACATCCATATCATTTAAATGAGCACCTGGAATCTAGCATGTGCTCAAAAAAAATCTGTTAATTGCATAGTAAGTAGATTTTGAAGTAACAAGTGTTGTCTAGTGTATGTAGCACAATCACAACTCTGCAGAAGTTTGCCTGAGCTCACATCATTTTGTATTCTTACCAGTGTAACTTCCCCAAATATAATCATATAACTTATTTTTAAAGCAAAACTGAATTTATGAAAATTTACTCATTCAAGGAAGTATGACACCTTGTCAGGTTCTTAGCGGAGTCTCAATAGAGAGGACTCAGAGCAGGGTTTTCCTGGTTGTGGAGCATGGACCCAAGTGAGTGAAGTGAGGCTCCCAAGTTGAGTAACATTGAAACAGTAAAAAATCAGCAAGGAGAGGATCTTGAAGCAACTTTTGATGAGTTATACTATTGTTGAAAATATAAGACATTTACGCAGTTGAGCATGGTGTCTCAGACAAATTGTTCTTCAGTAACTTCCTGAGGCAAACAGTAAATTTACTTGGTTTTTAATGCTCTTTTCTTTCCCAGGCCATAGCTTACAAGAGAGAGGAAAAAGTTGCTATATTGAGATAAGTTGTTTGCATCTCATATCCTTCCTTGTTGTCCTTCTTCAGCCTGAGCTGGAGGAGAGACCATTATTATTTGGGGACATGATCAATCCAGATGTACACTGTGGTTGGGAGAGTCGCAGTAATATATCAGATTTCTTTTGAAGTGATTTAGACCACTGCACAGTCAGGTTTTTCCCATTCTTTTGTTTGGATGACCGTCTATTATATCACTTGATGGTTCAACATCTAGACAAAAGAATGTAAAACTGGAAATCACATATTTGAACAATATTACAGACAAATACTAAAAGAAGAATTATGATCAATATTTGTAGTTCACTTCTTTTTTTGGGTGCATCTATAAAATTTTTCTTTTACTACATAAAAATCAGATAGTTCAAATTAATAAAAGTAAAACTCCACATACTGTTAGCCTGACAGTGTGTATAGCCAGCTCACAGCACTTTGTGAATTTCATTGCCTAATAAGCAGATAAGCTTAATAAATTAAAGTAAACTGTTTAACAGTAGACAGGATAAGTACAATGATCTACCTGATACCATCTCCACGGAAACTTTTAGAAGCCACAACCAGCGATTCAGTTCCCTTAACGAGAGGATTATGAGTGGATGGAAGCAAGCCCTTGAGATGTCTTTCCTTTAGCCACAGAATGCCATTGCCACCCCAAATCTAACCCTACATCACATAAGTGGAAACTGAGTCTCATGGAGTGGAAATGACTTGGATGAATGTCCTGACACTGAGTCCAGGGCTCGCCCCACTTTTGCAGACTGCACTTCACCCTTTTCCTTGTAACCATTTGGGGAAAATGAATCAATATTGATTTCAAAGCCCTTCAGAAAACATAAGCACACACTTACTCTAGAAGGGGAAGCATTTCTTCATCACAGTTACTTCTTGCTGCTGGTTAGACTGGCTTCCTCTCCCTGAGTTTTAAGGGGTATCTAGAAATGATAAAAAAAATTATTCAAATTAATGCTTCAAAAATAGGCAAAGTATCAAATGAATGAGGCCACAGATACTCTCTGGTTATCATGCCTTATTATTTCAGGCTGGGACAACTGCAGGGAATCTGGTTTCCCTTGGTCAGGGAGCTTCCCCTGCAGCCTAACCTACAAAGCCTGGGCCCAACAGCCAGATGCAGGGGAAGTTCGGCTGGTCCCCAGCTGAGGTGCCAGGGATTCCCTGAAGCTTACCTGGTGGGAGCTGCAGGTCCCCATGGCCCCACTAGTGTGGGGATGCTGGGGCTGGCCCCTGCAGTCCATTTCTAAAGGAGCCAAGAGAGCCCATGGTAAGCCAAAAAGCAAATCCTCCTTTCAATCTGACAAGCCCACAGAACCAGAGATGAAGGTTGGGTTAGACATCTATTGCTGCATGAGAAATGAGCTCTAAAACATAATGGCTTAAAACAAAAATAAACATTTGTTATATCCTCAGTATTTGGTGAAGGGGAAGTCATCATGTCAGGAGTAGCTTATTAAGACTGGTTGTTTTGGCTAAGGATCTTTCAAGAGTTTATGTTTTGTTCGTTGACTGGTCATCTGAAGACTTGGCCAAGGCTGGGGCATCCATTTCCAGGCTGGCTGGTGAATTGGTTTTGGCCATTGATAGACAGCTTCAGTTCCTCCCCACATGTATCTCTCCATAAGGTTAGTTCAAGGTCCTCACAAAATGATGGCTGGCTTCCCTAGAAGGAATGACTCAAGAGGCCAAAATGGAAGCTACCATGCTATTTTGGCCTAGCTTCACAAGTCACAGGCTGTCACCTCCACCATACCCAATATGACACCGAGATCAGTTCTAGGTCAGTGTGGTAAGTGCCTATACAAGGGCATGAATACCAGGAGGGGAGGCTGATTGGAGACCTGCTTGGTTGGCAACCATGAAAAGATTCACTAAATTATGTAATTATGTAAATTATAATTTATAATTTTTGTTGTGTCCTCTTGAAATTAATGATCTCATAAAATTCTATAGATATACTGTGTTCTTCTCCTAAAGCAGGCATTGTATCATTTGGAAACACCAGTATTAGCTCTTGTGCTTCTCTGTTTTAAACCATCATCTGCCCATTGTCATTAACTTCTTGGCTGAGGAGTTCCTTGGCTTTACTGCCATTTTATGACTTAGCTATCATCCCTGAATCACAGTATGTAGGAACTCCTCAATTTCCATGTCTTGTGTAAAGTGTGATATCAAGACCCTGGGTGATAGAGGAAAACTTTACAGAAATCCTCTTTAGTGGTGAGGATTTCAAAGATTTCAAATCTTGATTAGAGGCTCAATTTTTCTCCTTTGGAAAAAAAGAAGTTATTTAGTAAAAATGTTTTTGGTGTTTTTAGTTACTTTTTTTGTTTTCTGTTTTTGAGAGATATATTTTTATCAACATATTAAATAAAGCAATTCATGTATCACATTGAATTTGACACCTTAATAAATTGTAACAATTTCTGTAAAAATAAGCCATATTGTTTACCTTGGAGGCATATTCACATCTCTCTGTAATTATATCAAGTATAGTCTCCATCACTTATTTTCACACTGTAGTAAAAATATCTATTTTTTTTTTTTGCAGAAAAAAACACTTTGGTACTTAAAAGATATAAACATAATAATGAGAGAAGGGATAGCAATGGCAGCTTCAATGTAATCCTGCAACTGGGTTGCAATTATTTTTTACAGATTTTCTATTTTTGTAATGTACAGAAACAAAAGCATTATTTTTATAGATAAAAAGACTCAGCACCAATTATAAACCAATGTTATCGCAATTTAAAAACATTTTTAAAACGACTCAGTACCAGGAAGATTAAGTAATTTCTAGAGTTATGATGTAGTTATTAAACACAAGAGCTTGGAAGTGTAGCAGTTTTGTCTAATTCGAAATACTTCTTTTCCACTATATTACACCACTTTTGATTTAAAAGACTGAACTAAATGTACACATATGTAAACAGAGGGGAAAACAGAGAAATGATGGATGACTCCCAGATTTCTGAGCTGTAGAAAGAGTAATGCTATGGTATGCTAAGTCAACTACAGAAAAGGTTATTAAGGGAAAGAACAAGTTAGTTACAGTACTGATAGGCAATAAGTAGCTGCTTCGGACCTGGTGAGTTTAAGATGCTATGAAACTTCGAACTCTTGTCACTTATGCAGTGGTATATACAACTCTGCAACTCACAGGACATAGAAGCAATGCTGGAATTTGTCAGCATAAACAGTCTATAATTCCATGTGCAGAAACAATATGAGATGGAAAGACAGATACGGTTGAAGGAAAGTTTAATACCAAATGTGGGGGTTCTCTTAGAATTCAAAGTTTAGGAAATGACCAAAAGAGGACTGAGGTGAGTTGTGATTGATCAAGAGTGTGGTCGCACTGAAGGCGCAGAGGGTTTTTTTTTAAGTTTGAAGACAGTGGTGGTTAAATGCTGCCCGGGAAATACTGTGATGAATACTCAACAACGGACTAGAGAGAACATATATGTCAGAAAATGTAAAGAAAAATTAATCTATTAACAATACACATTATAAACAAAGGAAAAACGAATGAATTGTTCAGAAATTGGACTTGAAGATTAAAAGATAAAATAAGCTTCATCTCATACCGTATATACTAAATTAATTCCAGACGAATCAAAAGCTTGCATATAGAAATTTTTAATCATTAAAACAGTAAAAGTGAATTTGCTCTAAGGCACTTTTTAGATTATTTTACATATAGTAACTCATTTAACATGACTTCTAATTTTCTTAGATTATTGAAATATTTTAGTCATTCTTCCACAAAACTGAGGCACTAAGAGAATATGAGATATTCTCAATGCCACAAAGCTATTTAGTGATGAATTAGGAATTTGAAATCAGGTTAATTTGGCTTCAAAATGTTTACTTTAGCCTTTATGGTACACAACACATTGAACCACAAAGAATAAAATGCACAAGTTAATCGTAAGAGTGGAATCAACCTCATTAATATTTAAAGAAAAATGCAGTGTAAGTTATGATATACCTTTTTACAAATTTAATGGAAATTAAAAAAAATCTTTAAAAGTATTTCTAGCCAACTTGCAGTGAAAAGGATCGATTCTCATATTATGTCCTAAGAAAGTACATGGGATAGAAAAAAAATTGGAAAATTCTTTTGAATTAAATTAACAAGAAAAATTTTAAACTTGTAGTTTTTGACTAAATATTTTGTCCCAGTTGAAGTTTATGTATAAAAGTGGCTCATTACACATACTTTTAAGGGAAAAAAATAAAATTATTAAGTTTATGTGCACTCTGAATCCTTCATTTTACAAAATTGCATATAAATTCACATATCTAGAATCAACAGAGTAAGTCTATAATATGGTGTTAATAATTCTGTAGGACATTTGGTTTTATGTTTTTAATTTTTTTCTAATTTTCTTTAATAAACATATATGCTTTGCTCATAGACGAATCAAGTTTATTTTAAAAGAAATTTATCATTGTCTAAAACACTGAAACACTTGGGAATAATCTAAAAATTCAAAAAAATGAAACCGTTTACAATTACGCCTTTGTTGAATATTTAATGATGGGAGAAAATTCCCGTGATTAATTTTTTAAAATTTCATTTACAATACAATCTCTAGGGTATTATGTAAGTTAACTGTATTCTAAGTATTTGGGGTTAAAATTTATGTATTGTTAGGTTTTCTTTTCCATTAATATCCAAACTGTCTCCCATTAGTGTTCTTACTTTAATAATCAGAAGAAAATCAGTATTACTAAATGGTAGGACTCAAAATTAAATATCTATGATAATGGACAATTATTTGATTCAGTATGAATCGGAATTGGCACAGGAAACAGCTCTAGAGCTTTTCATTCCCTTGAATATCATCTCTAGGCTTGACATTTAGAATTACAGACTGCTTTTACTCAGCCCTTGAGAAATACTCTATTGATGGGCGTGAAATCAAGGAAGCTGAGAATGAGGACCAGCTCCTTTGTGAAAGGTCCGCTCTCCTTCTAATTGCCAAGTCTTGCCAGTAATTTCAACATGAAACTATGAAAGGATTTTAAAATCCAGTGTGATTAGGTGAGAGTGAAGCACTGTCCCTTGGGATAAAAATCTAAAGAAACCATATTATTGAAATACCAGATTTGAGACTTTCTCTTCTGAATGATTTTAGCCTTTGAAATCCGTGTGTCTGTCTATTCAGGTAAACACCACACTCTTCTCTTCATGGTCCGTTAGGTGTATTTTTATCATGAAAAGCACTTCCTTGAAAGAGCCCACACTATCTGAAAGACGCCACGTGTAACGTTGACTGGCAGGCATTTAAGAACATCAGACAGCCAATAAATCATTCAGAACTTATGTCCTTCAGTGCAATGATCAAAATTTACCCCTTCTACCTTCACCAAGTGCATTTCAATATCAAATATTTTTTCTTATTTAAACTTATACATCAACCTAAATATTAGGCCATGCAACAAAACTAATTGATTTGGCAATAATCCCTTAGAGGGTAACATTAAACTTAACCACAATTTACAGTTACAGGACTGATTTGGTTCCCAAACTCACTAACAAAGCAGTTAGTATCAAAGGCATGTTCCAGTCCTGATTTGTGTACAGAGGAACTTAATGGAACTGTGTAAACAGAAATATTTCCTTTTTTAATTCCTGGATTTATGATGTCTTGGTATTGAGGTTTTATAAGGAAACATTTTTTAAAATTATCAAGCAAACATTTTTGGTTTTATAAGAGCTAAAAGGCAAGCACTGTGATGGATACAGATGCCTTTTCAAGGCTAGATTTGCCCTGACTGCTGGGAGTAATATCAGAGGAGAGGCTTTAACCATTAGCCAGTTCAAAGATAGCCTCGGCTGTAAGAGTTGTCAGATCCAGTGTTGAGTCCTTCCTGGAGTGCATGGTATCCAAACACTGATGGAGACAACGCTATAAAAGCCTGAGTGTTTTGATCCAACCTGGGCTGAGCCTGACCGGTCCTGTCAGCTCCAGGGAAACCCATGGGTCTCATGCTCCATCTTCCTGTCCTGCTACTACAGGTGGTGTTCCCGTGGGTGCTAGTTAATAAAACTGTCAAGTACCAGATTCTCTCTGAGTCTATAACACACACGTTAAATGCAGAGGCAGCCGTGCAAATTTTGTTTGGGGGAAATATTTCAAAAACTCATAAAACTAACATGTATAATTATTGGTTGTTTGGGTAGGTAATTTGAGGAGAGGGGAGCGATGATGGAAAAATCAAAGAGAAAGTATAAGCTACTGCTAAATCATGAGTCTCCTCTCATATTTAGCAAATACACAAATTGTACGAACACTATACTCCTTTCTTAGAGCCAAATATTTCAATATTATATGTTTGTGTGTGTGTGTTTATGAAAGTCACTATAGATTTTACTGGATTTTATATACAGAGATTCTGAAAAGAATATCTGGAATTGGGTTGAGTAGTGGAGGAATAGTATGGACATACGAAACCCATTACTTTGTCATTTCATTAGTGTTACTATGGTAACCGTCAGACATCGCCATGATCTGAAAATACATGTTTACACTTGCTAGCCTTTTTAAGTTATTTTTGTGAAATTAATAACTCTCCCTATTACTTTAAAACAAAGACAGTTATAATGATTTATTAATATGAATTTATTGTCAATAATCCACATTGACTTATTGTATCTTTGTGGTGCCATTTAAAAATTAAATCGTAATAGAAGGGAATAAATGCATATTATAAGTTGCTTGCTTTGTGTTTTGGATTTCGTTAACTATAGGACTCTTTTTGCAATGAAAGGAGGTAAGACTAAGTTGTTCGTCTAAACTGAACTGGAGTTGGCATTCGTCATTAATCCCTGTCTCTCAAACCCTTACCTTTAACTCACTTCCACGTCTGTAACTAGCACACTGCATATTTATGTCTTTTGTCTTTTGTTTATCCAAAGAGAATTTAATCTCCGTGGAAGATTTTCTTGTCAGTTAGTTCATTCCTGTGTATTAGGACACCCTCTACGTCTAGAACCTTCCCAGGTATATATCAGGTATTTAAATATTATTTGTTGAATGGATGGTTCTTGTTTCAAAAAGAAGTCAACATTTTAGCCTTAGTGGAGGGAATCCATGCCCATATCTGGCCCTGATTATATTGTTTTTGTGACTCTAATGACAGATAAAATCATTTAAAGTAACTTTGTGTCTGAAGATTTTTTTCCTTTGTATGGAATCGAAAAATAGTGATAGGCGTTCTGACCTTTATATTCATTTGATGTTTGACAAAGTTTTCTCATCACTTGAAAACTGCTTGTTTATGTGAGTGCTGGTGTTAACTGTATAGCATGGAGGGGTGGGAGGGAGAGATGAAAATCTGTACTCCAGCTCTCCTTCCCCTTAACATAATTTGCTATATTGATTTTCCACCCTCTACTCCCCAAGTAAAATTTTGCAACGGGCACATGGGAAACCCTGGCTATAAGGAACAGAATTTAATATCCTACCCTGAGACAAGAGGTGACTTCATTTTGATTTTCCATTTAGAGTTTAAAGTCTAATTAAAGAAAATGCACATATATCTAGAGATAATCATAGATAAGAAACACATATAATTACCATTATCAGTGGATATTAAACAGCTGAAGCACAAAAAGAAATGAAAAATGATTATCAGCATTATGCAAATATGTATTCGCCTCAAGAATTCCAGTTATCGTGAAAGTATTAAAATAATTCAACACATTCAGAACCCATACACTTTGTGATCATTTTAAAAAGTATTCAGAAATGTTTCTGTGTGCAAAACATTTTTATAACGATCTTCTTTAAATGAAAGTATTTAGACTAGTATGGTATAAAATTACATTGCAGAACACAATTATTTTCTTCTTTAGAATACACATAATAAAATGTAATTATCTGTGTTTTTTCATAAACATGAGTTTTAGTGGTGTTACTTGATCCTGCATAATAGGGCACTTTTTTCCTGAAGGTAAATATAGTGCAGTAATTCTTTCTTAACTCAGAAAGTATAGTTACAGTCTAGGCATAAAGGGTCTGAAGGTCAGACAGCAAGTGCAGTGAAATGTCTCAAACTACCTAGACTTCTAGAGAGAATTTTGGAAATTCTTATTTATTATCAGTTCACATATACAGCTGATAGCTCGAGAGTGAACTCTACAAGATTGTTTGCAAAAATCTCCTCTTTTCTTATTATTCCTAAGAATTCCTAAGAATAATCCTTAGATTCTCTGCACTCCTCACTCATTCACTGCATGGAGGGAGGTATTATTTACAAGACTGCTGAGTGTTCTGGAAGGAAAGTCTGGTTTTGTATGTCTCAGTCATTTCCCCTTTGTTTGTGGAGCACAATTGCTGTGGTCTGCACTCTACCCAACACAGTAAAATTAGGGACAGGCTTCATCCTCTGGTGCGGTCTTGCCGCTTCCTGGGAAAGTTTGCATCAGGTGATGAAAAGGAACCACCCTATATGATCAAACTTAAAGACAGTTTTACAAACAATGAGTCAAAGAACATATGTTAATCTTTATCTGTTTAATCACTGCTTTTATAATGCTGTAGATTCTAACATTGAATGGACAGTCAATTTCTATATTAGCAAATACAAACAGTAAATACACTATGTATCAAATGCATTGTATCCTTATACTCTTACAGTAATAGTCTTTTTTTAACTTTTTTACTGTTATTTATTGATTGGTTTGTCTTTATGCTAATATCATTTATACTATCAGACTCTGACTATCTTGGAAACATGGGTTAATGAAAACATAAATTCCTCTTTCAAAGCTTGGAGTCTTAGAGAGTGACTCTCCAAGGTGAGATACTGATAGCCCTGTTGTGTGTGATTACTTAATATGTATTTGGTCACTATTTGGAGAGTTAGTCATTTTTTGCCTGCTTTGACACACAAAACATCTACCAACAAGTTATACCTTATTTCTTCACTGATATTTTTAATTTTGCTCTTTGCCCCTGTTCACATTTCTTGTGTGTACAGGATGGCTTGAAGATTTAATTTAAAGTCATTATTATATATGTCATCAGAGATTGCTGTTGACCTTCCAGTATTCCAGTGTTCATGGCTCCTTTCTTACTAACAGAACCCTAGTTTTCACTGAGCACAACGTCCCATTTTCTATCTTCCCTTACGTCTGTACGCAACCATATTAAGACAAATTATGTGTAACTTCTGAGATGGCTCATTAAATGCAGTCGACTCAGCAGGGAGATATGCCCTTTTTCAATCTTCCTATATATTTTGCCGCTGGCCTGGAATGCAGTTGTGATGGCTAGAAGCATGAAGCTACCTTTAAGACAGAAGCTGTGCGCTGAAGTTAGTGAAAGAAGAAAATGGTCTCAGGTTCCTGATGACAACGTGAAGCTTACAAACCCGCAGCAGACTGCCAGTTTGCAAACTTCTTTTATGTAAAAGAGTGAAAAACAAACCTCTATGCTTTTAAAGCTTCTATAGTTGGAGCTCCAAATGCTATTCCTGATAAACGTGCCCACAAATGAAACAGGTATTAGAAATTGATTCATCAATTTATTCATTTATTTTTATTTATTGATGCCTAGTTGATTTTTACAATGTATTTCAAGTCTACAACGTAGTGATTCACAATTTTTAAAGCTTATACTCCATTTATGGTTATAAAATATTGGCTATATTTTCTGTGCTGTACAATATATCCTTACAGCTTATTTATTTTATATATAGTTTTTACCTCTGAATCCCCTTCTCCTGTCTTGCCCCACACCATACTGATTTTACCTGCTGATGTGAGTGGAATATTGGGCTGTGCCTGTCTTTCCAGCAGGTTTGTAAGCTATGTTCTTCTCTAGCACACCACAAAAGGAGTGAGAAAGACACTTCCTAAATTTTAAAGAGAAATAGAGATACTTAAATAGTGGGTGATATTGATCGTGGTAGGAGGTTAGTGCCACCTTCAAAAATGTTTGCTCATTATATTTTGTGGCTTTCTCTGCCAATATCACAGTTCTGCAGATGATTACTTTTTAACCCTACTCTTTGAGAGTGAAAAGGGGGAACATAAAAGATAGAGTAAGAGGGAATCATTGCAGAGAACACAGTGGTGGACAGGTTTGTTGGAATCCTGAGCTTGGCCACATCACAAAAGGATGTTCAAGTTCAAAGCTGGGAAAGAATGGATATCAAGCAACTTTAAGGTTACTTTTATGTTGATTTTCAGCCAGGTCAGCATTTAGGGTGCACAAACGTCATACTCTGAATAAGTCACAGACTTGAGTGGATTCAGCGATCTTCCCCACTCAAGGCCTGTCCGTCTTTTGTGGTCTCAGCAACCGTGTGCATTGATGAAACCACTGGTTCCTAGGAGCCCAGATCCCCAGGCCTGTGGCCTTTTTATAGTTTAGAAAGGGGCCTGGAGGTAGAGAGCAGGAGTATAACAGCATTCAAGGATCTGCTCTGTTGCTTTATGGAAAAATTCACACTACACTGCATCTAAATTTTTCCAAATTATATTTCTGATGACCTTTTTGGGTTTATGTAGGTTTTTAATACAGCTGTCCTGGCCCTGGCTTACACAGATATAAGGCTGCCCATCTAATTGAAACTTAGCAGAAAGTTTGCTGAGATTCGAGGGGCAGTAAAGTTGGAAGTTGGACCATAAGTGTCCCTTGCTATTCTGATTCCCATCCAGACCCTCTGTGGCCAAAATTTAATCTTAACACTGTTTGTAACTAAGTATTTGTATTTATCTGTCATTCATTTTTGACAAGATGTCTCTTGAGAGATAAAATGCAGATGCAAAATAATAATTTCTTATAAAAATGTGTATGATTCTGATAATAATGTCATGTTCTGTTTATCTACTTCTAAACTATAAATAATATTTTTGCTTCTAGCAAATTTTTATTTTTTATACATCAATTTGCCTGTTAGGATTCCTATAATAACTGTCAACTATCAGTGGGCTGATAATCGTTTCATAAGTTATAATGCACTTTTAATTGTTAGTAATTCTAGGATCTTTTAAATAAGAGAAGCATCTGAGGATGACAGCTTTAAGGGAGATGGTCCTTTGGCCAAAAAAGGCGACATAAAACTTAGTGTGACATTTATTTATATATGATATTTTTATATCAAAAGAGATTTTAAAAAAGGTGTGCTATACTGGTTGTACATTATTCTATGCTGCATTTTACAGTTGCTTTTCATGTTTATTAAAAAATGTGCCACTTCAAAAAGTCATGAAAATGATTTATTTAAAAATGATATTAATACAAAATCAGTAATATAGTTCAACATATTTTAAATGGTTATATACATACACATGCAAATATTCTAAACATTTTTCTGTGATATAATTTTAATTTAGTAAGATTTAAAATTTGAAATTGCAATGGGATTTTAAGATGACTCGGTGATTTTAACCATAGTTTTCTTCTGTAAATGAATTTGTTAAGGTTTTAACTCCATTAATTTTATATTTATATAGTTAGCTTAAGTAGGCAGATTTTAATACAACTCATGATTTTACTGGCTTTCCATTGATCGTATCTATTTTTAAAATTACCTTTTTCAATGATTTGCATTTTAATTACTTTTTAATCAAAGTTTTAATTGTACATGGTTGATACTAAGCTTTAAATAATTATATACAATTTATTAAAAAAATTAAACCTTAACATAGCTATATCAGTCAAACTTCTACATTATATTAGGAATGTGGTTTGATTCTGATAGAGACAATGAGTCTTTCAGGTCTTGAATAATATTCTGTTATGTAACTGCCTGCTGATTCACTCCGGATATTTCTCCCTGAGAAAGTTGGGTTGACTAATCTCTCCTTTATGATGTAGCTCAAATGCAGCATACAGACCTCAATGATAATATGTCCTATGATGCTTACAGTCAGTAATTTATTATTCATATTTTTAATCTCAGTACTTTATATGGTAGTTGGAATGCAGACAAATCTCTATAAACATTTATGCCATAACCAAATGCAACATTAAAAAACACTTAAGATGAAGATACTTATTCACTGTGATTGATTTTTGGATATATTTGATACATAAAATTACTCTGCATATAAACAATACCAAACCTAAAAAGAAAATTTTAAAAATCTGAAAGGATTGATATATTTGATTTTAAACATAAGTAATATTGACAGAGTACAATGATAATTATACATTCAAAGTCTCTTATTTGGTTCTTAAATTGATTGTTTCAAAAAACTGATGAAAGAAGGCTATGCAGCAAGCCTGGGGTACAGATGCGCACATTTCAAAGCATAGTACACATTGTCGTGAATCCCTAAGTGTGGCAACAATATTTTTAACTGAAGATGTCACAAGCCTTCAAAACACTTGAAAATAAGTGCCTACTCAGGATAAAGACAAATTGTTCACTCCTGCTTCTACTACTACTTTTTTCCTTGGGCAGTAAATCCTCTAAGTACAGGAGCAGCCTCCTTACATAAATAAAACAGGAGAGTGAATGTCCTTGTTCAGGCCAAAGTTCTGTCCAGACAATGACAGTGACGTGCAGAGGAGGCAAAGTAGTTGTGCAAGAACTTGATCTGTTGGCACTACTTTTGATCCAACCAGTGAGAAACGTTACACTGTATATCAAGAAGCTGTTTTCTTTCCTTCTCTCTTATCTATCTATCATCTATCTATCAACTTGATTTAAATACTTCCTTCATCATCTCAAGTTTTGTCTGCTGCATCAATTCCTCTCAAATTACTCCCCACATTCTTCTAGGTGAAATACTTAGAATACTTCTGTCTTTATATAATATTTATTTCACTTAAATTTGTCATTTTTTATTGTGTCATGACCATAAAATGGGACAGCCATTATGAAAGTAACTAAAATTTGATCAAGTTCTGCTTATTCTCTGATAACCTTTCTACTCCATGTGATTACTCCAGAGTCTCATTCATTTAATTCTCTTGGTGGCATGAAAGCAAACATTTTGTAGCTTCCTCTACCCTCTTTTACCTATTTCTCCACGAGGTTCCATTAACATATATGCATATTTAAATTATAAATTAAAACTAATTTAATTTCTCCTACATATCTATTTTTGCATTTTCTCCTGTAATGCAGTAAATTCTTCATTAGAGCATAACTGCCAGACCAAGCTTTAAGGTCATTCTTATATAACCAAGTGGTATAATAGGGATGAAAAATCACCCCTTACAATTACAGGAAAAAAAAAAAACAGTAGGGGTGGAAGGGAGGAATACAATTAGAAGGTAGAAATATTTCCTCGCTCATCTTCAATTCACTAAATGCCTTAATCATGTTTCCATCCTTAAACAGTTTCCATCCTGTGCTATTTAATCATTCATCACATATATATTGATTCTTTGCTGTTGGCCAACCTCTGCTTTTGGCTGTAAAAATTAAGCAGTAAGCCATATAGACAACCCTTGACCTTAGGGATCTTATATGAAAAGATGCATTAAAGAAGTGTGTGTGAAAGAGTGAATGCACTCACATTAAGTGTGAGCAGTTTTAATTTTAAGTGTAGTAGTATGGTGTCACCAGGGTTGTCATATCTCATTGGGCGGTGACAAAAATCCAACCACAGAGAGGACAGGTAAGGGAAAATGTACTAGACATTTACCGGGGCATGTGATCCAGTCCGAGGGAAGTTTAGATGAGCCAAAGTCAAAGTGCTTGGCTATCACTGGACCTAAGGGACAATAGTCTTGAAAGACACTGCCATTCTCTTGAGAGGGTTTCTGCTGACATTTCCTAAACCTTAAGTGGCAAGGTTTATCTGTATGGAAGATCTGTATGTGAGATGGGGAAAATCTAGCTGATAGTTAAATAAAGTTTTCAGTAGACTTGATAGGCACTGAGGCCTTGCATTCTGGGATAAAAAGGGCAAGAGGGAAGTTTCTCCACATAAGAAATTATACTTTTTGTTAATCTGTCCAATAAAAGATGTTTTTATTTGTTTTAATTTCAAAACAAAGAAAACCTAAAAACTAAAGTGTGAACTTAATGTTTATCCCAAACTAGGGGAAATATTGTTTGCATTTTTAATATTTCTTAAGCTTTCCTTTTCTCCTTGTGTTTATCTGTTATTAAATCAGTGCTTCTAATTGAAAATAATAGTATCTTACAATCTGGAATAAATAGTTCATGAGAGCTAAGACCTAACAAATCATAGAGGATAAATGTAATTTGTTACATGTGGTAAAAATTAAATGATTTTTTTGAACCTATTATATGTCTGGCAGTGTGCTGTTTTCAAAAAATTATTTTATTATTTCTGTTCTTCCCACCACCTTGATAATTAGTTATTATTTTTCATATTATACATATAAGAAAACTAGTTCTTAAAAAGGCTTATCAACTGGGGTATAGGATTGAGAAATTGATAAAAAATGGGCTTGATCACAAATAAATCTAGTTTCAAAGCGTATGCTTGTTTTATTTTTCATTAAAGTGTAGTCAGTACATTGTGTCAGTTTCTCATGTACAGCCTACATGTTTATACCACAACATGTAAAAGCCATCTAGTCTACTTTAATATCTGGGCACTGCATCAGTTTCAGAAATGAATACGTGGGCTTCAATTATAATGCAACCGAAATAAACAAACCAAAATATCCAAGTGCAGCCTCTTGAAATCTTTTAATTAAAATGTGTAAAGCAGGTATTTTTTTACTGTATAATAAATGAGATACATTATCCATGAAATGGATAGCACCTAGAATAGGTGCTTATGTGCACTTTTTAAAGTTGTATTTTATGTTGAAATGTCATTGATTTACAACGTTAGTTTCAGGTATACAGCAATTTTATATTAGAGAAAGTCCATATCGGTTTCCTCCTTTTCAATCAAATCTTTAAATCATTCTTAGGTCTAAAACAAGTTCATAAGAACTCCTCTAAATGCTTCTGAGTGTAATATATCAGGTAAAAGGTAATTTTTCCATACAGATTTTAATTTTTCTGGGACTTTATTTATCATGTCTCAGCTATCTGACTTCTCTGGAAAGCTCACTCATGTTTAGGTGAACTTTTAGAATGCAGTGGAATGCCCAGCGCTCCGCTTCTACTCCCTCTTGTTTCTCCTCTTTTCCTTTGGAATGAGAATTCTCACCTGCTTTGGGTCAATCATTTTAGCTTTGAAATTATGGACTTAGATTTTAGTTTATTTATCATTCTTTTTTCACAGTAAATTGGGGACAGATTTTAGCTTTTAACTTCCAGGACACTCAAAATAATCTGATTTTTTTTTTTTTGAATGAAGCAACAATTAATTTCATACCTAATTTGTGTCACTTTTGTGTTAAGATACAGACTGATGTTCCAAAATATCAGTATAACAGGTAGATTCAGCCACTCAGGTTAGTTTAAACACAGAAGCAACATTAGAAATTGAGACCATAATAAAAAAGAATACTTGGGTTTTTTTCCATTAAGATTATTTAAATTCAAATCATATTTTGGATGTATTAGTTATCAAACTTGGTATCATAAATAAATTGAATACTAGGTTGATAAAATGTAAACTATACAGATTATGTAGACTCTAGAACCTACTAATTCATATATTTTAAGCAAAAAAAATTATATAACTATGAAATATTTTTCTTCTACTCTGAATTGGTTTTGGGGGATAGCTATGTAATTGACACTCACAAAACAATCATAAACACTTAATAATTCCAGTGGATAATTCTAAGGGTGTAAACATTCACTATATTATATTTACATTTTAAAGAATAGAATTGATTGAAAAAATAATGTCTGCTTTTTTTTTTTCAATGCTAGTAATAGAAAGAGATGGCATATAAATACACTTGTCTCTTTCCTCATGGGCACTTACCTATGTATCTTTAATTGCTGTATTGTTTTAAGTCAGTCAAGAGAGTATTTAGTAAATTAAGGCAAAGCAAATACTGTGAAAGGCTACAAACTGAAATATTGTACCAATTTTAGTCAATGTCACTCTAAATAATTTTACATTACCAATGGGCTAAACAGAATTAATAAAATATTATTGCAAAAGTAAATCAGTAAGTAACCAATTTATGCCAAGTTTTACTATTCCCAAAGAAAGTAGTTGACAAAATACATTAACGCCTATGGTGTTATAAGTGCCATATTACGTATGTGATATTATAACAATGTTCCTTCCTTTCCTCTTTCTAGTTGCTGAGTCCCCTAATTTTCTCATTATTTGAGCACTTAAAATTTATTCAACAAATAATTAGGTCTTAATTAACATCAGAAACTGAAAGTCCACTGTGTAAAAGAATCCAAAACACCACTTTCAAGATTTATTTGTAAATTTAATTCATTTTGTAAAAGATGGACTTTCTCTTCGAGAATAACATAAAAATCAATTCATTCTTCTGTATGTTAATATTGTGTCATTTGGAGTTTCAGTTTTTCATCTTATATCAGATTACATGCAGGCATCTGTAATTACTCTGACAGATGTGCTTTAGAAAATGCAAAAATAAAATGTGGAGATTCATATCAACAGATTTACTATTGGGATCAAGTGCTTTATGAAGTAAAAGGCTCTGTTTAAAATACCCAGCCTAGCACAATTTGATAGAGATTCTGAATATCAGAGAATTTAAAATAAATTCTTACTTTAAACCTGGCATATTTCTTGTAATATGTAATATAACTGAATTGAACATGGCTGTCTGTAAAACTATAAATATGATCAGAAGAGACTCAAACTAAATTAAGTTTAGCAGCCATCAATTTATTCTAAAATGACACTGACATAAGGAATAGCTTACTGGGGTTTGTAAATCTTATTCTGTAAGCTATTGCTAGAGATGGTCTAGAAGTTTTCTACTCAGAATATGTAGATCAAGACAAAGTTATTAGTAACACTATTCAGAAGACGATTTTCTTTTCAATGCATGAATGTAGAAGTTTTAATTAAAGTATTTCCAACATGTATTCCATCTCTAAATGTATTTTAGTTCTAGACAAATGTCATTACTTTAAATATCTAAATTACGTAGTTGAATCTTATCTATTTAGTTCCCACATGCTCTGTCAGCTGCCACTGCCAAACTGTGGGTCCTGGTCTAAGTGTGAGACACCCATACTAGATGCAATTTTCAAAATTCAGCTTCTCATATGGAGTACAATTTGCAGTTTAAATAAGAATGCTTTATGTACTAGAAGAAGCAGTGATAGTAATGCCTTCCTGAAATCATTGAAAACATGAAGAAGAACCATAACAGAAATAACAAAATACACAGAAAGACTCTTTAACTTTAAATGTACTCCTTCTGACATTCGAATAATACTTAAATTCAAATAGTTTGAGCACTTCCTTATTTTCTGGCACTACAAAGTGCTCCAAGTTTTATCCTGCATAAATTGTTTTCCCATTCTTAGAATAGCCATTTTTCCAAGGAACCCAGGTTCTTTTATAAAAAATCCAGATCTAAATGCTAGGTGTGCTTCAAGCTAAGGTGGTGTCATTTCTTTAAGGACTTCTCAGCTGACAAGCAACAAACATCACATAGTACAGTGTTTAAAATCATAAACTCTAAAGACAGACACTTGGAGTGGAACTGGCCTTCATTAGTTTTAGCTGATGACTTTGAACAAGTTATTTAGCCAATCTGTGTCTCAGTTTCTTCATCAATAAATGAGAATAATAACAGGGCTGTCAAAACAATTAAATGAGTTAACATTTATTAGTTGCTTAAAATAATGTCTAGCAAATAGTAAATAATACAGAAATGATCACTAAAAAAACACATGCTTAAAATATTTCATAATTGTTTTGGTGCCATATGAAACTGCTCATGTTACTCTTGTTGATTTACCTAATTAAAATTAGACATAATGAGCTACTGAATTATCTTCCACATTTGGGATTCAACTCCTCTCTGCTTCATATTAAATATAAATTACACTAATATAGAAAGAGTTAGAGTTAAAACATTTTGGAAGATAAGTGAACTTTGAAATTAAAGACGGGTATTCATTTTCAAGTCATTGAATTCATTTATTTATTTCTTGATTCATTCAATCTTTATCAATATTTATTCTGTTCCTACATAAATCTGACTACAAAATTGGCTAGAGATAACCACGGTTCTACAAAAAAAAGTTTAAATGTGAAGATTGATACTAATGATGTTTATAACTTATGTTCAAAAGGCTTTGAGAGAGAATTCACTGGCAGCTGAAGTGATAGCAGATGAATTTTGAAAAATGTGGTATTTGCCAAATTATTTGCCTAAGTTTAAACATATAGAAAGATTGAGGAGGAACCTTAGCTGCATGCAGATCAGGTATTACAGTTATGCA
The DNA here is from genome assembly GCF_036321535.1 of Camelus dromedarius. NCBI lineage: Eukaryota > Metazoa > Chordata > Mammalia > Artiodactyla > Camelidae > Camelus > Camelus dromedarius. Next base: position 15,214,485 of record NC_087438.1, read on the forward strand.
ATTGGTTATATATTCATGCAGCATTTAAATAATTCAAAATATATTTATTGAGAACCTAACATTTAGAAGACCTTGTAAGAGATGGAAGGATGGCATAGATAGAGAATGCTCAGGAGCTCTCAGGGTGTGTTTATGGGACGATGTTCCCATGAACAGTTGTAGTATTATGGGAAGTGTGGTCTTGAAATTCAGTAACCTTCCCCCATGCCCTCAGTCACAAGGACACCTCAGCTGTTCCAGCTTTTCCCACTTTGTATGTTTCAAATGTACTTTCTGTTTGAGATACCTTTTTCCCCCCTTAAAACCCCAGAAAAAGTGGTAATTGAATTTTATTTGGAAGAAATTCACTAGGCCAGCCAAACTGGAAGGAAGAGTCAACGTTCTCTGCCCACCCCACCCCCACCAGAGGTATGAGTAGAAGCATGAAGAGTTCACAATGTTAAGCATAATCTCAGCGGTATGGGTCTGGTCACAGAGCTGTAATGTAACCAAGCAGGACCCTGTGGGGCCTTCCTGGGTCAGACCCATTCTCCCCTATCCTCTATCTGCCTCTTTATTTGTACAAAAGCCATAGTCTTCCAGGCTCCCTTAAGTCACAAAAACCTGGCTCAAGAATTAATGATTAAGAGGATGTAGTGACAGAAACAGAAGTTGGACCATGAGCACTGGTAAGAATTTAAACAATAAATCAGCTATATGACAATCACAGAGTCTTTGGTTCCTTCCTGAAGTACCTACATAACAGTGTCTGATGTTTCCTGAGTTGTTTTGTGGATACTAAAACTCTCACCAAATGGAGGAAGTTAACTACTTGATGATCATGAGCACTGTAGCCCCTAGACCTACTGGAGGCTGAGGATTGATACTGATAACCCCTGTGACATCACCCTGCTACCTTAACCATTAACCAGTCAGAATTGTGTAGCTGATTACATAAAGTTTGGAACTCTGAAGATAGAACTGGTCTGGAGATGTACATTCTGCTGTCTCTAAGTATAAATGAGATTTAAAGCCTTGAGAGAGAATGTATTTTCCTAGAGAGAGAATTGGCATAAGAAGAAAAGAAAACATAAGATAAACTGCATAGGAAATTCAATGTTAATTGGCACTTGTAGGAAGATAAGCTAGCAAAGGGGACTGAAAATGAGTCATCAGAGAGATAGATAGAAAAGTAGAATGTGATGGAAGGCAAGGAACTGGACTGCTTCAAGAATGGGGAGCTGGGAAATACAGAGAAGGAGCTAAACAGTAATGAGATTATAGCAATGTGAAGATACTCAGGCTAGGCTGGTTAATACTGTTTCATAAAGAAAGTCTTTTACTGAAAGGAATAAATTGAGAAATAAGGTTTTAAAAAGCACGTGATCTAGAAAATAAAATAAAATATATAAAATAAAATTTTAAATTAAATTAAATTAAAAAGGGAAATTTAGGAAATGGAGAACAAATATGTTAAAATATGTTTAAAGAGACATAGTTATATCATCTATACCTCTGCAGTGTACAATCTGTGTTTCTGCTTTATTATGTTTTTAAGTTTTCAGATTCAAAAGTAGTAAGTTTTTACTTTTCTAAATTGTTTTATTATTGGTTACATAAGGAATATTTTCTCATTATTCAAGCCTCAGGGTATCAATTGCGTTATAACTGTTAAAACATTATTAAAATTACTAGAACTATTAATCCAATGGCTTGATCCACTTGCCATTCTGCCATCGGTGGAAAAAAAAATGTCTATAAAATGACGATTACTTAAATAAGAGTGGTTTTATCTTCCAGATTTACATATACATAACCATGTGAATTAGTTTTATTAGTTCAACAAACAAAAAAGGCACAACAAAAAGTAATATAAAAAGCAAAACTTGTAAGTGACATATAGAAAAATGCATACGTCTACAATTTGCGGTTCTTGTGTTACTGTAGTCTCTTAAGTGATGTTATTCATTTTTTCATCCTGGAGTTACTTACATTAAAATGTTATCTAAAATATTATAATGTAATATGTGATTACATTTAAAAGCATGATGAATTTATTTAAAATTGACCCCACTTCAATAGTGTCAGAAGCAGCAGAGTGAAGTAAATTCTTCTAGGACTTCACCTGTTTACTGCCTGAGATCATCTCTCCTGGTCATAAATCAATATTTATTTCTTTCATCCATCAGTGATCATAAAGCTTTTCAATAATTCTAATTTTAAAGAATAATTATAGCAAGTATATGGCCATTGATTGCTTAAAGGTTACAGCTAAGATGAACACAAAGTTAATTTTATTTTTAATGAATGAGCTTTTTTGAAAAGTGAAGCATTTTTCCTCTGACTAAACTTTATACATTATGTATTTGATTATGTGTGATCTTGCAGTGTGTGTATGTGTGTGTGTGTTTGGCCTCAGGACTACATTCCTGTGTTGCTCCACAGCTGGGGAATTATTCAGCTTAATTGAAAATACTGTTTACCTTAAACAAATTTTTTTAAAGTTCTAAAATTGATTTAAATGCTTTAATGACCTGTGGTGATGTTAAACACATACCCACAGATTCTTGATATTCCTCACTTTAAGAACTTAATACTCCTCCCCTTAAGTGTGGGCAGAATGGTGTGACTTACTTCCAAGGAATAAAATATCACAAAAAAATTGGAATGTAACTTCTGAGATAAGACTATAAAAAACTAGGGCTTTAGTCTTGAGTGCCCTCCCTGCTTTCTCCTAGGCTTGGTGCTTGATGCACTTTCTCTTCCCTATGTCCCTTCCTTCCCTCTCCATTCTCCTCCTTTCTTCCCCATCCTTTTCTCTTCTTCTGCTTGTCCTTGTCCTTCTTGTCCTTCTTGTTGTCCACCTCCTCCTTTTTCTCTGTCTCTCTGTCTCTGTTTCTGTCTCTATTCTCTCACACACAGAGCCCAGCCACCTTGTAAGGAATCCCAGTCTGTCTTGTTAGAGAGACCACGTGAGTACAGAGTGCCTGAAAGGTGACACATGGACAGAATGAAGGGACCCTAGGTGATAGCCAGCACCAACTCCCGGCTGCATGACTGAGTCTCTCACAAGTAGACTTTCAGTAGTAAAGACTTCAGAGGATGCAACTGGGGCTGACAACATTGCTGCAATCTTGACTCATGCAAACCTTGAGTCGGAGAAACCTACTTAATCCATTCCATTTTTCCTGACCTTTAGAAACTGTGAGATAAATATTTGTTGTTTAAAACAATTAAATTTCAGGGTAATTTATTAACATTGCAGTAAGTAGTTCTTGATCATATGTAAAATTTTAATTCAGAGAAAATATAAATTTAATACAATTTACACTGATTGAATTTAAAAACTTTATCAAAATAATTTTTAAACTTCTCCTGTGAATCTAGTGATACACCCAGACGAGACAGTCTCTTAGATCTCCATTAGGGAGAACTTAACAAGGGAACTATCACACAGTGCTGCAGTCCTCTGTGAATTTTCCATCCACAGATTTTTGGTAGTTCAAATATGTCCTATTTTGTTCTTCCTGAGTTATGGTTTTTGTTTTGTTTTGTTTTGTTTCTGAGGCAAGTTAGATGCAGAATATGCTCAAATGAACTTAGATCATTTGCAAGAGTGTCATTCAAATGATGAAAAAATTAAATAAGTAAGCAACTGAAGAAAGGGAAAATCTGGTAGCTTATAAAAAAGAGGAGGTATAAATAACTTTGAAGTTGGAATAAAGCTGAAGAACAAATTTAGAAGTTGAACTAACTTATTGGAATAAGGACTGTAGGACTTGAAGTAGAGAAGCTTCAATTTATCCAGCAGTTACTTGAGATGAAAAGGGAAAATGTGTAGCAGCAGATATGAGTGGTTAAGATTAGTGTGGGAGCAGCTCAATAAACTTCAGCTGGTCTCCCTGCCATTGAGACCAACATCAAATTGGAAAGTCTTGGAATGTAGCAAGAAGACCTTAATAGAGGAACCAAATCTCTTATGAGACTGACTCAGGTATCGTGGGATTGCAGAAATAAGGTAAAGATAATGACAATAGTGAAATGCCTTAGGCCTTCAGAATTTGTCTTCTTGTACCTACTGTTTGTTTGCATTTGTTTGTAGGGGAAATGGCTGTACAAAATTTCACAGCATAGAGGAAGGCTGTCGTTATGGAAGGATAGCTTCAGGAAGCACACTGAGAAATAAGGAAGTTGGAACTTACAGGTATGCAACATTAAATGCTGTTTTTACTCAAGGATTAAACCCTACAGTTTGTCAATAAAAAAATCAATCAGTCGATCTAAGAAAGAAATAAAAAATTGTATTCAAGCCAAATTTGAGGGTGAAGAGCATCTCAAAAAACTCTGATAACTTTCCCTCCCATTAGAAGTCAGAGCACAGTTGCATAAGCTTTTTTTTTTTGAGACAAAGGGCTGTACATTGAATGACGTATTAGTGACAGTTTACACAGTCCAGATGGAAGTGTCACCCTGGCTCTTACAAGTCAAGGAAGAATGTTACCTTCTAAGGAGTGGTTGCAGAGCAGCTGCCACTCCCCGGAGTCCTAAAGCCCCCGTGGCTGGGCTTTCTTCCTTTCTAGACCCTATTGACACCTTAACCCCCACTCCCACTGCAGGGCCCTTTGCGTAACTGCATTTCTACAAGATAAAACATACTCTCTCGATGTGTTTACCCTAACAAAAGTAGCCGCCCAGGAACTAGCCAGTCTCACAGTGCCCGAGGTGTACAGGTCTCACATCCTGCCCTTGTCGAAGTCCTGAATCACATTGTTCGGAGAGGCCCCTGACAGATCTTACAACCAACCAGGTACCTGTGCACAAACTGATCATGCAGCCCCTATTCCTTGTGTGCATAAGCCCCTCCCCCCAATAAAAGACCCCCCTGCACACCCATCCCAGGCGCTCACACAGGCTGCGCGGCCCGCTGTTGCCCGTGGTCGTGCATCTAATGAAACCTCCCCTTTATTCTTATATCCTTGTAGTCTTTGGTTTTTGGTAGATTGTTTTCCTGTCCTGGACCACTGCATTGTGTCCAGTAGCAGTTGTCTTGTCGGTGCTAGGTGAATGCTGCTTTTTCTGGTTGAGCAGGTGTTACCTACGGCCCATGGGGGAGGTTTGGTAGATGCATAATGCGGATACACAATGCACAGTAGAGGGGACAGAGGAGGTCAAAGGGCAGAGAAAATTTTTTATGTTTTAATTCTTCTTGTCTTGCCATAAAATATGAATTTTATTTCACTAGTTCTGAGCAATAAATTGGGTGTTCTGCTTCATCCCTCTGTCTCTGCTGTGTGAATTCTTCCACAGCCGGCCGCAAGAACGCACTCTTTGGTGGGCTTCCTAATTTAAAGGTTCTTCTATCCACTAACATAACCAGTACCCCTTACCACTGTAATTATCAATCTACTTATGAGAGAAAAAAATGTTGATTCTGAGTACCTTGGGGATAATTACTTTGCAAATAAGCACTTAATAACAGACTGTACATGGTTGGGGAAATATAATAAAAAATAAAAGTTCCTGCCGAAGGAGAAAACCTCTCCACAAAGGTAGAAGAGAAAGGAAACAATTTTATTATTGAATAATCGTTAAACCAGAATGTGATGTGTATCACAAGCAATCCGAAAAACCAGCCTCTGTGCCTGGAAAAATGAATTCAGACCCGGAGACAGTTTCCGGAGTAGCAGAAAAGAGCAGCTTTATTGCTTTGCCAAGCAAAAGGGAGTCACGGCAGGCTAGTGCCTTAGAGATTGTGAATCCAACTTGGGGTTGGTGTACGGAGGTTTTATAGAAGAGCTGAGTGGAACAGAAAGACAACAATGAACAGGGCGTTTTTCTGGGGTGCTATGTTCTTAGTCTTGCTGAATCCACCTGGTGTCATGCAGAAATTCTGTATCTTCTGAGGCTCTCAGCCCATGACCACCTTCTTTAAACACAGCTTCTGGGTTAAAGGATACGCTATTCTGGGTAAAGAAAGTGTAGGTGTTAGGCAGTTAGATGGAAATGAGCAGCGGGCAAGGGGAGAGGAGGAGGCGGGGGCAACCCAGAAAATAGCAGTACACCTGCAGTCAGGATAAGAGGCTCCAAAAACTTTTACTTTCTCTAAGTGAAGGCCAGCAAAGAAGCCGGCGAGGATCGAATACCCCCTCCTCCGTAGGTTTCTCTGTGTGCATCCTGGGTAGAAACATGCATAGAAGAGATGAGCGTGCCTGCGCACGAGGAACATGAGCTGTCAGCCAGCCTGAACACTCACAGACAGAAGCCATCAGTCAGTAGTCAATCATGAAAACACCCCCTAAGCCAGGATGCAAAAACAGGGAAAACAACAGAGCGCCCCCATTTTTCCTCTCTTAGACTGGCCTGCCCCCAGTTCTTGGGGGTGTACTATAGTTTACTACTTTTTTACTTCACTAATAAAATCTTCTGTCTCTATCAGGCCCTCTGTCTCCCATTAGAAATTCTTTTTTGTTCAGGTGACTAAGAACCAAGGTAACATTTATTCCCCTCCTCCCGGTAACATTTTGCGTGGAGAGTATAATGAAAAGGTTTGGGGTTTGACAGAGAAAAGAGAAAAAACAAGTTGCAAGGATGTTAGGTCAGAATGAATCAGCAGACAGCGTTAGCATCAGGGAAGCCGTTTTGTTAGTTAGTTTTCTACTCTTTCAAGTCCACTAAAGAGATTGTAAAGTCAGAAAGAAATCTCACCTTTTTAGATGGCCAAGCAGATAAAAATCCATCACACCTAGCTTCTTAAGGTATAAATTTAACTAATCCTCAAGTAGAGGACTCGACGGCAATGGTTGTCACATATAATTCATCCTAAATTCATCTGTTAATCAGACTGACCGTCTGTGATAGCTAATGGCACTATCCAAAGAAAAAATAAATTCCTGATTTTACAATTTGGAAAGAGGCACCCACGGAAGTTAAGCTCCTCCTCTCCCACAGATGCTGGGAGAGGGGCAATATATCTTATGATGTTTCCATTTCAAAGGAATGGCTCCCAAGTATTTAAGAAACACATTTCTGGGTTTTTAAGCTGACAAGAGGCTTATTTCGCCTTTATAAAATGGACTTACATTTCAAAGAGAGAGAGGTAGTTATAATCCACATTTTATAAAGTAAATGCTCTAAGAAAAGGGAGAGGTATCTGCCTTAGTTTTAATAGGGAGAAACAAACCTGTTATTTTTATTGTGTATTTGCCTTCACAACATATATATTTTTTAACCCACACAAAAAAACAAACTTCCCAAGATTAGATTTGTGACTTCTCTACCAAGTCTAGCCTCCCAGGAAGACAGAAATATCCTGAGGCCATTAGACCAAAGCCTTCCCGCAGCAGACACCACTGGCGCCCCAGCCCTTCCTCTCATTTGCTGAGATGACACTTGCCAGGCAGCAGACCGTTCTGGGTGACAGGAGACTCACTTCACAAGGATACCGCTCATCTCTTTTTGCTGTCTGCTCCCTCTCACAGCTGGAGCACAGTCAGCTCATTCAAGCATAGCACAAAAGCAGGGAAGTTGTTATCAACCCCAGAAAAAGCCTTCAGTGAGGTGCAAGGTCCGAAGGATGAATTTGTCAACCTTAGTCTTTCAAATGAACAATTTGGAGTGGCTCTAGGTCTGCCTCTCAGGAGTCCTTAGCAAAACTGATTCCCTATTGCCCTCAGCAACACCCACAAATAATGCATCCTATATTGGTTTTGCATATTTATGTCTCTTATTTCCCCTGCTCCCTAACTCTGGCTCTCCCTGGCCACCGCCCTGAAAAATGCTCTGGTTTTGAAGACTCAGGTGTTTAGACTGGGCTCACCTAGATAATCCAGGATAATCTCTCATCTCAAGGTCTATAACATCAATAACATCTTCAAAGCCTCAACTATCGGTTAACATATTCTCAGGTTCTAGAGATTAGGATGTAAACATCATTTAGGGACCATTATTCTGAAGACTACCATACTGTGCACAGGCAAGGTCAGTCCATTTGTCCATATGTTTCCTCTGAGTAGCAGAGAGTGATACACATAATAGGGTTCAAAAATATTTATTGAGTTAGATAAGGGAGGAGACAATATTTAATTTTCATAAAAATAAAAGCAATAAAAAGGACACTCAGAAAATTTCAGATTTTGAAGGGATTAGAAAATAATTCCTTATTAGTCAGGAAGGAGTACCTGAAACTTAGGCAAAGGTAACATTGAAAGGTCCTAGGTCTAAATAAACTATCTATTAAAAGATTTTGTTTACCTCCCTGATATTAACAATTGACTAATAGCTCACAGGCTGCTCACAAAAATTTGTCATTACCAACAGATTAGCTAAAATATTACCTAGGAATTTGATGAAAAGGTAAAAACCTGATCACATTATACAATCTGAAGTTCCTCATACCAGTAAAAATTTTACGTAAAGGGATGTGTTCAAAATAAATAAAATTAGCTTTGGATAAAAAAGATAAAAGAAAAGGGGGTAATAGAAGTGGGATTATAAGAAAATGAAGAGAATTATTGTTTCCAAATAAGGAGACTGTGATTCAGTTATTCTGAAACATTTTCAGTTCCTACTCTATGTCAGGCTCTGGAATACACAAATTTTAGGTCTTCAGAAAAGTGTAGGTAGGGGTACCTTCTTATTCTCTTCAAGTGTTTTTCTCAAGTTTCCTGATTTTTGAAATATCTGGTTCCCAAATCTTAGATTTCATTCAAACATGCCAAAAATAAATACAAAATGAACGAAGGGAATGCAATATATATTTTTATGCTTTTCTGCCATTTAAATTCAGAAATGTGAAAAAAAATGTCATCAGGCAATAGATGCAGAAATTGATCATCAGGAAATCAAAGTGCCACTGCCGCTCCTGTCAGCGTCACCACGTGTTAGGTTCAGGACTAAGCATGGTAATGACCACCCTACCCCTAAAGATGGATATTCCACAACCATGTTCTATATTTCTTAATAAACTATACTAACTTTCTCAAGCTTATATTTTAAATCTCTTTAGCTCATATATTTCTACTAAATTTTCAAGGCCAATTTTTTTTTTTTAAGAAAGTGCTTCAATTTGTGAGCAAATGTCCATTTCAGTAGTCGCAGCCACCACAGGAATCACAGAATAACAGCACTTTTACTTCCTAACAGTGACAGCCCAGCACCCATTAACTAGAGAGCAGTATTTCAGCTAAAGCTCCCCAGCTTAACTCCCCCTTCTCACCCTTCGGAGCTGTGACCTTTTGATGATGAATGTGTCACTTACACAGATGTTTACCAGCCTTCAAAAGAAGAGTCTTTCTCATAGCTTAGGAGCAGGGTTTGTTTACATGCAATAGCTGAAATAGATTTATAATATTAAAATATGATGGATGAGAATGGTGAAAAATGATAAGTTTTAATGAGACTGAGCTTTCAATAACCTGAAGACGCATGCCCATAAGGGAACTGCAAAGGAAACGTTTAAATCTCATAAATCAGAGGTTTAATCCTCTGCAGTTGGCAGAATTACAAGATAAACTTTTAAAACTGTAGATTATCAAATTCTGCAGTAGTCAAGAAGTGAGTGTAATCAAGAATTTGTACGTTTAACATCTTACCCCATATGGATGTACTGATAGATAATAGAGGCAAATAAGAGTGATCTCTGCAGTCAGACTATCAGTATCTAAATCCTCTTACTAACCATCTAATCTTAGAAATTTCCTAAAATTATAAGAATTCGTTTCCATAGATGTAGAATATGGGAAACAATGACACCTGTCTCATAGAATTAAATAAGGTGATACATGCCAAATGGCATATAGTCCCTAGAAAGATTATCTACTAGAGTTATTGTTTGCTGCCTGCAGAATTAAAATACAACAACCTGTCCTTTCAAAATATACCATCTATGCATAGACAAGCTGGCTACAAGTAGATCATTTCTGAAGATTTAGTTAGAGCGCCCAAAATACTGTAAGAGATTTTCAAGCAGTGTTTGGTGTAGACTCAACAGGAACGTTATCTTGTAATAATGGCTTAATTGTACCAACAACGTCTGTGACTCATGCAAATCCAGAGAGGAAAACTTTTACATTCTACAAAATATATGATAAAGTGAACTCATCTTCTGATTCCTCTCCTGAAATCAGACAATACTCACAAGTCATTATATGAGACGCAAAGACAAGGAAAATCGTCACTGCCCTAGAGTTCTCTTGCTTGGCTAGGAGAGGGCACGTTTGTGATAAAATTCGTATTAACCTACTGGTAACTCTGGATCTGAGGCTCTGTGAGTCCTATTATTTGGACAGCTGGAGAAGGCAGGTCAAACAGGATGAGAAGCCTGCGTAGGGAGAATGTCTGCGTGACTTTTTGTAACAGAGAAGGAAGTTAGCCACTACAGAGTCTTTGTTCTGGGCACTTTACATCTCCTAAACCACTAAAAGATAAAGCAAAATAGCCAGAGGCTTTCTACTACTAAATTATATGCCAATTTGTAGAGCACAGGCCAAGGTCTAGCAATAAAATAAAGCCCAGGGGCTTCAAACTCAGTAATGAAGTCAAACCTTATGAACAGAAGTAGAATAAAAGGTAGTGTTGTTGGCTTCTTATTTAATACTGTTTAAAAGTGAATTTCTATTGCTTCCTCTCAGATGGGAGGGATATTTCACAAGTAAACTGTTAAGATTTGTTCAAAAATCAAGAATCTAATGTGTTAGAAACCAGGCATCTGATAATCTTGAGGGGAGAATTTAGTCCACGAGGCTACATATCTTAGCTTCAAAGGAATACAAGTTGGAGCAAATACCCAAGTTATAGATATTAAGAAACCAAGAAGAAGAATGACTGCCGATTATGGACTAGAAGAACGAGGGCTGATGACTATTTTAAGGACCAGTATGTGTTTTCCACTGTATTAGAAACTGATCTATATTATCACCTTGGATTTATGGCTGCAAACCCTGACAGCCTCTGAGAGCCCTGTGTGAGCAACTGCAGGGCAACGATCGGAACACCCTGGTTAAAAAGCTGGTGCCCGTGAACAACCTGCTCTGGCTGAGTTTGAGTAGCTGACCATGAAAAGCTGATGGCTGAGAACCCTATGGTGCATGAGGCCTGGTGACTGCTCTGGACTGAATTATGATTTCCACAACTCATATCCTCAATATGATAGTTTTTAGAGGTGGGACCTTTGGGAGTTAATTCCGTTTAGATGAGCTCATGAGGGTGGGGCCGTCTTGATGGAATTAGTGCCCTTATCAGAAGAGACACAAGGGAGCTTGTTCTCTGTCTTTCTCTGCCATGTGAGGACATCACAAGAAGACCATCTACAAGCCAGGAAGAAGGTTCTCATCAGAATCCTATTATGCTGGGACTCTGATCTTGGACTTTGCAGCCTTTTGAACTGTGAGAAATAAATTTCTATTGCTTAGGATACACAATTCATGGCATTCACATGACATACAGGGCTGGCAAAGACAGTGGCCAAATGATTCTATACAAATACCAGATATATAGCACCGTAGGGGACTTCCAATAGAGGGCACTACTATGTGCATCCTGCTACACCACTCAGCCTTTAATATAGATCCTAATAGAGGCTGTTGGTAACCTTCACATGTCTTTGACAAACTCAGAGCTCCAGGAACTTGTACCTGGTCCAGGTTTACCTTCTTCCCAGTGTTAGACATTAAGCAGAAAGCCATAGCCCCAAACTCTCACTGAAAAGATTACAACTTCACTATTGTCATACTTAAAGCTGAGAGCAGTGTACAAAGATCTATGAAGAGTTTTTTAAAAGTGGGTTCTAAGTGGCAATCAGAGAACTAAGGTAACAAGAATCACTAGAAAAGTATAGAAGCCAGATTTCCTAGGTAATTTTTTTTTCATTTTTCAGTTTTGTTAGATAGAATTGTTACAATTTGACTGTACATATACAATATATTGCATGTAAATACATATACACAATATACTGCACATATTTTTAAAAGTTTACATATATGTACTGCTCATTGTTTCTAAGAGCGTTATAGCTTTAGCTTTTTAAACTTACATAGTTATCAAAGGAATAAAGCCAAACACAAAATAAGAATTAATTCAAAATGATATATACACCTCGCTATTAACAGCAACATTCTTTATAATTGCCAAGATGTGGCAGCATCATAAGTGCAGATCAATAGATGAATGGATAAAGAAGATGCAACATACATATGTAATGGAATACAACTCACCCATAAGAAAGGGGATATTTTGCCATTTGCAGCCCTTCATTCACTTTTTTTTTTCTTTTCACTTCAAAAACCGGAATTTTATGTCTGGCATTAATATGTCCATTGCATCAAAAACAACAAAATACCTAGGTAAAATTTTTGCTCTGCCACTCATTTGCATAACAAGTTACTTAACTGACCTTTGCCCTAAAAAATGCACCTGTTTTAAATATGCAGGTCATGCCATAAAGTTGTTTTAGGATGAGATAATACATTCAAAGAACTTAGCCTAATGCTAAGCACATGGAAATTACTAAAGAAATCTTGGCTGCTAAGACTGACTCAAGATTTTGAGATTGATCCTAAGGTAGAGAAGGCCTCCTGTAGCCAAGTTGACTGAGAAGATGCCCCTGTGAGATGTAGACAATTGTGGGTGGAATAGCCCCTTTCATATTATCAAGACTTCTCTGTATATCCAGGACCACATCTTCCATTTTAGGGGTTTATTGGTGTCAACTGAGACCTTCTTGAAAGGAAATGTCTTAACACAGTAAACTGAATGAGGACAATACAATGTCTTATGTGTCCAAGAGCCATTCTCTTACTGGGCAGCCAGTGTTTGCTGGTTTGCAGACATCTGTCAAAGAGAAATCAGCTCAGAAAACTTCTTTATTGTATTAGAGCATGGTACAATTTATTTTTGTATTATTTTAAAGTGTAGAAAAGTATAAGTTGTTTTGAATTATTCATTGTTAGAATAATTCCAATAAAGCTCTTAAAACATCTTTCTCTTTAGTATACATTCAAAATTTTATATAAATTATTAACTTAGTAGGGGGATTTATTATTTAGTAAGTTACATGTGTCTTAAAATTGATTAGATATTGTCAAGTTGCTCTCCAAAATATTTGTACAAGTATCTATCCCTCAAATAGTGTATGTATGAGTGCTGCCATAGATCCACATTCCTGCCAACAACTGGTGGTCCTAGACTTTGGGCTAATCTGGTATTTTTTACTATTTTTTTTAATGTATATTTTATTGATCACTAGTGAGTTTAAATTTCCTGCTTTATAATAGTAAAGAATTACTAAATATCAGCATTCTGTGTAAAAATGCTATAGTGCATTGTAAAATATCAGGAACATGGCATATTGATCACCAGTTTCTTTGAGTGTAGCATCTAATTTGCACAAAGTAAAGTTGTCTTGTGTTGACACGTGATGGGCTTTTGTCAACATCTGTATGTGAGTTAGGCATTCTATCATGAATATCAGAATGCCCCAATATTGTCAAATGAACTCTCTGGAAACTTTGGCAAAACAATCTAAGAACAGCAACTAAAATTGGAAAGAATTTTTCCAGGCTTCAATTCCCATGTAATTACAAGGAGACTCTGGTAAAAAACAATGGTGCTAGAATAGTTTGATTACTATAAATCACACAAAACTAATCAACCTAGGCTCCCATCCAGGAAATGTCTATCACTGTTGGAGACAGTAGGGACAATGGAGAAAGAAAATTTCAGACAAAGATGGGGACAGAGAGAACTACTAGAGGAAGCTCCAGAGCCATTGCCTAGAAAAGATAGTGGGGCCAAGCCTCTATCTCTTCATATATGATAAGTGTGAGATCAAAAGCCAATTAAATAGTTATGGAAGGAAATTTGCAACACTAAAATCTACAACTAACAATGGAAACGTAATAGTTATTATATGTATGTACCCAAGGGTATAAGAGCAACTTCCATAAAGCAGAGACTATTGAATATGAAAGGAGGGATAGAAACACACTTTTTAAATTAATATTTTCATTTTCTTTGGATAAATACCCAGGAGTAGGGTTGCTGATTGTACAGTAGTTGTATTTTTAATTTTTTGAGGAGCCTCCATACTGTTGGTATAGTGGCAGTACCAATTAATATTCCCACCAACAGTGCACAAAAGTTTCTTTTTACAGACATCCTTACACTTGTTATTTGCTGTCTTTTTGATAATAGCCATTCTGACAGGTGTGAGGTGATATTTCACTGTGGTTTTGCTTTGCATTTCCCTGATGATTAGTGATGTTGAGTATCTTTTCATGTGTTTATTGGTCATCTGTATATCTCCTTTGAAAAAATATCTATTCAGATCCTCTGCCTAACTTTTAATCAAATTATTTATTTTTTGATGTTGAGTTGTATGTGTTTTTTGTATATTTTGAATATTAACCCCTTATCAGATATATGGTTTGCAAATATCTTCTCCCATTCAGTACATGGCCTTTTTGTTTTGTTGATAGATTCCTTCATTGTGCAAAAGGTTTTTAGTTTGATGTAGTCCCATTTGTTTACTTTGCTTGTGCTTCCCTTGCCTGAGGAGACATATCCAAAAAAATATTACTAAGACCAATGTCAATGCCTATCTTTTCTTCAGGAGTTTTGTGGTTTGGGGTCTTACTTTTAAGTCTTTGATCCATTTTGAGTTTATTTTTGTATATGATGTAGTATAAAAAAGAAGTAGTCCAGTTTGATTCTTTTGCATGGAGCTGTCCAGTTTCCCCAAAACCATTTGTAGAAAAGGCTGTCTTTTCCCCATTGTTTATTCTTGCTTCTTTTGTCATAGGTTAATTTGCCTTATGAGCATTAGTTTACTTCTTGGCTCTCTATTCTGTTCCATTAATTTTTGTGTCTTCTTTGTGCCAGCACTGTACTGTTTTGATTACTATGGCTTTGTAGTACAGTTTGAAATCAAGGAGTGTGATACCTCAGCTTTGTTCTTTTTCTCAATGATTATGAAGTTAGATTGTATAGAATCTATCAGACCTTGGGCTCTAAAAAAAGAATACATATTTTTAGAATACATATTTTTATAAGTATACATAGGATTCAAACAAAAATTGATTTTAAATCTCAGTAAATTGTGAATAACCTAACATTTTTAAATGCTTATTGAGTTTTAGAGACAAAAATATAAATACTTTAAAATATACATTGGCTGATAACTATTTCAGTGAGATGCATATAGGTTCCATGGGTTGTGTGACACTAAAACTGAGTGGACAATAAAACTGTGTGATGCCCACCAGGAAAGCATTAGAAGGTGCATGTAGTATCATATAGTTTTAAACCATTTGAGATTTCTGTTCTGTGAATAGCTCATTCAGACTGGTTTCAAGTTTTCTTTTAATTTGTTGGGGTTTAAAAAATATTTTGTGTGTTGTTACATAGTTTTGATTCTAATTTGAATTAGTTAAGCTATGCTAAACTGTGAAGTAGCATATGATTAAATTATGTTATGGTGAAAAGAAAAATAAAACTAGAAATAAACAAACAGGTTTAGATGTTACTCATGATACAAATTCTCTGTACGTCTCCTGGCCCTTTGCTTTCTGTCATCCTCACGCTGGGATTCATTGCTGAACAACCACTTTCTGGTCTAGGATACCTCTGGTCCCCAGGGACATGAGGAAGAGAACGGAAGCAAATTGAATAATAGCTGTTAAAGCTCCGACCCAGAAATGACACTCTGGAACATGTCACTTTGATTCAGAGTTCATTGATCAAAGCAAATCAATGGCCACACAAGTTCTAAGTAGGCAGTGGGCAAAGAAAGCCATTCTCATCACGTGTCTGGCAGGAAAAATAGAATAATTGCTAAAAAGAACGGTAGGAATGGAATCATAGTTACTGGACAAATATTCTCTTCCTGTCACTTTTATCACTTTGTTTGTGGGGTAATTTGTGGACCAAAATTTTTAATGATATACTTGAACAATTTATTAAATGTTTTGTTGGTTCTTTCTTGAGTGTTTTTAAAGGAATATGTTCCTACCTTGAGTTCATATAGCCTTCTATTATACATTTAAAATGTCAATAAATTTTGTTTTTTTTATAAGGTCACTTTTAATTTATCAGGAATTTTTTAATATAATTTATTTCTACTTCAAAATTGGAATAAAAAATGGGGTAAAAATCCTGTTTAAACAGTTGTTCTTACTAATTACTGACTGGTGCATTCAAGAAAATCTTATTAGTTCAAAGAATGCACAGGATAAATTTCAAGCAAGGAAGAAGTCCTTATCATTATTTTTTTTTCCTTTATATTATAGTGTGAGACTTATATTAGAGATTTTTTTTCTTTTCCGTTATATCACATAACAACTTATGAATAACCTTAAAGTAAACCCAGGGTAATAATAATATCTTCCTTAACTATTTCAATATCACAAAAACTAAGATAAAGGAATAATTATCTTACTTTAATTAACCTGTCAATGATTGATATGCCACACAATTTTAATCATCTTCCATTATTAGATAAAAAAATATGGCTTTTCCCAAATTTAGCATTACTAAAATAGAGAAATAACCGTAATTTTTCAATTCAAAGGTGTGAACTATGAACTGCTTCAGATAATCATCTAGAAACTTCATACTTTGATTCAGTTTAAAAAAAGAGAGACAGACAGCCCACAAATTCCATCACTTTAGACATTGTTTCTCCCTTTCTCCTGCAGTTACTTTCCCAGGTTTGCCTTTGTCTTTCTCCTCCCCCTTCTCCCATCTTTTTTCTCTTCCTCTTTCCTTCCCTCCCACTTGCCACACATGTTTATTGAACGTTTCTGACTGTCAGGCACTGTCTCTATGCAGCATATACAAAGATAGAATCCTAGACACGCACCTTTGGTCTATTAGGACACTGACCTTCAAATAAATGATTGCAGCATAATGTGAATATTGTTCTCTGTAATTTGTCCTACTTCACTGTTTATTGTTTCATTCATTAGCTTGCTTTTGACTAGAAGGTTTGTGATGTCACTTTTGTAAACTTTATTTGTATAGAGTTTATACCTAAGAATGGATAAAATATTTAGCATTAGTTACGTGTAGTGCTTCAAACCTGAAGGAAAGCCTATTTCCCCTTAAACTTTTCCCCCCATCTTTCCTGGGTAAAATAAATTAGACTGAATCTGTTCGTTTATTATATGCAACCCATAATGCACAAATAAAAGCCTGCTAGTCCAGGCAATAATTATGTCAGAGTACATTTGGTTTCATTTTATTATGGAATGCCAACATCCCACTGAAAACCAAATCCTGTATTTCAAAAGGTTAAATAGGATGATATTTAAATAGCATCCTAGCAGGTTCAATTTAGAATCCAGAATATGTTCAATAGAAGACCAATGTCTAGCTCTGCTGAATTGTACTTAAAAAGAAATTAGACGCATTTTCAGTCACTTTAAGTTCATAAATTGCTATACCATTGCAATTTGTGAATTTTCACAGAACTGTTTCATTAAAATGTTTTTAAAAGGCAGAATGATAATAGAATTCTACACAAGCATTAAAATGAAACAATATGGTAGTATAATGGCATGAAAAATGTTAAATAAGAAAGTAAGTTTTAAAGTAGTAACTATAGGATGAACATATATGCAGATGGTTAGACGTGAATGCATACTTCCAGTTTGCAGATACAAATAAAGTTACATTAAAAGAAATATTCAGATTTCATTGGCTTTTTCTGCCACTTGCATAATGTGTAAACTATCTTTCACCTCTTATCAAGTGGCTCATGAGGATTTTTCTAGTGTCTTCTATAATTGACATCTATGTTGAGGCTGCTTCTTGGAATAGTTCTCAATATAGACTTTACACTCAAGTTTATGAGTCCATGTGGAAAAATGATAATATACAACCTGTGTTGTACTGTTCCCAGCGCTCTCTCTCAATGCTTTGTAAAACATCTCACGTAAATACTAGTACTGCTGACATAGCAACTCGTCTTCCATGCTAATAAATATTTAAAATTTTAAGTTCAAAAAGAAATCTATTGCTTCCCTGTAAGTTTATTAATAGGGAGCAGTTGAAGAAACATACAGCAAGATATGAATAGCATTTGCACTTATTTCTAAGTACTAATTATTATAAATTATCCATCTTTACTTTTGTTTTTTACATTTTCTACAATGAATATATATTTTTAAAGAAAAGCATAACAATAAAATCAATTTATGAATTTAAAGTGCATAAAAATCGGCAATACTTGCTCAAATTCTAATAATGATAGAGAACAAAAAAGAATGTAAATAAAATCTATCCCTTATTTTTTAAGTTAAGCATTTTAACATTCAATAGTTCACTAACCTGCTGTTTGAATTATATAAGTCTACTATTTTAAGGAATGGCTTTTTATGAAAATTTAAATTGTTCAGCTTTTTGTATTAATAAGAGAAAAGATAATTTGTTAATATATGTGTTTTCATGTGGATCAAGGGATAGAAACATATTACCAAATGCAACTACCATAAAGTAAGATGAGTGTTATGACTGAATGTCATTAATGGAACATAGAAAAGGGCTTAATTAGTTTGAGGCTCTAGAAAGGTCTCCTAAGAAAATAAAATTAAACTGAGATCTAAAATGCAAAAAGGAGCTAGTCTGGACTAGAGAGAAAGGAAGCAATTTGGAAAAGAAAATGATACCATTATGTTAACTAAAGGAGAAAATATTCTTTTTATATATGTTTATTTGTATAAATACATTATATGTAACTTTATATAGTATACATAATTATGTGTTATATAGTTATATATTATATATTAAACATATATATATATTATGTACATAAAATTCTTTGTATATATAAAATATATAAAGAAACATACTCCACTGAAACAGAGGGTTGGAAGAATTTCCTGAAAGGAATACATTACTCATAACTGAGGACATCTCACTAACTTTATTCAACTAATATTCGACAAGTTACATGTGCCGTATGCCTTTGCAAGGTAGTATCATAGTTCTGTTGTTTATAGTTTCATAGTATATTTCTATTTCTTCCCTAATTGCCTTAAGACATGTACTATATATTTGAACTCTATTTAAGGAGGTGCTTGTGTGTGTGGTGTGTTGTATGGATGCGTTATCAGTTCAGTAGGAAGGCTTTCTTGCTTGTTTCTTCACTCCTTGTTTCTTTACATCCTTTATTGTGTGAGTAAATATTTCTTCCCTGAAAAATATATTATCTGTGCCTAATGTGTCATTTATTTCTCTACGTTTAACAATGCTAAACAGCATAGCGTTTAAGGCAAAGTGATCCTAGTTCCTATTGTTTCCATTTTGTAATAAGGCAAAATTAAGTAAAGATTAGCCAAAGAAAGATTATTTACAATTACCCACTAACTCCTGCCAACTGACAAAGTGTTTACAAACAAACTCTGGAGGTGGAGCTAACCACTCATCACTAGTCCTGCATTGTCAGGAAACCAATGGAACTTAGTCTTAGATTTGCATTCTCCTGATTCAAAACTACTGGAGGCAAATTTATCCTGATAATAGGAAAGATGGAAATTGACATGGGAGATGATATTTCTAGAAAGGTTGCTCTGTGAATGATGAAACAAAAACAAGTCATCCGTTTCAATTGCCTGAAAATACCTCTATTTACTAAAGAATGCTACAAACCCAAAGGAATGAAACTATATGTAAACAGCTTTATTTAAATTTTTTTTAAATGGCATGTTGTTAATTTTTTTAAATTAATATAGTACTTCCCCAATGCAGGATGTATCAACTCTTTAAAACATTAGGGATGCATTTAATGTACTGAAGAATTTAATTTAATAGGACCCTAGGAGCCTGCAAGCAGCTTACTCAGTGGGAGAATCTGGCTCATTAATTTCAGTGATACAGCACCCAAAGGTATTGAATTTTAAATGAATTCATGAACCTAATAAATCATCCTGGCTGTCAAGTAAAATATAATTTGTGAAAAATTTATTACTCATGATTATCATGTATTAATCATAAGGTTTAAAATCCAAGCAAATGTTATACTCCTAGTTGGATAAATACTCTAGATTGCAAGGAGTATTAAATGCATTTTGACATCAAGCTAGTGTATATTTCTAATGAACATCGTCTTAGACTTTGATGGCTCATCCTTTTCTTGTCAAAGTACTGAACCCATCTGTAATAATGTCACATATATCCTTGTGCTTTGACTTCTAAATCCATTTATTCATCTTTCTCTGAATGGCCATATATCACCTATGTTTGAACCAATGTCCTCAGTGTCATTTTGGAGGTGATGACAAATAACATAGATTCTGCGGAAAGGGTTTGTGGTTGCAAAAATCACCCCAAAGCCTCTAAAACCAGCTTTATGGTTTATGGTGGCCTTTTATTGCATCCATACCACTCAATGAAATATTCTGTCTTGACCAAGATAGGCTGTTCCCACGTTTGAAAGCAGACGTTATCTATGTCTTCATGCATTTTCATGCATGTCAACATTCACAAAAATTGAACCCTAATTTCTTGGACTTATTGTCAACTCAGTGGCCTCATAGAATCCATCAAGCAACCATTCTTCCTATTGAAATCTGGATTTGATTGGTACAAATATTTGTATTTGACTGTATTTGAAAATACTGTATTTGATTGGGGCCCTGGTATAGAGGAACAACTGTACTTTGAAAGTCATAACATAAAAGCTGCTTCATAAATATTTGTTCCCTGCTCTTTTTTTCATAAACACAGATGTTTTAAACTACTGTCTTCCTATTTGGCTAAGTTGCTATGAAATGGAACTAAAATGAACCTAAAAATTTCACCTAAAGTTACATATTTTTGTAAACTAATTATTTATTTTATAAAATCAACACTGAAAGTTGTTTTTCTAGTTTAGCTATGTTCTTATATTAACATATGTTATTTATTTTAGAGTTCATAACAGCTTTCCACAGATACTATTAAAAAAGGACTTGAATTAATATACTATTCTCATATGATCATTTCATAAAATGTTAGAGACGTATGGTAGCTTTTCACTGGATTTTTATAATGCATTTTTAAAGCTAACATTTACCCATTTAACAACAATGGATTAGAGGCTATGAATGACTGTCTGAAAGCCAGGAAAACTTTAAGGAACTGTTTGATAATAATAATTCATTCAGTTCATCTGCTTATCATATAAATTAAATAACATGGATCAAAGTGATTTCTGTAAATTGATTAGCTCTCTATAGAGTATTAATGATACTTTGCTAGGCTAAGACTATCATCTGTAATACAAAAATACTTCATAAAGTCCATATATTTAAAATGATTTTGAGCTAAGATCACATCAAACTAAATATTCAATATATTTTAATTTTTTTCCAATAATACTAAAAGCATGAATGAAATATCATCTACGCTGTTCACTGGAGAGTATATATGCAATTACTTTATATAATTTAACTTAAAATATATTTGAAATGTACATTCTTAGTACAAATCCTAAAACCTTAAGAAGACTTTAGTTAACTACATAATTTAGGAAATGCATTATTAAATGTATAACATATTTGTGAATATTTTATAGTTGATATGACTATTAACCATCATAATTTTTAAAAAGATATGTTTTGCCACAGATATTAATAAAAATATATTTTACTATCAACTGATTACTTGCAAGTCTCTGGTCTAAAATTTTGACTCAAAACTTTGAAGTTATCTATGATTTTTATGAGCTTTCACCATTTGAATGAGCAATTAATTTGCAAATAATTTTTTAAGTCGTCAAGTTTATCTAAGTTCCTTGTAGCTTCTAAGTTTCCTGTGCTTTGCTCAATCCCTCTATTTCCACCCACCATCCACTTTAAGAAAATCATTCCTTTTCTGCTGTACCTATTGCTTCAAGGGATATATTAATGAGTTGTAAGGCAAATGCCCTGTACTACCAGCCATTCCAAGAAACTGATCTTCGCCAGTGACATCAGAAGCTCCTAAGTGCTCACCCCATCTCAACTCTCTTCTTCCCTCCAAAATGATCAATTTACCTAAACTTTGTAAGAATACATTTTTTGCATTTCTTTATGTTTTTGTTTCCTAAATAACCATGCCCAAGTATTTTAGTTCAGTCCATTTATTTTTTAATTAATTTAAATTTATTTTTAATAAATAATAATTTTTAGAGTAGTTTTAGGCTCATAGCAAAATTGATGGGAAAGTACAAAGATTTCCCATATATCCCCTGCCTCCACACATGTATAACCTCCTCCGTTATCAACAGCACCAACCAGAATGCTATATTTGTTACAATAGGTCATCCTGTAATGGCACATCATGATCACCCAAAGTTCATAGTTTACATTAGGCTTCACTTATGATGTTGTACATTCTATGGGTTTGGACAAAGATAATGACATGTATCCATCATTATGTTATCATGCAGAGTATCTGCACTGCCTTAAAAATACTCTGTTACTCCTATTCGTAGCATCCACCAGATGCCACCATAATCCCTATCAACCACAGATCTCCTTACTGTCTTTGCAGTTTTGACATTTTCACAATTTCTAATAGTTGGAATCAGGCTTCTTTCAGTCATGTATATTTAAGTTTCCATGTCTCTTCATAGCTTGATAGCTCAGTTCTTTTTAGGGAAAGATACTTTATTGTCTACTGTACCACAGTTTATTTATCCATTCACCTACTAAAACCCAACTTAGTTCCTTCCAAGTTTTGGCAATTATGAATAAATCTGCTATAGACATCTGGGTACAGCTTTTGTGTGAACATAAGTTTTCCACTCCTTTGGGTAAATACTAGGGAGAGTGACTGATGGATCACATGGTAAGAATATTTTCCCTTAAACAACCAACAGACTGTCTTCCAAAGTGACTGTGTCATTTTGCCTTCCCACCAGCAATGAATGAAAATTCCTACTGCTCCACACCCTCACCAGCATTTGGCATTGTTAGTGTTTCAGATTTTGGTTATTCTCATAAGTGTGTGTGATGGTAATCTCATTGTTTTGCCTTCCATTTCTCTGATGACATATGACATCTTTTCATATACTTATTTACCATCTGTATATCTTCTTTGGTGAAGTGTCTGTTAAGATCTTTATCCTATTTTTTAATCAGGTTATTTGCTTTCCTACTGTTGAGTTTCAAATGTTCTTTGCATATTTTGGATTATAGTCATTTACCTGATGTGTCTTTTGCAAATATTTATTCCAAGTCTGTGGCATGTCTTACCATTTTTTTGACATTGTCTTTCACAGATGTTGGAGGATGGAGGGGGCAAACAATGTCCCACTCAGAGAAGGCATCTGAGACAGAGATACGAGGCACGCAGCTCCATATAAATGGATCAGTTTATCACAAGGTAAATTACTCACAGGGTGGGATCAGGATTGTGCAGACAACAATCTGGAAACATGCACAGCTGCAGTCAGATATCGCCGAGCTGCCATGGGGACAATTTTATAGTTAAACTAGAACATGGGAGTAGGTGCTTAAAAATAAGATGTGCATTCCTAAGATTCATGAATGAGTAACTAGTCTCCTGGGTGCTGGGAATAAACCAACAAAGGTTTTCACCATTGGTTGGGGAATAACAGAGCATAGAGGCCACCTGATCCTAATGATTATTTTTTAAAAATCTATTAACTACAAAATCCTTGATGACAGAGAAGTGACTTACGGCACAGTACAGTCTTGGGTGGGGTAAGTGGAAGGACAGGATAAACTAAGAGCCCAACATGGAGTCAGTTACGCTAACAATCATACATCAGGAGAGAAGTTTTGTTTTTGTTTTTTAAATGTAATAAAGTTCATTGTATCAGTTATTTCTTTCATGGATCTGCTTTTGATGTTGTATCTAAGAGGTCATTGCTTACCCAAGTTCATCTAGGTTTTCTCCTGTATTCTCTTCTAGGAATTGTGTAGTTTTGTATTTTATATTTATGTCTATGATCCATTTTGAGCTACATTTTGTGAAAGATGTAAGGTCTGTGACTAGGTTCATTTGTTTGTATGTGGATGTCCAATTATTCCAGCACCATTTGTTGAAAAAATTATCTTTGTTCCATTACATTGCCTTTATTCCTTTGTCAAAGATCAGTGGACTCTATTTATGTGGATCTATTTCTGAGTTCTGTATTCTGTTGCATTGACCTATGTTCCTATTCGCTTGCCAATACACACTGTCTTGATTACTGTAGCTGTATAGTAAGTCTTAAAGTTGGGACTTGTACATTCTCACTTCATTCTTCTCTTTCAATATTGCTTTGGCTATACTAAGTCATTTGCCTCTCCATATAAACTTTAGAATCAGTTTGCACATATCCATAAAGTAACTTCTTGGGATGGTCCATTTTTAAAATCTTAAATCTTAGATTTCTTGCTCCACTTATTTTTCTTAATTCTTTTTCCTGTTGAAAAATATGGTATATTTTGACCAGTAGATTTTTCTGTGGGTTTGACTTTGTTGATTGCATATTCATGGTGAAATTCAGTATGTTCTTCTGTCCTAAATATTTCCTGCAAATTGACACCCAGATTCAGAGTTTTAATTAGACTCTTGTTTAATTTTCTTGATAAAGCCTATACATAGTGTTGTGTGATTTCATTAGGAAAAACATGATGTCTGTTCTTTCTTGTTTTCTTTGTGTACGTTCATACGTTACCTATTTATACATTGGCTACATCTGCTTGTTGATTGAGAATTGCAAAATGTTGATGTTCTACATATCTTTTCCTTTTAATTTGTTAGTTGGATTTTTTTTTCTAACAGACACTTCTTCACTTCTAGAATTTGACTATGTGATGATATAGTTCATCTAGATAATATAAAATAAATGCTTCTCTCTTTCTCTTTCTTTTTCCAATTCTAAAGATAATGGATCAATATAATTTTCCAAACTAAAATAATGAGTTTTTAAATTATATGATTCAATTATTAACTTATAGATTTATATATATTTAATAAATTATTATTATTTTTATAACTCAAATTGTCTCAGTTTGGACAATGAGTCAAACAATTTGGCTTATAAATACTTTTAACACAGCCCCAGTGTTTTTGTTTTTGTTTTCAGTATCTTCTCCGTCATTTGGATAGCAAGATACTTCTATTTCACTTCATGTTTTTTTCCTGTTCCACATGTATTTTCTATTTCTTTTGGATCTGGTTTATTTTACAAGAATATGCATTTCAAGACTATGATTTAGTCACTGAGGGGGCTCATTGCTGCTGGCTTCATTACTTTTAGACATTTTTAGTGAACAGAGCTATAAAAATGCAGCTATCCAAATTTCATGTATATATAGAGAGCCTTAAATGTTCTTTCAAAGATAAAATTCCTCACGCAGTCATATTGATATCTCTAGTTTGAATTCAGAACAACAGGATTTTTAGTTAATATTATTCAGACTGCATGTGTATCTCCTTTTTCTATACCGAGATCCCTGGTTTTCAAGCACACACGGGAATGACTATATCATAATTAATACTTTACTTAATCCATGTTACCCATTTAACATTTCAGAACAGCATTAATAAAGCCAACACCACTACCTGCATAATTACTATGAAAAGATTTATAAAATCGTATGTATTTTCCTTTTCCCCCATATATTTTGCAATCATTTGATTTCTACCCAGACTTCATAGATCATGCTGTTTACTTTCTCACTCTTAAATTTCATTTTGTCTTAGTTCTGTAAGTCATTATATGTTTAAAACTTATCTCTGTAGTTATGCTGTTGTCTGAAGCTGCTCTTGAGTAGATACTTCAAAACAAGTTCATGTAATACTTTCTGAGCATTGTTTGTTGATAATAATTAAACTCAGCATTTTTAATATCAGTTTTGCTGTATACACATTTCTTTGCTTATATTTTTCCTTGATATACTAATTGGTATTGTTCCATGTTATCATTTTGAAAGTAATGCTTTTAAAATGTCAGAGAGTAACCTATTTTTTGATGGTTTTGCTTAGATATCCAGGGTTTGTTTTTTTTTAAAGTACAGTTAAAATTAGAACATGCATTAGAACTGTTCATACTGATTTTGTATTCTCATAGGATATGAATGCTTTTTCAATAATTCAATGTTTATTATTACTTATAATTTTGAAAAATCAGGGACATTTTCTTAAATTAGAGATTTTAGTATGTATTCTACAACCTCATTTTCATCTCTTTTTAAAAGATATATATGAACTGAATGTTGAATCTTTGCCTATTGCTAATAGTTATTGTATTTCAATTTTTTTTTATTTTTAAATTTCTTTGAGTTTTTAAAACTCTTCCTTTTTTAACTTGTTTTTCCTAGGCGCTATCTACTGCCGCTTGTGTTTATTCTCTCTTGTGTTCCTTCTGGTTCAGTGTTCATCTCTGGAATTAATTTTTCTTATACTACTAATTATTTCTTGCATTTTTGTCAACTTATTTCTGAGTTTTTAAAATTCTAACTTTTGTTCTTTTGTGTTTTGTAGCATTTTCTTAATATACTTTCTTTGCATTAAATAGAAAGCTCAGTTATCTGTCTGTGGACACAACTGTGACAAGTTGTCATTGTCTGTAGACATGTGATTCTGCTTATTATTGTCTTTTTTTTTTTCTTATACCAGCTTTTCTGTTGATCATTGTCATACAAAATCAGTTTACTTAAACTTGTTGAAGAATGTGTGGTTTATAATATTTTTCATAATTTCCAAAACTCCTATTTCTTTTTTAACATGTGATTGTGTGTGTGCACGTGTGTGTACATGTGTGTGTGTGCTTAGTGTTTAAAATATGAAAGCTAGATTTCTGGAATCTTCTGGTAATGTTGTCTTCTATCACTTTTATGTAGACCTTATCTTTCTGTCCCTTCTACTATTCCTCATATTTTTAATCCACTCCCAGAAATTTCTTCTCCATTTAGGGACCCTGTATTGGAGGGATCTCTGGAGGCTCACTTCCTAGAGTTCATAAGGACTCGTCCATGCAAATCCCTCAAAATCACCATTGGACTTGCATTCAGCTTCGTTTAGAAAGCATAAAAACTCCATTTCAGCTGCTATTCCTAATTTGCTCCAAGACTTCCCAGTGAATTCCAGATGGCTGTTTTGGGGATCTCTTGTTGTAAACTTATCAACTATCTCGTTACTTTTTATACCTTTTCCCCACACAGAGCCTTGCAATATGCTGATCTTTTGCTATTGATGATTTGTCCCCATCCACTTCTATTTTGGAGTTTGTGGGGACATGCTGTTACCTAGTTGCACTGGAAAGTCTGTCATTTAGATCTTGCTTTCTGTTGCTATGTACTTGCTCTTTTTTTAATGCAGAGATTCAAATATTAGTACCTATGATATTACTGTACTTATCTGATCAGAATTATTCATTTAACATACATTATAATAATAAGCAAGGAAAGTGTACTGTATTTCCATAGATACAGAAAAGCATAAACCAAATAATAACAAATACTGAACATTAACTTTATATTATATTCAGTTGAAATTTTAATTTCTTTTTGTGTGTGTGATTAATAAACTAGTTTAAGATTATTATTAGATTTACCTCAATTCATCAAGATAGGATAGACGGAATTTAAAAGATTATAGTTGTAGCATCACTGTCTTCAGGTAACTTAGAATATGAATAAATGGGGAGATGTTTACAGATACAGGTAAGTACAATAATGATATGTATGATACAGGAGCTAATTCCTCTACTTCTTTCAGCTGCTTACAAAATAGAGCCTCAATATTTTAGTCATTATTATCATGTAAATTTAGTTCCATATAAAAATATTTCCTAGATTTCAAAATATATTTCCACTTATTGTGGTTTCTAGAAGTTTTCTCGCCATATGCACCAAATAGGAAATACACTTTTTCTCATTCAACTTTGCCCTATATCAGATCAGTGAACTACATCAGGCCCTGTTCTGTACATAATTTCAAGCAACTCCTCTTTCCACTTGACTATGGTAAGAACCATATTTTTGCTATATATATATTGATGATATAAGAAAAAAAAGAAACTAAGGTTTATAAAATATCAGACTGGAGGTTATTCACACGTTATTTATATTCCTGGTTATGCGTGGGTTGTCTGTTTCACAAATGCGAAGGACGGAGGCTATTGAACTTGGAGATAATGGTCATCATTTAAACTGATATCATGAAAAAGAAGAAAATTTTAGTTTTTAAGGTGTATTAAAGGGAAATAGAAAAATAATATAAAGTATTAAAGACACCATTGTGGGTAACAGTAATATTGGAAACTGATATTTTAAAATTCTCAGATATTTTTATATGAGAGGAAGGAAGAGTTCACCTGAATGCATCTTTCATATATTGTATAAATGTTTAAAGGATAGTTTCTGTGTGTCAGGCTCTCTACTTGATACAGGGAATACTAAAATAATATGATAATCCCTGTCTTCAAAGAACTCCTAGTCTAGCTGTGGAGACATAAAAGTAAATAAACAGCAGTGTAATATAAAAAATGCAAAACTAGAAGAAGCACAAAGCGTCAAAGAGAAACCACCAGACCCTTCCAGTGAATATAAGAAAATATAAATCTTCACAGAGGATGTGAAACTTAAACATAAGTAGAACTTTATTCATTGATTAATGGGGCACCAGGTCTAAACGATGGCTAACTTTGTAGCCCAACTTCTAGGTTAAAAGAAACATTCTCAAACCATCATCAGTCTGCCTGGAGCAAGAGTGAGAAACTGTGTTTCCATTGTATGGATTTGTGGATGAGACACAGAATTGTTGTGAAAGTTTGGAGGCAGATGCATACGGAGCATTCAAGAATAATCACACAATGAAGGTTTCTTATGACCCCATAACAAATTGAAACTCTGTCCAGCAAGCAACGATCTACACCGTTCATTCCGCTGACAAATATTTATTGAATAGCTGATTTGTGTCCTTCTAGGTCTTTGGTTTATACCAGAGAAAGGGAGACCAAGATCTGCATTCTCATGGGTATTTACATTTAAGGGTAAATATACAATAATCATTTAAAATAACAAATAAGTAAATATCTGACATACTAGGAGATGATAAATGAGACAAAAAAGAAAAATATTTAGAGCAGAGAAAGGGAGACCAAGATCTGCATTCTCATGGGTATTTACATTTAAGGGTAAATATACAATAATCATTTAAAATAACAAATAAGTAAATATCTGACATACTGGGAGATGATAAATGAGACAAAAAAGAAAAATATTTAGAGCAGAGAAAGGGAGATAGGGAGTGGGCAAATGAAGTTGGGGGATTGGTGGCAGTATTAAGTACAATTGGTCAAACTTAAAAGGTAAAATTCGAGCAAAGATTTAAAGAAGGTAAAAGAAGCTTGGCAAACTGATATCCCATCATTTTGGGCAGAGAGAACAGCTAGGAGAATATGGCTCAAATGAACCCTGGCAAGAGGTGGAACAAATGCTGTCTAATGAAATATTTATGGTAGATATCACATCATGGTTCAAAGTGTACACAAATACATGGTTAACTGATTCCATTCATGTACTTTATGTTTAGCGATGAACACATTTTCTCCCACAAAGAAGGGGATATACATTGAAAGATATCGTTTTGAAGACTCGCTTACCAAGCATTTACTATCAAATTCAAACTCTGCTTATTCTATTGTGCAGCATGATAAAATTTGGAATAGATCTGTGCAAGATGGTCATTTCAAAACAAATGTCTGAAGGATATGTGTATCTTTACATAGGGTGGAAAGATACACAAATGTCTTCTTTTTGTCTCAATGTTTACATGGAATAGAAAGCTAAAACTAATACCTTCTTATCTGTGATCTGGTAATACATTTCGGTTATCTTACACAGCATATGCCCTATGGATTGTTTTTGCTTTATAAACATGGTAAGATTAAATTGTTATTTGAAGTCAAAGATTGGTGCTCCATCAAGCAACATGTGGGTCTGTGATACGCCCCATTTGGAGAGCTCATGTTTCTTTGTTTCTTTACTTACATAAATTTGTTATGATTCTTAGGCTACTATAAAGATCATGGTTGGTTAAATTTTTTGAAATAAATATCATTTCCATCATTCCCAATCACTAAAAGAAGAAAATCAAAAATAATGCAAATAAAATTTCATAACTTCTAATTAATATCTGTGGTGGAGACTTCTAGTTGTCTATTAAAATATCTATTTTCCATTACTTCCTTGTTAAGAGAAACCCAACACAAAGACTGAATATTATTCAGCTGTATCCAGAGCCAGCAAGTTGAAAGTCTGCATTTTCTGGCTTCCTTTGCTGACGATTCTGTCCATATGACTACATTATGATAAGTAAGATGTTTCTCTAAAGGAGAGAGTGTGCCCTTCCTATCTTTTCTTCAAGATTGGCCTAGAATGCCGATGCCATGCCTGGAACTCCAGTTTCAATCCTGGCCCATGAAGGCCGAGTTTATCATCTGACAAGGAGAACGAACAGATCTGGAAATTTTGAACAAAACTGACGCATGTTTGGAGCCTCCACACCTGCTACCTGCCCTAGACTGCCTTCTTACACGTGGCTTTTATATGGAAGAATAAAATCTTGTGCGTAAAAATGTCTGTGACTCTGTCTCAAAGCACGGTGTCTAAAACAATGGCATCTGAGAAATGACGGTCTTGCAAACTTGAGAAATTGGCCATGGTGGTAACTTGAGGTGAATTTCTTTTCTATTTGTAAATCTCAACTCTCTTCATCTCCAAGGTGCCTTTGTGTTTCTTGTTTAAAATGCCCCAGTACCCAATTAGGTATGGGAGCTCTCTGGTGAAATCACTGAGAAGCATTTATTTCCATTTCTGTGACACATTTTTGTTTCTGTTATGAGGTGAGACTTCTCAGGACATTTTCTCCTTCACCTCAACTTCATTTCAGTTGGAGGAAGACCCTCAACACTCTCATGATCTGATACTGTTGCCGATAGATGCAACCGGTGTTCCAGGTTCTTGTCCCGTCCCAGAAAGAATTTAGAGACAAGACTTAGAGGTTAAAAAAGGTCAAGTGAGGATTTACTAAAGGATGGATAGTACACTCTCAGGGGAGAGCGGGCAGGCTTAGGTGAGCGGCTGCCCTGAGTTTCTTTGGCAAGTTAGCTACATAGGGTGTAAAACTGAATGGGCAGAATATTCATTGGGGAGGGAAGGTTTTGGGGTCGTATTCCCTGATTATCATCCCAATTCCACCTTCCCAAAGGGAGGAGGGATTTTTGTCCTTATTAATCTGGATCAGAAGTGTCATGGTGTCAGTGCATGATGGGTACTTTTGATCTGCAAGGCTAATTTTATTGAAATGAGGGCATAATGAGCAAAAGGTTACATTTGGACCCTAGAAATTCCTGCCTTTTCTCACCTTTCTTTGTTTTTCTCCAGGCCACTTGTCATTCCAAAAGGCATGATCCCTTATCAGCCCCAAGGTTCCTGCTTTTCTTTCTCTGCCCAAGGATCCCTGCTGCTTACATGATGTGTGGTTTCCTGCATTTGGCCTGTGCCCCTCCTTTCTGCCCAATTCCTGCCATTTGGTCTGTGTCCCCCTTTCTCTGCTCATATCTAGCTATCTGCCTGCTCTAACATTTTCCCCTCAAGGAGTCTGGACCCTTAAAATCTTTTAAGGGGAAAAGGGACGATGGTCAGTCTTCTGTAACTGCTTCTAGCTGAACATGGATGTAGTCCCTACCTGTGGGCCCAGATCTCCTTGCTATCTGTCAGAGATAGGGGTCTCAGGGTTGTTAGTAGTGGCAGGGATGGAGAGTGGGGAGTAGAAGGAGGCAGAGGCCTTGTCCAGCGGATGTTGATGGTCTTTATCTTCAGGTGGGATGGGTTGGAATCCTTGTCACATCATCATTTGAAGATGAAGTTGTTTTATTCTAGAGGATAGAAATTTTACTATGTGGTTAAAAATACAAGGACCAAAGAGAAAGATGAGAAATATGGTGGCTATGGGGCCTAGAAATGGAAGAAGCCAGGTATATTCTGGAAACCATCCCTTAAGTGTCTCAGTCCATTTCTGTTTTCCTTGGTTGTACCTGTGGAGCCAGGAAACCTGTTCATAAATTTCTTTAACATTTACTTCTACTTCTCCTGAGACGTTAATGTATGTGCAGCATGTTTTGTTTATAACTGCATAAACCCCTCCTTCGCATCCTAATAGATAGTCTAGGGCTCAGCGATTGTCAAAGACTACCCCTGCCAGAGAATCAAGGGACTTTTGTAAGAGTGTTAGAGTGTCTCCGGTCTTCTTCAGTGCATTATCCAGGGAGGAGGTTAGGTCCCTCAAGGTTGTCTCATGGTAGGCAAATCCTCCCCAAGGGGCAGATGCAGCTACTGGCCCTATAATTCCCGCTAGTACCAGACCAAAGGCCCTTTTTTATCTCATATGAGTCACATTGAGGAAGTTGTTTGGGCTGGAGCCACGGTTCCCAAGGTGCATTCCCCATAGTGAAGTGTGTTGTCTAGATGTGAGAGAGCAATGGCTTTGGTCATTGTGAGGTAGTTATCTGAGGTTCCACATAGCCATGATAATCCAGCTGGTGCTGGTAAAAACTGTGTGATTGGTTTAGTTATACAGCTGGAGAAAAGTTTTCGGAGGTGGGAGACAGTTACGGAGGGGTCCCATCTGTATTTTGAATTTTGTTGTTGGTTTGGAGTGTCCAGGATGGAGTCCATAGTCAGGAGGGTGGTCATAGTAAGGGGATATCTGATATAATAACTAGCACAAGAAGTTCTGTTGGCATTAGTTTGTGAATTGTCATAGCATACATGTGTGCGGTTAGGAGTGCAGGGTGACGTGCAAAGAGGCAGGCCCATGGTCAGTTTTGTGGCCTCTTCAACTAGCAGGGCTGTGGCTGCTACAGCTCTCAGATACCCTGGCCATCCTGAGGCCACTGGGTCCAGTTGCTTGGAGAGATATGCCACTGGCCTAGGAATTGGCCCTCCTTTTTGGGTGAGAAGTCCCGGGGCTATTCCCTGTCTTTCTGAGGTAAGCAGAGTAAAGGGCTTGTTTAGAGCTGGAATCCCCAGGGCTGGGGCGCTAGTCAGGGCAGTCTTAATCTGATCAAATGCTCTTTGTAAACTTCCAGTCCACTCTAGAGGCTCTATGTCTGGTCCCTTTAAAAAGGGCTTCATATAATAGTTTTGCCATGAGACCAAACCTTGGGATCCAGATTTTACAAAACCCAGCCATTCCTAAGAAGGTTCTAAGCTGTTTTTTTGTGTGTGGTGGCTGTAAGTGGAGGATTGCCTCTTTGCACTGGGTTGTAAGGGCACGCCTTCCTGGGCTTAAAACATGTCCCAGGTAGGCAACTTTCTGGGAGGAAATTTGGGCTTTTTGTGGGGATACTTTAAATCCCCTGTGACCTAGGAAGTTGAGAACCTGCATAGTGTTTCGGTCTAAAGCTTCCTTTGAGGGGCTGCAGATAAGGAGGTCATCTACATATTGTAATAATGCCCCCGTCTCCAATTTGAGTTCCCTTAGCTCCTTTGCTAAGGCATTGCCAAACAGGTGTGGGCTATCCCGGAATCCCTGAGGAAGGACAGTCCAGGTATATTGTTGGGTTTCATTAGTGTTTGGATCAGTCCACTCAAAAGCAAAAAGGTATTGGGAATCAGGGTGAATGGGTATGCAAAAGAAGGCATCTTTAAGATCTAGGACTGTAAACCAGGCTGTGTCCTCAGGGATCTGAGTGAGGATTGTGTATGGGTTGGAGACAATAGGATGGAGAGGAATTACAGCTTCATTTATGATTCGAAGTTCTTGGACCATTCTGTATTCCCCATTTGGTTTGAGGACAGGTAGGACTGGCGTATTACAGGGGGATTGGCATGGCACCAAAAGCCCATATTTAATGAATTTTGAGATTAGGGGTTGGAGGCCTCGTCGAGCCTCTGGTTTTATGTGATATTGGCGCCTGGAAGGGAAGTTATTAGTTTCCTTTAAAGTTATTTTTACAGGAGTGACAAACTTTGCCTTTCCTGGGATTCCCTGATCCCAGACCTGTGGATCTACAAGTATACTACTGTTTATGCTTCTAGGTCAAGTGAAGTATTATTTACTAAAACGCTTGTCTATATTCTGAATGTTGGAAATCACATTCCTAATCTTTTCCCATTTTCCATGAGCAACCAGGAACCTCAGAGTCAAATCAGTGGTCTACATCTCTGATGCGTGCGTCACCTTCCCTAATCCAAACTACAAAGTCACACTGAGATCATCATTACCGTTTTTATTATTATCATAAACTGAGGAGAAAAAGAGTGACACTGATAGTATTAGTTATATTAGTAACAACTGACACTAATATATCCCCTGCTATATATCAAGAAATGTCCTAATTGACTATTTTGCTTATAATTTTGGCTCTTAGTTATATGGTATCTTATAATGATCATTTTATCACATCATTATTTAAATAATGGGAAAGTCCCTGAAAAAAAAGAAATTTAAGATACATTTGGTTTTTCAAATATTAATATTGGCACTTAAAAAATCATTCTTACCTAACCAAGAAAAATAAAATTGTTTCTATATGCAGTTATTGTTTTCACTTATATTTATAATGCCTAATTGCCAATTATTGCAAAGGTAAATTCTGACTGAAGATTTTAAATACCCACTGCTATGTGTTTATTGTAAAAACTATAAGCCCCTTAAAGGCAGCTTAGTTTTGTCTTGCAGGGGGTCTCATGTTGATTTGCACAAGAGACTCGTAATCTTTTCATCGACTTAATTAAATAAATGAATGGGTGAGAGCATATTTTAGGCATCACTAGAAATTGCTGAATGAGAGGGCAAAAGGCCAACTAAAAGTAAAAGTGTATTCATGAGGTCGGGAACTGATTAAAGGGGGCAGTGAGAAACCCAAACAACAAAAATCTGTTTTCTCAAAATGAAAGCAGAAGGCTACATAGGAAAGCAGGGTTTTATTAATTCAATTTAAGCAGAAGTCATTTTAATGTGTGGTATTCAGTCTGTGACGCTTTATTTAACCACCTCCAGTAGAGTTCTTTCGATCAAAACTTGAAGTGCCTGAGATCCTTAGCATCTTTATCTGCTGTGCTTTGCCCCGAAAGGTCACCACAATGACACGGCAGACCCCTGACATACACACCTGTCTGTTGCTGTAAACAGCTCACTTGTGGTTGAAGGAGGTAATTAAAAGGTTTCGATGACGAGGATGAGCCTGGTTAGAGATGAGGTCTGAGTCTGCACTGCTGAAGGATTTACGAATTAAATTTGCCCGCTGAGCTGCAGCAAAGGTGATGGCATCTCCAGTTTACAACCGTGTTTTTAGTTTAGACATGTCATGCATGGCCAGAAACAACAACAGTCATTTCTTTTTTACAAGCC
This sequence comes from Camelus dromedarius, assembly GCF_036321535.1. NCBI lineage: Eukaryota > Metazoa > Chordata > Mammalia > Artiodactyla > Camelidae > Camelus > Camelus dromedarius. The sequence continues at coordinate 15,249,798 of NC_087438.1, forward strand.
TTATGACTTATAAATCACGACAGCATCATAGCTGCATTAATTTGAAGGGATGAGTAGATAACAGTATGAAAGTTGCTTAATTTTTTGAAAAAAATCCTCATTCTCCAAAGAAGAGAAAGTAAACAAAATAGTATTTTTTATTTTTTCACATAAAAATACATGGTGAGATGAAGTATTTAGAGGGGATTATATTGATGCCACAGTTTACTCCAACTGGCATTCAAAATTAAGAAGTGACAGTTGATGGTAGAAAGACAGACAGATAAACAATTATAGGACAATGTTGATTCTAGTATCTGGCTGGCAGGTTGATGGATATTCACTGTAAAATTCCATCAGATTTTCTCTCTAGTCGAAACTTTTCATAAGATGTTGGGAAATATAGGTTGAAAGAGATTGTTACAGTTTTAAGAGTCATATAAAAAGAATACAAAGTTTTTACTGTTGACAATTATCCTTTAAAAACTGAAAGCAAACTGGGTTAATTGCCAATGGGCTGTCTATGTCACTAAGTATCTGGAAATTGGGACTCTTTGTGCATTTGAGTATTGGTCTGAATTTTTGTTCTTTGTAGTGCTAATGAATTCTACCCAGAGTAGGTAAATTGAACTTCAGGTGGTGTATCTGATCCGTTTATTTAACGATCTTCCAAGTGGATGGCTGAATCTCAGTCTAATCTATTACAGTCTAATCAATCACAGTGATGATTAATATAAAGCTTCTTTCCTTTGAGTATTGATTGGTTACTAAAAGCTGCTGATGACCACATAGTGCCTGGCATTTTGCTCTTACATTACTTTTTCCTGATAGTACACATTAGTCTCCATAAAGGGTATCACTACAAGTTTTCAACCAATTCTAGTTGGTATAACATATCAAAAGGGAAGAATCAAATAGCTGGAGAGAGTCTGAGTTTCCATTAACAGATAATACATGGAACCGAATAAAATGATATTCTGTTTAGGACTGAGAAATATTGAATAATTGGAAGCCCAGAGTACTCCACGAGCACTCTTCTGGGCAAAGGTTATACTCTTCTTAATACAAAACAGATTTAAAAAGAAAAATTCTACCAAGATTTTTAGAAAATAAGGTGAAATTTAAGGAAGTTCAGGCAAATAGTGTGATATTTAAGCATAGGGACCTTGGGGTCAGGGAGCCTGGACATATAATAGCCTCTTGTAGCTACAGAGTCCTGTGACCCCAGGCAAGTTCCACAATATCCCTAAGCCTCAGCCTTTTCATCTACAATATTAAGATAATAGTGTTTTTCACTTCTCAGATGTCTTTTGAATTATCGAAGGAAATTATACACGCTTACCCACATTCCGTAATGCCTGGAGAATAGTGTATAATCAATGAGTGATGATCATTGCTAACACTGTCTTTCAGGAATTGATACAGATACGTATTTGTAAATAGGTGTTGTTCCTTTAAAAGTAAGCATGGGAAGTATCATTTTGCATTTGGCGTATAACAACACTATGTAAGTTCAGATTATTTAATGAAAACTATTTTTATAGCTGAAAGACCGGAAAATCTAATGGATTTGTGCAGAGGGCTGTTTTAAAAATAGTAGCTACTACAAGGAAGGAGGCATGGCATTCTTCCGGGAGGCGGCATTCTCTGGGAAACTTGCTGACTGAAAAGACACAGGTTGCTGAATTTATATTGAAAAATAGATTTTCCTCAGGAATCATGTGGTTTATGTTTAAAAGAACTTAATACTTTTATAAACAAAATAACAGAGCAATCATATTGTATGTGTCCAAGAGTTACCGGTATAGAAATACAAATGCTTTTTAAAAGACCAATGAAGATGCACATTCATATTATAAATAGTTGCTTTTTAGGATGGGGATGGAATAAAGAACAGTGTTATAAGGGTAGTGTAGACAGACATCCAATGTCTTAGAAAGGGGAGGATATTTAACCAAGGTACTTACTGCCCTTGGAGTTGGTACACACAAACTATAGGAGACTGAGTCTTTTAAGTAGCAAATATATATCTTACACGTACATGATTTGTTCATTGTGATATATTCATATATCACATTCATAGGCCATATATGAATGTAGTAGAGTGTACTAGGGTTCACAAAATATCATTTGTTAACATACCAAAATTGATAGAATATTTATTCATCTTAAATTATTCTGAAGGGTATCTTAAATTATTATTTATTTGTCATTTTTTTCATGAACCAAAATAAAATAGATGCTAGGAAAATAGTTTTAAATACAAATATAAGCATTAGAATACATTATATATTTCTTAAATTGGTGTGTGTTAGATAGTAGAGAGTATAATTTTATTCTTAAATGTAAGAAGGAAGAGAAATATAAAACTGAACAGACATATGCCATTGTGTTTTTTCACCTCATGACTAGAATCTGTATGAATGTATGAAGCAAATAATAAAAGTTGACTGGCAGTAGGGGCTTGAAAAAAGTGAAATACATTGAACAATTAATTGAGATGACAATCTTTAAAATACTTTTGTCTAAGGGGTATTAATTTGAAAGAAATGTTTTCTGTTACACAAGTCATACTAATTTACTTATTTATTCTTCATGTATTATTTTATTCATTCATTCATTCTGTCATTCCACAAGCACATAAACTGAGGTTTTGCAAGATATCTTCCAGTCTGTCCTGACTCAAGTAATCTACATAATAAGGACATTGAAAGACATTTACTATATCCAACCTTAATTTCTGGGTTTTGGTAATTTTCACTTTTCTAGAAAAATCATCTATTTCATCTGTCCTTTCAAAGTTTCAACAGAATTATGAGATGTAATGAATCATAATAAGAGGCTGTCCAATATTTAATAAACCCTGCACTTCCTAAAAAAGCTAAATTGATCACATTTTAGCATTTTTTTCATAAACAGGTATATTTAAAATCCTAGGGTTTCTTTTTTGTTGTTTCCCATATATATTTCTAATTATCTTTAATCTGAAATATACTTTGTTGCATTAGTTTTATTAGACGTTGGTTAGGTAATTGCTCTAGGTTATTAAATAAGATGGAAAACATATCAGCTAAATAATTGTGTATAATACTATAATAATTATAATCTTTAAATACAGAAACATATACAATACATGCAATAACTTATAAAATATGAATGCACGTACATAAACTACTATATAGGTCATATAAGAATATATACATATGTATAAATTGTAGCTCTGTACTCTGAGACTCGGGCCCCGATGACATTTTTAAAGTTACTTTTTCACTTTCAAAATTTTTCCCATTGATATTGGCCTTTTTTGTTTAAAATTTTTTATTTTCTTAAATAATTTTCAATTATCTCTATTTTTAAAACATTTACATTAAGTAGAACGCATTGTATTATCCTTTGAAAACGTAAAGAATTGTAATTATGTTGGCTACCTACTTTCTTACATTTCTGTGCTTCAGATGTTTCCTTTTTACTGGAGACAAGTCTTAAGATATTATGATTTTTCATAGTAATTTATGAAATTCAGTATTAATTTTGCCTCATTTTAAATGTTTACCACATTCATTTTACATTGTTTTGTTCTGTTTGGTTATATGTACTGAATCTTCTGAGTTGATTTAATTATTTTCCCTAACACTATAAATATATTTTCCATACTTCACACATTTATTTCAATTTCAAGTCCATGTTTTTTATCATATATTCATGAGATAGCTATTTAGTTTTAGTGAACAAATCCAAAATCTTTTTTTCAGTTTTACTGAGAATTAATTGGCATATTACATTGATTAAGGTAAGGTTTATAATATGATTTGAGGTACTATTTGTATATTGTGAAATGATTACCACAATAGGTTTAGTTTATACCACCTCACATAATTACCATTTCCTTTTTGTGGTGAGAACATTTAAGATATATCTATAACATCTTCTTTATTCATCTGTAGGTGGACACTTAGGCTGTTTCCACATTTTCATATTTTGGGTATTGTGACTAATGCTGCAATGAACATGGAAGTGCAGATAATTCTTGAAGATCTTGGTTTCATTACCATTGGATAGATACTGAGAAGTGGAATTCCTGGATCATATGGCTTTGTTTTGCTATTTAGTTTTAATTTTTTTTGAGGAAACTCTCTACTATTTTCAATGATGGTTGTACCAATTTACATTTCCACAAACAGTGCACAAGGGTACTCTTTTCTCCACAACCCCACCAGCACTTCTTGTCTCTTGTCTTTTTAGTAATAACCATCTTAACAGGTGTGAGGTGATATCTCACTGTGCTTTTGATTTGCAAAACCTGAGGATTAGTGATGTTGAGCACTTCTACATGTACCTGTTGGTCCCTCAATCCACTCCTCTTATTTTTCACTCTTGTTAACAGATTTTATTCTCCCTAATAAATTATTAGCACAAAAAGCCTCTGCTTCAGAATTTGCTTTATAGAGAATCCAAGTTATGATAATCTCCAATATCAGAGCAAGAAAATTGAAGCATTAAAACCTAGAAGTGTGGGTATTTTATGCAACAGTTTCCTGTTGAAATCATTACAGTAAGATATTGTCTTGGGTGTCTCATTCTAACAAGATCATTTCCTAAGTTTAATCTTTCCATTCAGATGCACTAAATTAATTAATTCAAACTATTTCTTTGACAATCACTGTAAATATCAAGCTAACTCAATATTGGGAGTTTGAGCAGTGATTTGGGCAGATAGGGATGGCTCTGTTATACTTCCAGTGAAGCATATTCATGGCATAATCAAGGGTGAAACTCAAGATTGTACCACTAAGAGTTTGTAGCAGCACCTAATAAAGCATATTAAATCATTATGTTACTAAGTATTGTCACTTGGACACTAAGTTAATAAGTCATTTAACATCTATGAACTTGCAAGGTGAATAGCTATACTAAAAAGAGTTAAGATTACAATAATTTGATTCAGAAACTGTTCTATAGTGAAAAGGACTTCTGAAAGTTCCTAAATATTTTGAAGTTGAAGCAATCCCTCGATCAAAACAAAAAGTATTATGTTTTAAGCAGGTTAAGTTAAAACATTTTTAAACTGTGATGGATTTAACTCAGTTGAGATACTTAAACATGTCATGTTATAACTTCAGTTTTTATTTGAACTAATTATTGAGTATGGAAATGTAAGATGGGCAATGCTAAAAATAAACTCCCACCCCTCTATCAGTGTTTGAAGTATGAAGCATGCCGGCTTGGCATGTTCACTGGATGCACTTCGAGTACACCGTATTATTCTTTGGATGCCCAATAAACTTTGATGGAAAAACAGATCACTCTTCCACTGCAGTTAAATCAATCTTAAAAGACCTTTCATATGCCAACTCTAGTCTGATGGAGCTATAAACAAGGTTTTTACCGATATTCACCTATTAAAATCTAATATTTGGGAAAAAACGATCTTTAGGTGGAAGTATCCTATAACAAATGTACTGGAAGAATTTTGAAGTGTATTCATTATGCTTAATTTAAGTAAGTTATTACTCAATACAGTCATATTAACAAGTGCTTTTCTCTGTCAGGATGGAGTATTTCTATTCAATTAGAGATAATAAGTGTTGGTTTTCTCTAAAACACACGTAGACATGTAAGAGTAATACTTTAAAAGTTTATTGTCAGTTACTTACACTGTCACCATATTGCATACTGTAGATGCATGTTATATATAAGCCTTGATTTCAAAAAATGCTCACTTTTGTTGAATACTAACATTCTCTAAGTCTCAGGTCTTAAGCCAGTGGCTTACCTTTCCCAGTTGATTTCAAAGGCTTTAATGGTTTCCAATAGCATCTTTAAAAATGATGTATCCTTAATGTTTTAATTATACATTGTATTTAAAGATATATTAATTATGTTAATATTTAGGTGATAGAATGTCACTGAAGAATTATCGTTAAGACTTTAAAAAGAAAGAAAATATTTTTGATTTTTGGTATATGAGTGATAAGATTTGAAGATCAAATAACCTACTACACAATCTGCATTATAATATAGATTAAATTGCAATTTAAAAATATAAAGAAGTTTGTGTGTGTCTGTGTGTGTTTATATGTGTGAAATTGTTGTGCAATATCTTTAACAGTGCTAATGGAAAAGCTAACCAAGTGCTTAAATTAACCACTGGCACGAATTGCATAAGATGTCATTTATTCTACTGATCTTTAATTAATGATTTTGATTGAATAAGATTTAATTTAAAACATCCAACCAGCCTGTAAATATATATTATTCTCTGGTTACATTTTATTGTAAATAATTAGGGAAATATTTGATTTCTCAGCCACTTCATGCAGAATGTTGACTTTAATTTTATTTGCATTTATTAGACTTAATCACTTTTAAAGCATGCAGTAAACTGCATGCTCATTTCATGGCTGTACTTTTAAACAACTGATTTCTAAAGCTCCACGTGATTAATATGTTTACCTTCTGAATTGTCTTTATTCCTATAACATGATTGGAATAAAAGGTGTGATTGTTTTGCTTAAATTTATAACAAACCCATATTACATCTTTGTGGTCTAGTTTTCAAAATACTTTGAACCCTTGGAAAATGTAATGTGAGCATTTCAGACTATGCTATGCTAATCCAACTTTGATAGCAGTCATGTATTTTTATTTTAAAGTCTGTCCAAATGATAGATTACATAAGCAATGTAGAGAGGATGAACTGGTATAAATGCAACAATCAGCTCAGCAATTGAAAGTACTGTTTCATTAGCTTTAGAGTTGTATCAAAACTAAAGTCATTAACATAACCTTTAATATCTGGTCAGGTACTAGAATGCTATAATGGATTTTCTTCATCTTCAAGACGTGGTTAGGTTATATAAACTGCCATTCAAATTAAAGTTGCAAGATTCAGCAAAATACAGCTTTCCCAGTATTAAACAAGAAATAATTATTTGGTATAAGTATGTCTTATGTGATAATTTGGATATAGTAGTATTAAAATTATTTGTTGTATATCTGAAATTCAGATTTAATGAGGCATCCTGTATTTTATCTGGCAACTTTAAAAACAGTGTTGAGTAATTTGAAACTTTGAATTAAAAAAAAAATTTAATGAGGGGAGGTAATTTTAGGTTTATTTATTTATTTTTTTTAACAGAGGTACTGGGAATTGAATCCAGGACCTTGTGCATGCTAGGCATGCACTTTACCACTAAGCTATATCCTCCCCCCAAAAAGCATTGAATTTTTTATACTAGCTTCTTTTCCTCTTTGGTTATCAACTCATTCATTGGAAGAAATTTTGATTGCTCCCAGATTTGGGAAATTATGAATAAATCTTCTCTAAATACCTGTGTACAGGTTTAGGACCTATGTGCTCTTCAGAGATTTACGATGTGGCTGGAATAAAGTCAAGGATCTGGATTTATTCAAGTCATTCCCCATTAGTTCCATAGTTTGCTTGCTTTCTTCTGTCTTATTGCCTTTGCTGATTATTCTTCCTGTCCTCATGGTTTCTGTTCTGAGGCAGACATCTAACACAAAAAGATATGCATCTCCAGTTTTTCCTAGGATGTCTATTCATAATCGTATTTCCTTCCTTCTTGATAGTATTAATCAATATTTTAGGGGTGTCACAATGCAGGCTTGGCTTCATGCATCCACAGGTCTCTGCCATCTTTTCCATGCTCTGATTCTCATCCATCATCTTCAAAATCACATTCACTCTTACGACCTTCAAGGCATTGCAAAACCCTTTGGTAATCTACACACAATTCTCATCCCGTGAGTGTGGCTGCTTGCCTGCGAAGAATCTGCTTCCCAAACCCCACTTTTCCATAGACACTGATGTTCAAGCATTCCTCCCTTCCATGTAACTGCTTGATTTGTTCTGAGATGAGCAGACTTGAGTTCACTTAAACAAAGAAGAGTACACTGTGGCATATGGAAAAAGAGTTACCTCACTTTTAACCAAAAGTCACAAGAAATTCAATTTTCTTCTGTTGAACATAAATCTTCTTCTATAAAAAGATAGTAGAAAACCAAGATAAATAGAAGCCAGATTGAGGAAAATAGTGTGGAGCTTGACCGCCAAATCTGAAGCTTAAACTGCTTCTGGACTTCTTTTTCCAAGAGCTAGTGTTTTCCCTGATTGTTTGAGCCAACTTGCGTTTAGAAAACAAAATAACCAAGTGAGTATGCCTGCCATTTACTACTTAGTGGGTATTAATTTATCTCGAGCTTATTACCTGTCTTTTAAATGTTTTACAGAAAAATAAACCAGTCTCACAGCTTGCATTATGGTGTGTTTCACCAGCTTTTTAAATAAAATATGAAAATTTCAGATTGTTCCAAAGTTCCTAGTAAAATATTAATGCATTTAAATATTGTTAAAAAATCATATGTTTTCATTAGAACTTGAAAGTAAAATGCATTATTATTTCAAAATAATCAAAATTGGGAATCTGTTGTTTCATCTGGTATTTTAGAGCGAAACATGTTTCTAACCTGTCTGTTACAGCTAGTTTATAAAAATTTATGCAATTCAGTTACTTTTTGCTTTTAAGATGAATACCCTAAGTTTTTTTTACCTAAATATGGAGAAATATCAGCATTTCTTTATCATGAAAATTTTGCTGCAGTATTATGTCATTTATTTCTCTCAGTTATCAATTTTGTGATCTAAACTATATAATAATCTTCTCTGCTATAGATACTTGTCAGTGTTTTAATAAACTTATATTTTGAGAAACTTTTTTCCCAATTTTGTTACATATTCCTTAAGTGAAGAGAAATACTAACTTATAGTTTCTTCAATTATATGTCAATATTATGCTGTGTAATAAGTTTACAATAAGCTATGGAGCAAAGAAATATATTTGAATCACATTTTTTAAGTGAAAACCCTACATATATGTGGGGAAATTAGTAGTAAGACAAGAGTATAATTTATTATGTAAGATACCTTTTTGTTATTATTAAAGACATGCATTTCTATATTAATTAGAAAAGCATTATATTTTGTCTCATTACTTGTAAACATTCTGTATAATACTTACTAATACTTAATACTTACTTGTTATTGATAAGTCTTAAAATGCACTTCTTGTACCACACTCAAGCTTATATGAGTGAGTTTTTGTCTTGTTAAAGTTCACACATATTTGGTTACTGGAATTTTTATAAAATGATTGAATAAAAAAGTCTGAGCCTTAGTTTTGTTTCACCAAGAAGACACCCCTGTGTTTACAAGAACCACAGATATTATCAATAAGAGATGAAAATATCTTGAAGAATAAACTAGTCAAAAACCATCCACAAATTTAGAAATTGAGAAATACAAACTACAACTTCTCTAGTATGCATCCTTATTAAAATATATAGTTGTTAATACATGGAAATTCTTAGTTTATATGAACATAAAAATGACACCTAATAGGCATAGAAAAGAAAATAAGTTTTAAAAATTATAGAAATTTTTGTATGTGTCTCATCCAAAGTTCATATCACATAAGACCACTTGATAAGATCTCTCGGGTCATCACTTTTCATCTGTGTTTAGGCTTGGCTAGGTTATATACTTTGATAACAAATCAACCCTGAAATATCAAGGGTTTAATAAAAGAAGGACTTGTCACTTTAAGTCTGAGGTCTCACTGGGGTAATTCTCCCAGGCTGCTCAGTTTGTTGCTGCTCAATCTCATGCAGCCTCTCTTATGGCCACCAAAAGGGAAGAGAGAGATGGAGGGGACACGTCAGACTTCATCATTTTCAGTGAAAATGATACATATTTCTACTCACAGACCAGTAGCCAAACCTAGTCACATGGACACTCTCGCTGCAAGGGAAAACCTGCTTCAAAATCTCAGGATACCCCAATGAGAGCAGAGTAAATCCTTTGGAAAGACGAATAAGATGGCAGATTAAAACGTTCTGTAACATCTGTTTTGATCACACTGGCGCTGTTAATTTTACACATTTTAGAAATCTTTCTCTCAATTCTCTTTACTTTTTCTGTCACTAGAGGTGGAATGTGCTACTTCTACACGTATCTTAATCATTTAAGTGAAAATGGTTAGGAAGGAAACAATGGCATTAATACCAATTTTCTTATTTTTTTAGTAGGAAAAAATCTCTTCTCATCCCACTCCCATATCCACAATATCCCCAGTGCAGGTTTTCCTTGGGTTCTATGTCACACTATGTGTACGTCAGTTTGATCACTTTGTTGCAGCAGGGATAGGGTCAAATATATTGTAAAACATGAGACCTTCCTTTATTGATAACAAATTAGCACCTATGGTTATTTTGTGTATGTGTGTGTATGTGTATGTGTGTATATATATATGTGTGTGTATGTACATATATATGTATATGTGTGTGTGTGTGTATATATATATATATATAAAATATTATGTTTTGTGCAAGAAATCATGCCTTGCTGAGAGTCTTTAAATTATATAAAAATCCACTAAGGGAACCATCAACAATAATAAATCACTGGCAATTCTCTTTGACATAATGCTTAACTAGTCCTCTTAAAAGACCTAACATCTGAGATGGGAGAAAAACGTTCTGTACCAAAAAGACAGGCAGCTTTGTGTTTGCATCCTGCCTTACCCTGCAGCCTGAAGGGAAGAGGTGCGGAAATGGAGGCTGAGGAAGGCAGAACCACGGGATGTGCAGGTGCCGGGGAAACGTTCTGCCTAGCAGTGCCTCCTGCCTTCTCAGAGCTAAGCCTGCTTGAGGAGGACTGTCCAATTTGAATGTGGAGGTGGCAGCCCATTTCCTCTTGGTGCCTAGAAAGAACAAATCTCAAGTTAATTCTGAGAGACTGACTTGCAGGAGGAAATGCAGGCCAATCGCTGTTTGTTTGTTTGTTTGTTTGTTCTCTTTGTGGTGTTTCTGTGAAATAACAGCTATTCTTTCCTTTAAGAAACATTGGGCAGTACCGCTCATTAATTTATCTCATCGATTTAACTCAGTCATCATGCTATTAAGGGAAGGTGTCATTATTTCATGACACCGGAAGCATAGTTTTAAAAATAAATGGTTTAAGTGACCAAAAAAAAAAAAAATTATGTCTTGTATAAGGGAAAGACGATCCTCCAGGCAACCCTGAGTTATCCGCAACTAATTCCAAATAAACATCAGTGGATTGATTTCAAACTTCTTTGATAGGCACTGAATTTCTGCCATTGAGAAACTTATTTTTCGTAGTTACAGAATATTCATGTAATTAATTTTTACATTCTATCAAATCAAGATGATTGCAAAGTCAAAATGAATTCTAATACACTAAAATACAGCACTACTTTCTGGTGAAAAGAACAAAGGTATGAATCAAGAACAACTTACAAATTCTACTAGTAAAAAGGTTAAATTAAATATAGCTATATCTTCCTTTTGAGCTCTTTTGAGGCAATAACAATGTATTTATGATGAGCTATCAAAGTTCTTCTCATTACTATTTTGTAATAAAAAGTCTATGCCTATACAAATGAGTTACATTAATTATACAAGACAGTCTTAAACCATTTACTTATTTATATTTGCAACATTCTTCTAAAACTTTCAATAAATATTAAGAATTTTTTATGATCAGATCAGTCTTCTAAGAATTTCCAAGAATTATAAATAATTTGTTTAAGTCAGATACTGATTAGCAATAAAAAGATCTGTTTGGATTTTGCAATATAAACATTGTAAAGTTATTCCCATTGACATCTAATTTTGAAATACAGAGCAAAATACAAATTCAGCAATATATCCAACCAATGTCAAAAATCACATTTTCTTAAAGCACACAGTACTGTTACATGACTGTGGAATCATATATCAAATGACTCATCTTAAAATAAAACTACCTTATTGCTTATCTATTTTATACACAGTAGTTTGTATCTCTTAATCCTACACTAATTTGCCCCTTTCCCTCTCCCCTTTGGTAACCGCTAGTTTGTTTTCTATATCCTTGAGTCTATTTCTGTTTTGCATATGTATTTATATGTGCTATTTTTTAGATTCCACATATAAAAGATGTATAACACAAGAAAATATAGCCATTATCTTGTAATGACTTTTAATGGAGTACAATCTGTAAAATACTAAATCACTTTGCTGTATACCTGAAACTGATACAATATTGTAAGTCAACTATATTTCACTAGAAAAATAGAATTACCTACTTTCCAAAGTGCATTCCTTTCTGTCACTTTTAATTCAATGGCAAATGTTTAAATAGAATTAGAGCTTGCTTAGATATTGTATTTCAGGATTACACTGCAAATAAAAATATATTTTATGGGAAATTCTCTATAAACTATGTGTTATTTATTTTTATTGTAATATATCCTTCTGAGTAATAGCAATTAGATGTAGGCAGTTAACTATCAAACATTAAATGATTTTATCTTAAAACGTTAATTTTCCATTCTTTTTTGTTAGATGAAGACAATATAAGTTGGAAATATGATTGCAATTCATTTCAGCATCTGAAGTAGCTTGTATACCTTTTATAAATATGAAAAACATTCCACAGTTACTCTTACTATTAGACAAATTATTGTTTAGTAATAATTATGTATAATTGTTTTTGAAACATCTTGGTTTTGTGGCTTTTTTTGTTCCTTCTTCGAAGGAAATGCAAAACTCTCATTAAGAATGCCATAGCTTTCTTTTGTCAAAAAGGATCATAAAATATTAGTATAATGTGCATATATGCTAACATATTCCTATTTACCCAGTTGTGAGGGTACTTCAGTTATTTCTTAAGAGCTTATGCTGGAAGAAAAACAACAAAAATATAACATATCCACAACATAGTGCTTTTTTCCAGTGTTAGCTAACTTTTTATGATAAGAGTCTACTAAGACAACTGAGAAATAATTTCTGTAACTGTGTGTGCCCTCAGATAAACTTCTCAACATCTCTATTGTGTGTGCCTTTTTTAAAATTAAAGATAATTAAATGTAATTAAGTGTAAAATGTCAGCACACTAGTGCTCAAAATGCTAGTAAGAATGCATTGTTAAATCACATAAATGTGAATATCATACAATCAATATAACTACATATGGCAATTAGGAAGTACCTTGTATTTGCTATGTCAACTTTCAGACATTCTACATTTGAAGATAAATTTTAGTTAATTTTTCTTTTAGCATGCACCCTTCCCATGTGGGGAACAATGAATACGTAAGATCACACTTTTCTGGTATCAGTGGCTCACGGCCAGTCATGTCTTCATTTAATCAGTGTTACTTTCTGTCAAAGAACTGCACTTAATTAGCAACAGCAACTACTGCTTTTGACTTGCTTTTCATTACTACATTCAATTATTTCATGTTGCTGATTGTAGGTCACCATTTTCCCTCGGTGATAAATCCCCTGATGACAATAACTGTGCGCTCACTTACATTATCTCAGATGGAGAAAGTACATGAGATGTTAGTTATTTCATTGAATGGAGCTCACTGAAGATATCTAGCTCACTGAAGACTCAAGGGTAGAAATTAATACTTTGACACTGTTGCTGGGGTAATTAATTAGGGAGGCCCATGAGCAAAATGAATAATGACAGTTACTTCACATACTACATTTGGTAAGCAAAACTGCTTACAAACATCAGCTGCAATTACTTTAAATTTCCTTTTCTGGTTGTAAGAGACATGACGAACCTAATTAAATGTTTTCAGGTTTTTTCCAGAGATAAGGAAACTCTAACCAAAGAGTGTATTGAAAGTGGATCAGAAGTCCTCTGGGCCAGAAAAGTGCCTATAGTCATCTCCTGAAAATGAGAGATTTTGCAGAAAATTGAGAAAGAATGATATTTTCTCTTCCTCATTTATTGCTTGATTATTCCTTGAATATGAGCCTTTCATTTAAATGTCTAGAAAGTCAAACATATCCAGGCATCAGAAATTTGCAATATTACTATCAAACTAAATTTCAGGACTACGTGTCAAGCAAATCCTTATCACATCTGCTGTTTCCATTTCTCTCTTCCATCACTTACTCTTCATAGACTTGTAAACCAGTTGTTAAAACGTATCCATACTCGTCATGTCTGTTGAAAAACCAAGGAAGGCTTTATTTTTATTAATAATCAAATTAAATAAAACATCTAAGCTCCAGGTACTTATATGCTTTAAATCTATCTATATTTAACGTGGTTCAAAACCACTTGTCTATTGGATAACCAAGAATTTTATATTTTTATAAATATGTTATTTTCTATTTGTAGAAAAATGTGTTAGATAATTTCTGAGGCTTTTAGCTCACAGTGTAAAAGTGTCCTTAAATGATCAAAATTGACTAAAATTGGCTCCACAACTTTATCATGTAGTGCCAGCCCTTCAGGTCAACTTGAAAGAAATGCACTGTTTTTCAAAGAAGATTTTTTGAAAAAAAAATGTCTATTACTATTAACATGATTTAGATAGAATACTAAATCTCCATAGAGTATGACAAAATGCAGAAAGTATGTTGATGCTTCACAGTTAACCTACACCAAATCCCAACCCGTATCATTGACTTTTCTCTTTCCCTATTGCTGCTTGTTTCTCTGTACTAAAAGCTTTTACAGTGGGAGTGTTAAAGAAATCATTGATTTATCTGAGGTCAACTTTATCTGTTATTTTCATTTTGTTTCTAAATGTGGATATACGTTTATATAGCTATTGAAAAAATTTACTAGCTAGACAAGTTAGCAAATTGTAAATAGAAAATAAGTATTATTAACAGTATCTGTTCACTCTGTCAGTGTACCTGAAACAATCGTTGACCATCTCTTATTATTTCCTACAGTCATAGCTCATCTTGTGTAATACACTGGTTGACTGGCAGTTAAGGTCAAACTGAGATTTCCGGGTCTAATTTTTCATGGAAATACTAAAACCTTAGCAAAGTAAGCTTGGCAGAACAGGTAACATGCTGGAGTCAATGTTTATTCAACTAGGAAAGTTTTTAATAAAAATGTGAGAGAAGTAGACCAATATTGATTAGGAAAATAGACATAGGCTATTCAACTTATTTTATTGAGTTGAATTTATTGGAAACTGATTATGAAGTTATAGGCTTTGTAAATAAAGTACTGTATTTAATTAAATGTGTAGATATTTTTAGATATAATAAAGTTTTTCCATGTTCATGTGTAATTCTAAACTATTACAAGTGAACAGTGGGCTGAAAAAGCATAAGCAAACAATCAAATTATGTTTAAAACTTGTAAAGCCATAAATTAATGAAAGGACTATGTATTAAAAATAGTAGTATCGCTAACAAGAAATTTAGATAAAATATATGGCATGAAGCCTTCATGTTAGAAAACAACAAAGACTAAAATTTAAAAATCTGTGTTTAACACAATTACTTTTGTAAATAAAATATAATATGTTAAAGTAGAAGGAATACATATCAAACTGGATACTCAATATTCATATTAACTTTTTCACATGTAATATGTATTTTTAAAATTGATGGAGCATTACATATACAAGACAAATCCTTCATCATATTCACCTGTATTTTCATCTCCTAGAGATAATCATTAACTTGGTTTAGGTTTATCGTTACCATGCATAAAAGCATGCATGTTACTTTTAGGTCTACTTTTTATGTATAACATTGTTGGGCAGGAATGTATATAAACAGATATAATAAATGGAAGATACTCTGTTTTTGTGCAACTTTCTCTTTTTGGTCAATAATATAGTTTCTTTGTGATTATTCATGCTAATTTAGGAAAATTTAGCTTATTCATCTTATTTGCCCTATAATCTTCAAGTTCAGACTTGGACCACTATTTATTTATCCATTTAACTTGTTGACAAGCATTTGGATTGGTTTTAGTTTGAGCTTATTAAAATATGTGAATTATTAAAATTCTAGCACTAGTAATATTACAGTTCTTGATCTTTTTCTCATTGCATCCATATTCTCTCAGTTTATAAGAAATCAGTGAGCTGTACCCTGTGATATGAATATTTTTATTAGTGTTGAAAGAGAAGTTGAGAAGTTAAAAAAACAATGGGTAAAGAAGAACTATTTTATGAATTGTACTTAGGTAATAGGTTATTCATGTAAAAATGAAGTGTTATTTTCTTCTTAAAATAGTTAATTCTAGGTAGATTATTCTTATGAATGTTAAGAAATTTTTAAGTTTAAAAATATTCTTATAAAGTTTAAAAAATTAAATATTTTAGAAGAAAGATAAGAGAATATATTTACAGTAGAAAAGTATTTCTTGGTCATAAAAATTTTAATTATTATGCAAATATTGAATATGATTATATTAAGCATAAAACTTTCCATACAATGAAATGCACCAAAAATAAATCATGAATCCAACTCACATTACTGAAGGTTTTTAAAAAATCATTATTACTTTTATCAGAAAGATAAAGCTTTGTTTAAATCAATAAGCAAAAACAAAGAATTATTTCTTAGGCAAAAAAAAAAAAAAAAAAAGGCAAAGTAGTATATGAACAGCCAACAATCCATAACAACAGAACCGAAATAGCAATTGAAATGTGAAGTTTAATTTAAAACAAAAGTATGTCATTTTAGGAGAATCAAAGAAGTAATAATTAAAAGTTCAGCATTGTAAGCATTGATGAGAATGCAGTGAAATGAAGAATCTACTTCATTACTCATGGATATGTGACTTTTCACAAACTATTTATAGAGTAATTTGGCAATTTAAATAAAATAAGCACAATTTAAAATCATTTCTAGGAACATGCTCCAGGAAGAAAAAAACTTAAAAATAATAGAAATAATAATAAATATCCAAATTTTAATGCTGATCTCTCATATATCTCAGCATTTTGTTCCATTTTATTGTTGCTGTAGTTATATTTTGCCTCCTTTAATCAATACCACACCCTCTCAATTATTTTAACTTGAATACCACCTGGTATCTGGGAAGACAAATTCTCACCTGTACTTTGTTCTTCAAGTAAGCCTTTATTTGGCTTGCTTAGATTTGGGGGGTTTGTTTTTTATCCCCATTAATGGTTTTAATTTTTCCAAGATTTATTAAGATGTTATAATTATATTCTTTCCTATTCTGTCACTGTGGTAAATTACATTGATTAATTTTTGCGTGTTTTATCATCCAAGCACTCTTGAAATAAATCTACTGTAATCATGATGTAATATCATTTTTATATATCTTTGGATTCACCATGTCCTTGATCTGACTGCAATTTTTATACCTACATTCATTGAAGACACTGACCTACAATTATTATTCTTTGTGATATCTTTGTTGAATTTTAATATCAAGGTTCACATAAATAATCAGAAAAAGGTTTTTTTTTCTATTTTTTGGAACATTTTCATAATTTTGGGTTATTTGTTTCTTAATAGTTCAGAAGAATTTACCTGGGACACTCTCTAGGCATAATTGTTCTTTATTAAGCATGTTTTCAATTAAGAATTCAGTTTCTTTAATAGATAAAGAATTTCCCTGATGTTTTATTTTCCTTCTAACAGTAAAATTTTACTGGCAATTTATCTTACTAGCAATTTATCCATTTCATCTACATGCTCTAATTTTCTTGCATAAAATTTTTATAACATCTTTTTAAAATTTTTAATCTGTAGCGTCTGTGGTGATGTCTTTACAATGTTTACATCTAATGGTTTTAATATGAACACATAATCCTACTGTTTGTTTTTTCTGCCCACTTTAAATTGGTATTCGTTCAGGAACATATTCTTCAGAAATTATTTGCAATTAAGATTGAGGGTTGTTCTTTCAGAGGTGTTTTCTATAGTGTTCTTCTCTGCAGTAGGCATCCAAAGGATGTGCTATCTTAAAACCATTTCTTCTGTTACGTTCTTGACTTTGGATTTTCACATCTCATGATGACCATCAATTTAATCTTCCTCTCAAACTGAGCAAACGACCCCTACTTATAATTCTCAATAGAACCATTTTTTTTCCCCTTACCTAAACCTCAGGCAAATAAAGCTAAGTATACTGGTGTTTTTACTGTGCTGGTGGGAACTTTTTCTTTTGTTTCATGTCTTAACTTTGTGTTAATCTTACAGGTCTATATTTCTATTTCATAAATACATAAAGATTTCATGCCATGTACCTTCAATGGGCATGAAAAACTTCTCAATTACCAGGAGAAGCATAATGTATAAGTATGCCGCATACAGCTATAGCATCAACTTACATGCCTACCACTCTATCCTTTTCTTTTTGTGTTTATAGTCCCAAGTAGTTTCCTTACATTTAAAAAAATTTACTTGCATAGAATTGATTTTAAAAATTTAAACATATATTCACAATTTTTGTGTGTTTTAAAGTAAGAGTTGTTTTTTTTTTCCCCCATGTTATTTAGTCTTCCATGATTTGGAATATTAATCATGAAGACAAATATAAGTGCAAACATTTTAATAATATCACAATTTTTATTAGTGATAAAAAATTTGGCCATGATATGAGTAATGAAATGGCTAACAGCTGCTTTTTGTTTAGGAATTTAAGTGATGTTTTATATAATGATTATTAAAGTGTTTGGGTATTTCTAAATAGATACCACTTATACTTTAAATATGATACTGTATTTTAATTTTAGAATAAGTGAATCTACTGTTTTTCAAATACTGATAGAAGAATTTGTATATCCCTTCAATCACTGATGTAAAAGATTTTACATATAGGCTTTCTCGAAATAATTGGCAAGAAGATAATTTTTTCTACATGTAAAGAAATGAAGATTGAGTTTTTGCCCACTGCTTTATACTTAATCATTAGGTCCATCATATTTTTTTAAATAAATAATTTCTTTGAATCCAGAGCCTATTTAAATGTGTGAATTCTTAATTTCAACCAAACACGTGTTGAATATAATCTTGTTTATTTTGAAGTGGTTTCAGTGTTTCTAAATTCATATGTTTTTCAGCTCTTTAAATATTACATAAAATAAGGTATTTTTAAAATGAAGAATTTCAGAGCAGTTAATATATTTATTGTTATAACTCAGCTAGTAGCCACCAAGGGGCTACCAAAAACCCCTCAATTTCAGGAGCACAGACTAGTCACTGTCAGTAATGCATCGAGCTTGTGTAGCAGCTAGATTCCAGTAAATCATTTTGTAATATCACTTGTCTCTACTTTTGAAACTTCTCTTTTTCCTTTCAAATAGAAAAGTAAAAGGTATGGCAGTCTTTGGGTGAGAAACCTGAGTCAATAAAATTGGTAATTTTCACCCATGCAATCTTTGAACACATAGAGGAGGGAAATATTTCACTTTATTTTTAGTTCTATCTGTATAAACCAGCCAATTGCCCTACTCTTGTATTCCCAATGGTGATATCTTACAGGGTCATCAAACTCTGCAAGGTTTGAAACTTCAGCAGACTCACAAAAATGAGAGACTACATACCATCAGGTTAGCAACAAACTCCTTTTTTATTGCTTTTTATTTCTAACTGCACAGATTCAGGTTGATGACTGTCATATGAGAACTTTTAAGGACTGCTAAGGTGAAATTTTGAAACAGAATGCCTGTATGATTTTAAGGTACTTTTTATATATAAAGTGATCTTGGACTTCAGGATGTATTTGGTCAACATTAATTAATACCCAATGGAGACTATAAATAGACATTGTACGAATAAATAATTTTAAAACTTTGACAGAAAGATTAGCAAATGAAGTAAATTATTAGTTTTTTTATCAGTCACTATCAATAATCTAATTATATATATATTTTACGTATTTATGTTTTCCTATATTTTACATGATTTGATTGTTTTCAATTTTAATAGTTCATAAGATACATAATGTCAGAAACATAAAAGGGAAACTATTTTTATTTTTTTCTGCATTCTCTCTTCTCTGACTAGGTTTAAGTTGAACTTGTTGAAACTGATAAGCTTCTAACCACCAATCCCACAAGCGGTCACCAAAGTTGGGTCATGTGAAGACAAAGCATATTTTTTACCTTCTTTAAGGGGACTAATTGTGAACCTGACTAGAAACTTTTCTAATGGATTTTCCTCTCACGACACCATTTCCAGAGTAGACAATTGTTAATATGAGGTGATATATTATACAGCAACACGTAATCTCGCAGGTAAAAAATTGTCCCCTACTCTAGAAGTAATGTCATAATAATATCAGATGTTAATAGCTAACAGCAAGTTCGCTTCTTCCTTATTGTGCTACAAAGAAGTAAATTAGTAAAAAATAAAAATTAAAAATTGTAGTCATATTAACAAGATTTAGCTTCATCAAAGATTGTTTCCAAATAATGTATTGATTGTCACTAGATCCTTGGGGGAGAGACTCAAGTTGGATATATTATATGTAGATGTACAGCTCCAAGGAACTATGTGTGTTGCAAATATTTCCTGCTTCTGGACTCCAGAGAGGTTGTGTTAATTTCTTCTTTCCTGGAGCCATTCATAGGGGGGCCTAGTCAGGAGGTTTCCTGTGAGCTAAACAAAGGTATTTTTGATTAATGCTCAGGCATAGGAGGCAGGATTCCCGGAGATGGGCCACTAGGTATGCTTTAAGCTATATGTAACATCCCTTTAGTGATTAACTTATAGCAAAAGCAACAGAATATAAAGGTTAGAGTGAAAAAAACCAGATCTGATATGGAGTCAGATTTGTTCTTCCCTCTTACAACTATAAGCCCAACATCTCACTCACTCTCCATTTTAAATGTCTATTCCTAATACTTAAAAGGTGTGTGAAATATCTTATCCTTCTTTTCGTAGTTTGTTTCCTTCTTAGCAATATTTTCTTAATAAGAAGTTTAGGCCCCTGTGTCTATTTCTCCCTCCTCTTGTCACTAAAAGCTGCATCACATATGGTGGCTACCACTAGATGTCTTCAAAATCTCATTTAATCAAGATTCCTAGAGTGCAAAAGTAACATGACATTTATTTTACAAAACAGCTTAAAATGACACCCAAATGGGTGTAACATCTATTAACTGAAACTTCCCATTCAAGTTCAACATATCTGATTATTTGTGTTTAAATTATTGTTTTTTCAGTTTCTTAACATCAAGTACCACCGAACTTCTGTGTACAACATCTGTTTATCATGGCACAGAGACTGCCAGGACTAGGGAAGTTTAGATAGCTGAAACTGCCTCCTTACATCACCTTGTATCACCTTGTGATACAAGCCTCTGTCTGTAGCGTGATTTATCTTTGTCCACAGATGATCCAGGTGTTCTTTCAAGTTTCTTTCAAATTAATTTACAAGTTTTATTTAAATTTTTGGTAATTATATATATATATATATATATATATATATATATATATATATATATATATATAAAAGACAGTTATATAACATATTTTATTTTAACGGAGTAATCTTGTTATGTTTTTACTGTACCTCAAACAACTTAAGCAACGAATATGTAGATGCCCTTTTAACTAATGGGCCTTAAAATGGCACCACATGTTAAAGGATATCAGTCCCACCCTTAATTGAAAGAGGAAGAATTATACATTTGAAAATTCAAATCTCCTCAGGCTAAAAGGAGAGTGTCAAGATTTCCTAGAACATCATGTCTCCCAATAATTTCTATATTTTAGAAACAGGTGGATGCTAAGCTTGTTTCAACTCTACATTCTCTTTATGCTATATACATATTTTCATTGAAAACTGTGGATGGTATTTCCAATCATTCTCCAAAATTGAATCCACTTTTCTTACTTTTAGGGAAAGAGTGAGAGCTCCATTAAGTTTTTGCTGAGCTCATGATTACCCAGTTATGAATGAACATTCTCAGTGGGCGCTGAGTTTGATCTAAATTGAGATAAACGGTAAATAAAATAGATCCCCAGCTGTCGTTAAATACATCGCGTCTCTTTATAGGAACCAGCGCGCGCACACTATCTATCACACGTGGTTGAATTCAGGGTTCTTATAAAATCATATATTTTGCTGGTTGTCTCCAGCACACTGGTGGTGAGGGCTGAGTTAGGCAAATACAAAATTTATAACTTAAATCACGAGAAGTGGCATCAACTTATTTGAAACACAATAGAAAGACCAACTAGAAGCTTCTAAATATTTATGTAGTATTGTTTTCCCAAAAATGTAGGCCCTTATAAAGGTGTGGGTCCCAGGCAACTCAACCAACTATGGACCAGTATAAGAAAATTGTAGCTTCTATGGTAACTTAGCACTCAATTTCTTGTTCAATGAGGGAGTTTTTAAATTAAATTAAAAAAAAAATACTAGACAGTAGTTCTTACTCCAAACACAATCCATTGATACACACTTTGGACTGTGTCTAGGATTTTGACTGCTCATAAAACTGTTTTGACTTTATCAGAAAAGTTGCATGAGAATATACATAGGAACCAAAGGTTTCTACTTTATCATAATCTCAACTAAGTAAGCCTAAAATGGGCTTTTCACAGAGATTTGGGTTTATCATTCCAATAATTGAAAGGCCAATGGCCCGAACAATTGGATAATTCATTCACCACAGTCTAGGAATATATATCAATATGTATCATTAAGGAGCACTTTAGAATGTATATACATGTTATAAAAACCATTTTTAGTTCTACCGAGGCTGATCCATTATCTCCTAAAACCTGGGAAGCAATACTAGTAAAGTAGTCCATAAGCTGGACAATATTTTTAAGAAATGGCTGCAAAATTTTTAGAATACTGAGAGGCAGGAACTCAAGACCTCTTAGCATTGGAGATCTCATTTTTCTGGTCACCCCATGCTCTTCAATCTAGCCTCTCTGACCACTGCAATATCTCTGCTTAAGTATTACCTTGTTAGTGCAGCCGTTCCTGGCCACCCCACATTAAAAAGCAATGTCTCTTTCCTATTATATTCTAATCCATTGCCCTTCTTAACATTTCTCTACAGTATTGATTAACACCTGATATATGATGTTTTTATACTTTTAAAAAGTGTATTGTCTGTCTTCGGTTAGAACATAATCTCTTGGAGGATGTCATTTTGCTTGTTCATGATTATGGTCTTAGTTTCTAAAAAAGTGCTTGTGGGATAGTAAGTGCTTTAGACTTGATGAATGAGTCAATAAAGGAGACCAGAAGACGGGAGGCATGCTTGGGCTTTAAGACACCACATTGTTCAGGATTTACATTCCTTTTGACACATTTTATTGATATAATGATATGATGAAAAGGAAGTATCAGAGTAGATGTGAAATTTACCATTTCCAGAAATAAAATGAGCAAATTGTTCCTAAGTATTATTTTTGGTGTTTAAGTTTTTCTCTGGTCTTGAGCATAGTTGTCCCATGCTACTGGGACTATATTGTCTGGGATGTCCTCTAACTTATTTTCTATCTAATATCCCATCCTTTTCTGCACTAAAATCAATAAAGACAGAACCTCAAACACAATAATTTCACAATTACTTTTAGCTAGTATGGCATCAATATAATGAGTGACTTTAGCATTTGAATGAGATTTAGGCCACTTGTTTAAAGCCTACCTCACTGAATTATAATATCATTCCCGATGATTTAAATACCCAAGTGGTTGGACAAACAGTAAATCAAACTGCTGGCCCTGCAAGGAAAAAAGCCAATTACTCTTGACAGTGGCTCCTAAGATCACATAAGCCAAATCAATGACTGCATACCAATCAGGAGTAATTAAGAACCATCTTTCAATGCAAAATTATGGTCAGTCACAGTTCTCCTCTAATTGCTGCCACCTTTCCTTAATCTATAAGTGATTCCAATTATATTATATAAATAATGGCCAAAACTTATCTCACTTCTGTATCAGCTTAATTAAGATTATAATTATAAGAGTGTTGCCATTGGGCATAACGTACTCCTCTGGTGTCCACGTTAGAATGAAAACTTTGCCTATCGCCTCTAAAATATGACAACCGTGGTTTCATATTTATGACTTTATTGTGGCAGGAAGTCTTGGGGGAACTGCTGTTTTGCATTTGCAATGAAAACGTTGCTGCACTGTTTCTCATCTTCCTTTCAAGTAAGAAGACTTTTTCTCCCCCTCTAGAACCACAATAAACCAATCCTGCTATCAGTTTAAAGAATGGGGAAACCTGGACAGAAAACCACCTTGGTTCTCTATGTATCAACTTAGAAACTTAATAAAATCCTGCTGCTGCAAATTCTTTCTCTTCAGTATCCCTAATCTCTAACATAATCTCTATTTCCAAAAGTTCCCGAGTTTTTGAATGCTCGTGTTTAACAGACACGTTTGGACTTGGGTATAGAATTCATGGTCTCTACTAGAGATTTCTGTAAGTCATTGGTTTAGAGGCATAGATATAGGGACACATCCAATGAAGAGTTTTAAGGCAATTCCAGATTCCTCTGGTCTTCGTTGCTGCGGTTTTTGATCTGTAGGCTGTGTGTGTGTGTGTGTGTGTGTGTTGTTTCTGTTGTGGTTGCTGTTGTTGTTCTCATCATTAACAGGCAGAGACTGACATTTGCATTAGTTTCCTAGGGCTGCCTTAACAAAGTACCACAAACTGGTTGGCTTAAAACAACAGAAATTTACTGTCTCACAATTTTGGATATTAGAAGCCCCAAATCATGGTGTCTGCAGGGCCATGTTGCTTCTGAAAACTATAAAGGAATTCTTCCTGGATTATGGGGGTTTGCCAGCAACCTTTGGTGTTACCTGGCTTGTAGATATGCCACTGTAGTCCTCAGTCCCCACATGGCACTCTTCCTGTGTTTCTGTCTTCCTTCAACCATCTTATAAGGATACCAATCTTAAAGGACTAGGGACCCTCCCTACTGAAGTGTAATCTCATCTTAATTCAACTAATGATGTCTGCAATGACCTTATTTCTAAGTAAGGTCACATTCTGAGGTACTGGGGATTAGCAATTTAACATACCTGTTTTTTGAGGGACATAACTGAACCCATAACAATTTACTATCTTTGTTTCCCTCAGTTTGGTCCCTTGTTGTGGGAGGAGTGCTTGCCAGCGAGATTGTGGCTGCCATTTTGGGCACCTCCTCTTCACATCCCTCTGCCAGAAGTTACCACATGTATAGTCAAGGCCTTAGACTCCAAAGTTCCAAAACTAGTGACCTCAGGCAGACACTGGTCTCCATCTAGAGTAGGTAATTGTCATGCTGGATGAGTAAATCCATCATGGACCATTTCTTATAAACTTTTCCAGGTTTAGCTCATCCTCAGTCAAAAGCTGGTAGCAAGATAGAGTACCTTTAAGAAAGTAAGTTTATTTGGAGTTCAATGAGAGGAAAATCATTTTGTTGAGCATTTAATTAACTGAATAAGATGATGAAGATAAGTATGGAGATTTTCTTCATGAATTTCCTAAAATTTTATCTTAAAATTTTTTTCCACAGGCAGGGGATCATTACTTACACATTCACAAAATAGTGCATTGCAATCTACCTGATATATTACCTGATATATCCACCCTTGGGCCATGTTCAGGACATTTTCACTGAGGGCCACCAAAGTCCCTCATTTAGCCCTGTCTGGCATTTCTGTGTATCTTGTTTAATTTTACAGTCACCAGGATAGCATGACACCTGCCATGCCTACAAGAAATTGGCAATATGTATTACTGTTAATTACTGCTGTTACCAGTTGAGTAATAGAAATTACTGTAGGAATCTGATGGTTTATATACAACTTTTAAATGACGCCTACCTTAGACAAAATTTCTTGAAGAAGGAAGAAAAATAAGTCTGAGCTGTGAGAAGCTGTCTTGACTTGCCCTGCCCTACTCAGGCCTCTGGGGATAGGACTATCTAAAGTTTAATAACAATTCTAAGCTGCTGATGTTTTGTTTTTTGTTTTTTGTTTTCCAAATTTTTATTGAAGTAGAGTTGATTTACAATGTTGTGTTAGTTTCTGGTATACAGCAAAGTGAAAAATGTTTTTCTTTTTTTTTTATTACAGGATATTGAATATAGTTCCCTTCTAAGCTACTGGTTTAGTCATTTGTTTCTATGTAACAAACCAATGCAAAATAATAATTTATTATTTTTCATGAGTTTCCTTGGGCTCAGCTGTACAGTTCTTCTGGTCTCACTTGGAGTCTCCCTCAAGCTGCATTCAGCTAAAAGATTGAGATATGGTATTTCATTTTCAAAGTACTCTCCACATGGTCTTCAGCCACTCATCAGTCTAACCTGGCTTCCATATAGCATGGCTACTGGGCTCCACAACAGCATGTCTCTCCTGCCACATTTCACCTGTCAAAGCAAGACACAGGCTGGTCCCAAATCTAGAGGGATATGAATAGATGAATCTCTTATGTGAGGAGTGGCACATGCATACATATTGGGAGGAACTGTTAGCAGTCATAGCTGGACACTACTTAGATCAAGTAGTACCTGCCAATATTGTCACTAATTCCAGTTCTTTCTTCTAATAAATTGCAATATTCTACTGTATCCAATCAGGAGAGTAAAATCACAGGATAATTACACAAGGAGACTTTTATATAAAAAGGTTGAATTACAAGAGAGGATTGGAATAATGAGGGCTTGTCTATTAAAGGGAGGACTCTAAAAAACAGAGGACTAGCAGATCTGAATTCAGATACCAAAGTAAAAGATACCTTCCACCCCGTGGAGCTGAACATGATAACAGCTTTGAAGGAAAGAAGTATTCTATTTTTAATCACTTCCACTCAGGTAAAAATTATGGACAGTGATGGTATATAATTACAACATATTTTCTTTGTTCAAGTCACTGAGAAATTTTTTTCTATTAAAAACTAGAAATATGGAAATAGCAAATAAGATGAACAAGTTTTGGGGATCTGATGTAAAACATGGTGATTATAGTTAATCATACTGTATTATATACTTGGAAGTTGCTAACAGAGTGGATCTGAAATGTTCTCACTACAAAAAAAAATGTAATAATCTATAACAAAAAAGAATATGAAAAGAAATATGTATGTATATGTATGACTGAAACATTATGCTGTACACCAGAAATTGACACACATTGTAAACTGATTATACTTCAGTAAAAAAAGAAAAAAAATTGTAGTATGTGACTTGATGGAGGTGTTAGCTAACCCTGTGGTGGTAATCATTTTGCAATATAGATGTATCAAATCAACACATTGTACACCTTAAACTTACGTAAGGTTATATGCCAATTATATTTCAATAAAGCTGGGATAAAAGAAATTTTCAGAAAGAAAATAGCAAGTATGATTATTTCTGATGAGAATAAAGAATGTTAATAAGCAATATGGATTTGAATTTATTTTACTTTATTGAAAAAAATGTACAAATTACTTCCATGATTTAAATGTCTAGACATCTTTGCAGCATCTCCTTTTAGGAAAAATGCCAAGTTTTATTCCATTTTTCCTAGAAGAAGGAAGAATCAACTCATAGCCAATTTTCTGAGATTCTTGGCTTAAAAATAATACTTTCTAACCACGTCTTTAAAATGTCTAGGCCATGTTAAATCATAGCTGTCTTTGAAAATGTTGAATAAAAATCAGTGAGTATTTTTCTCATACAGATTTAAGTCTTAAATATAGCATCTCTAGAAAAATCTAAAAAATATAAAAACTTTTAAGGATATACATTTGCTTTAAATAGCCTTACTAAAACACATAACAACCTCCATTGTTAGTAAAAATTCCTCTGGGTTTCATAATTTTAGATTACAAATAATATCTTAATCCTCCATATTTTGACTCAAAGGACATTTAGTCATTATCGTTTGACACTGAAAATTTTATCTTTCTTCTCCTATTTATATAGACTATTAAACTAAAATATGCAAAATAATAACAATTATACTAAAGACTTAAATGGGCATTGAAATAAGTAAATCTAAGAAACAAGATGTTGCTGATGACTAGGTTCTTGTCCTGTCACAGGAAGAATTCAGGGACAAGACACAGAGGTCAAGAAAGTAAACTAAGGATTTATTAAGGGAAGGACTTATTAAGGGATAGACAGTACACTCTCAAGGGGAGAGCAGGCAGACTCAGGTGAGCAGCTGCCCTGACTTTCTTTGGAAAGTTGATTGCATAGAGTGTGAAAATGAATGGGTGGAGTATTGATTGGGCAGGGGAGGGTTTGGAGTTGTATTCCCTGGTTTTCATCCCAACTCCAACTTCCTGAAGGGAGGAGGGATTTTTCTGTCCTTATTTAGTCTGGATTGAAAGTGTCATGGTGCCAGTGCATGATGGATACTTTTAATCTGCAAAGCTAATTTTATTATAATGAGGGCATAATGAGCAAAAGATTACATTTGGACACTGGAGATTCCTGCCCATTCCCACTTTTCTTTGTTGGCCTTCAGGCCACTTGTCACCCCAAAATGTGTGATTTCTTATCAGTCCAGAAGTCCCTGCTTTTCTCTGTCTACCCAGGGACCCCTGTTGTTTACATGACATATGGTATCCTGCATTTGGCCTGTGCCCCTTCTTTCTGCCCAGTTCCTGCCATTTGGCCTGTGTCCCCCTTTCCCTGCTCATATCTAGCTATCTGTCTGCTGTGACAAAACCACCAGTTATAGATAACGTTATAAGAAAAAGCTAAAATATTTCTTAGGTATTAGTTAGAAAGTAACTAACTGTCTTCATTTGTCTACTTCATAGCAAAAAGTACTTCTGGATGGCATCATCACAAACAATATCAATTATGAAAATACACACATACTAACAATCACTAACCATTACCACAATAGACTATTTGAGGAAGCACACTTAGCTTGAAAATATCAAAAAGAAGTTATATGAAAGTTACAGAACAGTAGAGAAAAATAATTTTTAAAAACTCAGCTGATTGGGATTGGGAAGATAATGAAGTTAAGGGTGGGTGTGGTGGTTATCTGGAAAAACACAGACAGTACACCAAAAGAACAAATACAAATAAAAACATTTAAAATTGCTTTTGAAAAAAAGTTATATTATTCAAAACTGATAGAATAAAACATCTTTGGCAAAGTATAAATCTGCAAATGGTTTTGCTTGTGACAGTCAGCTTTGGTAGTGTGAAAGAAAAATCAAAATGGAGTCAGTATTGCTAAGAGAGCTCCCCAAAATGGAGCCAGGAAGCCATTGAGGAAGTGGGACATTTGCAGGTCTCAGCCTGATGGAATCGGAGCTTTTGACCACTTGTTGTCTTAATGCTCCCATTCAGAAGCTTCACACAATCTTTCAGAAAATCAAGATACTTACCAGACTCTTACTCTAAAATATAGTGACTTCTTATCTTTAAGGACAAATATTTCCTTTTTGCATCAGAGCCAGTCATATTTCTTGCAAGAAAACTTTAACAACCTTGTGGCTTTTGCCTTTATAAGCTTTGGAATCTTTCTCTTTCCCCCAACACTCTTTAGGTTATACTTGAATCTGTGCCTCTTGAAGTACAATCCCCAAGACCCCCAAATAAAGCTCTTTGTTCTTTGCAGCCTCTATACTAATATTTATTCAACAAGAAATAACATGAAGAGCAAACCCACTATAACTTAAGCATAATTGTCAAAATTTAATAGAGAGTAAAACAAATAGATGAATCAAATAACAATTGTAAATTTTCAATATCCTGGTGAAAATAATTATATACACGGTATAAATTAAATAGCAAAAGTAAATGCAAGTATTTTAAATACAATGCACCAAAAAATGATAAAAAGAATTAAATTAACACAATAGAGTTTGCACCAGAAATATATTTTCTATGAAAATTCATTAATTCATTAATTCATTAATTCTATAGGAAAGGATAGAAATATTTGATTTCATAAGCAGAGGGTCAAAATCATCATGAGAAAAACATCCAAAATGTTCATGTCTGGCAGTGCTAAAAAGATGGGATTTAAGTGGCAGAGTCAACATTTCTTAAGTCCAGATAGAAAGGTGATTCAGGGAACACTTGTAGTCTCTAACCAGCCAAAGAGAAACCAGGATGTTAAATTTGGCTGTGCTTGCAAAGAAATACTCAGGAAAATAAAGAAGCAATTATCAGTGAGCTAAGTTTCAGGCTTCTTTAGCTCACTGTTTTTGTATTCGTATAATAAATGAACAGCATTGTCAAGAACACTTTAAAGTGCCTTAGGATAGGACTGGCATCCAGCCAGGAAATTCTGCAAATGCAATTCCGAGGGGAATAAAAAAGAAATATAGAAACACAGAGTGGGAGCTGTATTTTGTATTTCCTTTGTCTTTTTTTGTACCATCTCAGAATACTTTTGCAAATCAGTTTCTACAGCAATAGGACTCAGATTCTGGATTTTCTCTTGAAAAAAAAACCATGACCTACTGAGGTTACAGTTAGAAAATCTCCAGCAGCTGGCATAAAATGCACCGAACAGCCCATAAATTGCATTTGTCCCAGAGCTGACAGCCCCATAGAATTACTCTGGAATTACGCACATTTCAAAGATATTTCTCATTCCCCAAATAAAGTAACCTAATTATGATAGTATTATAATCACCATAGACAACAAGTTATTAACATTTTTCTAGCGGATCTCATTAAGTACACTCTTTGAGGAGATATATATATATATATATATATATATATAACAGTGTGCTGGCAATGGAGCCAAAGATAGAGGAAACTCCAAGATATCCAGAGCTCAGAAGTCTGTAGACAAAGAGGCCAGTGGAGAAAAAGAGCAGGAGAGTGCATTCTTTGGGTCAAGGTTGAGCTACTTTGTGACGCGAGGAGACCCTTCAACCTAAATATAATGCATTTTGGATGAGTGTAATGAGTTAAATTACTAGAGAAGGGATCCTTGGGCGAAAATCAGCCATCCTGTTCGGCAAGTGGCAAAGGTAAGGTGTGATGTGGTGCTGGAAAAGGTGAAACTTCCTAGAACGTAAACAATACCTCACCTTACACGTGTTTCAATTTTTCTGATATCCCATTCCTCCTGAGACTCTGCTTCTGCTCTGAAGCAAGGCCTCTTTGGAGCACATTATTGTACTCAGACAAAACACTGCATTCTTGGAATAGAAAGAATACGCCGGGAAACACAGGCCCTAAACACGCTCAAGATTAACTTATCAAAAATGTAAATTTCTGCCGTAGTCTGGGAAGGGGATGATAGAGAAGAGATACTGGGAAGAAAATATCTAGAGTTGAAAGTTCTTGGACAGTGACAGCCAAAGGTAACTAACATTTTTACCCAGGAAACATGCAGGGTATGTTATGTGCAAGTTCATTTTCAAACTGGGAATGAAAATTCTCAAGATTCTCCTGGCCAACAAACAAACAAATAAACAAAAACCAAATAAGAAAATCAAGCAGGATAAATTACTCTTCATACCACGTGGCTAGCCCTAAAAACAGAAGGAAAGGTCGTATCACCACCAGGACAGAATTACAGCAAAAGCCAAAAGCAGCAAGTATGTAGAAGAAAAAAAAAAAATCTGATGAGTAGCTGCAGAAATGCTGGAAGAGAAGTAAAACACAACAAAACAAAACACTGAACTTTACATTTCAAATGATAAACACAGTGATTAACATATCTTTGAACAGTAAACTCTTAAAGGCAATTCAAAACACAAAAGAGCAGTAGGAAGTGGAGCAGAGTTTAGATATTGCCTGCCTCGAGCAGTTTCCTACAGGCCTAGCTGAGAAACAGGGAAAAACATGCAAAGTCTTTCAGTCCCCAAAGGTCTAAAATAGCTCTATGTGAAAATGCTCTTCTCTAATGGTAAACTGGAAGCCATAACTTAGTTTGTGAGCTAAACTGACCTTGCTAACACCTTCCCTCTCCATGTACCAGTTCAGGCTCTGGAAGTGTCCACCTGTTTCGGCAAACTCATTTATCTAGGTTGAAAACTACAACTACAGGGGAGGAGAGGAAAGCAGGAGACTGAGTCCCCCACACTCAGGTCATTCGATTCCTTTCACTATTGTCTATGGGACACAATGTTCTGGGTAGGAGCATGGAGTGACTCAAGTGGTCAGGAGAGTTTAGGAAATTTTCTACTCATAGAAATGAAAGAAATGAGCAGAATTATTCTATTCAAGTATATAAAGCTGACTAAACTGTAATAAAAGAGTTTTAGATGAATGACTTAGATTACTCTGCTCTAATCTTTTTTAACAGCCTAACCTAGGTATGAGATGTTATAACATTAATACATACTCACGTCACTTCCACTTTCCATGATGATAAATCTGTGTATATTTCACTTAAAGTGAGACCTTGAAGTTCAGCTGCCAATATCAGTCTATGGGTTCTTGGGAGAGGAGGAATAACTACGTTAATTCCATCATTTGTTTATTGTGGGACTAAAATAGTAAAAAAAAAAAAAAAATGAAGTGTTATTGGAAGATATATTTTTAATATATTGCAATAATAATTTATTATTATTGTTGTTATTTTGCTGTTATTAGCGTTTGTGTTGTGATAGAAAGCACCTTAAAACTTATTTCCAGAACAAGGAAAGATATAAACAGTCCATCCAAATGAAACACAAAATTCAACTTTTTGACAGATATCTTAAGTTTTTAAGATGAATTTACTGAAAAAGTGACTCTCATTAACATTTTAGCACATTACTTTCTATTTTTCTATGTATTTCTACATGTAACCTTACTCGTGTAACAAAATATGTTAAATGTTAGTAAGTGGAAAAGTGATTCTTTTTTAAAATGTTAAATATTTGCTATTTTCAATCACATGGATTTTTTTTATCAGTATGTTAGCGCAAAATATATATTTAATTCTTAGCAAAGAATTAAAAAGTGATGCATTTGTTTGAGTTCCTGACATTCACATGAAATTTCTCATGGGGGGAAAAAGGTTCTTCACTTTCAAGAAATCACTAAAAATGCTATACTCTTTGTAGAAAGTAATCACAAAAATTCAGCATAAATTAAATATAAAAAAAAAAGACAAGAATGTC
This sequence comes from Camelus dromedarius, assembly GCF_036321535.1. Classification (NCBI taxonomy): domain Eukaryota; kingdom Metazoa; phylum Chordata; class Mammalia; order Artiodactyla; family Camelidae; genus Camelus; species Camelus dromedarius. Next base: position 15,282,613 of record NC_087438.1, read on the forward strand.
TCCAACCTGTTGATATTTAATTTGAATCCAGCAAAGTGGATTTTGAAACAGTACTCGTTTCCACACTATGTTACACAGATAGATCTGTGCTTTGTTGATACTATGACATCTGTTACTATCTCTCTTCACTGTTTTAAGATAATTGATAAAAGTCAGAATTGAAAAAAGAACGGTTTTTACACATAACAATATAAATCTTAAAGATAAATTGATGGATTTAGTTGAAGAGAAAATGCATAAACCATGAGATTCCAATTGCAACTACTTATCTTAATATTTGGAAATACAGTTATGAAAATGCTACTCCAGCTAAGCAGAGAAGTATCTTCTCTCACATGCACCTGCTCTGATTTTGCGCTGAAGTAGAAGGAAAATCAGCCTATATGTATTCATCTAGTGATGAATGTGAAACTGACTATATGAATGGTGCATTGCCCACAAATTGGGTACAGATTGCCATTAATGGAAATAAGTGGATGTGAGAGGAGTGGGACCCTGCAGAGATTTTCTTTAACACATTTTGCAGTAAATATCCACCTGCAAAAGTCTCACGATGAAAATGTATGCTTACATATAATGAATCCTTTGAAATGCCAGGGTACTGCCCCTTCTCACATGGCTATAAAAAGGATATAAGTTTGATAAACACATTTTGTCTTCAAAATCATGATAACTGGAAATAAAAATACTAACTTTACCTGATTTAGATCCATTTTCAGGCTCCCATACCATTTATCATAGCTCTAATTAATTCTGTGAACTATTCCCAGTTATTATCGATTCCTTCATTGTGGCGTGGGATATCCATGTCCAAATAACATAAAGAAAACAGAAGTTTCTTGATGGATTTCAACCTGATTTCTGGGAGACCTTGTCCTTCTACATGGAAATAAATCCATTTTTGTATATTGATCATGTTTCTTATGAACCCACAAAATTCTCTAATTATTGACAGCACTTTTTGTAGATTCCTTAGGATTTTCTGCACAATCATGTTTAATGAAAACTCTGTTTTGCTGTCTCACTTCTACTTTACAAGTTTTTACATTTTCTTTGTTCTAATGCACATGCTAGGACCTTTAGTACAATGGTTAATTATATTTGTCAATGCTCCAATATTTATCCAGGGATAAAAACCACTTGCTCATAATCTATTAATTCTTTGTATGCCTCTAGTTGTTATTAGCAACTATTTTGTTAAAGATATTTGTATCTATATTTTTGCATCTATGTATACATCAGTGTTTACATCTATTCACTATATAAACAGAGACATATTCACTATGAGAACAATATCTATTTTTTCTTTTATACTGTTTTTTCTCATTTTGGTGTCAAGCTAGTTTTTGCCTCATTAAGTGAGATAAGAAAATCTTTTTTTTCTATTTTCTCAAATAAGATTTATATTATTCATTACTTAAGTATTTGAATTTTTCCAGTGTCTCCACCTAAGCTTGAAGTTTTCTTTATAGAAAAGTTTCTTTAATTAACAGCTGTGTCCTTTTATAGAAAGAAATAGACTATTCAAGTTTTATATTTTTTGGTGAATCACTTTTGATAATTTGTGTCTTTCAAGATATTACTAAATTTATTTAAGTGCTTCAGTTTTGGTAGCATAAGTCTGTTCAGTAAAATTCCTTTAATATCCATTGCTTGTTAGATATATAGTAGTTTATTCTTTTTAAAGCCTAAGTTTTGGGGGTTTTTTTAACAAATTTAATAATTTGTTTAAAGTAACTGCTTTCAGATTTATCTGTTTCCTTTATTATTGGTTTATTTTCTCTTTCAGGAATGTCTGTTCTAATCTTTATTTTTTTCTTCCTTTGACTTAATGTGTAAGATCTTTTTCTAGTTTCTTATGGACACTGTAAAGTTTCATTTTTCATTCCTTTTCTTTTCTATTACTAGCATTTACAGTTGTGGATTTTCTACCACTCCTTTGCCTGCACACCTCAAATAGAAAAGTTTTAAATTGCAACCAGTTCAGATATTTCCAAATTTTCCTTTAAATTAATTTAAACACTGGACTAAAGTTCCTAGCCAGAAAAATAATGAAAAGATTGAGGGGAGCGAGGCAGGAAGGAAAGGAAAAAAAAAAAGATACATAGAAAATGGAAAATAGAACTGTAGTTATTCACAGATGAATGATTCCATGTGTAGAAAATCCAAAATAACCTAGGTTTAAGTTACTAGCATTATAAAGTGACAATAGTAAATTGCAAGCTAAGAGGTCAATATATAAACTGAACTTTGGAATGTTTCTGGGGTCAGCTCCAGCATGTAAAACGCTTGGAAGTCATCACTCCCATAACAGCAAGAAAAAGACAAATAAACTAAAAATCATCAACTCTTCCTGGTCCATCAGAGAACTGAGGCTTCAGAGTATTCCAGCTGCCCTCAAATCTGGATACAGGTGCATCCAGAGAAATACAGCATCTGGGATCTACTTACTTGGCTCTACACGAAGAAGGAAAATTCAACAGTAAATTAATTAATTAATTAATTGTTATTCTTAATTGATCTTAGTGATAGCTGTTTAATTATAGTAGATTACAACAATGTCACATGGTGCAGAAGGAGAAATTAGATACACTTGTTATAAGATGTCTACTACAAGGTAAGTGGTATTTTAAAAAGCAGTGATACAGAAGTTAGTTAAAATATGTACTGTAAAAACAAGGGCAAGTACTAAGATTTTTACAAAAGAAATATAATTAATATGATAATAGAGGACATACAAGAAAATTAGAAAACCTAAGTTAAAGCCAAAGAAGGCAGCAAAAGAGGGACAAACAAGAAATAAAGAACAAGTGCAACGAAAAGAAAACAGTTACAAACATGGTAGCTATTAACCCAATTATACTGATAATTATTTTAAATGAAAATAATCTAAATACATCAAGTGAAAGACAGAGATTTTATGATTTCTGTTTATCAAAATTTGTTAGGGCATGTTTTATGGCCCAGAATATTTTAGTAAATGATCTGTGTGAGCTCATCAAATTTTTAAAAAATTTAGCAATTACATACCGCTGTAACAGTTACAATTAAAAAGGCTAACATACCAGTGTTTAGCAAAGATTTAGAGGAAAGACAATTTTCACGCATTTGTGATCAGTCTGCAAATTGGTATAACTACACTGGAAAAAGAGTTTGGCATTTTTTACTTAATTTGAACACAGATGTTTCCTATGACTCAAACATTTTATTCCACTCAAAATGCATGACCATTGCACCCAAAAAGTTTTATTAATACGATTCTAAATACATTAGCCATAATATCTAACTAATATATACAATCTATCACTAGTAGAATGGATATTTTGTGGTATACTTTATGTGGTGATTTAATACACAATTTTGTAATTGGATGATCTGTAGCCCTACATTTGAACATCAATGAAGCCAAAAAACATAATTTTGGGTAACTTAGGAAAGGCATAAAATAAATTAATGTTATATAATGTATATATAATTAGTACGTGACATTAATTTATGGGTTTAGAAGTCAAGACAGTCATTTCCTTTGGGAAGGAGAGGGTTTGATGATCAGAAGGAAACATAAGAGGGCTTTGGAGTGCTTGTGTTTAAATTAAATTAATAAATTAAATAAATAAAATATAATAAATAAAATTTAAGAAATTAATATAAATACATTAAAAAAATCCTCCTCTAATTGCCTAAATACACCAAGTGATTCATTTACAATTCTCCTAGACAGCTTTAAGCAGTGCAAAATAGTGTTTTACTGAATGTGGTTGACATGAATTCTCATGCTAACCCTTTCAGCTATGGCTTATTCCTCCATAAGTAATGTAACCCCTTTGTATCTCACCTTTTTCATCTATAATATGAAATAATTTAAATTTCTTTCTATATGCAAAATTTCATGTTAATAACCATGCCTAAAGATTCTTAAATCAAACTCCTTGTTAGAATCTTGATTTTCAAATTGCATTCCTAAACATCAATATAGACCATTGCTCTGAAAAAAAAAAATTGTAAAATAATTAACCCTACTGGATAGAAAGAGAACCACTGAGAAATCAAGCCACTGGATAGTCTCAGGATCCAATGTTCTACCCGAAGTCATGCTGTAGACCCAATCATTCAAAGGTTCACAATACGAGACCTTTTCTACTGTATCGAAAGTCTTAACACTCACAAAAATGAATCAGGTAAGCGAGGAGACCTACACGGGCTTGGTTATGTGCTTATGTCCTAACAAGGCAACTAGTTCCCCCATGGAGCTAATCCAACTTCATCGCATATGCAGTGGATAATTAACACATCTTAATATTTTTAAAATATTCACTATTACCGCGACTACTTGCACTTGATTATCTAGCATCACGGAAGCTCTATTATCTATCATCTCTAAGTGACAGGCATGGCTAAGTTTAGCCAACAAAGTATTCTACTTCCAAGATTTTGACTTGTGATTAATCCAATTATCTCCTCTGCTATAAGGAGAAAAGATTATATTGGATGGTTTTGTTTCCTGCAGCAAAGTAATTTTCTGCATGACCAGCAATAATGTAATGTGGGGTATTTTAATAAGAGGCAATTATTTTTAAAATTAAACCTTAAACAGAATGCAGATGGTAATAATATGGCAGAGATGTGCACAAAATTATGAGTTGCTTTAAAAACTGTTAACTCTGCAATGTGCTCTAGTATAAAATAGTGCAATAAAGGAAACATAACTGAAACAGAAAAAGATTTTTAAATCTCCTAGAAATGCATATACAATGCTGAAGCTGACAAGGTAATACTCCCTTTCTATGATATTCAATAATTTAATGGGCTACATTGCTTTCATCCTTGAAATTAATAGTCTTTTTTTTTTAAGACAAGGAAACGTTTAGGAAAAGGACATACGATAATAATGTGTTTCTTACCAAAGAGAAAATGTTAATACTTGAGGTTGGAAAATGATCAATGATAAAAGATGAGTTTTAGCAAAATTAAGTCTGAGTGTGTTACAGAAAAATAGAGCCTTCTGGATCATCCTTTCATGGTATGTAAATGGAGGTGATTAACAACGGTGATCTCTGAAGGATCTCGGGGATCCAGTGTCCCCCTCTATTTATTTCCAAATGTCCCACTCTAAAGACAAAGTTATCATCAGAGGGAGACAGTGTACATTCTTCTTTTGCAAGTTAATATTATATTTAAGAATATTTCATGTGAGATTTTGAAAATGGAACAGACAGAGCATCTAGAAAGAGATGAGAGAGAGGAAAACACAAAAAATGCTTGGTCTGAGAGAAAACCTTATTCATTTATATGTGAAATATTTCCCATGAGTCCCATGGTTGTTTAGTTTATCCCTTAATTTCCATACCCCACAATTTCTTCCTTACCTCTGTTGCCTTCAAAGAGTGCTTCCAAAGTGTTAAAATAAACAAAATTTAAATATCATTTTAAAATGTTTTACTTAACCTGTAAATATCCATATTATATCCATTTCAAAAGCCCTTAAGTAATTTTCTAATTAAATAAATATTAACAATTTTGAATTCTTACACTGTGGTGGGTATTCTGTTCAGTATTTTATATAAAAGACCACAGTGATGTCTATCTTTACTAGTTGCCAGATCTCTGTACTTGCTGACACTTCCAGACATTGCCTCTAAAATTAAAATGTTTTAACAGATCAATGAAAATTGATGTAAAGTGATAAGAAAATACTACTTATTACACAAACTGGCACAGCTTTCACTACAAGCCCTTAGATTTTAATTTGTAACTCATATTATCTTTCATTTAGAAGGAAATGAGCAGTTCTGAATGATCATGGTTTATAAACACAACAGTCCTATGTTTCCTACCTCAACTTCATGATCATGGAAATGATCCAAATAATCGTTAACCCTAGTGACAGGAGAATCATCAGAATGCTGTTTTTAAATTAATCTAAGATCTTATAAGTTATTGAGGTGCAGTAGAGATCATACGGAGCTCAATTACAACAGCCATCGATCTTCTTCCTCCCGTGATAAAATTGTTTTATCCTATAAAACAACAGCAGCTGGAAATAGAGAGCTCTGTCCCACTTCAACACAGTTTTAGAATTTAACTCTTTACATCAGTGAGTTTTGGATTATCCTCGGATACTTTTTGCACTGAAGCTACGTTCCTCTAATGATTGAGAGAGAAGTATTGTGCCAGGCAGACCTGGGGAAGGAGGAAGAGGAAGCTGAAGCTTAAGATGACTGTGAAGACAAAGAAAAAGAAGGGGGATAAGGAGAAGGCTGGTAGGAGGAGAAGGAGGGGAAAGGATGACAAAGGAGCACTCTCTCTGCTGGCCTCGGGGACTAATTGGATGATAAATTTAAAAAAAAGTTTCATTCCAGATGTTGAAAGAACTGTGTATATGTTGTCTTTATACGTGCAGTTTATTTCAAATACGAATAAGATATATAGTACGTTAGATGTTGATAAATGTTATGGAGTAACTTTATCTTTTTAAATAAACGTGGGGAGTGGTTGAATTGAGGTTTGCTATTTAAATTGGGTTAAACTGTGTCATTTCTTACCAAATTGCTCAGTGTTTGTCAATCATTTAAGTTTTTAAAGAACCATATCTCATTAGTGTATTTATTTGCATCTACTTTATAAGGAATGACTATAACCTCCTTTTTATATGCTGAAGATACATTTACATTTTATTTTTCCTAAAGTCCTTATATCCTTCACCAATTTTGCAATCCAGTAACATTCTTTTTCTTTATAAAGTATAGAAATTATATATATGTGTGTGTGCAAATATATATATATATATAAAATGAAAATTTGCCCTTTTTTATAATATAATTGTGAATATTTTTTTCTGGACCATGATGCGTACTTTGACTTTATTACTGGTGACTGCTTCCCCCTAACATATTCCTTTCAAGTTTCCCAAAAAGGTCAACCTTGACCTTCAGCTCTGTCCATCAGGCCTCCTGATCTCATTTTCTATATGATGTCAGTGAATTCCTTGGTCCACTAACTTCTCTGTATTAATTGTTAAGCATCAATTCCTGTGGAAGAATTATACTAAGTTTTCCTGATTTCCAAAGTTCTGGACTTGTTTTGGAAAAAAAACATCAATTTCCCCAGAAATGTCAGGAAGGACTTCCCTGGTGGAAATAACATGTGAAGTTCTAAAGATTTCATGCACTTTAGAAGAGGAGTTTTGTTTTGTTTTGTTTTGTTTTTTAAGACACTGTTTGGAGGCAGCATGTTGGGAACATAGAATCAAAAAGTACACAAGTAAAAATTGTCCTGAAAGTAGGCATATGAATATATTGAGTATTATGTGATCTGGGACCTATTACAGAGCTTGTCACAGTTTGGATGTGCAATAACTGTTAGTTTAACTGAGATAAAATTTGAGTTTATCTTCTCTTAGTTTATAATGTGCATATATATTCCAAACATACACAGGAAAATAGCACATTGCATTTATATATATATATATATATGTATAATATATTTTAACTTCTTACAAGCTAAATAAGAAATAGTCAAATTATATATTAAATATCACATTTATCCCTATTTTCTTTACAATTTAAAATCAAAACTTACAGAATACATAATTTCCACATCAGCCAAGAACTGGTCAAAAAAATTTGTCTCCATAGAGAATTAATTTTTCAACCTATGTGACATCTACCTTTAATATATGTCTGCCAACTGAATAGTCAAGGCCACTTACTTAATATTCTTTTTAAATTTGAGGTCAGACCCATGAAATATCACAAGATAGTAGGCACAATGATGGGTAAAATTTATAAAAGAAAAATAAATTTTAAAAAGCACAAAGTCAGGATGGTCAAGCCCTCTTTACAGCCTCCTAATATCATGGAAAGGTTATCTCACTAATTGTTAAAATGACTGTAAAATGTGGCAAACTTAACAATGAAGTATTCCATGCAGAGACTGCTAGCTGTCTCCTCTATGACCTTTTCCTCCATAAAGCAGCCCTAATTTTTAATGAACATCAAGTCTAATTAGAACAAAACATACATTTCTCATTTTATTTTGGGTTGAGGAGTGGCATGTGACCAAAGGGTCAAAACTGAACTATTGCATAACAACTCATCCTGAGAAATTTCCTATAGCACTGCTGAGATGCATTTTTGCATCTTATACACTACTGCTTGAAATTAACCAACATGATGGCTACAGTTTCATGTTGGACCAGGAGCGTGAGAGATATAATGCCCTTGGTAGAGAAGGAAGTGGAAAGTAGTATGATTCACGGCCAACTTGATTTCCCACATGTGAATACTACCGTCAGACTAGAATATACTGCTAAATGTTAATCCATTCTTTGGATGTCTCTGTTATTCATAGCCAAATATAATCCACACAGATATAGAATATGGCACCAGGAATGCTATTCTGCATGAAACAAAACCAAACTATGGACTTTGTTCATGAAACTGAAGGGTGGTGAGATGTAGGAACATACAAATCACAGGCTGGAAAGCTGATGACTTTTGTCAGGTTTTAGTGAATAAGTCATCTGCTTTACCTTGAAAAACAAATCACTTATTAATTTAGGGTATAAAAATTAGGGGAAATGATGAGATAAACAAACGATACATTTAAACCATTTTATACCCAGACAACCATTCTGCTTTTCACTTGTAGTACAAAATTCAATAAATTACATAAGATATTCAACACTTTATTATAAAATAGGCTTTGTGTTAGATGACTTTGCCCAACTGTAGGCTAATGTAAGTTTTCTGAGCATGTTTAAAGTAGGTTAGGTTGCGCTTCGATGTGTAGTGGATTAGGTGTATTTAATGCATTTTTGACTTATGATAATTTCAACTTCTGATGGGCTTATTGGGACATAATGTGTCACAAGTCAAGAAAAACTTGTATATGTTTGGCTGGAATACAACCTAGTCCAAAAGAAGACACTCTCAAGAAAACAAAAAGATAACATACAGAAAGGGAAAATTTTTTTTTGCAATTTATATATCTAAAAGGAGTCTAGTATCAAGAATGTATAAAGAATGCTTACAATTCAACAATAACAAAAATACAAACCCAATTAAAGAATGGCTCAGAGACTTGAGTAGATATTTCTCTAAATAAGGTATACAAATAGCCAACAATCATGTGAAAAAATGCTCGGCATCATTTGTTATTAGACAAATGCAAATCAAAACCAGCATATAAATATAAATATTAAATATGTAGAACCCCTGATCTGTATCTGTGTGTATATATACATATGTACCTTTTGTCTACCTTGCTTATTGTTCAATATGTTTTTGATAGCCATGAGGCTGGTTTGGTGTACTCTTCCAGTACCAGTACCAACTTTTTCCTAGAATCTTTTACCAGTATAGTGGCCCCTTATGTAAGGGAACAAACTAAATCAGTCCCTAAAGTTTTTAACCTAAGCCAAGAAATTTCAGGCTCTTAGTTCCTATCCTTAGGCCAGCAAGTAATAATTAATGACACAGTAGTAATTACTGGATTTTTCCATTGCATAGACTGCTTGAGCAGACAGAATTTAAAAATGAGGTTATAAGAATGCCCAGAAAATTATAGTAATCATATTCTGTTTATAAACTCTTATGCTGAGAACAGGCAAAAAAAAATATTACCATCATAATATTTTGTGGAATAGAAGATAAAACAAAGATAATTTTTCTATCACCAATAAGTACATGTGCAGTTTCTTCATTTTAGAGTAAATACGTCAGGTAGGAATTCTAAGAAAATTTATTTTCCACTTTATTTATTCTCAGAATAAACTATTTCTTACCTATTGTGCTTAAAAATAAAACTAAACTTGAAATTCAATTTAGAAAGATTTTCACATCACATATAAAGTGACCGAGGAAACAGATCTTTAAAAAATTAAATTTAATTGCCTGGAAATGCATGAGATTTGAAAGAGCAATTAATTTGACACTGAAATTACTCTTCAAAATTTCATATCCTTTATGAACTTAATACAATTCATATCATTAAGACTTAATCTACTGAAACGCCAGTGGATAGAGATGAAGCTTTTAGATAATAAGCAATATCAGAACATCGGAGTCTTCAGCTGCTGCAAACTCCTGATTAAGCTCCAGTAGAATGTGGAAAGGGAAGTCGATATTTCTGAGGTGATTCCTGGGAAACATACGATCTTTCCCAGAGCTGAATTTCCTCAATATCAGATACCTTTTACTAAATGGGTTGTGATGCGTTGTCCTCATCAGATAGTAAAAGAGCAAAAGCAATTTTATGGATCATTTTACAGCAGGCACGTCAGTGTTCTGCATTATTTATTTCTTTTTTCAGAATGTTCTACCACGAAGATGATGTTCTCGTAAAAAGATGTTTCGTGACATCACAGAATCCTCACCAGCACTGTGTGCTTCAGAATTAGACTGTTGCCTATAAATCACCGACTTTAAGTGTGAGAAGGGATAATAGATAAGATTCTGAATGACAGGAAATTTTGGAAAGGATTAAGAGATGCTTAAAGGTCATATAGGAGCAGAAGTAAAGTTAGAATTCAGAGCTTCTGATAGAATCTGAGCAAATTTTCATAAAACTAAAATGACTTCAATTTGTCACTCCTCATGAGAGTGAGAAGCCAAAACAAAACAGCACATCAACATAATAAATTATACATTTTTAAAGAGGAGAACATGTACTTAGGTGTGAAAGATAAGGTGGTTTACTGAGACCATAATACCATTTGACAGCACAGCTGGGAAAGGACTCTTTTCTAAGTCTAGTTGGCAATCATTATTTCTGTCACTGGCTTAACAGTCTTTGATAGAGTATTTACTTTGCTTCAGTCCTATTTATTCTCAGTCCATGGATATTTGGACTTAGATCCTGCCTTCCTTTTTTCTTCCCCAACAAGTACATTTCCATTTTCATTATTGGAGGTACAGTGCAGTTATTGAGCCATTATACAATGATTTTCATGTATCTATATTGATACAATTTTCTTCAATTTCCAGAAAGTTCACATTCAAGTATAGGTTTTTTTCTTGTGTGTATCAGAAATACAGTATCTTTAAATTTGTCGTACTTGCATGATTTATTTTTAAAACCAAGAATCTATCTTTAGATTAAAATATCCTTTAAATATTATACTTCTATTAATTCTGCTAATAATTATTATAGGTTAGTAGAGTTTGAGTTTTTTTTTTTTTTTAATTACCTAGTTCTAGGAGTTACTCATTCATAAACAGTGCTTTTCTGGACACTGAGACACTGAAGATGGGAATTCACTCTTTGTTTATAGGGTAAGCAAGTCTAGGTTACATAGAAGGTAACAGGAGAAAAATGCCCTCCTCGTGGTACTTACAGTTTTGCAAAGAAGACAAACAAGAAAACAAAAACTGACATTTCAAATTTTGGTAAGTGTTATTTTGTGTAAGGTGTTACACAATGGTTTTCTTCTGTTGGTTTAGAAACTTTATTTTTCTCTCTTTGCTTTCAATTCATAAAATACTATAATGGCCACATATTCTTCCCTATACTCAACATACGAGTTTAAGAATCAAATACCCTTTCACTTTTGCCTTCAGGAGCTAGATTTCTGTCTGACTTTAATACCAATCACTATTTTTGAGTCTATTTGCACTTCTTTCTAAAGTAGCATTGCTTTTATTTCCAGTGGAAGGAACCAAGTCACCCTCCCTTTTAAGCACTCACTCCATTGTTCCCACATCCTCCTTTCAACAAGGAGTTTAAGCACCAGAGATACCAGCTCTCTCCTATGCTAAGACAGAGCTTCTGGGATTAAAAAACTGACTCATTCAAAGTACATCTAGCTGCTGAATGATAAAGTACTACTAATTGTAATAATTCCAGGAGATTTTTTAAAAATAAGAAGGTCCAATTGAAAACAGGGTGTATTGTCCAGGAAAAATATTTTGTTGTTGTTGAGATGGTTTTGAGAGGAGAGTTTAAAATACTTTCCTCACATTCACAAAGAAGTAGACCAGCCCCAGGGACCACTGAGTGGGCATCACTGAACATCTTTATATCCCCCGTCAAAGTCATCAGATTCTTGGCTGAGAAGGCACTCCACTTCCATCAAGCTGAAATCTGAAGAACTTAAGGCTGAAGAATGCTGAGAATTAAAACTTTTCAAAGAATTTCAAAAGAATAAAAATGATGACAAAGACTGGAGGGTGAAACAGAATGCTGAAGGAAGTGGCTGGACACACTAAAGAAAGAGAAAAGAGAAGAGAGAAAGGTCATCTTAAGCTTGGAAACTGGTGGAGGTTGTCAGGAGAGACTTTATCGCTAACAGCAGCCTTAAGGAAATAGCTTGAACTGCACCATCTACTAAGGACACTAGACACATGTGACTATTTTAACTTATATTTACATTAACTAATTAAAAAAAATTAAAATCTCAGTCCCAGAGATATTTGTCCACACTCCACTGTCTCAGTAGCCACATGTACCTCATGACCACCATGTTCGATTGGGCAGACATAAACGAGTTCTTTCACTGCAGAAAGTTCAGTCAGTCCTGGGCTAGTCTAATAAGAGAAAAGGGGCAGAAGAAGGAGTCTAGAGTTTATGAAACAACATTTTTTTCTGCAGAGAATTAAAAACAGGTTTTATTAATAGGGCATAAATTAGAAGGTCATGAGTACAGGGAGATGTAATTAGATTTTTAGCCAAAGGCAAGATTATGGTATTTGTGTCATTCTAAGTAACCAAATTTATACTCTGGATCCGGGCATATTTCCATAATGTTCCTTTAAGCACGAATCCCTAAGATAGTAAAAAATGGGAAGTAGGAGTTTTGTGGACAAAATAATCATGAGAAAGAAATTGCTCCAAATTTACCTTTTTACTGACTGAACATTCACATGACCTAAGATGTGACCCCAAATCAAAACCTAAAAACGTATCACATAAATTAATTCTGAAACCCAAAGAGAAATGAAACATTTGCCTGGATCAACATTTATCCCCCTTTTACTCAACTGGTAGTACACCCTAGTTCAGTATAAAAAGTACAGTTGTAAGTGACTAGCTCCTAGAGTTCTAAGCAGAAGGATGTGTTGGTCAGTCTCTACTCAAGACTTGGCAGTGGTGTGCAGGGTGGATTTGAGAAGACCATGTGGAAACATTTTATAAAAATGCTTTATTAATCCATGCAGGTATGACAAAATACTTAATTAGAACAGAAATATTATGGAGGAAGCAAAAGGGCAGGAATGTAAGAAAATGTTAGAAAATGTAACTGTGGATTATGACTTAGAGGATAGATACATAAGGAAAAGGGAAGAGTCTAACATGACTCTCTGCCTTGGGTGATATCCATGCAATTCCTTAAAGTAGAGCATTATAGAGGAATGATCAAGTATTATGGGAAAATATAGCCACGTATTTAAAAAATATTTTTAAAACAGTTGTATATATCCTGGTAGAGCTAAGTAGTTGCACCCACTTCCTACCCTTCTTTACCTGCCAGACCAGCTAAATGTTTATTCACTCTATTATTATTGTTATTTATATTATTACTACTACTACATTACCATAACTCATGACATTAACATACATGTCAAATAAGAATTAAATTTTGGAGCAATAGGAGAGCTTTGCCTAAGCAGTGCAAAATTTTTTAAATCATATGTTTGAACTTCCTTTGTTTCTGTGCTACTAATAGTCTCTTACTGGTTGTTCTTTAAGGTCAGCTGCGTCCCCTGATACACTGCTGTACTTTGTGCCCCCAAGTTCCTGTCAATTGATTACACAGAATAGTTTAGCTTTCTCTGTGGTTTGTCTGCTTTGAACTGTGGCCTCAGGTCTTCATGTTTTATTTCCCAAACATTTTTTTTTTTTAAATCATAGATCATCTCTTGCCAATTACTGAAAAAAAAATGCATCTTTTTATGGCTTTTTTTCTCATAACAATAACTTTAGAGTTTCTGATGTGTTCTCCTTAGATATTATTGTTGGTCCTTTGTCCTTTTTTGAATCTACACAATTTCTTAAATATTAAACCTGTTTAGATTTATCAGAGATGTGTCAAGGTCAGTTGTGACATGTCAGTTTATCATGCAGACAAAACAGCCAGTCCCTCACTGTAAGTGGACTCTTGGTGACAGAGGTACTAGAACTTCTAGAACTAATCAGCTGGCATCACCTTGTTTGGTCCTATAACCCAGAGATTTAATAGCTATAATTAAGTTTGCTTCCTTATGAAAACAGAATTACGTATATTTATTTTGCCCCTTATGATCCAACTGTTTATACTTCATCAAGTCTGATTGTGTTTGGATATAATCAGAATGTCCTCAGCTGATGAACTTTTTTTCCTAAATTACTAATTGTATATACTCACTCAACTCCTGGCAACCGATGGATATTAGACCACTTGATTTATTTGTAGCTCTGATCTGCCTGTTTATGTCTGCTGGTATTTTAAGTCATTTGTTTCCCTAAAGAGGTTTTAAATTTTCCTTTTAACATCAGTTTACTGAATGTGAATTATTTTCTTGCTTCTTTTATTTGCACATGCTATTCAGGTGGTGATTGAATGTGTACAAATATATTTTATAAGGTATAGATTACTTTATGTTCATAAAGTAGTAAATTATAATTCATATAATGATATACCAATTATTTTGTTACATTTTCTCATCTTAAACTATTTTGTTGCATTTTCTCTGTCTATTAAGTGTTCAGATGCAAGAAATATATTGAGACAATTTAGCTTTTCTATCCCATTTATAATTCCTATTTATCTAAGAGGCTTACTCTGAAGATTGAGAGATACACTACTTACGAGAACACTTATAAAGCATACATACTAATGTGTACACATGTATGTGTAAATGAGTTAGTGTGTGTGTGGTGTGTGTGCAAACACTATAATGAGCAGAAGACATAAAAAAATGTTTGCAGATTCAATTTAGCATATTGGGAACATTAAAATCAATCATAATGTATATTATAGATTCATTCCTATCAGAGTAATTCCACAAAACTGAAGAATTATCCTTTCTAACTGAAATTTGTAAAATATCAACTCCACTTAACGTGTTTCGTAGTCTGGAAGAGATACCTGTTTTATTCCCATAATACATTTGGAATGCTTAATTTTTTATTTTTATGCAATTTTTATAGTTATTACAAAATATTGGTTATATTCCCCATGTTGTACAATACATCCTTGTAGCCTATTTTGCACCCAATAATTTGTACCTTCCACTCCCCTCACCCCTCCTGGTAACCACTCGTTTGTCTTCTATATCTGTGAGTCTGCTTCTTTTTGTTATATTCACTAGTTTGTTGTATTTTTTAGATTCCACATATAAGTGATATCATGATATCGTACAGTATTTTTCTTTCTCTATCTGACTGATTTCACTTAGCATAATGCCCTCCAAGTTCATCCATATTGCTACAAATGGCAAAATTTCATTCTTTTTTATGGCTGAGTAGTATTCCATTGTATATAAATACCACATCTTTATCCATTCATCTGTTGATGGACATTTAGGTTTTTTCCATTATCTTGGCAATTGTAAACAATGCTACTATGAACATTGGGGTGTTCTTTTCAAATTAGTGTTTTTGTTTTTCTCAGATACATACCTAGGAGTGGAATTGCTGGGTCATATGGTAGTTCTAATTTTAGTTTTTTGAGAAACCTCCAAACTGTTTTCTACCTCTGAGTATATGTCCAAAGGAAATTAAATCATGACCTTAAAGAGCTATTTGCACTCCCATGTTCATTGCAGCATTGTTTACAAGAGCCAACATATTAGAGCAACCTAAGTGCTCATTAATGGATGAATAGGTAAAGAAGAGGTGGTATATTTGTATACAATGGAGAATGATACCGACATGAGAAAGAAGCAAATGCTACCATTTGTGACAATATGAGTGAAACCTGAGGGCATTTTGCTAAATGAAATAAATGACAGAAATAGATGAATACTATATATCTCACTTACATATGGAATCTAAAAAGCTGAACTCATAGAAACAGAGAGTAGAATGGTGGTTACCAAGGGCTGTGGGGTATAGGAAATGAGGAGATATTTGTCAAAGGGTACAAACTTCGTTATAAAATGGATAAGCTTTGAAGATCTAATACACAGCATTGTGACTGTAATTAATAATACTATAATGTATACTTGAAAGTTGCTAAGAGAACAGATCTTAAGTGCTCTCGTCATTTAAAAAATAAATGGCAATTATGTGACAAAAAGAGATGTTAGCTAACATCAGGGTGGTAATCATTTTGTAACACACAAGTGTGTCAAATCAATATGTCCTATACCTTAAACTTAAGAATGTCATCATGAATTGTATTTCAATAAAGCTGGAGAAAAAAAAAGAATATATACCACTTAAAGTGATAGAAAACTGATATTAATAATAATAACAATAACAATAATAGGTATAGAAAGTACACTAAGAGAGATACATATTTAAGAAACTCCAAAAAGGTAGACAGGCATTTAGATTGGACTTTTAAAAACAGACAACTATAGACAAGTATAATATGAACAAAAAGTGGAAAAATTATATAAAAACAGAAACGAGTTAAGTTGCACTAGATTCTAGGATGCATAATGATGCAAAGTGTGGGAGTTTAAGTCACAGTCAGATGGAGCAAAGCCTGTTACAGGTAGACTGCATATCATCTTTAGGCAATGGGGGTTGACTACAATTTGAACTAATATAATGAAATGGATACATTTCTTATAGTAGCACGAAAAATCATACAAGGACGTTGTAAAAGAATGCAAAAGAATGAGGATCTGATCTAAGGGAGTGGCAGTAGCCGGTCTGGCAAGCAAACAGCCCAGCAGCAAGGAAGTCATTTTAACTTCGACAAACACATCCAGAAGCCAGAAACTAGAGCCTCATTCATGAAGGATGTGCAGAAACACCACAACCGAGGATGTGCAACTCTGGGCGTCTAGATAGTAAGAACAGAAGACAAACAATTTAATGGTGAATTATAACAAACAAAAAGAAAATACTTTTTCTTGCCTCTGTTTTAGGTTACCCATCTATATGCTCCCATAGTAACACGTGCATTTCTTATTACTGAACTGATTTTTCATTATTGCAATCACTTATTTACCTCTTGTGGCAAATTGGAGACATATATACATAGAGAGATGCATAACTCTGTCTGTCTGTCTATCTAACTGTCCCAAATACGTCCAGATCCTAATCCCTGGAAACTGTGAATGTTACCTTATATGTGGAAAAGAAAAGAAAAACAAAAAACAAAAAACAAAACCACCTGAAACTCATAAAATATAAAAACATATCTTTTTATTATTATTTAGCACAGTCTTTGAGATATATTCAACTGAGAAAGGCTTCTTTCTCTGTATCTCCTATTAATGATTATCTGGCAGAATCAATTTCCTGCTGGAATACCCAAGAAAATATTTAACAAAATTTTGTCAAGTGTAACTTTCAATCTAAAATATTACGATTGAACTCATGGAATTAGGTTAATCAAAGACAGACTGCTTTGTTTTAATTATTTTTCTATTTTAGTTTTTCATAGATGTTCGAAAAAGGTGAGGAACATATTGTCAATTCTCTACCTGCTGATGCTCAGCAGCATCCCAGGAGAGTGAATCAAGAATGAGCTGCTCTCAGGGACACCCCAGCTGAAAGAGGTTAGTCCCATGGTAACCTGGACTGTAAAGATATTAAGAAATGAATAAGGGTCCTCGTAGGACCACCGGCTAAATGTTTAATTTCAAGTAGAAAAAAATTGGAATTCAATAGCAATTGTATAAATACGTAGATTGATAAATAAGTTGAAAGTCCTGTAAATTTTTTTTTAAGACTGGGAGTGTTTCAGCAGATTATAGCGTTGAAAGGCAACAAAATCTCTGCTAAGCTGACAGAATAATACACACATGAAAATCATTCCAGACATGGTCAATCTAGCAAAGTCAATGATAGCCACGTACAATTTTGGACGATTAATTCATAATATTTAAGCTAAATTACACAGGATGAATGTGCCCCTAAACAACGAGATTGTTCCAGGGAGGTTATTAAATAGACTAGAAAAGATTCCCCTGATATCACCTGCAGAGACGGGTTATGGAGATGAATTGGCCACTGGTCATTTCTGGTTCCTCTTTACAACATTCAAATGAGGCCTCAGACGTGAGGCAGAATAGAATCCACGCACAGCAAGGCTGTTGCATATGCATAATGAGATTTAGAAAACTTTCTTCAAGTAACAGTGAAAGGGCTCAGCACCAGGGTAATTACAAACGGGATCATCTAAAGAATTTACAAGGACAGGAAGCCTACAACTGAAAATGAATGGATCCATCAATAACACAAAGAGCCCCATGTGAGAGAAAGGTGTACAGATTACAAGGCAGAATGGACGATTTTAACAGCACATGGAAGCATATCCAGGAATATTTTATGGTTTTTTTCTGAAAGAACATTTAATGTGCACAGAAAATAGGGCAATTTTCATGACAAAGTCCTAAATAGAGGGAACATTTAAATGTCATCAAATTATGGTTCCTCTAAGGCTAAAGTTTAAAATGCCCTTCTAATTTTTTCACTGATAAAGTGTATGTGATCTGCTTCTTGTTTTCTTTCATTGATTCTTAATATAAAGGCACCCCTTTTAATGTATTATCAGAAATTACACTGATTGTATTACAGTGAAAGATATATTTTGTTTATTCAGTTACAATATACAATTGCCAATCTTGCTCAGTATTAAAGTCAATGCCACAAATACTAAAGGCTAAGAAATTATCTTCGATTCCACTTTTGTTTTCTAATGTATGAATCAAATTAAGAAATAATCTGTATCAAATTTAGGAACAACTACTTAAGTTTCTTCTCTATTTTCTGTTTAAAGTGTTTGCTTTTCATATGCATTGATCTTGAGGAATGTTCATTAATTAATAAGTAAAGATACTTTCAGTAAACCTGTCTATTTTTCATGACTTTTAGTCATGTTTATGTTCCATGAAAAGTATTCTTACAATGTCTTTTATGTAGGGTTAGATCACCAGTGTGAATTCATGCAGTCCAGGTTGCGTTCACAAGTGATAAAACAAACCAGAAAAAGTTCACATGAAATGAACTAGTTTTCTAGAGTTCCTTGTAGGTTATTTCCTTACAGCTTATAACTTGTAGCCTTGCTGGCAAATCTGGAGATGCATGTGTCTTTATGAGGGGCAGGGGTTGTAATATTTCCTAATATGGCAATTACTATAGATCATGTGATAAACCCTTAGGGCTTTTGAGGGAAAAGTGAAGGGGAAAAATGCAGAGGAGAAGAAAAAAAGCTGTAAGAATTATACAAAGGAAAATAAATGTATCAAAAGAGGCAACTAAGTGTTCCCATGATGGCCTGGGCACATACAAAAGGATTTTACAATATGCAGAGAATGCATGTCTAATACGACTGCTTATTGAGTTCTGCCACTTAGGAATGGGCATTTATGCTATAAAAAAGAGGAACTGATTTTCTCCACAACAATATAAAAAAATCAGTATAACCTATGAATTGTTTCTTCACATTTAGAACGGTCTTCTCTATATATTTACATTTTTTAAGCCTCCTTATCACCTGCTGAAATTCCATTTCTCAGTCTACATCTGGATTTCCCACATTGGTAATCCGCATCTCAAGAAGAATGGGTAATAACTGTTTTCTTAGAATTTGTCCTTTCTCCTCCATTTCCTATTTTAAGAAACAAAGATGAAGACAGTTCATCTACTCTTTTTTGCTGTATCCAGCGAGTCACTACATTATCTCTAAATTATTTCTCAAGTTTGCCTCCTCCTTTCCATTGAAGGAATCATCATCTTACTTCCCACCTCAACCACTGATGTCGCGATGAATGGCTCTCCACACCTCCAGGATTATCCTGGTTCAGTAACACTTTCCAACCTAGCGACAACGATTTTCAAACTGGCAGTTATAACTAGGTCACTCCCCTGCACAGTATCCTTCAATGTCTTTCAACCACCTTCAAAATAAAGCTTGTGTAAGAGGAAGCTGTGAAAGCAAAGTAATTTTGTTCCAGATGAGTTCTACCTCCTTCCTGATGTAAGACTTCTTTAGCCATAAAGTAAAAGGAACGCTGTGCTTTACAAGGAGGGCAGAATTTGGCTGAGAATGAGGAGGCCACTGCTTTGCTCTGAATATCAAGGGAGTGTTAGACTCGTGTACTAAAAGTCCAGTGAGAGAACAACTAAAAGCAAATGCTCTTTGTGTTCCAGTTTTCCTTGGAGAAGAGAGGAAGACGCTTTCTCAGAATTCCCAATGTGGAATTTTCATATGTTAGGATCCAAGCCCGGTTGTTTCAGATCAGAGAATTTTGATGTTGGTGTTTGTTTTGTTGGGGTTTTTTCATTGCTGTTTTGGTCAGTAAGGCAATTGGAAAATTATAGAGTGTTACAGAGAGTTATACTGAAAGAGGAGTGATGAACGGGTATCATTTTGTTGTTGTTGCTAAAAGATGGTGGGAGAAGTAGAAAAAAATAAAAGGCAAAAGTTTAGATGTGAATCCTGTCTTTATTCCTGGATCTAGATGAAGGTTAGGTTGAAAGGCAATTCGTTGTAAATCTAGGAGGTCGATGTCTCTTTCCCATCCTTGCGATGCTGAAAGACTGTGTCTCAGAGAATCCTGCAGTTGCCCTAATGTTAAGTCAAATGTGACACGTGAAGATAAGAAGGTTGATCCCGAGGAAATTACTTACAAAGATGGTCCTGAAGTAGTTCCCCTGCTTCTCCTCAGACAACACACAAAGTCCAAATGATCAAAACTTTCCCAAGTGCCCCCGTGAGGCAAAAGTAGTAGAACTGAGGATGCTGAGTGGAAGGGGTGGGGTGCGTTGATGCCACGTGGACAGACAGGGGCCACCACTGGGCTGTGGAAGCAGAGTGGCACTCACAACAGTCGCGGTGAGTCACCATGAGGAAACCATGAGGTGTTAGGAGGAGCAAACAGGCTTCCTGTGTTACGAGAGTCAAACACTTTGCTGTGATCACAGAGAGGGGACAGTGTGAAACACAGCATGGCCCTTCCCCAGTGACTTGAGGAAACCAGAGACCCAGTGCCATTTTGGGAAGGTGGATCAGAAAAGGACTCTTGAGAAGTAAGAAACAATAAAATATCAAGTAATTTATAACCTAGATTCTTTTAAACTAGACATTTCTAAGAAACTTTTCATTGTTGAGAGCAAATGTATTCACTATCATTGAGAAACGATTATTATAGGAAATAGCACACTTCTGTGTACGTCTGACATACACTATAAATACGCTGACCCCATCAAATCAATTACAAGTCATTTCAATCATTACAGTAATCTTAACTGATGCCTTGTGCCAGATGGGTGATGAAACAGTGAGTAAATCAGCACTGATCTTCTTCCACCCTGGCTTTACAGAAAGTCAGAGGAGACAGAAAAGTAAACAGTTAAATAGTATAAGGTGTGAAAATTCTGCCTGAGAGCCCAAAGTGGGGGCACCTAGCCAGATCAAAAAAAGGAACAGAGTAGACCTAATTCCTGGTTATTTTCCTGCATGTGTCCAATGCTCCAGTGATACTGAATTGAACAGGTCCTGATATTACTAGGGTCTCAAACTTTCATGCACTTGCAAACGTCACTGTCTGTACTAGTTTCCTATTACTGTTGGAACATTACCACTAATTTTGTAGCTTAAAACAGCACAAACTATTCCTCTGTAATGCTGGAGGTCAGAGTTCTAGCATCAACGTGTTGGAGGGCTGGGCTCCCGCTGGCGGGTCTAGGAGGGAGTCTGTTTCCTTGCCTTTTCCAGCTTCCAGAGGCCGCCTGCATTCTTTGTCTGGTGACCCTGCCTCCTGTCCTCTAACCTCTGCTCTGTCATCTCATATCTTTCTCTCTGACTTGATCATCTTGCTTCCCTCTTCCTTCTTCCCTCATGACTACGTGTGGTCTATGTCCATAATCAGGATAACCCTCCCGTCTCCTGACCCTACCTCAATCACATCTGTAAAGACCCTTCTAGCATTTAAGGAAACCATTGTAACTGGTTTCAGGGGTGGTCATTGTCTTTTGCAGGATTGGGTCAAGGGGAACTGTTCATTCAGCCTGCCACACTCAGAAATAATTTACAATCAGATGTTTTTGTTTAAAAAAAAATCCTGGATGATAGCAAGTTAAAAAAATACAGGAGGCATATAAGGAATGAGTAAATGAAAAAGAATGGGAAGGAAAGAAAGATAGGAGGAGGAAAAAAAGAAGAAAGGGAAAAAGTAAATCAGGCTCAGATTATAATAGTAAAAAGAAAGGTCGTGTTTATTGATGAAGGGTTAAAAACTCAGACTGCAGGATAGCTCATGTTATACCTATTTTGAAAGGAAGATTTCAAATGACCACTCCAACGTGTATGCATTTACACGTGCAAGCATGTTAACAATATGTTTGAATGTTAGTAAAGGAATTTTAGATCCTCTTATCCAGTTGCTGAGTGCTATGAAATGGTTTTAAAACCATTCAAAGTAGTCACGCATTGTCTTTAACTATATGTCTAAAGCATACTTTTGTAGCAAAAAAGGAAAATGATACTGTTACCAGCTGTATCTCAGAAAATGAGAAGTGTAGGTTGTTCATCAGAATATTCTTAGCTCTTTAATATTAGCCCTCAATTTGTCCTACTAATTCAGAATTACTGACCCTCAGGGCATGGTGACAGTGCTTTTATTTTAACATTTTATAAAGCGTGGTCTGATAAGTAAAACCTATCGGCTAACATAAAAGAAGTTCCTTGTTAAACCTGGATATAATGTCTGCTTAGAGGACGTTATCCCAAGCATGAATCTTGTTGCATAAAAAGCCATTTAGACCTGTTTATTTCAACTCAAAACGCACAGACGGTCTCTAGCACTAAGTAGGAAAGTAATAGATTCTGATCGCATACGATATTTGTTCATTACATCTTTCCTTTTAAAAATTCATGCCACGTAGCTACTCCATGAGAGGTTATATGTATACAATTTTCTCCTAAAACACAGTTTCTGTTGAAGAAGTCATCTACTGTTGAGCTTAGAGATGCCTCTGATACATCTTTCTTTTAGTGCCTCATAGAAAAAGCAGCCCTTCACTTTGTTTGATTACTGAAGGAGAGTCCAGCAAATACCTTAGGCTGATCCATCTTAGAAATATCTGTAGTCTCATCTGCTGTGTAGCAAACCTGCCACACAGTCTAATTTGTTCTAACGCTCTTCCCTTTAAAGTTGCAGGAATATTTTCAATTACTTTTAAAGCAGTCTTCGCTGAGAAAGAATTGCATTTTACTCTATTGCCATATAGTTTCCTAGAGATTTCTGCTTCTCACCGCGGAAGAAAGATCAAGTGCTTCCTTGATGATACATGATTTTTTGTCTAAATCCTTTTTTTTTTTTTTTGGAATTGCCAGTAAGATAAGTTGGCTGTAAAGGCTTTCAGGGTCATTCTTCAACCCTTTCCAAAGCATTGTGAAAAATTTTTGTATTTCTTGTAAATTTTTTAACATACAATTAGCTACATCAGTGTCATCCTTTCAAGTCCGTACCCAAACCTCCCGTGACTTCCCACTCGGATTTAATGTAAAGTCCTTTGAATCAGAGAATACAGAGCTCAAAATAATCAGACTCCCCACTCCTAATTCCCTGAACTAACCTCTTGCCATGTCTCCTCCGCATGAGCCATTTTGGCCAACTGTCTTTCCAAATAAGTGCAGCTCACTCCCATCTCTGAGCATTTGCACGTCCCCCTGCCTGGAACACTGTTCTTCATCCGCCACATCGGAGTGAGCGCACTCCTTCCTCCTTGTGCTTTCACTATCCTTGACTACAGTTGGGAATTTCGCAAACCCCTCCTCACTTTTTTTCCCCCTGTAACACGAACTATCTCCTAATAGGTTGTACAGCTAACTTGTTTCACGTTTTGTGTTTCTTCTTTCTACTGGAAACCAAGCACGCTGGAAGTAGCAATTGTTTTTACATGTTATCTGTACTGAATTTGAGTTTCCCCAAAGCCTGGAACAGGGCTCAGCACAGAGACAGTCAGTAAGTCTTATTTAATGCATTTCTAGGGTTTTAAAATTAAACAGTATTTTTTTTGCCATCTTTTGTCTGGATTATCAAACCATCTCCTAATTGGCTGTCCTATCTCCATATTTATTCCAACACATTCTTAATAAAATAAATGTTTATATAGTAAAATGTTTACTCAACAACTGTTGACATATGGAGAAGTGGAGACTAACAGAATCCTTAGGAAGTTCCTCTGAGAAACGGGATGTATTGGGGAAAATTGTTCTTAAGGAAATGATACAGCTGCCGTGCATTCCGTGAAGATGGCGCTGCCCAAAATGAGATTCAGTCTGTGTGTAAGCCAGATCTATATAAAGACAGAGAAAGTACTTTAAGGGTATAGGTTTTGTTCTAAAATTTATTTTGTTTATGCACTTAAAAAGGAGACTGGTAAAGAGGTACTGAAATTTTATTGCAAAATCATCCCTATTACTAGAAAAGCCATTAAGATATGTTATTTTTTGGAAAATAAATTAATAACATTATCTCTAGAAATCAGAATAATATCTTTTCATTGTATGAATACTTTCTCTAACAATTTTCTACCAACACGGCAGTTCCAAAGCACTAAACAAACAAATTTTTAAACAGTCAATAAGAGAGGAAAAAACAAATCAGAGTATCTAAATGGAATAAAGTGCCTTTCAAAATCATAAAGCACTGGGTGGTAAAGGCTGAGAGTACCCTGAGGTGATACAAATGTTTCTGGGTTGAATCAGTTGTTTTCAGGCAGTAGGGCATTTTCAAGTGGATGACGACTTCTGTCATAAAATGAAATTCTAAAAATGGCTTTAGCAATGTGAATTGAAGATTGGTTAAAAATATTGAATGATGATGATAATGAATTCAGTATTATTTTAGAACCAGGATGCTTGTCCCTGGGATGGGTTATGACATGCATCAGTCAGTAGAGAAATACAAGCAGTTATTTTCTGTACAACAAATCGAAGAGTTGGTAGTTTAAAGATGAAAACACCAAACATGGAACATTATATCCTATTAGGCTGTGTATAATTATAGATTAGGAAACTAAGGAAGGTTTACACAATTTGATAATCTAATAAATCTACTTCTATGAGTAAAGAAACATCTATAGGTGTCATGTCTCTAGCTCTCTGTCTTTGGTAGGAAGTTATAATAATTTGAATACCACCTCTGGCCATTCTGGCCATAAAGCCCTTGAACACAGAAACTGTCTCCTTTCTCGTGCATTCTCAGCTCATGCCTATAAGAGGAAGTCCACAAAGTTCCTTTTGACTTGAGTTAACTGTTAAACAACACTTTGTTAATATTCAATAAGGCAGATATTATTAAACTTTTTAAAATTAGATACACAGCGTTGAGAAAAGTTTAATGAATATTTTTAGCACTTTATTTTGCCATAGGTATATACACTTTTCATAAACATAAATTAGGATGTGTGTTATTTTTTAAAATTTACTTTGGTTAAATATGTGTTTGGTTCACTGGTTTCTGCAAGACATCCTTCAACTAATCACAAATTATTTGTACGTGTCTCCATGTAACGTAACACACACATGTTGAGTACCCACCATGTGCCAGACACTAAATTATATATGAGATGCAATCAGTAACACTCTTATTTTTAAAATTAATTAGAGCTAATACATAGTATCTATACAAGGATAATTGTGAGTTCGTTTCCAGACCATTGCAATGAAGTGAGTCACATCATTTTTTTTTTCAGTTTGATAAGAAACAATATATATTCTTTTTCTGACACCACAGCTCTGGTGAGTGGTTTTGTACCAAATTTAATGGAGGTTGCACAGACTGGAGGGTTGTGGGGGAGGAAAGGGAAGGAACCATGAAATTAGAAACAGAACTAAAATCCTAGGTAGACTTTAGCATATGTCCCACTTCCATATTAATACAATTCATTTGAGAATCCCTAATAAAAGGAGAACAGAAAACAAGGTGGGCAGGGAAGCGTAGGTTGGGAGAGAAAAGACAAGAAGACAGGGAGCATCCCAAAGGCCGCCCTTTCCTTCCCCGGAGGAGCCAGGAGTGCCTACGCTCAGTGCCATGGACGGTGGAGCTTCGTTAGATTTACTTCCCCAAAGTAATACCGTGGTTTGCAGCTGCCAAAGGGAAAAAGAGAGGAGGGAAGCAGGGAGGTCACCAGTGGGGGTCACACCAGGAGGAGACTCACTTAACCAAGAAGATGGGGAAGAAGGAGTGGAGGGAAACAAGGCAGACAGACAGACCTCGTTTTACTCTGCTGCCCTTCATTGCATTTCATAGATATTCTGCCTTTTTTTCAATTAAAGGTTCATGCCCACTCTGCGTATTGTCAGTCCATCAGTGCCGTTTCTCCAAGAGCATTTGCACACTTCATGCTCCTGTCTCACATTTTGCTAATTCTCCCCATATTTTAAACTTTTCCATTATTATTATATTTGCTATGGTGACCTGTGATCTTTGATGATTCTATTGCAAAAAAGAGCACAACTCATTGAAGGCTCAGATGATGGTGAGCAGTTTTTTTTTTTTTTTAGCAATGAAGCATATTCAAATTAAGGGTGTGTACATTGTTTTTAGATATAATGCTATTGCACACTCAGTAACACAAAATATAGTAGAAACAGAATTTCATGTGCACTGGGAAACCAAGAAAATTGGCAGGACTCACTTTATTGCAATATTCACTTTACTGCAGTGGTCTGGAAACGAACCCACACTTATCTCTGAGGTGCACCTTTACAAGTAAATGTTCACAGGAATTAACAGACATGATAAAGAGATTGTCAGGCTTAACCATGCAGGGCATTTATGCACTACGTGAACTCTGAAAGTAAAAAGGAAATTGTACGTGTGTGTATTAGTATAGTGACAATACACGCCTTTAATCTAGAAATAAATGATTGAAGTATTACTTGATAACTTTTAAATCATGTCTAACATTGTTGGATAACATACTACATATGTCTTCATATCTTCACTTAAAAGAGCTCTCCCTTAGAGAGATAATGAAATGCCTGTATTTCTTCCACGAATAACCTCAGAGGTTACAATGGCAACCAAAATGTGTCTGGGAACAGTTTCAGGTATTGTAAGTATAATTTAAAGAGTGCTCAGGACTGCTTTTGCAAGAATGACACAACCCTAAACCAGGTACTAGAAGAAATGACAACTTACATGATGTGAGACTTCAGGTTTTTGCTTTGTCCTTCTGTCTCTCAATGTCTTTCCCTTCCTGTACTCCTTTATTACCCAGAAGTGACACCAACACACATTATGCCGATGTGAATGGAAGGACATAAGACAACTCTTCTTTTTAGCTCTGCACACTCCATTCTAGCAGGGAATGTTGTTCTAATTTTTTCACTCTCATCCCATCTACTATTTCTTTAAGCCCGCTCCTGAAATCTAGACTTGGTACACTTCTGTGTGGAGAGACGGCCTGAAGACAGCCTGACCTTCTTGTTTTTCAGAAACCCTGGATAGAGCTGAGGGGCTTGTGTTGGATGAGGGTCCTGGTACAACCACGGGGGACTCCTTGGCCTCATTATTTTAGACTTAAATGATGAAAACAGGGCCAAACAGTAGAACAGAGATAATTGCTTTTAAGATTTTCATGACACTGTATTTAAATTAAAACTGTTAAACCCCAAGGATAAACATTCTTATTTCTCACTCTTATTAAATTTGCTTAGAGCAGTGAAGCCTAGTCACGCACCATCTTACCAGAGCAACTTGTACATTCCAGCAAAGCGTGTTCTTTGCTCTTACTGCCTGGACCTTTTCCCAAGTTGCATAAGAATTTGATACTGCTGTTAAGTACATGTGAAACCATAAATTCTGCTGCCCTACAAACATTCTGGGTCTTGGGATCCTCTACCTCTCTCCAAAACAATGCTATTCCTAGAATGCTTCATGCTTAAGTTCAGTTTTTTATTCAGCTGTCTACTCCTTCAAATCAACTATCACTTTCCCATGTCTGTGTAGTTCCCTTTGGTGTTGACAGTCCATTGGAATCTGCTTCTGCCATACTGACCTCCTTACTGTTTATTCAACATGGCAGGTATCACCCTCCCTCATGGTCTTCATCCTTGCTACCTTCTCCTGAAAGGCTCTTCTCTGGTTACTTGCATGGAAACTGATCACCTCCCTTTTCTAGAGCCTGGGAGCACATGGGTGCAGAGGCAGTACTATGAGACTGCCAAGTGCACATCTGAGGGAGCCCTGCACATAGAAGTCACAATAACCGTCCTTCCCTAGAGTGCTAGTGAGCTCCCCCAGGAGTGACTGCCCTTGGAGAGTATCAGCTTGTTCCGTGTGGGCTCTGTCTCAGTCTGTTTGGGCTCCTATAACAGAACACCATAGACTGCATGCCTTACACACAATACAAATGTATTTCTCACAGCTTCAGAAGCTAGAAATCTGAGATTAGGGTGTCATCATGGTCAGATTTTGGTAAAAACTCTCTTCTAGGTCATAGACTGTAACCTTTAGTTGACTCTTGAGCATGAAGGTAACAAGAGGAGAGCGCTCTCTGGGGTTCCTTCTCTAAGGGCACTAATCTCATTCAGAAGGGCTCCACCCTCATGGCCTAATTACTTCAGAAAGGCCTCACTTACTCATATCACTACATTAGGGGTTTGGATTTTAACATATAAATTTTTAGAGGAACTCAAATATTCGGTCTATCACGTTTCCTCTTTTTAGAGTCCCAGGATGCTCAGGAGGAAGCAGTAGATAAAGAAAGTAATCACATAAGACATGAATTTATCACATTACATAGATATCAGAGGAAAGGGTGAAAACATTTGAGAAAGGAGATGTGGATGGGTGAGTCCTATAAATACTTTGACCATAAGTTTAGTGAGAGTTTTCATTACCTTAAATATGGTCATAAAGAATGCCTGGGGAAATAAAGTCTATGATAACATTAGATTCTAAAGAGTTACTTGTAAGATTCTAGATGGAGCAGAAATGTAATGGGTTTAGCTTTTTTTTTTTTCTTCCTGGCAAAATTATCAGTCTTTAGGCTTTCCAAAAATTCCAAGGAAGAAGCTATTTCTCCTGGAACAGTCATACCAGAATGGAATTAATGGGAGTTTAGGTTGTCTGAGAGATTTCCATCTTCACAGGGTCCAGTGGTTTTCAGTTCTCTTGGTGGGTAAGAATCACCTGAACACTATCTAAATTGTTCATGAATAGGCCTAACACAGAATTACTGAATCAGCATCCCCATTATTCCATCAAAATGATACCACCTTTGTTTGCACATACAAATCTAGGTTTTGGAAGTGTGATGTTTTCAGCGTGGGAAAGGATTTCAATTAATGGAACCATAGGATATGAAAAATCTCACACTTGTACTCTCAGAAGACTGGAACTTAAGAGCTGAGAGATGGCTTTCTCATAAATGCCTGATCTATAGATGACTGAGATTCGTCTCCCAACCAAAGAACATCCGCCAAAAATCCCTCTGCATCTTCAAGCCAATGAACCTCTTGCTTGGACTCTGGCTGGACCTCCCCATCTTTCCCTCCTTGCTCATAAATACAGCCTACCCCAAACCCTCAACTGATTCAAATGTAGCTGGCAACAGTGTATGCTTTGTGAATTGCAAATCCCTCTGTTATTTCGAAATAAGTTTGATTTCTGGTCATTTAAGCTTGCCTCAACTTACCTCCTTATTTGAATTGACAAATGCTTTATCCCACTTAAAGTATTTATTTATACTTCCAAATATTGCTTTCTAGGCAATCTGATGAAGTATCAAAACCTTTAGCCTAGTAGTTAAACATTTTCACAAGTAAATCTCTTGTAAGCTGCTTCATGAAATGACTACGATATTGCAATAGTAATTAACTATGTGCCAGGCACTATTCTAATTTTATAGTTTAATTTAATTGTCATAATAATAGCTCCACAAGGTAAGCACTATTGTCATCACTGTGCAAAGGAGAAAACTGAAGTTAAATAACCTGCTCAATGCCATCATTATGATCAGAGTGAAGACTGGAATCTAGGCCACTTGAGTCAAGTCTGAATTGTTATCTGCATTAAGATGCCTCCCACCTTAGGTTGTTTGACTCTGAATGCTTATTTGTTCGGGTGCACTCCATTTAACATGCACTCCTTGCCCATTTCATCCCCTATTCATGCATGTCTGTCCTTAAAGACCAACTTCAGGAATCTTTCTAAAGTCTGATCCTGTTACTTTTGCCCACAGTATTCGCCTTCCTCCGTAACGTTTTACTTCCTGCCTATAATAGCCTCTTGTGATAACTCTAATGCTGTCTTTTATTATCATGCAATTACAGTGGGCCATTGGTGTCCACTGTTTTACATGCAGGAATTCAACCTAAGGAGGGTCCTATGCTATGCTTAGGCTCAGCGAGGGTTGAATCTGCCCATTTGGAATCCCAGCAGGGCCAACAATGGGACTTGAGAATCCACGGATTGTAGTATCCGGAGCAGGTCCTGGAATCAACCCACTTCAGCCATGATACAGAAAGATGACTGTGTGCTTCTTGCGTCTCTTACTGTCACATAAGGATAGAATGTACGTTTTATCACCAAAGTGCCAAGCACAGAGTTTTAGACATAAGGGGTCTTCAATAAAAAATGTTATGAATGCATGAATTCACATGGATTAAAACAGGTTATAAAATCTACACAAAATATTTGAACACTATACTCTGTCTTTTGTTGTAAATAGAAAATAAATAACTAGATAAAGTATATAAAAGCCTTAATATACATTTGAGAATTCAGCGCTGTTCTCTACCAAAGATTTACAAAGATAATTACCAAAAAACACTATTTTCTAATGCTGGATTGATTTAGGAATCATAAATGTCAGCCCGTTATTTTGGAGAGCAACAAATAATCACACATTTACAGACAGTAACTTTCAATTGACACTGATTATTTTCCTTCCTGATGTACTATGAATATTGAATTTTTCTGAGGAACCCCACCTGCTACTCTCCTGAGAATGGTCGATGGAAATTCACAAATAAAGTGTCTTATTTAATATTGTTAGAATTTCGTTACAAATGTATATCAATAAATTTTTTAAACAATATATTCTTGATCAAAAGAACAGCAGTGAACAATTTAAAAGGGCTTACTTATACAGGCATACTTCAGTGATACTGCAGATTCGGTTTCAGACCACGGCTTTAAAGTGAGTATTGCAGTAAACTGAGTCAAGTGGATTTTTTGGTTTCCCAGTGCTTATAAAAGTTGTGTTTGCTCTGTACTGTGGTCTATTAAGTATGCAATAGCATTATATCTAAAACATAATGTGTATACCCTTAATTTAAAAATACTTGATTGCTAAAAAATATTAACCATCATCTGAGCCTTCAGTGAACTGTAATCGTTCTGCAGTAGTAGCGTCAAAGGTCACTGGTCACACATCATCATAATAAATATGATAATAATGGAAAAGTTTGAAATATTTTGAGAATTACCAAAATTTGACACACAGACATGAAGTGAGCAAATGCAGTTGGCCAAATGGCACTGATAGACTTTCTAAATGCAGGGCTGCCACAAACCTTCAATCTGTTTTTAACATTTACATTCAATTGCCTTCCATAATCATTTTTTATTACACATTCTATTTTTAGCTTATAGTTTTCTTATACTCATTCTGCAAATTTCCTGTCCTCTTTCCCCTTAAATAATTACTAGGCCTTTCATATTTTTTTTTCTTTTGCTCCCCGTGGAATTTCTTTCATTAAAACTACTGGATTGACATTGTGAGTGAGACATACTTCTAATTTTTCCTCCCTGTGCCCAGCAGTCTGAGACTATTCAAATTGTGATAACACCAGTTGCACCGAAAGAGATACATTTAGGCCTAATTAACTTTTGTTCATTAAAAATGACCTTGTTACAGTGAAGCGGGCATTAGGCGGTCTCAGCCCTCCCAGAGAGGCATTTAGAAATACAGCAAAAGAGGAAAGGATCTTTCAGACGCCTCTGAGTCTTCCAGTCACATGACTTAGATAACACTAGCTGCTGGTGGTGGTATTAACATCATCATCTCTAGTAAGATGATTCATTTGCCCAATGATGCAAGTAGCTGCTTTCCCCCAGTGAGCACTTTAATATTAGCAGAGGTAGTCACTATCCTGTGATGTCAATGTCTTTACTCCTTCTTGTGACAAATGCGTGCATGGACAGGATATGTGGAAATCACAAATGTCCATGATAATATGATATACTGAATGATACTATATTGAGTTACAGTATGTTCTCCTTTCTAAAGAGAAAGAAAAATTTTGCAGGTAATAAATTAATTGTGTTAATTTGTTTTCTTATGTTTCCATAGGTCAAATATATCAGCTGTTTTAAGTTTTTTGTTTTACTTATATTGTAACTCTATCAAGAGAAGTATGGCTATAGCAGGATTGGTAAAATCTATTCAAAATACTTTAACTCATCACAAATTAGAGCTCTGTTAATCTATAAAAGGTTACTTTACAAAGACAATGTGTATTCCTTGCAGACTCTTCTCAATAGTGCAAATTAGAAATATCAATGTAAAAGGTAGAATAAGAATGCATATCTTCTGCAGTACTGTGGATTTGAATTTAAATTTCAAGGTGATATTTGCTGATATGGATGAATAAAGTTATAGGTAAAATAATTCCAATTAAGAGGAAGATTTTCTCACTATAGTGGAAGAAATATGCTGTGTAACTGAGTGGGTCTCACAAATGATTATAATAATTTGCTTGGTCACCTTGGGTAAATCATTCTACTTCGCTGGGTCTCAGTTCCCATCTTCATTTAAAAAAAGGAATTAAACTAGAATCAATGTTCTTAAACTTGAATGCATGTTAAAATAAACCTGGGAGCTTTTTTAAAAAAAAATTCATGCCCAAGTTCAATGACCAGAATTTGTCTGGGGTGGGTTTGGGCATCAGTATACTTTAAAGTCCCCAGAAATTTGATAAAACTAGATTAGATGATCTTTAATGTTTCTCGTAGTTCAAAGAAGTCTTAAAAGAGACTAATAAACTAGATGTTGATATGACAAAGCCTTTAGAAACCAGTGAACCTAAAACACACCCTTCTGGAAAACTAGAAATGCATGTGCTATAGAAAATGATAATTTCTATTCATTTCTTACTATTATGCACCACTGCCTGTGAGCATCAGCATGTGTTTCTAGGAATAGATTCTGCCTGGAGTTTTTAATGACTGAAGCATCCCACACTTGCCATTCATCAGAAACACATGCCCTGTGGGTTATCACTGTACAGTCTGCCTTCTTCTGAGAAGTAATAGCAATTCACTAAAGCTGTACACTGAGTGCTACAGAATATAAGCTTATTGCTCCAATTACTCTTCAATTCTTGGAAGGGAACAAGTGAGAATAAAATCTAGCCTTAGTTTCTGTTACAAAGACATTTCTCTTCCAAACAAAGTTATATAGTTTAGAAAATGAAGCCAAGAATTTACAAGAATCTACAAGATTCAGCTTTTTCCAATGCATGTATTTAGCTATAAAGAATAGAGCAATACTAAATTTAATATGGTTGTAACTCAATAAAGTATAGAGTTAAAATAAGGAAAACAATCTTCTTGACAAGTGTGAAAGAATTCAACACATCTTCTTTATAAGTTTTAGCTAAGCCTTCCATAAGTATCAATATTTTTCTTATTTAGAGGGCAAGAGGTAATTTAAATATATTATATGTGATAAGATGATCAATGTTATGTTCTGATAATTATATATGCTTATATAGTATATAAAATCAAGTTATTTTTCTAATTTTAATAAATGGACTTGTTACCCATTATAAATTATAATCTATTTATATATTAATAATTTGTCAATCAGCTATTACTGAAAACAGCCTGAACTCCAAGTGGCTCCTACAAATAATTTAATTCTCATTCATATATGTGTGGGTCAACTCTGGATCTGCTGAGCTCAACTCAGAGCAGCAGCTTGACTCTAAGCTGTGGGTTGGGTTCAAGTCTACTCCATATGTATCTACATTCTGGGATCATGATTACCTGGGGTATGTTTTCTCATGGCAGACGATTGAGTGCAAAAGAGTGGGCTGAGACTTAATGACTCTCAAGGTCTCATCTTGGAATCAGCATGATGTTACATCCATCCAGATCTTCTTAGCCATAGCTGGTCTTATGACAAAGGGTAGATTAACAGTTTGCAAATGATACTTTATTCTACTCGATTAGTTTATTCACCCATTTAGTCAACTATCCATTCAATCGTACCATTAACAAATAGATGTGTACTGAGAGCTATGATATGGTCGGTACCATATAAAGCACTAAAGATACAATAGTGAGAAAAACAATCATGGTATCTTTCTTCATAGAGTCCAAAGCCAAGTGGACCAATGAATGGCACAAATCAAGCAACTGCACAAGCACATCTATAAATAAATAATTCAAAAAAATAAAACTAAGGGAAAATACTAGGTTCTATATATTATGTGATGTAATAATACTAGAATTCAAGAAATTATCATGCAGGAAACAATAAATGAACTGAGAACTATGTATTATGCTATCTAGTCAAAAATGGGGCAGAGAGAAGAGTATTTGAGGCAAAAGAGTATGAGCAAATGTTTTGTAATGACAGACATCTTGTTTGTTTGAAGGAAATTTTAAAGAGAGATGAGAGAGATGAAAGAGAATGGCTTGGGCTAGAACTGTAATGAGAAGTGGGGTCTACTATTGTCAGCCTCATAGACCATGGTAAAATTTTTCAATATTTACCTAAGAGCAACAGGAAGCTGCTAGGTGCTTCTGAGCAAAAAGTCTGATGTGAAATATTTCTATTTCTATTTCTATTTAAAACCACCACTTTGGATTCATTAAAGATATTAGAAGGAGATAAGAGTGGACACGGAGTTTGTTCCCCCAAGACACATTTTAACCAGTTCTAGTTTGATGCTATAGAGACAGATGCATTGGAGAGAGATTTTGAAGGTAAAACTCGAAGTACACAGTGAAAATTTAGTTGCAGAATACGAAGGAGAGTGAGGTTCAAGGCTCACTCCTACAACTCAGGTTTATTCAACTGAATACATGGTCCACTCTTAGAAGATTGTTCTCTTGACTCATTTTTCTCTTTCTCTTCTCCAATTATTTTAGGTCTGTCACCACTTGTCTGTGAAACTGCATATTGTTATGTTACTGTGAGGTATTATTTGTGTATGCACATCAGAAATAAACTAAAATGTTGTTTGAGCAGAAACATAAATCCATCTTAAAATATGACATACGATCATTAAAGTAATTTCAAGGTAAGGAGCAAATCTTACCATAAATCAAAAACTTCTGCTACGATTCTTAAAGTAATCACATATATAATTAGCTAAAAATACTGCAAATGATAAAAAGAATCAATCTGTATGAATCATTTGATGCTGCTCATATTAAATTATAGTTGAATCATGGCTATTTTTGAGGAAACATATGGACAGTCATTAATCCTCAATTTTATGTCACAATACTAGTTATAATGGAATAATGTTATTTTCCACTTCATGCTAGTCACTGCTGGAGCAAAGGATTACATATTTACTTCCTCACATACATCATTTCTCTTCCCTGAAATATACAACTATCCAAGTATATGGGGAAAAGCTATTCATTATTTATTTGGATAGTTATCCACATCAGTCACTCTCCTAAAACTCTTTTCCCTCTGTCATTTTTAGAGCTAAAATAACTTATCTGAGAATAATTTAAACTTGATGGTATTATTATATTACAGAGAGGATAATTAGTAAATTATAACTATAATAATGACCTTGCTAATGTCTGTCATCAATCTGATGGTCTAGCAATACACATAAATTATTAGATTGGCAAAATTAATGTGTTATCTTGAGTCCAAATTTATTTTGCAGTATGAATTGAGTTTCTAATATATGTCATGGCTTGTGCTGGCCCTGATCATACATTAGCCCCATCCTCAGGCCTGTAATATCCAACACATACAAAAGTGTAAATACTTTTCATGTGTGTCAGATAGATTTCATCCTTAAATCCAAAAGATTAGGGTTACAAATATTGATTGATTCTACCCAGGACTATAGAGCTGAATTATGTCCTGTTGACTATTATTCTTTTATTTATGAGAATGTTTAAACAGTAAATCATAATTTGAGAATAATAAGTCAGATTTTAAAAAAAAGATGAGAGATTCTCTGAGCTAAGCAATAAAGAATGAAAACTTTGGAGGTAAATTCAAAACCCGAAGAATGAGATTGAAATCTAACTAGACTGTGATACTAGTTTTGTGACTTCATAGATCTCTTCATTCCTCTAACCTTTATTTTAAAATAATAATTGAGTCAAAGCTGACTGTCAGCCGAGGGAGGCTGACATGGGGTTCTAGGAGGTGAGTGGCCCAAACGAAAAAATGCAGGAGGAGTTGCCATACCGCCAGACAGACTTCAGCGGGAGACACCACGGGGTTAACAACACTTTCTTGCCACAGGGAGGTGAGCGCCTATGATGCACCTGTCCTGCTTTTATCTGTTTTCTGTCAGCACATGCGTGGTCTGAGTTTCTTTGTTCATTAGGCTTACAGAATATCTCTAGCACATGTGTACTTCTATTTCCTTTGTTCTAAATCTTATATAATTGACGCATATGTGGAGCAGTTATTTACTGCGTACTACAAACATGCTCTGTAGTCGTGGCGTTGGGTCCCACGGCCTTAACTCATCTCAAGGCCGGCTCACACTGACATTTTTGAGTGCTCATATACATTAGGCTATGAACTAGGGCTTTAAATAAATTGTCTCATTACTGAAAAATCTACATTATAGTCTGAACTATTATTTTCCTTCACATTTTTCAGAAGAGGAAGCAGACTTAAAATTCACAAATTTAGTAGGGAGCAGAAATAAAAATTTAACTCATTCTAAATGCAGACCCCATGATCTAAACACTGTAACAAGAGAAGAGTGTAAGATATTCATCTCAGAGGGCTCTTTGAAGCTTTCAAGAGGTTGAATAAAAAGCAGGTAGGTCTCAATTGAGGGGCAGAACACACAGGTATTTGCTCTTCCTTCTGTTAAGAGTACAATAAGGACGTCCCTGAGACCAGCCCTTTCTAAACTGGAAAGAGTAAATTTATGTGTTAGCCATTGATCTAAGACTAAAATGTCAAACAAAAGGTTCTTCAATTATTTTTTTTCTCCTGGTACAAATTCTGACAGAGGAGACTCACATGCATAGCCCACTTGCATCAGCTATCACTGCACGGTAGGGGTTAAGAAATGGGTCAGTATGAGAAAGAAGTTGTTCTGTAGGAAGATGAAATCCAGCTGACCTCTGTTCAGGGGAAGTAAGCTGTTCCCTTGACTGAGGAGTCAGCGTCTTCAGCTGTCATGTTGGCTTGTACTTGGTGACCTACATAAAATCCTCCTGTCTTTTGATGATCTCTCCCAAATCCGCCAAGTTGCATCCTTCTGTTTTGACACTGGATTTCCATCGTGGCCATGGCCCACCATCTTCTCCATCCCAGTGACATCCCCTTCGACTATCCTTTACTCTTACACGAGTCACTGGTGTTTTCTTTCTCTTCCTCTCCATACCCTTTCTAAAGTTTTCTGCGGGATCAATTTGATAATCACATCACCCCGTGCTATTTTAACATTAGGAGCCTGCTTATAATTTTTTTATATAGTAGTCGTGCCTTTTCCTCTGCATTTCTGCTACAGTAACTCTAGATGTTTTCAAGTTACTTCATTCCCTTCGAATGAAAAAGGAAAGAAAAGGGTGCAGAGAAGTTACAATAATTAGTATTTTAAGATCTTTTTAAAGTAACGTAACAAAATCTATGGTTTAACTCTTTCTCATACATTTTTCTCACGTTCCTGGTGATCTGCTGATCACATTTTAGCATGTTCTGCATGCAGATAAGCCAGAAGATGTGTACACTGATTCTTCAGACTTGCTACTCTTCCTGCCCACTGTTTCTTCTTGTCCCGTTGTCTCAGTCACTCGGTCTTGAAAACTGATAGTGATACCCTCCATTCTCATTGACCTCATAATTAGTTGGCTAAACTTTCAGTGATACCTTAATTCTTTAATCAATTTACATCCTTTCCCCACTCATCTCTTTATTGGATTAATTGTTGTTATTGGAATAATATGTCCCTTTTTAAAATATTATCATAGGCACGCAGGCACATAATAAAAATGTAAAATAGTTCAGAGGTGCTTGTGATAAACTGAGATTACTATATTTTCCATACCCTGTTCCCAGTCCAATTTCTCAAACTCAGCTGTATTTATTTGGACATACCTCCTTATTTGGAAATTACATACTTAAATAATCTTTACTAATTTATCAATTTAACTCATTATCTCTTGATGCTCTTCCAGGAAAGATGACGATTTAGTTCACAGGTATTCAACTTCATCACTTTTCTTCCCCTCAAATAAAGAAAATTATTATTTTAATCCTTTTATTGAGGGTAATTTCCCATTTAAAATATACATTGAATTTGAGGAAGAATTTCACTTGTGCCTCCTGTTTTAACATCCTTTTGCCTTCTCTCCCACCCTAGTAGCTTCCTTTATTTTTAATACTTCTCTTTATTGCTTTTCTTTTCATCAGTACTAGTTCCCACACACTTTTTTCTTTTGCTGAAGTTTGTCCAAATATCTCTTAATCATTGAAGTTTTCCTCTCATTCTTTTTTGCTGTTATAAGATTTTCTTTGATATTGTTTTATTGGTGCTTTGGAAAATAGCAGGGCAGAAGCTTGAAATCAGTCAGCTATCTTGAAAGATAAGCAGTTGTAATAAACTCTCCAACGTACTTTTTGTTCATAAAGCATTCTGTCATCCCCTGGTTTTCCATTGACTGCAACTACTGAAAATCAGATCCCCAGGAAAGCTGACTCTGAGATGTGGATGTGCATTAAGTTTATTACGGAGCATGCGCCCAGATAAGCACCTGTGGGAGAAGGGAAATGATCAGGACTGGGCAGGTAAGTTAGGTTGCGTTGCTTTCGCAACAGCTAAGTTGACTCACCAGCGTTATCCTGAACTGTGGTAAAGCGGCCAAATCTTTACAGTCAACGCAACCGGTCATCGGATGACGGCTGCCCCTGGGAAGGAGCGTGATGGATGAGTGCCATCTGCCACCAGCACCCCCAGTAGATGGAAGCTTAATTCTCATTCTTAACGGTGAGTCTGAACTGCTCAGCACGATTTCAACCACAACCACAAAATCTAAAATCTCGGCCTGGAATTGAAAACTGTCCAGTTTATCCTTAACTTGTTTATATACTTTTATTTCCCACAACTGCCCAGTATGAATCCAAGAATTCTGGTAGAATTAAGTACTCTCTGTTGTTTCATAATCCTCTCTTTTCCTGCCTTTGACACCTTCTGAGCTCAGCGTGGCCACCACGCTCGTTATACATAAAGCTCTTTCTGATCAGACAAGTTGAAAGGACCATTCCTGCTTCTGAATGCTTTTAGAATATTGTAACATAGACAAATGTATTTATGGCATTGCCCTGAATTATAATCATTAGAGTATGAATCTTACCTCATCATGAGATTGTAACTTAAGATGCTCCATAATGGTCATTAAAATAGTTATTAAATCACTATTAAAATTAAAATGAGGAACTGTTAAAAGCAGAGTTAAAAACTGAATTATGCAAACAAGGAGATCAGATTTGAGCTGGGGTTTCAAATCTTAGTGAGTAAACATGACTTTCTTTGTTTCCTGGGAATTCTCAGGTTATATGAAGGCTTGTTACTTTGTGGTTTACTGGTTATGAAGCTCAGGTCACTTGTTCCAATATTTAATTGCTGTGTGACCTTGGATGTATTACCTTTCTGAACATTAGTTTCCCAGTCTTGAAAACATAATAGTCACAGGTATGTAAGACATTAAATGTGATAACTTTTAAAGGCATCACTTTCTGACAGTTACTGGTGGAATTCTGCATTAACAATGCATCGTCAAGATTATTAAATAAATCATGAATGCTTTCAAAACTGCATTTTGTTCAAATTTGGTCGTTTATTGAGAATATTTATAACTACTTCAGTAATTTAATATGTGCCACTTTTTTATTGCAGTAAGAACACAATATGAGACTGACCTTCTTAACAAATTTTTGAGAGTTTGAAAGTGTTTGAAAAGGATTGACATTAATTTCTCTTTAAATATTTGGTAGGATTCACCAGTGAAGTCTTCTGGTTATGAGCTATTTTGTTTTTGTTAGAAAGTTTTTGATTACTGATTCAATCTCCTTATTAGTTATACGTCTGTTCAGATTTTCTATTTCTTAATGATTTAGTCTAGATAGATTGTATGTTTCTAGGAATGTATTCCTTTATTTTTGTGTCATCAGTTGAATATCTTCCATTTTTGAAATTTTTATTTGAATCCTCTCCTTTTCTCTTGTGTAATCTAGGTAAAGGTTGCTAGTTTTACCTTTTCAAATATCCAGTTCTTAATTTTATTGATTTTTTTCTATTTTATTTTTTATTTCTCCTCCAATATTTCTTTCCTTCCATCTGCTAACTTTGAATTTAGTTGATTCTTCCCTTTTAGCCCTCTGAAATATAAATTTAGGTTTTTTATTTGAGATATTTCTTCTTCTCAAATGTAAGCATTTATTGCTATGATCTTCCCTCTTGGTACATTTTTTGCTGTGTCCCAAATGTTTTGGTATGTCGTGTTTTGGTTTTCATTTGCCTTAATATAGTTTCTAATTTTTCTTTGGATTTTTATTTTACTTATTACTTTTTCAAGAATGTGTTGTTCAATTTCCACATATTTGTGAATTTTTCCAGTTTTCCTGCTGTTACTGATTTCAAGGTTCATTTTATTGTATTTCAAGAAAATATTTGATATGATATTAATCTTCTTAAAGTTAAGACTAGTTTTAGGACCTAACGTGTGTTCTATTCTAGGGAATGTTTTATGTGCACTTGAAAACAATGTTTATTCTCCTGCTAGTGGGTGGAATGTGTCTCTTAAGTCTTGGTCTACTGTGTTTTTCAAGTCCACTGTTTCCTTGTTGACTTTTTGGCTGAATAGTCTCTCTATTATCGAAAGTGTGGTTTAAAGTGACCCTATTATGATTGTATTGGTATCTATTTCTCCCTTCAGTTCTGTCATGTTTGCTTTATATTTTTAGGTGCTCTGATGTTGTATGCATGCTTACTTATAACTGCTGTATTTTCTTAATGAATTGGCCTTTCTGTCATTATATAATTACAATCTTTGGTGATAATTTTTAACTTAAGGCATATTTTGTCTGATATATGTGTATCCACTACTGCTCTTTTTTATTACCATTTGCATGGAATGCCTTTTCGTATTTCTTCACTTTCAGCCTATGTGTGTCCTTATCCAAAGTGATTCAATATCATATAGTTGGGTCTTGTTTTTTCAACCCATTCAGCCAATCTGTGTCCTTTGAATTTAATCTACTTGCATTTAGAATAATTACTGATAGGTAAGGACTCACTATTGCCATTTTATTACTTTCTGTCTATCTCAGAGTCCTTGTATTTGTCTTTTCCTCTCTTGCTGTCTTTCTTTGTAAGTTCTTGATTTTTTATTTTTCTTGGAGAGATAATGTTATGCTTTGATTCCTTTCTCATTTCTTTTGTGTATCTTCTGTAAGTTGTGTGTATGTGTGTGGTTACCATGAGGCTTACAAAAGACATCTTAGAGATATAAAGTCTATTTTAAGCTGATTACAACTTAACTTCAATCAAATACAAAAACTACACTTTACTTCTCTTCTTTACACACGTTTTATATTATTAATATCAAAGTCACATATTTTATATTGTATATTGATGAACATTTCGTAATTATAACAATGCTTTTGTGTTTTAACTTTCGTAGCACAATTAAAACCACCATTACATTATTACAGTGGTCTGTATTTGTCTATATATTTTCCATTACCAGAGAGTGTGATACTTTCTTGTTACTGTTTACTTGCTCTTGCTCCTGTGACACCCTAAGGATTTCTTCACTTTTTCATCCGTTTTTTTCTTTCTGCTCCTCTGACTGGATGACAAATGACCTGTCTTTGTATTCACTCATTCTTTCTTCTGCTTGATTACGTCCAATGCTGAACTCCTCTAGTGAGCTTTTCAGTTCAGTTACTGTAGTCTTCAGATCTAGAATTACTATTTAGTGCTTTTTCATATAGCATTTATTTCTTCTGCTAACCTTCTCATCCTGTTTGTGTATTGTTTTCCATCTGTTTTTTCTTGTAACTCACTGAGCTTCTTTAAGGTGATTATATTGAATTTTTAAAATATAACTTATAGATCTCCATTTTTTTAGGCTTGGTCACTGGAGATTTATTTTGATTATTTTAATGGGTCATTTTGTTGTCCTAATTCTTTGTGTTCTTTGTAGATTTCCATCAGTATTTGTGTATTTGAAGGTACCACTCTTCTAGTCTTTATAGAATGGCTTCATGAGGGAATGGCCTTTACCAATCAGCCCAGCTGGAGTTTTAGGGGACCTCTCAAGCCTCCTCTGTGGATATATCTTTTCTGGATTTTTGCATTTTTATTACTAATTAGACAGAATTTTTTTCAAGAGCCTGTAATCACTTGCACCCTCAGGTTTCTGACCGTTTCACTACAGGCGTGGCTGTTGGAGAAGACTCTATTCCAGTGTAAGGGAGCAGCCTTGGGTTCTGTGCCTTCTGCTACTCTCACAGGGCTGAGCCAGCTGCAGCTAGCTGCCTTCTGCTTTCCTGTGTTCTCAGCTGTCCCCAGACATCCATACTATGCCAGTTCTGTCAACTCTCTCGGTGAGGCTAAGCAAAAATTGTTTTTTCAGGCAGTCCTGGGACACAGGAGCCACTCCCTACACCTTTTTCCCTCCAGGGAGAAGTCACTGACAGTGATGATTTCTCTTGGTTTTGAGTTGAGCCAGCTTGGGGTAGGGACTGAACTGATGCCGGTAAAGTGACGCTGCTTTTCTTACCTTTTAAATGAGACTGGTCACAGTCAGCGTTGTGCTCATCTGGGCTATTACAACCTCTTCACTGGAATCTGAATTTCTCCTAAAGCTGTTTTGGTCTGTATGTGGTTAACTCAGTTCTTCCGTGGGAAAGATAGGGCTAAGACGTAACTATTTCACAATATTGTTGTCATTACTCATTGCATAATAAATACCTTTGAGTCATTATCTTCATTTTCTACATTTAGGGTAATTTATGAAAATAATCTTAAGAGGAAAATGTAGCAAATAACTTACATCCCTCTTACCATTCCAGTCCATAGTAGTCGCCGAGTACAGCAGGAAGAAAAAGATCATAGCAAATTAGCAACATCTGCCGTGATCATGGACTAAGGGCAGAGTAACACATACATCTTTTTGCTATTTTCCTGAAGAAATGCTACCTATAAATGTGTCTTGCTAAAACGATAATGATTACAACAATAGTATTATGATAGTAATATCTTGCTGACAGTGAGTGCTTTCTGTGTGATAAGGTTTGGATAAGCAAAGTGATAAGGACTAAGCTAAGTTCTTTATATGTGGGGGCTGACACATTTACTTCTCATGATGAGTCGGGAACTATTGTACCCATTTACCCTTGGGATTTATAAAGTTGAGAAAGATTAAATAAGAACAAAGTCACAAAACTAGCAACGTTCAAATCCAAGTTTGTTTTTGTAATATGCACCATTTCATCTACCGGATAACAGCATATACCTAAGTGGTGTTTTAAGGTTTTTAAAGTACTTTTTCCATAATCCACCTCATTTATCATGTGAGAGACCATAATGGGGTTGTGGTTGACAGGACAGATGATAACACTCATCTGACTTGTCAAAGAAGATCAGAGGCTTTCCTTCAATTGATATGCATACTGCCTGAGCCAGAAGCAAGTTGATATAATGGAGTCAGAAGTCAGACACATTATTAACTTACTCATTCACTCACCTTCCATGCAAATATGCCTTGAATGTCTTTTGTGTCACAGGCACTAAGCTTTAATTCTCCTCTGCCTCTGTTTTAGTGTAGGATGTTTAGTACTTTAGTACTTCATGATTTTATAAGAGCACGGGATACCTATTTAAACAGTTCCAGTTACAGATTTTAACTAACACATGATTTGATTATTAGAAAATTATCCCTTATACATAGTTGCCATTAACCTCCTAATAATCTTTTAATTTTAAAATCGTGGCCTAAAATCCCCACACTATTTATTTAGTTCTCATTCTTTGCTAGATAATAATCAAAGCACTTTTAGATATAAGAACATATTTAATCCTCATAGTAACTCAATAATGTCGTTACTCTCATTGTCATTTTTTTTTTCTTTTTGCAGCATTACAGCCGAAGCACAGAGAAGTTAAGTGACTTTCCCAAGATTACACACTTTAAAAGTGGTAGTTTTTATTCTAACCCAGAGATTCTGTTTCCAAAGCATACTTGTAGCCACAATTTATGATGCATCATAATGTTGTTCTGAGGGT
This sequence comes from Camelus dromedarius, assembly GCF_036321535.1. Classification (NCBI taxonomy): domain Eukaryota; kingdom Metazoa; phylum Chordata; class Mammalia; order Artiodactyla; family Camelidae; genus Camelus; species Camelus dromedarius. The sequence continues at coordinate 15,327,200 of NC_087438.1, forward strand.
CATATTAAACTGGATAATAAATGCAACATACCTAATAAAAAGTCTTAGACATAGTATATATTCAATAAATGTAAATATCCTTCCCTTGTGAGCCTAGATTTTATTACTGCAAAGCTGTGCTACTTTTAGTATGGGGCTCTGCCTCTATAAATAGTGACAGAAAGGAATGCTGTGTCAGAGGGATTCTAAACAAAGGATCATGTAATTTATATCCCAAAAATAGTCAGGGAGAGAATGTGACTTCCTGTAAGAAAACAATTCCCCTATAGCCTTTTTTTCCCCTCTCCTGTCTGCATTTTTATACTATCAGGCTTGTGTTCATACAAAATTTCAAATCTAGATAGTTAACGAAGCAATAAATTATTTAGCTGAAAAGAAAAAGCAATATATTCCCATTCTACACTGAAGCATCTTTGAAATGAGGTAAATTTGATAGAGAATTTAAGTCTTTTCACTTATGGTTAATTGCCTACTTATTCAGAACGTATTTGAATTCAGGATACAAAAACATGTAACATATTACTATAGTTTTCATTCTTTGAAGATCAGGGTAATTCACATTTTCCTTCTTGTATATTTATTTTTGGAATTATTTATGGTGGTTGTACACTTCTTTCACTGCTGTCTGCCAAAGACCTGTTTCCTTAGGAAAAGGGACGCTGACAATTGCAACATAATTCCAAGAGCTCTAAAATATTCTCAGACTGCTCCAAGATGTAAATCCCTTTAGTAGCCCAGTGGAGACCAGATCACTTCAATAAAGTCAGCAAGAAGCAATGCTTCTTTTCCCACTGTGTTCTTTAGCTATGTAACAAGTTGAAAGAGGCCATGTCATCCATGAAAATGGAATCAGAGCCTACTTAATTCTTCTAAAACATGTTTTGAAAGAACCATAATGTTTCACTTCTCTGATTTTCTCTACCAAAGAATAAATTACAAATACTGTTCTGCTCCATACAAGCTAAAAGCTCCCCCTACTGTTGAAGAAACTATTAAGAATGTATCCTCCAATTTCAGCTTCTTGATCAAATCCAACAAGGAAGACTTTGTCCCACTGGTAGGACTAAAATGGGGGGGAAAATAAAGAGGGGGTTCAACCTGCCATAGTCATTCAAGGATTACTTTAATTGAATATGAGAAAGGTGCTCTAATATTTTGTTCCCTCAGTCTGCATTTTTTCACCATGCTAAATAGGATCCCAGAATTGAAAGATACCCCATTTTTAATCATGTATCTCTGCAATGAAAGTCATTTCCTCTGCTGCTCAAAACACACAAAAACTTATCTGTTCTAAATGCTAGAGGAAAAAGCATATTTTGGATATAATGAATATATATACACATAAATAACGACACAATATAGAACTTAAAGGTCAGGTTTTGAGGACAAATAGTGGAATCATTTAAGGATTTATGGGATGGCCTTGTTTCTTACGCTGGATTCCTTCAGAAGTAGACCCAGGGACAATGATTTGGAGTGCAAGTGATTTATTTGAAAAGAATCAGGAAGCAATATATGAGAATGGAAAAGGAGATGAGATAGATAAAAGCCAAGAAAAGGTGCTTTATTAAACAGGTTATTGCTGTTGATGAGTGAGACTTTTCATGCTGTCAAGTTCAGAGAGATACAGCACACACCTCAGGGTTACAGTCTTGGGGGCAAGAAAGCCAACTCTCCGTCTGCCATGGACTGATATTTCCTACATGACTCAGGCCGTTAATTCTAGGACCCTCCAAGCTTACCTGGAACAGGTGACCCACCTGCTCAAGCCCAGCAATAAAGCCATCAGAGAGCCACAGGTGTCTGCAGGAAGTGGCTTTGTGGTACCTAGATTTGAGTTTGATTTGAGTTTTACTTCGATTAGAAAGATACATAAAAATTATTGAAAAGCCTTTTTATTCCTTCTATACAGAATCATACTGATCATGGCAACTTGAGATTTCATTTTTTTTAGCTTTTAAGAGTTTGTTCACCCAAAATTGGAGGTTCTCAGTCCTTTTGCACCAGGGCAGTGAGACTTCTCAGGAAGCCTTGTGGATTGTGGGTTGGGACACATGGGGGCTCAGTAAAGCAAAGGGCATCATGAATACTACATAGAGACACCAGCCAAAGAGCTATTTTTGTTGTTCTCATGCAGTTGTCGTCTTGTTTTTTTGATCTGGAGGTTAATTGTTCATATATTTCTGGCCATTGCTGAACTGAAGAGACTAACCCTGCTGACATTGTAGCCAGATAAATGTCTCCAACAAAGGTAAAATTATCACTTGAACTTGTCTGCAGGTGCTAACAATGCTTCACTGTATTTGAAATTAAAAAAAAAAGCCCCTATAAACTTAGCATAACTGCTTCTCAGTGACTTCAAAATTTCTCTTAAGGAAGAGTTTGACAGTGAATGTAAGAAGGGTGGCTGTCATCGTCCATTACGAATTTTAAGAAGTCATCTCTAGTTTATTCTAAATTCAATCTTCACTGCCTGTACTAGTGAATTTTCACATGGAATAGAAAGATTTTTATTGATAGCATCGGCTAGGGAACAAATAGCTCAGGCAAGCTGGTGACAGCAATTTTATTTTAAACTCTGTGTTTCATACCATAATAGACTATTTTAAATAGGATAAATAGTACATTTTTGTTCAGAACAAAAAAATATAAGTTACTATGTTACATGTTGTAGATATTCGAAAATATTTAGGAACTTCAGATATTCTTTATGCATCCTTGAATAAAATATTCTCATCCTAGAAATAAGACTCACTTGAGCTTTAGTGGGCCTGGGGTTGAGTTTAGTTCACCAGCTTAAAAATAATATGTTTAAAGGGGTGAATTATATAGGCGCTTGATTTGAAAAAAATACGTATTTTTTATCAAAATGATTCAATTTCCAATTCCAATTCTGATGAAGGGAGGGAAGTCAAAAGTCTCCAAACCACCAAGCAATTCTCTGACACCAGCTGAGTGTCCTGCAATTCAGCTTAATTCTGACACTATCTTCATGGAGATAGTGTCAGATTCCAGAGGTTAAGGACTCAGTGCCACAAAGACTGGCCCCTTCACATGCGTGAGATGCCAAAACTAGATTTTTACCTGTGCTTCTGACCAACTAGATATAGATCGAAGGTTCCAATGACCCAACCTTGGTTCAACTTGCTAAAGCAGCTCACAGTACTGAGGGAAACATTTTACTGACTAGATCGCTTTTTTTTTTTTTTTCAATGAAAGGATCAAATTCTAGAACAGTCAGATGGAAGAGAAGATTGAGGCAGGGTATGGGGAGAAGGCAAGGAGCCTCCATGTCCTCTTCCAACTCACTGCTCTCCCAAATCTCCACTTACTCATCCACCAGGAGGCTCTCCAAACCTTGTCCCTTTGGGTTTTTATGGAGGTTTCATTATGCATGCATGATTGATTAAACCACGGGCACTGGTGATTGGCTCCACCTTCAGCCTCTCTCCCCTCCCAGGAAGTCAGGGGAATGGGACTGAAAGTTCCAACTCTCTAATCACGTGTCTCCCAGTAGCTGGACCCCCATCCTTACATAAGATGACAAAGTCCTCCTCTCTCTGTAGTCCAGAGGAAAGCACAAATACAAAAGCCTTCTGCCTCATGTTCTGTTCTTTGAAGAATTTAGTAAATGAAAAAAGAGCATTGAAGAACTTTATGAACAATAGTTAACAAATATTGCCAATATTTTTCTTAACACATGTTAATATTTATGTGACCTAGTAATAAAGGGCAAAGGGAAAAAAGCACAAGCATTTGGGGGGTGGTGGAGTGAAAACAAGAGATTAAATTTTCCATCATGACTCTGCCCTGTACTAGCTGGATAATATTGGAAAAAAAATGAAACTTTTGAGTTACAGATCTCAGCTATGTAGAGTGGAACTGATATTCTGTATGTTGCATATATAGCTGATTATCCAACAGAAATTTGTGATTTTCCTTCCACAGTGTGTAGTTGTTAATGGGAATCAGCTGCTCACCAGGGCCTCTATTTCTTAGATCCAGATACAACCACAAGACTTGTTTCTCTCACTCCAAGTGAAGATGTGTGACACTTTTAGACTAGAGTTTACAGCAACAGGGCATCAGCACCATCTCCTTCACCTTCCGCTAGCTGGGTGCTGTGGACCAGTGAACAGCAGAGCAATAAAATAAAGGAGCCTGGGTGCCTGAGTCACCATGTGGAAAAGAGACTCACTCACCAAGATTACCTGCATAGAAGAATTACATGAGCTAGAAAATAACATGTCTATGTAACACTTCTGAAATTTGGGATTTCATTTATCCAGCTTCTCTAATAGATGGTAAGCTTAAATTTTCTTCATCTCAAGCACATTTCATACTTTATTTGGTAAAGTTCCTAAGAAGAAAGTTGGCTTGAAAATGTTATCATTATAAAATGACCTTGGTCAGGCTATTACACATGTGACATACCAGAATAGGCACTAGAATTTTTCCTAAGGTGATTGAGGTGGTGGTGTGTTACCAACCCTTTGGCATGAGAGAAGTGAGACATGTGGACCTCATCTGGGAAGGACACTGTCTCACTTCTGGGATACTGGCTTATTTCTAGCGATGCTAATCACCTTTGAATGACGAGCTAACTCTTTTCATCCTTATTCTACTCTGTCCAAATAACATTATGGTTGTAATTTGGCCTGTGCTTTAGAACTGCTTACTGTGTCTCTAAGTAGGATCAGCTAAGCAAGTTTTCAGGGTCCTCAGTGAGGGCTGCTAGTCAAGTACATATGCCAATACTAATGTCCACACTTACTGTTTGATGTCCATGATGTATTGATCATTAAATAATTTGAACATTAACAATGTTTTAAACAGTCTTATTTATCATTTTTAATTATATTTTTTTTGCACCAGGCTCTGTGAATCTGGTTAATATGAATCTGATTGGGAAAGAAGAATGCTCCACAGCAATCTTCTAAAAATGCAGGATAGATTTTGACCTAAGATAAAACCCCCAATGAGGCCTCTTGGTAAATTAACTATGGCAAGTAGTATACAACACCCAAAACACAAAATGAACTGGTACTGTAAATTCATTTACAACTTTGAACTATGTAATAGTAATAAGTGAATTAATTTAAATCTAAAATATATTCACTACTTAGAATTCTATAATTAGATAATTAGAAAATCCTAGAATTGCAAAATATCTTAGAGATCATATTCTAAATCCTTCAATTATTTTTATTTCCTCACATATATAACACTCTGTAAATACTCAAAGATCATGGTAAATTATCTGTTGGATATTTTTGTGGTTAATTTTTTGTACCCTATGCTTATTCAAAATACAATATTTGACTAATTGATACTTACTCCTTAATCCCTCAGGAATAAAACAGGCATAAAAATAATTATAATTGCTTAACACTTATCTTGATTTTATAATGGAAGATAGGCATAGAAATATATTGGAATAAATCAGTGTTCACCATATAAATGTATATATACATAGATCATTTCTATCCTATTTTCCTCAAATGTTCTTTACATATAATTTAATAAAACTTTATACCTATGATAGAGGCTTTAACAAAATGTTATATTAATTACTATTTTGAAAGTATTAATATTCTATGATGATTTGTCTCAGATGCCTCTTCTAAGGAGGCATTTATGCAGGTCAGCTTTTAGCTAATATAGCAAAAAATAATTTTCTGTATGAACGTTTGGAAAACAAATAAATACATTTTAATAAAATATCAAAGAGTGATAAATAATTTTTAAAAGTTTGGAAAAATTTGAAATTATTTTAAAAAGAGATAACAAATAAAATATTGTTTCTTGGTATTTTATTATTTATTATCTAGAATTGGAAAATAGCTATTTTTATTTTTGGTATTTTCTTCCACATTTATTGATTGAGGGCAAAATTAGCATATTCAATCATGGGTTTTTTTCCCTATATAATAGGGAAGTAAATCTCATTTTCTTTAGTATGGTTGCATATATTTGACATTCTACACATTTTATTCAGGTAAAAAATAATGGTTAACTCTGCTTCCCTTATCAATTTATTTTAAGAATCTTGAAATTATAAATTAGATCCAATTTAAATCCAAATCATAAAGTTATATAAGATGGTGTCATACAGTAAGAATAGGAAAGGTGGAAACAATTATTAGTAATATCATGCCATCCCACTGAAGCAAAGACTATGGAATTCAGACTAGACTCTTAGAATGTAAGACACTATAGAACAATTATATTGAAAATTTTTCAGATGTTCTACCACAATCTTTTATTTTTTAAAAATAATGTATAGGTTAAATAAGATTTCTTACTATTTTAGTAACAAAGTATATATGTCACAGGAAACCAATATGTAAGTTTTGGTTGAAATATTAACTTGAATGATATTAGATACCAGAAGGAGCAAAGAGACAGATTATCACAAAAAATGTTCAAATTAAGTAAGTTTTGTTTGGATGACTAATCCATAGCAGGAGTATAAAAAGCTCAAATTTTTGGAAATTAACAGAATCTTTATTTATGAAAATATTATTACTTTGGAGAAAGCAGTGTGTCTCACTATAGTACCCTACAGTCAGGGGATATAAAAAGGAAAAGTGAGAAGCTAAATTATAGCATCTAGTGTGAAATTGGAATTGGAATTGGAGGTACTAGTGTGAACTCATGGTTTTCAAAAGATAGACAGAAAAAAGATAAATATAAATCTGCATGTGTGTGTGTGTGTCTCCATGTTCTAGCTATGTCCTTTGAAAAAGGGAGAGCTGGGAATATAACTAGCACTGAGAACTTGGACTCTGATTACTTTCAAAACCAGGGGAAATCAAGACTCCTTAAGAACGGTTATATGTACTTATAATGATACAATAAATATATAAATAGGGAGAGGAAGAAGTCTTTCTTACAGTAAAAGGGCAAATCATAAATTTAAGTCAAATGTTGGAATTCAAAAATTGCTATATGGCAACTATGGTAACAATAATTAAATTAGGCACAAAATATAAATGTATTCATAAAGTGTGGATAAAAATTTCATGAAAAAGAAAATTGCATAATATCAGAATAGTTCCCCTTCTAAAAGCACTTATTAATCACAAAGGGGCAAACAGTTTACAGTGGAGTAAACAATAGAGGGGGGACACTACCAACTAAAGAATTAAAAAAAATCTTTCAACAATACTTGTTTTCCATTTTATTTATTATTTATAGAAGTTCTTAATATATTCTGCATTACCTTACATTATATTCTAAAATTTTAAACGTAACTTCAAATAAGTCAAATACACTAAATGTAAATGGCCTAAACACCACAAGTGATATAAATTCTCACATTGGATAGAAGCAAAACCCAACTACATGTTACCTATAATCAGCACACATTACATGTAAAGAAAGACAAGGGATATACAATGCTTTCAATAATCAAAATAAAACTGTTTATATCAGACAAAGCAGATTTCAGACAGAGATTATAATCATGAATAAAGATGATCATTCATGAAGAAGAAGTGGTCAGTTCATCAAAAATATATAACAATTTTAATTGGTTACACACCTTATAACAATACCTTAAAATATATGAACAAAATTGATAGAACTTCACAGAGAAATAGAGAAATCCATAATTATAGTACAAGATTTCAACACCCTTTTCTAAATACTTAATAAAACAATAGAACAGAAATTAAGTAAGAACATAGAAGAATTAAACAAAAGTATCAAACAACTTGACTTAATTGACTAACATAGAATACTCCAAAAATCCAATGTGATAATAATTCTCTCCAAATAATGGAAACAGTGACATGCATAGAATCAACTATATTCTGGGTCACATTGCAAGGCTCAGTTAATTCAACTAACACAATTTTTCTCTGACCACAATGCAATTATATTAGAAATAAACATCAGAAACGTATCTGGAAAACTTTCTAAATATTTGGAAACAAAGTTACATTATTCCATATAACCCATAGATCAAATAAAAGAATAGAAATTAGAAAATATTTTGAGCTTAATGAAAATGAAAATAAGCATATAGAAATGTGTTGGCTGCAAGTAAAATAGTACTTAGATATTTTTAGCACGGAACACCTATGATAGAAAAGAAGAAATATCTTTCAGTTTACACCATAATAAACAAAAACAGAAGAGCAAATAAAACCCAAAGTAAACAAAATAAGTGAAATAGCAAAGAAACTTGGGGAAAGAAAACAAGTAGAAAAAAGAAAATCAATAGAGAAGCCATAAATTGGTTCCCTGTGAAGATTAAAAAAAAAAAAAGGATAAATCCCTTGGCAGATTGATTAAGGAAAGAAAAAAAGCATGGGAAAAAAGGACAAATTGAAAATATATCAAGAATGAGAGAAGTGGTATCACTACAGATTCTACCAAAGATACTAAGGAAATAACATAAACACTTTAATGACAAAAAAATATACCTTTGAAAATGGACAAAGGAAAACTCAAAATTCACTCAAAACTAAAAAAAGCTCACTCAAGATGAAATAAATAATATAAATATTTGTATATCGATGAATGAAATATAAAGATTAAAGAAATGTTTTTAAAAAATCTTCCTACAAAGAGAACTTGTCCTAAAGAAATTATGATTTCTAAAAACTAAGAAAAAGTGAAAAAATAGGTTCAAGTTCATTTTTAACATTCAGATGATTACAAAATAAATACATGAACTACAGTACTCAGTACATTGGATTATATATAGCAGTGATAATAAATTATGTACATAGCATGGAAAAATACAGAGGAATCTCACAGGCATAATGTTGAGTAAAAGAAACCTGAGGCCCTCTACTTGACTTCTAAGTACATTAAATATACTAAGTACAAAAACAAGCACAGCTAATTTTACAAGTTGAAAGCCAAGATAATGGTTACCATGGTTAGGCTGGTAGTGACACTGAAGTGCTAGTAATGTTTATTTCTTTGTCAGAGTGCCCATTACTTAGATGTGTTCTTTTGTCAGCATTAATTTAATACTATACTTAAGACATACACATTTTCCTACATACATATTACATTTCATTTTCAAATATAATTATTATGTATTTATCAATAACACCTGACACATTGGGTAGATCAACAAACCAAATTTTTTTTCTGAGAATATTAAGGATTATAATTTTATAAAATATAAGCATATTCTTGGGTATATATTCCAAACAGGCAAAGACATTATGAAGTTTCATTTTTCTGACCATAAGTGTCACTTTCACATACGTTACAACAGATTAAATGATGCTCCTGTTGTTCCAAAAGTGCTTTTTCATAAAATTTCCACTAGCATGGCACCTTGATACTTTTGTCTTAGAAAAAAAGAGAGCTAACATAATCTGAAAAACATGGTAGAGATTACAATAACTAAATAAATGTAAATATATTTCTGATAGTCTTATGAAATTTGATTTATTATTGCTCTGATTAATACATATATGTAATCTTAGGGAAACGTTCATGATGCTAATTTCTTTTAAGTACAAAATACATGACTTGATTACCTCAAGTTTGTTACTATTCTACCATAAAAGTAAACAATATTATTGCAAAGTAGTCTTTCTCTTTATTATTTTTTTTAAAGAAAAGTTGTATTTCTACACATATGCTTTTACTCAATATTTTACTTTTTCTCTCTTGGAACTTTACAATCTAATTCTGGATTAATAATTTACTTGAAACTAAGTTTAGAAGTGGATGAGGCATAAATAATAAAAGAATGAATGTTAGTTGATAAATCACAAATATATTAGAAAAAAATAGTGAATGGTTAACTGTATAGCCACATTTTCAACACTCCTGTCAGGTGAGAAATGTATAGTACGCCAAAGCAATGATATGCCTTTAATATGCCCTAAAGTGTATCTGTTCAATTACAGCCTGGAATGGAAAAAACGAAGTTAATTATCCCCACCTTGGTGGAAATAAATAATGGAAAAACATACTGCTGAAAGATAGTAGATGATCTTAAATCATTAATGAATACGGGGGAGTTTGTAAATAGAACACTTCAATTTGGATGAACCACTATTCTGAAACACCAAACTATTTTATCCAAACATCAGATGTGTTACTTCAGAAATACCTTCCCTTGTGGATATTTTGGTCCAGGGGAGAAAACTTAAATTATTGATTAGATTACTACTAGGCTGTCATTTACAATAGTATCAACTACAGATAAACTATCGTGCTGCAGTGGGGCAGCTTCACATCTCATCTTTAATGCCATCAGAACACAGTGCACTTAGGAATCTCACTACACTCAACTTCAAAGATTTATGAGCTTCCAACCCGAATGCGCATTGTGCTTCGAGTATCGTGGGAAATGAATCAAGCAGTCAACATCATTTACTTGGAATGGCATCAGCATTGATCCACAGGTGAATAGTTGGACCCACTAAAGTGAAAACGTAGATGTTAGAAACAGATGTTTTAAGTTTTTAACATGTATTTGTCAACTACCTAGAGGGGAAAAATAATTTTGAAAAAATTTTTAGAGTTAAATTTTTAACTTTTTGAATAAATGTAAGTTTGTGGTCTACTAATGTTTGTATAAGTCCCATAAAGCCATGTCATCAAAAACAGCCATCTCCATTTTACACTCATCACTTATTGTTTTACTTAATTGTATCTTCTTGGATGTAATGAAGTTCTAATCACCTAAAGGCAGGTTGCCCAGAATGAGTAATAATGCTGATGAAGAAGCATAGTGAAGACTAAATTTGCAATGTTGCTATTCCACAGGACCCAAATTAAATGGAAATATTATATTAAACATAAAACTGGGTTATAATTCCAAGTAATTTGTAGACCATCAATTACTTTAAAAACATTTAGAGTTAGACCATGGTGTCAGCTCTGAGAGCTAGCTTGCTTCCTTGCTTATTTCTAATATAAGTTAAGATTAGAATTCAAAATGACAAATGAACTGTGAAAAATATTCTGGTCCAGAAAAAAAATGACATTTTTAAATACAAGTGAAGCATTGGAATGTACAACTTTAAAGTAAAAGACATTAGTAAATTAAAATGATTCTAGAAGAAAAATAATTCAAATAAATTGATAAATTAAAATTATATAGTATAAATCAAGAAAGATTTATACATGAAAAGTGTGAGTGTGCCAGTTTTTGGCATACCAGCATTTAATAGCATAGTTTTAGCTCTGTATTTTGTACTGAAGTGAAGCATGGTAAAAACTTTTTATTTATTTTATTTATACAAGCACAACGGTGTGAATCTATAATTGTGCAATATGTGAGTCTAAGAGCAATTTTATGGATAAAAAATAAACTATAAACCTACTATTTTCTTGCATCAAAATAAACTCAAGGATAAATAGAGTTTTAAAAAAATCAAACTGTATATCTATAAGAATATATGGGCATTTTTAAAATAAGTAATCTCAAAGTGTGATTTTTTTTCCTAAAAATAAAAATTATAGAACTGTAAATCCTAATGTTAATGTTTATCATTTTTATTGAATATAAATTTTTTAACCTCTGGAAAACAATGGGAAAATTTAAAAATCAATCAGACCAACTACCACACAACAGTAAAAAAAAAAAGAAAGAAAGAAAGAAAGAAAACAAATTATAAACACAATGACAAGTCAAAGTCATTTAACCAGAGAGAACAGAGTAGGGGCTAATTTGTAGAAAATATAAATGAATAATTAAAGAAGAACACTCTAATTTAAGAAATATTTAGACATTTTCCTGGAAAATCTCTCTTATGTATGATAAACACACATACACACAGATACACAAGTGATTATAAAATGTGAAAAAATTCTCAGTCAACAATAATTGGATCTTTGGAAATTGAGAAAACAACGATGGAATGTGATTTATACCTATTATATTAGTTTAATTTAAAATGTTTAATAGTACTCTTTGGTGAGAATGAGGCAAAAATGTGTATGCTTTAGCATTGTTTATAATAACAAAGTCGGAAACAAATATATTAGAAAATCTTCACAACAAAAATGCACATCAACAGTAAGTGTTGCTAAATGAATGGTTTTCAAACCAACCACCCAGATCCTCATGCCTCACATTCTCCAAGCCCTACACTACAGGGCTACAGAATTGTTCCAAAAAAAACCAGTCAAATTTATGAAACAGAGGGTAGAAAAGTAGTTGTCAGGGGCTGGCAGGTAGGAGAAATAGAAAGAGGTTGGTAAAAGGGTATAAAATTTCAGATATAAGATGAATAAATTCTGAGGATCTAATGTAAAACGTGGTAACTATAGTTGTCATTACTGTATTTTATTCTTGAAATTGGCTAAGAGAATAAAACTTGCGTGTTCTCACACACATACAAAAAAGATAAATATGTGAAGTGATGAATATATTAGTTAGCTGAATTGGGAGATCTTTTCACTATATATACATATATCAAATCACCGCAATGTATACTTTAAATAGCTTATAATTTTGTATGTAAATTATACCTCAATAAAGATGAAATTTTAAAAAAATACAAGAGGGTTAATTATACATTCTGTTGGTATAACAGCTTCCTGTGCATAAAATATAATTTACCTGGTGAATTAATTATGCAAATACTTGTTTCAACACATACAGTTATTATAGTGGCTTTCATTACCTACTTGCCAAGAAAAATTAATATGAATTTTACATTCCAAGAGAAATGAGAAATAGTTTGGCACAACTGGGTATATGATTTAATAATCATTACAAAAGACTGATAGATATTTCAGCCTTGGTGTTGAAAATGGGAGCGTTAACGCTAATGATAGCGTTAGTTTATGCTTTGAGCTCTGTGAGTCGTTCATCAGTTGATACTGATGAAAATTTAATTTATCTTTGAGACATGCTTTGCTGTGAAAACTTGATTATAAATATCTTCTTTTTCAAGCTGTACTCATAGCTGAATCTGAAGGCAAGTGAATTGTACTTAAGTGTGTATAGATCAATGTATTCCTAATTCTGTGTTTGAGAACCATGTAAATAAATAACAAATGAATTTAGATATCATATACTCTCTGGCATTCTGCAATTATTTAAAAAATTATAGACAGAAAGGGCATTGTTTGTGGTGGATGGACAGTGCTATAAGTTCTTTGCTTTTTTTCCATCGAACAGTAGAGTTTATTTGGTCTTCTTTGAATGTAAACTGGCCAGTTACCACTTTGACCAGTAGAGGTATGGCCGAATGACTCTGCCTGTTTTGGGCCAGTGTTTAATAGGACTAGCAGTTTCTGCTTTGGAATCTTGGAATCCTAAGAGGTCATATAAAAAGTCTGATAACCCTAAAGGAAAGATGCATGGGAAGCTATGCTTAGAAAGGGCGGGGGGGAGGGTGCCCACTGAGCCCCCCCTTCAGGTCATCCTGCAAATGTCCTGGGGTTATATGTGGTGTCATCTTAGACTACTCCTGACCAGAGATGCTCCCAGCTGAGCATTACCTAAAACCCTACTTTACTCCATGTGAAGCTGAGCCATCCCTCAGGTGAAATCCTGACGCACAAAATCTTCAAATGTAGCAACATGATATTATTTAATCCACCAATTTGTATGATAGGTTTTTACATAGTACTGGATAACTGGGACACTGTTTCACGATCTTATGACATAAATTGAATTTTCTACCTAGGATTTTGTTCAGTTATATCTCAACAATACATTACAAAGTTACTCAAAATTATGTAAATGCGCAAACTTACAAAATTGAGGAAAAACAAAAACTCAAACATCTCCCCAAAGTAAAAGAAATTTTAGTTCCATATTGATTCCTATAAATGCATGTGTCTAGTTACAGAGCGCTTTTGTGGTCAAGAGAGGGGGAAAGTCCTTTATATTAGACTTAGATAGACTAAACAATTCTTTAAACGTAGCTCAGAATTCTCTCAAATCTCAGCTGATTGAACTGTAAAACAATTGCTTCAAACATACATTTTTTTTTTCTTCTTTGGTGAAGGAAAATATCTGGCAGAAGTTCAGCGAGCAATCAAATACTGCTCCTAGACAACCAGGAGACAAGACGAAATTTTCCTTTCAGCCAGAGACAAAATAAATATTGCAAAAATCAAAGTAAATCACATGATGCATGATAGATGGGAACTAAAAGTTGTCTCTCTGTAAAATCTATCTCATCGGTTGACTTCAGAGCCTTAATTAAGAGTGAGTAAAAAGAAGTTTCTCTTTGCACTGGAGATAGAAAAACTTTTCGGATGGATGTGTAACCACTGCATAATGGCCATTTTTGCTTTTATGACAAATTGTTCCCTGGACATAAGTGACATCTATTGTGTTTGTTGGTTCTCTTGAAAATACAAATGGAATCATCTTCTGCATCCTCAATCTATCTAGAGGGTTATTGGGGGAGTGATTCAGACCTTGGCATTCAGAGCCTGACTGCTTGAGTTAGAATACCACCACAATTCTTTGCTATGTGTCCTTAGAGAAGTTATCTTTCTGTGCCTCAGTTTTCTCCTCTATTAAAGGCTTATCCTCCTGTCTGAGGGTCAGTGGGAAACAGCAGTGTATGATTTACTACATGATAAGTACTTACAAAAGTGTTTGATGTAAAGTCAGTGCTCAGCAAATGTTAGCCATCATTATCGTCATTATTATGTTCAGATTTTTTCTATTCACAAAATATATTTTTTGTTTAAATGTCTATGATGATGCCTCACTTTAATGGTAATATTCTATTATTAATATATCCAATGGATATATATCTAAGAGTTTAAAAGATTTTAAAATATATAAATATTCAATCTCACTTTTTAAATACTTTTCAATATAAATTCTTGTCATTTGGATTCTGGTGTCAAAGGGCATGCATAATTTTAGAAATGTTGGCACATATGGAAAATACACCCTCTAGAAAATGTGCAGTGTTTATACTTCCTGCAATGTATGAGGGTTTCATTCCAGGATAGTTTCTAAAACCAGATAATATCAGGCTTGCTATTCTTTTAACAGGAACAATTAAAAATAGATACTTTATTTTTGCATTTAAAAACAGAAATTTGTAGTGAGATTGATGTGTGTTTATTGAAGATTTGAATTTATTAATTTTTGAACCAACAGATCATGTGTTTTTTTTCCCATTTTCACTTTTGGGTTTTATAAAAGTGATGTGTCAAGGGTATAAAACCAATCTAAAGCTAGTAATGAATTTTGTATCCTACAGCCAGACAATTGATAATAACTTATTTGAAAATATTCCATTTTCAAATTAAGAAAAATTGTATTTCGTATAATGTAGTATTCTAAGACTTGGTTGTTTATTTGCTATCCTTTTAAACAATTACGGCCTAGTTTATTTTGGAAAACTTTTGTCTTTCCTGGACAACAATAAGTCTTCAAATGAAGGAAAGTATCTACTTCTTTACTGAAATAGCAACTTTATTGGTAAATCATTTATGTACAATAAACTTTACCTATTTAAAGTGTACAGTTTAACGCATTTTGGCATTTGTGTGCACCCTTGACATCACTACTACAGCCAAGAAGCAGAACAAAACCAACCCAGAAAATTTAATTGGGTCTCTTTGCAGCTCATCTCATCCAGTCCTTTTGCTCCAGGAAACCCTGATCTACTTTTTTCACTATAGATATATTTATATTCCATAGCATTTTATGCAAATAAAATCACATATTAGTTTCTTTGACTGAGCATAATTATTTTGAAATGTATTTATGTTGCTGTTTAGATGCAGTAGTTTATTCCTTTTTATTGCTGAAAAGCATTCCATTGTCTGGCTAGACAGCATTTTATTTATCCGTTCACCCATTGATAGACATTTGGTTTCTTTCCAGTTTGAGACTATTATGAATGGAGCTGCTATGAACATTCATGTGCAGATTTGTGTATGAAAATCCATAAAATATTTTCTTAGAGATTTATAACCCACTTCTTTAAAAACCCCAATCAGTGTTTTCCAATGTGCTGCCCTGAGCCAATAGACATCAGAATTATCCTGTTAGTTATTTAAAAATCTTAGATGAATAATTAAACCCAATAAACAGAACTGTAATTAGAATTTGTAGAAGAATCTGCACTTTAAAAACTGTACAAATGAATCTAGCTTACACTACAACTTCAGAACTATTAAGAGAGATATTCTAAATCTTCTGTTAAATCATGCTGATCATCACATAGCAGGACACAGACATTTTCCTCCATAAAATTGCTGTCTCAAAATACATTTTGTAATTGTGCAATTGAACTATTTTAACAATATTATAGTTGTACCTAGAAAACTTTATTGTGTTTATAACAAGAATTTGTTGAACATGTCTTATAAAGTTACAAAGAATTTTAATTTTTTTTTAATTTTAAGTTTGCTTTGAGAAGGTAATTAGATCTATTAATTAATTAATTAATTAATTATCAGTTTTATGTATTTATGTACTTATTTATTTTAGTGGATGTGCTAGAGATTAAACCCATGACCTCGAGCATGGTAAGCACGCACTAAGCTATACCCTCCTCACTATTAAATGTTTTAAGGAAGTATCATGGATTAACTTCCTCAGATGTCAGTAAAGATAACACTTTTTTTTTTTAATTAGGGAAAAGAACCCTGTAAAATTTAATTATTTACCTGTACAACTGAAGTTATTTGTATATAAGAAAAATGAATCACGTGTAAACTGATTGTCAACAAAGGGACATTTTATAAATTAAAACAAAAATGGAGAAACTCCATGGAAAAGAGAAATGTGTAAGAATGTGCTGTTTTATTTTCCTCTCCTTTGGCAAACTGATTTGCTGAAGACTGTCAAGAAGAGCGGTTTTCCCTGGAGCAAACGGACTCAGTTATAAGGGAAAGTAATTTCAGTTATTTATAGGTTTCCACAGAAACCTCGTGCGTTCTACACGGTCTTGTTTTTCTCCGGGTAATGGTGTTGTTTTTCCTTCTGCTGGCACCTCCACCTCACTTAAGCCAGAATTGCACCGTTTCCGTCGTTTAAACTTCTTCGTGAACTGGGATATTAATTTTCTAAACAAGTTATGAATTTCGAAACTTGTTCGTATAACTAACATACCAGTTACAAGTTTTGAAAGTCATAACTGAGCATAATTCTCTTTGTGCTTTGGCTGCCAGAAAGCTACAAGCTCATTTTGCTGGTCAGATTTTTAAACTGTACAAATTTATTGCACACATTTTTATGCTTGGCCTCTTGCTGGTTGGATAGCACCCCGTTGTTTCTACCCTGCCAATCTCTACGTATTTTTGTACTCCGTGTATTTTTGTAGTCCACCACAAATCCTTTTGGAATTATGGGAAACATTTTTAAAATGGTTTGATAACTCAAAATTTATCATTATTATTGGTATTTTTCTCTCTAATGTGCTTTTCCTTCAACGAGGCGTATATATGACAATAAATACCTTGGCCTTAAGATGTGCTTCATTCTGAGTGCCTTACAACTGAGAGAAAGATACTGAAGGATTCTCTGCTTTTTAAATAATAAAACATCACTGCGATAGAGGATCAGAGGAACTAGCAAAACATAGGTGGAGAAAACATTTTGAAATTAAACAGTATATACCCTACCAGCAATAGTTTGGAAATTTTCATAGTAATTCCTTAGTGCTAGCCGCTTATTCCAAGCCCAATGTTAAGAAAAAGCTTTGATTAAAATTTCTTCAGCTTACTTTGAAACCCAATAAGTAATCAAAATGCATCCTGAAGGCTTTGGAGATTCAAGAGAACTTGCCAAAATGTTCTTATAACTCTTCTCATGCACTAGTTAGGAATATTTCAGTTTAAAGAATAACACGTCTCTTCTTTCAGTGTTTGGTACTGTAATATTCCTCTGCGTGTTTCGGCACCTCTCTCTCTCTCAGTACCTAAAACAGGAAAAGAAAAAGTGCATAGAAATGCACTTTTGTTGACAGAATCAGATCATTTGTGTTTTAGATCTCTCTAGTCAAAGGACAAGATTGTGTATTATAATGCTTACTACATTCAGAAGGAAAGGAATTTTCACCAAAAGTGGAAAATACTTATGTGACCTCTTCTCTCCAGTTAACCTATATGCTGCCAAGTAAAAGGAGGAAATCAGATCCCATTGTTTTAAGGGAATGAGATCTGTAGACATAATTCATTTCTAGTCTGCCAATCCAAGATTCATGTGGCTACCCTAGAAAGCTGCTTTTTGAGAGCCCCTGGTAAACTCACTACTTCATAAGCCTCATGTCTGACTTCAAGGCTAATTGTGCATTTCTCTTTTTCACATGCCACAAAAAAGCCCAGCAGTGACTAATAAGGCAGAATTACCATTTACAATATATTTCAAAGAGTTAGTTACAATATATTTCAAATGGAGTTAGGCATATTATTTCATTCGGACTTTCAGATAGGATTCGAATTACCCACTTTATCATTCAATGTATGAACTGTGTGTATTCCAAGGGAACAATTGGCAACGCACATTTGCACTTCTTCCTTACAGTGCTGTCTGATGTGACATCAATTTGATGTGATTTTAGTCATAGTTAAAGTTTTTAAAATCAATTTTGAAAGAGGTTAAATGTCTTCATTTTGATTACTAGCCTTTAATTGCATTCCCAGAAAAGTTACTGAAATGCATATAACTTTTAATAACTTTGGAGAGACAAGAGATATTCTCCACAGTAATGTAATATTCCTAGTAGATAAATGATGAACGCCTTCCAGATTATTTCACAGACAAATGTTTCTTTTTCAATAATGTCTTGTAGACCTGAGTCACACCTTGATCCATTCATTGTCTTTATTAGCCATCACTTGGTACACACATACTCATGTATGCATGTAGAAGTACAAACACACTTACATATATACATGCAGACATACGTGCATATCTATAATAAACACATACACGTATCAATTAAAGCTAAACTGTTAAGCCAATTGAATTAATTGGATAGAAGTTTTATGAGCATTTTCTAAGATTATGTCATTGTTGATTCTATTAAGGGATTAAGGAATATTTCCTGTTAGACTGTCCTGTTTTTCAAAGTCAGTTAAATTGCATGAAGCTACTTGAAAGTATTGTAGTTTATCAAAATACATTACAGTTTTATTCTGGATCTTTGAGCTATAGAGCAATTACTACCAATGTCTTTGAAACCATTAGCTATTTCTCCATTTCACATTGGAGTCAACTTTTAAAATTCTAATCTGTCATTTAATAAGGTATATATTTAATTACGGCACAGTACTCAGAGGTTAAATAAAATTGGAAGACTTTTTTTCCTCAGGCTAGTATTTCTTACAGTATCACATAAAATATTTTCTTTTAAATATATAGCATTTTATCTACTTTTTATTATATGAATTAATCAAGCAATATATCTATAAAGGTAGCTTTGTAACTTATAGACTGTTAATTTGACAAATTATTTTTATGACAATAAAGAGGAAAATTTAATATTGTAAGGAATAGTCACATTGTAAAAGGACAAAATGCTCAAATATTAACTACATTAGTTTTCTAGGGCTTCTATAACAGACTAGGTAGCTTAAAAACAGAAATTTATTTCCCCATAATTTTGGAAGTGGGAAGTCCAAGATCAAGGTGTCAGTAAGACTGGTTTCTTCCGAGACCTCGCTCTGTGGCTTGTAGATGGCCCTAATCTCCCTGTGTCTTCACATGGCCTACCCTCCGCACCCCTCTGTGTTCTAATTTCCTCTTCTTGAGGAAGAGGACACTAAACAAAATGATTAGAGTACACCCTAATAAACTTGTTTTAACCTAATTATCTCCTGAAGGATCCAGTCTCCAAATACAGTCACATTCCATGGTACTAGGGGTTAGAGTTTTAACATGTTAATTTTTGGAGAACACAATTCAGCTCATAACATTAACAATGAGATTCACATACTAATCCAAGATAGGTTTATGCACAGGCTTAATATTTAAGCACTTTTTCCGTATAGCCTTTGAGCATTGATTTTCCTGATGTGACTTTTGCTCATCTCTGCTTTGTAGATCAAGGAGTAGTAAAACTCTTCTGTAGTTTATTTGATGAAATTTCTGGTTCCAAAGTGAGATATCTGGAATAATTAGTGGGCAAATTCAGGTGAATCATCTAACAGCTGAAAAATTGTATTTCATTAGAACCATATATTTTAGGTTCTCTTTGAAAATATCAAGTTCCTATATTCCCATTATTATATTGTTCTCTGTCTTCTATGTCTTCTGAATTATAAACATCTATATATATCATCTATGTCTATAATGCATGTCTTTGTGTGTATATTATACATATATGTAATTTATACATAAGATACGAAGATATATACCTTGTACACATATCGCATATGTATATGCGTATAATGTATAAATTACCACTAGGACATAAGTCTACTTTGCTTTTCTTGTTAATTTTTTTAACCAAAGCAATATATGTATACTTCTAAAATAAGGTTCTATATTCATTAGAACATATTAGAGAAAATATCACACAAATGAATACACTGTTTACTATGAATACATAGCAAAGCACCTGGTAATGAGTGGACAACACCATAAAACACTTAATATATGGCATTCTATGGATAAATCATTAAATGAATGAGGTAATATAGAACCATGATCCAACAGAAAAAAAATCAAAAACTAATGCTACCTGGATCCTGGAGTGAGGAGACAGGGAAAAAGCCCACAGGCTAACCTACCAAATCCTTCAGATTTATGGTCTGTGAGATGTTGATTGCAATGACAGAATTAAGCTATCTTGATGTATAAAATAACTAATTAGGAAGTAGCTGTTATTTACGTAACCTTACATCTTAAGTCAGCACACGTTTCCCTAAAAGTGGCTTTTTTTTTGGCCCTTGGAGACATATTAAATTATTATTTGATACAATCAACACGTTTCTAAAGATACTGGTGGATGGGACAAGAGTAGAATACAAAAAAGACCTATTTGACAGAATCGGAAAGAAGAGAAGGTAAAAACATAACCATGCCCTGAACAAAGAGCTGAAGTGAAATGAAGCAAAGATCATGGGCAAAAACATGGGCATGTTGTTACTTAATATGCTGTATTTTCAAACAGCTGAAAAATATGAGGGGAGATAGAACCCCAGGGGGTAAAAAGGGTTTCAGATTTGCTGAAATTAACAAATTATTTTTGTCTTAATTTTTCTATGTCTCATTAGCCTCACAGGTAAAATGAATCAAACATTCCTTTCACAGAGTGTTTTGAGGTTTATTCCGGCTGATGTGTATAAAATACCAAGGTCATATTTGATACTCAGTGAAGCTCAGTTTTATCTTGGATAAGGTTTATTGAATTAAGGTATGTACAGAACAATTCTAAAATAATTGAGCCAAATATAAATACTACATGAACATTTAAATAGGAAATCCCAGTGTAAGGATACTTCAATATACTGGCACTGGCAGAAAAATAAAGGACCCTTCACTTTTCTCTGTATGTATAATTTGAACAGCAGTAATAAAATAACGCCGAATGCTGCCTTTATTCTCAGTGGAAAAAAATAAATAGTAATTTTTTGAAGATTTTCAGATAACCACCTGTGTTGAAAGAAACGTTAACTGTCAAATGAGATTCACAGTCATTCTCCCACCGAACCACTAATTCAAATGAAACACACAAGTAGCAAACACAGGGAATTTCCCTGCTCTGGAGGAATTGAAAATGTTTGATGCAACTTCTCTCTCTCTTTTTTTTTATTCCCCATTGAAAGAGGTTGCAGTTTCCTCTTAACAGAAGTTTTTGAGCAATTGGTCACAGAAAAAAGCTGTTTTGATGTCAAAACTTTTTTGTATGCTCAGTTAAATAGGAATAGGCTCATATTACTATGTTCTAGTCTGCAGCCAGCCATGCGTCACAAATCCATAGCTTCTAAGTTTACATTAAACAATTATACATAAACTAGATACATCATGCTAAAAGTATCTTATAGATAGGAGCTTCCAGTGTTTTCTAATAGTAAGTACCATGAACATTTTTATAAGGATAACTAGTTAGGATCATCTAACTAGTAAACAGGGAGTGTTACAGAACTACTGTGAAAACTTTGTTCCTATCGGCATTTCAATTGTATGAAAGCCAAGTTATTAAATGATTATCAAACCAGTCTAATGTGTCAGGCATCACAGACTTTCTCTATCCCTAGTCTAACATTTCATGAAATCACTGAAGTATGTTCAGAAAAATGTATAGTTTTAGCAATTTGCTTTATCAAAACTCAGCTAGTTCTTCATTTCTTTTGAGTGATCCTCTATTGACACCTGATTCCATGTCTAAGTGCCAACAGTGACTTTCTAAGCTACAAATAAAATAGCATTTTTCTTATTATTCTTTTCAACTTTGTCACTGAAAACAATGTGTCTTGGTTTATTGCATCTTAATGCACACGTTTGTCCTAGGACTAATTCTGTCTTAATGCCAAACTTCTACTTTTAATACCTTCCCAGTCTGTGTCTCCAAGAGGTTTACTGCCAGTTTCCTCTATGCCCCATAACCTCCCATCCTTACCCACCTCCAGTACACACCGGAAATAGAATGACTAGCCGTGGATCATGACATTATCCCCACTTCTATATCATTTCACCATTATTTTCCTTGTGCAAATATTTAAAACTCAAAAACATTTATTCTCTCTCTTTCCTGGCCTCATTTTCTGAAGGAGGTCTTTTCGTTCACTTGGATATTTCTAGGACTCTAAACATCGGTTCTCTCCCATTCCTTCCGCACTGCTCTGCAATGCAGTGTAATAGATGGAAAGCAGGCTTTGGGGTCAACATTTTCTTCACTCACGTGCCAGACCTTCCACTTATTACTGTGTGAACTTTATCCCTCAGAAAACAAGATGCTCAGTAGCTGTCCTTTCCCATCCTTACTGGAAACGTTCCACTGACCTGATCAAGACTCTACTTTCTCCCCTAGTCCACTTAATAAAATTCAAATAAAATGATCTTTCTGCCCTCATGTTCTCATACTTCTTTAAATAGATCTTGAACTTCAGTCACTTCCTTTTATTCACCTTTCCTGAAACACTCTTCACTAAAACCAATTAAGCTATGCTTATAATCGCTCATTTTTGCAAAACAATTACATTAAGCTTTCCAAAAGAAGGTTTTTCTATTATTTCAGTTATTTCCATTAAGCAAGCCTTTTACAATGTAATAAACATAGCACTTCTATGATAACTAGCCAAATAAGGCAAATATTTTTAATCAAGAAAAAAACATTTAGTAATAAGTTAATGCATTTGATTAAGCTGAAGAGATTGCAGTAAATGTTTCTTTAATTTAAAACAAAGGTAATTACTTTAAGATTTTTTTCATTGACATTCTCATTGGTGTTTTTATAAATAAAAATAATATTTTTTCCCATTGTCTTCAACTACAAGTTTTCTAACACTTTCTAATAAGCCATTCTAATATTGTGAAAATATATTTTGAGAGATATACATATTGGTTATCCAGTCATTCTATCCAGATTTCATGTTTTTAAATAAATGTTCAAAATTTTGTGAAAAACAGATGTAGGCTCTCTATATTTACTCTGATTATTAAGACTGATGCTTTAAGCATTTTGTGCTATACTACTACTAATAAGAAATCTCATTCAATTATCTATTTTCTAGTTATAAGAAAATTTCTCATGAAATTAGAGAAAACTTCCTTCTTTGTTCAAATCTGCTAATATTCGTAACTATTTTACAAATTGATTATAGAATAGAGCAATTACATTCTCTAATAGCAAACCAATTAAAACATATTTGTAGTTTGTGAATAAACTATTCATTTTCAATTCTGAAAAAAAACTAATAGAAATTTTGTTTGACATGCATAGGAAATGATGCTGTAAACTTTTTGTGTTAACAGTGTCAAATAGATTATAGGTCATAAAAGCATTAGTGAAGTTTATATTGAGTTTTCTCCTTTTTTTTTTTTTAGTATTCTTACCTATGACAAATTTTCAGAATGATTTTCAGTTGACTTTAAATATAAACATATTTGTTTACTATAAAAAGTAAACTATTTAAAAATAAACATAATGTCATTTTGAGGTTACGACATGACTTCTAACAATGAATCATAAAAAAATTTAAAATAGCGGATTTTTAATTCACAGTCTGGAAACTGGTTTCATGTAAACAAATCTTAACATAAGCAACATACAGCTTTAGGTTATATCTGAAAATGTATATAATGTATTATTAATAATTATATAGATTATTATGTATTATACTGTGTTCTATAAATTTGCCTATATATCATTATTGAAGAGAATATTGAACATATACTATTATTATAGTTTAAAATTTATATCAATATGTGTGCCTATATTTAAAAGATTAGAATGTTTTAATTATTGTTTAACTATACATATACTTTCTTATTTATTTCTATACTATAAGGTCAGAGCTAACTTTACCTCCCTTTTTCAGAGGAGGAAAATGAGAGACAGGGAGCTAAAGAATTGGCCCAAGTTCCTGCAACAACAACAGCAACAAAAGTAAATTCCCACTTTTAACCCTGGGAATCTGATCCCAAAACCTGTTCTATAGGGAGACATATAGATGGTTACTAGACATGTCACCTAAAAACTATACATTTCAATTTATAAATAAAGTGTTGATATGAAGATTAACAAGTAAATTACCTAATATTACTCAGCTGATTAAGAGCTGTTCTGGACTAAAAACCACATGTCCTTATTAGCAGATCAATGATAGATAAACTTTTTAAAAGGTGGTGGTTACTTCCAGAATAAGCTTCAATTTAAGATAAGGAACTCTAAGTTTGATCTACTGGAATGAAGAAAAGCCCCCCAGGGCAATCCTAATGTGCAGAGAAAGTTGAGAGCTCTGGCTTTAA
This sequence comes from Camelus dromedarius, assembly GCF_036321535.1. Classification (NCBI taxonomy): domain Eukaryota; kingdom Metazoa; phylum Chordata; class Mammalia; order Artiodactyla; family Camelidae; genus Camelus; species Camelus dromedarius. Next base: position 15,352,038 of record NC_087438.1, read on the forward strand.
GTCTTCATTTTTATTTTCCTCCTCAAACTTCTTTTCTATTTAAAAAATAAATTCCCTTTTCAGCGCCAGTTAACTGCATCTTCTGTAGTAGTTAAGTTCCTGACTCTTAGTAGAGGTTGATTGAGGTCACACGCTTTCTTTCCAGATGAATATTCTTCTCTTAGAATGTGGCTTCTCTTTGGTAGTATTGTACTTGAACCTTACTTGTAACCTTGGCTGGGACACCCCTGCCTGGGCAGGTTCTGAATGCTGGGATCATGGTCAGTACCCTCCATCTTCTTCTACTCCACAAAGGTAATTTGCTTTACTACAAAGGCAAAATCTTTACTAAAAATCTGAAATCAGTCAGAGGGAAAGCTATCCCCAAAGACATCTTCTAAATTTCTAAGTTTTCTCTTTGTCACCTGTAGTCAAATGGTCACTATATTCTGATTCTTCATCTTCCTCTGGCCATTACATCTCTAATCTCCTCCTCTTGACATTCATATTGGTCTGTTTGGAATCATCAGCATCCTTAGCTTGTTCAACTGGCCTCACCCTTTTGCAAATACCAAGACAGCTGCTGTCTCTAGCTCGCCTTCCTTCCTTGTCTTTGAAATGAGCCGTAGCCATTGGCTTCTACCAGCCATTGGTTACTTCATCATCAACCACCTCAAATTTGTCAAACCTCTGTTTCAGTAACTCAAAACCTTCTCCAACAAGAGTTGGGGTGATACTTGATAACAGTGACCATAGATAGTGGCTTCAGTGATGGGGACAAGAAAAGGACATCCAAGGAAGTGGCAGTCCAGGCTCTGGGGATTGGCAGTAAAAATCACTTTGTAAGAAGGAGAGAATTAATTATGCCTGGACCTACATTGCTGCAGTTATTTCAGATGTACATTTGTGCTGATGGAAAAACTACAAAGTGTTCACTGGGTTATTAAATTCTTTACTGCCTAGATAGATCTTTGCATAAACCCATGAAGTCTCTTTGACTCCCACTTGGACAATGTGTCAAAGAGGAAGAATGAATCAATAGGTATGGATTAGAGACATATTCTGGCCTGATGTATCTCTACAATGACCCTGAAATAAGACTAGCAAATTATCTAACCAACAGTTAGTTCTAACTGCTCAAAAAACTTGCAGGTAAATTACGATTTTTGCATCACCGTATTCTAAGTATGTAGCTTATGAATATACACTTCCACTCTGGAATTTACTGTATTTACTAAAATGTGAAGGTTGCATCATCCAGTGGGAAAAGAGCTAAATAAAGATCCAGAAGAAATTCATAATTTAAACTACAGTTGACCTTGAACAATATCGATGGTCATGGGTGCTGACTTCCCCATGCAGTGGAAAAGCTGTGTATAACTTAGAGTTATCCTCCACATACACACTTCCCCACCCTGGGATTCAACCAGCTGCAGTGTAGCACTATAGTATTTATTATGGAAAAAAGCCTGTGTATGAATAGACATGTGTAGTTCAAACCATGTTGTTCAAGGGCCAACTGTAGTCTGATTCTAAGAATAACTTCATCTCTGCAATAAGATACTGAAAACTTGTGAATATTTTTCATACAGCAGTTATAAGGGATTGAAAGAGATTTATTTAGTATTTTAATGAGCTTTATTAAATAATTTTAGTAATGATTTATGATAAACCTTATTATCAGTATGCAGTCATCACACACAGTAGACTGCTATTTTTTTAAAAAAAGTTAATGAGCTTTGTTTCTATTAGGTTATATGAAAGAGAAGAAAGGAACTACGTTTTGTTAAATATTGTATTTGTTTTCTTTTTCTATATAACAAATCATCAAAAATTTGGTGGTTTAAAACAATATCCATTTACTATATCAAAGTTCTGTATAGTTCAGAAGTCTGGATAGGCACCACTGGGTCTTTGGTTTAGTGTCAAGCAAACAGGATTTGGGGAGAAAAATCCATTTCCAAGCGAATTCAGGCTGTTAGCCAAGTTTGCGGTTTGGCTAAGCTGTGATTTCAGGACTGAGATCCCCACTCCCCTGATGGCTGTGGGCTGAGAACCACTTTTCCCTCCAGAGTCCACCTGATCCCTTGTCCTGTGGCCCCCTCCATCTTCCAGGCAGTGACAGTGCACTAAATCCCTTCTGTACTTCGCGTCTCTGACGTTCTGTTTTACTATCAGCTAGAGCAAATTCTGTTTTTAAAAGAGTTTACCTAATTGAGTCAGGACCACTTGGATAATCTCAGTATTTATAGGTCAACTCTCTTGAGTCTTTATTTACACCTGTAAAATCATCTTATAGCAGCTCTTAGTTTCACGTTTTACTCGATAAACAACCATCAGCAATCTTGGGAGGTGGGGCTCATCTTTAAAAATCTGCCTGAACATTCTACCCTAAGCATTTACTCTTTGGGAGACAATTAAATAAAGACCGTGCCAAAGTCATTGCTGTTAGGCCCTTTAGAAGATGAGAAAATTGAGGCTTATTGTTTTTTGTTTTTTGTTTTTTTTGCTTGGGATGAGTCCATTTCGCTGAATATGAATTTAATCCCAGGCATGAGGTTCTAAGGTAAATCAAAGCACAGGTTTTGGCAAATAAACAAAGGTATTTAAGAAGAAGTAAAACACAAACTATTTTTACTAAGCTGCATTGTATGTCTATATTAAAAATGATTAATTCTAATATGTATTTTTACAATAGGAAAGTGAAGAAACCCAAGAGCTTAAAGACATTTTTCTTTTTGCTCTGCTCTTCGCATTGTCTGCCAGTTTTGTAACCTGATAGCACTTGTTAAAAGGCTTAAGCCTTGCTTCTAAATCTTTTGCTTTCTTAATTGTGGCTCCTCTCCATGGGTTTTATGCTATACAGGGCTCGTTTCAATTTACTGGTTTGTGGCATTTTCAGATTTCAAGCACCCAGTCAGTTTTGAAGGATTAGAAACTTAAGCTTCTTAATGTGTTTCCTGAAAAAAAGCTTCTCTTAGAAGGAAGCGGGGGGGACATATTTGGACTGTTTTTTAGAGTGTACAACCTTTGGGTCCTTCTAATGAGTATCCATGGATTTTTATTTCATTATCTGTTCTTAAAATCATTTAAAACTCTTTAAATAAAACATAATCACTTAAAATATCTTGATATATTTGATACCTCCTCCTTATACCAAATTTAATTGACAAATTCATACAAATATATAAACCAGAAATGGAGGAAGAGGAGAAAGGGTAAACTTTAATTATATCTCTAAATTTAATGTTTAGTAGGTATTTGTAACTAATTTGATAAAAAAAAAAATGTATCTTGCCCTGTATGTGATTGTTCTTTGTTTTGTGTGTATGTGGGACTTTTTTTTTTTTTTTAGTTGTCATGTCTCTTTATTGAGAAATTAAAAAGATATAGGCCATAAAGTTTATCAGTTGTAACTTTAATTCAGTGACTCTTATTGGATGCACACTATTGTGCAAGTGTAATAACAAACCAAGTTTGGAATATCTGTGTCCCTGAAATATTCTGAGGTTTCTGTTGGCAGTCCGTCCCAGCTCACATGTCCAGTGCCAGGCAACCAGATAACTATTGATTTTTACATATATATGTACATATATGTGCTATGTATGCACACACACTTTTTGTTTCTTTCTAGAAATTTTATTTAAATGGAATAATATAATACATAGCCATTTCAGTTTGAGTTTTTCTCTTAACATAATATTTTTGAGATTTATCCATGTTGCTACATTTATCTGTGGTCTGTTCCTTTTTATTGCTCAGTAGTATACCATTGTACTGATATACTGTATTTTGTTTATCCATTTACCTGTTGATGACTATTTAGATGTTTCCAGTTTTTTCCTATGAATGTTTGCTATAAGACTTTGTGTGGACATATGTTTTAATTTTGCTAGGGTAGATACCTGGATCATATACAAGCACAGGTTTAACTTTTTTAAGAAACTGTCAAAATATCTTCCAAAGGGACCATACATTTTGTGTTTTATCAGCAACATATAGGAGTTTTGGTTTCTTCACAACTTACCAATACTCGGTATTAACTGTATTTTGATATATAGTCCTTCTTCTCAATGGCAATGCTGTCTCATTTTGGTTTTAATAAGCATTTTCCTACTGACTAATGATGTTGAACATCTTTTTATGTGAATAGATATTTGTAGGTTTTCTTTGATAAAATGTCCACACAATCTTTGCCCATCTTTTATTTGGTTTGTTTTCCTCTTATTATCTAGGTGGGCAAAGATAAACTCGGGGGTCCTTATCAAAGAGAAGCAGGAAAGTCAGTGAGAGGAGAAGATGTGTTGAAGGAAGCAGTAGTCTGATTGATCTCATTGCTGGGAGAGGACAGAGAGCCGGGTAAAGTGGGCTCTCTCTAAAAGCTGTTTTTCCCGTAGTATTGTGTCCCAAAAAGTGGCTACAGGCCATTTGCATCAACATCACCTATAATTCTTATTTTTGAATGAACTGAGATCACATCTGTAAGCTTCATCAGTGAATTTGGGTGAGGGTTTCAAATCACTCCAGGTGATTCTCATTCACCCATAAGTTTGGTACCCACTCTTCTACAGAAAACTCAGTCTTAATACTCTACATCCAACATAGACCTCAAGTCCCAGTCTCATTCATAGTATTTGGCTGGTCAGAGAAGGCAGCAACAGGTGGTCATCCTTGGCTCTTCTCTCTCAGATTTTAGCTGCCCTACCTTATACTTTATTTCTTTAATCTGATGTTGTCATGTCTGATGCTGACCTAAACTCAGACTTCCATTGTGAATGCAAATGAGGCTACTTAGTCCATTTTTTGCCACTGCTGTCAAAGATTTTTAAAAATACGATAGGATGGATGACATTTTGGTAGTATTAACAGATAATGTTTTTCTCTTTTTCTTCCTACATGACAGTCTCAGTCTCTTTGGCCTGCTATAACAAATTACCATAGACTGGATGACTTAAAAATGGAAATTTATTTTTCACAGTTCAGTAGGCTGGAAAGTTCAAGATCAAGTTGACAGCTGATTCTTTGTGTGCTGAGGGCCCACTTCCTGATTTATAGACCGCCACCTTCTCACTTTGTCCTCACATGGCAGAAGGGGCAAGGGAACTCTCTGAGGTCTCTTTTATTAGGGCACTAATCCCATTCATAAGGGCTCTACCCTTGTGACTTAATCACCTACCAAAGACTTCAACTCCTAATATCATCACACGAGAAATTAGGATTTCAGCTTTGTGAGAAGCAAACATTTAATAACTGTACTCCCTTTTATTCTGTAATCAATCCTCATTTGGGCTAATGGACATGAATCCTCAGTACTTTAGAGCAGTTTCTAAAAATGCAGTGCCTAGATCTGCTTCTTGGATCACCTGGGAACTAGTCCAATTCCTAGGCCTCACTAGGGCTTGCTAAATCAGAAACTCTGGGGATGGAATCCAGCAATCAGTGTTTTTAGAAGTCCTCTAAGTGCTATATACTCCAGCTTGAGACCCACGGCTGTGTAGAAAATTTGCCACAACCAAACCACAAGACAAACTCACTTAATTTTTGGATTTTAATAATTTGAATAAAAATTCCAGCAGCAGAATACTTATGGCCTCACAGGAAGCTCACTTTCCCTTTGGCTCCCTAGTTTCACTTTTCCTCCTGTCTCTTATTCATGTTGTGGACTACTGAGAATTCCAAAGGCAAGAGAAGAATGAGAACTTCTCTCTCAGATTAGCTGTTCCCCAGTAGTTAGGATGTGGTGGTTCAGCTTCATAGTTCATCACATTATGAAATACTCTTCTCTACCAAAGTAGCAGGTGTAATTCTGTTCAACCTTTAAGCCTTGCCGTGTGTTGGCACCTTTTTCCTAAGGCACTGAACCTGTGATTTTCTGGTTGAGGATCTCAGTGACTTCTTCTTGAATAAAATATTCAGAAAAGGGAAAGCATAGAGGGTCTTCATCCAAATGGTCAGAGATTGAGTCCACAAATAAGAACAAGAGAAGATAGAAGAGACAACTTAATGTTATGCCCACTTAAAAACTATTATCCCAAAATTCATTGGTCAATGTGATGAGTGAGCAGGGTATGATCTCATACAAACCTACATTACTGCAGAATAAGTTTGCACGTGAGTGATAATCAAACCATACACTTAAACAAGATAGAAATTTTTCTGTCACATAGAACAACCTGGAAGTAGATGATCTAAAGATGGTAGGGTGTGGCATCTTGTTTTTTTCACTCAATTCTACATATAGCTTCCATTTGAAGTTTCAGGAAAGCTTTTTTTGAGCTTCAGCTATTAAGTCCACATTTTCCCTGGCAGGAGGAGAAAAAGACCAAGAAAGCCATTTCTCTTCCCTTTGAGAACAAGTTTTTCTCACCACTTCTACTAAGATTTCCTTAACCAGAACTTAACCACATGATTGACTGTGAAAAATGTGGGCTTCCCCCACCTCAATATGCAGCCACTTAGCCACAAGAATAATTGAAGTTTCTATAAGGAAGTAAAAAAAATGGAGATGGAGACATAACTATGAGTTTCTACGAAAACTGTGGGCTTACAATCTTTACTATTTAAGCTTTCTCCTTTATTGCCATTTTATTTACCAAAACTGAAAAAAAAATGACTAATTTGCAGTATGTAAAGTCATGCTAACGTTGGCTGTGCACTTTTACCTTTGGTGTATTTTATTACTTAATTTTCAATTCAGGACAGCGTCCTTATATTTCTTATTTTTAAATATAGCATGGAGTTTAAAAACTCCAACAAGAGTAAATTGGTTTCTATTTCAACCTGCCTTGCTAACTCAGTCAGATAAAATGTTTTTAAAATGCCAATTATGCCCTGTGTGAAATAGTTACTTCCCCGTGGTTCTAGTAGTTATCTTCAGAAAAAAATCAAGAAGGTTTGCATTCTTTGAATTAGAGTCACTCCTTCAGCCTGTGTGCTTAAGAATTCCTAAGGCAACCATCTTCAAAGTCATTTCTCAGCTGGGTGGATTGTCTGCACAGCATTTCACAGAGTTGTGCTCATTCATTCTACACGGACCTAATGAAGTTCTTACTGCAATTACCAGGCTGATAGCCCAAAGTCAGGCAGTGGCTTTCTATTTTAAACCTACTGTAAGTTGAATTTCCATTTAACAGCACATCACATAACTGCAACTTAACCTGAAACCTGTAATATTATAAAAAGAAGAAAACTCACCTTCTAAATAAATTGACAGAACAAAGCTTATATTTCTAATAAGATGGAGCTAAATATTATAATATGTCATTAAGCCAAACAATTATAATAAAATATATATCTCTCTGTTTTTCCTGATCTTTGTTGGAAGAGTTCCTGCTCTTTGACTAATTCTCCAACAAAGCCACCTGCAGTACCTCACTGTTAAAAATTGGTTTTCAATCAAATGATGTTTTTATGTTCTTAATACAAAGCTATAAACATAAAAATTACATTTAAAATAAATAGAAGTTTGATACAAGAGATATGTCAATTAAAAATATTCACCTAATTTAAAACATTTTAGTTCATTTTTTTTTTAAGACGACATATATTTAGGGACCACTCTTATCTATACCCTACATATTAAATGGTCAATAAATGATTGTTAAATAAAAAGCATATTAATGGTTGTCATATTACAACTTACAATTTTTACATAAGACATTCTCTAAAGTGATAACTGCTTGTGAATTTTAGTCTAAACACATTTCACATTTAACTTTTAAAAGATTAAAAAGTTTGTGTTTGGCTTTTACAATTAAATATGATACATGCCAATTTCACTAAATTTAAATAATTTCTTTTTCAAAAACACTATAGATTTTTTAGGCATTCGTACACTTTTTATGAATATAGGTATTTCCACAGTGTTATCATATTACCTCAGTGTTAGAAAACAGAGTGAAAAATGACTATAGGACAGAATGATATTTTATCATTATTTTTCCCAGCCCTTTTCTTTCTTTGAGAACTTAAGTGATATTGGATAATTAGATGGAGATTTGAGACGTGGCCAATAGAAACAAGACAGAGTTTTGTCTTTCATATAAATTATTTTATCTTAAGAATCTAAAAGAACACAAGTTGACTTGAGGGACCCACTGTATAGAAAATTCTTACTTTCCACAGCCAGGATAAGGCTGAGGCATAGTAAGAAGATAGGAGAGAGGAATGGAGTGGGTGGGGTCAGGAGGAGAGCAGCAAAGACAGGAAGAACCTGGGGCATCATGGGAGAAAAGAGTTGGTAAAAGCACCAAAGAAGGAGGAGGTAGTTAGAGAACCATCTGAGTGCACCCTGTAGGATGTGATGGAAATAGGACATCCATTGTAATCTCTGGATACTTTTTTATACTTGATCTCATATACAGTAAAATTTCTTGTCTTGCCATAGCTAAATATCTTCTTACACATGATGGCTTTATTAAGGAATTATGGGAGAAGTGCCTTAATATCTGGGAATATTGGACCTTGGCACTGCAGCCAGATATACAGAAATGACAGCCCTCTGTAGCACAAAGTGAGGGGTCTCTCTAAGTCAGCTGACTCTAGAGAGAAGGCTGCTGAGGATGTGAATAGAGCCAATGCAGTAATGGTGGTTAGATTATTACTCGCTCAAGAAGACAGATGTGTTGAGAGAGTTGTAATCACAGCACTACAGTCAGAAGGGAAAACACATGTCAGGAAGAACTGAACCAACTAGAAAGCTGGGATTGTCCTTTTTTTTTTTTTTTTTTTTTTTTTTACATAATTTTATCACACTGATCCCTTCAGGAAATTTCTTGTACAATATATTGTAGGAAGGATCCCACGGAGGGTAGTATGTATAACTGAATTACCCAACATTAATATTTAAAGATCTCTGAATTGTTTTCAGAAGGGTCAGTCTCCAGCTCGCCCCAGGCTGCTCAAACACTGAGGGAACCCAAAAAGGAGAGCCTGGAACCAGCAAGGGAGGCAAGGGAGGTAGCCTGGGGCTAGCCACTTCCAGGTATCAGACACAACTTTTGAGGTGGCGACGGAGCATATTTCAGAAAACCGAGTGAATACATTTTGGACTGAGTGCTAGGGAATGTTTCACAAAAGTCTGTCTAGGAAACTGAGCAAAGCAAGTCTTACGGAAAGATTTGTGGTATTTGCTTGAAGAGAAAATTGTAAAAGTGGAGAATAATGGAGGAAAGAAAACCAGACAGAAATTAAACTATGTAAGTTATAGGGGAATTGGAAGAGGGAAGGAAATTCATAATTACTAGCAAACGTATGTGGACCGAAGAGCTGGACAAGGCACAGGAAAGCAGTAAAGACAGTGGCATTTATAAGAATCTAACCTCAGAGATCTCAGAGTATTGAGTTTACCAAGACCTCTCACACCCTGTCATAGTCCTAAAAGTACAAAGGAAGGCTGTGGACCTTCGAAAAGATGCTAAACTTTGTAACAGTGGAGTAGCCAGACATCATAGGACTGATGACATAGGTAATCGGTTTGTCACTAACTTTACCCTCTGCCAGACCTTAGCCCACTATTGTCTAGACTAGATAGGGAATGAAACAGAATCAAGTTCTCCATACGTGCTCTGTGCTGATAAATCCAGAGGTATCAGTAAGAAGCTCCTATTTCCTTCTGCCATGTGAGAATGAGGGAGGTGGGGAAGATGAATTAAAATAGTCAGCTTTGAATTTAGGAATCCTTGATGACAGCTCAGATGAATGGTAATTGCAGTTGGGAAGAAGCAGCCAATAAGAAGCTGGTTTTTCTCTCTCCAGGAATGAGATACGGAGTTTTGAAAGGGGATAGCATCTAATAGAAAGACAGGATTCTTAATAATTTAGAGAAATGTTTATGATTCCCCATAAGGAGATCACTGACTAAAGGCACTGCACTCATGAGTTTTAAATGAATGACATTAGTCCATATAAATATGCATCAACATTTTTTATATAAAAAGACCACTAATGAACAGGATAAATTAGTGGATCTTGAGATCAAGATGCATTTTGAAAAGGTAGAACGCCAACACACTTAGTGTTAGATTTAAGAAACTGGTATTTTAGTTATGGAGAAGACATCTTTCCTTTGTGTGGAGCAAGGCTGGGGATTCAGTCTGAGTTACCCTACATCTTCAGTACTCTAATCCCCAAGCCTCCTGGTACCTTCCTCTTCCTAACCCCATGACTCACATCCATCAGTTGCTGAGTTTGTTATCTTCTTTTTTGGGGAGTGGGGGATATTTTTTTTGAAGTATAGTCAGTTTGCAATGTTATGTCAATTTCCAGTGTACAGCATAATAGTTCAGTCATACATACACATACATATATTCATTTCATATTCTTTTTCATTATAGGTTACTACAAGATATTGAGTATAGTTCCCTGTGCTATACAGCAGGACCTTGTTGTTTATCCATTTTATATATAGTAGTTAGTATGCACATCTTGAACTCTTATTTATCCTTTCCAACCCCCTTCTCGCCAGTAATTATAATTTGTTTTCTATGTCTGTGAGTCTGTTTCTGTTTTGTAAATAAATTCATTTTTTAAGATTCCACATATAAGTGATATCATATTTTATTTTTCTTTCTCTTTCTGGCTTACTTCACTTAGAATGACAATCTCCAGGTCCATCCATGTTGCTGCAGATAGCATTGTTTTATTTTTTATGGCTGAGTAGTATTCCATTGTATGAATATACCACACCTTCTTTATATGCTCGTCTGCCAGTGGACATTTAGGTTCTTTCCACGTCTTGGTTATTGTAAATAGTGCTGCTATGAACATTGGGGTGCATGTATGTTTTCAAATTAAAGATCCCTCTGGATACATGCCCAGCAGTGGGATTGCTGGTTCATATGAAGTCTATTTTTAGTTTTTTGAGGGATCTCCATACTGTTTTCCATAATGGCTGCACCAAACTATATTCCCACCAGCAATGTAAGAGGGTTCCCTTTCCTCCACACCCTTTTTAGCATTTATTTTTTGTGGACTTTTTAATAATGGCTATTTTAACTGGTGTGAGATGATACCTCATTGCAGTTTTGATTTGCATTTCTCTGATAATTAGTGATATTGAGCATTTTTTTTCATGTGCCTATTGGCCATTTGTATGTCTTCACTGGAGAATTGTTTCTTTAGGTCTTCTGCTCATTTTTGGATTGGGTTGTTTGTTTTTATTATTAAGTTGTGTGAGCTATTTATATGTTCTGGAAATTAAGCCCTTGTCAGCCTCATCTTTTGCAAATATTTTCTCCCATTTTGTAGGTTGTCTTTTTGTTTTGCTTATGATTTGCTTTGCTGTGCAAATGATTTTAAGTTTAATTAGGTCCCATTTGTTTATTTTTGCTCTTATTTCTTTGCCTGGGTAGACTGCCATAGGAAAACATTTCTAAAATTTATGTCAGAGAATGTTTTGCCTCTGTATTCTTCTAAGAGATTTATAGTGTCTTATGTTAAAGCCTTTAAGCCATTTTGAGTTTATTTTTGTGTATGGTATGAGGGAGTGTTCTAACTTCATTGATTTACATGTAACTGTCCAGCAACTTTCCATACTTTATTAGAATTTGAGTTAGATGGTCAATAATGAGTCCAAATTGGTAACTAGGTTGGAAGGAACAGTTTTAGCCTCACAGGATCTTTCTGTTCATTTTCGATATGCAGCATATTGTTAAGTGAGCCAACGGGATGGGCTTTTTCGTCACAATTTTATTGAGATACATTTTGCATAACATTTTCACTTGTTTTAATGTGCAATTCAATGAATTATAGACAATGATATATTGCAGTATATCATTAAAGTTTTAGAGGATGTCTGAACATCTGATAATTTACAGGAAAAGTAGAACAATAATTTAATTGCACATATAAAGTTTTCTTTCTCTTCTCTGAAATAAACTCAACAAGCATCCTGATGCATTTTATAACTTGGTATATTGTTTATTTTTTGTTGTTGTTGTTGTTATTTAAGGGAGCTTAAGGAGAATTCTCAACTGTTTTCTCCACAGTCTGGGTACGCAACAGTTCATGGTTTTACTGTCTGGTCAGGGGCCTGGTATGATGTTATTGTGTGTTGTTTGTTGAGTGCATAACTATCTGTTTCTAATAATAGAAAGATAAATGTTAAGGTGAAAATTCTCTTATAACACTAGAAAAGCTGAGAACAAGATTCTTGGTTGTATGGAAATTATCCCACTAGAAAATAGTGATGGAGCAGCATCAAGGAAGGCGTGTGATCATTTCACTCACTAGGAATTCATATGAATGCTTTTAAAATAAAATTTAGGCTACACATCCTGTTGTGAAATGTTATATTTGAATTTGTGTGTATGTGTGTGTGCATGTCCATCATATAAGAAGAGAGGAATAAATAAACTATTTCTGCATCCAAGTTAAGCAGGAATATGTAGAGGGTAGGATTTAGTTAATTCACCATCTCTGAAATATAAAATGGAATACACATGTGTATATCTATATTATTATATATTCAAAGTTAATCTGAAGCTTTAATATGTCCCTGGTTGGAATCCGCTCTGAAGGTTAACCATGCACTTTCCCAGGTCCCAAAGAAGTGTGACAGTGAAAAAAATCACTGAGAAGTGAGCCCAAAATAATCAGAATTGTGTATATTTAAAAATTCTTAATCTTTGGAGCAATATGACCATGCTTCTTAAGAATAATATCACTGATATTCATAAGATTATGAAACATGCTATTTTTCAAATTAAATAATTTGCTTCATAGTGTCATTTAGAATTGTTTTGCAAATAAATCACTTGGATTATTGCAGTTTGTTGTTTTGTTATTTAAAACAAATTAATTTATTTAGTTATTGTAGTGATGAGACAGACATAGCTTTTCATAGACTCAGCTCTAGCTGGATATATTCATTTTCCCTAAAGCTGCTTATTTGTGTTATAAAAATCGCCTTGAATTTGATTTCCTAGCCTAATTCAGAATAACTATGTAAACTGTTTTCTATACTTGTATGCAATATAAAAGGTAACTCATAATTACTCTTGAACATATATTTAAAATATATTCCCTGTTTTTTGTTGTCACTGCTTGAGTAGGAATGGCAAAGCCTGAATTTTACAGAGTCTACTCTTCTATTTTCATTTATTTTCTATTTAGCATCTTTAAGAACTATCCCTATAATTCAAAAATAGCTAAAACCAGTCCAGATATTTTTATTAGCAATTTTAGAAAGACCTCCAAATTACAGGGTGAATTAAATATTAATGTCTAAATAATGTCTTAAGATTAAATTAGCATACATTTTCCTGGTGATTCCATGATCATCTACCAGTTCGATGATGTGCTGGAAGGAGTAATATAACTCAACATAAAGTTGTAGACAAGGTTTATCATCACAAAGTTCACACTATAGGAACTGCAAGAAGAAAGATATACCCAGGCTAAGGCCGTGTGTATACATAATGCAAGCTTTATTGTCCTCACTCTGCAGGAATTGCAAAGATGTATCTTCCTTTTTAGCTCCAAATCGCTGGGACATCTGTGAAAAGATCCTGCCAAGGGCAGACTACTTGAGTTTTGGCATCAAAAGCTTGTAAAGAGGGTTGTTTCTCATATGCCACGTGACCAGCCTTCGTGTGGACCCCAAATCAGTCACCAGGCATTGTGAGTACTCATGCGGACTGTAAACAAGCTGACAACCTGGTTCATCTCAACCCACTACCTTAGGAGCACAGGTAGCATCATTACCAGGTAAGTTTGTTAGCATTCCAGTAGTTTAGTTCTTAGAGTTATACCAAGGGTCGTCGATGACTTTAGAGTAAATGAAGAGCTGACTGAAACAGACCAGCTATGTTAACGCTTTCCTTAAATATAGTCACATCTCAAAAGCGTTTCCCCTTCAATTTTCACTGTAAATTAGCATTATGCAGTATATTGGAATCACCTCTCAAATAAATCCTTGTCTTTGAGTTAGCACTCTGATTTACTGAAGACTGAGTTACCTGACCCTCCTTTGCTCTGTGAACTCGTGAGGTTTCTTCCTTATTCTTCACTAATGGATTTAAGAGCCATGACAGTATTTTCTTAACTGCTGCAGTCTCATACTTAGGTGTACTACCCGACTAATAATATCAACGAATAAATATTTGATGAATGATTGGATGAGTAAATTAATAAATGAATGCATGAATGACTAATAAAACATAAGGCATAAAGTCAGTCCCAGAAAATATGACAGTGTTTATTCAAATTCCAACTGTGGCTAAACTGAGACAGTTTTGCCTAATTCTTACACTTGTCTGTGAATTTAATTTTTAGCTTCTTTTCGTATCATTGGTTTTAATGTTTATGTTTTGCTTTCCAGTTTCTTACTGTGCTCTCCTGGAAGGGCTTATGCACATCCTCGCTTTTCTAGATCGTCCTGCTGTATCTAGTTCTGTAAGGACATCTTCCCTCAGTCTTACTCTCAGAAACCACTGTCTGTGTCCTTATGACTAGTTCTTAACCCAAGATTTCTGGACTTCCGAATGTTGGGATCCTATAGGTACCATGTATTTAATTACTTCCCTTCTCCTTGACACTTTCATCTGAGCAAGATTCTTAAAATGAAATTGGAAGTGATGCTTCCTTCATTTTTAATTCAAGACTGCAAGTAAAATATTACAAATAAAAGAATCAGACATTTTTAATATATCAAAATTCCAATGGGAAACAGATGATACATTATGATTTAAATATTATGTGACAGGTATGTTTTCAAAGGGACTGCCTGCTTACTTACTCAGGTTGACTGTAGGAATACCTCAAGGGACAGTGCAGGGTCCCCCAGCCCAGCAACACTGGCGTCTTCTCAGGAATCATAGTATCATGAATTACATTCTTTTTAGAATATTAAGTGTGTAGATAAGTCTGGTCCTTGTTTTGAGAAAGTTTTTTGCCACTCTCTCTGGCTCCAATCTTACGAGGGACTAGTCTCAGTTCTTCCCCAGGCCTGCTTTGGCTGGAATCCCCCGATGAGTAAGTAAGCCCTGGACCTTTCCAGTGTATCACCATGACGTCCTAAACAGGCTGGTCATGTATCTAACGGAGGCTTACAAAGATCATTATTGAAAGGTTAAATTTTCCAAATATTATGACCTAGGAGGACTGGGCATTAAGATGCTATCTAATTAACAAATCCTGTTGAACCATAAAAGAAAAATGTCAGCCTCACTATTTACGCCTTCAGAGGGTCTTTCATTTGTGTACTTCCTTATACTCCATCTTTCACAATTTTTTCAATATCTTATAGTTTTCTTCCTTCCCAGAGTTGTACTTTAAACCTCCTTTCTTTCTCCCAGTTTACCTATTTCCTTTCTCAGGAAACTCCAATCCATTCTCTTTCACTAAAGAAGAAATTAGTCATTAGTTCCTCCTTTGTGTCTTACAAATTCAGTCTTGTCTTAATTAGTCTAGTAATGGAAATGTTCCTCAACTCAGGTAGACTTCTAAACCAGAAGTTCATCTTCTCAGAATTCAGCCACTCTCTGCCTTTCATTCCTTAGAACTCAATTTTTCATGTAACTTAAAAGCATTCAAAGGAAAGCTCTGCTCCTTGATCATGAATTCAATAATCAATGATGCTTAGATTTCAAGCATTTTGACACTTCCCGAGTCCATAAGATTGGTAATCAAGCAGATCAGCAACTGCATCAATTCAATTTCCTTGCAGAATGAATCGTACAAAATTCCACTAATTAATCTTGCAGATTCTGTTTCTCCTGATATTTACATTTTGTGCCATATTGTATTTTATAATCTTGCTATCTTGTCATATTACATAATTTTTCAATGCCTAAAAAGTGCTTTGCATTCTTTTTATGCTATAAAGATAATACCTTATTTTATACCATACTTTTCCTGAAATGAAAAATGATAATGGTGTTCAAAACAGACAAAACGATTATCTAAGTTATGATTAAGTAAAGAACAGGAGGCATCCTATATAAGGGTGAAACTGGGATATTTAACACTTATTCTATTATTTTTCCATAAATTATTCCAAATTATTGTGAAATTAATTTCAAATGAGGAATATGTTACTTTGGTGCATTGCCTCCTAAAATTCTGTCTGAATTCGTCAATGTAAAAATTTTATAGATTCAGAGTACTGCTATGAATTAAAAAGAGATGGTTATGTCCAGAAATAACTTTATAACTTTTTACTATTTTTGTGTCACATTCAGGAAAAATAGCTAGAAAGTCAATGTGTCTCTTCAGCTCACTAAGTACATTTAGTGAAATCATTTGAGTATCAGGGGGGAAGAGTTATATTCTACATGAAACACTGAATGGTAGCAAAGTGAGATTGGGGAAATATAGATTCTATATTTGTAGCTCTGTATAAGAAATTGTGGTGTGCATGATGTTGAAAATTGTATTTAAATGTATTTTATGTGTTGAATGTTTGTTAAGAACATTGGAAATGCCAGGAATATCCAAGGACTAAATAAAGTTGAGAGGATTTAACCCCATGAATGCAAGGTTGATTTATATTCTAAAATTAACTAATGTAATACAATGTAAAAAAATAAAGTAAAATACGATACATGAGGATTCATGATGAAAAATCTTAACAAATACTTTCAAAATCCAAAAGACAGTATCATGTCATGACATTTTATAAGGAGATATTTTTAAGGGTATTAATTACAAAGAAATTATTTGGAAAGATTTGCTATTAATGATGAATCGTTATGCCACAATTTGTTCAGGAACAATCTCTGATAGAATAGTTGGCCTTCCTTAAAAAGTTGAGGAACTTGATCAAAGGCCAATATAAAACGCAGACAGGGCGTAGTCCCTAAATTAGGTTGATGCCAAGCAGTAATGAAATATGTGTCTGTGATGTTATTTCCAATTAATACAAAACAAGAGTGAACTTTTAATTGCATCAATGCTTAAACAACATGATTTCTTTGGCAAATCTGATTGAGCTTAACAAAGAGTTATCTTTTTAAGAAGAGTTATGTAAATATATTAATAGCTGAGCCTAATAAAGAGGGAGGTTGATGCTGGCATCCAAAGACGAACCATTCCTATGAGAAGTAAAGTTTTACAGAAGTGAGGGAATTAGAAATAATGAAAGGGTGATATAAATGGTGAACAGACACCCAGGAGCTGATCCAGGAAAACATTCATCTCCTTATCAAGTCTGTCCTAACTGCTGCCACCATCTGCAGTTCCTTCTACTGACTTCCAGTGACTCATTAAGAAACCATAAACTGCCTTTCTCAGCTGGATTCTAAGCTTCTTATGTGCTTTTCCCATGGTAGGTCCTCTTGATTTTAGAACAATGGTCTACGAATAAAAGCAAAACAAAACAACCTCCCCACAAAAGTATTAAATTTTCTATTCATACGCAGTTTTAATCTTAAGGCAAGAAAGGATTCAGTTTTACTAATGTCTAGTATTGAAATAAACTGTCATTCAAGTTTATAATTCACTAATGGATGCATGCTATTCATTTTATTTAAAATGTAATGTGTGTATGATATATATAGCCTTTGAATATTTTCCAATTTGTGTAATCATTTTGTCTATATTTTCAGTACCAAAATTATTTTGAAGAATAGCTTTCTGAATGTGTTTTTCAATATAATTCACTAATGACAAATTCTTCAACATGAGATTCAGCTGTGAACTATGAACAGAAAAATTTAACTGGAATCAGATTTAATATTCTTAGTGCTTAACTGAACTTTGGACTCCTATGTGCTGATGTTTTTTAAGTCATAACTCCTGAAGGCCTATTTAATACTGCTAAGGTCAAACATAGATTATTTCTACTATCAAAGTAATGTCAGTTCATTCATATTTCTCTTTCACTTAAGCTTTTGATTCTGGGATGGTTACTTAAGCAAATACCAAACTATCTTCATGCAGAATTTATAAAGGGAACAGAAATAAATTGGTAAATGATTTCCTTACTACCACTTGGACTTAAATACATGCAAAAAAGTCAGTCATTAATTCACATCTATTGCAGTAAGTAGCAATACCTTTCACAGTCCTTCAAATGCCTAGGTTATGTCTGAATTTAAACAATTTTCAGCTAATCCTGCCTGTAAGTGAAGTAACCAAGTAACAGTGATGTAAGGTAGAATCAGTTAACTTTCTTAGCATATGAAGATTGAATCAAAGGTTTGAAGCTTTTGACAAAATTGGAACCTAAGAAAAAATGGATCTCAATGTTAATACTTCAATTATTGAAAGTATTTCCTTTCCATTATATGTAAAAATGAATATTGTTGAGCAGAATACTAGCAGTACTCCCAAGTATGAAGTCAGAACCTATTTGTCTCTCCCAGACTCCCCAGGGCAACACAGCCAGGTCCAAGCCTGTTTGTCAACCTGGATGTACAGATTATTAATAAAAGTCATTTTTTTAATCTTCTTTGGAATTCTTGCTAAAAAACTTTCAAAGCTCATCTCATATCCCTGATAATACTTAATAGTAATAAGCATGACAACTTTTCTCCTGAAACTGTCTTTCAAATGATTATGAGCGTCATCAAATACCACCACATAAATGATTTCTACCTCATGTTATACCATGGACTCCATGATATTTTTCTTACAATTTCTCAGTTGCATACCTGCCTTTCCCACTGGTAATCTCAGCTTTGTACGTGCCTTTCCATGGTAGGAATTCTGGATTCCAGAACAATTGCCGATGAATATAAAAACTATTAGATCTTCTATTCATATGTAGTTTTACTTTTAAG
Source organism: Camelus dromedarius (assembly GCF_036321535.1). Lineage (NCBI taxonomy): Eukaryota > Metazoa > Chordata > Mammalia > Artiodactyla > Camelidae > Camelus > Camelus dromedarius. The sequence goes on from NC_087438.1 coordinate 15,370,739, forward strand.
GAAAGAAAAGATTAAGTTTTATTAATATTTCATACATAAATTAACTGCAGCACAAGTTTATAATTTATAAATTGATGTATATTATTCATTTTATTTAAAAAACTAAAAAATACAATTTTAGTACATAATTCATGATTTAAAAACTTAACCACTTATATAAAAATAAAAAATGTATTTCTTCTGTATAGCACAGGGAACTATATGCAATATGTTGTAATCACCTTTAATGAAAAAAAATATGGGACATTATGCTGTACACCAGAAAGTGACACATTTTAACTGACTATACTTCAATTAAAAAAAAAGATCTAATGAGTTAATAGTAAAAAGAAAAAATAAACTTTGGAAATTACTGTTTTGGAATATAAAACACCTTGAAAATATGTTGTATTTATCTTCGAAATGTGAATGATTAGTTAAGTGTATGACATAGATCCATAATAAATGTTGAATAAAATTTATTGTGATTTTACTTCAAAAATATAAAGACGGCTGTTCTCAAATAAATTACTTGCTTTACTCTTTTATTTTAATTCCTTTTATTATAAAACAGCACACAAAATATTAAATAAAATTTAAAACAAGAAATAAAATCATCCAAACAAAGCAAATCCTTTGATCTTTGTGTTTTTGCTACAGTTTTAGTATAAGTACTTTAAACACAGTTGTAATCAAATTGTACATATAATTTGGGGTTTACTTAATCTCCATTTTCTATACTACAGCAGGTCTCTTTTTTTGCTATTATTTTTCCACAGTTTGTGTCAATATAATATAATGCCCCAATCTCCCCTTTGAATTTTTGTCTCCACATCACTTATTATCAAATATGTCTAATTTTCTAAACTATAAACAGCTTTGCATCAGAGTTATTCATTTCTACCACATAATTAGAACCTACAGGCACCAGGTATACTATTAAACACACAAGTTTAATGTTGCAAGTTGGTCAAACTCTAGCACTGGGATATTCTTTTGCAACCAGATGCCTGACTTTCGTATTCATAAAGAATACTATCTATATTTATCAATGCATTTCTGAAGGGCCTGGGGAATAAAGTAAATTAGTAAAATACTCATGCTAGAAAAAGACCACTATTCACACCCTATAAATAATCAGTATGTTCAAAAAATACCCCTTGTAAGAACTGTGACTCAGAATGCAATCCCTAACTAAATGGTCCATCTGCTTTGTAGCTTCAGTTAATGTTTCCCATATGGTCATGCTGGCCAGTACAGCTAGATCTTCTGCATTTTTATATCTTATTTTTTCTGTTACATGGTACAAAATTTTAAATTCTGTGTGAATTCTCCAAATTGTTAAGTGTTGGCAAAGACTTATTAAAGCCTTATGTCGTAGACCAAATAAAATATGTAGTTTTTGAGAGCGCTGATATAGAGTAGTAGTTTCCTGTAATAGTACACCTTTCATTTATAACATGCTGGTTTTAATACCAAACTTAGAAAAACTGCAAATTTTATTGTAAGCATTCTGGTCAGTCTCTCTTATTTTACACACTGATACAGAAATCCAAAAATTTTAGCTGATTTACCTCGAAGAGGCATGACTGGAAAACCACAGTTGTCATCAGTACCAAGAATGCTTTTTCTCTCCCTCTCTAAATTTTTTAAAATGTTAAACAATTTCAAAGGATTAAAAAAAAAAAGCTTTCATTTTGTATTATATTAGTAACTATAATAAAATAAAATTTAGATTCCATGTCCCTTTTTTCCTAATCACATGGTATTTTAAATTAACCAGTATTTTAGGAAAATAACAAAACAAAATGAAAAAAATAACTAAATTTCATAAAACAACTTTTTCATTGTATCAACAGTTTACTGTGGAGTTGACAGAATGCTTTCAACACTCGCATATATAATGTAATATTTATCTATTAATGCAGCTAAAGCCAATATTTAGTATCATGAACTGAGAAAGCTCTAAAGAGGCACATAAAGTTTGATTAGAATCTCTGCCTCTCACTGTCTGACAAAGGACAAATTATTTACCTTGTCTAATCTAAAATTTCTCTATCCATAAGGAAGTCCTAAAAGCCCAATTCATGCTCTTTTTAGAAAAACAGAAAATTTGTAGTGTCGTCACAAAATAAGTAAACCAAAGGTATTCCTGGCTTCTGATAAATCTAGCTAGAAACTCAAAAAATGGCACTAAGATTCAACTGTGCTTCTCTATCTCTGCTGGGCTCTCTTTGTTGGTTCAGTGAGTAGGCAATTTCATGCTTCCTTGTGACCACATGACTATATCCAAGTTTATATACTATATAAAACTCGAGTAAAAATTTTTTTCAAAAATTCTAACAAGTCTTAGAATAGATTTGTTCATATGTTTAGTCTTGTTCCCACACTTCCTCTTACACCAATCTGCATGAGAAGGAGCTCTCCCCAGCTGGTCACGACTGGAAGGTATGGTCATCACTAAAGTGGGATATTGTCAGCAACACCTGAACCAGTGAACAAAGAGCATGGAAAGAGGAGGTCATGAGCAAAACCCAGCAAATTCTTGAGAAGAGGAAATGGATCTGAGGCAATAAAACAAACATACAGTCACTTCAACATTAAACATTTTTTGAAAATATTATGTAAGTAATGTTATATGACAGTATTAAGAAACTAGTCATTCCTGTTTAAATCGTAGGTAATTCTGAATGTGAGATTACCATCTATAATTACCAGGGAGAGCAGATGTACATGTGTGCATCTATATATAAGTGAAATTTAAAATAATACAAAGAAATATATTCAGCATTGGCTTAATAGAAACTAAGAAATGAATTTTTTGTCATTTTTAAACTAAAATTTATGTTTAAATCAATTTTGAGGACAGAGAAGTATGTATGAAAAGAAATAATTCTTTACAACCATGTGATGTCAATGGGTAAAAACAAAAAGCTGTAAAATTTAACATTTCTATCATAAAAAGAGGCCTATCAAATAAATATCTACATGATACATTTCCTTTGTATTTTATCTACTCATTTTGAGTTTCATTTTAATTTGGAAAATTATAGTGGATATTTAAATTTGACTATTTTGTTATGTAGGAGTTTAAACAAGATTTAGAATTTTAATGAAAGCTCCAAGTCCTTAATTATTACCTGACACAATCCTGCCATTTCTCCAGATGTTCCAGTCTTCAATTACACATTTTACTCCTGACTTGCTTTTAAATATGTTGACTGTGAGTAAATAGAAAAATGCAATCTGTCTTTTGAAAATAATAATCAAAATTAAAAACATGTTATATTAATATAATATTTATTTATAATTTTGTTACATTTTATACAATTCTCTAAGCTAAATAATTCATGAATATTTTAAACAGAATAAATGAAAGTTAAGTAATCGGATTATTTTGTGCAAAGATCACTTTTAATCAGCTTCAATTGCATTCATTAGTAGTTGCACTATATGTATACACATACGTAATTCAAGTAATGCATGTATTTGGGGTTCAAACTCCTGTTTGCAAAATAACATTATCATTTTATGAATAACATCATTATCTAGTATGTGATTTTAAAATTATTTCCAATTATCTAAATGGAAATGTAAATGTGAAAGGTGCAAAACTGTCTGTGAAATGGATTACCTCCTGGATAAATTATTTTGATTAACAGTGATAGTTTTCTTAACTTCTCAGCTGACCTTATATTATTCTAATTTATTATATGGAAATTAACATATGAAAATTTAATAAAAATTTGCAGTAGTAATCAATATATTTATTATCTCTGTACATTTTTCTAGTTTCATAGCTTCTTAAACTGATGGTTAGAATTTAATACATGCATAAGATACTATTCTATGTTCCTTGATGCTTTTCTTTCTCTATTTTGTAACTATTTATTGAAAAATTGCTATATAACATATTTAATTCTATTTTATAAAAATTTTCCTTTGTGAACTAAGACCTAAATAAGCATGTGCCTAATTGCCATATTCCCTCTCTTTTCTTCTGCCATGTCCTTGAATTTTTAGGCAATGATAAATTATGTGTGTGACTCAGATGGAGCCCATCATATTCAGTTAGTAATAATCCATCACAAAGCTCAGGTAACAAGAAACATGCAGAAATAATTCTGATCATTAATGTCAAATTATAAGGCTTTACTTTGTAAAAATGGGAAGATAATTTAATTTCTACCTCTCTCAATGTTATCTGAAAGTTATAGTCTAATCAGTTTATTTGCTGGGTAGTGATATTTAGAGACAGATTTTACATATTTGCTACCAAATATATATACATACATATACACAATTTCTATATGATGTGTCTTTATTATCTGTGTGTAAGTGTCTGTGTAATAGGTGGATTTGCAAAATAAAATAAATCTATGCCATTATATCCTAAATTCATAGGAAGAGATGATTTGCTCTGCCACCAAAGAAGAAAGAAGTAAAGAAATATCAGAGCATACTGGAAGAAACTTTGCTTTTTGCTTTTCATATCTACAGCCAATATTGAAAAATCACTATTTAAGATTTGCCTTTAAACTGATATTATTTAATGGTGTTACAAATTTAATTTTGGTGGTACTCTAATATGGACTGATGTTTGCCCCCCCCCCAGATTCTTATACTGAAGCTCTAACCCCCAGTGTGGCTGAAGTTGAAGATGGGGCTGTAATGAAGTAATTAAGGTTAAATGAGGTCTTAGGAGTGGAACCCTGATCTGATGGATTAGTATCTTTATAAGATAGCATACCAGAGAGCCTCCCTCCTCTCTCTCATTCTCTCTCTCTCTCTGCACATCTGCACACAGGCACTGTAGGAAGGCTGTGTGAAGTCATAACCACAAGCACAAGCCAGGAGGACAGCCCTCACCAAAAACTAACTCGAACTGCATTGGCTGGATTCTATCCTCCAGAACTATAAGAAAATAGATTTCTGTTGTGTTAAGCCACCCAGTTTGTGGTACTTTGTTACGCCATCCTGAGCAGACTGATACATAGTTTTAATGCCACTGTGTTCTAGTAATATTTTTGTTAGCATAATATTAAATCAAATGAAAAGGCAAGAGTTTGTTACGTAAAATTTAGCCAAGATGTAATGAAAACTTGTGCCAAAACAGTTACAGGAAAAAGCAGAGGAAGGGGCAGGTATATTAAGAACATAGATATCTACACAATTTGTTACTGGATTTGAAGTGGAAGTTACTGGATATGAAGTGAAGTCATAATGCTTGTGGGTATGAGATGGTATACGAACCACCCTCAAAAAGAAGAGAAGGCAGAGAAGGCTCATAAAAAATATGTTTAATTGTGTAATTGTGCCATGTTTCTGGATTAATCTTTCTGGATCCTATTTAAGGCCAACTCTTCACCCATGCACAGGATTGATTCTCTGTTACTTGTTCAGAAGCTTTACTCCAGAGACTTGATATTTCAGTCATGGTAGAGTGGGTGGTACTAGACTAGCTCTCCTCCCCTTAACTACTATACACAAGACAAAATGTGTGAAATAGCTATTTTTGGTTATAGGAGAAAAAAGCAGCACATGATGTGATTCCCCTGCTGGAAGGAAAAATAAAAAGGCTGGCTGTTGCATCACCCAGGATTTTTGCTTGGAAGCTCGTTCAGGACTAGGGCACAGTGAAGAGGAACACGGAGGTCGGAGAATGGAAATAGGTGAAATTTGTGTGATCCAGGGTACCAGATAAAAGGTAGTTGAGAGAAAGTGATTTCCAGAAATCTGCAAAGGAATCCCATTCTACGAGGGACAGAATACAAAACTGCATGCACAGATTGACTTTATAGAGCCAGTCAAGGAATTGCCATTGGGTAACTTTCAACTGTAGAGCCAGCAGAGCTCATATAAGGCTAAGAAATATTTGAGTTCTAATAGGACAAAATTAAGAAACACTTGGAAGCATCATAGGCTTTCAGTAGAGACCCCTGAAATTATCTGGGTTAAGAATCATACTGTTTTAGTCCTAGAGTAAAGGCTGATCTATGCCTGCTCTAACAGCATGTACACATGAGCATCAAATACATCTGATCTATCTGCAAGTAAATTAAATATATAATCAAATAAAACACAACGTTCTATTAAGGAAGATGACAAAATCTAAACATAGAAAATAAAATATCCACAAGATTTAGCGAACAAGTAAAATGACTAAAGTTGTAAAAGTGTGAGAAAATCTGACTCATAATCAAGAGACAGACCAGACAATAGGCACAGGTCCAGAAATGATAGATATGGTGAAGTTTGCAAAAGAAGGGGGAAGTTGAAAATGAAAGAAAAAAGTTGAAAGTGCAAAATGAACAGACCTTCTGTGACTTGTGAGACAAAAGTATTTTGCTCATTAAATTTGTAACTGAAGTCTCAGACAATGAAGGAAGAAGAGTAGTAACAGTATAAAATAATACTTCAGATATTTTTTTAGGAGTTTCTCCTGCAATTAATCATGAACTTAACTTGTAACCCACTATTTCCATTTCTAGTTACTAACCCAAGACAAATTAAAAGAACACAAATAGGTTTTCAAATAATGTTCATAACAGTTTTATTAATACCCTTCAACTAGAAACCACCCAAATTTTCAACAACTGGAAATGAATACCAATTGTCATATATTTATTAAATGTAACATCCTTCCCTTACTTGGTCTACAGTAACAATCTGTAATTATTTGCCCTGATTCTAAACTTTCTTTATATTTTCTTTAGGCCAGCCAGAGTAAAGTTTCCAAATGTCAATTCCCCAATGAAAACTTTTCATTTTATCTTTGCTTCCCATCACACTGAAAATACCATTGAAAATTTAGTCATAATACAGTGGTTATAACTGATTTGGCACTGGGCTCACCAGTCTGAATGCGTCCCCTGCTCATTGCTTATTGCTGATAAGGCATTAAAATGGAACCTACGACATCAAGTACATTTTCTTTATAGATGCTAAAACAATAGTGCGTAATCCAAGTTATTAACATTCTAGTGTTCACAAGCTATTATTTACTTACCTCAATTACTCACTAGTTTTATTCACTTTGGAAATTTTTTAAAATGTAAATATTAAAGATATTTTCAAATTTGATTTCTATTTTAACAGAACATATAACTCTTTTTAGTTTTCTACAGCTGCTATAAGAAATCAACCAAATTGGGCCAATTCAATTAACAGTAATTTACACTTCAGAGTTCTTACAGCCACAAGTCCAAAATTAGTTTCCACAGGCCAAAATTAAGGTGCAGTCACTTCCTCCGGAGGCTCCAGCGGAGAATCTGTTTCTTTCCTCTTCTGAATTCTGGCTGTTTCTGGAATTTCTTTGCTTGTGGCTGTATCCTTCCAATCTTGCAGGTTGGCACCTTCCACTCTTACTCACCTCTGTCTTCACATAGTGTCCTCCTCTGTATTTTTCAGATCTCCAACTTTCTTTCTTTGGTAAAGATAAACATCATTGCATTTAGGGCCCACTCAGATAATCCAAGATCATCTCCCCATCCTCAACTTTATCTTCTCTGCAAAAATTTTTTTTCCAAATAAGATGACATTTACAGGTTCCATGGATTCACCTATGAATATCTTTAGGGGAAACTGTTTTTTTTTTTTTTTTTTTTAGTTTACCATAATAATTAAGAAGTAATTTATCAAACATACTAATATTGACATCTGTAAATATATGTGCTATGTATATTATAACATCCAGGAGATTTTTTTTTTTTTACTACTGCAATTAACTCAAACACTATTCTACAACTTTCAAATTATTGCCAAAAGTGAGAAATGTATTTATTTCATTGAAGCTTAACATGTATTTCTTGTTCTACTGAGTGAACCATTGAATTCTTTCTATATCTTTGTCATACACTGTACTTAGTTACTTAGGCAGGAAACAAATGAACACAATAGTACAAAGGGAATTTAGAAAGCTGTGGGATGAAATAAGACAATTACTATGAAGCTGTATGTATAAAGTGCTGTGCAGATGTTATTTTTCAATTCCCAAATGGTGAAATCATGACACATGGTGAGGCCCACAGTCAATTTCTAGGGATTAAAATTAGGATGCAGACATCACTGAGTGTCTTTACTGCCACAGTTCTCCAAATTCATCTATTATAAAATCTTCTGCAGAGTGAGTATAAGTATTTCATATCATGTATCAGGGATCCAGCAGAATCATTTCTTGTTATTACAGAAAAGACTTGAAGTCCTTCAAAATATCCAGTATACTGGGGTCCACAACCCCATAACTAAAACTTTATTACTTTGCCTTAAGCTAAACAGGTGCTCTTATCCACCTTCTTAAAATTAAAAATGTCACTGAACAGAGTAATGTTTTCAATAAAAATATTTCCACCACAAAAGGGCTTCTCAGATAATCTTGACAAACAAGTAAAGAAATGCACAACGTAGGTGCACAAGACTAAAGAGTTGCAGTGCAACCAGATATCATGCTTCCTTCACAGGCTAGCCAAGCAATTCCTTGTCTGAACATTCTGCTCAAAATTCACTGTTCTGTTTATGTTTTTCCAACCTACTGAAGTTTTGATTCAAGGAAAAGACAACAGTCAGCTGGTCATTTCATTCGTTCTTCTAAAATTTGATTTCTATTCTATTTATATATATATATATATATATATATATATATATATATATATATATATATAATAGTGAGATTGAAACAGAGAAGAACAAGACTGGCTCCACATTGGATCTCTTCCTTTAGCTCTGACCTTTGTGCTCTGTTGCCTGTGCTAAGTCATGCTGGGTCTGCACCTTTGTCAATCAGTAAATAGCCTGAAACTGCATGATAGCCCTTTCTCAAGGCTCTGTCTCTCAGGTTTGACCTTTAAATAGCACTTTTTCTTAATATAGAGATAGAGAGAGCACAGAAAATAAAATTTGCTCATTGAAAGTTTACAGGAACATTATGACCAGATCTGTGTGGAGAGCAGCAAGAACAAAGGATTATCACATCCTCTCCAGGGTCTGGTCCATCTCTTTTAACATAAAAGAAGCCTGAATTCTACCTTAGATAAGATGGTTCCTTGGCACACTACTTCACCATCTTCTTAGTCTGCTGGCTTTCCAAATAAAATCACTATTCCATGTTTCAACATCTACTCTCTCAATTTACTGGCCTGTTGTGCAGTGAGCAGATGAATGTGTACTTGGCTACTATTCATCCCATATTCTGAATGGAAGGCTTGCAAAAACTATATGTTATAAGTAAAAACGAAAGTGCAGGGCTAAAAATTAACTGAAAGTAGAAGACCATTCATTGTACAACTGTATAATTTATAATTAATGATTATGTTGCATGATGCTAACAATTTACTTTTTACAGATTCTAAAGAGATATAATATGCACAGAGGAAACCGTGTAATGGACCAATTCATCATGAGAATAAAGCATAGATTGACGATCTCCCTCTCTGAAGGCTCCAAACTTAGGAATGCCAGTTTTATATATTTATTTGACTTATACATATGTATTTGTGTGTGTCTATATATGTATGATTAAATATACATTTGATTATATATGTATATATTTGACTTAATTGTCTAGAAATCAGAGAATATGAAAGTTTTGATAATCTTTATTTCTCCACCTTATAGCATAATATCTAGACAAAGTAGATAATAAATATTTGCTATCTGAATAAATGTATTTTGAATAATAACAACAATAAAGTTGTCAGCTAATTTAATAAAGCGTTGAAAAAGTATAAAAAGTAATAAAATTGAAACCTTATTACATGGCTGTAGATCATTTTCAAAATGAACTTGGCATCTGGTTAGATAAGCAAACTCATTATTTTATACAACTACTGGGAGAATAGTCAATTTGCTGGTGCAGAGTGTAACAATTTACTATGAATCCTAAAACAAAATTATTTTTAAATGCCTTGGTGACATTTATTAAGTAATCACATGACCAGACCCTACCAGCTTGGAAAAGAAAGAGGGTTACATTAAAGCATGTCATTTCACCCTTTGTGGTAAATTAAAGAAATAGCAATTGGATATATATTAACTATGATGTGTTCTGGGGAGGGGTAAGTACACTTCTAAAATTATAGTAAATTTTTTCCTGAAATTCTTTATAATCTATCTGTCATTATTTATATAAACTCATAAGGAAACAGAATATAGGTATACAATTCTCCTGAGTGGTACGAATTAGATCCACAATTAATAATATTCCTTAAAAGAATGAATGAATGAAGGCCCCCAAGAGAGTGTAACTACGTGTTTTTGTTTTTGTTTTTTACTTAAAGTGACTTGAAAAACTTTATAATAAGCAGAAGAAAACAAAAGATAAATAAATCACTTTGTATAAAGAAAAAGGATTCTTGAAAGAATCATCCCTCAAATTCCAAAACATATTTAGGTCACAAATACTTTGCTCTGGTGCGAGGACTGCGTAACTTACTTTAGTGAACATTGTGTAAATACTCCCGAAAAGATAAGAGAAAAGGGAAGAAAAATGGGTGAAATGTAACTAGGAGTTAAATCTATAAATAAATAAGCAACAAGGATATATTGTACAGCACAGGGACACACAGCCATTATTTTGCAATAACTTTAAAGGGAGTGTCATCTCTTAAAAATACTGAATCACTATGTTGTATGTGTGAAACTAATATAATATTGTAAATCAACTGGACTTCAATTAAAAAAAGTTACTCTATAAAGTTGGAAGCGTGATTTTCTGCTGAGATATGTAAGAAGAAGAGTGGTGTGTGGCAGTGATTGGAAATGAACCTAGCAGATAATTTTAAAACAACTTCTATACAGAATGGAAAATGAAATAGACTAGAGATAAGTAAAAGATTATCAGGCTTAGGGATGTCAAGGGGAGACAGAGACATGCTATGGAAAGAGCTTAACCACTGAAGTCAGTCTAACAAATGTCCATATCAGGCTTCTGAAAATTATTAGCTTTGAGACCATGGGAAATTATATAACTTCTCAATGCCTCAATTTTCACATTTGAAAAAAAACTAACGGTTTAAATGTTATTACTAAGAAATTGAAGAAAATGCATTTTCCTTTTGAGTGAACTTCAAGGTGAAACGTGACGTGTGTGTTGCAATAACAAAAAAGGTTTACTTTTCCAATATACTGATTTTCTTTAAGATTAGAGTTCTCTTGATAGAAAGGTCCACTTTAAGAGGCAAGCATCTTTAATACTGAACTGAGCAGACATAAGAGCATGTATATTTATTTCCGTTTATGTGGAAATAGTTCTTTACCAGGTATAAAATTGGAAGGTTTTAGAGCCATCATTGTTTTTGTTGCTGCTGTTTTTACTTGGTTTTACTTCTGTCTTCAGAACTGTCACTTAAGAGCGATGTGACTCCCAGTGTGTTGTTTGAGCAGGTTGAGAATCTGTATTTGCTTTGTGAAATGAGGGGTAATAATTTCACAGGGGTTGTGCAGATGAAAATGAAAGATACGAAAACATATAGCTGCGATTGAAACATATTATGTTACCACTGAATGTTTATTTAAACCTTCTTCCAGTATTAAAAAATTATATGCCTGTATATCAGAAAATAAGAATAGGACTAATCTCTAAATATACTTTTTCTTAATTTATAAACTATACTATTGTTTCTATATTAGGTTACCCTAAGCTTTGTATATTATTCATATTACTTACATGCATGCAAGATTCTACTCCTAGAAGAGCAAATTCTCTGAGCCAAAAGATAACATCCTGGCAAGAACAAAAGATTTAAGCATGTCTGTAATAGGCTTTCTGAACGTGACTTTACCTGGATAGTTTACAGACGCAATAATAAAACTGGATTTTAAGGGTTATTATTTTACATTTCATTTTTGTGTCCACAGCAGAAACACTCATAGGCTCAGCACCTGAAGTATTTTTATAATTTTATGTTGCATATGACCTTTTCACTGTTTCAAGAATTTAAGGGATGTTATAATAAATGCTCATTATAAACTATAATGAGGAAAGGCTGGAATTTTGCTTTGCTCATTCTTTGTGTCCATCAGTTTAATGACTTGTTAAGAAAAGGGACTTTTCTCACATTACCATCCTAAATGGGAACTTTGTATGCTATACTGTTGTAGTTGAGCAAATGTGTGTACAGCAGTTACAAAATATCAAATTCTACCTTCATTTGATAACATTGTTGGGTTTAAGAAATGATAGATCATCATATATAATATTTTGAGCCAAATATATGTTTGTATACACACACACACACACACACACACAAGCAATCACATTTAAAAACACATGTGGCAAGAACACTAGAATGGAATGTTTACTGTATTTCATTTGTTTTTTTTAAGAGACTCTACAATTAAATTTTATTCTAGTTTATTTCAATTAAGTGAAAAATTGGCTCTTTATATTAGCTACATATTTTATATGGTGAAAAATATAACAATAACATATGAATGTATATATTAGCATGGAATAAGAAGTTTCCCATGCAACACATTTTAAAATTAAAAAAAAATAGATTGGAAAACACTGAAGAGACTAAAGTTAGAGTGATTTTTTTTTAAAGCTATAACATTGGACAAATACTTTTGAAGATCACAGACATGAGACACAGTCTTACTAAAACACTGAGATTTAATCAGAGGATTATACAGAACTTTCCCCCTTTTCAACAACTTTGCACACAAAAGGACTCCAGTATAATGTTCTAAAACACCAATTAAAAGTCAGAGATTATGAGAGAGGATTAAGAACACACACAGTTATATTCTGCGTATACATGGGAATGACATTAAATCATAAAGACCCTGTGAGGGTAAAAGTAAAGGGAGAGATAACAGTACACTGTGCTAGTAACACTCAAGAGAAAACTGGAGTAGCTATATTCATTTCAGACAAAGCAGACTTCAGAACAAAGCAGAAGGAAGACCATTAGAGATGAAAAAAAAGGGGAATTTACCAGGCATAAAGAAGGAATCAACTCTCTAAGAAGACCTATAATCTTAAATATATATATAAGGCAAAAATTGATAGAAATTAAAGGAGAGATAGAAAAAGCTTATAAAAAGACTCTTTATAAGATACTTCAGCATCTCTATGTCAGTAACTGAGAGAGAAGGAGGAGAAAAATCAGTAAAATATTCATTCTCTGAATGGCACTATCAGTCAACATTATCTAATTAACATTATAGGCTACTCCACCAAAAGACAGTAAAATACACATTCTTCTCAAGGTGATATGGAACAATCACTATGATAGACCTTCTTCTGTGCTATAAAACACACCTTAATAAATATTTCAAAATCACACAAAATTCCTCAACTCACACTGAGATTAAAGCAGAAATATAACTGAAAAGAAAAAACTTCCCTAAGTGTTTGGAAATTAAGCAACATTTTTTAAAATAACACATGCATTTAATATGTTTCCAGATAAATTAAATATATATTTTGGACTAAATCAAAATGAAGATACAGCTTTTCAAAATTTCAGAGATGCAATGACAATAGTCTACAGAGGGAAATATGTGGCCTTAAATGCATACATTAGAAAAGAAGAAAGATCTAAAATAAGTAACCTCAGGCTCTATCTTGGAGAGCTAGGGAGAGAAGAGCAATTTAAGCTTAAAATGATTCAAAAAAAATAGTTGAAACTAGAACAGAAATCAATAAAATATGAAACAAGAATTAGAAAATTCAATAAAAACAAACCCTGGTTCTTTGAAAGGATCAATAAATTTGACAAAATTACAATGAGACTAACCAGGAAAAAGAAAGTGAGAAGATAACAAGTGAATAATATAAGAAATGAAAAAAAGAGGGTCATCACCATGGATCCATAGATATCAAAATGATAATACGACTAATACTGTGAGCAAATCTATGCCCACAGATTTGACAATTTAGATATAATGGCTCAATTACATGAAACAGCAGACTACCAGAACTCACACAACTCACACAAGGAGAAATAAATAATCTGGATAACAGTTTCTATTAAATAAATTCATGATTAATGTTTCCAACAACAACAACAAAGTTGAGGCCCAAATTATGTCACTAAGGAATTCTACCAAGCAGTGAATAAATAATACAAATTGCACATGATATTTCCAGAATATACAGTGAGAAGTAATAATACCTCATTTATTTAATGAAGTCAGTATCATAGTAACATAAAAAGCAGAAATGACTTTAAATTAAGGGAAAATAAAGACTGCTATATTTTATATATAATAGGATTTGTTGAGGATTTTCATATTTTTCCTTAACTTCAATGACATTTCTGATTTTGATATCAGAGTGGTGTATGTGTACCACAAACAAGTATGATTTATTTAAAGTTCAAGGCTGTTTCAACATTTAAAAATTAATCACTATAATCCACCATATCAACAGGCTAACAAAGAAAAATACTTTGATTGTAGCATTTAACATAGAAAAAAATTGACAAAATTTAACAGCCATTTACAATTTTTTAAATCTCAGCAGACTAGAAAAAAAGAGAAACATTCACAATTTGATTATTAAAAATCTAAAAATATATATATCAAATATCACACAATAATGAAAGACTCTACACTTCCCTTTAGTTTGGAAACATGGCAAGAATGTCTGCTATCACCATTGCTATTCAACATCATAGTGAAATTCTTAGCTGGTACAATACTAGAAAAATAAGATAAAAAGGAACATATTGATTGGATGAAAAAGATTCTTAATTTAAATATGACATGAATATCTATGTATAAAATCCATATCATCTACAAAAAACATCCTGAAGTGATAAGCAAATATAGCAAGACGGCAGAAATACAAGTGAAATTTAAACAAAAGTAAACTGGTTTCCTATGTATCAGCATTAAGACAAGAACTGAAATTTTTTAAAATGCCATTTATAATATACACCAAAAAATTTAGGTATAAATCTAATAAATTATGTACAAGAGCTATATGTCAAAAAAAATGCAAAAAATTATGAAAGAAATCAAAGAACATCTAAATCAAAAGAGAGATTTTGTACTTTTGAATCTCTGTTTATGGATTAGAAGACTCAATATTGTTAAGATTTAATGCTTCCAATTTGATGTGTAGGTTTTACACAATATCTGTTAAAATCCTAACAAGCGACCTTGTAGATATAAACAAATTGGCTCTGAACTCATATGAAAGACAAAAACCTAGAATAGTCAGCAAAACATTGAAAAACAAAGTTGAAATACTCATACTCCCAGATTTCAAGACTTACATAAAGTGACAGTAACCAAAATAGTTTGATTTTGTAAAAAAAAAAAGACAAGACACAAAGATCAGTGGAACTGAATAGAGTCCACAAACATTTATATTCATGTAATTTACAACAGAGACAATTTAATAGAGAATGGACAATCCTTTAAACAAAATATGCTGGAAAAATTCCACGTTCATATGCAAAAGTAAAATGTGCTCAGCACACAAAATATATCCTTTATAAAAATTCACTCAAGATGGATTATGCATTCAAAATTAAAGTGCAGTCTCTTGAAGAGAATGTGGGAGAAAAATCCAAGTGACCTTGGGTTTGGTGATGACTTTGCCATACAGTCACAAAAGCTTGACCTATGAAATAAATAATTAATTGGACTATATTAAAATTAAAGATGTCTGCTTTGTAAGATACACATGAGAATTAAAAGACAAGCTGCAAACTGGCAGAAAATATTTGCAAAGCCTGTATCATGAAAGACTTGTATCCAAAATACACAAAGATCTCTTAAAACCAAACAGTAGGAAAATAGATAAAAGCAATTATAAAAAGGACATATACTTGAACAACACCTTAACAAAGAAGATATATAGATGACATGGCATATAAGGATATAAAGAGATGCTAAACATAATTTGTCACTAAGAAATAGTAATTTAAAAAAAGTAAACAGTGAGATATCACTGCATACCTATCAGAATGGCTAAACCCTAAGCTGACAATACCAAAACCAAAATTTGTGAGGATGGATAGTAGTGAAGCTCTCATACATTGCCTATGGAAATGCAAAATAGCACAGCCACTTTGGAAGACATTCTGGCAGTTTCTTTCAAAATAAAACTTAGTTAGTTAGTCCAATAACTCAGGTCCCAGGTATTTATCCAAATGATTAAAAAACTCTGTTCATATTAAAACCCATGCATGAGTATTTTTAGCAGCTTTCCTTGTAATCGCAAAAAACTTGAAGCAACCAAAATATCACCCAATATGTGAATTGATAAACAAACTGTGGTACATCCACACGGTGGAATGATATTCAGTGTTAAAAAGAAATGGACTATTGTATCACAGAAAGATACGCATGTGTCTTAAATATGTATCGCTAAGTGAAAAAGCCAGTGTGAAAAGCCTACATGCTGTATGATTTTGTTTATATAACAATCTGGAAAAGACAAAACCATAAAGACAGTATGGATATGAGTGGTTTCCAGGAATCAGGGAATATTTGAAAAACAAAGGATTTTTTTAAAGCGGTGAAACAATTTTATAAATGGACTGTAATAGTGAATACACAGCAGCATGCTTTTGTCAAAATCAACAAAACTTTACAGCACAAAGGGTAAATCTGAATGTATAAAAAATTGTTTTAATATATTTTTAAGAAATCAGAGGATCCAGGGATTGAATGAAGAATGTGAGAAGATAATCTAATTGTTTGAGGAATGGTTGACACAACCTCACTGAAGGGGGTGGTGAAAAGGATGCGACTTAAGTCACTTTGGAAGTGAATGGGGAGTCTGTAAGACTGATACAACTCTGATGAAGTTGTTTTGCATGAGAGTGTGAGTTAACAATTCTGACATATTATACATACGCCCTGTAATTGAATAACTAAGTAAATGAATAGCAAATGTTGAGAAGTAGGCTTTTCAGTGTTGGAGGGAGGGGTTACATAGTGAGAGAGAAGGCTGTCTATAATGAACCACGTGGTAACGGGTTAAAGTCTGAGATATCAGTGTGAACTCACTTTTAGTTTGTAAAGGTAAAAATGGCTACCTAAAGAAGCATTTATATGTGAGCACGGGTGTGTATGCTTGTACACTAGTTGGTATATACACATATATTCCCTTGTTCTGTCATTTGATGGGATCTAGAAATACAAACACCTCAGGAGCAAGGAGCACTCTTAACATCCAGATCTTTGTAATATAATTTTCCAGCAAAGGAAAGCAAGGTTTTTTTTTTTAAAAGGAAATGCTGATTGTAGACCTGGGGCAAGGAAATACACAAGATGGGCACGGGGTTTACAGTATGAGAAAGTGCTCAAGACGTGCAAACCAACCAACCATGAAACCAAAACAAAAACTAAACAGCGATGAAGATTTGTAAATAGCACACGTACCACCTGGAATAGCTTTATAATAAAGCAGTATTTGATTATGAGCCACAATGTCAAATTAATATCTATGGATTCCTACTCAAATAAATAAATGATTGAAAAAGGAAGTGGAGAATAGACAAATCCCCAAGGTAGAAGAACTTCAAATACTTTGTTGATATTTTGCCCTCAAGAGGTGGAACAACACTCTGCACTTTTAAATTGTGGGCTATGCAGGGTGGACCTTCGACCAAGGAGTACAGTATGGATTTGGGGAAAAACAAATAATTTACAGTGAAGAAACTTGGGAAATGACCTCAGCCAGATGATCAAGGTTAACACCAATAGCAGTAAGTCACTTTGATAGTATGTTCCTTTGATACGATGTGGTGAGAGTAGCACTACGTCTGTGGTCTTCTTTCTAAAAATCAATATAGTCCAATCATAAGACAAAAAAAATCAGACAAATACCAATAAGGAATATTCTACAAAATGCTTAACCAGTAATTCTCAAAACTATATATATATATATATATATATGTGTGTGTATATATATTTTTTTTTTTTCCAGCAAAGGAAAGTGAGAAACTCTCATAGCCATGAAAAGAAGAAGATCTGATGACCACATGTAACGTGCTCTCAAGTATGGAATTCTGCAACAGAAAAAGTACATTAGGTAAAAATAAAGACAATCTGAACAAAGTGTGGATTTCAGTTAATTAAAAGGTATAAATATTTGTTCATTAATTGTAACAAATGTGCCAAACTAATATGATAAATGTATGACTGGGTGTGGAAAATATAAAAACTTTTCATTCTGCCGTAGTTATTTTTTTTAATTGTGTTTATTTCAATAGCAAAACAGCAATGTAATTTGAGAGTCTGTCAGGATGGAGTAATGGTACTGGATATGAAGATCATGATTAGCCCAGTGGAAATACAATTTAGAGAGAGAGAGGGAAATAGACAGAGACAGACAGAGACAGAGAGAGAGTGAGAAAAGGCACAGGGCAGTTCCGAGCCCAATAAGAACACAAATACTAAACTCTGAAAGAGAAAGATAGGGGCTTGGATTTAGTGAATGTGAAGCCAGTGGACTGGCCAGATACATGTGTTCAGAAAGTAGCTAATATATGCAAGTAAAACTTCCTTGTCTTGCTTAAAGAGAAAATGTATAAATAAAGATTTAAAGATTCTTTAAGTATTATTTGTGCAGAAATAAAACTGACTATTATAACAAGAGAGCTCCAAATGTCAATGGTATAAAAAAGAAATGAGAACAGATGGGAGAACTCTGTGGGATTATTTACTTAGACTCTCTAAAGGGTATGCAAAGCATTAGAAGAAGAAAGGGAAAATGAGTGAACTAAGAGATTTAAGCAGAAATTGAAGATAAGATATGAAGATATGCTTAACTCCATGGATATTTCAGAAAGGTGAAAGGATCATTGGGGTTTTTCAATTATAAAGCTACTAGTGAACATCAAAGGGGCACAGAAGGAATAGAGACCAGACGTCAGGTTGTTGACTGGTCAGGTATGAGTGAGCAAGGGGAGTGCAGTATACTGTATCTCATGAGTTAAGGGCTGGAGTGTGCAGCAGCAGCAGCAGCACCACCACCACCACCACCATCATCATCATCATCAATGTTAGGGACCTGGTTCTGCCACTTGCATTAGGTCTAAGTAAATTGTTTACTTTACATGTCTAAGCCAGTTTACTCATGTGTAAAATAAAGGTAATAATAATATAACTCATCAAAACATCGTGAGAATTAAATGCAGCACATTTTTGCAAAGGATATGCACATTGATAAGTAAATTCTTTTTTTATTACACATTGTAAAAAGTGTTGACAGAGCAGAAGAAGAGAAAGGGAGAACTGCTGATTATTTCAGATAATTATCAGTGACAACGTATTGGAATTTTTTGATATTGACAAATACCGTATTCAGTAGATAATGGATTGGGAGAGGCAAAAGTAAACTGCATTTAGAAATTGGAGATTTAAGTGATGATAAGGGCTACAGTATAGTTGTACCCATGGGAAGCTGAAAAGAAGGGAAAATATGCATGGTTGGATTGAAAAGTTCAGGAAAGTTAAGGTCAGGATAATACATACGTCATTAACGTAAATGTTTAAAAGAAGGTGTAAACTGGTATAGTTTTAAATACGTTGATTCTATTTAGAGCTCAATGGTTTCAGTTGTATAATAGAGTTTTTACTTGTGTTGTAGGAAACTATTTTGTCTTAAAATCCTGGATCTTGAGTAAGATGTTGACATCAGGAATGGTGTTTGGGTTTTTGCTTCTTTTTAAGGAAGTACAATATGATGTTGTAGTATGACCCAGAATTCCCAGAAGTAGTTTGTTACACTTGTCATTACAATACAACATATAGCGCAGTAGAAGTTGGAAAAAAATAGTAAGAAGAACCCCAGAATGGAAGTTGAGAATGAATTTCCTTAAACTCTTCACAATTGAAAGGTTTTGCCACCTATTAGTTTATCTTGGTTCTACACAAGTTGCTTGGACACTCTGACTTACTATTTACTCATCTTAAAGTGGGGTAATACAAACAAGAAAAAATTAAACTCTTCATAAAGTTGAAGACCTTTTGAGAAATTTAGTGAGTCTGATTGTTATGAAAACCCGTTACACTAAGAAATATAAGAGGCTTAACTAAAAGAATTAAGTGGCAGTCCACAACTTATTGCAAATTGGAATTGTCACACATTTAATTACATATGTATGTGTACATACGTGTGTATACTGTTTTATGACAATGCATATAAGAGAAGAAATGGTCAGTTTTCTTTTCCAGCTTTTGGGTCATATGACTGCATTTATATATGCAGGTCCCTTTTATTCTGAGGCAGAGTTGCAATATAATTTAACAATGATAAAGGAATGCATATTTTTAAACAATCTGTGTATATTATTTCTATATTATACATATGTATACGTGTACGTATTAGTGTGTGGGTTTGTGTGTATCCCAGAGAAGACAGAGAATAACATAGTGTCCATCGCAGACCAGCATTCTGGCTAAATTATTGGAAAGCTAATGGAGCAGATATGAATGAAACTGGGCGTAAAATTTGCAGTCTAGAGAATCAGTATCACAGCACAGTAGAGGACTGGTCTCCTCACCACAATCCTGGAATGAGATGTCAGGACCTGAACATACCAAATACGGCAGAGACTAGTATGAGACGAGAGTAGAAACAGAATAAATTTAAATGAATGTCTAGATCTCTTTTCCCCCACTGTGTTTGAAACATATAATTCAGAGAAAAATCATTACAGAATTTTTTTAAGAGTTACAATTAACATCATCAGAGAGAGAAGAAACAAATCATCTAAAAACAAGAGCAGGATAACAGGAAAGAGACGGAAAAAAGAAATACCATCCCCACCACGACAATAACAAACTTCAGACATTAGAAAAAAAAATTACTAGAAAGTAAATTCGCAGAACTGGGAGACAAAGATGAAAAGATAATCATGAAAGCAGGATAAAATTTTAAATAGAAAGTGATAGTTAAAAGATAATTCAATTAACTCTTAAAGCCAGAACATCTGAAAACCAAATAATGTTTAAAATCCCACAAAGAGTTAACAGAAAAACACAGGATAGGAACCCAGCAGAGAATGAATACAAGGAAATCTCCTAACACCGAAAGTTCTGAGGCTCCATACTGAAAGGGACTACTGTGTGTCTAGTCCTGAAAATGACAAAAGATTCATCTTGATATATTAGTGTAAAATTTCATAACTCAAAGGATAAGAAAAGATCTGAATGTCATCATAAAAACATGCATCCTTCTATTTCATCAGCTGGGTTGGAGGCTAGAATATAATTAAAAAAAAAACTTTCAAAATGTTTAAGAAAAATAATTCCAAGCTATAGTTGTGCACTTAGCCAAATTATAAATTTGGTGAGAAAGCAAGTGACATTTTCAAACACGGAGAGATTTACAAAACTATCTCCCTCCCACTCCTTTTTTCTTGGGAAGCAAACTGATGTGGTTTACTGACATTTTATTAATTCTTTTCAGACCTTGCCATAGTTTGGGACCCACTTCAAATATAGTGCCTGCGTATTTACATCAGCTTCTAGGAATTCCCGTTTCAATACAATAGTTACTGAAACATTTCCAAGGACCTCTAAAATACCCTCCTCTTACAGACAAAGACTAACACATCCCTTCTAATCTCTTCTTCATATCACTTGTTTTTCCTCAAGAGCAGGACTCTATTTTAACATTTCTTTTTCTCTCTGTTTCTATACACATCTCTACCATTCCATCTTGCTGAAGAACTTTGAGTTATTGTGTAAGAAGTATTTTTCTGGCTCTCCTGATGTGGGACATAGTGAGTCAGTGTACCATCAATCTAACTCAAAGAATTTTGTTATTTATATTATGTTTTAAAGATCTCTATGAGTCTCATGTTATGTAATCAATATGTAAATGATTTAATGGACTTCATGTAAGTGCACCTTGAGGGAAAAGAAATTTCAGAGGAAACATAGATAACACCAAAAGCAATAAATTCATTTTACCAAAGAGAGTAGATCACAAGGAGGCTAAGGTGCTTGCCCCTTATGACGTTCCCAGTTAGAGATAGAATTTGGTACAAGAGCAATTTTAGATTATTTCTAGTGTATCGCACACCTGTTTCACTCTTACGTGTCCAGCTAATACTTCTTTGAACACAAAGGTTACATTTTTTTTAAATATATAAGTGACATACATATATTACATAGACTATGTACACATATATTTCTGTAAAGGTAAGCATGCAATGTAATTAAAAAGTTATGTACGATTATTGTTAATAGCCAAAATTCCCCATGTAAATTCTAAGCATTTTTACAATGCTTAGTGCCTGAATGAAGGCCAGTGGCTGTGATATTATAAATTTAAAAATCCCAAGATAGTTATGAGTATTGAAATACTAGGCCTAGTACCTTCAGTAGCATAAAAGCTGTACCAGAATTCTTCCAATGTATGAACATCAAAAGACCTCTTTTCACCATGTCACTTTTGTCGTTTCCCATGGTGCATGAAATTATTTCCATTCATGGTTTTTGTTTTGTTTTGTATTTTTTTCATTAATTTATTTGCTTGTTTGTTGTAAATCAAATAATTTTTGAAATATTTGCTATTAACATCTGTGCGGTTGTTGTGGGCTGAACTGCATTCTCCTAAAATTCATATTTTGGACTCCTAACCATCAGTACTTCAGAATATGACTGTATTTGAAGATGGGGCCTTTAATTAAGGTCAAAAAAAGGTCATGTGTGTGGGCTCAGTATGACTAGTGTCCTTAGAAAAGGAATTAGCACAGAAAAAAGACCATCTGAAGATATGGAAAGAAGACAACCATGGACTAGCCAAGGATAGAGGCCCTTCGAGGAAATCAGCTCTGCGGATACCTTGATCTTGGACTTCTTGCTTCCAGAACTGCCAACAGTTGTGTTGTTTAAACCACCTGTGGTGTTTTGTTATGCAGCCCTAACAAAGTAATTCAGTGGTGTAGCAAAAATAAAAGATAGAGGTACTTAAAAAAGTTTTCTTAGTTGAGTGAAAGAAAGACCTACCAATTTTATATATTTGCTTAGCATATCAGTCATGTAGTTTGAAGTGACCTGCCCCTCCTAAGTTTTCCTTGTGCCATCATTGCTTCTGATACATGATTCCATGCAGAGGCAGTCAGATTTCCTAGCAAGATGCAAAATGCAGTAACTCTTGACAAGAATCATTTTGTCAGCTGGAAGCGATTTGCATATTAACCTTCTTCAAAGGGTCCTGCATCGTGGCATAGCAAATCACGTTGCTGGGACCAACCCAGAAGTTGATTGAATGAACTTTTCCTCCAGGATGGTTATGACATTGCCAGCTTTTAAAATATTATGTAAGTGTTTCGCATATTAGACTGCAAGTTACCCCACTACATCAAGATTCTAATGCAGTTCCCAGGAATGAGACAAAGATAAAGTTGAGAGGTGAGAGGTAAGAAAGGACATCTACAATTATCCTGGGAAGGGCAAGGGTAGCTGCAACTATGAGACACCAGAAGAGGGATGGGAAATGCAGATTCAAATGGCCACAACATAATTATCAGTTATATGTTTTTGAAGTAAACATTTAATAGTGAATAGGACTGAATATAATTTGCCTACATTATTTATATTTCTACCCATTTCCCCAAGTGTGAATTTCTTCTTTCACACTTTGTAATACAAATATAATTATAAATATTTCATAAATACAGCTAGATATTGATGACATCTTCGGAATGAATCTATAAGCAACTTTTAATTTTTCCTATATATTGTTCTAAAATTTCAGGAGTCACTTGTAGAGTTACAATATTAAGAAAATATATTATTATTTCATAGTTAGTTGCCTGTTTTGTTAAGTGCATTTCTAGAGTGTACAATTCATTTAAAAGTATTGTATATGAGTGCAGTTTACCTGTATGCTTATAAAATCTAGTCTTTCTTAGGAAACTCATCAAATTAAAAAGTGAAAGTTTTTTACAGAGGTGGTTTATGGTACTGTTTACATTAGAATTATTGTAGATGACAGCATAAAAAGCAACTGAGCTCCAGTATAATAACAATGTTCACAAAGTTGAATTCTGTATTAATAAGATTGACAAGTCAACTACCTGATTTTGCATTTGTGTTCATTTTAAGAGTTAGTCATTGGTTTGAATTTTCTGCAGCTCCTGATTTTTTTATTTGTTCAATAAGGTATAATAAATATTTTTAGACATGTTGTAAATCCATTCTGTATTATATGATATGTATATTCTTCTCTTTGTTCATCAAAAAATGACTAGATTGTAAGAAACTCTGAGAAGCTATATATGAATTATTCTTCCCATGTTTAAATCAATGGCACTTTTTTTCCCCAAAATGTTTCATAGAAACACAACTTCAATTTTATCTATGACTGAAATCTTCTATGATCTGGTGATTTGTTAAAACCAACCTTCCACACACCAGCACAGTATTAAGACAAAACCAATATTTATTTTAATGTGAAGTTTCAGCCCTGAGGCCTCTCTTTAAAAAGAGAATTTTTTTTTAAATTTCCTTTTTAAAAATTTTATTTTATTTTTTTTGGAAAAAAGTAACATTTTAATGAACACCTTTAATAGGAACTAATATTAAGATTAAACATTGCTTTTAAAATTTGGGACTTACATATTGAATTTGATATTATCGCATTTATTTCAATTTTCTGAAAGGGTAGAAAAAACAAATAGGTTCTGGCATACAGTTTAAAAAAGAAAAAAATGCATTTTAATTCTAAGAAGATGGAGTTCAGAAAGTATTCTTCTTTTTTCCTTAAAAGGAGTTAGAAGTCAGCATGTTGCTATTGCTCCTTGACATAAAGACAGGATCTTTGTTTTATATCCTCTGTATCTGAATCCTGTAATGCCATCACAGCAGAGTGTACTATACACCACTTTAAATGATAAGAGTTTCAATAGGCACTTTAGTGGAATTAAGAAAAATCTAACACTCTTCCACCGTGATGCCACAGAGCTATCTTCGTTCTGGGTTGCCATGTCAATAAATTGTATTTAAGAGGCCTGAGCTTGTCTCAGTGTGTTTCCAAAACAACAAAACAAAACCAAGCAAGAGTACACATTATAGGATTTATCTTGTGTTGGCAGAATAAACCGAAACTAACAATATGATAAATAGAGTAACTTGCTAGAAACCAGATAATCAAAGGAATCTTGTCCTGTAAAGCCTGGGTGTGTGTGTGTGTGTGTGTGTGTGTGTGTGTGTATGTATCTGTGTGTGATTTCTATTTGCGTTCCTTTTCCTTAAATGCCTTCTGTTGGTTGTGTTTTAGCCTTTGCTTCTCTCTTAAGTGACTTTATCAGGGTTATAACTCTCTTCTTCGCCAAACATGTCTGCCAAGACTTTAAAGCGGGGTCCCCAGTCTGTCAGATAGTTGTAGTCCTGGTCAGCTTCTGTGGTGAGAGACTCTATCGAGCTAAGGGAGTCGGCTACTGATCCATTTCCTTCATAGGCATACGTTGCCAATGAATCGTATGGTGGGGCGGTGGGGTCCAGATCATTTTCCTGAAGCCTTTGATTAATGAAATCCCTTATATCTGTGTTATCTTCTACTGGGGGTCGCTGACGAGGTAAACAGAGAGAGTCTGGTTTGATATCCCTGCGAATGTTGTTATCGTCAATCACTTTGGGGTTTCTCAGAGCACCGATGTCGAAAGCCTGGGTATCCTCCTCCCCACCCCCTTCATCATCATAATGGATAACATTGTCTCTGATGTCTTCTTTAGAGGTCATCAGGGTGTCTTTCTTCTTCTGCCTTCTCAGAGCTACATACAGCACAACTATGGCTAGAACAAGACAGAAATTGCAGTTTGAGAATATGTCAGTTCATCTCTCCATAAAAAATAAAATTGATCAGGGCTGGCTGATTTTTTTTTTTTTTACTGACATCCTATTATTTTCTAAGTAAACATATTGTAATCAATAAGGATCGTATCTCTGTTGACTTCTTCATTGTCAAAATTCAATTACATTTTGAAATTGTAACTAACATGAAACCGTAACAAAATTATTCACAAAACCAAACAATTGTAGCCTTGTATTTAACACATACTGTATGTAAATATTTCAGTGTCAGGTAAAAAGTGTGTGTTACAAAATTTAAAAAACAGAAAAGAATGGTTGTTCCAATCATACAGAGAGCTATAAAGCATTGACATAATGACTTGAATTTTATAGCCCATAAGTAACACTTAGAATTATTCATATCTAGATTTCTCAGTTGTTAACATTACTGTACTCCTATGAAATAAACACAAATCTTCATTTAACAATACTTTTAAAAGCAATAAGTAAGGAAAAAAAGAGACAAAGAAGAATATAGAACTAAGGACCTTAGTTTTCCAAATCATGTCAACTAAGACCTCTAGTTATGTAAATTCTATGTCCTGCCAAATTGAGATATTTTCCAAATCAGATGTCTTTTATTCAGGTTACCTTCTTAAAACATGATAATGTTTTGAAATAGTTAATGTATAGACCCTTATTATTGAATATCTCTTTGTTTCCCATTGATTTATAGCCATCTTTATATTGAGTGTTTCTTTTTTTTTCTAGGAGCAAATAAGCACAGATGCCCACCATGAAGTCAGTGCTCAACTTTGCTTGGCATAACACTATCATCTCCTCCATAGTGGTGGGGATAGGTTGAAAGCCAAAACATGTTTGATCTACCACAGCAGAATCTGGAAGGAAGACTCTTGTCATGCGATTAAAAGGTAGAGAAGTCTGCATGATGATGGAAGCTCATCTATTCCCTCTTCTTCCAAAATGAAGGAGCAGGAAAGAGGAGATACAGGCAGAGCTTCTGTACAATGTACCTTGGAGAGATGTTTAGCACCCTGCACCCCTTCCAGGGTTTAGGCCAATCCCAGAACTAAAGAGACTATTGTTTGTTCGCTCAGAGAGTATGTGAGAGACCGCAGACCTCATAGAGGAACCTTGCATAGGTATAAAATGAGTTGCCATGACTGAGAAAGAGACTAATTAGATGTGCTTGAGGGCCAACGAAAAGTTTCCACGCACCACAAGATTCTCACGCTCCTCCTCACTCTACGAAGGACAGAATAAGCTGGAAGACCTAAAGGAGTCTGAGATTGGTTGAGGATATCGGAGAGTAGATGGATTTGTAAGCAGACCCCATGGCAAGACTCAGGGTGTCAACATTCACTGCTGTATACCAGCAAGTCGCAAAGCTAGCGTGGTGCAGGGGCACTGTGGGGGAAGTATTTGGGTGAACGAGTGGTGGATGACAGTACACGACAAGGCTGACTTTGGGTAACATGAATTGTTATATTGTAAGAAAGCCAAAGTGGCCAAAGACAAGCATCCAGAATACTGAGTCATGCTAGGTTGATATGGAAATACTCTCAGACTCAGCTTCTAGAGAAGACTATGAGAAAGAAACGTTAGATTTGAAGTTAAACACCTAATTGATCATTCTCAATTTCAGATGTGAGAGCATTATTTTGAATCTTCCCTTTTAAAGGAGTTTATATCATCAGCCCAAACAGATGCCAGATATAATTTATAATTCAAATTATAAGGATATAAAGAATACTTTGTTCTACACACCAAGGTTACTTGGGTGAAATTAATATCTACTTCATGCAAACTGGACTAGAATTTTATCCCCCAAGCCAAAGTGAGCTTCTGACTCAGAGAATTGTCCTTCACAAACTGTTATATAGTCTTACTCCATGCTTTACAACCTAGTAAGTTTTTTTTTTAATTTTATTTTCTATATTATAGATAAAGGTAGGTATCTACATTTGTTGGATTATTTTGTTAACTAATAAGCATGCATATATAAACTGACTCCACAGTGCCTAACTGTACCTTCATTGCAATTTCAATTTAAAGGGATGACTGGCAAAACAGAAAATCTCTCTTTGCTTTTGTGAGTCTGGCTGTGAATTAATAAGTGAAGTGGAGTCAGCTGAACAGAGGTGATGGAAGAGGGAAATCCATACCGTAGGTTTCCATTCTCACAGAGATGTTACAGAATACATTTACTTCAATCCGTTCCCTTCACTGCGCTTTGAGAAATTCTAGTGTGTTCTGTTCTGTTCTGGTGGGAATGGTTGGAGTTTTGATGTGAGGAGATCTGAGAACAGTGAAATAAAACTTGCTCTTTCTGGCACTGTAGACAGGAAAAAAACAACTGGAGGTTCCTTTACTTTCTATTTCTTTCCTGTTCTTTTTTGTTTTTTCCTTTCTTGATCAAACTAGTATTTGAGAACTATTGTTCACCTCATATAATTGTAAAGATTATACAATATCTTATTAGGCAGCAATAATTACTAGGATGTAAAAAATAAATTGAGAAATCATTGCTGCAAATAGGATATGTGTCAGAGAAAGTTTCATTGCAGTCAGGGTCACAGACTGTTATTACTTGAAAATCCCCTAGGGGCTTGAACATACATTTATATTTTTTATGATGTCATTTATTTATTTCTATTGGTATATTTCCATGAGGCAAGACAGAGAAAATTAACTTTAATAAAAATATAGTTCAGTCCAATAGACAGTCTTCCTTCCATCCAGGTGTGGCATCTCAATGAAAATTTAAAAATTGATTTATATGGTAAAATGAGGAGAGATACATGAAGAAGGGAGAGAGAAAAAAAAAGAGATTGAGGCTACGTGATTAATAGTGAAACCAACCTAAGAGTATAACAATGCACAGCAGGATTGCAATCAAAGCCCCAGTGCTGAGTCCCACAGGTAGAAAAATTGCTTCCACATTACAAGTCAGGATGGTACCATCAGCATCACATCTACAAACTCGAATAGTCATTGTGTTTGTGCTGCTCTGGACAGGATAACTGCTGTCTTCTATTACAACAGGGAGGAAATACAACTCTTGCTGCCTGCGGCTGTATCCATTTCTTCGGGTTTCAATTCCAGCTGTGTTGTCTACAAAACATGACACGTATGATAAGATGGTTACTATGAGCATCACTTCAGACCTCAAAGTTGGTATCTGTTAAACAGTAGGAAGCTCTTCTTAAGTCAGTAAAACTACACCCAGATTTTAATTCTTTCCTTTATCATTATGAACGCTGTCAAAATGTAATCCAATCTAGTCAAAACAAACCTTAGGAAAAGAAGAAACATTAGTCTTGTCTGGTGTAAGAATTAAATTTTCTATTCAGAGAGAAGAGAAAATGGCTTATAAGACCAGGAGTATGTTGCACTGACTCACTTTTTTGTTCTGACATCAAAATCTCACAGAGAAAAAATACTCCAGTGAGTGTTTTCTTACTTGACAGAAGAGCAAAGATTACAATGTAGGAATCTGTATAACATCTTACCTAAGAAACTATTTTTGAAAATATAACAAATATCAATAGACTATTCAGATAAAACTTGATTTTTTTAATTTTTCCCAAATCTATATGTTACATATATTTGTATATTTATACACTTTCACTTTCACTTAAGAAACATGAAAAGGAAAATAAAATGTGTTAAAAATGTCAAGATTCATTACAATTTTTACACATCATGAATTATAATAATTGTCACTTTAATTACATAAATAATTCATTTTAATTTGGATACAATCAACAATGAAATATTTACTTGAAACAATCAAAGCCAATAAGGAGTTTAAATTTTATATTAATACAATTAATATTTCTATTAAAATTTTGCATGCATTTGTTCTTTGCTTCTTTTATTTCTATACATAGAAGTGGAAATTTTATTGTATTCATAACACTATTTCATTTTTAAGTCTACTAAAGTCACTCTTAGAAACACTTTGCTATTTTTTAAAATGTATTACTATTTAGTTTATTATAGCATACATGATACCCACTTTAGAATCAGGAAACACAATTTTAGACAAATATGCTACTGAGGAAAATACAAGTATGTCAGAAAAATTCTACTGTCTCAATAATATTCCATTCATCTTTCTGTCGATTCTAATTTCAACAACTAAAAATTAGGCACCTTCTCCATACCCATTTCAGTGGGAAGCACCAAGTTGAGACAACTTTACATGATAAGATAGAGTTTGGAATGGGACATAGAAGATATTTTTAAATTGAGAAACAAAGTATCAAGCTGCCAGATGCCTATTATAATATTCTCAACAAGAGTCAGCGATGCCAGGCACTTGTGTTGACAGTAGGAATAGAAAAATGAGGAGTAGTTGAATTAATATTGAAATCTTCAGCAATTAATAACTGAAAACTTGAATCTGGGGAAAAGAACACTCAAGGATTAAAGTATGAAACCTGAGTGAAAAATGATTACTAGAAATAAAAAGTCAGAGAAGCTCGTGTATTTGCACTTAGGAAACTAGGGTTTCGATATTCTTGAATATGTCAAAAGGCAGTCTACCCTTTTCAAAGGTTTATTTTCAATCCATTGTTATTATTGATATGTGATGATTCAGAATTCATTATGCTGTCCATGATGGGAAGAAAAAAGATATATTAAATGACATTTTCATCTGTAAAATGGTTTCCAATGATGAACAGATTAAAAAATGCCATACATGTATACTGTATATATACACACACAACTGAATATTATTCAGCTGTAAGAAAGAAGGAAATTTTGCCATTTGTGACAACATGGATGAGCCTGGAGGGCATTATGCTGGTGAAATAGGCCAGACAGGAAAAAAGACAAATACTGCAGTGGTATCACTTATATGAGGAATCTTAAAAAAAAAGTGCAACTCATAGAAACAGAAAGTATAAAAATGGTTGCCAGGGGCTGGAGGTGGGAGAAATAGGAAGAGGTTGGTGAAAGGATACAAACTCTCAGTCATAATAGGGAGAAGGTCTGAGGACCTAACATATAGCACGGTGACTGTGGTTGATAACACTGTACTGTATAACTGAAATTTGCTAAGAGAGTAGAACTTAAATGTTCTCACAAAAAAAGGTGAAAAAAATTTTCTATCTGCTTAAAAAAAACAAACCTTACAATTACACTTAAAATATAACAAGATAAAATTGGCACTATGGTAAGTGGCAAATACATGCTGAGACATGTTGAGACTTTTAAGTGGCAAAAACATGAGAAAACATGCTATGAGGCAAGATGATCTGATTCATATTATCACAATTAGTCAGATATAGATTCTCCAGCAAAAAAAAAAAAAATACAATGACGGAAAATAGTCATTACTTTTGTTCCTCAATGATGCGACCATCTGTTGAGTTGCCCAAGCCAATGGTCTGGAAACTGGATTAGTCTTCTTCTTTATCACCTTTACATATAGTATTCAGGAGATCTAGCGTCCAGTTATATGGATTCTATCTCTAACCGCTAACTTCCATCCTCATGGCCATTACCCTAATCCAAGACTCAGCCAGTTTCTGGAGTGGCATCAGAAGTCATCTTACATCCTCTGTCGTATTTTCCACACTGCATCTGAACTGATCTGCCAAAATGCAAATCTGAAAGTGTTACACTCTCCTGTAAATCTTTCAAAGAATTCTCAAGTCATTAGATTTAAGTTACAAGGTCTGTAAATGGCTTATAGACAGGGTGATCATACAGTCTAGTTTCTCTTATAACTGCCCTATTTTAGTTGCGCTGCTCTAATTAAAGTGACTTATATCGTCCACTTCTATTCTCAAAAGTGCTCCAGTTTTCACGATAGCATATGTGGTATCCCTACTTATTTGCCCCTTCACAACTGGGACCCTGTTCGTTCCCAGACATGCTCATGTTACATTATCAGATGCTGCAAATCTTACTGAATTTCCTTCTGTGACTCTGACTTTCTTCCCCCAAGTATTTGAAGAAAACTAAGTCTTCTCAAAACACTCTTTGATTTCTACAATCATCATCATCATTGCATTATCTGTCCATTCACAGTTGGTTCATTTGCTCTGTAAGTATAAAATTTAGTAAAAAAAAATTAGTTTTTACTACCCCATGTTATGAACTCAGGTGTTTTTATTCCCTACTTTATGTATGACTTAGAAGAGATAAAATATCCAAAGTCACAGGACAAATAAAGTCAGAACCGACCAGTACTTAACCTTACTATTTCGAATCCAGTGTCCTTTATATTGTGGTAATATGAGTATCAGTGGCAGTGCTAATGTGATGGAAGTAGCAGTGTGGTAGAATCTAAGTGTAGATACAATGGCAGAGGGGGTGGCTAAAATTCTCTTGAAGGTAATGAGTTTTAGGCATTGTGTTAGAGAATTCTTATACCTTATTTTATTTAACATAAATACTATGAGGTTAATTTATTTCAACCGTAGGGTTAAAATTATTTAGTATAATTTAACATATTGAGAGTCTGCCATCTAGGTAGTAATACAGTGGGAATGAAAACCTATGCCAATCTCACTACAGTGCCTGTGCCATACCATGTGTTATTCAAACAAAATGGTTTCTAGGAAGGTACCAATTTGTGTGTACAAGTAGTGCGTGTGGAACAAATGGTGTATTTAAAACACGGAAAGTATTCAATTTCTCAAATAGCCTCTTGTTTGCTTGACTCATTAAGGGGATATCCACATTATAAACGGAAGTAATTTTCCTCATTAGATACAGTCGAGATAGGTTAAATATTTAGTTTACAGCTAGCCATGAAATTTTGCCTTTCTCATGTATGGATTTGTATATTTGATGGACTTGAGTGCTTTTAGGAAAAGCATTGGTTTCCTACCTTTGTGTCCTTTTACAAAGCTGCATAATAAGCGGTAAATTTGTATGTGGTTAAACTTACTTCTGAAGTCACGAACTGTAAAATTTGGTTTGATGGCAGCTTCAGGTGATAATTTAAAGGAGAACTGCTGCCCGGCTGGTGAAAGGTCGCGGTCTGCAGCGCTGACTGTCTGAATTATCTGAAACAAAGTTGAGATGCAACTTGCAATCAGTCATCAGCTTCAAAGGGAACTCTACATAGTAAGTTTATTTAATGAAACATTTTTAGAATTCATATCAGTAGGCCAATTATTTACAAATACATTTTATAAACAAATAGCTAAAAATTTATAGTTAATAATGGCAAGTACAGTTATAGGGTATGGGCTAATTCCAAGTCGATATCTATATAGCTAAAAAGCTTAACAACACTGAAATTTTTCACTAATAAGCAAAATAAAATTAAAATGTACTTGCTTGCATTTTAAATTAGGTGAAATAAATGCTTTCTAACATAAATAAGAAAGTGCTTACCAGAAACAAAATCTCTGATTATTTAAAAGTCCTTGCAAAGCAAAATTTTAGTATAGTTTTGTTTGTGAGATTGAGTTTATTTTCATAAATAAGTAAACTGATGAGAAAGAGAGATACAGAGGATGTAAATCTGTTTCTGTAGTTATGTCTCTTTTCCCCAATGGGTAAGAATACAAATTGTGTTTTTATAGAGGTGTTTTTTTTTTTAAGAAGTAAGCAAGACCAACCTAATTTCAAATTTTTCCTAAGTTGCTCCCATAAGTTGTGTATCTAAGTAGTTAAAATTCTGATACTTCAATGAGATGTCCTTGAGAATCTAGAGATTAACTTCTGAAAGCCAAACCATAAAAGTGATTATTCACTGTATAGATAAGCAAAGCAAAATGGCTTTGAGGTGTTTATTTATTAACATATTCAATGGGTTTGCATCAGGAAGAATTTCAGGACTTGTGAGTGGAAGGGGAGGAGGGCAATGTGCTGTTCAGGTGATCACACTCTTAGACTAAATTCGAATTTGCCAGAGGAAGAGCTTAGATATATAATATCCTGGTCCCCAGGGGCAAAGCTTGCACCATGTGATCTGAGACTGATGTCATTAAACATGTGAGTTATTTGCTACTTTTCTTTTGATTCCACAGCAAAACTCAATCTAATGACTATGATCTACCTTCCCATGTAGCTGTTTGGTCTCCTAGGCACACACAGGAACACACACGAACACACGCGAACACAAAGATGTATATCCTGGGGCTTCAGGTGTCTCGTACAGTACTAGTAATTTGTAATTTGACAACTGATCATAAAATTAAAATTTCGGTTCCCTATTTTAGTATGAGTCAGTCACACAGGATCTCTTTTAGCATTGTCATGAATTCACCACCGAAGGCCAAATCATGGAATGTATTGATTTAGTCAAATAATTACCATACAGATCACGTAAAACTTCAACTTTCCTTCACATAAAACCATGTGCTCAGATCACTATATCTCATTCATAAAATTTCTTTAAATTATTTGGGAGTTAATTTGTCAATTTTGTTTTGTCTTGCCTTTATTATCAACTATCACAATTATTTACTAAATTAAAAGTATTTAACATCAAAACTTATCAAGAACATAATTTTAGAATGTAGAAACACCCTTCAAAAGAGCATACAGTGATGGATTTTTCAGTATAAACTGACACCTATCTGGAACTGGCCCTTGGGAGTTATTGCCTTAAGGAAAACAACCCCCATACGTTATTGATTCACTACAAATATCACCATTGGTTTATATAGCATCATCTTTCTTTTCTCTTACTTCTTTTGATTAATAGATAGATAGATAAGGCATACATCCATCCATCCATGAATGCATATTCAATTATAGTCAAGGATAGATAGATAGTTTCTATGTAGAGTTCCTAGGCAAGAGGGAGGATGGCTGAGGTCAAAAGCAGAAAACACTACCTTTCAGACATTTCAGGATTATGTTTTCTATGTAAATGTGGCCCAACAGAAAAAAGAATGTCCAAGAGATAATTATTAGAAACAAGAGCTTCCAAAGACCCCAAAGATTCCTTATCCCTTTGTCTAGATATAAGAAAATCAAGTTATCTCTAATTATGCCTACTATTCCCAACTTTTTAAACTCTTCAATTTACTAGACAAACATATTTCTATTTCCAAAAGGCTTTCAGTTAATGCACTACAAGATTCTGATTGTTATGAAATAATTAATATCTCTAATTACTTAAAAATAAATGGCTTTTTGGAGTAGTAGTGGAGGGCTCTAGAAAGTTGAAAATAGCTAAGTTGTGGAATTTTGGCAAGCTTCTTACAACTTCATAATAATCAAATCAGGTTATTTATTTGTGTAAACCTTTAGGAAGCATTTACTATTTCAGACGTTAAAGCAGGCACTGGGTTCATCCAATGTAAATTTGGGGTGCATTTAGAGTGATAAAGCATTAAAACTTTAAAAAACGCATTTCAGTGTCTATTCAAAATTAAAGAGGCAAATCTTATAACTACTGAGCACTTGAAATGGGGTGTATGTGAATGAGAACATTTATTTTTAAGCTTTATCTAATTTTAATAGTCATAATGCTAGTGAACCTCACAGGATTCAAATAATGGGACAAATATTCTACAAAGCAGCAGAAAACATTCAAACTGAAACAAATACTAAATCTTAAAGACTGACCTTTTTCAATAAAGATACTGTTCCACATATTCAGATATTTTTTCAAATAAGAATTAAAACTTCACATTTTCTTAAATGAGTAGTTATGCTATTCAAAAGTAATCAAAATATACATCAAACCAACACATTCTGGTGTATTTTTCCTTTGGAAACTAGGTACACAATATTGGATTAATTATATTCTTGTTTCATAATACATTCATACCATTTGCTCAAGCCTAGTTCCTATTATATTATACTATGTCATATCATATCATATCATATCATATCATATCATTTCATATCATATATTCATCACTCATTTATAGTACAGGAAAAATCTGGCTATCTACCATACTCTCATAAACTCTAGGATTTTGACAGTAACTTTCATTAACTATGTGGTCCTCCATCATACCCTCACTCCACTAGAACCTCTCTCCAGAGCAATACTTAGTAAGAAAATGTAACTCAGATATTTTGAATAACCCTACTTAAGGCCACCAGAGAAAGCTTTACATTTTTCATGGGTTTAACAGCTTTTATGTAACCTTCCATGAAGGCATGTGAGCAAAGCAAGAAATACTATAGAAGAACGTACTCTAAAGTTGCTTACTTACTGCGTTTATAGGTACAAGTTCTTCTCAAATTTCACAATAAAGGAATGGAAAACAGCAGAATCTGCAATCCTAGAATTTTTAGTTGTACAAAGACTATTCACCAGACCATCATAATTTTATCCCCGGTGGTGTTACCTCCACACCCATACATAGACCATTAATTCAAAAAAATTGACTATATTTTGGCTTCTTTTATGAAGACATAGGATCCATGTGTGTGTATTAAGGCATGGTCTTGTAACCTAAAACGCGTGCATAGAGCAGGTCTTCATACAATCTGAATCAAGAGTGTTGATAAGATACCTGTCCTGGTTTGGCATTTTCACACACTGCTGTCTCATATGGCACAGAGATTTCTGGAGGAAATTCATTGACATCTAGGACATTAATCAATATGTTGACTCTGCTGGTTAATAATGGATTACCTGATAAAAACATAAAAAGAGAGCAGCTGATTTAAAAATCCGATCAATAATTGCTTTTAGAGTAAATAGCATTAACATTTAAAAAAATCAGCATTCATATGGAATCCAAATGACCTTTCCTTAATGGCAAACTCTGAGGAGTTGAGCCAAATATAAATGAAAAAACGATGAATACAGGTGGTATCAATGTTTCTCTGTCAAAGCATCACAGTGCACTGCTCCAGCGTTTGTCCCTGAAAATCACCACTAAAGTTAGGTTCAACCATTTAGCTGGAATTTCATCACCAGTCTAGCCATCATACTAGGGCTAGTTCATAGACCCAATCTTCACCAATCGTGGTATTTTTCACTGGATAAAACATTTTTTTCTATGTTGTGGCTATAATTTTATTGAGTAGCATCATCTGCATATTGAAATAACACTCTCAAAATGATTCCTCCTAAAAAAGAATGATAAATAACAAAGAGAATGAATGAGAGATGGCTTTTCCTAAATGAAAATTAAGGTAAATTTAAGAAAGTAACAGTAAGAGATAGATCACATAAAACTAGGAGGCACCCTGAAATCACTCACTGGTGATGAGAAAGGAAAGAATAAACAACCTTTCCTTCCTACAGTATCAAAAAATGGTAGTTTGAAAAGAGTCACTGCCAAAATCCCATCACAAGTTTTAGTCCCAGATACATTGTCTTCATCTCTGTCATTTGTTGAAACAAGACCAGAAATAGTTAAACTAATAAGGCATAGCATAATGCATATGTTTTAACTTATTTATTGTAAAATTTTATCTAATGGTTTTCGGTTGGCTGAAGTGTCCCAAATTGTTGAAAGATCTTGTCCAAAGTTGTATATCTAGATGAATGAGGAGTTAATATTCAATCCCAAGACTATAGAAATCCAAATATTGTGTTCATTCCACCAGACCTTTTCTATTGATTGGTGTGGTAAATTCATCTCTGCAGTGCCACCGAAGATTCATAATGTTAGTATTCTTTTCTACTTCGATGTGGATGCTTTTAAAGAATGCATACAAATCTCACCACATGACTGATTCTGATAAGCTTACAGTAGTCTTCTGTGCTAAAATTTATTTTAAGAAATAAAAAGCATTGTCAGCAGTAGCTTAAGAAATGTTCACATATTCATATACAACACAGTGAAATTCATTACTGTGTACCAGTACAGGCACAGATAACATAAAGTAAGGATAAATGGTATATTTTGTAAAATAGGTTTTGTTCATAGAAAGTGTATTGGTAATCTTGGAGGAGGATGCATAAAATGTCTATTATTTACACATTAATATTGGTCACATGGCATTATCTTTTATGATAGAAAAGGCTTTGTTCTGTTTCCACAAGTTATTTAATCTTTCTTCAACTTGTGGTATTAGTAAGTGCTAATTCATAAGTTTTCTAATTTGTTGTATTAAATCAGATGGTGATTTACAGAATGTGAGATCACTTGGTAAATTGTCATTATTTTCATTACCAACTATAATTTGTGGAGACTATGTAGTTCGGCTTCTGTTATTAGTATTAAGTACTCATATATCATAAAATACAGATAAAACCAACAATTTGGCTAAGTTAGTTTCACTTTCCTAAATAAACCAAAAATTATCAATCAGTACAACAAAATCAGCTCCTAATACTTTGTAATACTTATAACGTACCCATGTTCTAAAACACATTTCCTAGGTGAACTTATTTAGGTTTTACAGCAACTTTAATATAGAAACTATTATTATCCCCGTAATTGTATACAGAACTCTGAAAAACAGAAGGAGACTGTAACTCTTCCAAAAATCGCAAGACAAAAGTGGTAAGGTGGGTTTTGAATCCAAGTGTCCTAGTTTCAAGTCCATGCCCTTAAACTCTATTAAACATTAACCTACTCAACTTCTGTAACATGTAACAATCAATCACCACCTCTTATTTTATTTGGTACATAATTTACAAATCACAAGGACATAAAAAGAAAAGAGTGTCCCCCCCAACCAGGGTACAGTTTTATTTTATGAGGTTAGTGTCAGGATGAGATAGCTTCTAAAGTCCTGACTTCCCGCATATTATATTTATAGTACAAATTTACGTTTATAATGTGTAAACATAT
Organism: Camelus dromedarius; assembly: GCF_036321535.1. Lineage (NCBI taxonomy): Eukaryota > Metazoa > Chordata > Mammalia > Artiodactyla > Camelidae > Camelus > Camelus dromedarius. Next base: position 15,409,141 of record NC_087438.1, read on the forward strand.
TGCTAATTTAAGCTGTTTTCACCCATAAGAAATTTCCTTTTGGTAATTTTAATATTTATCCTCTCTCAATGTAGATTTTAACTTCTGTCCCAATGAGTAATAGGTCACAAAAATATAATCAGTAATGTAGCATCTTATTATTAAAAGTGTTTCTCAAAGGTGTGCTTTTGGTATTTTAGGTATTAATATAAAAACATTTCGTTGTGTGAGATTTTCCTATGTACTGTAGAATCTGTAGAATTACTGAATATTAAATGTTACTAAGTCATCACTGTGGCAATTACAAAATAAATGCCTCAACAAGGATAAAGGAAAAATTATAACAACAGAGACAACATATTCATATTGTCTAAAATGAGTGATGAGTTTATGGGTTTCACTATATTATTCTCTCTTCTATTGTATATTTGTAAAACTTTTTATAGTTAAAGGTTTAACAATGTCACCTTATTTTTTAAACTCTGGCTGGGTAAGTGGTAATATTTCTATTCAAGAACCACTATACTTAAGAATTCACCTTTTCATAGAGAATATGCTTATTAGAGTAATGTAGAATTTTGTCATTCTATGTAATTCACCAAATGATGTGAAAAAGTAATGACATGTTCTTTCTGATTCATCTAATCTTTGAAACGGCAAAGGTAAAATTTGCTTAAACTTGATTCAGCATGAGCACTATTATCCAAGTCTTTGCCATGTTGGAAACCAGTTATCATTGAATAATTAGATAACAAATTCAAATATGAACTTAATAAATATTAAATAACCAAAATATTACACAATTAATTACTGTGTTCCTGGCAGTCAAACCATTTAAACTGTAATTATCATTGATTCATGCTGCTTATATTGAATAACTAGCTTATTAATAGATTTAGGTTCAGATAAAACAGTAGCTAATTCTATTTTTGTTCCTCATGTCGTCAAGAATGTTTTGTTAGATCTTCTTTCTCTTCCTCCTGGTGATATCTCAGTCAGCTCCCAGAGCTTTTGAGTCAATTTGAGTTAGAATGAGCTTATTGTTAGTATTTTAAAGTATGGCTTAAACTATGGAAAAAAAGGCTAAATTATGAAAATCAGGAATAAAATAGGAGCTATCACTTTTTATCATAAATGAGATACATCTTACAAAATAATCTAGTAAACTTATGCCAAAAATTTAGTCAACATAGATAAACTGGATGGATTCCTAGAAAGATATAAATTATCATCACTGATCTCAAAATTAAAAAAAAAAATCTTAATAGACTTAAAACAAGTGGAGAAAATTACGCTGTAATTAAAAATTTACCCACCAAGAAAAATTCATGCCCACATGGCTTCACTGGGAAATTCCAACAACTATTTAGAGACCATACAGTATCAATTCTTCATGAACTCTTTTAGAAAATACCAGCTCGTTCTGTGTCTTATTACTAAAGCCAACTAAAAGCATCAGGAAAAAAATCAAAGCATGGACTAGTATCACTCACAAACACAGGTACAGAAATTCATTAACAAAAGATTAACAAGTCAATCCCAGAAGCATATTATAAACCTAGTGAATAATGACTAAATAGCATTTACCTTAGGGATGCAAAGTTACTTTAAAATCCAATAATAATGCGATATACCATCTTAATAGAAGAAAGAACAAAAAATCACATAGCCATCTCAGCAGTCAGAATTAGTATTTGACAAAATTTTATCCATATATGATTAAAAAAACTCTCAACAAATAATGAATAGAAGGCAATATCTTCAACCTGACATAGTATATCTATAAGAAACCCATAGCTAACATCACACTCAATGGTGAGAAACTAAATATTTTCTAACACTGAGCACACGGCAAGAATGTCTGCTCTGACTACACATTCTCCATTACACTTAAGGGTTTACCCCCTGCAATCAAATAAAGAGAAAATGAAAGTATTCAGATTGGAAAGAAACAGGAAAGTGTTTTTGTTAAAAAATGACAAGATCCTATAGGTAGGAAATCCTAAGAATCCACAAGGAAACTAACGGATATAATAGAGTGTATCAAGGCCACAGGCTAAGAGAACAATATAAAAGGTGGCTATTGCATACCTAATATACTATCAAATAATAAATTGAAAATAAAATTAGCAAAACCATTCAATTCACAATAGAATCAAAGATAATAAAATCTTTAGGAATTAATTTAGCAAAATAAATGCAGGACTTACAAACTGAAATTCACAAATCATTGCTCAGAGAAATAAAATGGATTGCTGATGGAGATGTAAAACTGTATAGTCACTTTGGAAAATAGGTCAGAACTTTCTTTAAACATTAAACAGGAACTTATAACCTAACAATTCCACTCCTAGGTGTCTAGCCAAGAGGATGAACTGAATGTCCACAAAAAGCCTGGATGCATATTACGGAAGCGTTATGTGTGTAGTTCCAAACTGGGACCAATTCAAATGTCTGTCTTTCGGTGAATTGATAAACAATGGAATATCCACACAATTAAAAATTCTATAACAATAAAAAGGAAGAAAATAGTGACATATGCTACATCATGAATGAACTTCAAATCTAGTGTTCTTCATTGATAAGAAAAGAGGACTGACATCACTCCTTACTCAGAGCTTAATTAACTGCAGAAAGCAAAACATTACAGTGCCTTTCGGTTTCTGAAGTACAAGAGCTTTGCAGAGACTCCAGGCCCAGCTGCCAAGTCTTCCAGACTTCCTGGAGCAGATATTAAGATGAACTCTCTTAGAATTCCTGACCCAAAGAAGCTCCATGATAATGTGTTATGCAGCAATAGAAAACGAATCCTGGTGATAAGACATATTAAAATATATATTACAAGGAAAGGAGGAGTCTGACTTGGGGGCTGCAGCTGAGATGGGCTCCCTGCAGAGCCCACTGGCCACGGTGGGGGAAGCAGCGTTCATTTCCAGGCACCGAGTAGGGACTTTGCCCCGAGGGGGCTGTTGCTGGGGCTCGAGCTCTCATTTTGTCCCAGGTCTGCAGACACTTCCAGCAAGTCTTCTGCTTCCGTGGAGACTGATGCAGCTATCAGCTCCCGTGGTCTCCAAGCCACCTGGAGTGGGGCCACCACTATTTGGAGCCAAATGTTGCCCTGCCCTGACCCACAGCGGCTCTGAGCCCACGTTCCTGCCCTCTGTGGGCTGTGGATTGGAACTGGGAAGGGGCTTGCTGGGGACACAGAGCCTGGCCTGGAGGGATTGGCCAGCAAGGCCAGGGAGGTTGGTGGCAGTCATCTGCTGATGGAGATTACAGCCACCCCCAGGAGTCTCAGCACAAGTCAGCCCCTTTCCTAGGAGCTCCTGGCCCGCTTCAGAGCTTGGACCTTGAGAGGGAGAAGGACATTCAGGGCATTATATGTGGCATCTGCATAGACGAGATGTGGATCAAGCCAGAGGCCAAACGGATCTTCCACGTCCTGCCCAGCTGCACACGCCCACTGTCTGCGCTGCCAGTGATTGTAGCTGAAGAGAGGGCAGGACTCCTCTCTGGACTTCCTTAAGCCTGTTATCACTGCCGGATCCATTCCAGCCACGTTGTACCCCACGTATTCTATGTGACCACAGAGACTGACAAGGGGCAACCTAGCAGGAACTCCAAGGCTCACATCAGCCAGATTGGAGGCCAGTTCTTCATGTGGGAGAATGGCCACTGTGCCTTCAAGTCTGACTGTGTTTACCTGCACCAGCTCCCAGCTAAGGTCCTTCCTCACCCAAGAGTGTGCAGCTGGCCTCTGGGAGTGAGGTGCTGAGCCCAGCAGTGTTCTTAGATGATGCCAAGCCAGAGGACCAAGGTGTTCTTTGGGGACTGTGCCCTGGTCATGGCCTCGGGTTCAGAATTCCTATGATCCCAACAGCTCTTACCACGGCCTCCAGTACCCAGGATCAACGAGTGGGGCGGAAGGCTGAGGAGCCCAGGTGTGGCAGGCAGTCGGTGTATTTCCTGTTGGGCTTGGTTGGGGAGGAAAGTAGCACGTGCCCCCCACCGTGGACTGCAGCAGTGAGACAGTGGGGGACGTGGAGGAGGGCGAGTGCTCTCGGGAAAGAGAGGGTGTTCTCACTCTCTTATCAGAATCTTGGTTTTTAACTTTGCTCTTTTGTAGGAGGATACTGAAGGAAAACCAACAAGATGAACCTAAGCCATCAGAAATAAGGGGTGGGGGGAAGAAGAATGAAGAATGGCATTGCTCCCTGAATTGGTGCTTTTTTAGCTGGAATCATCTGAAATTTCACTGATTCACCTGTCTGGTGCTTGATGCCGGCAGTTTGCTGGAAATGTACACACGAATACTCACGCATTGTCTCTCTATGTAAACTTGACTTCCTCACAACATGGTGGCATGAGGTCAAGGGCATGAATTTCAAGAATGAGAAAAATTCAGACAGAAACTATTGCTTTTATGACCTAATGCGGTCACATAGGAACACTTCTCCACTATGTTAGGGCAGTTACCAGCTCCTTTCCAAATTCACGGGAGGAGTAGACTTCACTTCTAGGTAAAAGAAATGTCAGCCTCATTGTAAGAAGAACATATGGGATGGGATAGACACAAAGATGCAGCCCTTTTTGGAACCTGGAATCAGAAATCTCTTAGGAATGGGTTCACTGGTTACTAGTTACTAGCACTGTAACTTTTGATAAATCCTACAAACAAAACAAAAACAAACAAAAAGCCCTCTAAAATTTAAATCTAAAAACTGATATAAATTAATGGTTCTTATGCCGTCCTCTTTGGTGCTAAGGAGTTTTACAGGAAACAAAGAGAAGTCATTGGCTTTATCCATAGTTCTCTGTATATGCTATATTAGTATCCCACATAAGATTTCATTTGACAAAGTGTCCTGGTGATCTACAGAGTTTGAAAAATACAGATCTATAAATAGTTATTTATAGGTGAGAAAACTTAAGCGTAATCTTGCCCTATGCTTTGTGTCAGAGCCAAGACTGGATTCCAAATCCCCTTACTATGTTTTTTGCACCTTATGATATATATCGATTAACTCAGAGAGTAAGAAAACACTGAGTGAGATCTGCCACGTACGTGATGCTCGCTCACTTTCAATGAGTCATGTTTATTCTGCAATCTAGCCAGCGTGCTGTGAGGAAGCCCAGTTTATACTCAAACGTCAAAGAGGTATTTTTGTTTGTTGTTTTTAATCACATAGTAGATACTCAATAAATGCTGGGCAAATGATAGAAATGTTTCCAAGAACTAAATGAAAAGTGTAATTGAAAATGTTTTAAAAACCGCAAAGTACTAACAAACACAATACTCCTATTATGTGAAAATATGCTGGAGTTATTAGGTTTCCTTATTTTAAAAACGACACCTGCTTTTGAATAACAATTGGAGTTCAAAATTCAATTTTATCAGTATGTACAAAATTGCAACTACAATAACTTCAAGAATGAAATCTTAGCTTTTTATACCAAAAATTGAATTATAATGCAAACTGAGCAAAATATAGTGAATAAAAAAACACAGGCTCTATTTGTCTTTTTTCTTTAAATCACTTCACTTTTAAATTACAAGATAAACAGTATCTAATAATAGCTCTGTTCAATTACCATAGTATGATCTGTAGCTAGACTGAGCCATCCATAAAGAGAATGTAAATTATTCATATAAACCTATGCTAAAGTCAAAAGTTACCTTTGGTGCTGTTGATGACAAAAACTGATCTCCAAAGAATAAGAAGTCTTTAAAAAACCACCAATCAATTTCTTTGCAAAGAACACAGTAGAGAAACTTATTACTGATTTTAAATATTTTCAATAACACAAAGCCTTAGATATTCTGAGTTTCTTGAGAGCAGAAACCACCTCATATTCATCTTTAAACCTCCAGAGTTTAACACTAGAGTGCCTAATAGATGCTAACAAACTGAACATACCAATAAATAAATATACTTTCAAAAACAGACTGAACTGAGAAACAAAAGTTGATTATTACAGCTAATGTAACAGGAATCCTGTGCTGAACATGACCCACTGACACCGTGACAGTCAATATATTTTCCTTGAATTCACCCATTGCCAGCAAGACCATGGTTAACATTAGGTGCCATTTTACTTTATGTTCAACTATCTATAATTTAACATTTTTTTCTCAAGTGATTTTCTTTAATATAATAACAGAATTTTAAATTGGTATTTTGAAGGCATGTAAAACCCATTATTGATTTTTGATCAATTTAATTAAAAGGAGATGCTTTTATACAGGTAGTTAACAGGTCAGTAAACAATCAAATTTGGGAAACAGTCACTTGGAAAAACATAATAAACTGTTAATAGTTTGATTATGTATTATTTCTCATTAGTTAAAATCAATTAAATCATGGAAGCAATGAGAATACAGTGCAAAGAATTCAAAGCTGTGTTTTATCCTCTAACCTCCCCTCTCTCCTATGTTTCTCATCAAATTAGTTGACCAAAATGTTGTTTCTAGGACCTAAATACTTCTCTTCCCTTCTACCCATTAGCAAGTTTTTTGTTCCCCTGTCTTTCTATTGTTTCTTTGCCTAACCCTTAAATGGCTAAGTCCACATCATAGAACCACTTCTCGTGGTTTGTACTCACATATTCATTATAGTCTATATGTTGATTAATCTCAAATTTATTTATCAGACCTAAGTCTCTCTCCTGGTTTCTTGATCCGTATACACATGACATATATACATGACGACCTGCATGAGCAGCAAGAATATAAAATTTAACCTGTTCAAAACTGAGCTCATAATCTTTGCCCAAAACCATTCATTCTATGTTTTCTACCTCAGTTTATGGCACCCCCAGCCCTCCTGCTGCCTATCTAAAAATCTGAACAGTAATGGTGATTCCTCATTCACCTCATTTCCATATCCAATCAACACTAATTCTTACCATTTTCACCTCTCAACTTTCCTTGAAATCTCTCCATTTCTTTCTTATTGTCCTTGCCATTACTCTATAAGTCATCAGTTTCTGCCTTAGATTATCCCAAAATTTTTCCATTTTTTCTACCATTTTCCAACCCTGCTTTACTCCAACCGATTTGCCATTCTGCTTCCAGTATAAATTTTCAACAATGCCAGTCATATCAAATTCTATTTTTGACTATACCTCTTCAGTATTGACTTTTTACTTCACAATGAAATCAACATTATAATATGCTGGAAAAAATAACCTTCATATTTTGTATCTAGATTCTTTTCATTTGTGGAAGAAGATTATTTAGAAGAGGTAAGTACAGAGAGATAGGGACAGAAAGACAAAGAATAAGAGAGACAGAGGAGTTTTATCTTTTACTCACCCTCAATTTATTTACTTTTTCCTGTACTAAATTACTTTATATTCCTTTGACTGTCTTATGCACTCTTCAACTTCTAGAGCTCGGCATGTGCTATTTCCACCATCTAAAATACCTTTCTGCCCTCCTTTCCCTCCTAATCTTCTACTTTTCTGTTTAGATGCTGTGTTTTCATGGAGGAATCCCCTTTATCTTTCTGTGTGCTCTCATAATACCCTGCTTATTTTCCTATTTCCCATGTTAACATTTATAACATGATATTCTTATTGGCAGTTAATCATGTTTGATGCCTAGTAGATTATAAGTCAATATGAGGAAGATATTTTTTTCATTGTAAACTTCTGCTCTGAACACAAAGAGCAGTGTTTAATATATAGCAAGAAATGAATAAATGAAGTAGTAAAATTTTGCTGTTACATTTATATTTATGATAAACATAAATTTCTTGAAAAATTAATAAAATTTATGATATAATAATGGTCCCTTAAGATTTAATATGTCATATATTTCAAATAGCCATAAAGCTCACCATTTATTCATTAATTATGTACACATCCATATGTTCCAGAGAGTATGATAAATCACAGGCATCAGAGATGTATAAGATGAAGTTCCTGATAATAAGAATTTCACAGCTGAGAGGCTCACTATACAAATAAATGAAATACAATATAGTTCATGAAGTCAATGATATTTTCAATGTAAAAAAATTTTTTTTTATTTTTGAGTTCTATTTTTGGTATGTGATATTAAAAGGAATTTTCTGTACATATCTAAACATAATTTTTTAATCCAAATTTCAACCTTCAGGTGGAAAGTTTGTCATTTGGTTTTAATTTCCTGAGAAAAATCAGATACTAATTAAGAAAAAAACAACAAGCCTTTCATTATTATTTTGGATGTGATTTTGATAGAGCAGTTTTACCGATTTAAATGACTCCTAAGTAGTTTGATTATGGTAGTGTACCCATAAGCAGCTGAAAGTTTAAAATAAAATATAAACAATCACAACAAATTTGTATTCCATTATATTTACACATCATATAATAGTAAGAAAAATAGTACCATTTCTAAATTAAGTGGATGATTATGGTGATGTTAATGATTATTATTTTAATGTATATTATACACTGAAGGTTTCATGAAATAGTTGAATATTTATACTTTCTTCACAGTATGTATTACATTTACAAGTACTATTAAAATGTTGCCAATACTATTAGAAATAAAACTTAACTTTCTTTGAGAATACAAAATAGTGCCATATAGTCACTTAGAGAAAAGAAAGGAAATTAGTAAATGGTAGATAAACTACCTACACTCATACGTGTAAAGGAGGGTATTCATGAAGAGTAAGAGAAAGGCAATTATTTGAGAAATAAAAAGAAAAAAATAATGACTTCAATCCAGAATGGAAACCAATGGTTACATTTAGTCCTCAAAAGCCAGCTGCACTCTCTGAGTAAATACATCTCTTCACAGTAACATTACACTCTTTAACATCCCCAAATCCATGCCAATCTTTAAAAGTCTGGAGAATTTGGTACACTGGTTCCAACATCAATATCCATTAATAACCTAGGTATCCTGTTTAAAAAAGAGATTTCTTGGCAATAATCCTGAAAATTCTGATCCAGTATGTCTTGAATGGGGTCCAGGAATACTGTTCCCAGGTGATTCTGATGCAGGTAACCATTGAGAAGTTAAAGAACAGTAGTAAAAAAGAAAGGCCAACCTGTATGTCCATTCTCAATAAATGTGCATATGGCTTACAGTGCTCTTTTGAAGAAACAATGGCCAAATTAGAAAGAAATGTCTACTGCTCACCACTGCAGAAAGTCTGGAGTCAGGCCTGTCGCTTGATCCTGGTGAGGTCAACCGTGGTCACCCAGGTGAATACGGTGTAACCCAGTCAGTGCTGGCTTATAGGAATGCAGGTCCCTGTGCAACTACCTTCCAGACCCACCAGCTGGGGAAAGCTGGGGAAGTGACATATGCTTCTTTGGACATATATTAAACTGGGAACACATAGAAACAGCAGGAATGAGGATTGGTTCAAAAATGCACCTGAAAAACTTTGCAGTTTCTCAGTGAGGCATTTAAGGCTCTCTTTGATAAGTCCTCAGGTTTCCTTTCTTTAATGTTTTTTTAAAATTGAGATATAATTGACAGCTAATGTTATATTAATTTAAGTGTATAACACAATGATTTAATACTTGTATCTATCTTGAAGTGGCTATAGAAGTGGGGGTGAGGGGGGTGGAAAAGGATGAATGTGATCAAAATGTGCAGACTTCTAGTTATAAACTGGATCACGTTTAGGGATGTAGTGTACCGCGTGGTGACAACAGCTAACAATCTTGAACCTTATATTAGAAAGTTCCTCATAGAGTAGATCTCAGGCTTCCCTTCTGAACGCATTTTCTCTAATCCGCTTACAAAGTCTGGACACCAGCTGAGCTACCCCACTTGTAAAATCTCATCTGGCCATGAACTCTGATACCTCTCTGCCTTTGCTTAAGATGTTTCTTTAACCTAGAATGCCCTTCTTTCCTCTCTCTCAATATCTTTTTCATCTTTTAAAGATTTAGCTCAAATGAGAATTTTTATATGACATATTATGTTTATGCTTTGGCAAATAATTATTTTAATTATTTTCTCTCCTACAGCACTTTGTGTTTTGGTTGTATACTTAATGAATTCAACACAAAATTTCCAGGCCTTGTGGTCAAGTTACATGGTCTCTTGATGTTCTGCACTTTGAGAGAGACTTGTCTAGCTGCCAAGAACCACATATGGTAGGCAACTTGTTGAAACAGCTTCCTGACATCCACATGAGTTACCTTCATGTAATGTTCTGCCCTTAAGTGAGGGCTGGATCTAATGACTTGCTTTTACTCAGTAGAATGGGGCAAAAATGACACCACCAAGGTCAGAATTGACATCACATCACTTTTGCAGGGGAGCAGGACACTAACTGAACAAGACAAATCCCATGGAGCCATCTGACTGATTCGGCTCCTCCTTCCTTGTGCCCTTCTTCTCAGCCGAGGCCCGGGCTGAACCAGCAGCAGGAGCTGCAGACTTGCCCTCTTGAGGCGGGCACGCTGGCCAGCTTGTGGATACCCTGGGCAGTGACACCTTCAGTGTTTTTTCCTGTCAGCTCACTGATGACCTTGTTAGCAGGTCATTGTCCACCTCATCAACGCCCATGCTGTCCAGGATCTTCTTTACATCCTTGGTGCTGGGATGGGTATTGCCACCAATGGCAGCCATGAGGTGAGAGGCAGCATCATGTAGGTAGACAACATTTTTCTACATACAGGGATATTACCCAAAAGGATCCTTCACATTGACATCTTGTAACTTGAGACTGATGCAGTAATTAACACTTATTGGACACAGATAGAAATCTACCTATCTACAACACTGCCACACACATGATATTGCACATGTATTTCCCAATTTTCATCTTTTGAGTCTTTGTATTTTATTTCTAAAATGCAAATTCACTATTGAATTCTAATAGGTAAGCAGTCTAACGAGTTTAAAGATAGGTAGATAGGTTAAATAGACAGATGCCAAGATTAAAAGTAATTTCAGTTCAATTACACATACACTGCAAATATATATATATTTTTACTATATTTACTTTAACTATCCATGCATGTGAAATTCACCTTGATTAATTTTACTGTTAACTTATTTAAAGTTAAGTAAAATGAAGCATAGGAAAGTGAATCCGTGTCCCTGTGAAATTGTGTTTTGGAGTGAGTGATGGGCTCCAATACTAGCTTGGTCATTATTGCCTGTGTGACAAACGAAATATCTCTCAGCCTCCATTTCCTCCCTCCTACAGTGTGGACAGTAATAAACTGAGTGAATGTATATAAAACTATTAGAATAGTTTGGTTTACTAGTTTACAATTACTATTATTCTAGAAAAACTAGATACTTTCTTGTCATTTGGTCTGAGAATATAATTTCATGGCTAACTATTTGCCACATAGGCATAAGAAACCCTTCAGAAAATTTTTCTAAGTTTGACAAAGCTAAGCTTTTAAGGAACGATGACACCACTTGCTCTGTAAGTGTGCAAACTCCCCTTCCATTTTCCAAATGGCTGAATCCCAGGCTCTGACTGGAGGGACCAGACCTGCTACTCCAGGTGCCCTCACACCGTGATGATGGTTTTGGCGGCTTTGGTAGCCACTGGAGAGAAAGAGACCTTTAAAGCTACAAAACAGGTGACAGAAGAACTATCTGCAGGCTTTCATCCTGAGTTAAGGTACTGGACCTACCACTCCTTTTCAAAAAAAAAAAAAAAAAAAAAAAAAGAGGCACAAGGTTTGCGTGTGCATTAATAGGAAAGTTAGGTTACATTAATAGTTTTCTAATGAATAACATTTTATTAGAACAATACGTTTGATAAATAGAAGCTATTTGAAGAGACAACCTCTGGTCTGTTGTCACTTGCTACATCCAAGCTATTAGCGGGAATATAATGTTGTTCCTGGAGGTCTTATATACCATACTTAGACAATTTATGTTCATTATACTTGTCGAAGATCTTCCAAAGCTAAAGTTCATTTTCTAACATAATATACTTACACTGTTCCCAATATTATGGATGAATGAAATAATTGAAAACATAAAAAGAATGATGAATAACATACATAACTGTAATAGGATGTGATATGGGAGGAAAGGAAGGATGCCTAGCATGAGAGGAGACTTCAGGAAAACAACTGAAAGAGAATGGGGTCCTCCAAAAGGGGAAGGCTGGCATTCAGTTCAGTTCTCCTGATAGCAGTCGGCTCAGGCAGTGGACTGGATGACCTGCTCTCAGAGCCTAACTGAGCAAGGAGAACAGAGCTGAAAGAAGATGGCAGGAGAGAGAAAGCAGACAATAGAGGAGTAGCCTGTAATGGACCTGTTTAGCCTGACAAGGATGTGTCATGGCCACAAGGCCAAGTGGACATAACAGAAGGAAGTTGAGAAATCATGCTATTAACTCACCCAAGAAAGCCACCTGCTGAACAACGGGACCTGGAATTAAGAAGCCGTAAGATCTACCACAGGTGGGATGCCCAGAGCCCCCACCGCCAAATAACTCAAAAGTTACTTGAAGAGGGACAGTATGTGGCAGTCCACTGGGCCAGTCCATTTTAATCCTAGAAGCAGCAGCAGCGGAGGGAACACTCGGTGGAGACAGAGAAGAGAGATTCATACTTTTCATTCCTCTCCCTCCTTTCCAGTCTAACAAATTGGACAATCAAGAGTCACCCTCACAACCAAGGAGTCAAAGTTTCAACTGATGGTGTTATTGAGTTCTGCAGTTATCTACTGCCAGGTAACAACAAACGACCCCAACATATAGTTGCTTGAAATAATTACAATTTTAGTATTTCTCATAATTTTGTGGAGGTTACAGTGTGGTACTCAGCTAGCAAGCAATCTGGCTAGAGGCTCCAAGACAGTTTTACTTATATATCCAGCACTCTGGAGGGTGTGGTTAAAAGGCTGAGCTGGCTGGGATTGTCAACCTGACCACCAGCCTCTAGCATGACAGCTTCAGAGTAGTCAGTCTTCTTACACAAAAGAGAAGAATTCCAACAAACAAGACAGAAGCTGCATGTTCTTTTAAGCTAGATTTGCCTCTAATAATCAGTAACGTAGAAGTAATGCAATCAGCTAAAAACACCATTAAAGCCTGGGGATATGTCTCTGATGACTCATGTTTGGAAGCAGTTGTTGAAGATGAACACAACTCTCTCATATTTACACCCCGCTGAGTTGAAACTGATCAAAAACGCCTCAGCAGAAATGTTCACCGTTAGCTCCTCCCCGCATGAGAAGATGACATTAGCTGCCAAAGTCTTTGTACCAGACACACAAAAGGAAATAAGAAGAAAACAAAATGAGAAATACTCAGAAGGGATTTCTCCAAATCTTTCAAGAGACTCTAAATAGGATCGGTACAAAGGACTTTTCTTACAAACAACTCTGCGGACAGCCAAATGTCACCGCTCCCACCCTCATCTGTTACCTCAGGAAGCTGTGATAATATCCTCAACTCTTCAGCCAAACAAGTAAGACCTATAATTACTCTCAATCGTTAGGCTTCTCTCCTGGACCAAGCAGGAACCAGCACAAGGAGTCATTCCTAATAATCCTATGGAGTCTGAGTGCCTTTTTGAAGAACTGCACTTAAAACTCCTGTCTATTCCACAATGATGATCATAAAAACACACATTCTAATGAAAGGAGAGAGACAGATGAGAAGTGACTTTAAAAATGCTCTGTTCTTTTTCAGAATAGAGGATTTCATGTGATGATAACTTCCTCCTGCCCGGCCTGCGAAGCTCCCAGCAACACAGACAGGGATGCAGCGTGGAAGAGAAGGCGGAGCTCCGGTGGGGGTCTGAGGCTGCCGCATGGAAAGGGAATGAGGTCACACAATGAAACTCACTACTAGATATTCATGCAGTCCTGCAAATAGGGCTCATTGGCAGCTGTCACAATTTTTCTGGACTTATGCTACGAGGAAAAGGCACAGGTTTCTGAGTCTCCCCAGGAGACCACTCAGCTGTCAGTCCGAAAATGAAAAACACCTCAGCAGGGACTCGTTTAAGAGCGTGAAATCCAAAGAACGGCAGCATAACATTGATTCCGGCCATGCCATACTTACTAACTTTACTCGCAATTATGGAGAAATTATACTGTGCAGTGCTTTCTCTGTCGAGTAACTCATTAGTGGCGATGGTGCCTTCAGTTCCGTCTATTGTAAAGTAGCTGTCCCCATCACTCTTCCAGTCTATGAAGTACCTGTATATAAAAAGAGCAGATGCAAATGTGCAATGATTACACATTCATCATAATGGCAGGCAGGCTAACTTGCCACAGTTCTGTATTTTTTTCTCCCTGTAGCTATTACCCACCTTGCAATAAAGAAGAGTGTAAATGACAGCTTCTTTATTGCAAAGTCAGTATGCTCAAGGGGAAACTGGAAATAATGAAAGATTTAGCACCCGTGCTGTTCATATCCTTTTAGGGTCTTGACACCTTGAAAGCTCAGCAGAGACTCAAATTCTAAAGCTGACCATGGGTTTCCTTAACCTGCTGAATATTAAAACTTTTTCAGGCAGTAAAAATCCCTTAATGGGGGCTGTGGGAAGAGGTGGGGGTGGGGGAGACATCTGGAAATAGCTACGAAGAAGTTAAGCCAGAACAGAGGTAGCATCTTTGTTTCCGTGGGCAGAAAATATCATACTATGGAAACTAAGGGGGAAATTTTGAAATGAAAATCCAATAATTGTAGATTTCTCTCAGACACTTATAAAAAGGCCATGGTTGCTTAGTTGTTTATTACTCTAAATATCAAGGCAACTCTCTTTCAAAAAAAAAAAAAAGCAAAGCAATGACCTTGCCTAATAATACCCTTTATCTTCTTTATTAGTTAACTTTCTTGATAATAACTGCTGTTGCCTACTTTATGTGAATCAGCTGAACTAAGAAATCCAAGCAAATGAATAAAAAACATACTGCATTGCTATAAATTTTATGTAAGAATGTGCGTAGAGAGTGACATGTAAAATTATTTATTAAACATGTATTTTAAATCATTGTATTAGTAGATATTTTCAAATCTTACCATGTGTCAGACAGATATCATTCTAAATATTTACATATATTAATTTCAAAAATTCCCACAACCCTAAAAATAAGTGTTTTTAATCTCCCCATTTTGCATTTGGGGAAACTGCCAAAGTTCACAAAGTTAGAAAGTTTTAGAGCTGATATTTGAACCAGGTCATCAATGTTTTCCATATAATTATCATTAGAGAGTCTTACCAATTTTAAACAGATCATTCTATGTGAAAGGGCTCGGTAATCAAAGACTCAATGCACAATATATCTATGACCATATTTTTGGCCAGGGAATCAAGAGGAGCTCATGACAACAGTGGCTGAAAGCAGATGACAGCATCGTAGTCAGCCCACCGAAATCCTCAGGTCATCATGAAAAGTCAGTTTAAGGCGTGTATTCCAAAACAGAAATTTATTATTTTAACAAACTGCTCATTTAAAACTGAGGCAGTTTGACTATCATTTCAGCACAAGATCAAAACTAGTTTGCCATTATAGATGAGACTTATAACTTAACTTGCCAGTATCTATTGGTAACTAACAGGATCAGAGTATGAAACAAGCTTTAAATCTGCCTTTGATAATCCTATTGCTGATTTGTGAGAATGAGTTCAACATAGCATCCTGTCTCAGAGAAATGCTCTCAAAAAATTATCAATGAAGGTAAGGCACATTTGAAAGCCAGGGAGCACAGGGTATAATGAACTGCATCTCTATTGCATAATGTCCTTTTCCGAACAAAAAAGCATCTTCTCACAATACCACCTTTTATCACCTTGATTGTTCAATTTGGGCACATGCCTAATTTAAGAGGACATGCCTAATTTAAGAGGATGTGCCCAAATTTCCTTAGTGACTACAGCATTTCTGGAAGAATTGTTGGTGTAGACTAACAACTGTTGGTGTTTAACTGTATAATTTACTAAATATTATTTACTGAGTGTCCACTATGCACTAGACACTGCACTAGGGTTGAAACACATACAAATCAGTAAAGCACAATGCCCACCAATAAGGAGCCTAATTGGGAGAACACATATAGATGATTTGGGTGTCTGATAGAAGGTCAGAAAAGATGCTACAGAAGTACAAAGAAAAGGCACCTGGTTCAAAACCTGCTGGTTCAGGTAAACCTTCCCACCCATGATGTTCTGCTGATGCTAGAAGGCTACGCAGGAACTATTCATGAGAAGAGAGGCAGACAGAGTGAGGAGAGGGGGAAAGGTATTTCAGGAAGCTGCCACGGCAGTAGCAAAACCATGGAGTGTGTGTGGGGAATTACAAGGTGCTGAGAATTATGGGAAAGTATCTGACAGGCACAATGGAAAAAGGCTAAGTGATTTAGGTCCAGGAGGGCCTCATAAATTATATTAAGGTCCTTGGACATGATCCTGTGTGGAATGAATGCTTCAAAGGGTATAATTAAGGTATGAGTTCAAATGTAATCACTTTTTTCCTTAAAAAAAAAAAAATAGAGTTACCATATGATCCAGAGATCACACTCTCAGGCATATACATGGAGAAAACTCTAATTTGAAAAGATACATGCACCCCAATGTTCATAGCAGCACTATCACAATAGCCAAGACATGGAATTAACCTAAATGTCCACTGACAGAAGACTGGATAAAGAAGATGTGGTATATATATATGCAATGAAATACTACTTAGCCATAAAAAAGAACACAATATGACATTTGCAGCAACATAGATGGACCCGGAGATTGTCATACTAAGTAAGCCAGACAGAGAAAGACAAATATTACATGATATCACTTGTATGTGGAATCTAAAAAAATGACACAAATGAACTTATTTACAAAATAGGAACAGACTCACATAGAAAACAAATTTATAATTACCAAAGGGGAAAAGGGAGGAGGGATAAATTAGGTAGGAGTTTGGGATTTGCAAATACTAAATAATATATATAAAATAGAAAAACAGCAAAGTCCTACTGTATAGAACAGGGAACTATATTCAATATCTTATAATAATCCATAATGGAAAAGAATATGAAAAAAATATATATATATAACTGAAGCACTATGCTGTACACTAGCAAATAACACAACATTGTAAATCAACTGTATTTCAATTTTTAAAAAAGTTAATCACTTTTACAGTATACAGTGGATGTATTTGAAGGGGACAAGACTGTAAACATTTCCTGTAGACCAGAATCTTGCCAAGAGACAAAGAGAGTAACCAGGGTTGGAAGAGATTTGATTCAAGGGTTTGATTGATTGAAGTAACCAGGGCTATGCAGGCTGAAGGAAAGAAGACACGGAGGGACACGGAGCAGGCTTTAATCTGATAAGAACACTCATGTGGAGTAAGTGTTAGATTTACTTGTTAAGTTTCAGTCAACTGGAGATAGGACAGGAGAATGGAATCTGTAGATATTATGATTTAGGATAAACATAACAGAGACTTTGATGTCAGAGTTGCATGAGATCATAATGGATTTCCTCAGAAAATGGTAAGCATCAGGAATAATCAAACATTGACTGTCAAAATATTTGGTGCAGATACGGTAGAACACATTTAAGCGTGACTGGAGAGTCTGAAGTTCCTTTGCAATATTAGGATTCTATTACAATTTTCTATATAGAATGAAATTTGTTTCTCTTACTTTGCATGGAATGTAATACTTTCTAATTACTGTTTCCTATTAGCACTCTGTTCTGACCTTAACAAACTTGCTCTATTCCCAGCACTGTAATATAGAGTCTCACTTTTCAAACATATGTTTAATTTTTTTCCCAAGCTTCATTTCAGTAATAGCTTTATTCACATACTACATACAATTCCCCAATTTAAACTGAACAATTTCATTTTCATATATTCAAG
Organism: Camelus dromedarius; assembly: GCF_036321535.1. Classification (NCBI taxonomy): domain Eukaryota; kingdom Metazoa; phylum Chordata; class Mammalia; order Artiodactyla; family Camelidae; genus Camelus; species Camelus dromedarius. Next base: position 15,426,935 of record NC_087438.1, read on the forward strand.
AGTTGCGGAAAAGGTGATATGTTTTTAAGACATTTTAAACTTATTAGTTCAGATTTCTTTCATTTAATTCCTTAACTGGGGTAAGCTCCAATTATCTGGAAATCTCACTTATAGAGGATAAAACTGTGATGGCGTGAGGTTCCTGTATTTCTCCTCTGCTGCTTTCTCTTGCACTAAGTGAATATTTTCTAGTGGGGTGTTCATGCTTTTAATAATTCTACACTATATTTTGAGTTATTTTCTTATTTGCACTAGATTTTACCAAATACATCTTAGATTCAAATTCATACTAACTTAATTCTAATAAAATGTAGAAATGTTACTCCTATGTAGCTCGGTGTTATTATATTTATATATATACATATATAGATATAGATATACACACGTACTCACACATACACATACAAATATAATACAAGTATATATTAACATATACTGTTATCTATATTGCATTGATATAGTAATGTGAACAAAAAATACTGCAAACAATATCAGTAAGCAAAGAATGCTGAAACTATCAAGTCATCAGTGGCTGCCGCCACCCCCAGTAAAGACAAACCTACAGCCCAGCCTCTGCAGCCACTTACCCTGAGGGGACTTAGAATAAGAAAGGACAGGATACTGGCCCTAGATAGCTAGGTGCTTGTCAAAGGAATAAATTCAGTGAGCCCAAATGTTTGCTTCCTCCCATACATAGAAAAGCACTAAATTCTTTAACTTGAGATGCCTGGTTTTCTATAGATAACAAGGAATCTTTTATTGTTCCAACTACCTGGTCTTTGTTACAACAAAGCTCTTATATATCCTAGCTCCTCCCCTACCTCTCCGGAGCAGTCCCTGAGTGATCTGAGAGGCTGTCATCCTGGCTGGGGTCCTACCGCCAAATAAAACATAAGTCTCAAATTTTAGGCTGTGCAGTTATTTCAGTTGACAGTAAAAAAAATCCGATAAACCTATTGTTATAATTAGTACTTTCTATAATTTTATGTCTATTAAAGCTAAAAAAAAAAAAAAAAAAGGAAGCAATTATTTGCTTCAAAATTCTCCAGTCCTATAGACTCTTTTACGCTGGGAAATTCTCTGAGTCACTGCTCCAAGCATTGGGTGAAGGCAGGATGGTCTTCTCATTTTGACTCTTGGGGAATGGAACAAACAATATGAGACAGGGTGTTCATGGCCCCAAATTCTCAGCCTGGCAGGGCCAGAACCTATGCCTTATGAGTGGGGTTGAATGGAGGAAGTAAGCTCAACCACACCCCCGAGGAATTTAGCTTCTGAAAATGCAGAGTCGGATGAGAAATGCTGGCATCCTGCTGAAGGAGTATAAAGCAAACTAACAAATGGGCTTCCCTGATGGGAAACTGTTGATTCATTCTTTACTGAGAATAGCTTTAACCCAGAGGCTATGCTCCAGGAAGGAGATAATGGGCTGATGATCTCAGAAGAATGGACAGACCCTCTGGAGTTCCTCCTGAAGATTCATTGAGGTTAAGAGGAATGTAGCACCCTGTAAAAAGCCCTGATTGCTATCACCTTTTCTGTTCCATCCAGTTTTTCTATAAAACCTCAAGACCCCAACCCCAAGATGCGCTCACAGTCTTTAAGGCAGTAGCCTGCTCTGACTCCCTTTGACCACAAAGCAATAAAGCTGCTCTATCCTTTGCTCCCAAAACTCTTCCTCCGAGTTTAAATTCTCTTTTCGGGGTGCAGAGGCTGAATTTTCAGTTAACACTGCCCCACCTGGTAAGATGCTTTATCCCATGATTGAGAGCTGAGGAGCGAGGAGCCATGTTTTCTCAACCATATTGTCCAGAAAGGATTCTCTAAAAGACACGCTGGAAGACGGGAGTGGAAAGGGGGGAGCAGGTCAAATGCCAAACTCTCTTGCTGTTCTTATCATGTTTTAATAGATCTTCTTGAATGAATGTTTCATTTGCTGTACGCTTTTAGGATATTTTCCAGAGACAGTAAATGGTTGTTTGTAATTTAAAAATAATAATAATAATCGCCATTTATGCTTGCTTCACTGGAGAGTGTGTCCGCAGAGCTTCTCATGCTGCCGTTGCTTCAGTAGAACCTCCCCCAGTTTTTGGAATTCCCTTCTTCTGTTTCCTTCACTCCAATTAAACTGCAGGCTAATTTTTAAAGCTCATCTTTATGTACATTGTTGCAGATCTCAGCAGTGAATAGATCCTTTCTGATGCCCCATAGTACTCAAATGTTATGCAGATTTTGGCAAATGTAAGACAGCTTACATACTCTCTGTGCCTGTGATTGTCTTTTTTACCCAAGGCCCTTTAAATTGCTTGAAGCCAACTTTACTGATCTCTGTGTTGCCAAGGACCTGGAATGTTAATTGCAATTAGCATCTGCAACTTAAATATTATATTGAATTCAATGCACAGACTTAATCTATCTATATAATAGTTAAATATATTTACTTTAAGGCAATGTATGTAGGGCTTTAAGAATGTCTTATTTAGGACAGCCAACTCTTTCTGGTTTGCTGAGGACTTTCTCAGTGTTAGTACTGAAAGTCTTGAGGTCCAAAAGATTTCACAGTTCCAGACAAAACTGGGGCAGTTGATCACTTCTAGTTAATACTTGCAGCATATGTTATAATTTATAAAGTTGATTCGAACAGAATCTACATGCAATGAATCACTGTATACACATGGGTCATTTTTAATTGTAATTTTAAGTTTTTTTCTGGTATTATGTTTAAAAACTCAAGAACTTACATATTGCATGCATAAAATAATGTACCTAGCTCTGTTTTATCCTTCTATGTATCTATCAGTCAAAATCCAATATCTTGGAAGGTGAGTAAGCAAATTTCATTTATTTAGTCATTTCAGTCTAACACTGACATAGAGTTTGTGTTCCATAAATCAACCACCAGTGAGAGGCAAAGAAATATAGCATGAAGAACATTAAATTTTCGGACAGAGAGAACTAGGGTGATAGACCAGTTTTTTTCACTTACTCTGTGCAATTAGATTAAGGAATCTTTCTCTCTAATGCCTGTTCTTCTTGTCTTCTGTAAAATTTGGAAAATAATACCTGCCTAGCTGTGTAGTAAGTGTTGAACAGATGAAATGAGATGAGATACGTGTACCTACATGTAGAATCATGCATCTGGCGCGTGTACATTTATGTATGTGTGTGTGTAGCCTTTCCTCCCTCTCTCTTTCAATATGATTATTTGTATTACTTTTCTGTTAAAAAAAAAACTCTTCCTAACAACTGTATGCTTTGTTATAGAACCAAGTTGTGACGTATGTAGGCTTCAACTTTAAAATATTGGAACTGCAAAGCCCCCACAACCCCCTGATATACAAACCATGAAATATAGCCCCTTGAAGTACAAAATACGGGCTCAATTGTGTTTGGTTCTCATTCACTATTTTCTGGCATCTAGTTTTTATCTCCATCACCCTGTGATATTTGGAACTCCCTTTCTCCAAACGTTATCATCTCATAAAGCTTACTGCTATCTTATGCTGGTCAGATGCTTAGTGCTAGGTCCTGGCATCTTCCTAAGGTCCTCCCTTTGTGTGACTGGCTGACCCCTGTGCCTGACTGAGTGACAGACAGGAGACGGCCACCATTTTCTGTTGTGATATTTTGCCCACTCTAGTGACTAGGAGACATTGGTAAGAAATAACCATCAGTGAACTGACGATCAACTCACTCCTACATTTCCTGGATATTTTCAGAGAAGACACAACCAGGTTCTAAAACATCTAGATCAGTTTCAGGAGAAACACCATCCCAGAGTAAGCCATCACTTGTTTGCTCTGGGTTTGCTGCAGTCAACATCCATTCTAAGGGTAGATAAATATTTTCATTGCAATTGATTACACCAGTATAATATAAACTGTCTAATTTGGCCCATCTCACCAGTTTAAATGAGCAAAACCTTTAGATACAGATTGCATTTCAATCATCTTATACTTATTTGGTGAGTACATAAGATTCAAATAAAAAAAGATGTTTATGATCTATATATAATGCTGCAAATCTATAGTTCATAGAAATATGCACAGTGACTGTTGCTAAGAAACCTGTTTTAACAAGTGAATGGAAGTCAAAAATTAATGCTTAACAAAGAACAATTTTATTACTTTTCTATAAATGAGTTTTCAGAAATGCCTTAAAAAGTTTTATTCTCTTCATTAGGTAAGCATTCCCTTTAAAACTGTTTCTTTTAATTTGCCTAATAACTTTTTCAGAGTTAATGGAAAAGCTAACTTTGACCCTCTTCCAATTTGCCAACACATTTTGCAAAAAGTACTTGACGGTACAGAGTTCCGTTAAAAGTATTACATCTCATTCTTTAAGTGATAACAACATAGGAATAATGACTCAGGTCGAGGTAAGAAATATTATTTTGTTCAGGTAATAGTAATAGATCAAAATCTCTTCACCTCTTATTCACTAATGTTTGATTTTTTTTTAATTTTTTCTTTTTATTTGGTCTGGTAGCAGGTAGCTAAATGAAAGTAAACTCAATTCAATTTATTTCTATAAACATTTTACTGAGAACTTAAGCCACATACAACACTTAGATTGTAATTGCTTCATCAACATCACAATTTAAATAGGTTTTCTCAGGAATCCCAATATGTTTCTAACTTTGTTAAATAGTAGTTGCTAATTTCCTAGGTGTTTCTTTAAATTTCTTTTTTCCTAATCATCCTTCTCATCCTTACTTTCCTCATAGCAGAATTAAGTTAAATTTCAGTTTAGACAGCTTTCTTTGTTTGTTTTAAATGTTTAATGAGAAATTCAGCACTTGATCAAATTACTAAATTAATAAAAGCACAACTTTTGTCTCCTTAAATTCCATTTAGAGGCATATAATATGAGTAAAACAGAACTCTAAAGAAAAAGAAATACACACAGTCACCTGTGCAAAGTGTTTAGAATAGTTGCAGGTATATAATAAGGCCCATAGTTATCATATCTTAAAGAATCAAATATTGTACATTTTTTACTGATTTGTTTGGACTTTCTATTTTGTTCAATAAGCTACTGAAAGTTATGAAATTTTATTTGTATTTTCAACAATTCTAGAATTACAAAGCAACTCAAAAACCTAGATAAATATTTCAATTAACTTTTAGCAGCAGAGGAATTAGAACTTTGACCTTTAGAATCTGGATGCTTCTGTTCAAATCATTTTCCCATCCTTACTGAAAGCACAATTGGATCTTCCTGAGCCTCAGTTTCTCCCTCTATAAAATAATAGCTGTGATGTTTAAGCAACTCTGAACAAGGAGCTCAGCCCTAAGACATACACCAAGAAGTTACTATGATGTCACTATATGTCATTAGTTAATTGCCACTGAAGCAAACAAAGGTAAACTTGGTCATCTTGGTACATGTTCTTTGCAACAACTCCTTTTATATTGATTGTCAGTGAATTGGTCATTTGAAGAGAAAAGTAAAATAAGTTTATTCACAAAAGAATTTCTAATTCTGCATAGTGAGTTAAATTCTCCATCAACAATTTCTGAAATGAGTTACTCTTAGTTAATCATTCAGTTAGCATAAATGTAGAGAGAATGCTATTTTTCACAGTGCAAACAAAATAAGCGGGGTAGACTGTGAGGCCATCCGGAACCCTTCAAAGTCCAATGACCCCCATCCCTGGGCCCCCAGATGTCCGCCTGCAGCCCCTCTAAAGATAAAGTACATTCTTTTCAGATGTGTGTTTGCCATAGCAGAACTAATAGCCTTAGGAAATGGCTACTTTCACAATAGCTCAGGCTGGTTTGTTTCAACTCATGTCTCCTCCTTATTGAAGTCATAAATCCCACTGCCCCTTCATGGACCCATAACTTTCTCATCTCATCATCAACCAATCAGCGAACTATGCACAAATGGATCATGCACCCTGTGACTACCTTTGTGCCTGGTGTCACGTAAGCACATGGGGTTAAAGGTTACCTTCCCTTATAAAAGACCTCAGCAACCGACCCTTGGTGCGCACACAGGCACCTCCCGTCTGTGTGGCCCGCTGTTGTCTGTGGCAGTCTACCTAATAAGCTTTTCTTTCACTTTGCTTTGTTTCTGATAAATTATTTTACCACCCACAGTACCAGCCTGCCTTGCCCCCACAACATTACTAGTAAAGGTATTTCCTTTCTTCAATATTGTCAACTACAAAGACAATCTCACTGTAAGAAGGAGATTCTGATGGATGAATGACATGATAAGAGCATGTCTGAAGCTTATGTGCACTTGATTGTTTCAATGGAGGTGGATTCTGCTGAGTTTCCCGGCAATGGCTAAGCAGGAGGATCAAGGGGAGATTATAGATATGCGGACCAAGTCACTGATAAATAACTCAGAAGTAGCATTACAAAAATCTGAAAATGAGGTGGACACGAACTCAACTTTTCTCTTTACCTTTGTGCACACAATTCTATTCCCACCAGTAGAATAGTTTCTCACCCTCTATGTCATCTCCTTCATCCAATACTTTGAGAATGTATATTTTGTAGAAAAATCCTTTATCACCTGTATTTCTTGCAAATATATTAAAATTCACAATGTGAATGTTAAAGGAAAGAGATAAGGTAAGCAGTGCTTAAAAAGGATTAATTATTTTATCTTAATACATGTATTATATAACATTATGGATAAAGAGCTTTCTCCCAATTGCTGTCAGAATCTTCAATATTTTCTAAGAAAACAGTCCATAAAAATAAAATATTTTGTTTTCTGTTAAATAGTTAAAAACTAGAATATGAATGATTAGAGCTATATCAAACAAGAAATTGGACTCAACATAAGGACTCAACATTTTCAAACTCATCTTAAAAAAAAAGTGTGTTAGTCTCTTTATCAGAAAGTATCTTTTATGAATTATTTAATTAATTCTAAGTGGCGATTACAGCTGGCATTTAATAGCCAGGACTAAGTACTGCTAAAATAAATACTGTAAATTTTTTAGATTATTTGAAACTATACAGAGAACATAAGTGTACAAAGAATCCAAAAAGTGTTAAATAAAAAAAAATAGGGAGATTGTGTACAAATGGTAGACATAGAAAGAAAAAGCAGAGAGAACATAATATTGCAAAAGATTTCAAGGAAGCTCCAGGAAAAAAAATAAATAAAAAAGAACGTGGAATTTAGACACTGCCGTGGTAGCTAAATGTGTTAATATGTGGAGAGTTTGCCCTATTTGACTTTTTCACAGCTGTGCTGTACACTTAGCGTTCAAAGGGCTCTCTAGAGAATTGTTTTTTGAAGCCGATTTTTGTATGGTGTCTACTTGCAAATGTACTGATGGGATTTAGTTTCCATTAACTCCATTTATAGAAACTAAAGAACTAAGAAGCCGTTTTACAAAGAAACAAAAAAAAAAAAAAAAAAAAAAGAACAAAAAGAAAAGCATATTGTTAACTACATTGTGCTAAAATAGCAGAGATTAAGACCTAGGAAGATTATATCCAAACACCCAGGTCTACAAACTCTTAAAAAATAAAAAGAACTAATGTACTTATATACCTAGGACTGAATCTGTATCTGCCTATAATCAGTTAAAAAACACAAATGCATACATACACATACAGAAATATTCTCCATTTCATTGGCACATTGCTTTCTATATTAGGATAAATATATTACATCAAGAACATTTTAAAATTAAATTAATTTTCATACAGTATTTGAGAGAAGAAGGAAGTATTTTTAACTCTCAAGTGGTCGTTCATTTTCTGCATTTTGCAGGCGGTAGTTATAAAAGTGAATACATACTCACGCAATAAGCCAAAAATGACAGATACTGTTAGAGTTATATGGTGTCTTTAGCGAGTATGAAAGGCATGAGAAAGACAATACTGAGAGGAAGAAAGAGAAGTGAGTTAGAATAGGCAATGAGGATACACGTGGGTTTGCCTAAAATCACAGACGTTTAGGATGAAGGGGATGAAACAGAGAGTGAGATACTGTATTAACTGGGCAAAATTTAATCGTGTGAACAAAAGTAAAGAGAAAGGCTGAATTTTGATGACCCTCATTTTTAGATTTCTCAAAGCTAGTTCTGAGTTTTGGAATTTATCAGGTTTGCTTATCTGTAATTTCCCCTCTTCTCCCTGGGTAGCCACTGCCCAGAAACTCAGCAGAAGTTAGAATCACTGAGACAATATATATAAGCACCAGACATGCTGTTATCAAGTAATTCATGCAACATAATCTCCCTTTTACAACGAGATATTAACTGTAGTTGACAATATTAAAGAAAGGCAAACCTTTTGTTATTTATTTTTGTTTGCACTGTAAAAAAATAGCATTCTTAAAACTAAACAGTATGAAAATAAACAATCCAGTTAAAAATGAGGCAAAGACCTTAACAAATATCTTATCAAAGAAAATATGCTGACGGCAAATAAGCACATGAAAAGATACTCCCATTATATGTCATCAAGGAAATGAGAACTGAAACAGTAATGAGGTACCACTACATACATACTAGAATGGCCAAAATCCGGAACACTGACAACACCAAATGCTGATAAGGGTGTGGAGCAACAGATCCTCTCATTCATTGCTGGTGGGAATGCAAAATGGTACAGCCGCTTTGGAAGAGAGTTTGGTGGCCTCTTACAAATCTAAACATACTCTTACCCTATGATCCCACAACTGCACTCCTTGGTATTGACACAAAGGAGTGGACAATTTATGTCCACATTAAAAACTTGTGCATGGATACTTATACAGCTTTATTAGTAATTCCTAGGACCTGAAAACAATCAAGATGTTCAGTAGGTGAGTGGATAAATAAACTGAGGTATACCCAGATGACAGACCATTATTCAGCACTAAAAATATGAGCATCAAGCTATGACAAGATATGGAGGAAGCTTTATGCATAATTTTAACGGAAAGATGCCAATTTGAAAAGACTACATACAGTATGACTCCAACTATAAGACACTGTGGAAAATCTGAACTATGGAGACAACAAAAAGGTCAGGGATTGGTGGCGGGGAGGGATGAATTGACAGAAAGAGGATTTTCAGGGCAGTGAAAATACTTTGTATGATATTATAATCATGGATATATGTCATAAGAAGCTTATTCAAATCTATTGGCTGTACAACACCAAGAGTGAATTCTAAGGTTAACTATGGACTCTGGATGATTATGATGTGTCAGTGTAGGTTCATCACTGTAATAAATGAACCACTCCGGTGGCAGATGTTGATAATGGGGGAGGCTCTGCATGTGTGGGGGGCAGGGGGTATGTGTGAAATCTGTGTATGTTTTCTCAGGTTTGCTGTGAACCTAAACTGCTTGAAAAGTATAAAACCAATAAAAATTTGTAAAATATAAAACATTTATACCAATACTCCATTTAATCCTCACAAATTTTTAATTTTTACTATTTAATTCAGTTAATATTTAAAATTATATGTGTTGCTCTAGGATGCCACTTGATAAGTGGGTCCTCTGTTTCCTTCCCACTCTCTAAGCTTGTTTTGTAGTTGAGTTTAGATTTTTGTCCACATAACACAATTTCTGGTGGATTGGAAAGGGCCCTCAAATGAAAACCAGCTACTTTGATAGCTTCTTAATCCACAATGAAAAAAATCAATTCTGATTGACTACAAAAATGATTCCAAAAGTGTATTGAACAGACCAGATTTGGGATATAAGATAATTTTAAGTGCAATTCATATGGACATTTATATTTTAACAGTTTCAATTATTTTATTTATTACTTTCTACTTATGGTAATTGATAATGGTTTTCTACTTATTAATCAGTTTCACTACTTGATCTTAAGTGATGGGTTTTGGTTGGACATATCATCAAACAAAAGGAGGTAACATGAAAAATAAACTATTCAATTTGTTCTATTAAATACTACAATTTTAAATTTATACCTGGAAGTTTATATACATAAAATAGATTTTAGTTTACATTATCAGTGTCTTATCATCCAACACTTCTTACACGGTGTGAGTTTAAAACTAAACTGTCCATCCCCAACCCTTAATTTATCCCCCTCCAGCCCCCTGGATTAACAGACTCAAATTTATACTTTATGTAAAATAGATACAACAAGGACCTACTGTATAGTACCGGGAACTGTATTTGATTTCTTATAATAACATATAATGGTAAAGAATCTGAAAGCAAAAAACATAAATATATATGTATATGTATAACTGAATCACTTTGCTATACACCTGAAACTAATATTATAAATCTACACTTAAAAAAAGCTGAACTGTCCATTTTCTTATTTTATATACACAAAAATAATTTGATTAAATTTTATTTTGAAATTTATTCGTAGGATAACTAAGATTTTTACATGTTTGGAACAAAAGAGAAGTAGCACATACTGAGCAAAATTATCCATGAAAATCTCTCTGTAACTTAAATCACTTATATCCAAAACAAATGTTAATTTCCAATGTCACTGAAGAGTCACCTGTTTTAAATTTCGTTTCTTAAGCGACTGCTGCTGTGAGAATCCCCACCTCACTAATGTCAGTACATGCATTACACTCTTACTTGACTAGACTGGAGATCATTCCCATGAACGATATAGTAAGAGTGTCAAAGGATACAGAATATTAGAGTCAGGAAATCAGCGTATCTAAAGGCAAAGGCTAGAATAAGTAAAGGAAACAATAACTAGAAATTAAGCTCAGGGCAAGGAGGGGACAGGACACAGTATGTCTGGGGACATTACACTTAACTAAACCTTTCTTCTAAACTGTGTTGGTCCTTGGTTAATGCCATTGCTTTCTGGCTGTTTGCTATGCTCGGTGATAATAAAGTAATAATATTAATAAAATACCTCCTTGTATGGAACAACCTAGTCTTAAATTAATACCTTGCACAGTAACCCTGTGAAAAGACGGTAAAGCACTGGAAAACAAAACAGAGTATACCTACCCACGCCAAGGAATTCATCATTTGGATGCTCGTTTTTTCTAACATATTTTTACTCTCATTCTTAAGTGAGCAAACATGTTTTCAGACCAAGAAGAGATGATTCATACCTCAGATTCCACAACTGACATGATTCAAGTTTACTGTTTACTCCAAGGGCATGGAAGTAAGACAACTTTCATGCTGATTCTAAAGCACCCCCGTCTTTTGACACCCCCTCACGGGGATCAGTTAGATCCATCTGTGCCCGCAGCTTTAGTGAGTCCGGCTGCTGCCATTAAAGTAAGACTGGGGGTGCTCCTTTACTTCACATGAGGTAGCACTTATCCGACACTAGCTTCCGTGACATTAAGAAATAAATAAAAATTAAAACTTAGGCTTGTAGCTGGAGAATTTCTGTGATCTGTAGCCTTCCTTTATTCTTCACACTGGGGCCTTTTTTTTTTTTTTTTTTTTTTTACCATTTTTGTTTTGTATTTTGGAGGGCAGGTAATTATGTTTACTTATTTTATTTAACAGGGGTAATGGGGATCAAACCTATGACCTCGTGCATGCTAAGAGTTCATTCCACCGCTGAGCTCCCCCCTCACACTAAGGTCTTGATTCTAATCATTTAGAAGTTTGTAATTCTTACCTTATCTTTACTAGGTTTTTTTTTTTAATTTATAGACTCTGATTTTTTGGTTTTTAAGTATTTCATTAAAATAATATTTTATTAATATTTTGACCTCATCATACTTTTATCAGTATTCAGGAATAGAACATAGAGGAAATCAAACAACTTAGCATATTCTCTAAGGCATCCGGAACCACTATATCCCCAGATTCTCATCCTTGGAACTGTAGAGTTTCCATTCATATTTATTTACCTTTTTCTCACTTTCTTAACAACCTTCAATATTTCTTCCATTCTGTTTATATTCTTGAAATTACCTGTAAATCTATACACCAGGCACCTTCCACTTTCACAGTTACCAACAGCACATTCAGGGTGTTCAGGAACAAGACTGATGATTGATGGCAGGGTAACGTATAACAAGCACTAATGGGACAGATTGTTGAGAAAGCCCCTGTGAACACTGGTGATCAATACACTTGTCTGGAGTTGAAGTGAGAGTGAATCACGTTGTAATATGTGCATGTAGAACAACTTGAACCCAACAGGAAACCATCCAACAGTCGACCTATTTTTCTTCCCTTTCCCAAGATGAATGTGCTCTCAGGGCTCTCTCTTGATCACAGACATGCTTCAAGAAAGAAAGTCCTCAGGCCACTTTGGGGGATGGATTCAGATAAATACAATGAACAGAGCTCCCAAGCCTTTCCTGAGATTTTCCTCTATGCTAGGAATGTGTTGAGGCCACTGCTGAATGGTCGATCCTTTGTTTTTTAATCAGTAAGTACACCACGGCTTAAAATCTTATGAGATATGTGTCTGTGTATTTTCCCTCTGTCAACAGAGCAGTGTTTTGCTTTAAAAGCCAACAATATGTTCTCTGGTTTGGTTTTTCTATACTTAGCTTCAACCCTTTAGAATGGGGAGATTCAGGACAAATCACATGTTTCTCTCTCTCCCTTTTCTTTCTTCTTCTTTTTTGTTTTTTTATTTATCTGTTTTCCAGTACTTGTAGGCATGTGGCATGTGGCAAGGATTACGCATACAGAAGAAGCAAATTTGAATCAAAACAAGTCTGAGTCTATGTTGTAGGATGCATGCGTAAGTGAGGAAAAGGGGAAACCCCGCCGCTTGCAGCAGTAGTGCAAGTGGCATTTATGGGTTTGGGTGGGTTTTAGGGGGGCAGTATTTTCTTACACTTTCTACTCTACTGATTGCTTTGTTGACTTACTACCCAGCAGCCTTATGTCAGTAAGGAACTCCTTGCAAAGTCTGGGCTTTGAGCGACTCCACGATTCGCCTCACCTTAGGAGTGACTCAAACTGTGCTTCCATCAGCAGATACAACTATCACAGTGAAAAAAATGAACTGCAAATTAAAAGTGGTAAAACTATCTTTTTTAAAGCCGTAACTCTGGGTAGGGGACACAGATTTTAGAGTAATAATGCCTTCTATATCTACGATAATTCAGGCACGGTGAAAGTATCTTACTAAACTTATTCATGAGGATCATCCATTTAGATTGCATTATTAAATATCTTTTATGGGTAAAAAATCGATGTTGGTTAGCTTGAGTGACAAGTCCAACAGCACATCACTGTTCAACTGTTACAGGGATTGCTAGCACATATTTTGGTTCAAATCCTATGATTTTTCCTCTATTCTTATACTTACCATGTAAAGTTATTACACTTGCAAGCATTATGTTCATTGCATGAACTAACTCCTTCACGCAAGCCCAGTCAGAGTTTTGTATTGTTCTCTTTTGTTTTCTTTCTCTTTCTGACACACAGAATAGACAACGTCTATTTTTCTTACCTAACGGCACTGCTGCCCACATCGAGGTCCTGGGCAGTGACGGCACCGATGATGGTCCCCACTGGAGTGTCTTCGTAAACTTCCATGGTGTACAGCGGTTTGCTGAAAACCGGCGGCTCGTCCACATCCAGGACGCTGATCTTCACTGTGGCTGTGTCTTTAAAAGGGCCCGCCGAGTGAAACCGGTGGTCAAGGTGAAGGTTGGAGGCCTCTACTTTAAAAGTATAAGCCTTCTTTGTCTCAAAATCTAATGGCTGTAGCAGGACAAATCGAAAGTGAGCACATACATTCACACAGAAAGTAGCAAGGATGGTGACCACGCTGCAGACCAATTTGCAAGTTAAGACCAATTGCATGGGTTTCAAAATTTCATTTTCCTTCATCATTAGTGGATAGGGGGAGTACAAGTTAAACATTTTAGAAGAGAATCAATTACTTGTAGAAGTGTCTGGGTAACTTGGAAAGATAATCAGCTGCATACATTAAAATGACATATGCACACATATGTGCTAGGTAAGACTTACTCCTTTTTAGGAGCATTTAAAACAGCAAGAGATAAAGTATCTATGAAGAGCAGCATTTTCTGCTCTTATCCAATACTGCCATCCAGTGGAATTAAGCAGTAATTTAAAACAACAAAGTTGCAATCATTGAAGATACTTTTTGGATTCCAGCTGAAAATTTGATGTAACAAAATATGTTTTTTCTTGGACCACTTTTATTCTTTTACAATAATATTTTTTTCAATTAAATACTTTTGAATGTCTAGATCTTTTCACTAAAAAGGACTGTATCCAGATTTAAAACATGCAGTGTAGTAATTATGAAAATAGTTTCAGTCTTTTGTGTCCTCAGAGTTACAAGTATAATTAGTAGACACTGTAAACCATCATCAGGTTATATGAGGAAGAATTAAAGCTTTGAACATATATAATCTGAAAAGAAGGTGAAAAACGTATTCAGACATAATTTGTCCTTGAGTAACTGATTCTTGATTTTTACTTTATTCTTTTACATTTTTTTACATTTACTCTTTTTCCTAATAGTGGTTTTATGTTCCCAATAACTGAAAATATTATATTGTAGAAATATGATGTTATTACAGTGCTTTATTTAAACGAAAACATTAAGATTAATGGCTCTGGCTCCCAATCACCTGTGAAAAACTAAAACAACATGAAATTAACAATAACATAGTTAATTAACACAGTGATTTTCCTGGGATCTTTAAAAGTGTCTGTTCTCTACATGAATTCCCTCTAGTATGACTCCAGTGACTACCTACTTGCTGACTCAACACGTCTTTTTTTTTTGCCTTTGTACACCTGGGGGATACAAAGTAGGTATATTTCTCTCTTTTAAAGACAAGATTGCTGTTTTACGCATTTTATATGAAGAAGGGAAAAGAAAAGAAAAAATTGCTGTGAAATCCTCAAAAACTCACAATTCTATAAAGTTTATTACAGCAAACAGTAACACTTCTTGGGCTTGACATTAAGTCTCTTTCACAGTAATTTTCACTCAGGGAGATCTATCTTTATTGCCCCTGTCATCATTCCTTTTATTTTGTTTAGTTTGTCCATTTTATTATCCATGTATTTATTTTCCTTGAACTCAAAGTTTTATTTTATTTTTTTAATATTTGTATTTATTCAGCTCAGACCTGTTTACGTGTTATATTGATTTTCTTCAGTTTTCATTTCCTTCTTGTTCGGAATTTTGATTTGTCTTAAAGCCAATATAAGGAAAGTTATGCATAATATGCCATGGTTTATATTGCGGCTGTTGGTTGCATGGTAGAAATAATATCCAGAAAAAAAGATGGTCCAATGATGCTCTTGTTTTGATCAGACCACAGCTTGACTATCGTGTTTTGTTAAAGGAATCAGGCTCAAGAAAGGATGACCCATTGCCAGAATAGGAGAGCAAAATATTCTTCAAACCAAAAATATATAACTGCTACTATTACTGGGAGTGTTCATTCTGGAAAGAAGAAGATCAAGAGAAAAAAGGACAAACCTTTTAAAATATCAAAGGGCTATCATGTTGCATATCAGTTAGCCTTATTCCAAACGTCTCTCAGTGGGGGACTCATAATTTAGATTATTAAATACGGTAGCTGTAAGTCTAAAAAAGGAAGAAATCTCTAACAAATGAAAGCTTTAAAATTAATGTTTAAAAGTATCGTCTGCCTACACGGTGGTAGGTCCTGGGATACATGCTGGGAGGATGGAAAGGGGCAAAGATAAACAAGGCTTGGATTCTCTCTAGATTTAACCCAGAGAAGAGTGAGAAACATGTCATCTTGTTTAATGGATGAGATGTTTGAAGAAGTACTAAGTCTCCCATCATTTGACACATTCAAGAGAAACTGGATGCCATAAGAGATATCTCAGTGCTGCAGAATTGATAAGGCTACACAGGGTAGCTCCAGTTAGAGAACATATAAATATATCCTTTGTGTTTTTGTAAACTCAAAATGCTTGATGAATGCTAAATGATATACTTTTTTTTAATCATACTTATCCATAACTTCTAGTGTAAGACAGTTTTGGCTTTATCTTGGGTCCTTTTGCCTACACAGCTACTTGAGCTGCCCTGGCTCATGCTTACTTCCGTTTTTGGCCCAGAATTAACTTCTCTTAGGATGTAGGAATTCGTATCGATTGTTCTTTTCCGCTTTACTTCTAGACATGGGAATGCTGCTGACTGTCTGTTGGATCAGGCAGATTCTTTTCTAGGCAAGATGTCAATTTTATTTTTCTTCATTGACATGCCATTGTTGTCTGATGGACTTGACTGCCTCCTTCAAAGTCCATTTCAAGCCCAGAAATGAAGCGAGAATTCTAAAACCATTTCTACATCTTGTTTTAGGAGACCAGACATAGTCAGTGCCTTTCAAGAACTCCCGGCTTGTCACAGCAGACAAATATTTAGTGGTCAGGGAGATACAGAGTGAGATGAAAGCAACCCTCTGTACATACGGATATTTTTTATGACTGAAAACTTACATCCTGCAGTGATCAAAGAACTGAAGAAAACTGTAGGAGAAATGCCACAGTAATTTCCTAGACAGACTTGCCTCTTCAGAACTCTGGCCTTTAGCAATGCCATTTTATAAAACCAGAAAGCTCAGAAAAAGGAAAAGGAATCAATGCTGATCTCTCTCTAGTTGATTTCATGCAATTTATCTGACAGACTACCCTCAAGTTTTTGTAGAGGCAGGGTGGGGTGTGGCAGTGTTAAGAAATGAAATTCATCCAACTTTGCAAACAAAAAGTCCATTATTTGAAATATGTATAGAAAAGCAGAACTTTTTGCTATTGTTAGGAAATGAATCATATTCTATAACAGAATTCCATTATTATGAAGTTGAGCTAATTTATTTTAGCTCTTATGCAATAAATAGAAAACTTTGTGGTACTGCTTGGGGTGCATTCAATTTTATGAACCTTTCTAGAAAAGTAAGAAAATGACTGATTAAGGAGAATTTAGCTGAGTAGCTTCTTCCTTCTAAGGATGTTCCAATAAAGGAAAATTAGTGAAATCAGAAATTTCAGGAAACAGTTCACCTTATAGGGAGTTTTACAGTAAGAAACCATAGCTGGGGAGAAGCGGAGAAGATATATTCAATTGTTCTTTAGAATTGTCTTTTTGCTTCTTTGCTTTTAGCCATTTTCTCTGCTTTTACTTGGCTGAGGTCCAGGTCATGAAAAAGCACATAAAATATTAAGGGCCAAGTGATTTTCTCACTTCAAAAAAGGATGAGCAATTTTTGGCATAAAATACAAGGGAATAACTCCCTGGGCTCTTCCAATTCTCATCATGCTTCCCAATAATGTGAAGTGAAAAGGGATAGTGAGAGTTATATTCTGAGGCACTTGAAAAGTAGCTTTGGTAGACAGAATTCCGAGGTGTCCCCAAGATTCTCACCCCTCAAAACAAGATAATCTCTTATATAATTTGCTTCCCTCATGTATGTGAGGAGACTTTGAGTTGAATGGGATATCACTCCATGAATTTGTTAAGTTTCACAGAAAAATAAATAATGCAAATATAACCAAGCTCCTTAAAACTTAACATTGAGTTAATTACAAGGGAGATTTGACTTGAAGGGTTGGATGTAATCCGTGAGCCCTAAAAGAAGGAGGCACTAGAGGTGATGTCCTCCTGGCCTGGAAGAAGTAAATTCGTGATGTAGGAGCCCACCTGACAAGTGCCCGGGGGGCCTATAGAAACTGAGACTGGACCTCGCCAACAAACAGCAAAAAAGTAGGAACCGCAGTCATAAAGCCACAACCAGTAATCGTAGGGGTAGGGGGAACCTCTAAGCCTCAGATCAGCTGCAGTGCCGGTCTACACCTTGATTTCAGCCTGGGAGACAATAAGCAGAAAGGCCACTTATACCATTCTCTGCCCCACTATAGCTTGTCCGTTCATCCCTTGTTACTTTCTGTGTTCCTAGGTTGCTTCAATTTTCCTGATGAACTTGTATCATTTTCACCATCACAGTAAAGTCCTCACTCTTAACAAAATGTATCCTTTAGAAATGACTCTACTTTCTCAATCATAGCAGAGGGTTTTATGGTCAATGGAAAGGAAAATTGTCTATGAACCCAAAGAACTGAAGGCTCTACATTTATCTGAAACAGAAAATGCTTTTCAAGACAAGCAACTAGAAAACAGATTTACAACAGGCTGAACAAGGATGAAAAGACACTAGGAACAAGCTCTTGTACGGGTTTAGTATAGCAAGCTGAACTACAGTGATAAGCCTTTCAGATCAAGGATCCCTTTAAAGGAAATTCAAGTGCCCCCAACTTAATTTCTTCATCAATATAATAGTCCTTTTATTTGTTGCCAGCACTTTCCCATTCCATGAGAAACTCTATCACTACTCAAGTCGCATATTAAATCATCCATAGTTGATGTCTGTTCTTACTTCTTTAATTGATTTGTTCAAATTAATTTAAATCCACATAAAACAAATCAAATATTTGATTAGATTTTGATTGTGTCACAGTAGGAATGGAGGCTATCTTGGTTCATGGGTTAAATCAAGTCCATTTTTTCATAGAGAGGGAGAGTCAGAACAAATAATAATAGTACTTTTCAGTTAGAGAGAAGATTTAAGAGGAATATAGGGTCATGGGACAGAAAAAGAGTGAGGGAGACATTACATAAAATCGATAGGATGTGTATCTCTGAGGATGTAGAACTGGAACAGAGATGAGAAGAACCAGGTGCGGGGAAATCAGAGGGAAATGAGCCGGGGGGGGGGGATCAAGGGCAAAATTCCCAAAGCATTTTGTTTTTTCAACAAATATTTCTCAAATATCCTACTGTGTCCTAGATATCATTATAGATGCTAAAACTGGACAAAGCAGATAAAATCCCTCATGGATTTTGTTGTCTTCTGGGATTTGATGGACACCAATAAGATAAATAAGGAAAATATGTAGCTTCTAAGTGGTAATAAGTGCTTAAGAAAAATCCAAAACTTGGAAGACAGGTGTGTACTGTGTGTGTCGGGGGTGGATGGAGCAAATGTGTGTGTCTATGTGAGAGGGAGTTATGGGAGAGTCTGGTATATTTCACCATCATTAAGGGAGAAATTCAACTCAGAATTTCACACACACAAATGGTCAAATAGCTATTTAATGGATAAAAGTTGTCACATTATAGATGAGAATATCCCTATAATAAAGGACAAAATAGTGATATGTGGCCATGTTTAAAACCTAGATTTTGACAAATTTAAACAGTATTTTAGTTTAAAAAAAAAAACCTTAGAAGAACAATGGAATTACCAGACAAAAAGTGTCTGGTAAATAAAAATGTTATAATGAAAAAAAAAGTATATTTCATATATCTTATCTTTAAAAATCTGTTACAGAACTATTTATTACAAATGCATTTAATTTTCTGTGGGCAAGTTATACACTCCAATTTTGTGTGTGTGTGTGTGTGTGTGTGTGCAGGATTGCTAATGTTTGATAACTTTAATGAATTAACTTAAGAATCATGGCATTATTTCTGAGCCCATGTTTTAGTGACAATAATTTTTGAACAAATTCAGTAACTAAGATAAAATAAAAGAAAAAAGAGAATTGGAAGAACTCCTAGTGCTTTTATTTAAGAGCTTTTGGTGATATTTTCCCTAAAAAAGAGATTTTATCAACTATCATAAACGCCTAAGCAAAATATATGTTTTTATAGGCACATGCAGTATAAATCAGGCCATCTGGGGGCAATTATCTTTTTAGCTTCTAGAATGGCCACTATCACATTTTACTTCTAACATATACTGTTCCTCACAGTAGTTGAAAGTATATGCTTTTCAAACGTATACTGTAATTGACTGTGAGACATAATCTTGAAAAAAATTTATTTTTCTTTAATGAGCTTGATATGTCCCAATTGTATAATCAGTATAACATTATTTTTCTAAATATTTTTTTAAAAATGTTGAACTTTGCATGGTGTGTGAGGGCTAAGAAAAATAATGCATCCAAAGTTCAAACAACAAAACCAACATGAGATCTTTTTTAAACAAAAATTTTAAACACTCTATACATTTCAAGCATTTCCTTTATCATGGCAACAGAGACATAAATACGACAAAGGGTCTTTAAGGGCTTACATTATAGTAGAAAGAATCAGACGCATTTCAAATATGAGCGTCATAAGTCTCCTAGGTGCCTGGACAGAAATGCTGACATTTGGGGAAGAAAGTAAGGAGGGCTCAACTTTGCCGGAAGGACTCAAGAAAGTCTTGGGTGAGAGCCACGGGTGAGAGTTACGTTACGAAACAGGAAACAATTAATAGAGATGCTCATATAGTGCAGGGCCTTCTATGCAGAAGGAAGAATAGCATAGCATCTTTGGTAGAAATTGCAATGAATTTGGTGTGGTTAGAACGTAGCGCGTTCATGTGTGCGTGTGCGCGCTCAGAGACAGTAATAGAAAATATGCTGTTCGCTCTCTATCCTACTGGTGATGGGAACCAGAGACGGACTGAGTGGGAGAGTAAGATAAACAGATTTAGGTTTCAAACATTCACTCATGAAGGAAAGGATGAGGTGGATGAACATGAGGTGCGTAGCCACCGCAGTGGTGGAAAGGAGTAACCAGGACGGTAAGTCAGAGAGAAAGAGGGAAATCTTAACCCAAGTTCGCGATGAATCAGTGTCCTGGCTTCCCGTCCTATTTGCCAAGGGGAGGTCAGTGTTAATGGAAGCAGCGTAAGAAAAAGCTAGCTTTCTGCCCAAAGGAACTAGGCTGGAGGTGGGGCCTTTTCCAGGTGGGAGAAAACAGAAGCAGGTGCGCTTTTGTTGGGAGAAAAGAAGGAATTCCGCTTTAGACGTTCTGACTTTGAAAAGGCTGCAGCACACACAAGTTGGCATTGTCCACATGGCACAGAGTCTTCACTGGTTTTGTCACCTTGGAGCCTAACTGAGAGTTGATGAGACTGGGGAAGTTAGGTGAGATGCTTAGAGAAGGTGAAGCCAAATATTTACAAAAACAGAAACATAATATTTACAGAAACAAAGAGCACCACTTATTTTTCTTTGAAATTTTTCATGGCAGACTAACAAAAATAGGAGTATATTAAACTTAACAAATTGAGGTGTACGTTTGGCTATATATAAAACAAAGCATTCCTAATTTTATTTTTAGTTTTTTCTGAATTATTCAAAAATCAACCACAAGATGGTGTTATGCTACCAAATCACTTGATGTGAATTCACTGCCATTCAAACGGACGGCAAAAGGCAAGTGAGTTCTAGTGACTAACAGGGCATAAGTAAAATGTCCAGTGGGGCCAGTTGAGAGTTCAGTCTATTTATTAAAAATATTGGTGAAGAATAAAGTATTTTCTCTCATGTATTTAAGGAAAAAGAATTTAAGGAAATTTACATTCCCTGTGATCACAATTACGGTTACTTGAAATGAAATGACATTGCCAAGTAACAGCAAAATAGGATTTTTTAAAATTCTGAAGAAGTTTTACTTATTTTAAAATAAATAGGAAATCACTTTACCGTTCTTTATTTTAGACAGATGCTACCATTACTTACTAGTTCTCAGTAGATGTTTTGAAGAAATAGCAGGGAACTGTTTGAGAAATTATGCAAGACATTAAATTAGCCTTTTGCATAATATAAGTATCCATCACACTTCTTAACTGCTGACTAAATTTCTTAATCAGTAGTAAGAAAATCACGATCACAGTAACAATTCATATGTATTTTCAGTCCTTGAATGCTTTTAAGTCACGTAATTTTATATTTATATTTATATCCAGTAAGTATATACTTACTCTCAGTTATCCAGTAGGAAAAAAACCCACTAAAATGTACTTCATTAAGAATGATATTGCTGAATTTAAAACACCTTATTCTCTCATTTTAAATGTAGCCCATCCCTTAATATTTAGACGTGACACAAGTTTTTAAAGTTTTATTATCCCGGCTTTGTTATTGTTTCTGTTGTTATAATACTTAACAACATATAGGGCAATGTTTTTTATTCATACTTTGCTTTGTGCAGTAGGACATAAGTATAAAGTAAGAGTAGTTTGTTTCTTTTTTCTTTTTTTTTTCCCCAACCAATATCCTGTGCCTTGGAGAGATATATAAAGTTGCATAATGTTATTCTGAATTCAACGTGACACAGTGAAATGGCATTCTGTCACAGTGCTCATAAACTGAATGCAAATTGAGGTTTAAAAAAATAAAAATGCCTTTTTTCATTCTTCTCAGCTCATATAAACCCAACCATCATTTTTATCCACTTAGACCCTCCCTCCATAGACAAAGAGGAGAGGGGGAAAATAGTAAAGGCAAAGTAAATAAAGATTTTGGGGATAATGAGAATATGTGCTTCAGAGAATTTTAAGCATTTTAATTTATTTTTAAGTGAACTAAAAAAAGAAAAACTCTAAAAACCAAAGACATCATGATATTTAAAAACAGCTACATATAAAATGTAGAATATACATTTTTAGATTTTCTAGATGCATGTAATACACTTAAGAACATAATTTCCATATGAATTTGGTTTTACGTCAAGACTTTTCATTGTAATTCTATGCTGAGATATTGAAAGGGAAAGTTTCCAAAAAGTAATTTTAAGAAAATTACGGAACCGAAATGATCACTGCGGTTGATATTTACATACGTATTTATTATCGTACGTCGATTTCTTCTGGGACTCTGAAGAAGTTCAAGATAAAGTGTTCTGAGAACTCTCTGAATATACGTATAAACAGTCCTAAAATATGCTCTTCACTCAGAAAAAAAAAAGTAAACTTAAAGGACTGCAGGCCAACAAGTACATGAAAAGATGATGACCATCACTTGTAATTAGGCAAATGTGAATTAAAATCACAATGAGCTATCACCTCATACATGTTAGACTGGCTGTTATCAAAAAGCCAAAAAAAAAAGAAAAAGAGTTTTTCATGGGCTTTATTCAACTGAATATTTCCTCATTATTTTGTTTTTCAGAAAGCATACTGCTATATTAAAGTCATATATCTACATGTACAAGCACATATGCACTCAAAACAATACATGCATCAGATATGTAGACAGGTAGGTAGATAGGCAGATAGGTTGGTACTTTTAAAATTTTGTTATAAAAATGTTCTTCTGAATTTTTTTTCAAGATTTAATAAATGTATGTAGGTTGCAATTTTCTTTTTCAACAGAATAAGAAGTTAGCAAGTAGGGATTACCTCTGGTGATTCCTTATTTAGAAACACAAAGCACATTAGAACACCGAAAACAAATCTATCAAAATGCTTGTGTAATCTATCAGAGGATCAGAATATTACCAGGGAGGAGAGAAATGGCTCAGCAGTAGGGTGCACGCTTACATGTATGAGGTCCTGGGTTCAAGTCCCAGTGCCTCTATTGAAGGAAAAATAGATAAATATAGGTACATAAAAAAAAAAAAAAAAAAAGAGAAAAACAAGCAAAACTACAACAAAAAATAATGGAATAAAATTTTGACAAATATATTTTTTCTAAGTGTACTTCGAAAATTCAACATAAATGCATAATTTTGCTGAATGGGATCATGAGGTTAAATTCATTTCTAGACAAAGCAGAATTTATGCACAATGAAAATGATAAATCATCTATATGAAAGCTATATTTCTTTTCGGGATTAGTTTCATGACCACATGTGTTGTTTCTTTGGTTCAAATTCAGAGTTCCTGAACAAACATGGAAACAGCAGCCTGATTAATGAGACGGAATTAAAAAATACTTCCTGTAGGTTAAAATAATTGCAAGTCTTAAACGTGTATGATTTACTGCAGTTTGGGATGAATAGAGTACGCTTTGTTATGACAAGGAGGGGAAAACAGTGCTATATTAAATGAGATTCACTTTTTTTATCTGCACTCCATTATTGAAAATTCCTATAATTTACCTCTTTGTTACAGAAACAATCTTCATATCCCAAATATAATCTTTCTCACATTGACATACTCCTTCTTCATGACCCTTCCTGATGAAAGATAAACTACATACACTGAAATAATAATGACTTATTTCTAATAGTTTGATTTTTATTCTCTTTTTCTGCAATCCTTTTTTTGACATGAATCAATGTAACATTACTAGATGACTTCCTATCATTCAGCCTTTTTTCCCCCTCTCATTAATTTTTGTTTACTTACCTTGTCAAAGCGCCCTCTAGACCAACAATACCTGTTCTCATTTCTTCCATTTCTCCAGTAGCAGAGAACCCCCCCCCCCCCATTCCAGAGTTCTAAGTCCAGGCTCACCAACAAGGTGTGAACTAGATATTCATATTCTCAGAAAAGTAATAAGAGGGGCAAGACCAAGCCTGGTGTTCTTAGAGTTTACTTCTAGATCTTAGTTTTAAATTAATCTTTTCATCTAAGCTTAGAACAACAAAAATTAAATTAAACTTAAACTCTGGTAGCAATTGTTTTGAATGATATAAACAAATTAATACGCTGAACTGTTTCAACATGAAATTTATACCTGTTGAATCACAGAATAGGGTTTCTGGGAGTGAATACTTCACAATCACCTGGTCTTTTTTAAATTTAAAATATTGCTAATTGAAGGGAAATTAAAATTTCCGTCATTTTCAGGTTTTAGTCTTTCTGTTCTTTACTTTGTATTGGATGTAAATGTCCAAAAAAGTGTCTACGTACCTTTTTCAATTTGATGACTCCTTCTTGTGTATCCTCATCCGTGACGATGTCAAAAAAATTCCCCCCATCTCCTGGAACAATATTGTATTCAATTTCTGCATTTTGTCCAAAATCAGGATCCACCGCTTTTATTCTTCCAATCGCTGAACCAATAGGAGAAGACTCAGGAACTTTCAGATGGAAGATGCCTGATGACACATATATAATTTTTGTTGACAGTGGAATTAGTAAGGTTTATTGTAAGATTATCAGGCTTAAAAAACATAGTCTATAGAAAATAAATTAAATTTAAAACCATAATAGTGCAAAATTGAAAGGCAATTTGCTGTCAAGTGAAGGGTTACAATTAGGAGTAATATTTTCACTTTTCACTTCAGTAGATCCTGTTGTAGAATTTCAGCTGGGCATTATAAACAGTGGAAAGTGTTAAATTAAAATTCCTGTGAAAAAAATATTATCTTACATATTAACACCATCTAAGTGTACCTAGTATCAAATGTGCAGGTGGGACTATCCATGAAATAAACTGGTACTAATGCAAAAGAATCCAGGATACAAAACATAGATAAAAAAGATAGACAGATAGATCGATAGACAGATAGATAGATGATGAAGACAGTTATGTAGATATTTATAGAAAAATAAGGTTATGTGTCTTAACATACATGAATGTAAAATGTATGTATAACATAAATATAAA
This sequence comes from Camelus dromedarius, assembly GCF_036321535.1. Classification (NCBI taxonomy): domain Eukaryota; kingdom Metazoa; phylum Chordata; class Mammalia; order Artiodactyla; family Camelidae; genus Camelus; species Camelus dromedarius. Next base: position 15,452,195 of record NC_087438.1, read on the forward strand.
AGCAGATGAACTATTTACTCAGTAAGTATAAATCATTGAACTAAAAATGACCTGGAAAATGATTATATAGATAGTTAATCCAAATTTTAATCTACAATAGACTTAAGTGTTGTGTATTTTAGATTAATATTCAACTTATATTTAGTAAATTTGGCTGCGTTCCCTTCTAGGTAATTTTACACAGTTTTAAAATCAGGATATAAAGTTCTTTCTGCCAATTTTTTAGCATTAAAAAAAAGAAAAAAAGAAAATGCTTATTTTTTTTTTTAACCACCAGGTGGAGAACTGACATTACTGTAAATTTGATACTGTCAGAAAAACTTGTAAAAATCTTTATACAAAATATATCAGAATCACAAAAATATGGTATCTCACAAAAACTAAAATATTTACATTGTTTAAAATAATTTATAAAATTTTGTAAAGTATAATGTGAAGAAAAAGATACAGGCTATTTTACTAATTATCAATGTAAATATCAGTAGATTAAACAGCATTCTGTTTAGATCAAGATAAGGAAGGAAAGAAAACAGGAGGAAAAAAAAAGCAAAAGCAAAACTAAACACAAAAATACAAAGTTTAAATTAATATTGACTCCAGTTTAAATTTCTGGAGATTTTGGATTGTACTTTCCCAAGATTAAAGCAACCAGGGTAATTGATTTGAACTTCTAGTTACCTTTGTAGCAATTAAATTAGGGAAGTTTTAATCTGTTTTTTTTTTTTTTTTTTTTGGTTGGTGAAGCTCATTCAACAAACTACACTACAATATTACAATTATTTCCTTTAATAGATATGAGAAAAATAACCAATCAGATGTTATGGAGGTTCTGCCAAATAGTTTATTTTTTATACCCAATTATTTTTAGAGGTCTTGTAGTTCTCTCACAGACTCAAAATTTTTTAATTTCACTAGCCGCAGTAGCAGTTAAACCTTGCTATTTGCCTTTCTACCACCTCCCCTTAAGAAAAAGATACCTACTATTTGCTTTTATTATGTTAAAATCAGCCTTATTCATATCCATCCAATGGACATTACCTCAAAGGGATGTATAATATATGTAGTCTCGAGACAGCTAAGTATTTACCTAGAATTATTTGTTTCCAGACAGCACACTTTACAGTGGTATAAAATACTTGCTTAATTAGTTGATTTAATAATTGACTAAGAGTATACCTGCCTTCAAAGAAGATACGAGAAATCTCTCTCAAAGAGAAAATGCAAATGTTAAAACAAACAAACAAACAAACATAGACCAAATAAAAATACTTCAAGTGGCAATAATGGAGTGTTATGTAGACATTATGAATTGATTTTGGTTAAATAATTTGTATTTATCTGTCAAACTAGCATCTTTCCATAGGCTATGGTTATGTTTCATTAGGTTTTATTCCCTAAGCACCTAACAGAGTGGCTGTCATATAGAGTTGCTCAATGTTTGTGGACTTAAAGCAGGGTTTGAATTTGAGGCCCTAAGAGCAAAGAAAAAGAATACAATCACAGGGTACATTGTATACCAATTGCCTACAAGAAGGGTAAAGACAAACCCAAGGGGAATTTGTCTGAGTTCAAATAGCCATGATTACGTAGAACATGATGTGACTTTTGCAAGCTACTTTCTATAGAGAATACGTGTTCCACAGTAGCCACACTTAAACCTGATCCTGTTGAAGTGCTCCGGAAGATATTAGTAAACTTAAAGATGCCTGAATTCCTGTTTACTGCGTCAAGAAAGCATGCGACCGTTATGTAAAGTTGTCCTAAACTTCTCAGGGACCAATTCCAATGAAAAAGGAAAAGGAATAGAACATGAGGTGTTTTTTAATTGTCTTTTTTCTCCCTCTCTTCATTCCTATTAAATATAAGTATAATTGATCAGAAATGTGTCTACATCCTTTGCGTCTTGTTGTGTGATTGTGATACCGAAGCTGAAGAAGCACCAAAAGCCTTGAATCTAGAGTGTGATCTGTCAAGGTCTAATCTCGTGGTACATCACCAAGTGTTAGGAAAGGTCTTGAATTTTTCCAAATAAAATAGAGCAATGGAGGTCTATAAATCTCCTCTAACAGGATATCTAGTTGGGAAATTTATGACTAAAAATTATCAAAGACATGCTTGGCAGACAGAGATCTGAGAGAGACCAGGAGCTGTCAAGTGTAGTGCATCTCAAAGTTGAAACATGGCCAACAGTGCATGGTGGAGATGCTTATACACATTGGGGCACATGGAGGGTTGAGTGGAATTTTTAGGAAAACAGAGACATCTAACTTAAAAGCTTGGAATATTTCTGCGTAGTCTATCTGATCTATTGAAGGGGAGAAACTTTAGGTTACATATTAGATTTATGTGTTTGCTTTTCATTTGAACACTTAAAAGCAGAAATAATAGAATCAAAGGTCAAAGGAACTAACCCAGTCTGGCATCATCACTGAGGGATTCTGGTTAGTGAAGGGGAAGACTTCAGCCAGAATTGAGATGCTTCAACGTGAGAAAAACATTTTAAACTGTGAAAGGTTATCTAAAGGACATCAGATAATAGAGAGTATAGATGAACATGTCCCCCTTTTCAAGGCAATATGCTGATATATGAATTTTATGTTTTATAAAAGAACATTTATGAGGCTAATAACAATACATGTGAAGCAGCTATACTATGTAGCACTCTATCAATATAAGTTAAATAACAGCTTTTTGAAAATTTGTGATCCTATATAGCATGCCTACAAAGTTTGTAATTATCTAATGGCATTGGAAGACTTGTGACAAACTGAAATACTAGCCTTGTCCAAAAAAGATGGGCTCACCTGCATTCCACTAACAGGCCCTACCAAAATTAAGATGTAATAGAAGTAAAATGGTGATTCATCACTTACATCTTTTTTGGACACTGAGGGTTAGTGTACATAAAACAAACATATACAGAGCACTGAATTTTCTGTTCTTTACATAACAGATGTACATTTTAGTAAGGTGGAAGGCACTCACATTCATGAAGACAAGCATGTCTCAATAAAACATTGTAATAAAGTCTACAGAATGTGGTACAAGTGAGAGAAACGATGCATTAGTCGTGTCAGATTGTTTAGGTTCTGTCGTTTTATTTCCAATGACTTGACATTTTATCATTTCTAGAAACAATAAAGCTGGGGTCATTCAGATTAACTCAGAACTGAAGTAATCTTCAGCTGTGCCAAAGCTGGATGGCTTATGATGTACTATGTAGTTATGCTGCCAGCATCTTCTGGGTGTCCTACTTCTGATGCATGTGAAACATCTTAATGGTACTACCTGTACAACACAGATTAAGTTATAAAACAGGTGACAAAAAGTGGTTCACAGAGTCACTAAGAATATATACTTACATATTTATCAAATATGCATGCTATGCTTAACAAAAATAATCATGTTCCCACGAAAAAGGAGAAAACCGTGTGTAGTGAACTAAGGTAGAATTATAGTGATCAAAGTCTGTAATTGCTAGCAGACAATGTCCCCTGTTAATTCCAAATGTAAAAGTATCTGTTACTCAGTTATAGGCTAAGTGGTCATCCTTTCAGTAACTAATGCTATTTTAAAAATTATGCTTTGATTATTAGAACTCACACAGTGTGTGCATGCACATTTGTTAATACCTAAGGACAAAGGATACATACTTTCCTTCCTTTTTGTTTGAAGAAATTTCCAAGTGTTGATGAAAACACAAAAGAGATATATTTACTTAACAAAATACAAATTAGAATATTACAATTTAATCAGAAATATAGATTATAGGACCCACATAAATATGTTAAATGAATGAATGAATTACATAATACTGCAACAACATCCAGCAATAAGAATAGCAAAATAAAAAGATGGAATTCTCTTTTGAAATGCATTTTATTTTATGCTTATAGTAATAACTAATCTAAAGTTACTCAAAAAAAATTTATAAGAAGTGTCCAACTGCACATAAAATTTATCTGTACAGAGCAAGTAACTAATTTGGAGGTAATTAGTATTTAAAAATGCTGGAGTACTAGAAATATTAGAAGCTTCAGTAGAAACTATTTCAAATTGATAGGAATGATAAACATTTTTAAGAACTTGAAAACATATATTTGAGACACCTAATTAGATGCATATTTGAAATATCACATTTACATTTCATCTTTAGAAAGCAGAGAGAGGGTTCAAGATAGCAAAGTAGGAAGAACTTGAGATCGCCTCCTCTCATGCACACACAAAAATTACAACACTTACAGAGCAACTATTTTTAAGAACAACCTAAGGTCTTACAGAAGAGATGTTCCACAACAAAAGACATAAAGAAGGAGACACAGTGAAATGGTAGGAAGGGAGGAGATCCACACCCCAAGGTTGATGACTGACAAACGGGAGGGAAGTCAGAACCACAGAGCTTGAAAATGGAAACACAACATTCAGAAAGCTATGTACACAGAAAAAGCGGTTCTAAGTGGGAAGATTATGATGATATGGGCGTACCTCAAGAAACAAGAAAAAATCTCAAATAAACAATCTAACGTTACACCTAAAGGAACTAGGAGGAGAAGAACAAGCAAAACTTAAAGGCAGCGGAAGGAAGGAAATAGCACAGATCTGTGCAACCTGCTGTAGTCTCCAGGTGGATGGTGGCAGAGTTGAGTTGAATTGTAGGACACCCTGCTGGTGTTCTGAGAAGTGCTTGATGGTGTGAGGAAATGCCTCCTCCCTCACCCCCTCCACACTGGAATTGGGTCCAGTAACATAAATTAGGGAGGTAGACATTAATTAAACAGTCACACAAAGTAAAATCACAAAGTAATATCGGTGTTCTAAAGGAGAGTCACACAATTCTATTCACTTCTGAATCAACTAGGTGATGTTGACCGTGTGAGGTCAGCTAGAAGACATTCTGAACAAAAGTAACCACGTGACAAAGTTGATATAATTGTAATCAAAAGCCTTTTCATAGTGTTTGTTCAATTACTCCCACTATGACTTACCCGACTTTAATATCAGATACTGATGTATGTAAATATGTATTTATATATGAAGTAAATATCAACATTATTATCAAGTTTAAAATACTTTAGTATTAAGGAATATCAGTGTATTTGATCTTTGTACATCCAGCAATCCATTATCATTCCCCCTGTCTTCTTTCCTCATCCAGCTGAAACAAATGGTTTATCATTTCAGTATCATTTAAACCTCTGACCTATGTCATCTTGCCCGTGTCCTTCTGGTACCACAATCTGGCAAAACTCAACCCCTGATAATGGTAATTATCCTCCATCTCAAAAAGGAGGTGTGGTTGGCTGAGAAAACTACAGAGAGGCAGCTAGATATCACAATACATTTTGATCACTCGCCTCAAATGCACTTTCAAACTTGACTGCAAAGCCTACAAATTAGCAAAAGTAACTTATGACCAATCTCTGTGACTTTTATTTTAAACTGGTCTACTCTCCACAAACCTGTGCTTTTCTGTTTACCATTTCCTTTCTCAGTGGGTGACCTTCCCTCATATTTCACAGAAAAATAAAATCATACCACATAGGAGAGAGCTCAGCTTCCTGAACCTTCAGACAGTCCCACTTTGTGTCACCTTTAGTCTAAAAAAGCACAACATGCAAGATGTAATTAAAACCTGTTTTTTTTTTTCTTTGTGTCCCATTGTTCCTTTAGACTCTCTTCACTGAAAGTAAGCTTTGCCTTATCTGCTCACCTTTAAATAATAGATAGCCCTCTGTCGACTTTAATTACCAACCTCTAGATTTGGAAATCAGAAATTTCCAATATATCGTATTAGTGTTTTGATCCTTATGCAAAATTAAGACTCCCCTGTCTGCCACTCCACCTATAAGCCAAACTGGACGGGCACATATGGGGCTTCAGTTTGGTCATAGATGGCTTGACAGGTTTGCCCTCTTCTCATCACTCACCTGCCCGGGGCATTTTCATCTCCATACAGGAGGCAGCAAAGCTAGGGGAGAGGGCTCTTATTACCTGTATGGAACGCTTTCCCCTCTGGGATGGACTGTCTCCAGAGGCACTTTGGGGAGGTTCCTGGAAGATTCTCCTAACTACAGATCCCATGGCAAAGGCATTTCCTCGTCTTTGATGCAACATTCCCCTTAGCCTCCTGATCTCCAAATGACCCATTCCACGCTCAGATTCTACCTTTGAGGAAAAAATCTCTCCGGCAGGACATAAGATGACTCTGGACTGGTTCGCCCTTTTGCTTACACGTTTCAAACTCCTCCTTTTGTTGTCATAATTACTTTTTTGAACAAAGCCTTGCTTCTGAGAGTCTTTGCTTTTCCAGGACAGGTTAACATTCTTAAGATTGAGGCAGGCATCAGTCCTCGAATTTCTCCCATTTCTGGGAAAATATATTGGACTTTACAATTGGTCCTTGTTGAAGGGAAGGCCCCCCTCATAAGACCTGAGAAGAGAGGGAAAGTCACCCTCACCTCTTACTTTTATTAGATAATGACTCAGCATGGCTTTTTCCAAAGAAATCTTCCACACAAAAGTTCCTTCCCTCCCCACTCTACACAAAGTGTTTTAAAAAGATATAAAGAGCTTAGTTGTGACTGAGGGCTGCAAGGGTCTTAAGTGCATCCTGTCATTTCAATTGTAAATTCTGAATTTTATCCTTGACTATGCTGTATCCATTTCATCTTCGCTTCCAGTGGAAACGTCAATATTAACGTTTTGTTGTGTCTGTGAACCTTGTTCCCTCTCCTCTTCATCTGCAATAGGGATACCTCTCTTCTCTGTTTTCTTTTATTAAACTCCAGCAATTTGTAAACAGAGTGCAGAGTCTATCTTCTCTGCAACTGAGACATTCCTGAGAAGGCACAAATGGCTCAAATTTGATTACATTACAAAAGTTTCCCTTGTTCTCGAATTTGATTGCAGCTAACCACCTAATTTCATTTTTCTTTCCAAAAGAACTTCTCAAAGATAGTTTCTATTACCCATTTCTAACTATCACTTCGCAAGCAATTTTAACTTGATTTCTGAACCCACCCATTTATGAGGAAGAGTTTCCCCTGAGATTTCCATGACATCCATGTCCCTAAGTCCAACGATAACTTCTCAGCAGCATTCCACATTCTTGGTTATGCCATCTCTCCTCAAGCACAGTCCTCCTTCACATCTGTGGCACTCTACACTTCTGCTTTCCCCCCGTCTCACATCTTATTCCTTCTTAGCTTCCTTTGCTGGTGCACCTCAAAGAGAATCCAGATAAGTGATTCTCAAATTTGGCTGCAAATTGGCATGGTTTGCAAAGTTAAAAAAATATATAAATAAATAGGCTGCTCAAGATATTCTGATCGAATTGTTCTGCGCTTCGATCTGAAGAGCAGGACTGATTAAACTCCCTCCCGTTCTGCTCTGTGACCATGGCCGAGAACCGTTGTCTCGCGTGTCTTTTACCCAGGCTTTCCTCTTCCTGGCTAATTTCATTTGTCCCTTTTACTTTGCTTACTATCTTTATGCTAAACATCCTTTAGTTTTTTACTCCAGCCTAGACGTATATTTTGAGTTCCATATGTAGCAAATCACTATCTGATTCCAAAATTTCACTTCAATCTTCAAAGCATCTCAGCCTTGACATATTCATAGACTTGCCAAGCCCCCAGAAGACCTCTCGTAAAAGTCACTGTCTCAGCAAGCAGTATTACCATCTCCCCAATTCCACAGACTAGGATCCTCTTGTCCATAACAAATTCATGAACATTGCACCCAAATCTATCCACATATTGCCATTTTTAACCCCTAGCACCACTATTCCAGATTAAATAGCTCACACTTTTTGTTTCTATCACTGCCCTTTGTCTAACTGGCTTTCTTATGCCTACTCTCCCTCCCCTCGCCCTACCTGCAATCTCTTTTTTGTATTACATTGCAAGGATAGAAGGAGTCCTGTGGATTGCTCTCAGGTAGAAATTCTAGTCCTTTTATCATGGAGAAGACTGTTGGAAGGAAATGTATGAACTTTCAGAAAATCTATGAGCATCAGTATGAAGGAAAGAAAGAACTTTTAAAATATATATTACACTTTAAGTAGAATAGACACTTAAAATAATAATAATAATAATAATAATTAATGTTAATAGCAATCATTTATATAGTGCTTTCTATTTTTCAGGTACTTTTCTTAGCATTTATCCATTATTAAGTTATTTAAAATCACATTAAATCTATGAGATAGATACTATTATTATAATTCCCAGTCAGTGATGTCCTAGTAAATATTTAACAACCAGATTAGAGTAGGGAAAACTGATACAAGCCCTGACTTTTTAATGTTTGTCAATTTCTGTGGTGTAAGTACTCCCACTATGGTTGATGTCAAGCCAACATGACATCACTGAACACAGAGTTGGGAGGAGATGTGCATAAAGAGCTATGAGGCAGAGCCAGCTCCAGCGTATCACTCTACTGGTCTACAGGTGAGAAAACTGGGGTGCATACACGTAGTCACTTACAGGCAATGAGATGAGCCAATCAAGTGGCATCTCTGATCTTCACTACAGTCCCTCATTTGGTTTGCCTATTTCACTTGGTTTTTACTGCCTTAGCATCAGTCAGATGGGAACAGTAATGAGTTATCAAATAAGCCCTTTCAAAATGCAAATAATTCAATTTCTTAATTTCAGCTACACCGATGAATGCAAATTCCAATTAAGGGTGGAATTGGTGAGTTGGATAGTCTTGGGCTAAGTTTCTCTTTCAGTGCTTATAGAGCAAAAATCAATGAAGATATAGAGAAAAGAGCATTAAGAGATACAAGAGGGTACCAGGAAAGGGATGTGGCTCTAAAGATAGAATGGCTTCTGCTTCTGCACCCAAAAAAGGAAGGAAAATTTATTACATCTCTTTCTGTCCTTCCAATTCTCCCTTTCTTATTACATAGCTCCCAGCTTTCAAGTACAATTTTTTTTTAAGTTTAATACAAAGTTTTACTAGTTTGTAGATTCAATAAACGTGTATCTGTATTTCAATGCAAAACTAATTACTCTTTATAACATTATTTTTTCAAGAAGCTGCATTAGAAATTTCAACCAAATGAACCATGAAACAAAACCCATTTATATTACTTGATGGTTGCCAGAATAAAAAGTGTTCCTAGTTCTCAAAAGTATGTATTTTTAATATGTGCAATTTATATAACCACTATTCCCATTACCTAATAGTAAACATGATGGAAATCTTGGCAAGAGGGCACAGCATTTCAAGTGCATCAATAACTTTCCATTGCACATTCATTTTATGGAGTACATTTAATATTCCCTTAAAACCCCCGTTAAATATGTAAACCTTTCTTTTGCCCTTGTCTGTGTAATTTCTGATCCACCTAACAAAATACAGTAGTTGGATAATTCTCATCGATGTTGCCCAATTTCACAAAAATAGGCTATGCCAGAGGTTTTATTAAAAATCATAAATATATTTAACACCTTGAAAATGTTTGAAATTCAAATCTGCCTGGGAATATTTATTTAACCAAAGGCTTGATTTCTTACAGATTTTTTTGAATCATCATGAGACTAGTCTATAAAAGTGAAATTTGGTGATAGTCTCTTCCAATGTAACATTTTAGTTTCTTTTAATCAAAACTAAATTTTTTGATAACACCCAACTCTTTGATCTACACATTTTGTTTCTGAATATTCATCCTATATTAATGCATTATACATTTACACAATGGTTTAAATTTTCTGTAATTTCCTATATTTTATTAATTGAATATCCCATATCTCTTTTGTATTTTGTGGTTTATGCAACAAAATGTTTGCATAAAATGTTTCACTTGCCCATTATTCCTCATTTCCTTTTGCGTAAATTCTATTCCTCACACTTTCAAGGACATCTTCAAGGTACTTTTTCATGAAATTTTTTCTTGTCTTTGCACTACCATTTTTTTTAAAACAATTCTTTAAATAATACATTTTTTTGCAATGATCTAAAATATTTTGGCACACATTTGCTGTTCCACTGGCTAACTCTTAGAGATTTCAAAAATCAATATTTATATTATTTCCTTCAACAGTCTCTCAGATGTACTCTATAATAGCTTGGGTACCCCTCTTACATATTTGTATACCACTGCCTGCATAAGACTGTCATTTATTTTACTTCAAGTAGTAAAATTGTCCATTAACTTAATCTCCCCATTATGCACAGAGCTGATTGAAGGAAAAGATTCATTTTTTTTTATTCCCTTTATACAGTGCAAAAAATTGATATAGCCATCTTTGCATTTAATCTTCAATAAAACTAACAATCAATGAGACATTATTCATTAAATGATCTAAACTATTGTGTCTCCTATTTGTTAATAAAATAGATTTCTTATGTACAAAACATTTTGTTTCCATGGTTTTTAGTATTGTTTATATTCTGTTTAACTTTCATAAATACTTTAGAAGTGCAATTTCTATGCCAATATATAAAATTTGCTGATATTGCTAAGACCAATAAAAAGGCAAATATGAAATAGAGAAATTTAAGCCACGTGAAATAAGTAAGAATTTAGGATGCCTTTACATCTATGATTAAAAATGTACACCATTGTCAGAAACCTGTACCAAAGTTTTGAGGTGGTGGGTTTAAAACTCTCCTTGTACCTTTATTTATTCCCCTTCCTGGATTTTCTTATATTAAAAATTAAAGACTTACGTCTTTTTTAATCTGATTAATTTCATCCATGCCTCAGGATCCAGTTATCACTTCTATGTTTATGTCTCTCAGAAATGTTTTTTTGACTCTGACTTCTCTTTGAGGCTCCCTGTGTTTTCAGCCATCTTGTTGCTGAAACACCAGCCTCTGAACTGCGATAGCCGAATTGAGACTTGGAGGCAGAGTTTTGGGAGAGTCAGAAAAGGGCAGCTTTAGTGCTTTGCCAGGCAAAGGGGAGTTACAGCAGGCTAGTGCCTTAGAGACTGTGAATCCATCTTGAGTTTGGTGTGCTGAGGTTTATAGAAAAACTGGATGGAACAGAAAGGCAACAAAAATCAGAGTGGTTTCCAATTCATGCTGCATTCTTTTTAATCTTGATGAATCCACCTGGTGTCACGGAGAAACTCCAGAGGGTCTATTTACTCTTCTGAGGCTCTCAGCCCATGACCAGCTTTCTGAAATACAGCTTCTGGGTTAAAGGGTAAGCTATTCTGGGTGAAGAATGTACAGGGAGAGGAGTGCATAATGGAAAGGTTGGGGGCTGTATAACACAAAAGCAGTTGAATAAATGATGCAGAGATGGGGGTTGGTCAGAGAGAAGAGAAAAACAAGTTGCAAGAATTTTAAGTCAGAATGAATCAGCAAACAGCTTTAGCGTCAGGGAAGCCATTTTGATAATTGGTTTCCTACCTTTCAGTCTTTTGCTAATCTCCAATCTAATGTCCACATATTGACAGAAAAATAAATCTCTTACTTAAACAATTTCTTCACATGTTCTTTTTTTGATGCTTTTCTTTTTGGAAGGGGAGGTAATTAGGTTTATGTATTTAGTTAGTTTTAATGGAGCTAAAACTGGGGATTGAACCCAGGGCCTTGTGCATGCTAAGCATGCACTCTACCACTAAGCTACACCCTCATCCTCTGCATGCTCTTTCTCTTACTTGTTTCTGAATCCAATAGATCACAAAGTCCTTTCCGTTCTGCTGGTGAGTATCTCTCAGCTCTGCCTGTGCTTACCTATTCCAAACACCTGGCCTGGCTTTGTGCCATATCTACTCTCTACTTCAGTGTTTACCAAGTTAACAAAGTTAATTTTCTAACATATTGATTTATGATATTGCCCCTCCACTCAAAAGCTCACATATACATGCATAAATATATGTGTACATTTCAGGATTGTGGCACTCCGCAACTAACATCCTCTCTGTTAAATTCTCATTATATATTTCTTCTCAAATGCTATACCTTTCATAAATATTTCCTAATAATCTCAGGTCTAATAGCCATCTCCTATTTTTGCCAATAATTATTCTGATCAAAATTTTGGAATTTTATTTTGGCTGTAATATATTAATACATATAGATATTTGTCTTACAGAGTGCACAGTTGGCTAAGAAAAGTAAAAATAGTATTATTTAATTCGTATCTTTTAAGAATCAAGAACAAGTATCAATAAATACATATATTTGATTACATACAAGTCACAGAAAATTTTAACTGACTATTAAAGTGATTTTCATAGACTGCAATGATAATAACATAAACTTAAGCATTTTAAGGAAACTGAGAAAATGATGTTAACAACCAGAGCATATATTCTTTACTCTGGGTAAAATTGTTTAAAATGGTATTATCATTAAAATTTCCAGCTAAAGAATGTCACTAGCCATCCAGCTCCATAAGGATTGAGCCATCATCAGCCTCTGGTGCTGAACTTCAACCCACCCTAAACAGATTTCCTTATGTGTTAACTGGTTTGTCTGTTTGAGAACCTATGAGTCTTATTAGATCATAGATAAAGTTTCACATTTGAACTGTGGATTACAACACCAAAATATTCAAGCCACCTCTCCAAGATAGTAATTTTTTTTGATGACACTTAATGTGAGCCATAAAGTATACACATAACCAAATATATTAAATATTATTGGACCCATGGTCTTTAGACTTTGTTATTATTGTTGATAACATAGGTAAGATTAGGGACAATATCTTTACTATCAGTTCTGTTTTAAACTTTATTTAATATGGTTTGGAAAAATAAGAGATATCTTAAAGACCTCTTGATGCTGTAGATCTTGAGTCAGTTCTGAGAGTCTGCTGATGGGGCAACAGAGCAACCAGGTTACAGTCTTTTGTTCTTTGTTACATGGGGAACAGGACCAAGTGTACCATCAAAGTGTCAGCACCATTTTAAACAGATTTATGCTCTCATTAGAAAAGCACAGTATGATATTAATAGTGACAACACTAACAATGAGAAATGATTCTAAAACTGTTATTTTTCATTTGCTTACATCTGCCTACATAGAGTCTAGTGAAACTCACTGTTCCTTTCTCATTGGAGAATTGGGAGAGCAGAGTCTTTCACTGATCTTGCCTTCAAATTGTATTCAGTTTGATCTAGTTTGAATTCAGCCTTAAAGCGTCAGTAGCTGATATCCATAACTCTTTGGAAGACTTCTAAGCAAGATGTAGAGCTGTCTATAAGTACTTCATTGGTTAAAAAACACAAAGCCTTCAAAACACTTGGATTAAAATGAATTCATTTTAATATTCAGTCTCCACCCAGATAGGTGGAATTTTGTAGGAATAGAATTTTGCATGAATAAAAAAAAAATTCTCATGAGATACAAAATAATTAACTCATTACTTCTAGTTAATGAATAATGAAAAAAGCCTTCTCAGAGAATCAACACGTTCTGCTTCACCACAATAAACCACTGTTTTTCAGATTGTGCCCTGCAGATTACTTATATTAAAATAAACTGGAACACTTATTTAAAATTCAAATTTCCGGGTCCAAGTTATGTCAATTGAAACAGAACTTTCATTACCGAGGCATAGGGTCCCAAAGGAGTCCTAAGGCAAACACAGTTTGAGAACCACTGGGAGAACCACTGGTGAGTAAGACCCAGGTTATTATTTGCATGCCTTAACTTCAGGAAGTAGTTATTTCTTATTTACTTTTATTGAAGTAGACAAAGACACATTTGGGAATTAAACTAGAAGTGTTTATTCCACTGAGTAAAAACCTAGTTTTATAATGTGTCTTGGCTTATTTTTCAAGACTAGAAATAGAGTCATCAAATATAACGACTCATGCCTACATTTTACATGAAAACCAGAAGATACCCAAAGATAACTTTGTATAATTTTTTAAGACCTAAGATTTATAATTTTTAATGGTTTTTAAACATCTCCTCCTAAATGAGGAGGATATCTAATTGCCATATACCATGCATACATATAATATCAAAGGTCAGCTTATCTAAATTTTGTCTTATTTATGTCTTTGAGAGGTAATGATCTAAAAGCCATGCACTAGGTAAAATTGTCAGAGAATACTAGAAATGTGTACTATATTTGAAATTACTTAAATATTAATTAAATTTTAATTGTTGGAATTAAACTGTGTACTGATGTTGATGCTAAATTGGAAACCAGTAGTAAATTTGAGAAACATAAATAAATATGAATTTATGTCATTAAACCCTCACTATATTAATTTTTTATTACTATTTAAAACTACCACCTGCTTCCAATTAAGGAGAGCCTTAACTTGCATTTGATCTACACTGTTAGCTTTGCAGACCTATTGGTTACACCACCCTTCCAACCTCAAATATTTGAATGAAGCTGAAGTAGTCATTCTCATTTAAACAAAAGTGGATTTCATGTAAGAGCTATTATTTTAGTCACGCTTCTTCTGGTATTTCTTTCAGAGTAATTGCCATCATCTTCTCTCTCTCATTCTTCTACCTAAGATAACATGTTGGAGACAGTGCTAAGAACAGAAATTCAGCTTTTGCCTTACACTCAGAGGCACCCTTTAGGCACATGCTGGGGGTGTTAACAGTGACTTGCACTTGATCTGCAGGTGGGAAGCAGGCCCTTGGCCAGAGCGTCCAGGTAAGTTCGAAGGTGAGATTTGTAGGTTTTTCACTCCCTACAGTAACAGAAGGAGATTGTGAAAGGGACTGAAGTGACTCTCAGCATAACTACACATATTTACATATTCAGGCATATCCTGGGGACCCAAAATCCAGGAAGTTTTCTCCTATAATATTATTTAATTAAATATATAAATCTATGTAAGGTTGTAAACTCTCAGATTACATATATGTATATATAAATAAATATAAAATATATACAAGCACGTACAAATATTATATACAAAAATAAACTTAAATCATGAGCTTGTATCTTTAGTGGTCAACCTCAGTCATCCCTCTGACAAACATTGGGTGTCTGGCAGAAGGTGAGGGTACATTTTCTAAGGCTACTGTCCAAATTCAATTAATCTCTAGTTCTTTATTCAGAATGACTTATTTACATGGTTTTAACAAGTAGATTTCAGTCTCAAAGCTTACCATTTTCTAAGTATAAAGATGCTAAATGGTAAACAAAGAGAAGTAGACTTTGTGGCCCCATCTGGGTATAACTGGGCTCATGTTGATTCTAATGAAAATCTTTACAAATTACATATTGTAATTAATATTTCTTTAAACATAAATAAGAATAAATTCCAAGTTTTAAGATATTAAAAGAGCCAATCCTGACCTGGATGCCATAAAAGTAATGACAGGATGAAATAAGGAGACATTTAAAGTAAATACATCAATATTTTTCAATAAATAAATATATAGTTACCAACAGTTACTTAATTCATTGACCTGGGCATCCTGTCATCTTTCTATATCATAAGTGTACAATTTAAGAAATAATATATAGTTGGGAATATATATATATTTATGCATACATCAGTAGTCCTGATAGTTTGATAGATCAGATATTGCTCACTGTGCAGTAGGCATTCTCGCTGATGCATTTCATCTTTTAATTTTATTTAGATTGTTTTTATATTAATTTAAAGATAATAACATTTTCCCTGGAATGAAGTCTAATATTTACAAATGTCTTATTTGTTAAATCAACAAACTATATAGTATGGATACAATGATATGTTTTATTGTGCAAGTAATATTTTATTGACTTATAACTGAACCAACATTCCTAAAACTAGAAACTGTCAATATAAACATGTTCGGTAGGTATTTGATTAAAACAGACTTACTTTAAAATAGTATTCTATTTATGACTAAGCGACTATCTTAGAACAATTATAAATGTCCTATTTTCTACAGTTGAACTTATTTATCATACAAACGGTTCTGTTACCCTCTTAGTATGTTGAAAAAGAAAGGGAAAAGAAGCCAGCACTTTACATTTCCTATAAATTACCTCTTTTAATCTAAAATATGAAGTGCTTTATTTTACCTAAGTTGTTTTCTTTTTAATTACAAAACTATTTTACAGAAGAAAGACAGCAACTGAGAGAAGTATTTTGCCTAATGTGAATTAACCACATCACTTAATTGATTTGATCTCATAATGTATGATTTAGGTCAGCTTGTTAGATGGTTTTGTCATTTAAAATTCAAGTAATGGAAATCATCAGCATTTTCCTGTAGCTTATTTTGACAGATGGAGAGTAGGTGGCTGCTATATGACTATATGGAAAGGATTTTATAAAGAAAATAGTTTGTCTTTATATGACTGCAGGTAGAGCTCTTTTAACATGTCTAGTATTATTCCCATTTCTGAAAAAGCATTCCTTTTTTTGTTTGTGGACAGTTCTCTGCATTATTTGTAGGACTTTTTGCACAAAACAGAGGCATCAAAGGCAAATTGTCTTTTAAGAGAAAGAGCGATAAAAAGTTAAGAGTTGAAGTCCCTTCGTAAGATTAGGTCTTGGTTCTCCCACCTAAGGGCTGCATGATCTTTGACAAGTTATTTAGCCTTTATTAATAATATAATCTTGATATTTTATTTCTTAATTGAGAAAACACTATATAATCATTGTAAAGTTAAATGGGAACATATACGCAAATCACTGCATATAACACGTCACTTGGTAATTTGGTCAATATCATTGTCACCATTATCAAATTGAATTGGCAGGAAATTATGATGCCTCAGGAACCATCTATTTTGCAACAATAAAACAGGAAACTAAACTTTCATCATTCAAATGGATATGCCATTTAATATTATTTTATTTCTAATAGATTTATAGAAAGAAATCAGTGGAAATATGTGCTTAACAATGTCATATACATGTATGTACACACAGAGTCAAAATAAATTATAATTAGTAAATTTTAAGAAAGTATCTTGTGCATTTTACATGATAAAAAATGTGGCTCCATGAAGTTAGTCTGAGGGAAGATTTTTTTTCAGTATAATTGCTTAAGAAGTGAACGAATACAGCTAGTTGTAGAGAATACTCTTTTTAAGTTATATTATGTATGAAATATGTTTTCTTGGCTTTTACATTCAAAAGGTTATCATTTCAGTTTGTAATTGTCATATTTTCAATTTAATTGATCCATGTGAGAAATATTCCTGCAAAAAGAGCATTTGCTTCTAAAGAGATGGCTTTTCTGTTTATAAATGTATTGTCTTTTCCTCTGAAGGATGTAATTCAAAATGACAGTATAGTAAAAAGGGCTTGACACAGAGGCATATAAAATTTCAAGGGGATTAATTTTTTATTTATGCAAAATGTGAAAACCGTCTTCTTTTTTATGATTCAAAAATATCTCTCAGCGATTATACTTTCAGGCTATAGTTCAAATATGCATGGAACACAAGAAGAAAATCATTAGATCATAGCAATTTATTTGGTATAACTTCTACCCTCTCATTTCTGTTTATGGTGACAATTTAACATAGGTCTTGTGATTTTTTTTTGCAGATGTGTCTAAAAAATATGGTTTAGAAGTGGCAGATACAAAAAATAATTTTTTTACATTATGTTAAACTAGAAGAAATTTGAATTTTAGATTAAAAAAAAAACTTTGCCAATTGTGTTGATCTTGGGTTAGTTAATCTCTCTGAGCCTCAGTTTTCTTAATAGTAACATGGAAAATAAAGATTTTAGAGGGTTTTTTTTGAGAGAAGGAAAGAAAATAACATTCTTGACAGCATGTAAATGCTCTAAAGGTTCAAATACCCTCACCCCCACAATCTTCCCTAGTGGGGATCATCTAGTTACTCTTAGACCTATAGATTCAATTTTGAATACATTCCAAGCAAGCCTGCTGCTTTATCCAGATTCTCTTTTCACTAGCTAAGATTTGGAAGGGATCTTCCTGTTCCCCAGGACCTGAGCACGCCACCCTGTTTCCCTAACCTTATTCTATTTCTCTCCCATTGAGATATTCTCATTTCCTTGTTGCATCCCAGCCTGTTTGTCTGGATCAGACTTTTACAAACTCCCTTTCATCCATACCCACAAGTTGTTTTCTTTCCGCTGGCCGAGTTTTATACTCCTCATTTGAAAAACTTCACTATCATCCTTGTGAATAAGAATATTGTCACTACCTGGGAGTATCTCTGCTATTTCCTATACCCTAGACCGAACAAATTTTATAAGCACAAGATCCAAAGCAGGACTTAAGCTCCCCATGCCACCTTTTTATATAAAAGTAGAACAATCTTTCAAACTAGTTTCCTCAGTTAGCTACTATAGATTGCCACAAATAAGTAGTAAAAATGTTAAAAATCAGTGTTTTTGAGTTGGGAACATGTTCTTTATTAATGCCATATGCTAGAGAATCAAATGCATTATTTCTTTCTCCTTTTAAATATTTATTTATATTTTTTTCTGTTTCCCTGATTGGAAAAGTAAGGGAAAGTGTTGCCCTAGGATTCTGTGTTATTAATCATAATATATTATTTACTCGCCATTCGTCACATGCATTCCACTGCTTAAATTATGATAATTTCTAATTGCCATTCCTATCACATTTGTCCAGCAAACTTACTTTCTGGTTACTCAGTAAAGATATTTCTATAAGAAAATATAGGTCGATCATTTTAAGAAGAAAGACAAAGTAGAAAACTATGGAAAACCATACAGCTAAAGGAATAAAATACCCATTTAGTTACATATTCTCAGCATTAAATACTTTACCGAATACTCTAATTCTCCTGAAATTAGAAAAAAAAATTTTGTTTTGTGTTTTTAACCATTCATACAAATGAGTATCTATTGACTTCATCAAGTTTCTTATATAAGCAATGATAAAAACATTCAGTTTCTGTATTCTAAGTCCTAAGAACACTAAACTATCAACCTTGAAAATGTACCAGAAATTGAACAGGTACTTATTGGTGTTAAATGTAATACTGCAAAAGAAAACTAGATGTAACACAAGTGAGAAGTATTCATTTTCAGTAAGAAACACAGAGTCCCAAAGAAAATACAGGTGTGAATCATTCTATTATCATAGAAACTGTAGCAATTTTCACCTATTGCAGACTGAAACAAAATAGAACTAAAGTAATGAAATTGCATCACTGTAATGTCATCTAATATTTCCAGGGAAGCATATGGAAATGATTCAACATATATAATTGCTAGAGTGAAGGTAGAGAATTTGATGCAAATATACGCTATAACAAATAGTATGGTGGCATATATGTCTGAAATATATGTCTTAAATTGCATCGTACTTTTCATATTTATATTATTTTTCAACTAATAAGAAATTAGACAAGATTCCAACCTACTGTGAGCATTTTACTTTCATATGACTTGATAACCAGAGTCGTACAATTATTGACTCATCTATCTTATTTTCTATTCAAGTGACACTATGCATGATTCTAATGGAAAAAACAACATTTTTTAAAAAGCTGCACTGATTTAGACTTAACAGGAAAGAACATACTTTTGGGGAATCGAGGTGGATTGTCATTGACATCAGTGAGGGTGATGTTGACTACTGTCGTTCCAGCGAGCCCTCCCAGTTGTCCGCCCATGTCCTTGGCTTGGATGAGGACTTGGTATTGTTCTTTGACTTCCCTGTCCATGTTTGGCAAAGCTGTTCTAATAACACCTTAAGGGGAAAAAATAAAATAAAAGACAAATATCACAAACGTTGTGTTTTCCAAAATAAAATAGTCCACAACAAGGAAGTTATTCTATTTAGGTTCATTAGCAAAGACATGCTAACAAAAGTCCTGTGTATTTTTAAAAGTGAAACACCCAAAATGATAGGTTATTAAATATAGTATGTTAATAACCATATAGTGAAATGCTAAAAGATGGTCATCATTTATTAAGTCAACCAAGTTACACATCATTTATACAGAATGATCCTACCTTTCAAAAAGAATTAAATTGTTAAACAATATATATTTTATATATAGTAAAAAATTGAGTAGTTATGCTGAGCATGATATTTCAAAAAATGCCATATTCTGTAATAGAAAAGAACAAATCTGACTCTGCATTAGATCTGTTCCTTTAGCTTTAACAACTGTCCTGTTTTCTAGGCTTAGTCTTGCTAGCTCTGCACTCATGTAAAGATAACAAGTTGCAAAACAGAGAATAACATTTGTTTTGTTGGAGGTTTTGAGGAAGCTCCATGACCTGGCCCACGTGGACAGCTGCAGGAACAAAGAATTCTTATACCAAGAAGTTAGCAACAATCACCACACCCCCTCCCTTGTTTTTTAGTATAAAAGGGGCCTATACTCTGACTGTAGCAGGATAGTTCTCCAAGACATCAGTCCGCTGTCTTCTGGGTCTGATGGCTTTCCGAATAAAGTCACTATTCCTTGCCCCAACACCTCATCTCCCAGTTTATTGGCCTGTCGTGTGGTAAGTAGAACATATTTGGACTCAGTAATAATAATTCTTCATTCTTATCTATTTTTTAGGACATACATATCACTTCACTTTTTTAAGCACTTGAAATATCTTCTTTGTGTATTTTATTTTGACTTTCAGGATTCATCTTACTTATTTTAGCCACACATTCTTCTTTTCTTAGGTCTCATTTTGCTTTGCCATTGCAGAGATTTTCCCTCCCTTGTCATCATGTTACCCCAGCCTCTAATGGAGAGCTGGTCATTTAGAGAAACTCAGTACGAATGTGTGGACCATCTGACTAGTTCAATGACTGGCTAAATGAATGAAGGAATCTATGAATAATTTATAATCATGAATCATGTGATATATATGCTTATTTATATACCCTACTCATTTTCTGCCCTTGTGTCCAAGCATAAAACTAATTTATTTATATTTATATTTATTTATAATGAAATAGCTAAAACCTCCTGGATTTATGGCAAGCAAATTATGAATAAAATTTATAAAAAATTCCAATCTATATCCAGCGATTTTAGGGAGGGACTGCCGAACATTTGTCTTAAACCCATGTGTCTTTGAAATTATTATTTCTTAAACAGTGTGGCATATATAAGCAACAAAGTTAATATCAACTGTCAACACAAAATGTAACATCCAAATCATAAACTGAATATACATGCTCATTTTATCTGTTCTTTCTGCTATCAACTTACCAGATGATGTTCTGTTACTAATTCAGACTTAACTACAGCCTAAGATTTCTTCTGGCCCTTGGTAGGAAATGGCTGCCATAAAGGCATGTTCCATTTTTTGCTACTGCTGTTTCATCCTTGCACTGGTGCTGACACCCTTTTACTTCAATCTGTTTGCTCTCTCTTCAGCTTGGATTCCTGATGTCTCATTTCTAAGTCTCCTAACTAAGATGCTTCATCTCTGCACCTCAGTGGTCTGGCCCTACATGCCTCAAGCTATATGACTTCAGCCTGCTTTGTAATATTTCTGTTTTCCAGATAAACGCCTGGGTTTAATTCGTATTCATGCTGTATGATGTTGACCAGATTTATCTTTACTCAATTCATTTCCAGTAAGTATATATGAATAATTTTTACTTTACTCACTTCAGTTCTAATATGAAAATTTATAAAGTTTCATATATATATAAACTTGATTATATCTGTAAACATTAAAATTCTATGAAAAAGAGAGCAAGCAGGCATTATTAGATTTATATTTTTTCTGATGATATTGTTAGAATTTTAAGACCGCTAAGAACTCTGCCCTCCTGCTCTGTCTTGTGTCTGATAGGTGATCTACCGGCTGCTTCTAGCCCCCCTTTATGTGTAATGCTGCCCAGTTGGGAGGCTGTCAGAATTTAGAGAGGAAAGGGTGGGAGATATAATTTCGAAGAAAGTCTCCTCCAACGACCATAATGTGCTTCCCCTTCCCTCCACTACTTCCATTAAGAACCACTAACCCAGAGAAAAAAAAAAAATAGGCATTTGTGGAATTTTTTTAGAGTTGAATCCAGGGAATCAGGTAGACTACAAAGCTCACTGTGAGTAGTGAATCCTTAAATACCGCGGTCACTGAAAAAGTCTGGGGAGAAAAATCTCCGTTTCAAAAAGTTACTCTTCTTATGGCCACTGGTTGTGTCTTAACTGCCTAACACTTAAAAGCAAACAAATAAAAATGGAGCGAGGAGGAGACTTGCAAAGGCCTGGCCTAAAGTGCTTCCGCAGCAGAGCGTAACCAGCAGAGGAAATGCTGCATTCTGTTATTGCGGACCTTAGACTCAGGTTCAAGTGGCCATCTCTGTTTTTCAGTATTTGCGTACAAAGATACAGCAACAGCTTTGAGGATAATAATTTAAACTTGAAAAGAAAAAAAAATGCACTTTATGAAACATTATAAATACTCCACAGATACTCTACAGTAGTAATACCACAAACTTGAATGAACTTGAAATAATTCTGAAATAAATCCTATTTTTCAGGAGAAAAGGAGTAGGTAGGCAAGTATATGCTGAATTCTGGCATGATTTGAGTGTCTTGTACCCGACCTGATGAACTTTCCGACATATACAATCAAGATAATTTGAGTAAAAACAAGAATGAGAAAATAGATTTTATTTCTGCCAGTATAAATGGAAATATATGATTGAGAGGTGTGTAACCTTAAATTAATATATCAAAGGATACTAGTGTACCAGGGGATATATTCTCCCTTTGCAATCACCCTTGTGTTGTTTGCATTGTATGTAAGCCCCTCAATTTTGTTGGATCTAAGCTTATTTTGTAAAAAATGGATTAGATAGGTGGATAACTTTGAGATGAAAATAATGTAATGCATAAAAAATCATAAAATATTACATGTGATACTTAAGGATTTGGTTTTACCTGAGTTTTTTTTTTTTCTTTTTTCTTCTTCTTTCTTTCTTTCTTTGTCATTGTAGGGAGGTAATTAGGTTTATTTATTTACTTGGAGGTACTGGGGATTGAACCCAGGACTTGGTGCATGCTGAGCACTCAGTCTACCAGACAGCTATAGTCTCCCCTTACTTGGGTTATTTCTTGAATTGAGTGTTGAATTGCAGAGTTGAAACATGGGATGATAGATTCAGTCAACACTTGTACTAAATAAATGTTTCATTCAGGCACTATTCTTAGGTTTAAAGGTATAATGGCAAACACTTCATCTGCCCCTCCAAGTCCACTTTCTATACTTTTCTAGACTTCTCTCTGCTCTCTGGCTTCCAGTTGCCTTATGCCAATGGGCAGGAGATTGGATGGTGTAAGAATAATGAAGTTGAGTTTTTCTTTCCATGGATCCTCCACATCCCACAGTCTCTCCTGCCATGTTCTCTGCCTGTGTCTCTATCCCATCTCCTTCCTCCAATCCCAGCATGGTAACTGCAGCCATTTCTTATTTCTTCTCCAGAGTCTGCCCTATCCCTTCTGGCTTCCCTACAATCTGCACACATTTTAATAAAGAGTCCTTTTATTAAACTAATCTCAAATTGCCCGACTGGGTATCACCTGTTTCCACGTGGGATGATAATTGATAAGAGTCTCTGTACAAGGTTCTTTCATGGGATGCGCATTTAACGGGTATGTGCTCATGTGGAGTGGTGAGGAGGCCATAAAGAAGCACTTAAATAATTAAGCTAATTTCAGGTGGTGATTAGTGTTATGAGGAAAATGAAATCAAGTGCTTCTGAAGGTAGTATCAGAAATGTCTTCTCTGAGGAAGGACTTTGGAGCTGCAGCCTCAGAGAAGTGGAAGAGGCCAACGTGGCAAGAACACAGAGTGGAGAATCTTGGGGAGGGAAAGAAGGAAGGCACTGCTTGTCCAAAGCATAAAAGAAGAGCCTTCGGAGGCTAATGTGGCTGCAGCACTCCACTGTCTGGAGGGATGTATCAAATAAGAACACAGAGAGTGACAGAAGTGAGATAGTGGTTTTCAAAGATAAGCAAACCCTCTGTGAAGGCATCTTGAAAAATCCACAAGTAGAACTACATCCAACTGAAAGGCTTCTGCATAGCAAAAGGAATAATCCACAAAAATGAAGAGCAGCCTATGGAATGGGATAAAATATTTGCAAATCTTCTATCTGATAAGGAATCCATATCCATAACATAAAAGAACTCATGAAACTCAACAACAAAATATCTGATTTAAAAATGGGCAGAGGAACTGAATAGAAATTTTTCCAAAGAAGTCATACAAATGTCCAACAGTTACATGAAAAGGTGCTTGACCTCAATAATTACCAGGGAAGTGTACATACATCAAAACCACAGTTTGTCACCTTTTGGTTGTTAGAATGGCTGTTATCAAAAAGTCGAGAGTGAGAGATGACAAATATTGGCCAGGATGTGGAGAAAAGAGAACACTTGTGCACTGTCGGTAGGGATGTAAATTGACAGATATAACCACTATGGAAAATAGTATGGAGGTTCCTTAAGCAAGTAAAAATAGAAAAAAATATGATTTAACAATTTCACTTCTGAGTACATATCCAGAGGAAGTAAAAATAAGATCTTGAAGAGATATCTGCACTTCCGTGTTCATTGCAGCATTATTCACAATAGCCAAGGTATGGAAACAACCTAAGTGTCCATCAATGGATGATTGGATAAAGAAGATGTGATATAATGGAATATAATTTAGTAATTCATTCATGAAAATGAAAAAAAATTCTTTCCATTTGCAACAACATGGATGAACATTATGCTAAATGAAGTAAGACAGAGAAAGACAAATACTGTATAATATCATTCATATGTGGATTCTGAAACAGCTGAACTTACAGAAACAGAGTAGAATAGTCGTTACCAGGCGCTGTGGGGTGGGGGAGATGGGGACATGCTGCTCAAAAGGCACAAACTTACAGTGATAAGATGGATGAGTTCTGGGGATCTAATGTATAGCGTGGTGATTATAGTTAATATCACTGTATTATTATATACTGGAAAGGTGCTAAGAGAGTAGCTCTTAAAGGTTCTTATCACGGGAAGGAAATGATAATTATGAGACATGATGGAGGTGTTAGCTAATACTGTGGTGGTGATCACTTTGCAATATATAAGTGTATCAAATCAACGTGTTATATACCTTACTTACACAATGCTATAAGCCAATTATATCTCCATAAAGCTGGTAAAATGCTAACTATTAGTTTGAGACTAGTCAGATAGATGGATGGATAGATGGATGGATAGATAGAAAGATAGATTGATAGATAGATATAGAAAGAAAATGACCAACGGATGAATGGCTACATTCTTCATTCACTGAAGATTAGAGTCCAGAAGAGACCTGTTTGTTTCTCAAAAAAGCAGCCACAGCAGTGAGGTCTTAGCATGAAGCGGGTGACAGAGTCCCTCTAGTCTGAAATCCTCAGAGACTGTCCAGACCACTCAGATGAAAGACCTCACATAATCTCCACCTTCCCACGTGGCCATCTGATCTTCCACAACTCCCTCCCTTGTTCACCAGAGCCTTTCACCCTCTCTTCCCTCCGCCAGAATTGTTCTTTCTGAGATGTAACCATGAACAGCTACTCCACCTCCCTCACATCTGTTGTCAAAGCCATCTTCGCAGGACTACCGGTCACTCTATCTGAAATTCCATACTGAATTAGTTTCCTCTTGCTTCTGTAATGGATTTTTTTTAAGCTAGTACATTCTTAAACAATATTAACAAAAATATGGTGCCCATGATTACACTGATAAGGTGTATAATTAAAAAAAATTGTTGCCAATAATGCATTTTGAGGACAAGAAGAATTACCAGGTTATCTGCAGTAGGAAGACAATTTAAAGACTGTATGGTCCAACTTTGCACCTATAACACACCTTAATTATTCTTTAGAATTTGGAAGTCACTTCCCCCAAAGTTTTTTCCTCAGAAAGTTTCCCCTCTCATCAGTCTACATCTAGCACCCAGAGGTCACACTACGTATCAGAACTGTATCCTAGAAAACCCAAATGTAATCTTCTGAGGACCTGATCTCCTCCCCCATATAGAAGAGGATCTATTTGAGGATGGACTTGATTCATCTCAGTATCCTGGTAGCACAGCACCTGTCAGGCCATTGGTTAAAAATAAATATGCATCAAAGGAATTAATTCTCAAATCCAGCACCACGGGCTCATCGCTCATCGTCTACTGTAACACTTCCAGTAATGTGAAGCTCACAATCTCAGGAGGCGCCCTTCTCATTTATGGACAAGCATTAACATCTTTTTTGTTTGTTTGTTTTGAATGAAACCAAAATTCTTTCTTCCTGTAACTCCTATCAGCCACTGATAGCCCTCTTCCTCTCAGGTAGCACAAAGCATGGCTAGTTCGTCTTCTACACGACAGCTCTGCAGCTTCCTAAGGGCATGTACCACGTCCCCCTGGAGTATTTTCCTTTTGAGCCCAGATATTCTCAGTTCTCTCTGCTGATGTTTGCATTCTGTGGTTTCTAAAATAAGGCAGGTGAAGTTCACACAGAGTTCTCATGAACCGTGACAAGGCAGAGTACAAGGAAACCATTGTCTCCAGAACACGTTTAGACACGTAATTTTACTACATGTGTTAAATATTTCAAAGTAGGGAACAACGTGTGTTGTTTAATCTTAATTGTTTCCCAGACTCATTTGTCATTCCTTCCTTGTATTTACTAGCATCCACTGCTTTTCCTGCCCTTGCTATATCCACAATCAGTCCTGTTCTTAATGCAAAAAGTATTAAAAGAGTGATTACTTTGTGAAGGCAAGTACTCTTATTTC
The DNA here is from genome assembly GCF_036321535.1 of Camelus dromedarius. NCBI lineage: Eukaryota > Metazoa > Chordata > Mammalia > Artiodactyla > Camelidae > Camelus > Camelus dromedarius. Next base: position 15,478,824 of record NC_087438.1, read on the forward strand.
ACTCTTGAACATAAAAGAGGATCAGTCTTTCTCTCACCAGCATTGACTGAAGTGTCTTGAATCTTTTACTCTGAAGACTTTACTCTGAATTAATATGAAAAGCGTGTTCAGGCCATAAAACATATTTACATAGTAGTTTATATAAAGAATTAGCTCAAAATACAAAGATTGACCCATGCTTTAATTTTACTCTGGAGTTTTAAAACACTAACACATTTTTTTAAAGCTGAAAAGAGTAAGTATCATAGTGGAGGGGGTTTTACTTAGGATATAAGCTTGAAGATTATAATCTTTAAATAAAAGGTGTAACTGAATTCAGTGAGGTTCAGAAAGCTTGAGAAAGTGTCAGTTCTTCCAGTAACTTTTATCAGATTTCCCAAACAGAAGCTAGGTCAGAATCATAGAACATGAAATATCAGACTAATGAATATAAGGGAAAAAAAGAAAGGAGCTCATGCATGCGACTCATTCTCACTCAGTTGTTTGCATATCAGTTCTATAAATGCACAGGTAAACACAGAAGATGAAAAACAGAAAATACAGAAAAATAAAAATATGCATTTTTGACAATGCATATAAATAAAAAGTCATGGATGCAAAAGTTCTGGAGATGGATGGTGGTGATGGTTACACAATATGGACACACATAATGTCATCAAATAATACACTTTAAAATGGTTAAAGTAGTAACATTTCTGTTATGTATATTTTATCATGATAGAATAATTTAACGTTTGTAGATTCTTTAAAATGTTGAGCTAAAATAGTATTATAATGCTTTCTCAGGTAGAGCTCTGATTATTTAGAAAAAATCAACATATTATCACCACGTGATGCACAAAATAGCACTTTTTACTTATCCAACTCAGACTGGATTTTGAATCATTTAGAGAAAAATTCAAATACTTTAAAGGAATTTTAAATGTAAATCAAGTCATGAGATCAATCATATATAGTAATGTTTGTTTTCCTAAATGGAATAATTCTATTAGCAATGCTATGGAAATACTTAATCACCTCAATTTCATGTATCAAATAAAATATTACAATGCCTATGATTTAACATTTTATAGATTATAAATGCTTTCCTAATATATAACAAACATTAAGTGTAAAGTATATATAATATAATAATATGCTAATTAGACATTTTAATATTTTATAAACATTCAGTATAATAAGGATAAATTTTATTTAATGTTTTATAAATCTACCTACATTTCTGGGTTTTTAAAATACCATTTAATAATTATTTGAAGCATATACATGAATGATTGCAAATTTTAATTCACAATAATTAATCTCTTAGTTAAGCCAAATAATTGCCATATTAGCCAACTTTAAAGAGAACTATTATTTTAGGGCTTATGCCATAGAATTCATCAATTTATATCGCTTATAAATAAACTTGCTGTGTTGATACCTCGGATAGAGATGCTAAGACTGCTTGTCAAACAGCAATACCAATAATAACATTTTAATATCTCATTCTAAATTAATAATAAATGATGATATTTATTTCTTCATAAATATTTAGACACCAGAAGTTTTGATGAGACTCTTCCTTTAGAAATTATTTTAAACTCTATTCCACACTCAAATGTGGAAAATTTCAGATAATATTAGTTTTTCATGCGTTTTATTTAATAATAGCAAAAGGAATCATGAAAGGAAGCTATATGGCTGGAACAAATGGAGGCTATTTCTGAGAAATTGCAATTATCCTTGATTTTTGATTTACTTTTCTCTACCGCAAGGTGATAAATTTGACAAAACATCTTCTTAATGGTTTCTGTGCATGAAGAACTAGTTCTCATCGTATTAATGAAGTCCCTCATCATCCACTCTTTTCCTGTCTAGCGGTCTGGGGCGTTGTTAGTATCAAGACTTCTGTCTCCAGTGAAAATCAATGCTTCAAAAAATCCATTCCATAGTTTATGCCAGAATTGTTTCATCTTCAGTTCTAAATAATAAACATTATATAAAAAATATAAATGCACAATTATAAAAGCCATATTATGAATATACACACTTTTCTGGAAGACGGTACTTTCTAAAGGCATTAGGATTCATCTAAAGTTTGTGATGAACAAATTAGTCAAGGGAAGAGCGAGTGTTTGATTCTTATAACTGCTGTCTGTCCAGCATTCATTTGGCCAAAGCAATTGTATTTTGCACCCATGCTTTATGCTGAAATTCATCTTTATGTGATCTTTATCTTGCTTTTTTTAAGTTAGATATTGTCTCCATCTGTAGTTATTTTGCCAATAATAAATATCTGATCTTTCTTCTGCCACATTTATTCTGAGTATAAACTCATTTACTCTAAAGAGTTAATTACTGCAACTCAGTAAGTATATTCTAATACCAAGCCTCTTTCCTCACCCATCTCTACACACCTTCCTTTCTTTTTCTCCCATCCTCCCTGTGAGAAATGCTCCTCTGAGGCTGAAGTGATCTAAGAGAACTATTTCATCAATTTGGAAAATAGAATTGTACCAGAAAAATAACCCATAATGTCCCCATCTAATAAAAGGATGTAGATAATCTCTTCAGCATTTGTTTAAACATTTGGTCTATTGTCCAAACCTTCTTAATCCCTCTGCAGCTTTGTATGATCATAAACTTAATTGAATAACTTCCCCAAATTTTTATCAGCAATTTTTTCCCTTTTTCCACAAATATATGATTTTCTCAAAGGTAAACCACCACCACCACAAAACTTCCTTAAAACTTGTATTGCCAAACATTCTCTTCTCTTATCTTCACTGCCTACTTCTTGAAAATAATTTACATTTTAGGTGTAATTTCCCCATCACACACTCTTAACATTCGACACTCTGGCTTTTGGTCTCTGAGCCTATTTCCAAACCAAAAGAGCTTCTTTGTCCTAAACTTTTCTGGACTTTCTTCAGCACTGACGTTCCCTTCTTAAAGGGAACGTCCTTACTACAACCTTCTCTTTTTTAGGTTTACAAAAGGAAGCAATTCCCAGCCTCATTCCCTTAACATTTTGATGGCTTGATGAAGAGGGTGAGAAGTGAGGAAAGAATGGCAGATTCACTTGACAGAAAGTTTGCAGGTTCTTTATTTCCACTTAATTGACCTTTTGTTTACAGGCAACATCAATCCATGGTTAATTATTAATTAACCTATATCTAATTGGTATTCCAGATTTTAGCACACACTTTGGAGGAAGTATAAATTTTTAAATGTTTAACCCATTTGCACGTATAGTGTAGGAAGCAAATACCTCTTAAATTGATGTAGTTCTTTAAAGATCTATTTGCAAATTTTAATAATAACTTAGTTTACTTTAAACTAATGTAATAAATAAAGTTGAATTCAATATGCAATATACTGTAATGCGTTATATAAGAGTTGATAAAACAACTGTCATCACGGAGTTTCTGCTTTTACTGTGACATGGAACACCTGCTTTGATCACTGGTCAGCTTGACTGGATCTCCTTAAAAACTCTCCTCATTCAAAAACAGATTCTCTAGAAACAGGGGGTGCTTTATTTCATTTTAAAGGGAATACAAACTCTTCCTGCGGGTTCTCCTGCCTTCCTTAGATTCTATATGGGACATATATACTGGGCTTTGAAAACTGGAATTTAAATGGTTTGACTTAAAAATGAGTCTGGCTTCAAAAACACAGACCAGAAGAATGAGTGATCTTGGTATTTAAAGTTTGTCAGCCCTCTTCTTTCCCCTACTGGAAGTATAAGTCTGTATTTATCCAAACTCACCATCCAGAACCCTTGATGAAGATAAGAAGAGAAGTTCCATAATATTGGGTTGATAAGGCCCCAAACTGAATATTAGTGAACCCGACCAAGAACAACCCAAATAAAAAGCAATTTTAGCCAGAAGAAACAAAAAACGAATATGCCTGGACTTCTGAAAATTTAAAGTAAATCATACAGAAAATTCCTAAATAACAAATTCAGACTTTGCACATACAGGTGAAAAAATTTATATTTATACCAATTTCAGTCCAAAGGACTTAGTTCTGCAGCAGCAAGGTAAGGTCCCATCTTCCTTTGCTTCATGGGCGGCAGCACACTGAATCTTTATTGCAGTGTTAGAATAGGCAACTTCCCATGCCAAGATGTAATTAACATTTAAATATTTGAAGGGGAGGTGATAATGTTGTCTCTAATAAAAAAGTTACCTGTCTTGGGATCAATAGAGAAATAAGGTTGTCCCTGAAGAATGCTGTAAACGACTCTGGCACTGTTTCCATATGTTGGGTCATCTGCATCCGTTGCCTTGACCTGGAGCACATATGCACCTGGAAAATAAGACAATATGACTCTAGCATCTCTGTTTTACAGAGCTCAAGGTCATGTCTTTTATCTTCTGGACTCCATTTTCCTTTGGAATTTGGCATTAGTTAATTCTGTGGGTATATGATGTCACTGAGAATAACTTAAAGATTATAACCAAAATGTTGGGCAACAATATTAGCTATTAATGCAAATGATGCATAATTTTAATATCTTTTTAAAAGCTGGGTCCATGGGGAGGGTATAGCATGAGTTCCTGGGTTTATTTCCCAGTACCTTTATTAAATAACTAAATAAACCTAATTACCCACCCCCCCAATAAAAAAACATTAAAAAAAAAAAAAGCTGGGTCCATTTCCAGTAGCTAGATTATTGACTTGAGAGTCATCACAATAGCTTTATTGATTTGGACACCAAAGAAAACTTGACACTGCTTACATTAGCTCATCTGCTTATTGCAGATGCTTTAACTGCATGATTGAGTATCAATAGAAAAGCTAAAAGGTTTAAAGGCTTACTGAACTTTAAAGGGTGTAAGTAATTTGCAATTGCAATTTAAAAATCAACAATTACATACTAGCTTAGGAAGCCTTTAATTAGGATGGAATAGTTGAGAAAAAGAGAAACGGAAAATAATTGCAGTTCTAGCAAGAGAAGTATCTTTATGCCTCCAGACTGAATTAACCTAAGTGTTCACTGACATAGGAAAACTTTAAAGGCAATCCAAATTATCTGTAGCTTTTCTCATTTTTTGATACTTGGCCATATTACTTATGTTCTAAGAGAATATGATGGGAGATTTTTTTCAGTATTTTTGTCTTATATATTCATAGTCATAGTTAAAGTTTTTGCTAAGAACTTTTTGGGTATCTCTTCTTAATGTCCATACAATGTTACTATTCTGAGTTGCGAACAAAGCAAAGTCAAAAGTATCAAATTTAGTATAAATAAAATAATAAGTCGCTGATGAAGGAAGGAAACGCCTGCTGATCATAAAGGGAGTGATATGTACATCCAAGCTTCTACAGTGGCCAGAACGCCCTTCACCTCCGGGAGGCATTCAGTATAACTGCTTACTTTTGAGAAAGCAGAGTTTCCATTCCATTCAGTTTCTCATTCAGGCTTTTCTCTTAAGTCAGTGCAAACTGGGAACAAGCTCAGTATTAGGTTTGCTCTAAAAGGTAAGAAAATGAATCATCTCCACCTCTACTTTTTTGTTAACTGAAGTGTTAGAAGGTGAAAAAAGTACAAAATCATAATTTTCGGCAGATGACAAATGCTTTATCTTAGGATGCACTGGTGAATTCTAGCTGTATCAACAGATGAAACATGTGGTTTATTACAACAGCCTTTCCCAGGAAAGTAAACTACTAGAAGGAAAGCAGGCAAACATTTCTAAGAGGGCAAGAGTGATAACTGAGGCACCCACCATCATCCATCATCATCATTATTGTCATCAAAATATTTGCATCATCACTAGTAACTGACAAATAGGCACTGATAGGCATCAGGGACATGTATTAAAGATTCCTCAAAACCATGTCCTCCTTAATGCTGTAGGCATGAACAGTTGCAAGAGTAAATTCCCTTCTTTCCTTTCATCTTCTGAGTAGCAATTTTTCCCCCCAGAAAAATCACTCACCTGAATCTTCGTTATCACTTCATCACACATATGTAAAGTCTACAAACACTCAATAATGCCCAATTCTAGACACAAATATTGCAGTTGAAAAATCTGTAGATTGTTTTACTTTGGGGATATCTTTGAAGAAAATGTTTATCTTCTAGAAAATATGTAGTAACAAATTTCATAAACTTTTATCTGTCACCATAGGCTCAATGCAAAATAGAAAGATGAATCAGATAGTATCTTTTCTTTTACATTTTTGTTGTTAATATTAATATGAACCTTCATTAAGAAGGCAGAAAAATATTGTCTTCCAAATGTATATTAAATTTTTGTTAATCACTTTTAAGCCCAAATGTTAAAGGAGTGAATTGAGAAGTATTCCCATAAGTTATAAAAGCAGCAAATATGCATAATTCAATTTCACTTTGTCCAACTGTAAATGATCCAACTCAACTGGGTAACCAAAATAATGGCACTTGTTTTAACCGCAGTATCATATATAGTATCAAAAATGGTCATCTGCTCAGCTACAGTAGAGATTAACTATGGTTTAGTGAAAAAGCAGATTCCAGTGTAAGTTATCCACGAGTACTTAGAGCTACCTCTATAGATGTTTACAAAAATGCAGTTAAACATTATTACATCAGCTTTTTTGCTGGCTGTTCCATGGCTTTCACCAAACTAATGCAAAAGAGAGATTTCATAATCTCTTCATTAAGAAGACTCAATGATTTCCTGAAGCAGATACATCTCCAAAGACCTCCTTCCTCAGTGCTTGCAGAGCGCACCAGTTCCTGACACTACTAAACATGAAGTACCCAAGAGGTAGGAGCAGGAGGTTGTGGTTGGGAGCATGTTTAGTGTGAAACAAGGAAATAACATAGTCAGTGACATCCACAAAAACAGGAGTGGTGTTCTTGTGTGTAGCAGTCATCCTGGAGTTTGTTCTCCTATCACTCAAATCCAGGTGACAATGGAATCATTCTAAACGTTGATGATCAGAGAGATTGTAACTCGCAGGGAAACCATTCCTTTACAGTCAGCTGGAGATGAAGTTCAGAATGTGCAATCGAGAGAATTGGATCACGTCAACTTTCCACGTAACACTGCTCTGATCAGCAGTAAATTAATTAGTGTAATTTTAAGTAACAGTTAAAGCTAATATTAAAACAATTATTTGATAGTAATAGTTCAATTCTAAATTTTAAGTGGTCAAGGAAGAGAAAAGTAGATCACTCATTGAGAGTTATATAATCCTCATGAATGAAGAACAGGCATTAGGAGAAGCCCATGCGATATAAACCACAAACTAAATAAGGTTTTCATTAAAACACCTAGATAGCTGTGAGTTAGAGTTCAGATAAGAACCAAATTAGATATCAGTTTAGTATACACAAATGTATATACTAAAATATATTTGAAAAACTAACTCCAATAAACCTTTATACCACCATAAAATTCTGAATAAAAAACTTGTTAAGAATACATTGCCCACATGAATTAAATTAGTCAATATTCTTTAACCATTTTTCTTGAAAACACCAATAAAAGGCATAGCATTTGATTTAGTATTTCTGATTTGAGAATTCATACACATGTCGACTTTGATCAGGCATAACCCATACACAAACACACAGAGCAGTGTGACGGTTTCTAGGGACTTCTCTCAAAGTTACTAGCATGTATTCATCCATTCAGTTAGTTATTCTTTTAACAAATATTCACTGGTTTCCTATGACATGCCAGGCACACTGCTCAGGGTGCTAGGAAAACACAGTAGAAAAAATTGAGGGACCCACCCAAGTCCTCAAGAATTCTATCTAGAGGGGAATGGTAAGAGAAGCAGATTTTAAAATAAACAAATATATAGATGTAGTTGTAGAGAGCTATATAGCTATAAAGACAAAGATACAGATGTAGATATAAATGTAGAGAGCTATGATATCTCATTATGGTGAGTGCTAAGAAATACACTGAAGCAGTGTAAGGAAGTAGAGAGGGAAAGATGAGGGGCTGTTTCATATGGCGATCAGGAAAAGCAAACTTTAGGAAATCTCATTTATGTGGAGACCTAAATAAAGTGAGTTTTTCTTTTTCTTTCTTTTTTTTTTTTTTGAAAACTCAGGCCATGTGCCAAGGCAGTTCTAGGTACAAAGATGTCCTGAGGCAGGGGGCTTGCTGAGTGTTGAGAGGGACCTCAGGGGCCCCCTCACTGTAGACTGAAACATGATGAAAAAGAGAGGTCATGGAGGAGACACCATTTTAGAACCTCTTTCAGGAATATTCCAGAATTTAGCTACCCTTCCAGCAACTATTCATCTCATTATAACTATCTATCTACTTAAACTACTAACCTATTTTTTCAATTTTTATTTACATGAAGGAGATGAAACTACTCACGTGTTCTTGAACCTTACTTTCCTCAGTAAGTAACATACTGGGCAGACATGTTACAAAAGCATATAACCATTATTAAAGTAATAAGCACATCACCCTCACTTTTAAACACTCTCCATTTGGTGGGCACTCCATTTAGACAATTTTGTGAGATTTTTTTTTCCTATTACAAACAATTTTGCAGTTAGTGAATTCTTACCATTGGGATCGCTGGGTCTAAAACGTATGAATTCAACATGTTGATAGATATTGAGGCCAAAACACTGCCTCAGTTTACATTCTTACCAGCCCAGCGTATTTTCCAGCATTCTCACCAGTCTTCATCGTTCCTGTGTTTATCTTTTCATATTAGGAGTGAACTCCCCCTGTGTTTATTTATCATTTTTATTTTGTGTATGGGGGGAGTGTATGTAAGCTATATTCGCCTTCTTAACCTGTTCTGCTTTTGTAGTTTGTATCCATCTATTGGAAGTATCTTCACTAGCTTACATTGACTTAGCTTATTAAAGATAAGTTTTTAATTTTGTGGTCACTGTAAGTGGTGTTCCTTTATGTGTATTTGTTTACCTATATCTGCATGTGTGTATACCTACCTTAAAAATGGTATTTTACAACCGTGTTTGATGAGATTAGGAGGTTTAATTATCTCTTCTTCTTAAATTCTACACAATGAGCATGTGGATTCTGGAGCCTAGAGTTGGCAAGCCAGCTGTCTTTCATAATGCAACCACGCAAGGGGTACTTCTGCTTGCATGTGCAAAGTGTAATAGTTATTTATGCTTTATTTGATTTCATTAAAATGAATATTATCAATGGAGATAAATTTCAAAAATAGTCTGAGATTTCACAGTGTCTGCATTTCACAATCGAAGAATTGAGGCCCAATGATATTAAAGTCATTCTTACTGACACTGAAAGGCATTCTCGTACGAAATAGTAGAGAGGCAGGAGTGGAACTGAGCCCAACTGTCTCATGATTTCAGCTAAAGTGGGCAATTCATTCCTTCTTTCAATCAAAAAATGTTCAGTGGTCCCCACTAAACACCAGGTACTGCTCTCAACATACAATAAAAAACAATACACTACATAATAATTTATTCTGTCAAACACCACTTCCAGCATGACAGGCTTCTATTCTATGTATTTTTTTTTGCATTTAGGTATTAAATAAGGAAATCTACTAAAATACATTGAAAATATAAGTGGATTATATTGAATTTATGGCATATATATATATATATTTCCCAGATGTGTAAGAACATTCTATTCATTGAATATATTCTTTGAATATATTCTTTGCTTTTTCGTTACCCCTGCAGCTGTCTCAACTGGTTTGGATCCTCACTCTCAAGTGCAAGGTTCAAAAACATCTTATTGCTTCCTTGTCCAGTATCTTTTACACGGGACTGTCAGAGTCGTTGTCCCATAACACAAGATCATCATGTTACTCTCATTCATTAAAAAAAAAAAGTTAGGATTAGGAAAAAAAAAAAGCACTTCTAATGAGTTTCTATTCCTGTTGAAAGAAACAGTATCTAAATTCACTGATGTGCTATGAATAGCATGACATGAATGAGTTTCATTATCCTTCCCAGATTAACTTCCAGCTGCGCGGCCGAGACCCTGTGGAGTGACGGTACATACTCATTCATTGTTTATTTGAGGCTTTCACACCTCTGCACTCCCTCTCTGGTGAGCCTGCTACCTGTAGGCCATTTGCTTCCACCATGTGGGGAAACCCTACTCACTTCTGATTTCCCAGCTCCACTGCCACTTCTGTGAATCCTTATTTTTCTGCTCCCGAGCAGAAATAATTTGTCCACTTCTCTGTCCTCCCACCAGCCTCAGCACATTTTAATTTTTTTGAAACTCTATACATCATGTGTTCTTCTCATGGACTACAAAGTGTTTTACATCAGCAGCCTTTCCACATTCGTTCTTTGTACATCTCACATCTGTAGAAGTAAGTCCCAAATAGATATTTATTGGTGAATACTTATAATACTCACATGTACACACAAAAACACAAACACTAAACACACAATATTCTAAATGGGCAACCTCACACCTCATTATGGCCTTTAGAGTCTTTTTTAAACAGTAAATTGGGAGTGTAACTTGTCTGGAAGTTCTAATGTACATCACTGTTCACATTTAAGAAAGCAGAATCAAAAATGAATGGTAATGCATTTTTAAAAAAATCACATAAGCAAGATTTAGTCACAATATGGGGCACAAACCTAAGGGAAGTCAAGATAAATTCATTCTCTGAATAATGTTAACCCTTGTCAGGACTGATTCATAACACGATGAGAAATAAAAATTTAATGTAGCATATCATTTTCTCTTTGTCTTTGCCTTATGTATACACTGCATTGTAACCAAGAAATTATAACAATTCGAGTTTAGAAGTTATAGAATTATAAGTATACTCAAATTTGTGTTCAAACAGGATTGAACAATAAATGTACATTTTACAACATAAAGAAGACATTAAGCAGCAGAGAATGTAAAACTGATTTTCAGAATCAAGCCGGGTAGAGGGAGTAAATGAGTGTGTGTGCACACGCGTGACGTGCCATAAAGCCATAGGATACTATAAGACGTTGAAACATGAGTTCTGCTAAAAGGGAGCTTAATTACAAAGTAAAATTTAGCACAGATGCACAGCAGGTACGCTCAGTCTTTAAAGGAACTGGGTCTTTAATCAATTTTACATTACATTTCACTGCACTGCTTGTGAACACTTGGCTCTTAGCTTCTGTCTGTGGATTCTCTTATATTTGCTGCTTAAAGTTGTAAATGGCTCCTCCGTCCTCTGTATCTGCAACCAGGAGGGAATATAGAGATATTTACAAGGATTATTAGGAACATGGATTTTTGGGGTCCGTCCTAAAGTCTGATTGAATTGTTTTTAGGTGTGGCAGATTTCAGAAATGCTTTATCTGAAAATGGCTCCAATGAGCAGCCCTGGTGGAGGAGCCCAGTCCTGCACAACTTCTCTAGCAGATTTCTCCAGTGAGGAGAGACTACGTCGCTTGCCATCCTGTTCGCCATCTTCATCTCGGGAGTCATGGTGCCCACGCTTGAATCCTAGATCGACCACTCGCTAACTGTGTGACTTTGAGCAAATTACTTAACCTCTGTTTCAGTTTCCTCATATTCAAAAGAAGTGAAAAAAAAATAGTACCTATTTTCTATCAGTATTAAATGAGTTAAAATTAATACAGAAATAGAATAAGGTTTTCCACATAGCATGTGCTATTTGAGTGTGTGTAAAATAAATAATACGTACTCACTGTTTATTCCCCTAGGGTGAGAAACTCTTAATGTGTAACACTAGTATGATTTCTATCTTCAAGTCCCATACCTTAATATTCAAATACTGATCTGGATTTTAACTCCTATGTGTTAGAGAAATGTGACTTTGAGATGTGTGTTTAAAATACATTAAAATGCAAACAAGCAGACTGTGACGATATTGGAGTACTTTATGAGACACCCAAGAAAGAAGAGTTACATACTTTTCAAATCTGCCTGAAATAATTAAAACTTCTAAGGATTAGAAAATATGTATGCCATTAAAAGTCGTCCAGAGTAGAAGTTATTCCCTCTTGAACTGTACTTCTAGGATCAGAACAGGCAATTGGTTTTTCTCTGCCCTCAAAGCTGACTCTGTTCAGCCTGGCCTCACAATCTTCCCTGGCACACGTAATGCTGTGACATCAACTTATAATTTGTTATTCAGTCAATGATCCAAAAGTACTCTAAGGTTATAAAACTTTCCTCCTAGATATGTCCTAAATATTTTAGACTATATATATTTACACCTTGTGATTCAAATGTGCTTTGATGGATAAGTGAATCCATTTTTATGAGCACTTTATCTCTCTGTTGTGTGCCAAGAATTTTAGACTGTGAACACCAATACAAATGCTAATGCCTGCTCCCGGTAACACATACTGAACCCTGACTTCAAGTGATGGTACAAGAGTGCCTCTTTCATACTTAACGCAATTTAGAAATTATTTTCACAGATGTTGTCAAGAAATTTCATAAAAATCATGATGAAATGTGAGTTTGGAATTCATTCACTCAGTGGCTCTCAGCTATAATTCAGTAGCTTTGTATTTCGGCTTGTAGCATCATATTTCAAAGGATAAAGAAATCACTTTTGATGCAGATGCATTTAGCCAAGGTATTAAGGACCAGTTAATCAGAGTTTATTTGAAACAACACCCAACACACCCAAAATGATTTGTTTTTATTTGATCGGATGATTCTGCCATGTTAAGAGTAACAAAGATTTATCTACCTATCTAGCCATCCAAACCATTTATCTGCCCACTCTCTCTGTCTCTCTCTGTCTCTGTCTCTCTCTACATATACATATCCATTTATAACTCTATCAATCTAGTTTTAGTAAAAGGAAAACTACAAATTACATATATATGTGTATATATATGTGGGGGGGCGGGCGGTATGTGTATTGGTGGGTATATAAACTAGAAGTCAGAAGTATTGAATCCTAGAACCAGTTCTGTAATTAGATGGATATATGATCTTTAGCAAATTATTTAAATTTTGTAAGGATAATAATGTAATTTTAGTGGATATGTAATTATATCCCCCCAAATTTTAATCCCACCTAATGGGCAGCACTGTTCCTACACATCCTCGTATTTCACTGTCTCCCTCACACTGCTGGGTGTGTTAGGAGGAGCTTGACTCCCATGGAGACATTTGGTTCAAGTCTAAACTCACCAACTTGAGTCTTTTTTTTTGTCCCCTGGTTAATAATGGTTGGTTAAGGAATGTAAATATAACCCATTTCAAGCCAATAAAACCAGAGGAGATTTTTGATAAGACTTTCTAGGAAATGCTCTCTTTTTTCTTTTTCTCTGGACACTGGTGTACACATGGCTGGAACTGCTCTAATTATTTCAACAGCTTGGGGGAAACATGATGGGAAACCGTGGCACATGAGAGGCCACACACAGGAATCTCAGGAAAGGTCATGAGGAGTCTTGCTCTGAAAGGATTACAGCTCAGCCTCGAAGCATCTTGATGATTTGAGACCATACATCCAGTTTTGTGTGAGATTTTATACTTTAAGTTGGATTGGGGTTTTCTGTTACTTCCAAATTAACAAAATTTTGGCAAGTCACTTAAATAGTCTAAGTCTCTGTTACTTCAAATAAAAAAATGGGAGTATAAATAGGCAACTCAGGGAACTTATTTATGAGTTAATGCATGTAAATTGCTTAGCGTAATAACCGGCACATGGAGGACTCACATCAAAACTGTTATTTAAATTCTTCAACTTTAACTATAAAGCTTATTATGGGCTGAGATTTCCTTGTTTCCTTTTAATTCCAGTAACATGTTCTACAAGTTGAAACAGAATCCAACCTTACCTCTTACCTAAATAACTCTTCCTTTACTGCAGGTCAGTCTTGGCGACAGGATTTTGAACGTATTATGGCTCTGTCCAAATCCTTCAGTGATATGTTATGAATCACTACATGCACTCTGAGTTCTTTCAAGACTGTTCATCATCTGATATCCATCCGTTTTCTCATTCTAAACCTTAACTCTTCAATTTCTCCAAACCTCCACTCCAGGAAATACATTTTATCCACTGTTCAACAAAAATTAGAGCTCTGCCAATTCATTTTTGGGTAATAACTTTGAGCCTCTCATCCAAGAACTGGAAACCTGTATCTGAATTCCATAAGGAGTTTGCAAAGTATATATAAAGTATATATATGTAAGTCACCTTCTTTTAGTTTCTTCCACTATTGCCTGCTTCCCAGTCACTTCTTATAATCCAGTCTACCGCTGGGAGTACTACAGACAAACTCATTCATTGTTACACTTGCACGGAATTTTCATCAGCTCTTTTTCTTAATTGAAGTCTTGCTTTCTCCTGAGCCTCCTAGCACTTTTAGGCATGCCTTCAGCTTCCCCGTACTGCTTCTGATTGACTGACCTTCCCTACCACCCCTGAAAGGGGCTCCTCATGTTTACCTGTCTTCTCTGAGGGAATTTAATTGGTTGATGCAAATCTCTTTTTTCAGGTTGCTTCCAACTATGAAAGTCTGAACCTGAAAAAAGGTTGAAAGACTTGGACACCTACAGCACAGTTGACCCTTCAACAACGATTTTGAATTGTGCAGGTCCACTTATACGGAAATTTTTTTCAATAATTAATACTGCAGTTCTACACAATCCAAGATTGGTTGAATTCAGGGATGTGAAACTGTGGATAAGGTGGAACTGTGGATTCTGAGAGCCAACTATAAATTAAAACTGGATTTCCAACTGTGTAGAGGGTAGGAGCCCCTCTTCCTTGTGTTCTGCTGGTTCTTTTAGATCCACTGTCATCCAGTTGATCAGGGAAGAAATGTACTGCAGCTAAACAAAATTCAGACTTTACTAGATTTCATTTGCCTGCTAATCATCTCCCAATTGATGAACAAATGACAATGGATAAGGCAAACAATTTGATCTCAGTTTTTATTCTTCTACAAAATGGGAGATTTGGAATAGATGCCTTTCGATTCCCCTATACAAACATATGTTGTAATTCTAGACAAAAGAGCCTGAATGAATTCATAGTTGATGAGGTTAAACTTTGATGGATTTATCAACTTTACTTCACCTAAGTTTCTATCAAATTTTCACTTTATGTAAGTTTCTGTCTTGAGAATGGAACCTAAGGATTGAATTTGAAAAAGTTATAGTTATATTTCTCATGGTGATGTATGGTGGTGTATGTTTTCATTTAGAAAAAAACTTTAAAAGTTGGACATGAGTTTTAAAGCTTATCAAAAAAGAAAAATAACATATGCATTATCATTAATGTATAGGATAATGATCTGTTTATTAACCCCTTTGAACTTTTCAGAGTAACACATAAAATGAAAGATAAAAAACCCTTATATCACTAAACTATAGTTTTAATGCATGCTTTACGGAGCATTGAGCTTAACTCACTACCTGCACAATATATGTCTATAACTTGGAGGCATTTCTATTACTTAAGTTGAAAAAATTTGATGTTACTTTAAAATACATGTTTGATTACAAAAATAGAATTAACTATGACATTATTTCCAAATGAAAGCTGTATCTTTTAATTCATTTATAAATCTATTATTTACCATGAGGATTCTCCCATTACACTAAAATTACTCCTTTTCACTATTTCAGTGAATATGTTGTTATATGGAGTGTCCCACATACAGTATTTTTTAAAAAGCTTTCAAGTTGTAAGCCAGCCATAAAATATAGTGCAGATTAAAAGATAAAAAAGGAATTAAAGTCTAAGAGAGAGTGAGTTATAGCTAGAAGGGGTTACTCATGAATTTCTTTTATGACCCAGCTGAGGAGACAGAGGAGAGATCAAATGAAAAGTGGGCAGACAGCAGAAGATGGTGGTCCAGGAGCACCAGAATATGCAGAATATTACGGCATGAATTCGACTCATATTTGACTTAAAAGATAGATTGAGAACTTGATGAAGGGCAATTTTGCCTGGTACAATTACGACTTATGGGCTCGTGGTTTTAAAAAAGAAGCTTTGGGAATTGCTCAGGAATACTGTGAGTTGTATTAACGAAGAAAAAAATGAAAATAAAAATAAATGGTGTCAGAATGTGGGTTCTTATCTCCCCCAAGGTCCTCAAGCTACACATTTAACAAGTTTCTTGAGAGCATGCTGCAACCCTTAATCAAATTGTTCATGTTATTTTGACCAACAGACAAAATAACTTTCAACATTTGGAGAAGACAATGTTAAAAGAATTTCTTCTGTCACAATACAAAAAACATTAGCTATCAACAATGAAATTGTCTAAATCTTAGCATATGATGACAACAAAATTAACTAGTCTTTTATCTCTCTACTTTTTAAATCTCCAATTCACTGGCTCTATCTCACCAGCTTGAAGATAGCAGGCAGGCAGATTAATAAGAAGATGGCAGGCAGACAATGCGCTGATGTTAATAAATGGCTGATAAAGCAACCCCCTCTCTCTGCATGATCATCAGTGGAAAGACCAGGCACTTGCGATGGCTGGAAAGATCGTCCCCGAACACTTAAAAACTGCCTTCCTGTGATTTTCACCAAGTTGTCCCTATTTTCCTCGCTGGAGATACCGAGGATCTGTAGCTTACATGATGACCTTTAAGTACTGGCAGTTAGCTGTCATGTCCTCCTTATCTTTCTTCTTTTCTTCCAAATGAACACTCCATACTCTTCAACCATGTCTTGTGTAACATGATTTTTCACCATGTCCCTCTCGTTCTGCTCTCCCTGGTCCCTCTGGCACTGCTAAATGTCACTCCTGGTACTCAGAAATGAATTCTTGAGTTGTAGAAAAAGCAGTACCAGGTTGTAGGAGGCTGTCCTTTAATATTAATTTCATCAGAACTTGTACTAGGTAATTAACTATACTGTGAGGCACAAGAGCGAGGAATAAAACTACTCTCGGACCAGTGCTGAGGAGTAGACAGCGTAAGTGGGGATTGCCTCAAATTCAGTCTTTCTTCTCTTAGCCCCAGGTTATCTTTCAGCTTTTTTTTTTATTAGCACCAATTAATGAGCCAATTAATTGAGCACTCAGTCTAAACAAAAAGCCTGAGGGTATAAGATAAAAAAACAGACACATTAAGGAGAGTCTGATAAGAGGGCTATGTTAGCCAGGTCTGGGGCAGGGTTCTACAAGCAAATATTTGGTTACGATACACGCAAAGGTTAAATTCTAAATTGATGTCAACCTAGTCATGTAGAGGATCTGAGAAAGAA
The DNA here is from genome assembly GCF_036321535.1 of Camelus dromedarius. Classification (NCBI taxonomy): domain Eukaryota; kingdom Metazoa; phylum Chordata; class Mammalia; order Artiodactyla; family Camelidae; genus Camelus; species Camelus dromedarius. The sequence continues at coordinate 15,495,957 of NC_087438.1, forward strand.
AAGGAGGACGTATGTTTTCCTTTCTTTTTCCTCCCATAATTTTGTTTAATAAAAATTTAGATTATTAAATGTTTTTTTCTTTAAATGAAACATAGAGACTTAGATTTCTAGCTTTAAGAAGGGAATTCCTAGTTCACTGCACACACCTCTTGTGTTAGTTCATTGATAACATACTTCACTAACAACACTAGGAGATGGGGAGCACTTCAGTCCAGAAAATAATGTATAATGTTTCATCGAAATACAGAAGTAGGCAGAGGATATAGCTCAAGTGGAATATAGTGCATTCTGAGTACACACAAGGTCCTGAGTTCAATTCCCAGGACCTCCTCTAAAAATAAATAAATAAATAAATAAACCTAATTAGCCCTCCCAAATATATAAAAATAAAAAATAAATACAGGAGTAATATATCATTACAGAAATTAAATTCACTCATTACCTTAATATCTAGAAGCCATTTCCAATAATATTTTTAAGTTTTCTTGTTTCTACACAGATTTAAGTAAATTGAGGTCATACTATTCATAATATATTGTAACCTATGTTTGAAAATAATACTATATAGTGATAATCATTCGGCTTTTAAATATAATTGGATGACATGCTGTTAATAAACACACAATATTTCATCAAATTAGTTATCTCACTGTTTTTTAAAAAAGCAATCCATCATCAATGTCATCTAATTTATTTCATGTTTTCACCATTATAAATAAGGGCACACTGTACCTCCTTGCATATGCAAATGGGTGCACGTTAGATAATTCATTTATTTCAAAGTAAGTACTAAGATTTAAAATAGAAAAAAAAATCTGATTGTATCTATGTCTATGTATCTCATTTATATCTGATCTGATAGAAAAATAAATGTATTTAGGGTGCTACCCATATATTTTTAATTAGGAAAATATAAGATCAATATGCCTCATTGTATGTAACAACTTTTATATTTTATCTCAAAATTTTTTTTTAATAAAAAAGAGAGAAATAACACCATATTTTCTAAAAAGTAGTATTGGATTATTGAAAGTACTTACAGTCTTCATTTCTGAACCCAAAAATGTGTAAGGGATATTTTTCTTTTAAATATGAACGTAATTTAGCATAACAAAATGGGAGCAGGGAGATCTGGTTTCTGGCTCACTGCAGAGGAACATTGCAATTCCGATCAGGAAGCCCTCCAGTCTGTGAACACATTTCCCTCCCTGTCACGGCCAGTTTTAGTAAAGCTGTAGTTGTCTGCACCTGTAACCAGACAGGCCAACATCGCCTTTCTGGGGCTTATCTTTGGAAAGGAAAATATTACCAGTAATGTGCTCGGAAGCTAGACTCTTGAAGCTACTCTCACAGAAGTAATGTGAAACAAAATATTTTAGAAGCCTCTTCCTAGTCTGGATATTCACATGTGTGCAGCCTTGATAACACACGTCATCAGTGTCCTGAATACTGAACAAAATCAGCAAGACATATATTTCTGCTCTTTTGCATTCTGGACATTACCGTGTATATGTGTTTTTTTGTTTCCCCTTTTTGTCTCCTGTAAGAAGTAACCCATATCCATAAAAGTAATGCTACTGTTTCTCTATATACATGATGAAGAACAGGTGCCTTTGCCTAACACCCTTTTCCTCTAGCATCAGAGCCCAGAGCTGCTTTTGTTAGCACATCACTTACCAATAACCGGCAAGAATTGACTTTAATGCCTACGGAATGCAGTAAAGTATTAGGTGTCGTCTAAGATACTTCCTTTTATAATACAAACTATATTTGACCAGACAAATATAAATCTCAAAGCTTCATTCTATGTTTCAGGAAATACAGGAGGGGAGTTTAAATGATTGACTCTTAAATTAACCAATTCCAGACATAACGTTCTAGTTTTTGCTTTGCAAAATTATGGTAAGCACTCATACTTTGTGTGTGTCTCATGAGTATTTCTATTTCAAAATCTAAATAACTACTTTCCTTTAATTGTTAAGATTTATTTTCCTCAATAATCTTCCCATTGCAACACACTACCCAGCACAGCATCCACCACAAATATTTAATTAATGGTTACTTAAATGGCTGAATACTTTTTTATGAAAGCAACTCTTGGATCAATGTGTAAAGTCAATTATTTTGCATAATAGTTAACGGCAAATAAAAAGAGTAAAAAGACCTGCATTCTTACTTTCAATTAATTATTTGGTTAAGGTAGGATTTCAATTATTGCATTTCTCATGTGTTTTCACTATTCTAAGGTACAATGGATTTTAAACTCAGTGGAGAAGGATAAACAATTATTATGTGTTTTATATTTGTTTATTTTCATTTGCATATTGGTAAATATGGATGTGTTCCACACCCGTTAAAGCACAAGTATACATGTAGAGTGACCCGACATACGTAGCTTTTGCAACAGAGATGCACATACATAAACTACAAGACTGTCTGTGATCCCTATATATTTGAAAAGTAGACTAGCTCAATAAAGCTTATTTTGTAAGGCTGTATCAAAAATATAAAGATATCATCAAGTATAGTTTATGAAATAAATATGACTATCACTATATAGAAAAAATAAAAAGTAAAAATAGAAAATTTAAAGTAAAAAATAAATGTAATATAGTTTTATATTAAAGAAAAATATCAAAATTAAAAAGTAAGTTGAAAGAGAGAAAAATCTGTCTCTTTACAATTGGCATAGCTGTTGCCCATATTATCTAAACTAGATAAACATTATGTCTGCATGGAATGCAGACCAGCATTCCAATCAGTGGTGAAATTAAGACCAAAAGTTGATGTCAGTATACCCAAAACACCTTTCCAAAAGAAAGACCCACCAGCCATCTCTTGAGTTGCTTACATATATCATAACTGCAATGTACAGTGCTATATTAAGCATAAGATCTCATTCATTTTAGGTCAGTATAACATGTGAGATAAAGAATTAGGAGAAGATTAAAAGTTACCAAAAATGCATCCTTCGGTATTTGATCCCTTTTATATTGAAAACAGAATTAACTTACAAATATGGAATTTGCAGGCTCAGCCCTAATTTTGGAAAACTCAGCAAGAATATTAACATTGCATCCATCAAAGACTCAGGATTTTTGAGTGAGAAGTTACTTAAGGTAAAATCTCTTTTTACCCACCATTGTTTAAAATGAGGAAAAGAGCCAGAAAATAGTTAACGAATTACATGTCACGTTGTCTATTACTGTACTATCACAGCTGGCAGAAAGCCTTGAAACACTTCATTATCAGGGCAGTGCTATTTCCTCTGCCCAACATTAAAGAAAATCTTCATTCCATCAGCATTTCTTACCTAGACGAACCCTGAGGGCAGGTGAATGATGTGGCTCGTGAGACAAACACAGTCACAATTAATGAATGTTTACCTACTTTTCTGAGGCCACTTTTCATAGTAAATAACTCTCTGCAAGGCCACTGGCTCTACAAGGGTCAGAAGTCAGTCTTTGGATGAAGTCGTGTATATTTGGATGCGGCCAAAGTGGCTGTGTTTATCTCTGTGTGGGACAGTAAGAGTTTTCTTCAAGCAAATCGATGCTCCATGGTTGGTTTCTATTCTTACTTAAGTCTCCTTGCTAAATGCACCTTATTAATTATTTGGAAACAAGGTGAGAGTGTGTGGCTAGATCAAATCAAAACTTTAAAGGATGGAAGGAAGGAAGGAAGGAAAGAAGAGAGAGGAAAATTAGGGAAAATCCCAAATTTACACTTAATTGATGGCTACTAATTTGAGTTCTTTTGAACTTGTTCCAACTCTATGCTGGAAAAACTAGCTGCCCTTGACTATTATGCCAAACTGATTTAAGACATTCAGTTTTAAATCCATATAATTGCTTTCAGGTAAATTATTTCAAGTAAATTAAATCATATTTAAATTCATACCATTTTCATCAAAAAATAAAAATGATTATAGAACTGAAGTCTAGTTTGGAAATAAAAAATACACAAGGTTTTGAAATGACTCCTGTGAGAGTGTTAGTAATTCCATTTTTTTTTGTTTAATAATAATAATAATAAAAATCTAGTGATTGATAAATAGCTTCTGGGTTTACTCATACAGATATTTGGCAAGGCCCAGGGTGATGTGGTTATCAATCACGGTGATGAGCTGTCTTGTTCATTTAATATGACTTTTCCTGGAATGCAACACAATCCCCTTAGAGAACCCTACGGCGGTAGAGTGGATGGTGATTTTAGGATGGCAGCGGGAATAAGCAACCTATTTCATTGCTGTCACTTTCCTCACATTCCCCAGTCATATGCAGACTGTCACTTAGATCCAGAGATCCATTTGTACTGAGAAAGAAATAATCTTTCCTCTTTCAGTCTAATTTTATTCATCAGAGTTTTAAAAGTCATAAATTCTTCCTTGTGGCAGACACTCATGTCAAATATTAAAAATGTTTATTTCAATTTAGATATATGAGCTACTAAATATGTTTATAGAAATGTTTGTACCAATTTGTCTACAATGAGAAATCTTTGGAAACTCTAGTGAAAAATGGTTCTCAGGGATCTGATCTATGGCTCTTCTGACCCTCAAAGAAACTGTGATACTCCCTGCATCAGTTTTAAGAAAAGCGAAAGCATGATGACACATCTCTGTGTTCTTCCTTACAAAACCCGACTGAGCCAATAAATAGACTTCAATAACAACTTAGTAAAATAATTACATCTGCCAATGTAATAATATGATGTAGAGTAAAGTCAGAACAAGTAACCACTCAGCAATGCTTCACATAGAATTGGTCTTGCTCTGGATACAAGGACCGAGTAGATCAAGTTTGCCTTTGATGGCTGCTTCCCCATTCTCCTCCACTCACCAGTCACTTCACCACATTCCTCTGCATCTTGCTTTTGTCCCTATCTTTTGAACATCATATCTACTAGCAGATATCTCATTTGCACTGCACCTTAAATGACTCAGGACAGTTTTGATCAGTACCTTTTAGCTTAATTGTGAAATTTCAAGCACAGATGGCTCATTCTAATGGGTGTTTGTAGGAATTATTTAGTCTAAGCTGTGGTTGAGGACAGAAGGCTGGAGTCAGGAATTATACTAATAGAATCAGAAAAAAAAAAAAAACAAATGGCCACAATAAAAGGAAAATTCAACAGAGTTGGGAGAGAGAACAAAATTGGGTCCAGATATGTACAAAGAGTCTGGAAAAGGGCACATCAGAAAAGGCAAAAATTCAGACACACCATTTTATGAGCATAGACACACCTAGAGAAATATTTGGGCTGCTTCTTTTTTTGCTAAATAGTGCTGCTTACATTTATGAGCTATATCTAAGAGTCACCAGCTTCATCTAACAATGTCTTTGAATTTTTGATGCAGTACTACAAAATTAGGTTTTTTTTTTTTTAGCTATTCAATTTTTCAAGAATAAAATTCCAAATATTTTTTATAATTTTGATCTATATTTACTGCAAAATGTACCAATGTCCTGACACTGATTGTTTTAATGAACTGTATATTTTTATATTTACTATGATATAAAAACAAAAACAAATGTAACACTTATGATTAATTATATAACCCTCCCCCACTACTTGTGTTGAAGCCTAGAAGAGTTATAAAGCCATCAATTCTTAAGAGAAACATATGAACTGAAATATTTCCTTAAGCCAATAGCTGCACTTAAGATTTTTCTTTGTCATTAACTATAGTCAAGGAATAAATGTCTTATTTCATGGAAGAGAGATTCAAAAGTTTCATACTGTAATTAAGTATTCACTCAAAAAAAATATTTATTTAATGCTTGTGACTGGTTTTGTGTTAGGTGCTGGTATGTGGAAATGACTAAGGGAAATAGCTCTTAAATAAGGTAAAATAGGTGTCTAATAACACACACAGAACACACACACACCAAAATAAAATGCAATAGGTTTTAATAGGTGTAGAAACACATTTAAGACATAGACATACACAAACACCAAAATAAACATGCAATTTGAAAGAACAGTAACTTGATTTTTCTTTTACCCTGGAAATCTGTATATAATTTTTAGCCAAATCATATAAAGAGCATTATTCCTTTTTGAATTTAGAATGTATTCAAAACTTCCAAAAGGTTTTTCTGACCAAGCTCTGAAGTTGAAATAGAGTTGATTGCTTTTTTATCTGTATCTCTTTAGAACATATAAAGGAATCTAACATTATCTGTGTAAGTCTCTCTTCCTGGATGAGTTGTGACTGTTTCTCATTCCTCCAATAGCTCCCATGTATAAGAGCGTAGGTCATTGATAATGTTTATTCAAATTAATTAAAACTGAAATAAAATGAATCTATATAGTAAAGAAACTGAAAAAGGACTTGCTTTCAGACAACTAATACTTATTAACCTGCTGTTCTATTACTAATTAGTTGACTTTCTAAGCCATTTATCTTTATTGGTTATTAAAAGGGAGGATAGAAGATGGTGTAGGTAAGAGAACAGAGTTAATGAGAGGAGATAAATGTGTATGAAACTTCTAAGGGCTTTCTGAGAGAAATGGAATATACCGCCACCTTCCTCACCCTACCCCTCACACATCCCTTCTCTGAGAATACTAATGGGGTTAACATTTGTGGTCCAAACCAAAAATCTAGCAAGGAGGTACATTATGGTTCCGTGAGGGAAGGAAACAGAAATGAGTAGTCTTGTCCTAGTGCTGAGTAGAGAGAAGAAACCATGGTTCCACATCCATGTGTTCTATTAACACACGGAACTTCCTTGACAGAGAACATCACAGAGGGCTCATCCTTCTGTTACAAAACCTACTGTTCCAGAAGCAATCTTCAGTCTATTAGAGTGGCAGGGATTTTCTCTGAGCTACAAACAGGACACCGCGGGAAACTGCAGCACCCCGGTAGCCACACTGCTGCTCTTTCTTTCTTTCCTCGGGGACCAGCTGAGCTGCTGACAACAAACCACCTCTTGCCCGCAGAAGTGTGTCAGTGCCCCGAGGGGCGTCTGCTCCCCACCTGCAGCCGCTGAGGAAAGGGAGCTCAACCCCGCACTCCGAGAGGCCCAAGTCCGGCCAGAGTGGGCGGGTACAAGCACCCATCACTGAATGTACAGGTAGATAGTGGGGCCGGCTTCCTTCAAATGATTATGCATGATGGTAAAGATATTAAGACCACTCCGTGTTTGAGAGCAAGCAGAGCCTGGATGCCCACTCCAGCACCGGACGGAGCCCCTTAAATCTCACTTCATTCAGCAGTGTGGCTCTTGGCTGTAACGCGAGCTCCAGGAGAAGAATGAACCAAGCTAAACAACTCCTTTCCCATGGGAGCTACCAGATACATTTAGGGAAGGCAGATTGGCTTTCATGCCTCTACTTAGTGTCAGGTTTGAGTAATGAATTCTGGTCTTAAATGAGATATGCTATCAGCCCCTTCAGCTGGAATGATAGACAGTCAGCCATATATACTTAATTGGATAAAGTTTGAGAGTCATCAAAGGACTGCAAGAAAAAAAAAAATATATATATATATATGATCTTGAAAAATTGTAATACATGAATTTTTCCTATAAACAATGAATATGTTTAATACCAACTCTTTTCCAAATAGATTAAATTATAGATTATTATCTTCACAGCTTGAGCAATCAAAAAGTGGCAAGAAATATTTTTTCTCAGCTCAGATATCTAAGAGATGGCACATTCTTTCTCGTGCACACAGACAATTTCAGAAGCTGTCGCATGAATATGATGCAATTCAAGTTACATCAGTTCTCAGCAGATTATGGGAACTCTACCTCTTTCCCTTCCATTCTCCTGTAAAACTTCACGTTGTCATAATAACCTTCAAAGATTGCACTTGGTAGAGACACCGAGTGCCAAGCAAGGTCATCTACAGTCCAGCTAATGCGTAAACAAACATCATTTAGCTGTCATTTTGAAATCAACAAAATATAAACTCTCTAAGATTGACAAATGACCGAACATGTATGAGACAGAAGTAACTGTTTATGGTGTGATTTACAGATGGCGAAGCTAGTTGACACTCCAGGTTTCCCAGACACTTTAGAAAGTGATACTGTAGATTCATGAGGGGTTAACCTATAGTAGCTTATCACTTTTTAGATTTATTTATTTATTGTGGTCAATAGAATTCTTCTAATAGCACAAGGAAAAGGTCTCAGAATATTGCTGGAGAAAAATACAAAAGAAAATAAGTAAAACTTTAAGTTTTCTACTCTATATTCACAGAGTCATTAGAAAATAAAAATAATCAAAAAATTAAATAGCTGCTTATGACTAAATCTGAGAACATTGTTTAAAAAATCAATATAAAATTTTTATTTCAATAAGAATTGCTAGAAATTATGATCAACTGAAACATTGCTCAATAAGGTGCTAGAAAGGAAGAAAATTTGTAAATAGAGCCACACAGCCAGGAATGTCATTTTCAGTGGCCCCATCAACTAATGGTCACAGATTTGCTTTAAAGATCTGGCTGAGAGAAATTTTTAACGTCAGTCCAGGGGTAGAAATTCATTGGTCACAATTATTGGCTGCATGTGACATTGGACATCTGGAAAGCTTCCAGCATCCTCAGAACATATGACATCGATTTCTTTTCTATTTTGCTAACAGCAGCAACAAAAAATCTCCAAAGTGAACCCTTGATATTACTGAAGAGAAATGAAGCATGGAATGTGTTATGTTGGATGAAAATTTACTGACAAAGGTGATCTGAAGTTTCTAGAGACAATTACCATTAGCCTGTCCTATATACCTCCAAGTTTCTGAGCTATCCCAAAATGAAACTGACAGAGACAACTGTCAGTTTTTCTTTTTTTTTTTTTACTGTATTTAAGCCAATTCTGAAACAATCATAGAAACATGAATATACAACATGCTAGTTATATGTATGTATGTTTGCAGCAAAATAGTTTTATATGAAGATTTACAAATATTCCTGATATAATTTATAAGGTAAAACATTTCTTTCTTTCTTATGACACCAACCAAATACTTCCAAAAAAGACTGAGATTTTAAATAGTTATATACCATAATTAAATTGTAGAAAACAACCTTATTAAAAATGTAAAGAAAATTGTGTGAGTTATATGCCACTTAATGTTTGTAACAGTTTTGATATTTTTATTAAAGTCATCATAAAATTAAAATGTTCCCTCTTAATGACAAGTGTGACCTTATGTAGGAAAAGCACCACCTTGAATATTCAATACTGCTTTCATCATCAGAATTAATCAAAAGGTTAGTTTATTTTAGGAAGAAATTATGGGAAGTATCCATAATTGTGGCCATGAAATGTAGATTAAAATTCCTTAAATAAAATTTTTGAAGAAAGAATTTAAATTTTAAGAAAGAAACTTTTGGTAAGTAAACAATGTCAAGCTGAATGGAGATAAGTAATCATGAAGAATGGGGGTGGGAGGAGGATGACCACATATCTTGAATTTTATCATGGGAACCCAAACAAATTGAAGACAGAACCTGTGATGGAAAAGACATTTCTTCATGGTCCAAATTCTCTTTCCAGCCAATTTCTCACTATTTGCCTTTTCTTCCAGGAAAACTTCACTTCTCAGTTCCCAAATATAGTCTTTCTACCTCTATGATTTAATTCATACTCTTCCCCTGGGGGTCTTCCCATCTGCAATGTTTATATTTGCTGTAAATATAGCCACTCTTAAAATCTAAATTTAAGTATTGTAACCACCAGGAATTTGTCCACAACCTTTCCAGCTAGAATTAATTTTCTCCTCCTCTGTGCTTTTATAAAACTTTCTACTTCTATTGAAGTATTTATTGCATGCCACCTCACACTACAGATCTTTATGTTCACAGTTAGCTTCATTCCTGGCTTGTAGATCTTTTGAAGGCCAGTGCCTTCTGAAGGCATCTCTCATAATAACCAGAGACCCTGGCATAGTGTCCTTCGAAAATAAATACTTGTACAATGCAATACAAACAGTCCCTCGATGTGGTCAATCGAGACGCTAATTAAAGAACTTGCTAGTAACTAGGCTAAAGCTACAAGCTTTCCAGTTTATTGTGTTTGGAAAAATCAAAGGCAGGCACTCTTATTCCTTAGAAAAAGAACAGTGTCAAAGTTTGAGCCCATTTAGAATTCAAAAGGCCTCAAATATTTGAGGACTTCCAATGGCAAAGCCATCAGTCTTCAGAGGCATTTAAGGAATGACATTCCAATAGTCCAGAAAGACACCTTCTAAGAAACGTAAATAGAATGAAAATGTAACAAATAAGAGAGTTGTTTGGAAGTTTAATTTAAAAGGACTCTATTTAACAATTATTATAATTATTAACATTATTATCATTATTATAACATTTTAATACCAACTATGAGCCAAGAACCACACTAAGTGCTACATGCTTATTATATTATTTAATATTTGTAATGGTACTCATTTCTGTTCTCACAATAACTCATCATAATTCCCATTATAAAGATGAGAAAATTAAGATAAGAAAATTTGTCTAAAATTTTGTAATCCTCAAATGATTATATAATATTTTATTTGTATAAGTATGTTAACAAAATGTGTATGTAATTAGTTATAGATATAAATACCTAGAGATTACTTTTAAAGACATAGTTTCAAAATTGGTATTTCTAATGTATCTTCTTACAATCATCGCTCTATTTGGCACCAGCCCTCTAAACTACATGGTCATGAATTTCAGAATATATGCTCATGCATGCCAGTATCTATCCCAGGGCATAACATATGTTTCTCAGTGTCTATTGAAGAAAGGAAGAAACAAAAGAAGAAAGGAAAGAGGGAAGAAAGGAAAGAGGAAAGAAAGATGGAAAGAAAGAAAACACTATTTAGTGATTATTCAAGTAAACTTGATATGTTAGGTATTATTTCTGACAGTAATCAACCAAAATTTAACCAGTAACTAATAATACAATCTACATAAGACAGATATCTAATCTACTAAAAAGCTATTCCAAATAACTAAATTATAAAGGGCTATATCATGTCATTTATATTGTGCTATATTAGGTTTAGTAGTATAATATATCATTTATTACCATAAAACCACATAGATGCATTAAAAATTGGTAGTGACCTGGGAGCTATGCCGCTGTAACAACCAAATGTTAGAAATTACATGAGAGATGTCATGATGTTTCTTTTTCTTCCCTGTGGGCAATCACTTCGATTTGGACTTTGAACAGAAAATAAATATTCCAAAAGATGGATTCATGTCCCACCTCCCTTGATCCCCACGACTAAGACAACGCAAGTCAGAAGAGTCCCGAAGAGTCTACAGAGTTAACGCCGTGGAACAAAGCAACACTGATGTGAAATACTCAGAGAGCCAAAGGGCTGCAGCATCACAGAGGCTTCTTTAAGGCCGGTGCCTAAAAAAAGATGAGAAATCCTGGAGAGAAGAAGTGAGCCTCACAGCCCCACAGCACATGCCACATTTGCAAACAAAGGCGCCACGCTGAGCTCTTCTCTCACCCGCATTTCTGTAGGCAACGTCTTTGGCACAGAGCAACTGCTCAGTAAATATTTGTGGAATAATGTAAGTGAATTGAAAAGTTTGGTCCAGACTCAGCCAGAGAAGAGACTGCTCACACTTCTTCCCGATTTTCTCCTAGTCTTTAGTGAGGTAGTTCACGTTGTAGCACATGTTGCCTATTTCTCACTGTAAAATGTCAGTTGAATCATTTCAAGAAATAATTCGGGTCTCCTTAAATCCAATATTAAAGAACAAAATGCTTCTATACAGTCTATAAGACGTCCAGGACTTTGGAATCATATTAATTAGTAAAGATTACAGGTCCCAAAGCAGAGAAAACAGAAGAAAGTGTACCTTTCTATAATCATGTCTGATTGTGGCTTATTTTTACCTGGTAGGATCTATGTCTCACATGATAGAAGCCCAGGCAAATCTTCAGCCTTTCTAAATCCAATTAAATGGCCTCTGATTCAAAATTTTCAAATAACCTTTTTTGTCAGAAACTCTGGAACTATTCTAGTTCTACAACATGCTTTCCCAACTGAATTTAAAAGTGGTATCTCAATTTATTTGATTTATATCCCAGTGCTTCCTGACTTCATACCATAATAAAGTTTCTGCTTTGCCCATCAAATTTTGGCAAATGACCACCATCGCGTCTCTCTGGATACTGTCTTTATCAAGTCTCCAGTCTCACTTCAACCATCTACCTCCCCATATGATTTTTCAGGAACTCTGAGTTTCCAAGAAATCAGGCATTTTTCTTACCTCAGTCTGTTTGCACCTAATCTAGACTTCTCATATATATCCTGGCCCTTCAGGCTTCTATATACATGGTGAGGTTTTCCAAACTTTAGTCATTCAATTATTTTCTTAATTTTTGCTCTCTCTACATACTTCTTGCACAGTTATCACTATTACTGGAATGTATAGCAGATACACTCTGATGAAAAAGATTTTTCTTGGTTTGTACAGAACTTAGAATAATACCTTCCATGTAATGAGCACTGAAGAAATATCTATTGAATAAATAAGTGAATGCATAAAGGTATGAATAACTGGCACCTATTAAAATTATTGCAATACAAAGTAATATTATAAAATTCTATCTCTATATTGTTGCCTTTTGTACGGTCTGTCCCACGGTTTGCCCCCTTTTGGTTATGAAGGTGATTTGCAGGTAATCAACAAATGTAGTGTCTTATTAAACCTAAATGAGGCTCTTTTTTAGAATCTTGTTACTCAGAGCATGGTTCTCAGATCAGCAATCAGCCAAAAAAGATAAATATATCTGGAGGAAACTCTAAGTCAAAAAGATGCATGCACCCCAGTGTTCATAGCAGCACTATTTACAACAGCCAAGACAGGGAAGCAACCTAAATTTCTATCAACAGATGACTGAATAAAGAAGTGTGTGTGTGTGTGTGTGTGTGTGTGTGTGTGTGTAATGGAATACTACTCAGCCATAAGAAAGAATAAAATAATGCTAGTTGCAGCAACATGGATGGAACTGGAGAAAGTCATTCTAAGTGAAGTAAGTCAGAAAGAGAAAGAAAAAGAAAAATACCATCTGATATCACTTATATGTGGAATCTAAAACAAAAAGACACAAAGGAACTTATTTATAAAACAGATTCACAGACATAAAAAAACAAATTTATGGTTAACAGGGAGGAAAGAGGTTGGGAAGGGATAAATTGAGAGTTCAAGATTTGCAGATACTAATTACTATATATAAAATAGATAAACAATAAGGTCCTACTATACAGCACAGGGAACTATATTCAAGACCTTGTAATGGCTTATAAGGAAAGAGAATATGAAAAGGAATATACATATATGTATAACTGAATCACTATGCTGTACATCAGAAATTAATACAACATTGTAAACCAACTATACTTCAATATAAAAAATGTTAAAAAAAATGCACAAGTGAATAATGAAAGTTAAAAGAGAAAGTTGAGGAAATCTTCAAGAAAGTAAAGCAAAAAGACAAATGGATGGAAAGTAGGATCCCAAACTGGAAGGCAAGGAGATGAAAATGGGACTCAGAAAAATCAACAATGTATTTTCCAGCTTATTTCCTAGAAGTAAATACATGAATTTCCAGATTAAAATGTTTCTCTAAGAGCCCTGCATGATGGATAAAAACAGACCCAAAACAAGACTCAAGATGGCAAACTTTCAAATCATCAGGGATCCACCTCTGTAGCTGCTCCAGGGAAGCCTCCATCTTAGTCCAACTTCAGTCTCCATCTCTGGTAGACAATTAGAACTCCTGTATACTTGTCTGTCTGCCTTGCTGCTTTTCTGCCCTAAATCCTGAAGATAACCCTCATTTTGTTTGGCATCTTTCCTATTTTATGACCCAAGATCTCAAAATTTTTACCCACCATGCATCCTGTTGCAGGAAGCAACTGGGGAGGGGGTGTTTGCTCCACCAAAACAAGGAAGCAACTACAGCAGAAAATGAGAAGTTCTGAGAAAGAGGGGGTGAACACGAGAGAGAGATAAAAGGAATGCAACAGGATGACTAAGGAGGAGCTCACAGGCACTGGGTGCTGGAATTCTAGAGCGCAGTCCTGCCTGATTGGAGTGGGTTGGACAAGACGGAGGAAGACTTCTTCAAGACTATAAATTACTGGAATAGCTAATGTGTTGAGATGTGATTTACACCACTGGAAGGTGAGATTGAGAACGCATACATAGGAAAAAAATACATAGGAATTCTTTACCTCCAAAGTGACCATTCGGTTCCCAAATGTATTAGGTTGAGGGAAATCAAGGGCATACCCATTTGCACAGCACTAACAATGTATGCTTTGATTGTCACTAAACTTCTGTCTTTAGGGACATAAAGATAAATAGGGGAGAAATAAAAGTACATTTAAGTGGGTATCAGACAACAAATAGACATGAAAACTTAAACTCTGATAATACGGTACTATATGCACATTTATATTTATAAAGTCATTTTAACTTCTAATATTGAAAGTGTAAACCCTTTTCAAAGACTAATACTTTAGGCAGTTGTGGAAAATAGAATTAGTGTTCAAAAATAGATTAATGTCTTGAAATAGAATATTTTCTACTTGTGTCTACAATTACGCCAAGCAGTCAGGTCAGGGTCTTACATAAGTCCGGCCATTCCTTTTAGTGTTCTTGCCACATTTGAGCAGAGTTTTGTTTTTATATATTTAGCAAATGCTAAAATGTGTAATGCTGGATGTCCAACATAATGAGGTTTCGACACATGCTTTGGAAGATAGCAACGCCTTATTAGCTACAGAATAATAGATGCTGAAACGGGAGAAGCAGACGACTCTGAAGGTCTCCTCGTCGCCTTACTCTCCAGGGAAGGAGAGGTGTTGAGAGGTGCTGAATAATAATCACAAATGAGTCACTCTCTGACACTGTTGTCTTGCATGATTTACCAAGGATAAACCTTCTGCTGGTCTTTGCTTTCTGCTCTGTCTCCCAAAAGGAGATATTCATTTTTATTGTGTTTATTAAATCACAGAGCTTAGGCAACTTGAAAAGAACTTTGAGACCTGACTCTGTTTTAGTGCACGGGTGTGCCCTGCGTTTTCCTTCGGCACCCGGTACAACATTTTTAGCTACAATCAGATTTCCTCCAAGCCCCTACCCTCTCCAGCTGCCCCCGTCATTACTCACAAATATGAAGTAAGAAATTACGGTTTTGTCAAGAGGGAGCCGGCTCTTGTGAATATCAGCAGTGGGCGTGATAAACTGGCTATTACGAAAGACAGCCTCAGTCTTACGGAGCCATCACCCGCTTCAGTCCTGTGATTTACTGGGGAGGCGGATCCTATAAACTCCAACAGTGTCTCACCAGGCGCTAGCAAATCTCAAGTGCCACAGATCTGCAATGTCGCTGCCAGTTAGAAGATGATAATGGAAATAAAGGGTTAAAAAAAACTGTAAGGAAAAATTCAACTGAAACCCTTTCTGCCAAAGCCCTGTTGTGTTTGCTTGTTTGGGGCGTCAGAGGGTGGGGCTTGGAGAAGGAGGCAGAGAAAATATGGCCCCACAAAACCAATGACCCAGATACAGAGGGAGGGGAAGGATCGGGGCATGTTTTTCTCACTAATCTTGAGAGCACTGGGTGAGATTTAAGTGGAGACTGGATACGAAACTGCAAAGCAAGCACATGAAATATAATTTGCTTCTATGTTGCCAAAGGGAGGGGACTGCAGGTGGGCCCTGGGATAATCTCTATCAAGCAATGTAAGCTTGATGGAAATGGCTTCCAAGAAGCGAAAAGCGTATGATTGCTGCAGCCAATTTAAAGTTGGAAGTAAGATATGATTACTTTGTATCTGGGGTTCCTACCCCAGCTCTCTCCCAGGTGGTAATCAGAGAGTACCCGCTTGGGTGCTTCCTTACCAAAATCTAAGAACAATCCCAGACCTCTAGGGCAGGATATTGCTACAAAGGGGATTCAGGATAAACTTTGTGTTGCTCTTCCTAGCTTGAAATTTTATTTTCACATTTCTGTAGCAGATACCAGTGTCTGCTGCCTTCTAGAAAATGGAAGGGTATCTTCCCAGACATATTCTACCCAAATATTTTATGTACCCAGAATAATATCCCCTCTTCACCAAGCCCCAGTTTTCTCTGTTATAAAATTGGTATAAACATGAGTTTGGATCAAATGAGTTTATACATGTTATGAGCTCAGAAGTGTGCCCTGTGTGTTGTAACTTCTCCAATGAAGGGGAAAAAAAAAAGTAAGTATTACCTATCCCCTCCTTTGACTTGTTGAGCAGATGGATTATTTCTTTGTGTTTCTCATTGGTGGCCCTCAGGGTATTTGTGTCAAGGGAAAGCAGTGATACAGATCTGCAAAGCTGAATGTGCTCTTGGTTCTTTTACTTAATTAATATGTCTTTGAATAGAAGAATAAGATCACAGCATGGAGAAATAAGGAAGTAGGAGCTAGATTCCTACATCTGCCAAGGCAATTGAGAATTTCCAGAGACAACGTTTAAAGGAAATTCTTATGAAGTTCTGTCATAACAATCATAGCTATTGTCACAGTAAAACGCTGTGTAACAAATACCCCAAAACTCTTTTGCAAACTGCAATAAGCAACTATTCTCATACTCATGGACCTTATTGTCAATACAGACTCTAGCATAAGCTGAACTGTTCTTAGTGGCTCTGTTTCGATCTGTGGGTCCAGCTGTGCTTGGCAGCCTCATGTGGGCTGGCTTGAGGTCTTATCCGTGCTTCTTTATTTTGGGATCCAACTTAACGAGTAAACAGGTATCTGGCTGACACTCTCTTCATGGCAGTTACAGAACATTAACAAAGCAAAACAAAAAGCAAAAAAACCTGTGCGTGCACCTGTCAAGTGTCTGCTTGTGTCACATCTCTTAATGTCTAAAGAGACCAAAGCAAGTCACATCACAAGCCTCGAATAAAGGAGTAGAGAAGCATCTTCCGCCTAGACTAAGAGGAGAGATGAAATTCCACAACAAGGGACAGGAAGGCAGGAAGGGAAGCTGATCTTCCAAACAATGTTACCCTGACCTCTTCCTTTATCATCAATAAACCTCCAGAAAAGGCTAGTTTTATTCTTCAATGCTTTTGTAATCAGATTGTGAGAGCAGGCTGACTGTTCACTTACCTCATGCAGCACTTATGAGGTCTTCCTCGAGTTAGGTGCAGGAGATAAACGAGGGTGGCGGAAAAAGGGAACATATGTGTATGAATTTTACTAGGATTTCTCCGATTTCACAATTTTCGGGAGCTCAGTGTTGGAGAATTCACTTTTTTCCTTTGCGTGTGCCTGTTACTGTTCTGTGTTCTCTCTTTATAACAAACAGACCCCATAAAAACAATAAAGAACATCTCTCCTTCTATTGTTCAGTACTTTAGGCTTCACTTGTCTGAACATTACCACTATTCAAATTTCTAAAAAAACCTTTATCCCATTATTCCAGGATCTTCCATTCCTCTCTTTGTCTATTGATTTTAGGATGTGTCATGACTCCAGTAATGATTAGTCACAACACTGAAAACTTTATCTATACCTCTGTGATTGTATCATACGTGTGCTTGTGTTTAACCCATTTATTCCCTGCCCCGTAGGATATACACCGGGCTGGGGGCTCCCCAAAACTCTACACATCAGCCAATGCTGAGGAACATGCAGGCAAATCTGAACTATCTCCAGGAAAATAAGAAAAGAGAATTTTGAAAATGTTATGTTTGTCTCACACTTTTTCATCCTCCAAGCATGAGAAAGGTAATGAGTTGTCACACATTGCAACTAAAATCAAGAAAAGAATATTGAGTTGCATTCCTATGGTATGAGAAATCTCAAACCAGTATCATTTCATCATCTTCATGCAAACATTGTCAATAACAATACTGATAAAACATGGGGCCAGTATTATGATTGTCCATATTTTATTTTAGTGAATAAGGACATCATCAAAGCAAAATAAACACTACAGAAATCGATTACAAATTATATATTCATTTCATTTGTAAGCCAAAAAAAAAAAAAAAAAAGAGAGAGAGAGAGAAAGAGAGATAATCTCAGAATAAAGATAACTTAGCTACCGGGGGAAAAAATAAAGGCTTTGTCCTGAAGCTTTCCAATTTTGTCACTCATTGGTGATAACGTCAATGTAGATTGGAGCCTAGGAGTCATTAATTTAAATATCTTATCCTTCACCCATTTCAAGACATACTTGATGGGTCTGGAATTGCAAATGCTCTGGGGGTCAAATGGGAAATCTCCTCTGGTCACAGAGAGAAAGTAGTTGTTCTTTGACACAGAACTAGATTGTTCCAGTTTAGCAAGTCTATGATTCTCCGCTATTTTACTGTCTATGGGAGTATGTTGAGCAGTTATTCTCCCGTTTAATACCCAGGCCACCACTTACCTAAATGAGTTACCATGTGGAAAATGTGTACGGACTTGCAGACGCAGCATCCTAGATGCATTATTCAGAACTCTTCTGGATGCAAGTGACAGAAAGTCAACTCAAACTGCCTTAAGGGGGAAATGGACTTCATTGACTCACATCACCTAGAAGCCCGGAAGTGCTCTGGCTTCGAGCACAGCAGGGCCAGAGGTTCCAAGGATGTCATCAGAACTCGTGCTTTCATCGCCAGTTCTGATTTCGTCTGCACTGTCTCATGTCTCAGACACAATGACAAAAAGCCTGCCTGGGACTTCAGGTTAGCCTGTTTTTTGTTGTTGTTGTTGTTTGTTTTGGTTTTTTTTTTGTTTGTTTTTCCCTCAGCCACAACAGGAGAAAAAAAATTGTCCCTTTCTTACAAGAGAGCTCTAACAGGTCTCAGAGTGGGAACTCGGGGGCTGGGATTTGTTTGGCATGGATTGTGTGGCATCCCTGGACTTAGCAACCGATTGACCAAATCTGTTTTATCTCCGGAGCTGATGCTGCTGGACCCCACAGCACCAAAAGCAGAAGAAAGTGAGGAGGACATAGTTTCCAGGAAGAGCAGAGTTTTTAAATTTTTATTTTATTTATTTATTTATTTTTTACCACAAGGAGGAGAAGAAGATGTTGGGAGGCTGGTGGGACAAAAATTGGGCAGTTTCCACCACTCTGAGAAAGCTCCTCACAAAAGCCCTCCACGGAGGTCGACCTGCAACCGTCACCGCCTCCTCTGCTCTGAGGGAGAGGCGACCCGGGGCCCTGCGTGCTGGCCCTCCAGGGCCCACGGCAACTCAGACCCCAGAGGGTAAGGGAAACTAGCGGACTCAGAAGCACAAACCCAATCAGCAACTTCTGTCTCTGGGACCAAAACGCACCCGAGGGATATTTCTTGAAGGCTTTTGCCTTGTTAGGTGCAACAGCCTGATAGTAAGTCTTACACTGTTTAAAATATATATTTTTGCAAAGCTGATTTGTTAGGTAGTTAGATAAACGGGGGCACCGGGCAGCTAGGCGGAGGAGAGGGAGGATGCTCTGGAACATGGCGCTGTGCTCGCCTCCTGCATAAAGGGACTTAATTTCCGATAAATGAGCGCCAGCAAGAGCCTGGTTAGAACCCGACAGCTGCCACTGCTTGGTAGCAAGAAGGACTTAACTGGACATGGCCCAGTGCTCACTGTAATATAACTAGCATTGCGGTTTAGCCCTCCACCCCACCCCCCCCCCCCGGGTTTTTCTGTGTAACCACGGGTAAGGACATGCTCAAAGGGGACAGACACGACTAAGCATTCCAGGGGCAAGAGCCGTCAATCAGTCAAAAGAGCACCTGTAAGCGGGAGCCCAAGAGAAAGGCGGACGGAGAGCGCTGCTGTTCGCCCTCGGCTCGGCCCGCCTCCCGCTCCTGCGGATGTACTTTTCCTCTTCTAAATAAATCCTTCAAAATCTTTTGCTACACAGTGCTCTCTGTCTCCCGTCTGTAATCTTACACTTTCGGGTAAGACGAGAACTGGGGCCTTTTCCTTTTTCCTTTTGGGGAACCTCTTCACAAGCAATGAAAATATCATATGTGTTGTCTCCTTCTCCCACGCAAACACGCGGTTTATTCTCTTAAAAAGACCCCGGATAGACACAGTGGCTGCTCCTCTCCGCTGATGGCCAGGCCGTCATTTATCATAGCTTCACTGATTCTGAGAAAAACCTTGAGCTCTTCATTAAAATCAGAACTTAAATTCTAGTAAACAGAAATGTCAAATCACTGTAAATCCTATTAAAAATAAAACCATTCTCTGGCTTTTAATTAGAGATCATATTCAATGTTTATTTTTAAGTACTTACTAGAATTCCTGTAATTATTGATCACTAGTTGACTTTTGCCCAAGGTTTGGTTAGATTGTTAGAAGAGGGACTGTTAGATGAAATGACGCTACAATATTATTGCTAAAATTTGTTAAAAAGCTATATAAGGTGTGTTAGAAGATACAGAAAAGGGTTAAACATGATTGAAGCCATCCAGAGCTTGTGCTCTTGTTGAAGAGGTTCCTTAAGAAAAGTAATAAAACATAATTTAAAAATACAAACCAAAGATGCATAAAATTTTATTCAAACTACATGGATAACATTCACCTACATGTGTATTTCTTGAGACAAAGCATGTCAGTCTTTGTTCTTTTGATTATAATCACTCCTCAGTTAGAAAAATGGAAGTAAAATTATTTTATATAAAACGCTATGTAACTATTCAAATATTAATTCTAATGTGCAGCACACTCAGGCTTTATTTTATTTTCAAGCTTAAGTCAACCTCAAAAAAATCTTTGCATTTCAATTTTTAATCTGGAAAAGTTGCTAACTTCTGTGACTATTAAATTTGTTTAGAATATAATCATTATGTTATGGGGGTTGAACTATTTTAAATATTCTGATCGCAAAATCCATTGCCTAACAAAACTCTGAGACTTACAAAAAGAAATTAGTTTGGGCGGTTTTTGTACAGTTCTTATCATAAAAGCCAGAGGACATCAAGAGGGACAGAGACTATTTCCAAAATTATATTAAAAAGAAAACTATCAGCTGTTGGATATTCCAAGAGAAAATTAAGAATCAAGCCATGTCATTTTGAGATGGTCAGTTCTGACACTTTTTGATCCTGGTAAATTGTAGGCAAGGTAAATGTGATATTTAAAACCAAGGACAAGGTGTGCTTTTTGAGTGAAAACGAAATGAGACACAGAAAGGAAATGGATTGGAAACTTGTTAAGCAGCCTCATTTTTTCCCTAGGGATTTATATAATGCCTAATCCTGCCCATCGCTCTGCATTCAGTCAGGTCAGGTCAACAAACACTTACACACCAGGACTCTAAATGGAACTCCTGCTTTCTCAGAGTTTTGAGAGAAGTCCCATTGCTAAGAATAAAAGATGTCAATTTCTTCACTTTTGTAAGATCTGCAGCCTGTCCATGGATGGTGGGCCCAGACGGTGCCTCTAGTCTGCCAGTCTGCCTCCAGTGGACCATCAGCCACTCCCAAGGTTATCTAAAGACAAAGCATTTGGGGGGGTGGTGACAGTAGAAAGTATATCTTAAGCGCAGCTTTGTCAGCCTTTAGTAGAACCACTAAAGATTCTCAGGCCGTACCTGAAACATCACATTCCAGGCTCTGGGGATGGAACACAGGCACCGGCAGAGCTTCAGGCTCCCAGGTGACTGCAGTGTGCATCCAGGCTGGAGACAGTCCTCTCGGGGTTCCAGCTTTTCTCCTCTCCCCATGGTGCTCAAACCAAGGGGAGGGCCGTGAAAAGCTTGGGAAGTCTTCACTAGTGTCCTGGGGACCTCGGGGTTCAGAGGGATCTCCTGACTCCTACCTGAAAAATGTTAAAGGATGGAGGACCAGAAAAGAAGCCTTGTGTGAGCGGGAGAGAATGAGAGCCCCGAGAACTGTCGTGGAGGAGGCTGCGTCGCAGGGGCCAGCGGTAGGTGTTCTGAAATAGAGCTATTCTTGGGAGGTTTCGAAAGGCATTTCATTTAAAAACAATGTCTAAAGACAGTGAGAACCCCAAAGAGCGAGACTGTGTCAGTGAAACCAGTAAAAGCAAATGCTAGCAAAATGAAGAATGGCCAGAGAGCAGAGTCTTTGTCCCCAGGGTGGTACCTCTCAGCAAGCAGAGAAGTGCTTCACAAATTAGAAGCGTCCCTTGAACTTTGAGTCAGCCATACCCAGAGGGCATCAGTCAAGAGGACAGTTATGCTCTTCTGTAAAGCTCTGCCTTTTTCCTTCAATTCAGCCCTTCATCCAAGCCCAGCTTCAGAGGGGCCAGTTATCATCTCAAGTGCTTCTCTCGCATTCAGTTACTAGGGAGGAAGACGGCTCTTAAGTGGGGCAAGGAAGAGGGAAGAAACTAATGACATTCTTCCCCAAAGCTGCCTTCCCATCAGGTCTGAGCTGAGAGCAAAGGGAAGATCTGAATCCAATGAAAATGGTGTTTGACAACTGGAATATCTGGAAAAACCATAAACAGGACCCATGTGAGATTCAAGTTTAAATCCAGAGGCAAGGATATTTCCGTGGAGATTGTCGGAAGATGGTGGAGCAGAGAAAATAAACCTGCTCTATAATTGTGATCTTCCTGAGTCCAGCTCATTCAATAAACATGTAACTTATTCGAAGTCCCTCATTACCAGACACTGTGCTAAGTATACGGGAGGCAAAGATAATTACATGTATGTGGGTGTACACTTTGTGGAGCACACAACATTGAATTTCTAGGAGACAGAACACTTCCATAATCACCCCTGTTATTACTCATGTGTTATTATTATATTAGATATAACAGTATTATCTGCCTTCGACCCAGTATCACCCATACCTGGCACTCATAGATGTTCAAAAATATTTATCGAATACATAGGTGAATAAAGAAATATGCAAATATGAATTAGGGTTATAGTCATTGGTACTGTGGAGAATTTTTTTTATTATAAAGTAGTAAAGCATATACTGTATAGTTTAAATTTATATATTTTTACTAATTAAAAAACCAAAGTCTTGCTTTCTTCTCCCCTCACCCCCCAATCCTAGTCCCTTATTTTTGTTTTTCTCTTAATCTATGTTGCTCACTTTTTTATACCCTTAAACACACACAAATACACACACACACGGTTACAAATGGAAGTAAAATTAAAATGTAGAAGAACTGAAAAACTCATTTATGGCCCCCCTGAAAGAATTCTTACTGAGAAAAGGGGTGGGAGGGTAGGACGTACTTGTCTTTCCTGCCCTTAATGTTTCTTTTTGCATTATCCTGGTTCCGTACTCCACACTAACTCAGTCCTCCACCCCAAGTAAGGGGAATGCATTTCCTGCTCCTCCAGCTGGTCTGCCTCGTGCACCAGGGAGGAAGGACGAGGGCTGGGTTGTGCCCCAGCCCACCACTGCTGATGACTAAATCTGTCTAAACCTGGGGTTTCATATTTAAAAACCTCCCTCTCTGTAGATTACAACATACACTCTCCAATACCAATCTTGTAAGAAATGGATGTGGTCTTTGGGTCTCCAAATGCTTCCCTCCTGTGACCATTATCAACTCTCTCAAAACTCAGGTCAGGAGAAGGCTTATTTATTGTGTCCTTTCCAAAAATCCCAATGATAATCTTTGCCTTCTTCCTCACACAATTGGTCAGATCTTGGCAGTTTAATTCCTGAATTTGCTTCCCCCGCCCCCATATTTACCTTCTTCTCTGTATACCACTACAACCATTAATTGCTATCCTGTCAAACATCTCTCACTCAGAGTGTAAAGGTAACCCCTGACCCCAATCCCTACTGATTCCTAGTTGTTTTGTTCTATGTGTTAAAACAGTAAAATCAAATTTCTTTTTCCAAAAGAGACATCTAGTTATGTTACTGTCTTTGCTGAAAACCTCTTGTGACTACTGGTTGTTTTCAGGAAAATTGTCTTTCCAGAGCCTTCCCAGGCTGAATTAACCTGCCTTTCCAGGATTCGGTCCTGGTTCACCTACACACATCCTCTCTGCCCTGGTCCACCCAGGCTTAACAAGGCACAATCTGTGCTGCCTTCTTGCTTATATGTTCTCTGCATTTTTCAGCCTTTATAGCACTGATCATACAGTTCAACTATTTCTTACTCTTTAAACAAGTCTCCACTCTCATCTGCCCATCTGACTTGGAATTAGTCCATGTGATGACTAATTTTCCATCTGAACTTGGCGAGGTACCTGGTTATTTAATCAAACACTAACATAGGTGTGGCTATTAAGATATGTTGTAGATGTGGTTAATATCATCAATCAGTTCCCTTTAAGTAAAGGAGATCTTCCTCGATTGTGTGAGTGCACCTCATCCAATCAATTCAAGGCCATAAGACAAAAATTGAGGTCTACTGGTGAAGAAGAAATTCTGTCTCAAAATTGCCACATTAACTTCTGCCTGCTGACTTACCCTATGGATTTCAAACTTGACCCCCACAATCACATGAGCCAATTCTGTAAAAGAAGTCTCTCAGTAAATGGATCAATAGGTCGATAGATAAAAGTTCTCATACGTAAATGAAACACAGGGCACATATATCCCATTGGTGTATTTCTATAATTGCCTCTCCTTCTGTGTTCCTGTACGATATTGCCTGTCCCTCAATTCCATCACTCATTATTCCTGTCTGAATTTTGTCAGTCTCATGTTTTAGACTTTATTAGAGATGGACTATTTGATACCTTTTCATAGGATATTGATCTAGAAGTTGTACAATAAACACTCCATCAAAAAGAAGAGCAAAGTATTAGTGATTTCTTGTTAGTTTCTTCACATCAGAAGCCCCCTTCACTGTGGACGGTTTATCAAGAAGAACTGATAGTGTATGCTACTTCACAAGACTGAGACTGGGAGGAAAAATGACCTTGTGTCTACTGAGACTTACTATGTGTGACATACAACTTGTTCCCATTCTGACAAATTACCAAATACCAAGAAACTACAGTTTCAAAGTATGGAAACAGTGTCACGTGTCTCCTAGTGACTGTGTGTAAAATAGTTTATATATAAATGTGAGTAATGTTAGTAGATTTCAATTGATTTTTAAAATAGGCTATCTTAAGAGAAGTGGGATTTTCAGTGCATGGTTTGATTCTGAACAATTTTGGAAAAATTTACTGAAGCAAAAGTAGTGAATGGTGACTCCAAGCAGAGTTTTCAGTTTCACATACTATGTGAACATCTCACTGTTCTCTTTCCTAGAAGAATTATATATATCATTCCTCTGACATTCCCTACAAATTCAAAGGAGAAATTAGATGAATGTTTACCTGCAAAAAGATTACATTTGATAACTAGAATGGTTTCATGTATGTATTCATTTCTATTTTCATACAATTTTCAATATTCCATAAATCTCATATTTTTATTTTCTCTTTACTTTATGGTTCTTTTCTTAGTCATCACATAAGCAGGAGAATTTATAGAAGTTTGAATGCCCTTGAAACACAGAGGATAATATCTAAGCTTGATTTTAATATTAAGTTTCTGATTTATTTGAAAATTATCTCAGACTTTTGGAAAGAATCTTAAGGCTCATTCCAACTTGGTTAGAAAGATAAAGCTATTAAAAGTGGTTTTGCTAAGAGATTGCACTTAGTTTTTCCAAATTACTAAAGAAAGAAAGATAGATTATATACAGTTTCAATTTTTCTTCTGCAAAAAGTAATTTATACACGCAAAACTCATTTGTTCTTCTTGAAATACTTATATGATTTTTCTTAAAGAAATACGTATATAATGGTTTTTAGAACGCCTTAAAAATATCATTAAGATTAAAAAAGAGAAATTGGACATTAAAACAATATTTAATAGAATTGCACTCAGTATTTTTTTATTGTTACTTTCTGAACTTACCTCTAAGTTATTTTTAATATATTTATCACAGGAAGGAAAAAGGAAAGTAAACAGGTGGGTGAATGTAAAGCTAGACTTACGTCTTTAGACTTTGTTGCTGTTGTTGAAATATAATGCTTGAGGGACTTAAGAAAGATGGTGATTGTACTTTAAAAACATGATCCATATTTCTATAATATTTTATCTGTATGTTACATGCTGAAAGATTTATTACAGTTCTTGATGTGACCCCAATATTTTAAATCTTCAGTGACTGAAACAAATAAACCAAAAAATAATGAATAAAACTTTTCAAAGCCATTGTAACAACAACTCACTTTTCAAGCATAATGAAAAAAGGGAAGGGCTTGTTAATGTTCTGCATTGCTGTGTCTGGAGATTAGTTTTAGAAAGAAAGAGACAATCATATTTCAAATTTCAGCATTTAATGAGAAAGAGATAGCTTGTATGAGTATTTCTGTTTGATTTTTAATTTTACTATGTATTCTGTGGCAGAGTCTCATTGATCACAGTGATACTTTCATTATTGTTACATGAATCAGTGCAGTGATCTTCACATAATGATCTTCTCATTAGAAAAGTAGATTGTTTCCTTTTTCACTATTAAAGCAAGGAAATACACAACAGAATGTGCTTTGGCTAACGTGTTATTTGTAAGCTACTCCAGCTCTGAAATGGACTTCATGTAAAAATTTTTAATTGATCTTTCTTTGATTTCAAGATGCGACTGTTCAATTCTTACAGCTTCCTAGAGTTCTGACCGATGGTTACTTTTATACCTGTAAGTTGAAATTTCTTTCAGTGCTAGACACTGAGTAATAATGATTAAATATCTTCACTTTTGTATGTAATGAACCTACGAAGTCTACTTTTCGAGGTAAAGATTAGACTTTGGAATAGGTGAAATAGATTACTGAATAACCTTTCAATGAATTACTGGAGTCTTCATAGTTATATGATCTTATGGGGTGAAGACATTGTCTTTGACTAGGCTATTTA
The DNA here is from genome assembly GCF_036321535.1 of Camelus dromedarius. Taxonomy (NCBI): domain Eukaryota; kingdom Metazoa; phylum Chordata; class Mammalia; order Artiodactyla; family Camelidae; genus Camelus; species Camelus dromedarius. The sequence continues at coordinate 15,522,778 of NC_087438.1, forward strand.
ACAACTCCGAAGAAACAAAAGTTAATTTAGAGAAAACAGACATTAATGCAAATATTTCTTGTCCATAAAAATGCAAATTACTTATGACTGCTGGAATGCAATTGATTATTGCTTCATGGATAAACCAGATTTTTAAATTCAACATTACTTTTCTTCATATAAATTTCTGCTTCTTTGATATCTCCTTCATATCAGTTGTAACATCTTACTGGTTATCTCTTCAATAATGAGACTAAATACAATCTTTAACACTTGTTCATTTTAGCTCTGCATGAAAGTCATAAATTTGTTTTTTATTAAAAATCTTCCTTTGATATCATTAAGGTATATTTTCATGTACAGTATAAAAATATACAGATATATAATGTTCATTAAAGGAGATCTTCAAATGTTTTATTTTCCTTTAAAATACACGTAAAATTACTATTTAGAAAACTCTTATTTCACTATTAATCACTATACACTGAAAAACTTTATTTTGTTTCAGTTTCCTATGTGCATTTAAATGTGTGTTAGGATTAAAGTAATTTTAATTTCTTATTAAGATATTATCTATAATAAATTTATTATACTATCCAAATACTAACTATGATGTTTATTTTATTCCAAAGCATAGCTTGTGTCTAAAAATCCATTTTTTAAAAAAATATTTGAAAATATTTTTGTATAAATTATAACATCGTATCATCACTTACTTTAATTTAGATGAGAATTATATGATTACCCCAATTAGATATTTTTAATAAATTAAATTTTGGTTATTTTCTCATCAGTTATCATATAGCCTACATAATTCTCAGTTTTACAAAGTCCTATTGACAGAGATACATCTAAGTTAGATGGTTGAAAAATAAAATTTGTTGACGTCAGCCTACCAGTTATGCGATAGTGCATTACTTGTTTGCTCTTTTTAAATTTCAGAGCTCAATAAAATACCTTTAAGTCAATATGATAATTACTACAGAGACATGGATTGGTAACAACTGCATTAAAACAAATTTTGAGTTACAAAGTTTTATTCTATTGAAAAAATGAAATTCAAACTATTTACAAATAAATATATATATATATATATTGTCACCGGGTCAAAGCTTCTTTCAAATGTAGGGCTGATTCTATTTTAAGTGGGCTTCATTTTCACATAGCAATGTTTGACACAGCTGGGCTATTTTTCCACATTCAGTTTTCCCTTGCTGTGGCACATGCTGAAATGTTTGATCACATTTACGTAGAAAATGTATTGGTTTACAAAATATTACTTGCCAAACAGAAAGATTCAAGTGGAATTTTACTTATCAAACTCACAAATTCAAAGTTTGGTCGTAAGCTTTTTCTTTATTTATTTTGCAGGTTTGACTTTTTTTAATGTCTTTTATTTCACACAGAAACAAACATGATAAGAATGTTTCAATTCCATTTAAGATGTGCCATTCTCTCATAGGCTGCCTGTTTCCCCTCTTCTTCATTCATGCAAATTTTTCTTAGCTTCTGTTAGCAAAATTCTCAGGTTTGTATAACTGATCCTCAAATTTCCACGCGCCCTCAACCTTAGCCATTTGCAGTATTCATTTTCACCACTAGATGTCACTACACTCTTCGCAAAAGCTACTGTAGATGGCCATGGAGAAACAGACCGACAAATACATGTATTAAATCTAAAAGTCAATACTATCTGTAAGGAATCATTTGGATGCATAAAAAAATTACTTAATACTATACTTACTATTTGAATATTATTATAACCCAGTCACATGAGGATCAAGCATTGACTAACATTCTCATTTTCAGAGTTATTGTTTTAATATTAGGGCGTCTGAGTGACTTCTCTTCAAATATTTAAGAAAAGAAAGATTTCTATATAGACCACATATTGATGTTCCCAATGATAATATTAGGACCAATATCTTCATACCCATTTTGTAAGAAGTAAATGAGGAAATATTGAGCATGTTTATTCATTTTGCTGATTTTCATTTCCCTTTTGGTAATATCATGATATATTATTTAAAACATTTATTTGTAGATATACATAACATACATTGATTGTAAAAAAGTTTGGAATGTTGTATAAGACATTCATTCATTCACTCATTCGTCCATTCATTCAACAATTATTTACTGAGACCGACATTGGTCCAAATGTTGTTTTGAGTAAAATGAATAATGCAAAATCAGACAAATAGCCCAGCTTTGGTGGAATGTAGATGCTCATTAATTACAACAAATAGAAAGATTTGGATTGAAAAAGAGCAGCTTGCCTCTGAAATCAGATATTTTAATTCCATCAGAAGATTTTTGAAGTTTGGAAAGAACATGTGTTACTTTTAGAAACTCTGGAACTATGTATCAACAGTCCTCCAAGTCGAGGTAGCCTTTTTGTGACTTGGCACAAGAAGCCACCCAGAGAAACAGTGTGGCATTTTAAGATGATATAGACACGAGTTTGGAGTTGTATTTGGAGTATATTCACTCCTGGAAGTTTATTTCATTCCTGTGAGCCTCCAATAATCCAAAAGCACATAGGAAATGAGCTGGATAAAACAAGAGTAGTGAGGCAAAGAAAGGGGATCATGAACCTTGAGGTAGTCCAATTTGCTTCAGCAACGGAAAACCTCCGCTGCAGCAGATGCTTGCAAATTACAGATTTCCCCTAATTCCGCATCTGCTGCTCGCATTTTAGGATGCAGTTACATATAGAAAAACCTTTTCCTCTAATGCACTGGAATTGTCATCTCTCTTCTATGTCTGTCCTTGAGGGACATAAGGCTGATCAACAGAATTGTTGAGGACTTTTTATTCTTGGGAAATGTGAGGAATAAGAAAAGAAATGTGAGGAGGTACAAGGCACAATACTCCACGTTTTGGAAGTACGGAATTACATAGCTTTGAGTGCTCCTACCCCAAATTCTCTTAGAAATCCTAAAATCATAAAAAAAGATAAATTTATATAAGATGAGCATTATTCATATACAGATCTTCCTCAACTCACAATGAGGTTATGTCCTCAAAACTCCATTTAACGTACCAAACCTGCTGAACATCATAGCTTAGCCTCGCCTACCTTAAACGTGCTCGGAGAACTTACATCAGCCTGCAGTTGGGCAAAATCACCTAGCACAAGCTTGTTTTAAAAAGACAGTGCTGAATATCTCATATAAATGGTTGAACTGCACTGAAAGTGAAAAGCAGAATGACTGGGTATGGTTGGAGTAGGTGTATGGTTGTTGACCTCATGATCGCGGGGCTGACTGGGAACCGCCCCTGTCCAGCCAACAAGACAAAGTATCTTACTACCTGTCTTCAGCCCAGGAAAAGATCAAAACTCAAACTTCAAAGGACAGTTTCTACTGAATGAGTATCACTTTTGCTACATCAGAAAGTAAAAACAAACAAACAACCACAACAAAAAACCCTGTAAGGTGAACCGTTGTACGTTGGGGAGCATCTGCACTGTCATAATGTCAAGATAAGTTTAGCCAGGATGATCCTGTATCTCTTCCATCTAGTTCCGAAACTAATCTGTTTACTTTATTCCTACAGGAAGGTGGTTGTGCTCTTTTTGAAGTTAACTTAGTGCCCTTAAAGCAATTTTCTTCTCTGTCTTCCTTTATTTGCTACTGAGGGACTCTGTTCTTTCCAACCCAAACTGTATGGGGCCAGAAGCAAGTCTTAGAGACCATCATCACCATCTCATCTGTGATGTTCCTCTTTGAATTAGTTTAAGCAGCCTCTGTGAGTCACAGCAGAGTTTGCTGTGGTCAGTCCAGTCACCTGATTGGAAAAAAAAAAAGACAAAAAAAAAAAAAAAAAGACAATCCTTTCTGCTCTCTCATACTTCCAGGACGACACTTCCTTTTTCTCTTAGCCCTATTATTTGTGCATTTGGTTGACTTCGAAATGAACAAAATCCAATCTCAGATACTTTGGGGGCATCAAGGAGAGACAAGGAAGACCAAAGATTTTCCCAGTGTCAAAACTGCCGGCTTTCCATTTTCTTGCTATTTGCTAATTTTAAAATGCTCACTTATCTGCCTTTCCTCAGACTATCGAACTCATTGGCAAAGTCTCAAACTGCTTCTAAACTGGAAGAGGAAAATGGAACAGGAAAAATGAGAAATCTTGTTCAGAATATTTTCTAAAGGTGAGCCTTGCCTCTCAGAGTACAATTTCTTTTCCGAAGTGCTGAATTATGGGCCATCAAATCTATATTTGCTCACCAAGAAGACTATTAAAATACAGATGAATGGACTTATCTCTAAACTTTCTTATAATAGAGAGTTCTTAATAATGTCCAAGTTTCAATTCTCTTGTGCAGAAACTTTTCAGGTAAAGGGAGAAGATAAGGTGATATCAGGCAACGTATTTCAGATTGAATGCCATCACCTGCAAGACTCATTCAGCTTTAAATAGGTGGATAGAGATACTGCTTTACCAGAGGGGGAAGAAAAAGTGTATAAATGCTTTTTCTATATCCTGTCTTCAAATGCTGAAAAACTACTTCCTGTCCACTCTACCTTCATCTTTCTTTTTCTTTTAAATCCACTTCCAGAAAACATAAAGGGACGGGAAATATTGTTTATAGCCTCCTATCAAAACACGTTTATAGCATATCTTCTCTACCAATTCAAATCTATTAATTAAGTACCCCTCTAACATATTGCCTAATTCAAAATTCTCCCTTCCCCTCTGCTGCATCTAAGTTATGTCCTGATTAGCAAGTGAGAGAATCTGGAAGAGACACTCCAAGTAGTCTAATTCAAACAGCATCTCAAATTTCTGTCCAAGCCAAGAATACTTTGCTTACGATTTTTGAGGAAAAGTCTGTAGCATATGCATGAACACATGAACAAGCTTCTGTCTCTCTCCATAGACTGACAGATATAGATAAAAATATACATGTATGTAGACACATCACCAGTATGTAATTCACTTTTATTAAACCCTTCTCAGTGTTAGTTATTAATTACACTGAACTGAGACATGGCCCCACCTTACAACCCCACCCTCACCCCATCTCAGCCTCTCTTTACTCTTAGAAACAGCTTCCTCCTAGTAGGCCTTCGCTTGTCTCCTAGAGCAGAACTGAACTGTCAGAGTCTTCCTTCCAGCTCTTCAAATACCTGGAGACGGCTTCAACATTTCCTTACGCTCCCCATGTCCTCTATTAGCTGGACTATTTCTAGTTTCTTTAATGATCCTGTTTGGAATACGTAGCAATCCCTCTAGAATAGCCAGACCTATAAATCTTTTGCTTCTTAATACTTGATAATTTTATTATTACTTTGTTTCCATAAGTTAGGGATGCTGCTTCAAAGAGAGATCCTGGAAGTCATGGGGATTTTGGTATATTTTTAGCCATCACAATGTTTCTTATTTTCCATGAAACCATTTATCACAGTCTTAGGTAGGATTTTAGATCAGTATTTTTTTTTAACATCATTGACATGGGTGAGTCAACGTCTCTCTTCCACAGAATTAAAGACTTGTGGCTGATTGTGGGAAATGCAGGTATGCTGCCAACAGTTGTGAGCTAGTGGATGTGTGCTGTGTTCATAGTGGAGAAAGTTAAGAGCTTTGGGGTTACTATATACAAAATAGATAAACAGCAAAGATTTACTGTGCAGCACAGCGAACTATATTCAATATCTTATAATAACCTATAATGAAAAAGAGTATAAAAATATATGTTTATATAAATACACTTATATGTATAACTGAATCACTTTTCTGTACACCTGAAACATTGTAAATCAACTATTCTTCAATAAAAGAAAGAAAGAAGGGGGTGGGGTGGAAGAAAGAAAAGGAAAGGACAGGAAGCACCCCAGGCTGTACCATCCTGATCAAATAATAAGAAAACTCTTCATGTTAAGGCTCAGAATTAGAGACTCAGATAAGAATGAAGCAAGGAGAACTCTGCATCCCCAGAGGACGGTTAGCTCCCTCTCTCCTTCCTCTCTGTGCTAACTTACTCTTCCTATTTAAAGCAGTCAGCACTCAGACTGCAAGAACTCCACAAACAGTGTTGCTCATTCAAGCTTTCAAACAGGAAACTAAAACCACTACCATCACCAGGTGCTTTTCTCCTGTGAACTGGGGGAGCAACAGTAAGGCTGTAAACAGCAATGAAGACGGGACGCCGTGTTCAGTTGCTGGCTGTCCGTTGCTGCTTGTGACACTTTCTAGTTTCTACCAGTACGTCTCAAACCTTCAATGGTAGGAATGACTTTCAGTGTTTAACTTGGCCCACTGCTGTCCTTCCCCTGTATTCTCTCTCTTATGGCTTACTTCTCAAAGATGGAAGATAGCTCCTTTAAGTCATGTTAGTATTGGACAATGCCAGGACTTCATAGCTTTCTTTAATGTGACAAGTTTGAGGCTGACGCTGAATGAGTGAGAGGCAAACTTACAAACTGGCTTCCCTGCCGGTGTGCTCTCCCCTCCCCAGACATTCTTCACCAAGAATAGATTTAACCCAGAGGCTGTGCCCCAGGAAGGAGGTAATGGGCCAATAATCTCAGAAGAATAGACAGACCCTTCGGAGTTCCTCCATGACAACCAGGAAATTCATCGAGGGTAAGAGGAATGCAGCACCCTGTAAAATGCCCTGATTGCTATCACCTTTAGTGTTCCAGCCAGTTTTTCTATAAAACCTCAAGACTCCAACCCCAAGACGGTCTCTAAGGCATCAGCTTCCTTTGACTCCCCCTTGCCTGGCATAGCAACAAAGCTGTCTTTTTCTGAGTTTCCCAAAATTCTGCCTCTGAGTTTCAATCCGGTTTTCAGGGTACAGTGGCCAGTTCTGCAGCAACAATAAAAATTTTGTTTTGAATACTTACTATCTGCAATTATTCAAATGTAGCCACTTTCTATAAAGATTTTACTGAAGTTGTCCCTTCTCTGAGTTTTTCAGTTGATACTAGAAACAACTATATTATTTAGAAATTCTTACATTGTCGTACTTATCTAATGCTTTTTCCTGGCTGAGATAAATGGTGAGAACCATTATAGACAGTCGTGCATGTCAGTGTAGATCTTCTTGAATATGATGTATTAAACTTAATATAGAATCTGGTTATCCTTTTCTTGGCATGGAGAAACTGAAAATAAAACACAAACAACAAACAAACCCAAGAGAGAAAAATGTAAAAGCAAAGAAAAAAACCCAGGTTACAGCATGACCACCACCCCCTAAATTTGGAGAATCAAATCCTGAATGTTCCCCGAGGCCACATTCACATGGCTTTAGCACACGTTTTGTCTTCCTGCAAATCACAATGCATTTTACACCTTTTTCCCTTGAGGAAAAAAAAGAGACAATTGAAAGAAAATTCATGAATATATGCAAGAGTGGCTCGGAAGGAAACTGCCTCTCAAATCTTCTCTAAAACATTGTGCTGCTGAAACATTTGACTAAACAGAGCCTTTATCATTTAAGTGAAAAACAGAAAATAAGATAAGTCTCTAATTATACTTGACAATAACTCTCTGGTATGATATGACTTGTGCCGCAGCTATTGATACAAATGCCTTTGAGTGCGACTCTTGAATTTCATCTATGAGTATTTTCCCATCAAAACCCATGGAGTTTTCTTTTGACAATGTGCCACCCACGGTCAAATCTAAAAGCGATATGTTACATTTTAATAGAAGCAACTGTCGCCACGCAAAGTGACACTGTCAGTCATAAGAAATAGTTCCTCGTATTTATTCATTGGAACCAATTTGGTTTTTCCTTGATTTGCCTTTTCTGTGCCTATCTTTGCATCCCATCAGCTAAATTTAGATACAAGAACTATAAGCATCCATCTGAGCACCTGTACGCAATAATAGATAATTTTCTGTATCACTGGAAATTGTTTCTCAATATTTAGTGTTTAATGAATAAGACTAAGTGTATACACAGAGCGTGCCCTGTGACTGCAGCAAAAACAGGCCAGGAAACCCACACAGCACACTTGACAGTAGACTTTTATATCCTACCGACTTTCTATTCCTTTTTCTTGGACGTGAATTATGACTCCAGTTATATGCTTTTGGTGGAAAAAAAAAAAAAAAAGAAATGATTCCTGGCATCTTATGGGGGAGGATCTGAAGAGGTTTTAAATTATATTTTGTCATGAAAATACACATCTTGTCATCTTTCTTTAGATGTTAGTGTCTTTCATCTCGCTTGAAAGTTCAGATTGATCTGTAACCTTTTTTTGAAAAAAGATCATATGTCAGATGCTTTGATGTGTTGTGCATATTTTTGCTCAGAAATCTTAAAAATCTCAGACCATAACTGAGAAATGCAAATTGAGTTTTCCACACTACCTACTGACCTTGGGGTGATGTCGGATGCCCTGGGAATCAGACTGTCCTACTTTGGGCTGCCTTAGGCAACTCAATGCCGTAATTGTTGATGTGGCTTCAATGCTGCAATTGAGGTTTGCACAGACAAGATACACTTCCTTATCTCCTAGCATTTGATGAACATTTTTTGAAGGAACCTTGGCTTGTTGACCAGAATGAAATGAAAATCTTAGTTCAGTTTCCAAAGAATGCCAAACTGCACTGTCTCTCTGTCTCTCTCTCTCTCTGGGTGATTTTCCTTCAATTCCAACATGTTTTAGACAAGACCATTCTAGCCGCTAACTCTACTGGTCCCTGTGAATGTGACAGCCTTATGACTTGAAAAATGGGTCAAGTGAACTTTTGAAGACAGGACTAATAACAAAAAGCATTTTACTAATCCCAACAATTAAGCAACCCTCTTCATGCTCTAAAACAGGATTTGATATCCCTAGTTCCACGGTAAAGGGGAAAGGAAGACAGGACTTGCTTGAATGATGTCATTGAACAAGCAAAGGTGAAAGGAAATAAGTGTGTGGGTGGAGGGCTTGGCCTTCACCCAGAATAGTGAGAGAGAAGGCCAAGTGTAGGTGCACAGATGTGGGGACAGTGGTAGAAGTGATGGGAAGACATCCTCTTCTGACTGACTTCTCCATAAAAACTGAACTGGATATCAATTTAGAGATAGTATGGAGAAGTTATCAGAGGTTTGAGAAAACAGAATAACATACAAAGAAGAGTTTCTAGGCTAGCAGCAGACTGAAGGGACAAGGGGAAATTTGTGGGACAGCCAATCAGTATATGGGACCACTTGGAGTTCATAGTCATGGCAGGCAAGTCAGCATGACTGAATTATATAGTTCCACTGGCCACATTACACTGCCATTATTGTAGGTATGGAGTAAACACAGAGGTGGATTTAGCCAGAATCAGGGCAAAGAACTCCAAGTTGTACACAAAGGACTGCTAATATTAATCCACCAAAACATTTAGGATGAGTAAAAAAGGATGTGGTTCTGGATAGGAGAAATTAAATTAAAATATATATTACAATGAATGAATAATAGTTCCCAGTGGGGGTTTTTAGAGGGAAATGTTGAGTTATTAGAGGGGAAAGAATGGGAAAGATTATGATCAGAAATTAAGATGCTTTAAATTGAGGCTATGAAAATTACAGTTACCGAAAATAACAATGATGATGATAAAAACAATTGACTATGACCACAAAGGTGAGTGGCTAGTTACATGACAAAAACCATCGTGTGTATATGTGTAGTTTTTGTGTAGCTTTGTAGGTGTATGTCCGAGAGGGAGTTAGTTCAAGGAAACAAGAAAATGGGGCCAGAGATTTAGAATGATCATCTATCATCTCTGAATACTGAAATCACTGAGAATATTATGCCAGGGGTAGTACTGGAGAGAGACTAACAGTGGGCTATGTGGTTTTTGAGAGGCTTTAGGGAGAACAGAAGAAGAATGATCCAGAAATGACAGCAAAGATAATTAAACACTCATTATCACGCCCAGAGTTCCCAGCACAAAGAATGTGGTGGGGGGTGGGGGAAATCAGCCATCATTTGACAAGAATTTTTGGAGCAGAAATGTTCTCAGGGGAAACCTCAGTGTTGGTTAGAGCAAGAAGGGGAAGGAAATAGGAAATAAGAGATTGAGGAGATATGGGAGGTTGCTTATGATGGACTGCATACTCCAAAGAGCACTCCGGACGCTTGTCAAGAATTGGAGAAGGTTGGGACACAGAGGCGGGAGAGGGGCAATACAGTGCTATGTGGGGATTAGAGTTTATTGGCCATTTGTGTCTTTCATCTTTAAAGTGTGTGCTCATGTTTCTTGTTAATTTATCAAGAGCTTTTTCTATGTCATGTAAACTAATTCTCAGTTGCATATTTACTTTTGAAACTCTTCACTCATTGCTAATAAAATGATTAATGTCATTGAATATTTTATCTTTTCAATGTCACTTTACTAGTCTTTGGAATAATCCAAAGAATGGCAAGATCTACATTCCATCTTGTATTTGGGGTGATTTGTAACGTTTGCTGTATAAATCATTCCACTAATTTTCATGTTCCTTCTCTCAAAGCAGATGCATTTTATGGGTTCTTTAATCATTCTTGATTTTACTTCTTGATTCTTCACTCATCCATTAATTACAGTATAGATCATGCTAGACAAGTCAGAATTGGCTCTCCCTGCACAGATTTTTCAGGATAGATGGGACACAGAAGGAGATTTATGATCATGAGAGCTCTCCTAGAGAATGAAGGAGAAGTGGGAAACCACAAAGATAGCGTCACTGCCCAGTCAACAGCTAACATACGAAACCAAGTGGCTGTCTCTCAGTCATGAAATGGGAGAAGGTTCTCTCTGTTTGGAAAACAAAACAGAAGGTGGTTTTAACTTGTAAAAATTGACTCTAATACTTTTTTTTTCTCTCTCTCTCTTCTAGCCATCAAAGACCTTTCAGATACATGGAAATAAAACATTTTCCAGTCCAAGATGTAATGACATGGTAGTTAGGTGCATAATCTATGATTGGTAAAAAATAATACATAGTGATAATTATCTTTTCATAACATACATCTCACTCTCCAGCTAGCCAGGAAGCAGATAGCAAGTTACTGAGAACTTAAGGTAGGGGAGTTGGTGAGAGAGTGGGGCAGAGAGATTGATTACAGTTCACTAAGGATTCCAAGGCATTACCTCTCTTTCTTCTTTTATAATTTTTCCCCCTTTTCATCATGTCCTTCATTGATTCCTACTTTCTGTCATTCTCTCCTTTTCTCTACTGTTTCCTTCCCCCAACTCCCCACCCCCAGGCTTATCTAGGGCAGTGAAGGGTTTAGCTTAATTTTTCTTGTGGAGGCAGATAGAGACTATTCCACTCCAAGCATGTATCACTTTCATAATATGAATAAATTCTCAGTTTTCAAACATACAAGGTATACTTGAGAGACAGGGAAACTGAACAATTCCGGGTCATTATGATTGGTTTTCTGCTTGTGTCCTCATCAGCCAATATGGCTGATGATAGACACTGCCCTCAAGTGGTCTGGAAACTCCCACAGCCCCAGATGCTGTCCTGAAATGCTGGTCAGAATCATTCACTTCAAATATCACATGGTTTTCCTCAGGGAAACTCAGTACAAGTCACTGAGATTTTGGTATTCGTTAATAACATCAGAAACTCTACCAGTTAGCTAGTGACACAGAAATGTAGGCAAAAATTTGTGATTTAGTTGAAATAGCACCTCAAATATTTAAAGAGTGGACAGTAGGAAAGAAGAACAGTCTTTGGTGCATCGTGGGGACACTGAGTGCTTGTGTTTGGAGCAAGAAAAGGGGCCCTGAAAAGGACTGATTAATAATTCTGGGTGGGAATGATGGTTCAACATTGAAGTGTTTGACTCTGATGCTGGATGGGTGGCAATACTGCTTGCCGGTTATGTTTGCCAAGGAACAGTTTTTAAGCCTCATCTTCCCAAATTTAAAATATAGAGTGACTACATTTATCTGAAAGTTTTTGTACAATGTGGAGTTACTGTGATCCTACACCCTGGTTTGTCAGGGAAAATCCTGGTTGACAGCCATTTCCTATCTCCTCATCTAGTTGACATTTGTTCCAGATCAAAATATTCAAGTTTGGAAGATCCGTTATAAGGCTGACCTGAATATGACCTGTTTATTGATCATCTACCACACTATCTGACTCTGTACACACTGAGTAAATGGTGGTCATCATTATTAGAATAATTGAGTCCCAGGTCTACCCCTTCCCTTGTTGTTGGCTGCTGGAACTTTTTCCCACCTCAGTTTCTTCTTTGTCGACCAAAAAAATAGTGTAGTGAAAAGTACAACATACAGTCCTTAGGGTTTAATGAAATACTGCATAGATTAACAGTAAGAAGAACAGATAAAGTTATTGATAATTGTGGGTTTAGTATTTAATAGCTTTTTTCTATTATGAAAAATATGTCTCAAATAAACTATATATTAATTAAGATAGACTCAAACTGGTGGATTATTGAATCACATCCCACAACGCAATGGCGTAAAACAGATTCTTTAAAGCTTTGGGAGGATCATGGGGAGCTGAGGACAATGGATTTGCTCCAAAAGATCTTGAGCTTTAAATGTGTAAAGTACGCTTGGTATTAATTTTTATTCATGGGCATATTTCCTATGAAACGACTTTCAGCTGGATCATTCAGAAATCCAAGTGGCTCCCGACATCCATAGACCCTGCGTCTTTCCTGCTAGAACAGGATATCTTATTAGTATTCTGGAGCACATGATCCAACGGTTTACAGTATTCAAAAGCCTGTGAAAATTGTGAGAATATTGAAAGTTGTGAGAGAAAAAAAAAAAAAGCTAAGAAAAGAAAAAAAAAAAAAAAACGATGAGCATTTCCTTCACACTTGCTCCCAGCTGGGGCTCCAGCTGCTTGATTCATACCATCTGGGGGTGTCTAATTAGAAACTACCTAGAATAGGCTTTTAAAGAAGTAATTTGAAAATAAACTTAACATCAGCAGCAGATCATATCCCAGAGGGCTGGGAGTTAAGGTTGCATGAACCAATGGATCAATGAACAAAAGAAATACTCACTGATCACTGTACTTGAACAACATTATCCCTGAATAAAGTAAAACGCCACTTGTTTCTTCAATGCATAATAAATCTGCCAGATACTGGCCGACATTTAGGTTAATAAATAAAATAAGAAAAAAAAAAGCTATGCATATGAGACGCTTGCATAAGCCCACTGTAAGCTGTAGTTTAAATTGTTTTCCGATTTTAAATCTATTTTTTAAAAACACAATGATGCATTCTTTCAAATAAATTACTCTTTAGTCTACCAAAGAGTTTGGCCAATTATGACTAGATTTCTTTCCTTAAAATTTTTCTTTGTCTACTAAGAATGGACTTAAGTAGAAATAAATGGTATTTTTTTCCTGTTTAACCCAATTAATAAAAAAAAATTTTTTATCAGTCAGATTAATTTTAAATGTGAGGGTATCGTAGAGATTTTCAAATCAAAATAATGCTGTTGATAGCACAGTGACCAACACTTGAAATGCACACCCTAGGATGGATGAAAAAAAGTTATTTTAACTATTCCATTCTGTAATCACTGCATTTTTACTAGTGGTATTGATGTCCATACTCTATCACTGGATTGAATTTCACAAAACAACACTAGTATACTGTATATAAATGACACAAGAGGGAGAACACAAAAATCAATCATTTTGCTTTTATCATAAGAAGATAATCATTTTTATTTGAAGTATTGAGAATTAAAAAATATATTGTTGTCAAATATAATTTGCATCAGCAAAACTACCTAGCACAGAGGAACTCATATAGATGTATAATAAAAATGAAGTCTAGAGAACTCAGAATATTTTAGTCTTAATGTTCATTTTTTTATCATTAGCCAAATAAGCAACAAACCTTAATGTTTCACTATCTCCACTTTCTCCCCTAAAAAAGAAATAATAATCCCACCTGTGGATAAAGAAACACCTTTGGGTGATTAAATAAGTATACAAATGTAAGATCCTGTTACCCACATTGAAATTGTGCAGTTAAATTATCACTACATTTTTGGGTAGGAAATATCCAGCTTTCTCTGTGAAAGGAACTGTGACATAATAAAGATTGAAACATGTAGTCATTGTGGTTTCTAGTTGTATGTTTTCATTGCCCCATCTGTTATCAAAATATAACTATATTGTTTCAAAGAAATGATAAAAAAGAAACACTATGAAACGTTGCAATACTGGACAAGGTCATGCACAAGTGCTTATCAAACATGAACACTCTCTCCTATCATTTCACTATTCTTATTTCTTTTTGAACCTCAGAGTAGTTATGTGGGTTAAAAATACCCATACAACAAAACTCGTAATTTCTTTATCATTCAATATACGTAGTACATTGCCAGAGCTATTGTTGAATTTATGGAAAAATATAAAAAATGTGTATTCAACATTAGCAGACCATCATCAATATTCATTAGGTAGAGTACCTAATATGTAAACAAATGGAGAATATTCTCTTGACACACAGAATAGTTTAATATGTAGACCGCAATCACCAAGACAATTTAAAACTGAAGTAGATTAAGCACCATGGTGTGCATCCCCAGTTTATAACTATTATTTGAATGTCATCTTATTTATCCTATTACTACCTTTACTCCTTTGAACATCAGTTATTTCTATTTTTATATGCCAGAATTAAATATGAGACCACTAACCTGTCCAGTCTAATGAGCCTTATGTATCACCTAAATGAAAACCGCACTGGGCTTCAAGGACAGCGTTCTAACAAGGAACAGAGCAGAGCGTGGGTGACATTTTTTAGTATTCCAAAATGCACAGCAAGTAAATCAAGCCCATAACAAACAGTACTTGTAAATAATTAAAGGAAGATTAATTAGGGCACATCAAGAATCACTGCAAAGTGGGAGGAGGGGGTTTAAAAACATCTTTTGCTAGAAAATGAACTATATATTCTACAGCATATAATACTCCTGGGGGATCCCCTTTTGACGGGAGATCGTAGTGAAACAAGCAGCCCACTAGCACCTGTAGAGGAGGAGATTTTCAGCTGCAAAATGGAAGGTGGCTGTAGACATATAAATTAAATGGCAGAAAATACCGATGTAAGAATAGGAGATAAGGGACCCAAGCACAGACACACAGGAGACAAGTTTATATATAGCAATCGTTGGACAAAAGTAGGTGGAGGAGGAACAGTGAGGCAGGAAGAATTCATTGAACGTTTATTCATTGAACTCAAACGTGGCAGTGTACCACCATGTGAAACTTTTGTAATCAGACAGAAGATAAAACTAACAGAAAGCATGAAGCTGTCATTAAATCTTTTTACGATCTATGGGTTCTAGGCACAGCCATAAGATTTATTTGACAAAAGAATTGCTTGAAAACAGCAAATTATGTCACGTGGAGCTTTTCTTTGGAAAATAGTTTACCACTTCAACTTTTTTGAGTTTAGTCCTTACAGACTTACAGTTCCATATTGGAGAGACACACACACACACACAAACACATATGCACTTCACCAAAAGGATATTTTAACTGGTACATTTCATAAGAGAAAGTTGGTCATATCAGTCACGGAGGATTACTTTCATCAGAAACAATTTAATAATTATAAAAAGATACTACTGTCTCATAAAGATTATTGGAGGAGGAATAAGGGATAAAAATAATTTCAGAGTTCATGCTAGGGGAAAATAAATGATTTCTACCATATGAGAAAATTTTGATAATTATTTATTAAATTATTCCAAATAATGATACACAGTATCACCTTAATATAGGTTACTACTGTAATAGAAATACAGTGTTTGCCTGAGTGTGGATTGCTTTTTGAAAATTTGCCTCATATTTAAGCACAATGCTGCTCAGAGTGTGTTCTAGATTTAGGCAGAGTTCATGCCTTAGGTTGATTGAAATGAAAATGTTTTTGTCAAATATAACATATTATCAGTTTCTTTCATGAGGTAATTGAGATGCATCTAACCTACATGGTTAAGTTCATAAATTTTCAGTTAGATAGCAAGAATGGTCAACAAATGGAGTCCGAAGACACAGATTCTATTCCTGTTTTTACTAACCAATATCATCTTTGAACATGACAATTGCTAAAATTTGGTGAGTCTCAATTACCTCCTTTGGGAAGTCGACATCTATTCAGTTCTTCAACCATTTGTTTAGAAATCTTCTTCAAGCATCTTTTCTGTGCCAGGGTTATACATGTTCTATTTATAACAATGGACTAATGTGAAGATTGAATAAGATAATATACAAAATAGTTATTTTTAAACCATGCAGTTCCAAATAAAATTATTTGACTATGAATTAAAACTAATTTAAAAATGTGAATGTACTGTATTTAAGATCTTAAAAGAAAAAAGAGAACAAAGCATCCATCCACAGAGGACTGTTCAACTAACTCACGATATAGCTAAACAGCAGATTACTCAAATTTCTGGGGGGTTAAAAAAAAGAGAGAAATTATGTGCTCATATGGAAAGCTTTCCAAGACACAAGATTGATGCATAAATGAAGGTGTGAAATGAACTTCTGTTAAAAATCAGAAGAGGATACTTGCACAGGTATACATATATATGCACAAAGAGACACACAATATGTGTCTATGTGTGTCTCTGTAAGGATGCACATGTGCATGGTTTCTGGGGGGAGAAGTGTTGTGGGGGAGAGGTGCTGGTTGGAGAGAAAAACTTTCTCCTCCTCCTTTTTGGCCACATTCTCTCTCTTCTCCATTCACTCCTTCCTCTCCTTCCCTCATTCTTGCCCTTTCCTTCCTCCCCTTTTACCTCTCTCAATTGCATCTGGATGGTTTAGCATATATTGTGTTAAATCAAAACAAGTTACAGTGTTTTCTAATGATAGGATCATGGGGTAATTTTATACGTTTATTTTCACTTTCTATAATGTTCCATATATAAAATATGACATAGTATTAAAAATTCTTATTCCGTTCAGTCATGGTTACACAGACATTAGCAAACTTTTAAGCTTCACAAATCTGAAAGAGTAGAGCAGGGAAAAATTCTTCTTGATCAAACGAATGCATTTCAGGTCAACAAAAGTATATTTCTCCTGTGACATTTTTCTCACGTTTCTAAATTGAGAGAAAATGTTTAAATAGTCACAAATCTGTTTTCCACTTCCTAGGTCCCCTAGTTTATTCATTCATTCATCTAATTTTTTCATTGATTTACTTATTTGTTGAATAGATATATAAAAGTATTTATTTTGCCTCAGTCAATGTGCTGTGTGATAAACATACAACAATAAAGTATAAAGTGACTGCCTTTCAGGAAGCATAAAGGATACAGTCATTTAAACTAAAATGTCTACAAAGTCTAACAAGCCCTGCAACAGAGGCGCAGACTGGTGAGAGAGGAGAAAGTAAGATATACAAGATCTGCTTTATGTTGACGTCAGGAAAATCTTAGCTAAGAGGATAACTTCAATAGAGTACTTAGGAAATTATGGTAATCAACTGGTGTAAGGATGGAACGAATGCTTTTAGCAAAGAAAATTAAAAGCCATGTAGGATTAACACAGCCCGGGAGAATGACATTGACCGGTTGGCCGTACAGGAGTTTCCAGAGCTCACGTAAGTGCTGAGAATTTTAGGTATAATGACAAAAATGCATAATAGGGAAACAGAATTGTCAACATCCAAAAGTCTACAAGTCTACTGTCAAGTTTACAAGCCATAAAGGACTTATATGATATGAAAGGAAATTTTACTCTGAAACTGGGAAATGTTTTAAGCAGAAAAAATATAGGTTCAAAATTTGATGTCTGTAACTTCACTCATGGCTAATCACATTTTTCCTCTAATTTTACTTTTTCCCTCCGGCCCTCTTTTTATTTCTTCTCACAAGTTTCTTTTCAAGATTCCAGAAAATAGAATTCTTCTTTTCTTTCTTTTCTCTATTTTCTTCTCTTCTTCCACCAGGTTTGGATGGGGAGCAATTGAGTGAGTAAAAATTCTTAGAAAAGGCCATTGCTCTTTTGTGACATCTATCCAATTGAAAATGTGCATACATTCTAATCTAACAACCTTCCAGAAATGCTTTTGTTCTTCTTTGGGCACAAAGATGTATGTTGGAAGCTGTTCACTGAAACATTATTTATAATAATGAAACCTGGATATAAACTATTTCTCCCTTAATAAGGACACGGATAAATACATTTCAATATGTCCACGCTATAGAAAAATATGCAGCCTTCTGAAAAATAAGTTACCTGCGTATGCACTGACAAAGAAAAAAGCATTGTGTAAATACTAAGTATACCTTAATAAAAACTGTACTAAAGCAATAAATGATATTTATACACACATAGTTAACAAATACTTTATACAAATATAAAAGCATAGAAATAAGGCTTTGAACATAAAGTACTGGAAGAGTAGGACAAATTAGCTGCACTCTGAGTTTTAAATATTATGAATGTTTGAATCTCTTCAAACACATATGATAATCGTATTTTTAAAATGTCATTAAGTTGATATATATATAAATATTTGATTAGGGCATAATAGAAATTTTCACAAAATATTGATTTCAATAAAGTTTCTATATACATCAGAGTCAATCAAATTTGACACTGATTTTTTTCCACTTTTATTCAATAAAATTCTTTATTTTCTTCTCATTTTTTTCTTATTAAAAATAAAGCATTTTGCATTCATCATAAAGGAATTTTTTTTAGATTACTAGGAGTTATTTCAGAATAATCATAAATAATGCATCTCAATTATTAAAATGTTCAAAGAAGGAAGTTGTATAAAATTATATACTAATCACTGGGCATGGACAGCCATATTTAAGATGAAGCGGAAAAAGAGACTAAAATATGCCATAGGGCTTTGAATTCTGAAAATCTGAATATCTAGTCAACTATTAATTCTAAGAACTTATGAAACTTGATTTCTGCTTTGGATGTGCTATACCAGTTCTTACCTAACAAGTTTGCAGCTTCTTTTTCCTAGTGATTAAAAATATCTGCAACATTTTTTAAAAATTAAAAAAAAAACCTGAGAAACTGATATTGAAAAAAATTAATTTCATTGTGTACTCATGCTAAATAAAAATACAGAAAGCTTTATAAATAGTTATGATTTACTAAAAGTACGTCTCAAATTGTCAAAACAGGCTCAACTTCTTCAGGGCTTTGGCAATCATCCTGGAGGGAGTGTGAGCTGCTCTTGCTTAAAATGTATTAATTTTACTTTCATTTCTTTTGCGTTAGAAACAAAACCTTTATAATTTATGTCTGACATAAATGTGAGAACATTATTACATTTTTTCCACATACAAAATACTCTTACCAAGTTTACTTCATTTCATTTGTGAAGTTCATAACTATTTCAAAAAATGGTTGAGTTATAAAGACCGTCCCCCATTGTCCCCTATCTTCCCCCTTCCAACACATACTCCTGAGAATAAGTGAGCTATGGGAAACTAGTTTAGTATCCAATTAAATCTGTTTTTCTTTAGAAAATGATTTATGTAAGTCTGATTATGCACATTTATACCATGTAGTATAAAGTTAACCATATTACTAGATAATCCAAACGTAATGATCACAAAAAAGGCTATATGTATTTGGGACAATGTCTCTCCCTCTCTTTCTCTGTCTCTGTGTCTCTCACTCTCTCCTCTATGTCTCCCTCTATCTTTTATACTTATTTTGAAAAAAAATCATCCATCTGAGATTATAACATAAATTCCAGAATTGTCTGTAAACTGTATTTAAGCCTGTGTTTCTGCTTGAAATCTACCACATTTGTGAATGAGTTACAGACTTCACAGTTATGGATTTTCCTTCACTTCCAAATGGACTGAAGTTCTGAAATAAACTTTAGTACATTTATTTTAATATTCACTGCCGCCTGCAAGCTAGCTGCAGATTATTTTAGTTACCAGAAGCTACACCAATTTGCAATATCATTCTATGACTATTTGTAGGTAAAAATTTGCATGCAGCTGACGCCAGCCAAAGGCAAGCTTTAGGATAGCAACATAATCCCTAAGAGGAAAATGTGAAATAAAATAACAATTTAAACATCAAAAGGAAATGCACCTTGCTTGACAATTTTTGGAACAAGGTAATGGTTTCTGGGGATGTTCAATGGTTATTAAAATATAGAAATTAATATAATGAGTCATTTAAATAGCATATATACTTAAATTAATACATTCATTTTTCATTATATACATTTTTTAAAATTTTGAGCCCAGATATTTCAAATTATGAATAATTTGTCAATTTATGCTTAAAACTAAACTTGAAAAGTGTGACTGGTCATTCCCATTAAGAAACTGGATTCAGAGTCTGTTACTCTAAATCAATTGTAAATTAGTGATTGTATACTTAGATGCAGTTGAATTCTAGGCACCCTTTGTGCCAAAACTTTGAGACTAGACGTTTAGCAAATGGTGGGTGTTCTTTGACTTCAAAATAAGAGAGACATTAAGTGACAAGGCAGACAGTGGAAAGAGTGTTATGTGGAAGAGTATCGTATTTTCAGATCTGAAAGTGGAGAGTGTCTATTGTCGTAGACAGAAGACTGGCTCCCAGAACGCCCACATCCTAATGCCTGGGAGCTGCTACTGTGCTGCTGAGCACGGCAGCAAGGGCGCTGCAGGATAACTACCCAAGGACCCCAAGACGGGCCCATAAGCCTCGGTCATCTGAGCGGACCCACTGGAGTCACGGGGGTTCTTACACAAGTAAGAAGGAGAGTTAGAGCGACAGAGATGAGTGGCCTGGTGGAGAGGCTGAAGTGATGTGGTTCCAAAATGAGGAAAAAGACTGTAAACAAGGAATGCAGCCGGTCTCTAGAAGGTAGAAAAGGCAAGACATGGATTCTCCTCTAGAACCTCCAGACGCAGTGCAGCTCTTGATTTTGGACCATAGGTCCATTTTGGACTTTTCACCTCCAGTACTAGGAGCTACTAAATTCATGTTGTTTTAATGCACTAAGTTTGCAGCAATGTATTACAGCCTCTGTAAGAGACTAATGCAGTTGCACATGTAGTTAGAAAAGTAGTAGGCCTAGATCCAGGTTTTCTGACTCTCTGCCTAGGTTCTTATATTGTTAATTACATCAACTAGTGTTCTATTAATTTGTCTTATATTTTAATTTTTATAGTAAAAGAGATTTTGAGAATATATGTATCCATATAAATATATAATCATGTATAATGTGTATATGTATATAAACACACATACATATATAGATATATATTCAAAATTCTAAAACATTTTGCATCATAACACTAGCAAAATAACTCTAATTTCTACTTGTTTAATAGTGTCATTTCTTTGGAATATTAAGTATGGTCTTTTTATGACTTGCTTCACTAGCTTAAGGGAAACACAAGAGTAGTGGAATGTAAAATCCCAATATTTAAACCCCAAACAATGTCAAACCCACAGAGGCCACTGGAGCGGGTTGTCATTGACTAGTGTGAGCAATATATGAGCAGGGCACAGATATATATATATATATATATATATATATATATATATATATATATATATATATATGTATATATATAATATATATCTTGTTCTATTTAAAGTTAGTTTTTTTTTAAACTTACCATAAAAATTTAAAGTAGGTGGTATATTTGCATAATATTTATTTTATTCTTAAATTTCATGTAACCAATTGCTGACATATGTTTTAATTCCAAAGTTGACTTTATTTTTTTCCAGACAGTAATTTTTTTGTGTCAGGAACTTCTCCCTAATATTTGTGTATAGAAAATAAAATATGAACCTAAGTTTTAATCAATTAAGGTTTTGACTTAACCAAGACACCCTAGCCAATGCCAAGACACAAGAGAGTCCTCTGGGGCTGTGCCGTTGCTTTATAATTACATCACTGAGCTTCCTTTTGCCATTTCACTCACTCGTGTAGCAACTCCAGAATGGACTGTTCTTCAACTCGGAAAGAACAGACACAAAGAAATAGAAAACGGGAGCCAAGATTGCTAATGTTGCTATGTAAAATGACTTAGAATTTGACATTTAACTGCAGAAATCTTTTCCTTAATCATTGCTTGATTAATTTGGTGGTTTTCTAAAGAGGACTTTCATCGAGAAATGAACAGGACCAGCTACAAAACTTGAAGGCCCAGTGCAAGATTAAAATATGGGACACCTTGTTCAAAATGAATGAAAACTTCATAATGGTGGCAGCAGAAAATTTAACCAAATTCAGGGACTCAGGATCCTTCTGTGCAAATGCACAGGTCATGCCCATAAATCCAGTCCTAAAATGAGTTAGTTATTAAACAGAGAAGTTTAAGGCTATGGCCCATATCCCTTTTTTTATCCATAACCATATCCTTGTATGTGTGTATATATGTATCTACATTAATAGCTATATAATTTCAGAGTCAAATTTTAGAGGGATCTTTATAGATTATCTAGTCCAACCTTGTCTTCTTAAGAAGGAGAAAAATTGAGCCATGGAGCATTTTAATTATATCAGTGGTTGAGATTAGAAATAAAACTAACAGTCTTCTAAACGTATTGATGCAACTTCTCTTAACTGCCAGTTTAGTGCTCCTTCTTCCATGTCAAAAGACCTCCCTGCTCCATATCCTGGGAAATTGAACTGCATATTTCTGCTCTAATTCACTATTTGAAATAGCCCTTGAATAGAACGTTTCGTACTGTGTTCAGCAGAATAAAGAATGCAGATGCCATAGAGTTCAAGAATTTTGAGGGACTCAGTAAATGACTGTTACATAATCAACAATATATAAATAGATGAATTATATAATTTACTGCCTAAACTGGGACACTTCTGTGGGTTAACGAGGGCACTATTAATAATTACATTGAGACAACAATGAAAATGGTACTGTCTTGAGCAGAACTGGATTTATGTCCTCCGCATGCAACTAAAGCTAATATTGAAAGAAACTGAATTGCTGATGTTTAGACTTTGCCAGGCATCATTCTAAGTACTTTTCTTGCATTCGGTTCTTCTTTGTCTCAGAACCACACTACAAGCTCTCAGCACTCGCATGTTAAAGATGAGAAAACTGAGACACGGACGGGTGACACAGAGAGCTGTGCATCAGAAGATTTTACATATGTATAAATATATTCATACTTAAATATGAAACTGGGATTCAAACCCTACCCCAGAGTCCACGTCATGAACAAATACGCAGTGCTATCTCTTATGTATTCCACGGGGATCGGCTGGCATGGAGTATTTGAGCTGTAAGGATAAGTATGATAAAAGTAAGAACTTGTAGTAGGATCACCAGTGACTAGCAAAGCTTCTTTCAGAGCCTATCCTCAGCCCTACTCTTTAGAAGCAACAAGGGTGTGAACCAGCATCCGCTTCCCCCTCTCGGATGTCAGTGAGCTCAATCAGGAAACTGAGCTTATATCCCTACTTGGAGGCAACAAAGATGTGTGAGTCCGTGCCCCACTTCCATCAGGAAGTCGTCCATGGGTGGAGGGCGGAGCTGAACTGCCACCTCACCAGTCTGCAACGGCACAGTTACCCACTTCCGGTAGAGCCATTAGCGGGGCCCAACAGCAAGCTGAACATGAATGCTCACCCACCTGTCTTGCTTACAAATCAACAGAATACCATCTGTTAAAAAAAGAAAATTCCAGAATCTCATAATATCAACAATATCCAGGATACAGTACAAAAATCACTTTTCATGCCAAGAACTAGGAAAACCACAACTTGAATGAAAGCGAATCAACAGATACCAACAACACTAAGCAGGACCGGCACCTGCCAATCCATCCAAGAGACTGGTCATCTGGTAAGAATTTTAAAGAAGCCATTGCACAGATTTTTAAATAAGCAATTATGCATTCTCTTGAAAAATGAAAGTAAAAAAATTCTAACAATGATTTAGAAGTTATAAAAAGTAACCAAATGGAAATTTTAGGACTGAAAAATACAATAATAGAAATGACACACTCACTGTATGGGTGCAATAGGAAAGTGAAGACAGAGGATGGAATCGATGAACTTAAAGACATATAAATGCAATTTATTTGGTCTGGACAACAAATAAAACTGACTGGAGAGGAAAAAAAAAATCTCAGAGACCTAAAGGATGATAATAAAAGAGATAATATTCACTGTCATCAGCATTCCAAGAAGAAGAGGAAAGAGAGCGTGGGACTAAAAATTATTCGGGAAATAATGCCTAAAAACTTTTCAAATTTGGTGGAAAATATAAAGCTAAATATTCAAGAAGCAGAGCAAATCCTGAATAGGTTAAACCCAAAGAAATCCATGCCAAGACCCTTCATAATTAAACTTCTGAAAGTGAATGACAAAAATCTGGAAAGCAGACAGAGAAAAATTACACATTTTATAGAATAATAATTAAATGATAGTAGATTTCTCATCTGAAACCATATAAGCCAGAAGAAAGTGGATAAGATTTTCAAAGTGCTTAAAGAAAAAACTGTGAACTGTGAATTCTATATTCAGCAATGATACTCTTCAGTGATTAAAGAAAAATAAAGACATTGTGAAATGAGGGAAAACTAAGAGTATCTGTTTCTGGTAAATTTACCTTTAAAGGATGACTGGTGGAAGTACTCCAAATGAAAAAGGAAAAAAAGGAGGCTTAGAATGTTAAAAAAAAAAAAAACAAACTATCCAAATGGGTAAAAATAAGGGTGACTATAATAGTATCATACTTTTCATGAATTTATTAACATTTAATAGTTGAAGCAAAAATTACTACACTCTAATAAGGTGCTCAATGGATGTTGAAGAAATAGTTAATATAATTATATTTTCAAAGTAGGAAGATTAAAATGGGATCTGCACAGAAATAAGGCATAATGTACAGAAATACTTTACTCAAAATGGTAAAACAGCCGTAACAGCAGACTGTGATAAGTTATGCATGTACGTTGTTTTAACTGGAGTAACTGAGAAAACTGAACAAAGGCCCCAAACCCTAAAATAAAGATGGAATCCTAAAGTGTTCGTATAACCCAAAGAAAAGCAAATAAAGAGACACAGAGGAAAGGGTACTTAGTAAACAAACTGAAAACAAATTAAAAATGATGGACACGTCATAACAGATCAATAGTTAACTAAATGTAATGTTCTAAATAAGCTAAGTCCACAACATGAAACTAACTTCAAATACAACATCTGTAGGTTGAAAGTAAAAAGACAGGTAAAGATGTATCAGGCAAATACTGACTGAAAACACACATACAAGATTATGTTGATACCAAATCAGTAATACGTTAAAAAAAAGTTTAAAAATTAAAACTGTGTTTCTAAGTATTTTAAAATATATTTTCATTTAAACATTGTTTTCAACATGATAAAATAAATGCCATTAGACTTAAACATAGACACAGATTTTTTTTGAAAGTGTTAATATTTATAAACTTTGTCCACCTTCTTTATTTCTGATACGACTTCATAACTTCCCTTTCTAATTCTCCTTTACCTGATGAAACTGAATTAAAATATACTCATATTCAAAACAAAAACAAACAAAAGCATTCCAGCTGTTCCTCGGTGCTAAAAGAAAGTCCCTCTGGAGCAGATATCCTTGATAACAAAAGAAAGTACTTTCTTGCACTATCTTAATTATGCACATAGAAGTTCTCAAGCTCCATCACAGAGGAGGAGGAAGAGCCTGTCCACAAGCAGGAGTGGACCAACTGCTTCAGCAGGGAAAGTCCAACACCAACCCTACGCCACCTCAAATAAAGTTTGAAAACATTTGGGAGTGGACTCATTTATTCCTGTTCAAGTTGAACTGAAAAAAATCACCATTATAATATCTCTCAGACCAGGGCTATGGGGAAAAGGAAAAAAAAAAAAAAAAAAGCAACTGTCTAAGCAAATAGACACCAGTTACAAATTAATATCATTGGAATGATATAACTTCCATTGCCGAGGCTGACATGGACGGAAAAAAATTCTAAGAAGTGAAATAAGCTTTACCTCTGTCCGCCTTTCGGCAGCATATCATTTAATCAGAATATGTGGATAAGACCACTGAGTACATAAATATGATTTTTCATAAATTTGCAATGAAATGATAATGATTTTCTTTGCTGTAACTTTAGTTCTGGCATATTGATTGGCAACAACATCCACTCTTAACTACACAGGGTAGTTAATAAAAAAAAACTTAGGATCTTTTTTGTTAGGTTATTGGGACTCCTCCCCATCCTGTCTTTGAGGTTAAAAATGAGATGTTACATATTTCTTCTGTGTGGCTGAGCATGCGTGTTTTATTTTCCCATCTTCATCCCTTCAGTGTAGTGTGTGTGTGTGTGCGTGTGGGTGTGCACGCTCTTTCTATCTAAATTAACGCTTAATCATTATTCAAGAATGAGGACAACTAATTGATAACTCATTCTACCTGACCACATTGGAGCAAAATGTCCATGGCTTCCCAGTTACCAAGTTAGTGTAATTTTATTAGTAAATTACATGATCTTTTTTAAAAAAAATGCCCACAAGCTAAAATTTAAAAGTGAGACTGAATTCTGAAGCTGTGTGTTGTTTATAACTATCAGAGCAAGTGTCTGCATTACTATTGTAAAAGAAGAGAGATTTTACTACTGGAGGAAAAACTGATACATCTGAAAGAAGGAGAGATCAGTTAGTTACTAATTGAATTGCTGTTTGGCTCATCTCAGTAGCTTTATTCTCTAGGAACTATTTGATTATGATTGTGAGCAAAGAGTTTAACCTCTACTAAATGCAAACAAGAGAATTAGCAGCACTTCATGAGAGACAGAGGAAAGTTGTGTGAGTGACATGGTTTGATTTGTTTGATAGAAGTACTTGCCTCTCAGAAGGTGACAATGGAATTCACATTACTGAGTGCTTATATAGTGTGTCCCCTTGTGACATTCCCATCCAAGAACTTCAGTGGCAGATGGGACAGTTGAGAGAGCTAATTATTCAGTCCCTATTATTTGCAGGTATTATGTTAGATTTTTATGTATTAATTCCTTTAAACCATACACAGCCCAGTTATGTGTTTACAATGAGAAAATGGGAAAATAGGTTCTTGCTAGTGTCAAATCACTCGCATATGGTCATTCAGAAGGAAATGAGTGAAGCTAGTATTGTCTTAATCTAAAGCCAATCTCTCTAACATAAAACAGAGGTTCCAAAATTATCTGTAAAATAAAATTCATCAGAAAAGACAAATGATTCAACATAGAAAATGTACCGCATCTATAAATAGGCAAAGATTTCAATTTGCAGCAATGCATAGATGAGTTATTTGAACTATTCCACTGAAAAATGGCCCCAAATACCAGTTATGGTACATTTTTAAACACCTTTTTAGAAGTACTGAGAATTTACAAGATTTTAATTAGTTATCAGGTCAAATTTCAGGAGAAAAGAGGGCTCCAGAGAGGTAAGGAGATCACCTTTCCAGCAGCACATTTCTGATCCCTACAAATATGGAGATTTATTTGACAGTCTCAAGGTGAGGGAGACAGAAGGAAAAGCCGAAGTGTAACATATGTTAAGAAGTGTAATAAGAGTTCTTTTCCAAAAGGTTAATATCACCAAAGTACACCCTCAGAGTAAGACGAACCAGATGTAAGCCTGTCCTGCCTTGGATCTATGACCTTGATTTATGTGCCTATGCGACCCAGCTAATCTCAAGACATGAACGTGGGTAAGGTGGCCCTGCTTATGCAGACCAGGTAGAAGCAAATTCAAATACTTTATAACAATATCTTCAACCTAAACCTTACAATATTCTCAGGGAACACAATAAAACAATAAACAAAAACATGTGTATAAAGTGTGTCTGTTAATTTCAAAGTTCAAGTCATCATGATGTCAGGGATTATTGACTGTTTTTTGCCCTGATTATGGTTTAAATATTCCTGCTTCTTGGTATAATTTGTATTTGTTTTTATTGTATGCGGAACATTTTAGTAATACATAGTAGAAAACCTGGATGTCATCTTCTTCTAAAGGGCCTGAAGATAATTCTTTGAGGACAGTTAAGTGACCGGCAGATACTTTTGATCTGTCAGGCCTGATTTAGCTCTTTATTAAGGAAAGCCTCTTTCCGTTTTGTGTTTAGACCTAGGACATAGACTTTAGTGAAGGAAATGGCCCTTACTCCTAACGCATAGCCTTCCTGGTGTCTCACGTTAATGTCTGAGATGTCCAGTGAAGTGCCTCCCCTGTGGCTGGTCCGTAACTTCAGCATCTCCCTGCTCTGCGTTATCACTGGAGCCTGCTTTCAGCAGGCTTACAGAGGCTGATTCTGCTCGTGCATAGAGCAGCCTTTGGTGGAAGTGCCCCCTAAACTCTTAGTTTTTCAGGGCTTCTCTATGTCTCTCCTTATGTTTCTACATAAATTCCAGCCACTTCTGCCAGTTCTCAAATTACAGTCATTTCAGAAGCTCCAAGCTATAATCTCTATCTCTAGATATTATTCTGAGAGTCCAATTCCTTGTGTCATGGTAGCAAAAGTGCCCCTAATCAAAGAGTCCAGTTAAATGAGGCGCCTGATTCATCTCCTCCCTTCTCTCGAGGATGACAAGCTTGTACTATGTGTCACATGCATTAAAAAACTATTGCCTCATATACGTTGTCCAGTTTTATCATTGTTTATGATGAAAAGACAAGCTTAACACCAACAATTCCATTTTTGTCAAAATCAGGGATCCCTCTGAAATGATTTATATCATTCAGAAATTCCTTATTCTTTGGTCTGCTAGTAGAATACTTCCCAGCTTCCTAGAGTTATATTTTCTAACTACTATATTCTGTTATTTCAATGGAATGGTACTTTGAAACAAAGAAGAAATAAATGTGTTTGTTCAATCCATTTGCATGAATTTGAACCATGAAGACATTACTTTTAATATCCACTGGACATATTTTTGCACATATTTTATTGTATTGTATACCTATCACATCTCATTTCTGGTGTGCTATGTCTCTAAATATTTTGGATGAATGATATTTCATTAAAAATATATGTATTCTTAGAAGGAGCTGTTTGTAGAGATGTCCTCCTTATGTGATTGACTTGGTACAATTACAAGTATGAAGATAGGAGAAAAAAAGTAATTAAAGACTCTTATCTTCTCCAAGTCTAAAACCCCACAGGAGAAAAAGCCACTGAAGGAAGGAAGAAATATTAGTATTTATTAAAACCCTTCTAGGGTTTCTTTTTTCTTTTCCACAAATGGTATCTCTTTGGATCCTTATAACATTTTTTTAGTGGTAAATAGTACTAACAATCAAAGCTTTAGTAAAAGGAAACATTTTTATAAACATTCCCCCACCCTTCATCAAATTTGAATTCAGATCTTTGTTACTCCAGGGTCTACTTTGTTTTCCCTATAATAGGCTGCCTTTCTAGAATCACAACCTTTCTTAGCAGTCTTCTGTAAACATTATTTAAATTTTGCTCTCGTGAGTTGTTCCAGTCCTTTTTAAGATACTTTCCACTAGCCTTCATGAGAAATAAATATGCAAACCCAAAAATGATCTTGTAAATTTTTCCTTTTTCTGCTATTTACAAAATAATAATCTTATTGTCACAGGAAAAACACTCAAAACTAACTTTAAAAGCTCTCCCTGGTTTAGAAGCTCTAGACATGCTTCTGACTATTAGGAATTAATACATGAAGACAGTGTTCTTGGTAATTAGGTATGGAGATCTATTACTGTTCAGGTAACATATAAATCATAGTTTAAAAAATACAAAATATTGGGGAGGGTATAGCTCAGTGGTAGAGCACTGTGCTTAGCATGTGCAAGGTCCTGGGTTCAACTCTGGTATCTCCATTAAAAAAAATAATAATAATTAATTAATGAATAAATAAACCTAATTACCTCCACCCAAAAAAACCCCCACAAAATAGAATTTCTCTACATTGTTTTCAAGTGAATTTTTGTACAAAGCTAAGACCTACTAGAAAACGAATTCTTTATAATCCCATTTGTATTTTTGATGTTTGGAATTCTTTGTTAAATTATACACCAGATTATTTTTCTAAAGAAAAAAAAATATAAGTAGTAAAATTTACACAAACGTGTTAATTTCTAGAATATCCGTTCTCGCTAGCTGGGCAGAAATGAGATTAATGGAAGAGAATTCAGTTTAAATAATAAATGAATATATTTGACAATAGAAGTATGAACATAATTATACGAGTGAGTTGTTTCTAATTGAGGCTTTTAGCTAAATAAGTACTTAATATTAATTATAAAATACTACTTCTATGAAGATGACAATTTTTTTCAGAAATGGTAATTATATATTTTTAAAGATTTTAAAATGGAGATATGTTTTCTCTTACAGTGAAGTTTCTACTAAAGTCTCATGGTAACTGTTTTCAGAGTAAATCATTTCACTGTCAAACAACATATACTTGATTAAGTAAAGGGGAAAAGAGAAGAAAAAGTCATGAAACAAGACCTTTCGATATTCAGGCTGCCACCGATTGCTTTCTTGTCTAATCTGAATTGTGCAATAGCTAATCATATTTTGGCACTTTCTTGCTATCAAAGCATTTCACGAAATTACCCCATTACAATGTTTTTCTAAGAAGCAAAATTCATATGGTGACAGTTTAATTGACATGTTTCTTTTTCTTCCATTGCCATTGCCAATTAAACAAATTGTACCATATTTTGATATTCATTTTTGTTAATTATTTATAAAATTGTAGCCTCTGATTTTTTTTTTTTCTTTTCAAAGTTCAGTTTCTTGGTCAGATGCGAAAATCATGCCAGGCTGGGTAAACTCATCAACCGTACTTTCTGAGGAAGGTTCCTGTAACATTTATTAAGTAGTAATTGTTAATACTGGCTGTTGCTTTAAATTCGGTTTCAGTAATTTTTAAGTTTTCTTTCATCACTTATATCTCAGTGAGGCAAAGAACTTACAAATTGAGAAATCATACAGGAGAAGAATGTTTCAACTAAATCTAGGGTTCTCTTCTTTCAACCATCTTAGCTCAGGTTACATTTTTTTTAATGAAAAAATACGGTTACATAATTGAGATAAGAATTATTCTTACAGGAAAATAGAAAACACTTTATCATGAATTTTTAGTACTTAAGACAGTACTTAAGTGATTATAATACATTCAAAACCTTCCTTTCAGCACCAATTAAATAAGAGCATACGATCTCACGCCATGTGCAGTGTTACTGTGGGGCTTGCTTCTGCTTGTCATTTGTCCTCTAGTCCTGTCATTTCTTTTTTTTTTTTTGAGGAGGGTTTTTCTATAATAAACACTCCCTTTCTTCATACAGCTCTTTAAAAATGTTGACCTTATCTTAACCTCCTCTCTGATACTCAATCCACTATTGTATAGCTCAACAAACTTGTCCTGTAAAGGGTTAGATTGTGTATGTTCTAGGCTTTGCCTGTCATTCGGTCTCTGTTGCCCACCTGCCATTAGCATGTGAAAACGGCCCCAGAGAGCACATAAATGAACAAGCGTGACCTGTGACTATATTCCACCAAAAACAGGAATGTGCTGGAGTCAGCCCACAGAGGGTAGTCTGCTGCCCCTGCACTAGACCTTTGGAATGAAAGCTCTCTGAAGGGAGATGCTTTGTCTGTTTCTCGCATCATTCTAACCACAATTCCTGAAAGCGTGTACATAAAGGTATCCCATAAATATTTGCATCTGTTGAACACACACATAGAATAAAACATTTGGTGAAATCAAATAGTATGATTTGGAAAATACTTGGATCCTGTACAAATCAGAGCTTCTCTGAGTAATTACTTGGCTTGCTGGTGAGTTACTCTGCTGGAATAATAGAGCAGTTTCAGTTTTTCAGTTGAATCAGTGCCACTCCTGATTTTATTGTGAATTTGATTAAAATAAACAGATTTTCCGGGCTAATTCTTGGATAGACTTTTATAGTGACATGCTCTTTACTGCTTTGAATTGCATACTGTTGTCACATTGAGTTATTTCCAGACATAGATTTCAAGCCCTTCATCATGTTTGGGTTAAAGATCTCATTAACTCAGTAGTCCTGCCATTTTGCCTGTCTTGGAGTCTGTTCTTTTGATGGAAGATTTTCACCTCAATCAATGAGTATAATCCATCAGTGTCTGGCTGCTTGACGTTCTTTTCCTTAATACTAAGCTTACTTTATACTCATCTTCATACCTCAGCCCATTGTACAATGGAAAGCAGAAACAAAAATTATTTTGCAAAATGTGGCTGACATCTATGTGGGATACGGAGAACAAGCAGGTGAACCTCAGAGCACTCTTGTTGCCAGCAGGGTTTTCTACAGGTGCAACTACTCTCATGATCACTTATTATAAAGCAAAAGACAACTAGGCCAAGGTAGCCTTGTGCCTACTTTTGTGTACAAAAAAGAAATAGAATAGAGCAAATAAGGGGGAAAAAAAATAAAGAAGAAAGAAAGAAAAAGAAAAACAGTGCCACAGCTGGAAGGCAACTTTAAAGAAAAATAATGTTCATAGCTATCCTGCCAGTAGCTGGCAAAGCAGTTTTTATAAAACATATTTAATGTTTACAACCACTTGGAAGCTGGGAAAAGAGTAATACTTTGAAAATATGTTTAATGTTTTCAACCACTCAGTGGCCAAGAAGCAACTTCTGCTAACATATATTTAATGCTTAGAGTCATTTGGTGGTTAGAGGGGAAAAAAAAAAGGAACTTCTTGTTAATTTTTAACATTTATTGCTGATCAGTGGCTACTAAAGCGACTATCAGTGCAGGATGGTTTATGTTTAGGGACACACTGAGCTGCTACTAAAACAATTCATACACTTCTCTCAAGGCCACACAGAACCTGTCAATAGCATTACCTTTGCAATGGCACCACTAATAAAAACATAGGAACCAAACAGAGGCATAAAATGCTCCCGGAACACACAGCCATAACATCCGACAACCCTGAGAATCGTGCTGCCATGCTGTGTGCTGTGGACACTTCGCTGCTGACACCAGAGGGATCCCCAGGCCTCGCTCAATGTCATCAAATGTGTTAAAGCCACTCAGCAGATTGCAAAGCAAAAGTTTAATCTGATAATTGGTGTTTCTTACTAATCAACAGCTTGTCTCTACACGTTAAGATAAAGAGTATTCTACACCAAAGCAAATGTAAATTGGGATGAAAAGTTTATTAGGTTTTTATATAGACTTGATATAGTTTGAACAAAATACAATAGTAAATATTGAGCTCATGTGTCCCAGGGAGGGACTATACGGAAAAGAGAAAGATAATTAGATGGGACCCCTACAGGGTAGGCATTCTCCTGCAAGTTTTCTGAGAAGGATCATCAAACCATTAACAGGATCCTTCCCCATTTATTGATTGCATTTTTTCCAAGCATTGTGGCAAATGCTAGACATACATTTCTCCTTTACTACTTGCAATATACCTCTGGGAATAAGGCTTTTGTTTGTTTGTTTATTTGTTTTAAAGTCAGGTTATTTATTTGAGATCTTTCTTTTTTATTTTTGAAGTCCTTTTTCAATTTATTTAATTTTTAAAATTCATTTTTAAATTTTGTTTGTTTTTTGTTGTTTTGTGCTTTTGTTTTGTTGTTGTTGTTATTGTTTGCTTTGGGCAGGGAGGTAATTAGGTTTAATTTCTTATTTTAATGGTGGTCTTGGGGATTGAACCCAGAACCTTGGGCTTGCTAAGCACAAATTCTACCACTGAGCTATACCCTCCCTGCCGGGAATAAGATATTTTTACTCCTCATTTGTAGGTAAGGAAGCCAAAGCGCAATGAAGTCAAATTATCTATGCAAACACTTACAAACACTTACTAGAACATCGTAGAGCAGGATTTGGACTCTTAACAAGTTCAAGGCCCACATGCTGCATGACTAGAACTTGTGACAACAGAGTTCTGTCCTCTATGTCTGTAGAAATTTTTTTTCATTGACTGTAAGAATAGAAGAGATATGTTCCAACATGGAAAAAAAAAGGGTAAAAAACTAGTATTTTGATTTTGGATTCTGGCTTTATCTAATTCCTAGGTCATATCAAAATAGTCCCTCATATAAAAATTTGGACTCAGCTCAACAAATTAAGAAGGAAATTCAAAAGGCATGAAGGATCCCTGATTTCAACATTGTTAATGCATGTGGAAAATATAGCTTAGAGGTGAGCACTTTTATAAACACCCTACGTCCCTTTAAGAATCAAAGATATCTACTTGCTCTTTGCTTATCTTCTAGAATAACTTAGTCCTAAAGCCTAGATGGGGTGGGAAAAGGTAGACTTTTGTGCAGGCAGAGATATAACATTGGAGAAGTTGGGGAGGAGCTGCAGTGGACCAGATCAAGGTGCTGGAGCCAGAGCAGAGTGAGGAAGGTGTCCACACAGAAGGTCTGGCAAGGGGTACCAGAGATCGGTTAGCATGAGAAAGGCATCTATGTGTGGGAAATGCAGCCCTGCGTGGGGATTCAGACGCTCATGAGGTGAGCAAAACCTCCATCCTCACAGTGGAGGAGAGAAGATATTGGCAAAAGCCAGTTCAGATTTTCAAAGTTGGAATGGAGTCACCAGAGCAACTGCAATGGGTCTGGAGGGGTAATGGCCATGAAAGATTGGACGTGATCAAATAAGAAAGTGTATTAAGGACAAAAGCCAGATTTCTCATTCTTGGCAAAAAGAGTTATAAATCATAAAAGGATTTTAAAAAATAAAATAAAATAAATCTGGACTAAATGGTGGTGTTAAATTAGAGTTGGATGTATTAGTGCAAAATCATGGCTTTCAAGATATGTAGAAGGATACAGAAATAAATATCACGGAGGTCCATGTACATAGATATATTCTTTGGCTGTGCCCACTGAGAGGGGCTGGGAGCAGTGATTCTCTGATAACAAAGAGCACACTAGATTTTGGCTTCTAAATATTATTCTCCATAAAGGTGGAAAGAAAGCTCTTTGGAGAAATAGCTTTCTTCTAGGCTGAGGCAGCCAACATGCAAGACAAGTCCAAAACATATTTTTGAGCCAGAAAGTAAGAGAGAATTCAAGTAATGAAGGGGAATGTTAAAAGGACATAAAGTCAGCTTAAAGAAGCTTTCATTGGCCAAATCTAAAATGATTTCAATGTGAAAATAATGATACCAATAGATCAGAATAAATTTAATAGAATAAGAAAGCTTGAGACTATACAGATATAAATTAATAGATAAATAATTTGAAAGTGTCATGAGGACTAGGTTATTTCTCCAGGGTTAAAATACCTCTTGACAAAAAATATAATAATTATAGAAAAGAGAAAGAGTAACTTTACAGTGGAATCATCATCTAATGTGGACAGTGTTTAAGATGGCCCTCAGTTATGCCTGCCTTCAGTATTCACAACTTTGTCTAACCCCTTTTACTGGAGTGTAGATAAGCTTATCAAATTGATCCTCACCAATAGGTATAATATGGCCGGCGTGATAGGATATCAGTTCCAAGGTAACAACCACAGGAGTGGTATTCCCCTATGGGTGAATCTTCAGATGAGACCGTATTTCTGATTGCCAGCTTAAATATAAATCTAGGAAAGACTTTGAAGCAGATACACACAGCAAAGCTGAACCCAAATTCATGTCCCAAGCAAACCAAGAGATAATATATTTTTGTAGTTTTGAACCTCTAAATTGTGGAGTAATTTATTACATAGCAATAGATAACAACAATTTCATACCTGTTAGCGAGGTGCTGCCATAATAAATACTTAAAATGTGGGAGTGGTTTTGCAGTCAGGCAGCAGGCTTTGAGGAGAATGTCAGTATAAAGTACCTTGAACCCACTGTTTATTCAGTGTTGAACTTGGAAGGTGCTCTAGGTGGGGGCTTGAAGGAAAGTAAGAACATCTTATTGAGAACTAGAGGAAGAGAGATCATTGTTATGCAGTGACAGAAATACAGCAAAACTGTTGCCTATTGGTTTTTTTTTTTTTTTTTTTGACAGTGGAAAATAGACCTGGTGACTTGTAAACAAAAGGGATCCACGTCTTGCTGCTTGTAAAGATTCCTGGTCTTTCCAGATAGCAAATAATGCTAAAATTAAGAAATGGCTTCTAAGCAAAGATTAAATCTAGGACATAGAAAGCACGGTCAAAAGACAAAACCATGGGAGTGTCTAAAAAATAAATCTCTTTTTAGGATCTTAGTAAGATCAAGGATGGTTCATTGGTTTACTGTATAGTCAGACAAAATTCCCTCTTAAGAGATTAACTGAATGTACATCTTAAAGATTCCTGCCATTAAACTATAAGGATTCTAATTCATGTAAGGGCTTTGTCATTCAGACATCTCAGTAGGGCCAAGGTAGAGAAGAATTTATCTTGAAGAGATTTTTTGTCTAGTTCAGTGAACTCCATGAAGACTAATGGGATAGCCATACGAACCACAATGTTCTTAAAATGAGTTCTACATGTAGAAACATCACAAGCATAGACTGAAGAAGGAGAGTCAGAAATGGTACAGTGAGGAGAGGCCTTTGGACCCATTGGATTCTATTATTAGGAAGCCAACAAGAGCTGCTAAGTTTCAAGTACAGGCTACATGTCATGAAAAAGGAAGGATAACTCAGATGGTAGAACCAAGAGCCCAAACAGTCAAACTGAGATACATGAACAAATATTCCCGGGCTTTGGAATCTAATCAAAGAGCTTTCAGCACTTACCTTCTAGATTTCAAAAACATCATGAACCAGTAAGAGCTTTATTCCATGCATTTTACTGCTTTTTTAACAGAAATGTCTACACATGCTATCCGTGCCTATCTCACCATTGTATGCTGGGTGTATGTGGAGTAAGTAACTGGTCCCTTTATCGTCGTAGGTCTGCTGATCAGGAGGAAATAAATCCAAGGAAACTCATTTGACTTGGACTTGATTTATGATGAGTTTCTGGACATTGAACTTATTCAATAAAGGGAAAAGATTTTCCTGGTCCTAGAAAGGGTCTGGGTATATATTGTATGACATACTAACATGAATTTTGGGGGGCCTGAGGGTGAACATGGTAGGCAGACTATGAGAGGGCCCTCAATGTTTTCAACTTCTTGTATACATGCTTTTGTGTAATTCCATTCTCTGAATGTGGACTGGACTTACTTCTAACAATCATAAGATGGCAGAAAGGATGGGATATCACTTTCAAGACTAGGTTATAATAGACAGTGGCTTTGAACAGAGATGTTCTCTCTTTCCAACTCACCCTGGGGCCAGACAGCTGCCATATTGTGAGGTATCCCTACAGAGAGGTTCATGTAGTAAGGGACTGAGGCCTGCCAACAACTACATGGATAATCACAGAAGCAATTCCTACCTCCCCTCAATTAAGCCTTTAGATCAAACCATAGCCCCAGCCAACAGTTTGGATGCAACCTCTTGAGAGACCTTGAGTCAGAGGTACCCAGCTAAGCTGCTCCTGGATATCCATGCTTCTGTGAGATAATAAGTGCTTGTTATTTTACATTGCTATGTTTTTAGTTAATGTATTATGAAGTAACAGATAACTAATGCACAAGCTTCATCAACTAATAGAAATGAACATTATTAGTAACAGGCAAATTAAAACCATGTTCTGCCTGATAGAATGCAACAAGAATACAGCAACGCCTTTGAGATACACCTAACAAAGATGCACATACTCAGTTTTCACATGATGAAACATCAGACAGACCCAATATGAGGGACATTTTGAAAAATAACTGGCCAGAAATCTTCAAACCTGTTAGAGTCATCGAAGTCAAGAAAAGGTAAGGAACTGTTCCAGACTGAAGGAAACTAAAGAGACCTGGCATGTAAATGTGGTATGCGATTTTGACCTGGAACATTTTGTTACATAAGGCACTATGGAGATGATTGAAGCTTGAATAGGGTCGAAGGATTAGATTGTAATAGGCATCAATGTTGAGTTCGTGATTTTAATAATCATATTTTGGTTGTACAGGGAAAATGTCTTTATTTGTAGAAAACAGCCAACATTCTTTCTCCAGCCTCCAGACAAAGACTATGCTTATGGGACACAGATAGAAGCCACTGATAGTTTGTTCAACTTAACACTATTTGAGCTGCTCTATGGGGCTATGGCTGGCCTGTATGATTAAGATATTTGCTTTATCATTCCTGGGTTTGTCTTTTTATGACACTTCTGTGAAAGCAAGGAAACGTGGAGATTTATATATGTTTAAAAAATAATAATGGTGTCATAAATTAATGTTAGGTATAGTCAGAATTCCTCAGATTTTCTTTTAAGCAAGGACCCCAATCCTCAAATTATAATATAATACGATAAAGTAATAGGCACTCCAAAGTCTTAACCAGATCATCTGAGATTAAAAACTAAATCTAAAGCTCCTAAAGAAATTGTAGAAGCCCCTAAGCCTGAAAAAATGCATAGCCGATTGCAATTAACTCTGTTCTAAAGAGCCTGAGGGTCATGCCTACTTTCTGATACACAGGAGTTAAGTTTTCATAGAAAGATCAAATTGTAAACAATCCTGCATGGAGTTATTGTAATGGTTAAATAAAACAGGGGATGCAGTCTCTATGAGGTCACCTCGCCCCTAACTATTGCTCAAGAAATGCTAGGTCTTACTACAAAAATTACGACTCACAATTAACACCCATAAAATGTGTTATAGGGACTTGGTTACGAATAACCCAATCAGGGCCTCAAAATGGCTTAGCTCAAACAGAGAAAGATAAGACAAGTATGCATGCGGATTTAAAGATGTTAAACCTGTCAGCACGCTAGAAAGAGTAACTTAAACTGAATGCCTTACTGATGCATAATCATCAGATATTAAAGAGTGCACATTACTGTAATTCATTGTTACTCCAGTGATCTTAAGGAATAAAGACCACATTCATAACGTCCAAATTTGTCTCCAAGGAGAAACTTTGAGTTGGGGAATATCTGGATCATTAAGTAATTTCCTTAGGTCAGAGTCAAAGCACTTTATCTGTGAACATTACTTCCATGGCAGATTGGCTGTAGCACAAGTTAGTAACAAAGTGACCTTTCTCTCAAACAATTCAGATTCACTAGAATTGTCTTCAGCTTTCAGGAACTGAATATATTCCACAGTCTTGTAAGTCTTAAATATTGATTTTCCTCTGAGATCTCTACCCACCCTGCTCACCATCTTCCCTTCTTTGAAGAGTTATGTTCTTTATAATTTTCCATGTTAGTTAATTTTTATTCCAGGTTTAATTGTTCATCATAGTTTCAGATGTACAATCCATTATTGCTAAATTGACATTTGCCTAATAGGCTATTTCTTGATCTTTTGTGTTACAAAGTAAGCTATTTTACTATATACATTTTTAAATTGGTTGACTCTTTCATTAAAAATGAAATAGTCAGATTCTCACTTATTGGGAAAGGACAGTTATTTCCTAGAGAATATCTCAAACTTAGGTATATAAAATCGACAGTGGGATTTGCTGAAACAATATCGACACTGTCCAATACACCATGGTGAGTTCTATCTGGTCTCGACAAAAAATTATTTTAGTACTCCAAGGAAAATGATATAGAGGCAGGAATGGATTATGTGGGATGTGGAGAAAGAAAAGAGAAGAATAGGCATTGGACAAAGTGACTTAGAGCAGTACACCGTGTCCATATGGTGAAAAGAGTGTGCTTGGAAATGGAGTCCAAGTGCTCCAGGAACATGGATGGGATGCCTGGCGGCTGAGCACGTTTCGTGAGCCCTAAGTTGGTCAGGTAAAGGCAGAAACAACAAACACCATAAATCTAACTGGGTCCCCTGTTAATGGATGTTTTTTGGTAGTATGTGTATAGGCAGGATTCTGGAGAATGGCAAAAGTAGTGTACAATAGATATTTAATTTCTA
Source organism: Camelus dromedarius (assembly GCF_036321535.1). NCBI lineage: Eukaryota > Metazoa > Chordata > Mammalia > Artiodactyla > Camelidae > Camelus > Camelus dromedarius. Next base: position 15,562,579 of record NC_087438.1, read on the forward strand.
ATATTGAACTTGTTAAGTCGTGTTTAAACCTCTTAGTATTTATTTGAGAAGGGCGTATTATGTAAATGTGTTCCAAAAAATACCTGGGTGAACTCCTGGCATATGATATGGTTTCATGTTTAAAAGAAATATTCTGTTATTGGAAAAAAAAATTAAAACGGGATGGTACATTGAAAATCAGTTTCAGTATTTACTGAGGTCTCTTGAATAATCAATGAGGAATTTCAGTAATGGTGCATGACAAAACATTTTAAAGAACCTATTCTTCCATAGATCTTTTTGATAACTCACAGCCCCACAGCAAATTATGTCTCAGCCCAGTACCACGTGAAAGGTGGGACCTCTTTGTTCTCTCACTCACCTACCTTTCGCCTGATTTTCCAGATTTGTTTCTCTCTTCAGGCACTAGCTGCAAACTCCTTATACAAAGGCTCAGCCCTGAAGCCTTATCCTTTATCCTAATTGGCACAACAAAAGACCTAATTGTTATCTAATAAGATAGAATTTTCTAATGCTGTAGAGGGATGTGTGTATTTGCTTTAAGGATGCTGTGTCAGTAATAAAGAGTAACTAAGGGTCATAAATTTATGTAAATATTTCCAATTTACATGAAGTAAGTACTGGTTTAAAGCATTTATGTACAGAATTGCATTGTCTTCTTAAAAGTCATACTTTTCCTTAAAATACTACCTTCATTTTTTTCCCCTTGTAAAATCAAGGCACAATTTTAAAAACAGTTCTTCCCCATTTTCAAGGGACTACCTTCTAATAAGACATCTTCCCAATTGTACTTCTAAATCTCTAGCAATCATAGCACCACTTAAAAGAGGCAGCTCAAAAAAAAAAAAAAAAAAGTAGCAGAAACTGAATAAAAGATTTGCAGCCCTGAGTATGCACACAAGAATTTTAAATAGAAGTGAACTCCTCTGAGCTGATTTCTTAGGTCAAGGAGAGAATATGGTCTTTGAATGCCTGATAAGGTCACAGACACAATTTCAAGTGCATTTATGGTAAATCCCTGTGACACTCCTGCAGCCACGAACCTGCTTCTGCCCTCGGGGTAGTCTGTGCAATCTTCTTTGCATGCCTGGGATGATTGTGGGGGCAGCAGAAGCCCTCTGAGAAATGTCAGACTTAGGAAATGTTAACAGTGGCTCACATGTGAGAATTACAAGTTGAAATCTTGAAGTGATGAGTAGCTTTATCTTACCAATGTGCTAGAAACCAGAAGTTACCATAAAATCAATTGAGGGATTGGCAGTGGTGATTAAGGAATAAAAGTTATAATTTAAAATTGTCATTAAAGCTGGAATTCTTAACTCATTGACTTTAAAATACTTATTATAGGATTTGTAAATGTAGGTGGCTATTGAAATGTGAATTTATATTATATTTAAATTATGAAGAATGATGTTAATACTGTAGACTAATTGTAAATTTATTCTAGTAAAGACTTTATAATGATATTTGCTTCTTAGTTTGATGGAATACCTACTATGAATTACTTACAGATGCAAAGGGTACAATAGCTTTTTTTTCGGAACCTCTGTGGATAGCTACAAAGGATGCAGCACAACCCTTACAGAACTATTTCCAGATTCAAATGCAATGCTTTAGATAATGTATTTGGAGCCAAGACTTACTACCTGGTATTTGGTGTGTGTGTGGTAGTTACCTCCAGCACTGTGTAGGCGTCAGAATTTGTAACGACAATCAATTTCAGTACAAAGTGAGTTATGTACTTCAAGTCCAAAGGTATTCCATGAGCTCTGGGAAATGCAAAGATTGTAAAATAGTGAAGGATGTTATATATCTTAGCTGTTTATGTATCTATTTATACATTTAGAATGGAGCAGGAAGGAAAAAAATATTAAGTAGAAAAAAGAAAAACTTGGAAAAGTAAATGAAAATAACTGGATCCTCTACAGTGGAAGAATAATCTTCTGGGTTATAAATATGATGTTTACGTCAACCTGCAGAAAATAAATGTTGCAAAGACCTCGTAGCAATTGACAGAATTTTGATTTGCCTACTCACCCACAGGAGACATTTCTGGGACACTGGCAATGTAAGGTCCATCCAAAAACTTGGGCTCATTATCATTAATATCCTGCACTTTGATGATGAATTCTGATTCAGGCTCGAGGGGCTTCCTAGTTTCTATGTCCACAGCCTGAGCTCGGAGTGTATAGAAAGGTTTTTCTTCTCTGTCCAGGCTCCGTATTGCATGAATGTCCCCTGTAGTTTCGTCAATGGTAAAAACAGTGCCAGCGCCATCTCCCGAGAGGGTATATTTCACAGTGCCCTCTCCCTTATCTAAGTCAGAATGGAGCTTTAGGGAGGGAGAGAGACAGAGAAAGAGAAAGAGAGAGACAGAGAAACACCATTACAGGGATGATCCCACATTTAAAAGCCATACCTGCAATATATTTTTTTTATCAGAGAAGTTAAAGAAAAAACTTACGGTTCCTTTTTTCTTTTTTTTTTTTTCATCAACTTTTTGATTATAAACATTTTAAACAAACAAAAAAGTTGAAAAAAATGTGTGGTGCACACCAATAAATTACCTATACATTTCAGAGACTCCACCATTTATCTTTGAATTGCATAGATAGATCACATACCTATTCTTTCATTTTTCTGTCAATCCATCTTATTTCTCGATGCATTACAGAGATCAGAAGTGCAGCCCCCAAATACATCAAAATGCAAAAATACAATTATTTTGACCCTTTGTGCTTACTTCTTTTATATACTTTGGGGGATAAAATTTTCATACAATGAAATGCACAACTCAAGTATATTTACTATTTACTGTTTCATTTTAAATAATTGTTGTAATAGAAATAAATTAGTTCATAAATATTAAATCATACTCCTTCCAAATATGCTGAAGATAAAAATCAATGATGTGAGTCCAGTGAGAGTTAAGGTAAAAAAAAAAAAAAAAACTCAGAAAACATTGAGCTTTTTCACTTGAAAAGAGAGGAGAGTTTTGGGATACCAGGATGGTTTCGGGTAGGTATGGTAACTATCTCAGTTTAACAAACTGACTCTCAATGAATTATTCAATATTACTCAGCTAAATGATGGGTAGAATCACTGATTATCCTTTCACAGTCACAGAGAAATGGCTAGTTCTAATTCATTCTATATGTTTGAAACCTGTGTGTATATATAAATAGGTTATAAATATATTATGTATAGAAAAGTTTTGAATTTCTGCTATTTCTTTTGAAATTCAACAAATGTATAATTCACTGTAATACAGCATGGAATAAGATACACAGAAATATCGTAAGAGAGAGGCCCAAAAAGAAAAGAAATTATCATATGAAAATGAATATATGTCTGTATATGCATGACTGGGACATTGTGCTGTACACCAGAGACTGACACATTGTAATTGACTATACTTCAATTAAAAAATAAAATTAAATATTAAAAAAAATAAGTTATCATTGTGAAACTGTAATTCAGTGTTTTTCAAACTGGAGTCCAAGAATTAATGTAAGATAGACATAGTCTTGGAGATCTATAAATTATCCAAGAATAAATATATATATACATAGTATTATATGATATAAATAGCTCATTATACATAGTTATCCCGAAACATGTATACTACTATATATATCTTATATGTAATACAAATTTGTATTCTATTTAAATTATAGAGAGTAAATGTTCTTATAAATAATACATTTTTCATCCAGATGCTGCTTTAAAATGTTTTAAACCATTCTCACTCATTTAGATACAGCCATCTGATTTCAATGTCCAAGTTTTTATTTTTAAAAGCTCATTCCAGTTAACAGATTGGCTAAAGTGAAAATGTTAAGCTTTTAAATTTTTAAATTTTTTTTTATGTTTCAACACAACCACAAAGCTTTAAAAATATTTCACATTATATAAATGTCCTTTTCAAGTAGGCTTTCTGTGTGTTAGTATTAATATCACGATACAAATACAGAAGCTCAGCTGTGGCTCCATCTTTGCTCTTAAACTCAACATTCTGCTTCAGGGTCAGTCAAATAACATCATCCCTCATATTAATGTCATCAAAATGAACTTATTCATTTTGTGAATTTGTATTTACTTCAAAATGTCTCTGAAAGTGTGTTTGTATAAAAGTGTGAGCGAAGGATTTAAACTGGGTAAATGATCTAATTTAAACAATGAGAAAACCATAAGGGAGCACCAGGTTTTGATTTTTTTTTTTTTTACAAATGTCTATGTATTTTACTCCAGTCTAAGGCAAATTGCTATGAATGGCAGGAGGAAGTGTTTTTCCTCCTAATTTTTTATAAACTGCTATGAAGCATAGGAAGATTCAAGCGGAAAATCAAGCTGTCGATAAATGTTCTTTGAACTTAGGAATTTCAAATTACAAATTTCATCCGTACTATTAAACATAGTCAGCACAGTGGGCACTGCTTTTACTTTCAAATTTATCTAAAGATAGAAGACAGGCAAGCCCAATGCGAAAGCGATGACTTCATAAACTGGCTCCATTTTGCCAGCGGCTCCAAAAGAGCAAGTGGTGACTTTGTGGGAAGCAAGAGAAAATTCTAAGTAGGTTTTCACAATGGGATCCAAGTCGAGTTACCAAAAAAATCTTCATTTAGCTAAAATCAGCTCTGTTTTCAAATGAACGTAAGAATGAAAAAGCCAATGTGTTTTTGGCTCTATTCAAAATCCAAGTTAAATTCAGTTCTTGCTACTCCTTACAGTTCCACCTTTTCCTCCTCATTTAAAGCTCGGTTTTGCAGAGATTAAAGCTTCAGAAAAAATATGTACAACACGTTAAATTTTTGAGCTGAAAATGAAATTGAAGAATGTAAAATTCTTGAGAGGATTAGAATTGTTACTGCACTTTGTTGCACGGCAATACCTTAAAGATGATCACGGGCAACAGTCAGCATTGACGGGCAATGTTTAAAATTATTTATTCAGTATTGATGAATCCAGCACATGGGTGACTAGCTAAAAGTATAGGTATTTTCCCAACGTCAATTCTAATATTAAATAAATGATGTTGGCCAGATGTTTGGTACTGTAGAATTTTCTTTGTATCACATATGAAATAATTTGAATAGAGAGTGTTACGAACTAACATGAAAATCCTCATCATTCCCTTACCAAGAGATAACTTCTTTTATCATTTTATATACTTTCCATTATATACATACACACATATATTCATATGTAGGTATATACATATCTGAGAGAGTATATACATAAATATATGTGTATATGCTTTTATCTTTATGTATAACATTCTTTGATCATAATTACATATACACATGATATAAAAATAAGAAATGAGTCCACATTTTCAATAACAATATGCCATAATCATTTTTCAGTGTAATTTGAGATTCTTCAGAATTATTTTCTAATATCTACATTCTATTCATTCAAGGAAGTTGAATGATTCAATGGGTTTCATTTATCCTTTCATAAATGATGTGATGAATGTGTTTGTTCTCCTGCTTAATTCCTTAAAAGAAAAGGGTAGTTATCAAGTCCAAAATATGGTAATTTTTATTAAGTAAGAAATTTTGAATCATGAATGATTTTAGAACTTGACGAAATCGGTTTCTTAAACCTTTCAGCAATGCAACTCAGGCTCAGCTTACGTTCTGAAGCTATTTAGTCCCTTTTGCATAAAGAAGGAGGGAGGATTACAGAAGGATCAACATGCTTAGCTTCACCTTTGGGTTGTGTTAACTACAGAAATCAGATAACACCACTTAACACAGGGGCTTTCAGCCACACTGACAGCAAACGAATACTTCCACGAGGATAAAATTATTTTCCTTTATAGCACTTTAAAAATAACGGCAAGAAATGTTTCTTATTCCAATTATTATTTTTTTTAAAAAGCTGTTTCTGAGTAGGTGCTGACTGTATTTACTGACTGAAGCAGCCAGCTCCAATAATATCATCTTTCAGTGTTGACACTTAAAATAAAATTTCTCCCAGAAACAGAGTCCCATAAATGGTGGCTATAGAAATGTGCACTGTCCAGGCAGTTGTTTTGTAGAAGGGCTGTTGTCATTTTGTGATGTTTTCCAAGTCATCTCAGATGGAGCGTGGAAATGAGACGCCAAGAGAAGCTTAAAAAAGATAGTGAGGACGAGCTTCCGAGTGTAAGTGAATCTGAATGTCAGGGCCCAAAAGTTTTGAGAAAGCTAATCTAAAGTTAAGTGTTTACTAGCATCTCTCTGAGTATATTTTAGAAACGGCTGCACACAAAAAAAGAAATTTGTTCTTATTTTCTCTGGGTTGAAAAGTGCACATAAAATGGAAAATGCTTTTTATATCTCTATATCCAGCAGTGGTTTTATTTCCATTCGCTATTTGCCAGAATAAGGGGTGGTTACGAGGCATGAGGAAAGCATGGAGTATGCTGGGAGGTGAACTGTCTGATTTTCAAAAAGGTAAGTTTTTGCCGGAAAATCAAAAACTGTGTTCAACAAATACTTGATTTGGTGCATTTACCTGCAAATTACTAATCATGTGTCTATAGGTATTATGGTACACAACAGATTGTTTTATAATCTGCTTTTTAGATGGATTATATTATAAACAATTTGCTGTATGAATACATATGAATTTATTGAATCTGCTCAAGTTAATCACAAGTATTTCCATCAAAGTAATACATTGAAATGGCTAAAATCAGAGTATGGAAAAGCTTGTGACACTCAATTTTACCCTCCTTTTTTCAGTCTCGTTCACCAGGACAATTCACTTTTTAACAGTTTCTGTTGCATTCTTACTAAAAAAACACAAAAGTGAATATTTGTTAAATGAATAAGTGTTATAATAGTATTTCTTTATCAATTTATCAATTTATATAATCCCTGTTGACTTTCAAACCCCAGGCCACCTTTTTCCGATAGAGTTGTTATATCATCTCTTCTACTTGTTATTAATGAAGCTCTGGTCTAAATAGTGTATGTGTATCTCTGTTTCTGAATTCAGCCACAGAATATAACTGTGGTTCTCCATTTTCTAATATTATAGCATTAACACATTTATATCCCCTTATAACTCCTTCCCCATCTCACCCTCAGGTTCCACACATTCCGCTATCTGTATTATACAGAATTAGGCCCAAAGATTTGTCAGTTTGTTCTCTTTTTAAAAGTAAACTATGGTGGTTAATTTTATGTCTTAACTAGACTGGCTCATAGGATGCTCAAACTTTGGTCAAAGACTATTCTTGGATCAGTGAGAATGGTCCTGGATGAGAATACCGCTTGAATCAAATAGACTATATAAAGTAGATAGTTGTCCCTTATGTGTGGGTCCCATGCAATCAACTGAAGACCTGAAAAGAACAGACAAGCTGACCCTTCCTTGAGTGAGAGGGGATGCCTCCTTCCTGGGTGTCTTAAAGCTGGTATGTTGGTTTTTATCCTGCCTTCAGACTTGAACTGAACCATCAGCTCTGAGTCTTGAGTCTGTGGCTTTTGCAATGGAACAACAGCATATGCTCTCCAGGTCTTCAGCCTGCTGGCTGCAAATGTTGGGACTTAGACTCCATAATTTTTCAAGCCAATTTCTGATAATAAATCAATATATATATCCTACTGGCTGTTTCTCTGGAAAACCCTGATAAATGCATAAACCTTCAAACGCTTGTCTATCAGTTAATGCCAAAGCATAAAGCCAAACAAAAAACTAACAGTCTTTTGATCATTATAATATTCATATTTTTGTTCCATAGCCAGATAACCTACAATGCCTATATGATTACTATATTTTCATTTTGCATATGGAGTTTCCTTGAGATCTTTTTCATACCTTTACGCTTACCCCATTTATCAGGACCAACCCCAAATCTCCTTTTTACAACATAACTCCTTCAGGGGGCCCTCTATCTACTCCAAACTAGGGCATTTGCATAATTTCCAACCTGGCATTTTTCCTTATTAATCTCCTGGCTTGAAACACTATTTCCTGGATTTTACATTTTCTTTCATGTTAGTTTACTAATTTGTTTTTTGCTACCAATCTCCCATAACTTCCTGAGAGTGTGTCTGTAAGAGGCAAGTTACTTAAGTCTTCACATGTCAGAAATGCCTTTTTTTTTTACCTTCATAGTTACTTAATTATTGTCTGGGCGTACAGTTCTAGATTGGAAATATTATCCCTTCACACATTTAAAGGGATTGATCCATTGTCTTCTGTAAACCAAAGGTAAAACTTATGTCTGTCTGATAATATTTCCATTGCAGGTAAAGAAACTGTTTTTTCTCTTCCTTTTTATTTTCCTCTAAAATGTTTTCAATCTTATTTTTATTTTGGTATTCTAATTATTTAGAACACTGTCCGCCTCATCTCCAAGTGTGGACTTGTGTGTGCTTGTCCTTTAAACATTGTCTCCAATGTGAGTTGGTACTGTTGTGTTTTATTGCGTTGGGTACGTAGTCACCTCTTTCAATTCAAAAACTGTTTCCTTCAGCACTGAGAAATTCCCTTCTATGATTATTTCAATGATTATGTTCTATCCTCTGTTTTTTGTTGTTGTTGTTATATATCTGGAATGCATACATTTAATGTTAGACCTCATGTACCTTCTATAAATAATATAATTTTTCTACAATTATTAATTTCTATATCACTTGGTCTATTTTGTGAAAAAATTAAAATTTATCTTACAATTATTATTGATTATTTTCTTCATTTTCAAAGCTAATAAAGATATATCCATGTGTGCACACACATATACCACAACATATTAATTTCCAAGATTTCTTTCCTTTTCTATTAATGTTCCCTTTTAATGGAATCATGCTCTTATTTTGCAGACACTAGGAATTCTTGGATCTTTCTGAGGACTCTAGTGTGTGTGTGTGTGTGTGTGTGTGTGTGTGTTTTCCCTAAATGATCTGCTCCTTTAAGATTACTTTCCTGTTTTTGGAATTTGAGTCTTTGTCTTTTATATTGCTGGCCTTCCTCAAGTATCTGATGACCTTCAGTAGTCTGTTCATATTTAAAGATGGAGTTTTGAACTTGCAGGTTGAATTTATTGATTACAGTTTTGTCCTAGGATGAATGGAAAGAAAAATCGATCATTCCTTTTAATTTCAGATATTTGACTGAGTACATTCTAACCACAATCGAGTTCTACTGCCGCCTCATTTCTTTCAGATTCTTTACAGAAATTTAAAAAAGAATTTTTTTAGTGTTTATATTCTGCTCATTTACACCTGGATTCCATGCATTACCATGCAGGTAGGAGAAATTCCTACACAGACTCAGTTGATCTCTGTTTCACCCTGCATGTCTTTTTCCTTTTCTCTTAATCAGCATTTTTGAGTCTTTTTCAGAGTTGTCCCTCCTTAGCTAGAGCCCTTTAAATATAAACACATGTAGCTTTTCTGAACTTGTTTGACCAGGCACCAATCCTTAACCCACTTACTAGTTTGCAGAAATTGGCTAAACTGTCTGAAGCCCTCCACGCCATCCCGATCAGGGTTATACCTACCATGATCCAACAACCAGCCAGATTCAAATTTCTCCTCTTGTTTCTCCAAATGTTTTTTTTTTTTTCAGTTCTTTCTTTATTTTTTTTTTTGAACATAGATCCAAGCAAGTTGAATCATTGTATTTGGATTTTGTGTATTTATTTTCTTTACATTTAAAAGGATCATGCATGTTAATATTTTCTTATCTGCTTGTCATCATCTTATTTTCAGGGAACTTGGCCCCCATTCTGAATGCATGTATCTGCTAAAACAAGAAACTTCCTGATGTGATTTTAAGTCTTTACTATTCTGTCTTAGAACATCTCTTCTTCAGTTTTTAAGTATCTATGAGCCAATGTGGTACCATGACAGTGTGCCCTACTTAATACTGAGATCCTTGTAACACAAATTACAGACATCTTCTGCCAACTTACTCTATAAACACATTCAACGTAAGGGAAAGGTTCCTTGTACAGGATGGGCCTCAGTAAATTTTGGGGTAATGACAGCATGTAAGTGGAAATACTCATTTCCAGTTTTCAAATCAATGACTACGAAGGCTGTGGAATGGTTTAATACCATGATCCAGCAGTTAGTGAATGAGATAATGCAGTAAAACTACAGCTTTTATTTATATACAGGATTTATTCAGATAAACTGGCCAAAATGAGTATGAGAAGGTTCTATGTGAATTTCTTTGGCTGAGATAATTTCACTATGTACAGAACAAACTAAATTTGCTACATTCCCCCTGGTGAACTTAAAATACTTAGTCTTTCTTCTTTTGCAGTTGCTTAATTCTCAGGAACATCATAGCAGCCATTGTATTGGCGACAAAGTGATTAGATTATGTTCAAGGCTTTGTTTATTGTCAAAAGCAGACCAGACACAGAGATTATCTGTGACTCTGCCTGAGTAATGTCATCATGCAAAATTTCTCTCTTTCGGAAGCCACTGAATGCCCAAGGATATTTGACATTCTATTCCATTCTCCTCCCTAAGGGGACTCATTTGTTCTTTCTACCTTGATTGTTGTCATTTGAGCAAGAGGAATACCACTTTGCCAGGCTGGGAATTCCCTCTAACAGCCCAATTTGAGTTGAGAACTCCCCTGCCTGTGTTACAGACCCAGCGTTATTTATCATCTGGAAATATTTCAGCTTCTGTTTAAGAGAGGAGAAATCCATTTCAAAAAGGCCCACACCTCCTCCGAGTTATGCCAAGGAAGAGCAGAGAACAAAGACCATTTGCAATGCTTGGGAGCAACAAAGCTGATGTGCTTGGATATATTACACATCCCTTGAAAGAAAAAGTATATACTATTCACCCAACGTTCTCTTTCATCTTTCTTTTCTCCTTGAATATGGCATATGTGCTTACATGTGAGGGGCATCCTAACTATTTTCTCAGATTGTCATATTTTACAACTGTAGCTCATCCAGATTACATTATATCATTTGAGAGTGTCATAGTATATTAATAGGTACTTCGGTAAAAGTTTGAGAGGTCATTGGCATGGTGCCTGGATTTGGGAGGAAAAATATGGGAGGAGAAGGTTAAAATAATTTCTTTCCTACATTTCCAAAGCTGTAAAACATTCTTCACAAAGCCAGGTCTTAGGTAACAAAACATTCCCAGACAATAAACTATTTTTATCAAATTGTCAGCAAGAGAATCTCTACTTGGAATAAAAGTGAATTTTATATATGATTTCAAATGTGGTTATTTTTCAGAATACTAGAGAGATTTGTATGATTTATTCTAGATTCAAAATAAATACCAAAAATAATGCCAATCTAATGAATTATTAATAGTGATATATTATTATAGCTAGATATCATTTATTAATTTATTACTATTTTGTCTCTGTGTTATTACTTTTATCATTAGCACATACTGAATATCAGGCACTGTGTTACATGTTTAATAAGCTTTATTTAGTTCTCAAAATAATCAATGATATGCTAATATTATAAGTCTGATAGATAAAAAGTTTAAACTAAATTCTAATAGTTCAACAGTTAAAATTTAATTTTCAAAAACTGTATGGTCTACCCTAACTTCTTAATAAATGCATTTAATAACTCTAATAAAGCAGACAGACCCAAATCTTAATTCTAATATAAAACATGGAATGATCTAAAATCCATGATCATGAGCATCAAACAATTGGGGTTAGAATCTCAAACCCATTAGTTCTTACTGGATGTTACTGTGTAAGTTAAACAATGTCTTTACACTTCAGAGTCCTCATATATAAAATGTGGATTTTAATATTTATGTCATAAAATTTGAAGGATATTGTAGAGAATTTAACTTCATAATATCCACTTCCCTTCATTTATCTCTACTGACATCCATATGAGCCCAGGATAGCAATATTTGTTTCCATTGATATCAATTTATATTTATAGGTACAAGAAAACTAATTGGATCCCAAATAATGATAGAAAACCCTATTAAGCTTCTATAATTTTCTAATGGCTTTACATGCTTAAAGCCACTTTAATACTCAGAATAATCCCACAAGTACAATCCTACTATTATCACAAATACAGAAATCGAGGCACAGAGAGGTTAAGTTGGCTCAGGACACACACAAGGGAAGATACAAAGCTGACACTTCAATCAGGTAGTCTAACCTCATGTGACTAGCACTTAAACCAAAGCAGCTCTTTTAATTTGGTGAATATAATGTCATTTTTCTTAACTTTCAAAACTGGGTCTCTGGAGAGGAAACACACACCCACATCCACCCACACACACACACATTGAATCTTTGGTCAGATAATTGGCTTACCCCAGATGCAAACTACCCAAGTAATAGTTTTGTGATTTCAGCTGGAATAAAACCTGATTGTATTATTATGGATGCATTAATGAGAATGGATTCACTCAAATAAGGTTTGGACTGCCCGTTAGTGATTGCAGTAGGCACTAGAATAGAAGACATAACTTAAAGTATTTACTCTGAAGGACACAGGTGTCCAGAGTCCAGTAGGGAACAATATGGGTCATAACAACCAAGATATTCATTCAAACCTATTCCTTTTTATAGTTTTGTGCCGCTCAAATCACTGTTTTCTATGAAAGTTTTGATAAGCATATACTATGTAATTAAAAAGCATGTCATTTGTGTTTTATTAAAACACAGGGTGGTGTTACATTTACAGTTAAGAAGAATCATCTCAATAACACACTGTGTCTATTATAGATTTGGAACCATGAATAGTCATCTAGGAAAAGGCAAACAATATTTATGTTGAAAAGAATACAGTTCATTTTAATATCAATAAAACATTCAATGAAAATTATTTTTCCTAAGGTTCTGCACATGTTTATACCATAATTTGCTTTGAAATATATATAATCTCATGATGTTAAAGACAGAATGGAGTGACTCTATTTAATTAGAGACATAGCCATTAACATGTGTAGTTTCTTTGTTACAATGAACAAATCACCACACCTATAGACGTGTGCATGTGTGAGAGGATGTTTAGATGTCTGTGTACATGTTGTACACGAGAGAAAAAAGAGAAAGTATTTTTATGTTTTCAGGTGCATGCACATTTTTGGAAAATGAATAAGGGCCAAGTAGATACACATACTATAAAATATGCTTTTAAGAATACAATCTAAAATTACATTATCTGCTTCTTTTCAAGGGTGGTTTGAAGGTGACCCATTTTCTGTAGCATGTGTTACTGTGGGGATTACTTTATGTGTTAAAGCACAAAGCCACCTCATTGAAGTCTTTTATTTCCTTTCTTCACTTTACTGTAACTACTTTAAATGGATTTTGAAAGTATAATATCACAAATGCAGGAAAAAAAATAAACCCAAGTACTTAAACAGGCTGCTTTCTTTGTACTGTGAGTCAAACTGTTTTATGGCAAATTTACTGTTAAGAATTCTTCTCTCTCAGTCTTATATCCTCTAACAGTATCATAAATATTATCTTATTTTCATGGATAATTTATCCATTAAATGTTTTTTGTCCAAAAGTATAAAAATGAGTAATCTTAATGCTGAATTTCAATACATGAAAAGAGAAATAGAAACAGTTACCATTCTGTGTGAGAAATGTAGTAAGTTACATCTCGTTTCTAAGTACAGGTTAGTCATTTTTTTTATAAGCTCTCATTATAAACATATTAAGGAAAGAATCATTCTCAGGGTTCATTTATTTCCCACTAGGGCTAATAAGATTCCCCAGACCTCCAAAGAGATAATAGTTCCACTCTGACTTCAACTTTAAAAGGAAAAAAGGAAAGAATTTAAAACAAGAAAAATGAATATAGCTTTCGCAGATTCTAGAATCTCAATTTTGACTGCTTTTAGCAAATACTCAGTATTGGATTCCTGAGTGCCATACATTGATTTCAGCTTATTGCATTATTAATGGTCAAGGTTTTTTTTTAAAACAAGGAGTTTAGGATTGTAAAGGCAGATGCTTAATTTGACATTGATTGAGACCAATAAGTAATGAATACATCTCTCAAAACTCAATTGCTTTTCAATTAATTCTTTGTTATTAAAATTACCTAATAATTCGTAGAATCCATGGAATCATGTGTGTGTATGTGTGTTTGTAGGACATTTTTCTAAAATGGATATAGAAATATCATAGACTGGATAGTTACACTATTTCTAAGATTATAAAAATATTTTACTGATCTTTCACTGCTTGTTACAATATTTTTCTCTTCATATATCATTGGTTGGTAATTAGGGTAAGTTATAGACAGAATTTCTGAGACTAACCAGGGTCTGATCTTACTTCACTGTATTATTTTAGATCATAAAAACTTATGCATGCTTAATACAGAACTGAATCCAAATCAAGCCTTAATTCTCAATTATGATTAAACTCCAACATACATGGTGTGACTGGCAGGATTCTACCATGTTGTCCCAGATTCCTCTCCCCTTAGTGTACATACCCTGGGAAATCCTCAGGACTGGGAAGATTACGGATTTAACCTTTAGGGTTAACTTATGTTGGGTGAGCCTGATCTAATTACATGTGATCTTGGAAAGCGGAAGGGTTTTGTCCTCGGTGTAGAAAAAGGAAGTCAGAGACACACGCTTCAGCTGGCTTGGAGAAAAACAAACACTCATCTTGAAAATTGCTAATACAAAGGGAGCTGAGGGCAGTCCCCACATCACTGTGAGCAGTATAAAGGGGACCTCAGTTCTACCAGAGCAAGGAAATAAATTCTGCTAATAGTCTGAATGAGCTTGAAAGAGTATTTTTTCCACAGACTCTCGAGAAAAAGTAACAGCCCTGCTGACAACTAGGTTTTAATCTTGTGAGACCCTGAGCAGAGAACCCAGTCATGCGATGCTGGATTTCTACCTACAGAACCGGGAGTTGATAAATAGGTATTATCTGAGGCTGCTAAGTTTGTGGGGATTTGTTATGCAGCAAAGAAAACTCAGACGGATAGGTAATTACAGAAATCGAATATCTTTATTTCATTTTTAAAAAATAAGTCATGACTTTCAATTAAAGAGGCAATTTTGATTTCTTGGTTATGTGCCCCAATTTTCTAACGTATTTAATTTGTCTGCTTGTTTAATTTTTCCCACCGTTATCTTTACTATTTCTGGTAAACACATCTGCTCCTTCTTTTGTGTAAGTGAACCTGGACTGATCCACTGTGTCAGTCTAATGATGTTGTTAATGACTGCATTTTGTCCCTTTGGCCATACTAGGGGCAGAGATCCCAGGTCTGGTCACCATTAGTAAGTATCTGCTTTTCCAGTCAGCAGAGTCCCTGCTTGACTATGAAGAGAGTCCCCGTCTCACCCTGCACTCTGGACAACATAATGGCGGCTCCTTGAAAATAGAAAAAGTCTACACACAATGGCAGACTAAGATGAGAGAAACAAAGAAAGGAGAGAGGGAATCATTCTGACAACATCACGTCAGTTCCAGGAGTCATTCAGACTCTTCCACATAGAATGAACCCTTAAATCTCCTACTCTGAAAATGGTTTTGCCAGTCATTAAAAAAATCTTGTCTAACTCACCTCAAAACAGAACCACCCACTTTTTTTCACCCATCCAATAAGCACTTACTGAATACTGACTGTATTCCATTGCCATAGATTTGAGGACTAATCCATCAGTAAGCCTCCAAAGATCAACATAGATAGAGATGTTGTTTCACATCAAAGTCAGTAAAAAAAAAAAAAAGGTGCAGCAGATTTTACTGTTGCTAATTCTTCATCTTTTCCACAACTTAAAACAATTGTTTCTTGTATTAGGTTAAAGTAAGATGTCTACCAATCTTAACTGTGCAATGAGGGAAATCTGGGTGGTTGATCTAGTGTGTGGGGAGCTCAGGATTGAGGGCAAAGCAGTCATGGTGTAAACTGCCATGTGAAGTCAAATGACATGTGCTGTCTCATTATGTACAGACGCTCACATGGTGGCACAGGCCTCTGCTCCTCCCATTTAAATAATGACTGCTAATTAAACTTTAATCAAATGCTTAGATTCATTCATCTCATCATGTTCCATATGAGTATTCTCTAAACCAGCTTTTCCAAACATTTATTTTTAATATGGGAATTCTTAAAATGAAAGCTTAGCAGCTACATCATTACGCAGAATACACGTCCAGTGAAGCAGTTTGGGGTACCTAGTTCCCTTTCCCAATCCAGAATCATGGGTATACCCTGGAAAACTCATAATAATGCACAGAACACTTCTGAAATTCTCTGCTTGAATCTCTAAGATACCACAATTGAGCTGCTGCCCAAACGATCCCTCATGATTATGGGGTGGGAAACACTTTGTGTTGAACATGTTTCTTTAATCCAAAGGTTTGATCCTGTTCATGTAAAAAATACAAATCGTGATGTATTTTAGTTTAAAACAGGCTTCACTGATTGCCTAATAAAATGTTAAGTCCTCTGCTTCCATGGTCCTCCTATGCTTACAGGTATAACAAAATTTCCACCCATTTAATATCCTGAAGCTTTCTCTGAGAACTCAGTGTATCACTTGTTGGATTTGAGTACACACTTGCTGCTAATGATGCTTGAAATTTATTGGCCCTGTTCATAGGAAGGAGAATAAGAAAACATTTGAGCAGACAGCTCAGATATAAATCAGTTCACACACAAAATTAAAAAAAAAAAAAAGCTTTCTACTTGAGGTTTAAGCGGTATCTTTCATGTTCTAGAATTATTTCTATGATGACTTAAACTCACAGTCCAAACCACTGTATAGTTGCTTGACTGTAGAGACTGACCCTTCTGGTTGTCTCCCAATTATGTTGATCATAGTTAACTATTAAATTATATTTGGGATCAGTTATTCCACAAATATTATTAGTGTAATTTAAATTGGTAAGAAGGAGATATAGCTTTAAAAAGAAAAGGAAAAAAAATGATTTTGACACATGGTTCTGTCACAACATAAAATCAGGCTTTTGGAACTAGAAAATACCTTGGAGAACATTGTTTCAATTACTTCATTTCACCGTTGAGGAAATTGAGAATCAGAAAGGCTAAGTGATTTCCTCAATATCATAGACCTAGTTAATTACAGAAATCAGAATAGAATCTGGGTTATCCAATTCTCTCCCCAGAGTTCTTTCCATTACACCAAGTGAAATTACCTGCCACTATTTGGGGGCTAGGTGGCTCATTAAAGCAGCCTAACAATAATTAATAAATCAAGATATTATGGGCCTATAAAATTTAACACATTTACCAGTAAAAGAAACTTAGTTTTCTGATGGTTTCAGGTAAGATAAACTACATTAAATGTATTTCACTATCATTTCATATGTAAATGTGTTAGTGAATTTATATGAAGAAAAAGTCAGTACCAACAAAACTGATCAGAGACTGAGAACATATCGATGCTGAGATTGGAAAGAACCCGCATCAATTTCAAGCTCCATTAGCAACACAGGAAAAATAACATGGAGTAAAATTAGTAGCCATAACCTTTATTATCAGACTTGGGTATGTGTGTAAAGAACAATATAAATCAAATGAAATGGGATCTTTTGATTATTAATAATTATGCTAATATTTTCTATTTGAATAATTTATATAAATGTGCAAACTATTTTTATAAATATTGTGTTCTTTGCCATCATTAATAATATTTTCCTCTTTTGTGATGAGAATGAGGAGCCTGAGGCTTGGGATATTAAAATATTTGTTCAATATATTGCAGCTCAACAGTTGAGAGGCTGGAAACATGCTCTTTGATTTTATTTTTAATTTTACTGTAATCTATTTTGGAAGTTTTTCAACAACAACAACAACACCAAAAATATTTTCCCCCAACATTTAACCCTATTTAAAAGGCCAATAATTTGTGGCCATGAAGAGGTAGCAATAGTGAGTATTTTCTGCACTTCACATCTTTTATCACATGTTATATATTGTGGAACATAAAATTTTATGAAATTATAGTTACATGCTTGAAATGGATGTTAAATCTCTTCATTTTCTATGTCACAAGTGAGAGTTATAAACCTGAAAAATTAAAGCTACAATACAATTTATCTTACCCATAAATAGTCTACTATACATGATACACTTTGGAAGTAAATAATGATAGATAAGACTGAAAATACTTCTCTACGGAAAGCCATGTGATAAATAGCTAGAAATGCAATGATATAACCGGAATTATGGCACGTGAATACCAGAAAGACACTCTCTTCTTTTTCTCTGCTTTTACACACAATAACTAGTTGTGCATTGTTGGTTCAATCAGTTCAATTTTATTTCCTTTTTTATGGGGACAAGAATCCCTTCCTTTTTCATGACAGATATGAAAATGTCAGATAATACATGTATTTTAAATAGTTATTTTTTTCTCACTGTGAATAGGGAAACCAAATAAATCTATAAATTCCAAAGCTAATGGATTATATATTAAATAATGGACTTGATTATTCAAAAATACTCATAAAATCTACAGTGATTTCACACCTCACAACATTGTTTTCAATTTGGGGGTAAGAGGGTTAAAAGTTATTACATGATATAAAGTGATTTGAGGGCTGTGGATTTATTTCCTTAGGAGAAAAATCTGCTATAAAAGATAAGTTTAAAAAAAACCGTTTTTGTTTTTGAACTCTTCGGAATCTTGTAGGTTAAGGTTATAATATAAGGCTAAGAATCATGTGTGAAGGAGACAAAAAGAATTTTCAATACTGGGGTATAAATTCTCTCTTCTTCTTACTTTCCTCTTACTGCCCTATATAGCTGTTAATTTTCCTACTCGGTGACCCTATGCATTTAATTATAATAAGTACTACCTACATACACAGTGAAACCAAAAACAAAACATTTAGGCATAGAGCAGCAACAGCAGTCAATGAAGGAAAAAAAAAGAACAAAACTAGAAAGTATCTTTTTTAAATCTAGAGTAAGTTTAAGCTTTCAAAATGAAAAATAAATATACATACACCCCAATGATAATGTCATTTTAGTCTCTCCTATTTACTATTAGCACCAACATTAATTTTCTCCTGCATATTTTATCTCAAATTGATTTTCTGTAGTACAGAGGACACAGTTTCCAGTTTAAAATAAGACCTAAAAAGTTATGTCATTAATAACTGTAACATTGTCACTCATTAAGTATTTTTTAAAGTGTTTCTCCAAAATATCAGAGAAATCAGCTGAGTTACTATTTGCTATTTTCTGAGTGAAATTTCATTAAGTCTTTACAAAACATTTCCAGGGCCAGCATTTCAAAAACAGTAGTAAATAGTTTCTCACATAAAAGAAAATTTAAACATACAGGGACAATCTATTCTCCTGTGACATTGGAATGAGTATTCTTGGTGAACCACAGCTGGTCTCCTGAGAAGTTAATCCACCCTTTAGGGGGTTACCCAGCACAGTGTGCTCTGCCTTTTCTTACTCCTTTTCTTCCTCTGGGAATCTAAAAATTTTCTTCCTTTAAAATAGGGCACGTATAAGGAAAGAAGAATCTCACTTTCACTACATTTAATACACATCTAAAACATTGTTTTAAAGCATCCCATACAGCCAATTAAATACCGAAGCAATCTTAAAAGGGGTCTTAAGTGTCCTCCAATTCCCTTCATGGCACTTAGATTTGAAGTGCTTCTCCCATTTACACTTTGCAGCAGAATACTTGCAAGGAATCCTTTAATTAGAGCAACAGTGGTCATTGATCTCTTGCTTTTTTATTTTTATTATTTTACAAACTAACTTTTACTTATTACCTGTTCTTAGCCTTGATTCATCCGTTCTTCAAATATCAATGAATGTCGACATCTTGTTCCACCATGAGAAAATTGTTCAATAACCTCTATATGCTTTTTTGTCACATACTTTTATCCTGGTCTTAAAAATGAAGCATGGACATTTAAAAGGCAAACTCGAGGCAGTCTCTTCTAACATTCCTATCTCATCTAATAGTATTTGATTCAAAACACGAGTCTAAGAGCAAATAAAAATTGACTCCTTTTTGTTCAATTCAGAATACAAACCCACTGAACTCTCCCTTCAGGTTTGATGCTCTATCAGTTAACACTATACTATTTTCACAAGAAATATGATTTGATCTGAGAAGAACTTCAGCAGCCTGAAACATATATTCCCAGAACGCGTTTCTAAGAGTTCTGTAGCCATTAAATGTCGTCCATAATGCCTGTGATAAATCTCCCCATTAGTGAACAGGATCAGTTAAAGGCATCTCTTTGGAACTGCTATTCTAGCCTACAGGTGCCCACCTGCCATGGAATTTTCCAGTCATAAATGTGGATAGGTCAATTTATCAGTGTTTCTCTCAAAGCAGTAACCTCAGCAGTAGTTTCAGGCTTCCTTTTAAATTTAGTTTTGTGTTTATTTGCTTTTTTTTTTTTAATGGAGATATAACATAGAATATCCTTTAAAAGCACAGACTCTGGAACTTAACTGCCTGAATTTGGGCCTGTGACCTTGGACAAAATGGTTAATTTCTTTTGCATCAAATGGGAATAATGGTGGCGGTTGTGATGATTAAATAATATAGTAAAAGTAAAGAGTTTATTACAGTAAAAAAAATAAGCACTACTAAGCAGTAGCCGTTACTTCCTTTCCACCCCTTCGGCCTCCATTCTTGTCTCCATCGTCGTCGGAGCCACTCTGCTCTTCCGCTGTTACTACTAAGGTTTAGTCACAGTAAAATTCTGACCTTCTGTCTCTTCTTATGCTTAATGTTCTTTCTTTCTTTTATTCTCAGGTTTGCTAGGCTGAGCCAACATCTATGTGTACTCTGTAAGTGATGCATGGAATACTGAGACTGGGATCTGCTCTAGATCATATTATTCGGGTCTGCGTAAGTCCCAGAGACAGCTGGAAAGCTAGACACTGGCAGGCATTTTACCTGGGTCAGCCTAATCCAAAAAAGCAAGGAGGCTGGGTTTAACCTCTTGATTCTTGCTATAGCAACTCAGAATCAAGTCTGTCACTATGACTGTTCCTAGGTGTAAGGTGACATAATTATTGCAGATTCATTCTCCAGTTATAATGTGATTGCTGTCACTGCCTGGTAATACGGCAGAACCAGAAGGATGCTCACAGCTCTGCCACGGAGAAGAAACAATTATTATAGTCAATCTTCAAGTGATGGTGAGAATAGTACAAAATGTTTTACCTGCCATGCATATAAACACAGTCAATATGCAATTCATTTCACTGTACTCTTCAGTTATAAAAGTATATTTACATTCATTGAATATATATTCGGCTTAAAGCAAATCCGGCAGTAGTTCCTAAAATCAATAGATTGTTTGCTTTCAATTCTTTACTTACAGCATCAGTAAAAAGAAGTAATTGAGAAAAGTTCATTGACAGTTTTCCTTTTTCTGAAGATTTTATTCAGTCACTGAAATCATTACTGATAACATGAATTTTGAAAAAAAAAGGAAGTCATCATAATTGTGTATCTACTCTATGCAAAATAGCATGTTCACTTGAAAATTTCTTCCATTGTATAAATTTTTAAAAAAGTAATGCCAAGACATACTGAATAACCTGCCCAATCTTACATAGCTGGAAGAGAGGGAGTAAACATGCAGGTGTAAATGACTCCACACTCCACGTTTCTCACCTTTAATTGTTGCAGCTTTCAGTAAATAACTACTCCAGAACATTAAATCGTAAAAGACGGTAGGAACTGCGGTCTTAGATTGCAATGAATTACGTGAATTTCTGTTTTTAGCAAACTATCTTAGCCTTCTGGGTTCTGATTGTGAAGTCCACAGTGAGTATGGCAGTCACTGCTAGCAGCCTATCCAATATCCATTTCCTCTTTCTTCTTACTAATAGGATCCGTCCATATTAATAGAATCTATTATCAATGAGCTGTACCTTGGCTAGCAGTATGCCTAATTAAAATGCTCACCCCCTCCACCCAAATGCTCTGGGGACAAGATACACACGGGATTCCATTGGCTAATGAGGTAAACATGGAAGAAATCCTTTGGGGTTTTTAGGAAAACTTTTTTAAATGGACAGATTCATCTGGTATGTACTTTTTACTGCTTTTCTTTCATATTTCCCATTTTTTTCCTTCATCTTTTCCATGTCTTGCTGACATAATGGCTAGACACCCAGAAGCCACATTATGAGCATAGAGAAGAAAGCAGAAAGGTTAAGATGATGGATTGGAAAATTGAAAGGTCATTTTTAATATTATCTTGGAGTTGTGTACCAGATCCAGGATGTCTATCTGGCTTTCTTTCACAAGAAAAATAAATCTCAGTTTGTTGAAGAGCCTATAGTTGACTTTCTATTCCAAGCAGCTGAATCAAATTCTGACTTAGTAGATGTTTTTCTTCACGCATCGGTATTTATGTCTGTAAAAGTTGTTTACAATTTATAGTAATAATCACATCTATGTAAAACACATGCAAAAGAGAGAATATTAAATTCCTTTAAACATTCAATTGATAAATATAACATGAAAAAAGCCAAAACGTTTTTGATTGAGCCATCTTATGTTGCATTTATTCCTAAATAAATACCTCAAGCAAAAACAACTAAATTATAAACTCTCTAATAATTAATGAAACAACTGTCTTTTAAAGATTTTTCAAGACAAAAAAGTTTAGGAGGAATTATGTTTATTGCAAATACAAACTACCCTCTCTGCTGTAAATCAGATAACAGTCCTATATACAAATTGGCATAAATTTGTTTTGATGCTTGTGTTTTAATAATCCTATTTTCATTGTTTAACTGTATTTTCTAATAAAATTAAAGATATGCTTTAAAACAATAATCAGTTTTTTACTGGATTTCTTCTCCATATCCTTTCTGCAATGTAATTAAAATCTAATCAGAACAATTACAAATTGTCTATTTTTAAGTTGTTTGAACTTCTGTAAATAATATGTTTGAGAAAAAATAATTTTTTAAGGAAAGCACAAATATGGCAATTTTTTTAGGGATGCACAGGCGATTCTTTTAATACAAAATATTTTATACAATTTAGTCATAACAGTTCGCATAGCTCCATCAGCCTGGAGACACATCATGGAGTAACGTGTTTCATTAGCCTACAGAGGCAAGATTCCGTGTGCCCAGCAATACTGAAAAAAATCAATATTATGAACATTTTTATAAAGTTCAGATTTCTGATTAAAGTGTGATTCTCTGAAAACTGCCTCAGAATGAATATAAATAGAAATACTTGCTTATTGAGTAGTCTAAAAAAGCATTTGGAATGCGTTTATAACTGACAGGTATCTGATTGGCTTTGTTTTGAACATTATAAATTGTGCTTTCAAAAATGATATAATATAACTGAAGAAAAATATTTGAACAAAAATCAGCTTTTGATTTAGTGTATTTATGCCTAAAAAGTGACTATTTTTCATTTTGATGATTCCTGTGTGGAAACTATATACATGTGTGCAGGGATCTTACAGCAGTCAGAGAATGGAATTTGTGTCTATAAATTTATGAATGATCCTTGCCTTATATAATATATAACATTTTCAGGATAATGCATATATATTAAATATGTATAAAAAGAATTGTACTCTTCACATTTCCTCTAAGTACTCATATGAATAATGTGTGAGTTGGGGAGATAATCCAGGGTTTATGTAATTGGATTTAGTAAATACAGTCCAATTTCACTGTTAATTAAAATATGATTATTATTCTTGCATTGCTATTTCTTTATCAAAGTAACTGAAACAATCTTAAAAGCCAACCATTAACACGTGAAGTAAATATTCCATTTATAGGTCCAGTTATCTAGAAGCTAACAATTTCATTTAATCATGAGTCTATTATATAAGGAAAGCCAAGGAGAAAATGTCACAATAAACATTGCTATTGAGAATCAAGTTTTGAAATAACTTCAATTGCATTCACAGTGGGTCGTCCTTCTGAATACGATGGGAAAGAATCATTTCATTCAATAA
The DNA here is from genome assembly GCF_036321535.1 of Camelus dromedarius. Lineage (NCBI taxonomy): Eukaryota > Metazoa > Chordata > Mammalia > Artiodactyla > Camelidae > Camelus > Camelus dromedarius. Next base: position 15,586,501 of record NC_087438.1, read on the forward strand.
TCTCAGTGCTGCATTGGCAGGGCTCACAAAAAGTGGGTAATTGACATATACTTACATTAGGAAAACCACTTCACTATAATGTGGAAAATAAGTGTGGGTGTGATAAATGAGGAAATAATTTAAAGAGTAAATTATAGAATCAGTACTTGACATTCTAGAAAATTATTCTCCAACCAGCTCAAAAGTAAAGCAGTAGGTCTAGGATACAGGAACTTTAGTTCTTTTCTACCACCCAAAGAAATAGAAATTGATCTTACTTGCAAAAGGTATATGAGAATGCATTTTAGTTTAGTTTACTTTGAATTAAAAAGTTTGCCCCATAAAATTTTGTGGATCAGTTTGATTTTATTTTGAACAAATGTTGTGTCTGTGTATTTCAAGACAATATACTATAAATAATGCATAATCATAGCTTTTGCTTCTCTATTTTGGTTAATATTTACTCAGGACAAAGTTGAGAATGATGAGTTGGCTGTCATATTGATTTGCCTTTGGTGTATGGTCCCGAAAGATGGATTTCCTAACCAAAATATTCCAAACAATCTTATGTTACCTCGTAAACCATCATCATCTAATCCTGTGTCCACTTAGAAGCTATTTCCAATTCCTCTAATGTGCTCCCACGTCTTTGTTTTGTTTTTCTCTGTTGAAGACAAATCATACTAAAGCTCCCCTATTCCTATGCAAGACATTCTTATCACTGGAATTTGAGCTTCTTGAAACTTCTTTTTTAAAAATTTCTTTTTTAAACTGAAATATCATTGACTTGTAATACTATATTAGTTCCTGTTACACAACATAGTGACTTGGTATGTCTATACACTACAAATGATTACCACAGTCAGTCTAGTTACCATCTGTCACCATACAAAGTTATGACGATACTCTTGACTCTGTTTCTCATGCTGTGTACTTCATCACTGTGACTCATTTACTTTGTAACTGGAAGTTTGTACCTCCTAGGCTTCCTCATTTATTTCACTCATCCCCTCCACCCTGCTCCCCACTGACAACCACTTGTCTGTTCTCTGTATCTATGAGTCTGTTTCTGTTTTTCTTATTTTGTTCAAATTTTTCATTTTCTCAGATTCCACATATAAGCGAAATCATACGGTATTTGTCTTCCTCTGCCTATTTCACTTAGCACAATACCTTCTAAGTCCATCCATGGTATTACTAATGATAAGATTTCATTCTTTTGTTATGGCTGAGTAATAATATATATACCACATCTTCTTTATCCATTCATCTATTTATGTATTCTTAGGTTACTTCCGTATCTTGCCTATTGTAAACAATTCTGCAATGAACATAGGGGTGCATGTATCTTTTCAAATTAGTATTTTTGTATTCTTCAGGAAAAAAACCAGAACTGGAATCTCTAGATTGCATGGTATTTCTATTTTTAAATTTTTTGAGGACCCTCCATACTGTTCTCCATAGTGGCTATACCAGTTTATATTCCCATCAGCAATGCATGAGGATTCCCTTTTCACCACATCCTCATCAGTACTTGTTATTTGTTGTCTTTTTGTTAATAACTGTTCTGATTGGTGTGAGTTGATGTCTCACTGTGATTTTGATTTGCATTTCCTTAATGATTAGCGATGTTGAGCATCTTTTTATGTGTCTGTTGGCCATCTAGATGTCTTCTTAAAGCTTCTTACAGAAAATATTTCCCACTATTCATCTTAATTCTTTGTACATAATGGGTAAATAAATGTCTATTTTCTTTGCTTAGTTTTATAAGTAAATAAGGCACTTTGTTGGCAATATGAATGACTCTTATTTCACTCATTAAAAGCTCAATCCTTGCAGTGGCTTGTAAGTCCCTCTGTTTCCTGGCCCCCACCGCCCATTCCCATTGCTTCCTTAACCTCAGCTCCTGTTACTCTCCCATGGCTCACTGGACTCCATGCACACTGGCCTGCCACCTCGTGGAACTTGCTTTGGCTGTCTCCTTGCCTAGAGTGCTGATCCCAGATATCCACATGGCTAATTCTTACTTCCTCTGGTTAATATCAATGCTCAAGTATCACCAAAATTAAGAAAATTTGCCAAAATTATGTAAAATTGCAACCCACTCTCACCTAGAACATTCCTGATCTTCCTTACTCTGGTCTGCTTAGTTTATAAGTAACAGCAGTCACCTTCAAATGTACTGTGTGACACGTTCTACCTGACATTCGTTGTTTCTCTATCACCCTGTTAGGACTTAATTTCTAAGTGTGCAAAGGACATTGACTGTTTGTATACTTGAATGTGCCCCAACCACCCAGAACAGTGCCTTGCTTGTTGGGATTATTCAAAAAATTAATTTTTGAATTAATGAACAAATTTATAATCACAAGTGTTTTTATTTTTTTGCCTAAATTATCTGAAATTGCACATCTAGTCAACTTGTTCTCCTACTGTCTGCAATGGTCATGTCACAACTATGCACTGCACGTACAATCTCCAGCCCCAATCCTCTATTCATATGCTCAGATTGGCTTAAGCCAACAGAAGAGTTTTCAGTCTTCCTTCTACCAGCCTTTGATGCTGTTGACTATTTTCTCCTTGAAATAGTCTTTAACTTCTAAGGCACTACTCTGACCTGAGTTTCCTTCTACCCATCTGACCCTCTCATCAGTTTTCCTTACAGGCGTATAATCCTTTCCCCACATATTGGATTCTCCACTTGTATGTCAGTTTTAGGCCACCTTCTCTTCTTAAAATCCTTTCTCATGTAACATCATTCACTTTCACTCACCATTTTAATCCTTATTAGTATTCTCAAATAACCCTCTCATCTAAACTTCTGCTTTTAAGTTCAAGACTGTTGAATATGAATATTCCTCAAAATTTACCTTTTAATTATTTTTTTTTTGGGTGAGGGAGGTAATTAGGTTTACTTATTTATTTTATATGCTAAGCATGTGCTCTACCACTTGATCTACACTCTCTTCCTCTCATAATTTATGTTTACTTAGTAATAGTCTTACCTCAATCCTTCAGTAAAGAGTTTTTGTTATTATTATTGAAATTAGTATTATCTGTGTTATTCTCTTGCCTATCTCATTTTATAATTGTTTGAAATAATATGTCATTTTATTTAATAGTTGAAGAAATCATTTTAAGAATATTAGCCTCAACAACTAGCTGTATTCAAATCCACCAGATTTTGATTTTAGGAAGATCTCTATTTTCAGATTAATTAGGACACATCTAACAAAATAAAGGTAGATAAGGAAATTAACAAAGGCGGAGCCTGAATTCAGGCTCCTCATGCACTAATATAAAAAGAAGATGGAAACACTGACCACAAAGTAACAATAATGGTTCTCTCTACTATCCCTATTTTTGAAAATTTTGTTTACACTAATGAATATGCAACACCTAGAGCTGAGAACATTATCTTGTCTGACTCTGAATATTTTCTGGCTTTGCTTCATTCTACCATTACTGTTAAGTTGAGAATCCTCAAAGAATCACTTCATGGAGATACAAATTGAGAATACTAAGGACGAACCAGGCAGCTGGGAGAAAATGGTAAAGTCTGAAAGTCTTCCTAGATTTCCTTCATTTATTCACAACCGCAGAGCAGCTAGGCTACGTGGTAGGTGTTGGCCGATGTTTTCAACACCTGTTGTACTTACTGTTTTCTCTTGTTACTTTCCTAGATTTCCATCACTGTTATTGTTCATCTGTTTATCTATTTTCAGTTGCCAAGGAACTGATTGTGTGTGTGTGTGTGTGTGTGTGTGTACATAAGTGGAGTAGGGTGGGGAGGAGTGAGGAGACAGAACAGAGAAAGACAGAGGAAGAAAGAAATTCAAGAGGCGTTAAAATGGAATTTGCATTCACTAAAAAGCAAACCACATGAAGGCGGTGGACTTCCTCTGTTTTCTTTAGGGCTATATTCCCAACACCGCTGTATCCCTACTTAATGGGCACACAACGTACATCTGTTGACTATATGGTGGAAGTGATAATATCTACCTTATGGGATTTTTATGAGGATGACATGAGTTACTTGCAAAAGCAATTAGAACTTGGCCTGGCACTTAATATGCAAGTTTTTTTAACTGTATTTTTATTATTAAAGGTCTCAAGTTTCACACCTACTTCAGGTTTGATTATATATTTTGCTTTTTCTGGAAACTTGCTTATGAGGACTTTTATTTTTGTGAGTCTGGTGATGTTGGTGTTAGGCACTCACTTTATTGGAACTTTATCTGAAGAAATTTTTGAAGTCCGAGTTTAAGAAACATTCCTCAACAGGAGATGTGAGCTCTCATCTCCCTGGCCTCTGGGATCACCTCCAACCTGAGACCATTTTTAAACCACATTTTTGACTTGAAGTTTTTCTGGGACCCCTACCCAGCATGAAGGAAAGCCCTGGAGAAGAATTCTCTGGAGAGCCTTCTCTTCTCCATCTCCACCCACAGCCACTTCTATGCAGGTATGCTTATCTCTCATCTTCTGTGGGGTGGAACTTGCTTAATTTTTTTTGTAAGCCTTACCCTTATTCAAGGATGTCGATCTGAGCTCTGATTCTACTGGAACCACAGGGCCACAGTCTTTGTCTTCTGCTATGTGTGTGTGGACCCTAAATCTGAGATCTCATGCTGAATGGACATGATGGCTGTGGAAGTGCACCAGTCAGGTCTTCTTCAACAGAACCTGATACAGGCAGCCAATTGACTGATTGACCCTACAGTTGTCCTTTGAATGCACTGCCACCAAGGCCATGCTTCCCCCAGGCTGTCAACAGCTAATAACCAAGCTAGACAGAACTACTAGCGCCAGCTCATTCTTGCAGGATGCAGCCACATGTGACTTTGGCTAGAGGACTCCCCACGTGCCTGGCCAATGAGACATTTTTCAGAACTGTCCTGTGTCATATGAAGGTCTTCTTAGTGTCCTTCTTGATTTCACAGATGTCGGACCTGCACCACAATCCAAAGACTCTCCCTGTCTTCTCTGGCACCTTCTGACTGATACTTCACATGCTTTTCCCACCCAAATCTCTTGCACATGGAATCACTATTTGGTGATTAGAACTGACACAAGTGATCAACACTATTCTAGGACATAATTACCTGGAGCAACATTACTTGTTGATTCTCTCTCCCAAGCATATACCTTCCATTAAAATCAACTCAACAACTGTGCAGTAAAAATGTTAACAATAATAATAATGAGAATCATAATATTTTATTTTTAATGTTAGGCATTCTAGGAGGAAGGTCTGAGTCTCCCATATTGCCAGAAATATAAAGATCATCTCTGTATTTTCCTCATCAGTTTAAAAAAAGAGTCACTTGGGCTAAAAATATTGAATGCATTAGTGAGAGATGTATATGCCGAGTTCTTTTTTATCTTAAATATTTCCATTTTCCATTTGTTAAGCCACGCCTTTACCATCATATTGGAGGGTGTGTCAGTATTGGTCTAACATTTACTGGAATTCTGATGATGTATAAAAGGACTCTATCTTAAGTGAATAAAATTAATTAATAGTTTGTAAAATTTCTCTTCCCTTTTCCATGACAGTTTTCACATAAACAGAAAGACATGTTTATCCTTTTTCCTCTGACCATGAGAAGGTTGGTCGTTATTTATGGTCATTAACCCCCATCCTTTTAACTACATGTATTTCATGCCTCTTGGATTTAACCAGGGTTGACTTAGCAAGGCGTTTATTCTGGGTAAGTGCCCCACTTCACCCGAATCACAAGTGCTCTTTGCTTCATGGAACTCTATTTCTTTTGTTCCCAGAACCAATTATATCTCAGCTAATCTCTTGCCCCTTTAATTTTCCTTGAAACATTTTGGAAAAAAAATGTGCAAATTGCTAATGCATCCTTGCGCCTGCTTGCTGGTTTATCCACTCATGGATAAGGATACAGAATTGTCTGTCTCCAGCTTACTACAAATTCACTATTCTCAACTATGTCCAATAACAAGAATTCTCTTACTCCAGGTCAGCAATGCTGTCAGTCATCTCTGATCTTTAGCTAATTCTCTCTTAATATGCTGTCTACAGTTATACGCATGTCTTCTAAATTATAAACACTTGTTCACTTGTCTATGTCTGAATTTCCCCATAGGCTTTATATTTCATGTCTCTTTGCTTCAGAATTCCGGGGCCTAATTTCTATTCCTTATTGTGTTAGAAGTCTGATAGGATGTTTGCCATTGAGGAATTCTTAAAGTTTCCTTTTAGCAGGTGAATTGACCTTTGTTTTATAAATGTGGCCTTGGATTAGCTTTTAAGTATATGGCTTGCAATTAACCCTCAATAAAGACTCGCTGAATTCTGGTTTCTAGGATAACCATGTACATGCCCCCATTCAGTTCATATGGAGTAGTAAAGACAAGCAACATTGAGGAAGGACTGCTGAAAAGAGAGTGGCCCAGCGTTTTCTCAGGATATTGGAAAATCTTCCTTAGATTAAACCAGACCAGCATAGATCATTAATCCTCTACCGCATAAAATCGAGATCTTACAGAAACGCTTTTACAAAACGTTTTTACAAAGATCTAAAAAAGGGACATTAGAAGATAATACTCTTTAAGATTTATTAGATTATTTACTGTAAGGATATTGTATTTTTTTTAAACTGTGAGGATACTGTTGATGGCTATTGTTTTTATTACTTGGTACTCTCTTCACAAAGACTAACAAGAGATATTTTCTTATCTGACTAAAAGGAAAAGTTTGTCATGCTAAGGAAAAAAAGTGTGTGTGTGTGTGTGTGTGTGTGTGTGTGCATGTGCACATTTAACTTCCGGGAAGTCCTATCATGTAACTGTCATATTTTCTATCTGCAGACAGAAACCTAAGAGCCATATGTAAAGTCCACTTCTAGAAAATAATTCTTCCTGGCATGGACTTTGTATACTAACTTAATCCCATGTTTCATAGAATGTTTCTTACTTTAATTTTCCCTCCTTTCTGATGTCCTCACCCAATTACTTTTATGTAATTCTGTTAAATTATGTATAATTAGAAGACATATTAAACTGTTTTTGAAAAGAAGCAAAAACAAGCAAATGTGCAAAAAAAGATTAATATTCTCTAAACAATTTAAATCTCGTTTTTCACATATTATCAAAGCGCATGCAGTACTTGACATTTTATATATGCATAGCATACACTTGTTTACCAAATAAGAAAATCATTTGGAAAGCAAAGCTATTTCTTCAATATGTTTTGTTTATTTTAAAGAATTGCTAGAGCTTATAACCTTGGCTGGCTTTTATCTCAATAAAGTAAACTCTCTTTTATCAAAGTACAGATTAATGATTTAAAAATTAATTTCCTTCAAAATGTACAAATATATTTCTATTAATGAAATACACATTAGATTTTTAAAAGTTATTTTAATTACCAAAAATCAGTCTACACATTTAGAGATATCAAAAAAATGTTTGCTATTGGAGCTTCTGAATACCAGCAAATGCCATGCTGGGTCTATAATGAAATGTAAATTATTTTTTCCATTGTTTGCATTTTATTTTTAAACATCAACAAAAAAGAGAGAGAGAACAAAAAGTTTTTAACATTTCTATGTAATACAGTTTTCAAGTAACTGAAAAAGTTGGTAGACTAGGAAACGTGCATTACTATAGCGACAAGGAGAATAAACGATTTGTGATATGAAAGAGAAAAAAGATAACAATACATTTAGAATTCCAACTGAGTTCTTTAAGCAAAATGAAAAAGTGCATTAGTGTCTCTCCAACTTACAAGTTAGATCTTTAAGAGTTAAATTAGTTTGTCTTTCAGTGGATAGGTAGTTATAAGCAAAAAGCTTTTACCCTGATGATTCACAAACCTGCTAAAATGTCTACGTGCAATTCCCCAGAGGATCTTAATGGCCCTTAGTAGTACTAAATTATAAAAGACGTTTCTGTACCTTTAATATATTTACTTGGTTGGGTTACATAACTTTCAAAAACAGAGAATTGGGAGCCTGAAAACCTTGATTTCAGTGTAGCCTTTGCTACATACTGGGTATGTGATCTGCAGCAGTTGATTTCATTACTTTCAAACTGAGTTTTCTCCCCTTAGTTTGAAAATAACAATATCTACTCTTCTTTCATGTGGATTATTGTGAGACCAAAATAAATTAATGCATGTGAAAATATAACTTGGCATTAAGTTATTTTAAAACTGTTCAGTGAAACTTGATCTTATATGAACATAACACACTTCAAATCAAATGTAGTGTAGGTTAGCAAATGTAATGCTTTCCTTATATGATGGAGATGAATCATGTGGAAATTGTGCCTCAATTTACACCAAGTTCCAAGGTGTCGGGAGAGGTGACCAAATTACATGACTATGTCAAAATGTAGAGTGAAAAGTGCTAAATGTTCATGAGCTCATATCAGATTTAGAGGATTACTCATGCTTCCTCTTAAATGCTGAAACTATAAATAAACACACAGACAGTGGTGGGGATGTAAATCCCCATAAAAATCTATGCAATATTCCGCAACACGTGAGGTGCTTAAGAGTCTCTAGGATGAAGTCTGCTCACACTGGCTGTCATATAGCATCCATCAAAAGAATGCAGGTTAAGTTCCCATTTCCTAGCAATTTTTTGGATAAGGCACCAAAATAAACAAATGAACTAACAAACCTGGTTGTAAGATCCAGAAAGAGAAGGCTTAAAACTTCCAATTGATTTTTTTCAAAGGCTAATTAACTTTAACACTAAGGAAATAAAGTTATTTGCTGGTGGCCCAGATGCTTTTTGTGAATTGTACTTTTGCGTTTCTTATTTTAAAGTACTTCTTTTTTTGGCATTGGTATTAAAAGGAAAGTAAAGAGAAAGGGTTCTATTTATTGAGAGATGAACTGCCTTAATCATATAAAAATAAAATAAGGGAAGAGTTCTGATTTTATATTGGCTTAGAATATCCCATAACATTATTTATAATGTTTGATCAATAAGGTAAGTTCACTGGGTACATGTTCATTTAAATATGTGGATTTTCATGATACACACATGCACATACAGACATTATATATCTGATACACCAAATGACTTTGTATATCTAGAATTTATGTAGCATGTGTGTGTATTTATCCTGTAAAATATACGTAATGAAGGTTGATAGACAAAATTTTCTCTTGATGGTACAAGTCAGGGGTGACGGGCTCACTTAGGGTAGAGCTGGTCACAACTGCCCTGGTTATTAATGAATCAATGCTAAATGTCAGTGTGTAATAGTCATCCTACTATGTAACGGAAGAACAGAAAGAAAAGAATTCATTATGTGAGAAAAGTTTAAATGATTCATAACATCATTCATTTGCTTCCCAAGTTATCTGGCCTTTCTGGGCTGCTGTGGAGCCACTTAATTAAAAATAAATTACAATGAGCACATCATGACCAGTTTCAAATTCTTATATACACCCCCAAATGCATTTCAATATTTCATAGTTTTAATTTTCAGTGGAAAAAAATATGTATAAGGGGCATACATTTTAAAAAATATCATATGTATGTAGAATATATCAAATTTAAATATGCGTCTCTAAGACCCAGTTGATGTAGCTGAAGCATAAATGCTATAAATATAAGCTTATTCATGAATATCATGATAAACTTCCCTATATGTTTCAAAAGCAAAAATAATGGAAAATTTCCTGAAGACCTAAATCAGCAGATAAAGCTGGAGGAGTGTTGGCTCAACTATCAATTGTGCTCAACCTGTTAACTTTCTCACAGTTGATTTTGTTTAATTAGGAGATGACATTAGCTAACTTTTCAGTTAAACATTACTGCAAAGGAAAAAGCTAAAATCTTTGACACATTGTGTCTTTCCTATTAAAAATTTATTCCGTGTTTAGTACACGTTTCTATGTTGTATATTTTCTCCCTGAAAGTAATACTTTTAAATTTCAAAATACAATAGCTATCATAAAATAGAGAGATACGGATTGCACCAATTCCTTCTAAAATTAGTGCTAAACATAGCATGAAGGAAATGTAATTCAACTAGAGAAATACGAATTTACATTTTTTATCTCTGAAACTGAACACTGATTCTCTGAAAATCATTTGCATTAATAAAATCTGTCAAAGTGTGTGGAATATATGCAACATTTAGACAAATGTCACCATTATCTCCTGCTCAGACATGGTTTGAGGCCCATGTTCATCATGTCCTTTATTATATCACCCATGCATATTAAGGCTACAAATGACTTTCAGCTACTTAGATACATAATTATGATATAATGCCCATGGCTTTATAGAGTCTCAGTATAACGATGCATATATTCTTTTCAACTTACTTTGTTCCATCACAGTGAAGTCCTGTGACAGATGTTACACTAGAGGTTTCTGAAGCACGTGATTGGTATATATTCATTTAGCTACTAATGTCACATTGAATGTTCATAGATGGTCAAGAAAAGGAAAGCTGACAAACTTAGTTGAAATACACACTTCATTTCCTACCATATGCCTATAAATGTAATTAGTTTTTTAAAGGTAAGTGGACTGAGAAATTTGCATAATATCGCCCTACTTGGTAGAAATCTATTATCTCATTATGTAGGGTAGTGTCACAGTTATATAATATTCTATTTAGAATTACATAAAGATAATTTGCTATTAAGCTATCACCACAGTAATAGCTAGACTAACTAAATCAGAATAATTAAGAATGTCATTTTTTAAATTACAGTTGCTTTATCTGTTGTTTTTAAGAATGGAATAAGCCTGCACAATCACAAAGCTAATTTACATTAGCATTTATGTAGATACATGTTGATTATCACCCTTGATTTTACTGAAGTTCTTACTAAAGGAATACAATTTTCTCAAGCTATTAAAGCAATAATAATTACACTTAGAGTCTCTCTGGTCATTAGGAGGGCGTTAAGTGGAAAGCTTTGGGAAGTTTCCATGGAAGTTTTTTATTTATTGACATGTAGTTTTACAATATTATTTTAGTTTCAGGTGTATAGCATTGTGATTCAGTATTTTTACAGATTATACTCCATTAGAAGTTATTAAAAGATAATGGCTATAATTCCCTGTGCTGTACCATAGATCCTTGTTGCTTTTCTATTTTATACATAGTAGCTTTTTAATCCCTTACCACTAATCTACCCTTCTCCCTCCTCTCTCCCCTTTGGTAACCACCAATTTGTTTTCTATATCTGTCAGTCTGTTTCTGCTTTACATATGCATTCATTTGTATTATTTTTTAAATTTCATGTGTAAGTGATACCATACAGTATTTGTCTTTAATATTTCACTAAGCATAATATGCTCTAGGTCAATTCGTGTTGCTGCAAATGGCAAAATTTCATTCTTTTTTATAGCTAAGTAGTATTCCATTGTGTGTGTGTGTGTATAAATATTTTCTTTATCCATTCATCTGTTGATGGGCACTTGGGTTACTTCCATATCTTGACTATTGTAAATAGTGCTGCTATGAACATTGGGGTGCATGCATCTTTTCCAATTAGCATTTTCATTTTTTTTCTGGATACCCAAGAATGGAATTTCTGGTTAATATGGTAGTTCTATTTTTTAGTTTTTTGAGAAACTTCTGTACTGTTTTCCATAGTGGCTGCCTTGAATGTCATTGTTTTGAAATTGCTGTACACAGTAATTTTGTGATCACTGAATATGTTACAAAATGGAAGAAGCCATGACAGTTTCCTCAGATTGTAGCATGTGATCTTTTTTGGTGGTCAATAATAGTGGAGATGCATTGTTTAAAAATGTAAATGGAACACTTGTGTGATACTTGCTAATCTGAATTGAGTGATTGCAGTTAGGTGTATGTAGGTTCCTACTAGCCAAGTATTTTGCAATTTTATCCCGCACCCCCTTATAGAATCATTTGTATCAGATGTTAAATGTACTCCAGCTCAATCCTCACTCATTGTGGGAATATCTTACACAGCAATAATTACATCTAACTAGTTACACTTCAGTGATTTTTACTCTTCTTTGAAGTGAATCTTTTTACTTACAGACAACTCTGACTCGCATACTGTTTTAGCCAAAGTCAGCATTTTCCTTCAGTAACTAGAGTTATTGAGACCACATTTGTTTACTTTCTGTGCCAGACTCCTTCTGTGCCAGCCGACTTCTGTTTCTATGAGAACTGCCTCTGCCCAGCCTAAAAGAAGAAGCCAGCACCTGTTTCCACTCGATGACCCACCGCCACAACTGAACCTGATTGGATTAAGAGTGGACTCTTGGGTCAATAGTGCCATGATATTAACTTAGACCTAGGTTGCTCTCCAATGACACTAGCCTCCTTTCATTGTTTTCCTTTTTCCTTTTTGCCCTGTACCCCTCCTTTTTTGGTAAAAGCTTGACTAACAGATAACCCTGAAGGCTAACAACTCTAAAAAGAACTGCCCTGAGGGTGTTTGGGAAAGGATTTCACCAATAATTCCAAACAAGAAACATCTAAAACTAGAAAAATCCAGTTGTTCCAACCACAAATTTAGTAGCTGTAAAAAAAAAAAAGATGAAGAAATCAGAACTTGGGCTGGACTGTGAGACCACATACCCCTCTCTTCTCCTTACTCTCTGAAACCTCCCATCCAGCTGCTGAGGGATTAGCTGGTCTCCAGATTCTCCTCACTGTGCATCAGCTGAATTAAGCTTTTAATCTCTATTTGACTAATAATAACTTTTAAAAATACAATTCTATTTTCTGTGAGTTTTGGACAAGGGCATAAAAAGACTAATCTCAGGAACTTTTCCCTTTACTAAATGGAGAAAATGCAAACTTTGTGGCCAAGAATGCCATGACCTAGAGAAGTAAATAAAGGAAAAGGTTAGGGAGAGAGACAGATTGAGAATGAGCAGATGAAGCGACATCTGAGCTGGTTTGATTTGTTTAGCTAAGGTCTCTGCTTTGGCTCTTTCCATCATTTAGTCTTGGTTATCTTCTTTTCTTGAATATAAAGAAATTATAGCTTTATTCCAATAAATACCTTTGTTTTACTTGATTAAACTGGTTTGAAGTGCTTCAAGTTTTAAAACCAAAAGTAACTTAACAGGCACATTTTGAAAAGAAAAATTTCCTCTTCTTCCTCTTTATGGTAAAGATTAATGAGTGCTTACCCTAAAAAAGGCTTATGAGAGCTCACCCCTCCCACACAAAATTATTATGCACATTTATTGCTTTATCTTTCAAACCTGTTATAAAATCTTAACATGATCTGTAAGAAAGTTTATGCCATCTCAGTCCTAATGATGATGATTAACTGGGTAAACATAACTCAAAAACCAGTATGAGTTCCATGATGGCAGTGATATTCCTTATCTGGTTCTCTGTGAATTGCACACATGTTATTGCTCAATATTATTTATTGAATAAATGAATGAATAAACAGATACACAGGAACATGCACAAGTATCTTAAGACTAGAAATTAGACTGAGTTGAAGTGAGACTATGCTTCTTATTAGACCCTGGATAAGAAGGCAAGGAGCTTTGTTTATAATTATTACAGGGAAGTCACTGAGATATTGTTTTAAAACATCTTCCACACAGCTAGTACTTTCATGTGTTAGACTATCAGTGAATCAGTGTAACATTTATCAAAATATGATCTCCTGAAGATTAGGGCTATTGGTAGTGTTAAGTACAGAACTATTTCGATGATCTACTAAAAAAAGAAATGTTTTGAAATTTCCTGATTACATCATTTGGTATAGCACTGATATACATATAGCCTACCCTGTCCTGCCACCAGTCCTGTTCTGTATGTTGAAGAGAGACTTTCGACTAAGATGATATCTTGACCTTCATGTACCTTCTATTTAGGTGAGGGATATAGAGGTGAACAAATACATATATACTAAAGAGTATATTTAGGAAATTTAAAGAGTGTGTATTAAGAAATGTTTGTGCTGAGTGCCAAAGTATGTGTACTTGGCCCATGGCTTTGATCGCTAGAACTGTACCATTTATTGATCAGAGAAAATGATGCATAACATTTCAGAGGAAAAAAAAAAGGCATACACATAGGCATTTAAAAGACTGGAACACTTTTCTGGGAGCACAAAATAGTTTGTTTTAATGTGTTTTAGATACATTTAGAGATAGAAGAGTAATGAGACTAGCAATGATAACACTATGGAATTACTACTATATGAAAGGGCGTGCTAGTCTGCTCAGGCTGCCATAACAAAATACCACAGGTGGGGCATCATATACAGCAGACATTAATTTCTCACAGTTCTGGAGTCTGGGAAACCCAAATCAAGGTGGCAGCAGATTTGGTTCCTAGTAAGGAATGTTTTCCTGGCTTGTGATGGTTTCCTTCCTGCAATCTTATATGGTCTCTCCTCAGTGTGGGTGTGCGGGGAGAAAACCAGAGACCTCTCTGCATTCCTCTTATTATATGCCTCCAATTCTATGGGATGAAGGCCCCATCCTTATGACCTCATTTAACCTGAATGACCTCCAAAAGGCCTGATCTCAAAATACAATCACACTAGAGGTTAGGGCTTTGTCATGCAAATTTTGGAAGCGCACAATTCGGTCTATAGCTCAGGGATTCTGCTAAATTCTTTATTGGAAGTATTTATTTAAATAATCTTAAAGTTTCATCCTTATTTTAACTGCTGTTTTACTATACTCAGCCAGGGGATGGTATTATTCTGGGGGAAAAAAGGGAGGAAATGGGATTTGTCGGAGGAGAATATATAAAATGACCAGTTCAAGGTAGAAGCAAAGCAGGATGACTCCAATAAAGACTGCTTGAAAAAGAAGAAATGTACATACTGATATTACCTACTACACATTTTTGAAAACGGGACTTGAAACTTTCAGGAATAGTTTGCAAAATCTTTTCTTGATATATAGGTAGGAAAAGAGCCAGGCACATATTCAGTACAGAAGTAGGAAGAGGAAATTGAAATATTTTATCTAAAGATGCTCACATTTTCCCTATAACCTTCCTAGGAAGGCTGATGCTATCCTCAGAGGCCCCTCTGCAGCAGAAGCCACTATATAAAGCTCGTCAACTAATGGCCCAAGAGCGACGACTAAGGACTTCTCAGTGATCCTTCTCTGGATATCATTTTATCAAGAGGGCAAATCACACCAGGCCAAGGAATGAATGTGAGTAAAAAGAGCAACACACTGGGGAACAGAAAATAAAAATGTCCTTCAAACTGAACATTTGAGTCAATAGTCTCAGATAAGTGAAAAAATTCTATGGATGGTGTTGACTTGGTCAGTCCTAAGTGCAGCTGGACAAGTTGGTTCTGTCATTACAGCAAGTAGTTAGAATAGGCATGTGGCTATTCTCTTTAGACATCCTATTATGAATGTAGTATCAGTTTATTATACCATGAAAGGAAATTGATAGAGCAAAACATTGGATTTGGTCATTTTGTGCTTTTAAATAATCTCTAAACATTAAAGCCTATAGACCTTCTATCTCATAGTTTTCTTAGTCACACTACATAATTAATCTAAAAGTCATTAATCTAAAAGTCAAATTCTAGAAGTCACCTTTGGTTTTCTCTTCTTTTGATAGCCAAGAATAAATTACTACCAGTACATACGGAATGACTTACATCCAAATAATACATGGGACTTTATCTCCTTGTCTTTATCTAGTTCCATGCCCATCATAAACAAAGACACCATTATCTTATGCCAAAGTGCTACACAATAATTCAACTGGTCTTCTTCCTTCCATCCTAACTAATCTTCCAACAATAATTTGAGACAGCAACCGTGAGAACTTTAAAAAATAGCAATCAGGTCAGATTGCCCCCTCATTCAATCAATTCAACAGGTTTCAACTATAGATAGCATAGCATACAAATCCTGTGGTCAGCAAGGCCACTAATGATCTACCCTTGAATTCTATGACTCAATCTTGTTCCATTCTCCCTCGTGCTTACCAGCCACCCTGGGCATTCATATCCTACCAAAATCAAGATCTTGTCAGACTCAGGTCCCTTGTGAATGTTTTTCTACTTTGTAGAACTACCTTCTTCTTCATACTAATGAACTCTGAAGGATGCACTCCCCTTGGGCATTATCCATTTCCATGCCCTGTTATTTCTTTTTAAATTGTACATATTACAATTTACTTAATGAGTAGCACGTAGAAGTACTCAAAAACATGTATTGAATAAATAAGCAGTTAGCTAGTTTGGTGTATATAGTCCAGTGACTAGGACAAGATCTTGAGCCTCTTGAAGATTCCATTCTCCAAAGTATGTATAAACAGCTTTCTACAAAGCTAGGTGGAATAAACTAAACACGTACCACACATAAAGCAGACTGATATGGAAGTAGAGGTGGAGAAGATGTTAAATGTACCATGGAGATAAAAAAATGTTTTCAGGGCCATATTAAAACAGGGCTGGGTAGCCTGTGCTAATAAACTGACTCATAAATATAAAAAGTTTAATACAACAAAGGTTACATTCACACCAAGGTGGCCATGTGTTTGGAGCATTCTAGGAGAGCATTGTTTCATGCAGTAATTCAAGATGGAACCTAATTTGGCTCTGCCTTCTCAATAAACACCTTCCAGGTTACTGATGCAGAGGAAGCAAGATGTGGAGAGTCACTGGGCTGCTCTTAAATATATCACTTCCACTCACAGCTTGTCGGCTAGAATTAGTCATGTCAACTCACAGAACTGCAAAATGGTGGGAGCACATGGGTCATCCATGATCTGTAAACGTTCTAACTGCCCTGGGGAGGTGATTTTTGAGTATTATGGTGAGGTAAATTTATTACACAAATGGAGGGTTGGTAGTGGTTGAGATTTTTGTGAATTGAAAATATAATGTTACTAATCTTCAAAACTACACTATGCAGTGGCTACAGATATAGGAGATAATTACCCACTTTCCTTGTATAATACATTAAATGTTTTGTCCCTTTTCTTCCAGAATGTTTCACCTAGCATATCACAATAATCCTTTAGGCCTGAAATATAAAACTGCTTATGCCTCTTTGGCTCCACTTTCGAAAAAAAATGGCAAACAGTAATCTTCAATGTAAGAAATTTTTTGCATTTTCTTAGTTAAAGGGACACTGAATGGTTTTAAAATTCTAGTGAAAATAAAACTACTCACCTTCGACACTGTAAATAACTTTAAAACATCATTATGCATAAAAGCATATTTATGTATTCATGCATGTATCTATTTATTATTGAAGTATAGTTGATTTATGATATTGTGTTAGCTTTAGGTATAGAGCAGTGATTCAGTTATATATATATTCTTTTTCAGATTATTTTCCATTATAGGTTATTGCAAAATATTGAATATAGTCCCCTGTGCTGTACAATAAATGTTGTTTATCTATTTTATATATAGTAGTGTGTATCTACTAACCCCATACTCCTAATTTATCCCTTTTCCCACCATTTCCCCTTCAGTGACCAGAAGTTTGTTTTCCATGTCTGTGAGTCTGTTTCTGTTTTGTATATAAGTTCACTTGGATTATTTATTTAGATTTCACATATAAGTGATATCATTGGTCGATGGACACTTAGGTTACTTCCATGTCTCAGTTACTGTAAATAGTGCTGTTATGAACATTGAGGTGCACACATATTTTTGAATTTTTGAGTTTTTGGTCTTTTCCAGATATGTGCCCAGGAGTGGGATTGCTAGATCATAAGATAACTCTAGTTTTTAAGAGAACCTCCATACTGTTCTCTATAGTGGCTGTACCAATTTACATTCCCACCAACAGTATAGGAGGGTTCCCTTTTCTCCACACCCTCTCTAGCATTTATTATTTGTAGAATTTTTGATGATGGCCATTCTGACTGGTATGAAGTGAAACCTCACTGTAATTTTGATTTGCATTCCTCCAATAATTAGTGATGTTGACTATCTTTTCATGTGCCTGTTGACCATCTGTATGTCTTCTTTGGGGAAATGTCAATTTAGGTCTTCTGCCTATTTTTTTAATTGGGCTTTTTTTTTATATTGAGCTGTATGTGCTGTTTGTATATTTTGGAAATTAAATCCTCGTTTGTAGACAGTTTCTCCCCTGTAGGTTGTCTATAAAAGTATATTTAAATTAGTACACAACAGACAATCTAAATGCAAGCACTACCTTGTGCCCTATTATATTATTTTAGAGGTTATTTTTAACTTTTTATTAGAAATTTATATCAAGTATTTTATTTTTCCTTATAAAAATCTCACTAAAAAATGGAAAGAAACATGTGTGTACTGAGTAAATATTTTTCAAGAATCTAATTCCCAATCTAAAACCAACAGCAACAGAAAACCCACTGACTTAGCTCTGAAGACTGAGAATAAAACAGAATGAAAACAAACACCAACACAACAGACCTGACTAATCGTGCATATGTGTAGAGAGGGAGAGAAATAATCACCACCAGTTTACAAGTTTTCATTTCTTTGAATTTGGAATTCTCAGGGTCTACAATTTACAGAATTAGTAGCACTTGACTTATCTTGGTTAACAGAGAACATAAATTTCTTAACCCAAGGAATTTTCTTTCCTCACTTTTGTACTTATTAATAAATAAATCTAATAGATAGGAAGAGAGATAAATATAAATGATATACATTGTAGGTATAAATGTTATATACAATACATATAAACATTACATTATTTAATGTTTATATATAAACAGTATAATAATAATGTTTATATGGTAATATATAATATATGACATATATATGATTTTGTATAATGTATTATTGTAATGATAAATTATATAATTCTATAATTAATTAATATGTCATATATAGCTCATATCTTTCTATATAACAATAAGTACAATTTTAGAATTATCAGTATGGAACATAAAGTAAATTTCTACAGCATAAGGAAATTAAAGGATGGCATTACTGCAGCAAATACCTGTTGACTCCCTACTGTATAGTAAGAGCAGAGGATTCACTTTTGAGAAAAAAAGTTGGCCCAGATCCTCGTCTGTCAGGACCTTGCATCTCAAGGGAGAGATAATGGACATAAAGGGGAAGGACTCCCAGTGCAGAGTGCTGAGCACAGAAGTTCAAGGAGCCAGGGAGGGACGCATAGCCCTGCCATGGTAGGTCAGAGGAGAGTTATCAGTAAGGAAGGAAAGTCGGAGCGGTTTCCACCAAAGTTTTTCCAATGCTGAAATAAATGCTCTTACCTCATGTCAAGGGATTATATAAACATCTTGCTTCTAAAAAAAATTTTGAGCAGGACTTATAAATTATTATTTGACATTTTTCAATAACAGATGTGATTTCATAATGAGTACAAACATAGAAATTTTAGAAATTTATTTTCTTGCCAAATGCACTGGGATACCTAAATCCTGCAAGTGGAAATGTACCTGTAGTTTATAGGCTCCAGGAAGTTCTCCTGTGATGTGGTCTCAGCATTACAAAGCTGAAATAAGCAAGATTGGAAATCAAGTCTCTTGTTCCAAATGTCGTTTAGACATGTTTGAATTCTTCCACAGCAGTTATCTAGTCCACAGTTTTCTCTTATCTCACTTTTTCCGGAATTGACAAAGATAAAATCTTCTTCCAAAATGCCGCACAACAGTGTTATTCATAGAGAAGCAGATACTGATGTTTCAGATGAGTCAGTTACATAAAATCCCATATTTCTGCAGCAGTTTTAGAAGAGATGGGTTCTCTACAAACAGCCACTTGGCTCTTCCCTGGATAGAAATATCTACTATGATGTTAATGGTTATTTGCAAAAGAGAGAATCTCTCTTCAAAAATCCTAATTCAATAGTAATAATATTTATTATTATGTTTATTAATAATAATTATTATTAAGAATGGCTATTTTTCTATAGGAAAAATAACAAGGGTGGATACTGAAATCTGATGTTAAAGGCAGAGGGAAGACACTCGGAAAATACTTGGATTTGGATAAAATAGTCCTTACATGTTAATGTGGTGGCAAGAACCACTGTCAACTTCTCACCCAGTGTAACAGCGCAGTTGAGTCCGGGCTGTTCCTTCTCATGGAATTCTGGAGGGTCCCTTTGTAGTACTCACCACAATTTTTAATTGTAACCATGCATGATGGCTGGATTAGTATCACCGCCTTTCCTAGTATGAATATTTTTCTACCTGCCTGGCACACTGTAAGTCCTCAACATAAATTAAAGTTGTTGAATGCAATACTAGAAAGTAATTTCAGAAGTAATTGAATTTTGATTATTTCTCTGTGGTGAAAATGGCTCATTTTTTTTTTCTATATTGAAAGGGGAAATCATGTGACACAGGATATGTTTCCAAGTACCTGTGGAAAGAGAATACCATACTAGGAACCGTGCAGACACATGACCCACAGTAGAGACGCCAGGACAATATGAAGATTCTTGCTCTCTCTGTCTTCATGCTACACCAAAGACCTTAATTCATTAAGGATATATTTTTCTAGTCTCACTCTTTTATATAGACAGGACATTATTCACAGACTGGCTGTAAAGTAAGCTTCATAGAAAAATCAGGCTTTCCTGGTTGAAAAATATTTCACTGTTCCTTTTGAGGAACTGCTCAGGGAAAAGTAAAAGTTAAACATCTGTCAATTTTCCAAGTTAGTAAGAAAAATGTGTTATGAAGAGTGAAAACAAATAATTAAAATTATACTGGAGTCTACAATATCATTCTTCTTATACATTTTTTTAATGGAGGTACTGGAGCTTGAACCCAGGACCTCCTGCATGCTAAGCATGTGCTCTATCACTGAGCTATATCTGCCTCCCTAGAATATCATTCTTGGGGGAAGGGTATAGCTCAATTGTTAGAGCGCACGCTTAGCACGCACGAGGTCCCGGTCCCGAGCAGAAATCAATGAATAAACCTAATTACTTGCCTCTCAGAATACAATAACATTCTATATATAGGTAACCTTAATAATTTAAAACATTTTGGTGTTCTCAATAAGCAAATAGTTCATACAAATGTCCCGTATCTACTCATGGATAACTGTTCACTAGTATTCCAGTCCCTGGTTAGACTGGGTTCTGAGGGCTAGAAAGGTCAGGCTTCATTCTCTATGAGTGTTTTGGGTCTTGTGGAAAATTAGAATGACTTGGAATTGCAGTATTTTCCCTCTGGCACACAAAGATTTACTCACGTAGCAGAACAAAGTAGAAAGACCATGTTATTAGTCATCAGCAGATCAAGGGGAAAAATCCAATTTATATAAATTATTAGAAGCATCAACCTAGGGTAGGTAAGTTAATTTTTTCTGGGCTTAGCCATTTTATATAACACAGTATTAACTAGTCTACCAACATCCAATCTTACAGAGAGCAGTAAAGACCATGAAGTGTGCTAACATGCTGTGAAAATTGTAAGGAATTACATAATATTTTTGTTTTATTATTTAATACAATGAGAACAGCAAAGGTAATAGGGCTAAAATGTATGTAAAACTCAATTAGCAACAGAAAATCAGAAAATGAGAAACTCAGTCATTGAGTATTCTTGATTTGACCTCAATTTAGAATTGAACACAATGAAGGAAAATGGGTTTCATTTCTGTAAAGATTGACCTTGTTTCCTTGTACATTAAACACTACACACACACACACACACACAAACCCAGAAGTTTCTAAAAATCTAGCCGTGATTTAACATTATGAAAAACTAAAACCTTTCAAAAATCCTAAAAGGAAATTTGACCACAGTTTCTACTCTTCACTATATTTATGACAGCCATTAAACTATATAAATGCCAGCTGCCAGAATTCATTAGGATTATATGAGAATCCCCTTTGAATCCACAGAAATGCATTGATCGATTCTGAGTATCTACACTCTTATCAATTAAGGTTAAACTACAAACACAGCTACCTGCTGTTGGGGAGAGGCAACTGGCTTGACATATAAACCATTAACTGGCTTCTATGAAGCATTTGTGAAAAAAAAAGTACCTTAGATTATATGATTGGTGCACTGAACTAATAATGGAAATGCTTCTTCCTCTGACTTACTGTTTATCAATTGATGCATGTGCTCTTGCAGGAGGAAAATATCAATATTTTGAGTATTGGCTTATCTCTCCACACTACATCTATTGCTTATGATGATTAATGCTAAGGATCATATAGCATGCTGGAGATGAAAGCAGTGGAGAATTACATACTGTTACATCCAGGGACCACAGGAAGAATTACTGGACAAACAATAACAGAATCCATTCCCAATACAGTACGATAATGACAATATGAGGAGCTGATCCAAGAAAAGAACCTTGTCAAACCCAGGAAATGGAGTCCGTTTCAGAAAGCCATAGTCGGAAAACATTTTCTCTAATAGACAGTCATTCATTGAAAGACAGAAAGATGGACTTCTGTTGTTGGGCTCAATTGAGAAATTTTCTTTTTGCCAATAGCTATTTTGGAGTAATTACTACATGCAGAGTTTTAGAGCTGTGACATTGTTAATGAACCTTATGTACACAAGGCATATTTCTTTGTCATCTGGAAAGAGAAAATGTTACTAGCCTTTAGGGGCTGTAAAATTTAATCAAGCTTTAACTGATGTTTTAAGGCTCTATAAAATTTCCCTTAATCAAGATTTCACATGAAAACGTTTTTAATAAAAGATTTTTCTAAACTAGTATCTCCCAGCCAAAGACACAAAGGGACAGCTTTAAGAAAACTCACTGCTTCGATTTAATACAGTTATTTTTCCTAAGCTAAGAGAATTGTCTTTTTTGATTACTTGAGAAATTAATATTGATTTGGGGGGGAAATGAATATTTATTTGTAATCCTCATCTGTAATTTTTGTTAATGAACTCTAAAATTGAGAATGGAGAGGACTAAGACAAAAGAACTGAATTTGGGAAGATTAACAAAGATACAGATAAAGTATATATTAACAAAGATATAAAATATAAAAATGCCTGGAAACCAAAAACTTAAAAATCAAAAGCCAGTGTGGTAGGCAAAATAAAGTTCTCTCCCTTCTCTTACAGATTCCCACATCCTAATCCCTAGAATTTGTAAATATTTTACCTTAGACAGCAAAAGGGATTTTGCAGATATGATTAAATTAAGTATTTTGAGGTGGGGAGATTATCCTAGATTATTACAGTAAACTCAGAGTAGTCACAAGTTTCTTCAAGAGAGTCAAAGAAGAACATGAAAACAACCTAAATGTCCATTGACAGATGACTGCATAAAGAAGTTGTGGTATATTTATACAATGGAATACTACTCAGCCATAAGAAAGAATAAAATAATGCCATTTGTAGCAACATGGACGGACCTGGAGTTAGTCAATCTAAGTGAAGTAAGCCAGAAAGATAAAGAAAAATACCATATTATATCAGTTATATGTAGAATCTAAAAAAAAAAAAAAAAAGACACAAATGAACTTATTTGCAAAACATAAACTCACAGACAGAAAACAAATTTGTTGTTACCGGGAGGAAAGGAGGGTGGGGAGAAGGGATAAATTGGAAGTTTGAGATTTGCAGATACTAACAACTGTGTATAAAATAGATAAACAACAAGTTCATACTGTATAGCACAGGAAACTATATTCAGTATGTTGTAGTTACCTATAATGAAAAAGAATATGAAAAGGAATATATGCATGTATACATAGGCTGAAACGTGCTGTGCACTTGAAATTGACACATCATTGTAAACTGACTATATTTCATTTAAAAAAAGGGAGAAAAAGAAAATAAGTTATTACATAAAATAAAGGCAAAAAAAAAAAAAAAAGAGAGAGAGAGAGAGAACGTCAAAGACGGAGATTTGACTATGAACGTGTCAAATCAGAATAATATCACCTAAGAAAGGCTCAGCGGGCTACTGATGCTTTTGAAGATGGATGGCTGCAACCATAAACCAAGGAATGCAGGCAGCCCCTAAAAGCTGGAAAACAGATTCTCCTTGGAGCCCCCAGGTAAAATTTAGTCCTTCTACCACCTTGATTGATGCTCATGTTCGACTTCTGACCTATAAAACTAGAAGATATTAAATTTGCATTGTTTTAAGCCACTAAGTTTGTGGTAATTTGTTACAGCAACTATTGGAAATGAATACACCCAGCTAATTCACTGGTATTAGAAAGTAGCCTTGCCAATGTAAATATAACAGCATGCCCAAATAGAATTATGAAATTATAAGCAACGTTGAGAACATTATTGGCTATTTACTTGTTCAAACAGTGTAGCGCTTCTGATTGAATTGATAATCAAGCCAACAATCTGGACCATTATAAAAACAAATGGCCATTTGAATGGTTTGACAAGTTTGACAACTAAATACATTATCTATTTAATAAAAGTGTTTATTTTACAGCCTGTGGTAATTTAACAGTAGTTAATTCAAAGCTCCTGCAGTACAGCAATTCTGATAGAGCAGAAAGAGCCCTGAACCCTGAATCCAAACACTTCCATCCTCATCCTGACAGTTAATAGCTTTGTAAACTTGGAAAGGTCATTCAAATATCTTAGGTCTTTTTAAAAATAATGTGTAATGTGGGACTATTACCCTGAAGAATAAAAAGCTAACATATATGTGAAAAGCAGCATGGTACAGCAGCACATGTTTGGAAGACGTTCACTACCATAGTGTGAGACATTTTTACACTAAATCTGATTCACAACATCTTCTGCTTTCAAAGAAAGTGATTCTTTATGGTTCTCCCTCATTTACTCTTTAACCTTTGTACGTAGAAAAAGTCTTTCACCTGGAAATATTTTCCAAAAATTGAAGAACATCTCGTCATGTGCCTCGTTTTTTCAAGAAGGTGCTAGAAATCCATTTGGTTGAATGTTGGAGACCCACCTGCTCAGATGCTTAAACAATGAAGAAATGGTCTGAGGGTCTCTTTAGGAACAGCTGCTCACTGCACCCTCTTCTTAACTGTTTTCTGGCATCTCCCCAACAACTTGAAACCTAAATCCTGAAAACTTGTGCTACTCAGGCACAGTCCCCAGATATTTCTGCTCAGTAACGTCCAGCATTTGAGCAACCAGGTCCAAGAGTTTATACCTGTACATTATGTGCAAGTGTCAATCAAAATCTGAAAGCTGAAAATGGAAACTCCTCACACCCATTGCCCCCACCATTCATCAAACAGTTATTCAGTCCATCTTTGTGCCAAGCACTTGGTCTGGAAAAAGAGATTCAAAGCCAAATTCCTGTACTTGTTGTTTGTGCCTACCTCCAGCTTTTAACTGCCCCTCTTGCACTGTTGACTCCCAAAGTCATATCTCTAAGTCTAATCACAATTCCGAAGGCCAGTTCACGCTCTGAACTTCCAGCTGGTCATCATCTCAAACACAACATATCTAAAATTATTCTCATTATTTCATTCACATTTTAACAACTCCATATTATTCTGGCATTTCCTGTTTTTACTGAAGGCAGGATAATGTGTGTGAAATGGTCACACGGAATGCCTCAGAGCTACAACCATGAAGAATGGTGTGGGGCATAATGGATAATTTGGTTTTGGTTTCATCCATATCATCCTCTTCTTCTGAGAGACTTCATATTTGCTTCTCCTATAAATATCATTCTGGAGAGGGTTGCCAATTAAAATACCCTCATTTTCAGGGTAAATCATACACACAGGCCAGGTAAATTATTGCACCCCATTCTCCCTGGACACACACTGTTCATGCATTGGGTATAGGCAATAACCCAGATCCGGCAAAGGAAGAAGTCCCTTTTCTTTTATCATAAGGCTGTAAGAATGAATAGGTAACAAACAAACTCACTGTGGCTATTGTTTTCCACTTGTAGACACTTGATCAAACAAAATAAAGTCATATTTTTTTTAAGAAAAGGAGAAAAAGCCGAGGTGAAACACTTGAAAAGAGATCGAGAGTTCTGATGATGTTTGAAATGTTTTGAGCACAATGATTTCCTTTTCATTTGCTTGTTTGGGATTTTGAGTTACGTTTTTGATACTTGACAACAAAAGGTGCTTCATTTGTAATGTATATGAAAATTATAATGGGGCTGGTTATAATGGTGAATATGTTTTTAGTTTAAAATCTAGTCATAATTGATTTTTCCTGGTAAAGGAGTGGATGTTGATCACAGAGGCCAATACAGACAAAGGAAAAACATATTAAGTGCCTAAGACATGAAAAGACAAAAGAATTGAGGAGAGAGAGGGAGGGAGAGGGAGAGGAGGAGGAAGATGGAAGAATAGAAAGGAGAGAGAGCATGTATTACCACACGGAAGCATTTAGGTGAACATGCAAAGAGCTAGCCTCAATTCTATAGACGGTAAAAAACAAACAAGTAAAAGCCTTTATAGAAAGTACTGATAAAAGTTTCAAAACTACTTTCAGGCAGGATTAATAAGGATGTTCTGCAAATAATAGTAAAAACCATGAAAAAAGCGTTACCCAGGATAGAACTGTGATAAAAGTCTCTGAAACAATGAAGATGTGCATATCCAGGAGCAAGATGAATCTATTAATATTACAAACAGAAACTATAATAATTTTTCCATTATTGATGAGTTATACATCATGACATATATAATTTATGGTTTATTGCTTATATTTATGCTTGAATTAACTCTAGAGTAATTTGCATATAATTCTCATTACAGAATATGGATTCAATCATTGTCAACAAATTCTTAGGTTGGTTTAGGACATTTATGAATTAAAGACCGCTGGCTGGTATTGAAACATGCATATGCTGGAGTTGATATACACATATGCTGGGAGTTACTGGTCCGTATCTATTACCAACACAAGTCTGGTGCCCAGAATGCAGCAACTCTTACAAAATGATTTTCTTAAATTATTTCTATTGATTGATCTTTATGTCGCTGCACTGCGGTACACCGAATCACGTCAACTAGTAATTCTGAATTCTTCCCCTTCTTCCTTGTCCAAGTTCAGCTGCTGTTAATTCTAAAATGTATCTTGAATTTGTCCTTTTCTCTCCATGCTAACTGCTGCTGCCTTAGTTCAAGCCCTGATGTCTGTGCCAATCTCTCTGTGGATTTCCTCCCTCAAGTTCAGCGTATCCTCAACGCACTTCTATGTTGCCGTCAGAGAGGTCTGTCAAAATGAAAATGTGCTAATTTCCCTCTTTTGCTTTAAACCCTCTAGAGAATGTACTGTCTTTTCTACAGAACACAAACCAAATGTCTTCTTACCAGTCACTGACTAGTCCTCATGAGGTAGCTCATTTGGAACACTTTCACATCTTTTCTTTCTCTAAACTCTTTTTTTGTGCTTCTTCAGATGCTCTGAACATCCTAGAGTTTCACTGAAGGTCCATATGGACGCCTGCACCCATGCTTTGCAGACGCAGCTTATTTTCTTTTGCAGTGTATCTGCCCACTTCCTGTTCCCTATAAGTTGATTTAAAAGCTGAGTTCCTATAACCCAAAATCAAGGTCCACTATTACCTACTACATAAACATCTCTGCAGCTTTGGTCCGACCTCTGCTTCCCCACCTACCTTCCCAACTCCTTAGACCCTGACTACTGTATTGGAATTAACCACTCATTTCTGCAGAACATCTGTAACCTAGGTTTTACATAATCACTTTCAACATTTTGTATTGTGCTTATATCACTTCAAATATGTTTGAATATGAGTTCCATACGGTATGTCCAATGTCTAAAACACAACCTGACACTTGGTAAAGGTTCACAAAGACTTATTTAATTAAATTAAACAAGTCTTGTAAGATATTGGCTAGTGGTATTGCAATTTTCTAATAGAAAGATCCAGTTAAACTTTTTATTATACATCTCAGCAGTTAAACACTTCTAAACAACCATTACATGTATTTTCTACTCACTATGTTGGTTCATCTGCTAACCAATTATCATCCTTTTAAGCTGCACACACCTGGAATTAATTTAGTCTTGGATTACTGTGACAATTGCAAACTCTTTTCAGTGGTACATTACGAGCAATTGAGGAAATTACAGTCTGTTCTCAATACTTGGTATTCCATGGAGAGTTTCTGAAAAAGCTGACGATTTGGAAACTAAAATTCCCTAGTAAGAGTTCAACCATGAAAACAGCAAATACTGTGAGAACTTCATCTGTTCCACGCACACTGGTCTTAAAATTAACATATAAGAGGTGGTTTGACCATTCTTGTTGAACTCTAAGGCAGTTTCTCAAAGTGTTAGCATTGGGACATTTAAATGCAATGCAGGGGGATTTTCTGTTAAAAAATGAAGGTTCTCATCTCCTACAAAAAACCTACTCATACTCTGTCAGGAAGGAATCTGAAAGTCTTCTTTTCTTTGGTTGTATAACAGTTAGTCCAATTAATTGTGATAAACCCTAAATAACACTGCTTTAGGGAAAGTATAATAAAACCTGACAGCTGTCACAGAGACATGGATGACCTTCCCTGAATACAGACCCACCTAGGGACAGGCCCTCCCACTGCCCGACTCATGGTACTATTGGAACTAACTGAGCTTGTTACATAAGATGCACTAATAATTAAGAGACACAATTACTATTTTGCTTTACTACGATAGTGAATTTTAAGAGAAACTCACCTAGATTCCAAGTAATCTTTTTAAAAAAAGTTCCTGAGTTGCTATTTTTAATGAAATGCAATATTTTTATTCTATAAATAATTACAGAATATCAGTATATATATATATATATATATATATATATATATATATTTACTGCACACATATATATATTTAGTGCACATAAAGAGTACAATTGGGAAGACATAGATGGTTCTATGTTAGCTTTTTGGTTGTGATTGTTAAATAGACCAAACCAATATGGATCGGACACAGGGAGTTTCATCCTGGCTAATTTACTCCAATTACAAAAGCAGTGACCTTGGTTCCCTGACATCACTTCTCTAAGTGTAGTTTTTGTCATCTCTGTGATTAAAAATACACATATGACAAGATATAAATGATTAAAATAAAAGAGCTTCTAATCTTGCCTTTCCGCTACCCTATTAAAGTGATTCTGGCTT
Organism: Camelus dromedarius; assembly: GCF_036321535.1. Lineage (NCBI taxonomy): Eukaryota > Metazoa > Chordata > Mammalia > Artiodactyla > Camelidae > Camelus > Camelus dromedarius. The sequence goes on from NC_087438.1 coordinate 15,615,447, forward strand.
AGATTCCTCCCTCAATCCTTAAATTTACCTCTAAGTAGAAAACCATTTATTGGATATTTGTGATCAGACCAAAAAAAAAAAAAAAAAGTGAGAGAGTATGGGGAAGAGAAACAGAACTGGAAAACGCTTTCCAGAGATCGGGAAGACTGTAGTTTGAAAAGCAACCCTTTAAGGGAGCACATAGATGTTATGAGAGAGAAACAAGTAAGACTTTAAAGAACCACTATTTGGGGATTATGTGTTCCATTCATATGTCCAAGAACTGAAAATAAAGGATTCAAATATTTTGAAATTTATCTTATAGCATGGAATGCTTTCTTTTCACTGCAATTCTGCTCTGGGATTTAAACATGTGAGTCCCAGCTTCACACATTTTACAATCCCTTGGTTAACAGTCTTGGGAGGAGTAAAGGAAGTGATGAGAGAAAAGTCTTCAGCACTTGGCCCTGCACAAAGCGCAAGTAAAAGAAAAAAAAAATCAACAATGCAATCTATTAAATTTTATTTTTCTTTGATATTTTTCATCTCCTATAACCTTGTTTGACATATATTTCTGCTACATTGATCCCACATAACCTCACCGTAATAAAGGGATAAGAGTTGTTGCTGTTTTATTTTACAATTCATTGGTTTCACTTCAATGAGCATAACTGGCAAATTAAAACTATGTGTGATTATCTTCTTCTTTCAGCCAGTGTCTGTAAATATTTTCTTGGGACTCGTTCACCTATGACAGCCCAGCCAGCCTCCCTCTAATCTCTCTCCTATTCACGAAGCCACAGAACCAGTTGTATGGAAGCACAGACGTGAAATTTAATTTCAACAGTTTTGTGCACACACACTGAGGCGTCTTGTTTGGTTTGTCCATCTCACCCCTTTCCTATCTAATGAGATAAAGAAAATAACAAATTTCACTCATTTTGTTTTGATTTGCAAGATTTGATTTTCCCTCACAATCAATAAATTATATTGAAAATTTGTTTTGACAACTGGTATATACATTTGTTGTTTTCCACGTAATTTTCCTTGTCAAGCTTTATGAAGTCTCTTCCTCAGTTAAAATAAACATTTGTTACATCTGTTAAATTTATCTTAAAGTTTGTTAGACCATGGGAATTCATTTTTAAATATTTTATCACGAAAGCAGGCAAAAAATAACACCAAATTAACAGCATATGTTCCAACCAAGGGATTATTCAGAGCAAAATTCAGAACCTCTTAGGAATATGCCATTGCATATTTTGCCATTTAGAATTTATGTAGCAAGAATGTCTTGCACTTATATTTTAAAATAGACACTTGAAGGTATTCTTATCTCTAATGCATTTATTTATTTAATGATTATATTTTTTAGTATTTTTTTATTAAGAAATCTGAGAATCTCTCTTATTAAAAAAAAAAATCATCCCTGATAAATGATGGAGAATGCCTGAAGTATCACTCTGATTTGTCCAGAAATATTTGGAGTGGTGCCTTGTAAGTCTTACTGTGCTCCAAAGCTCATTTCCACTGAAACATAAACTCCCTTGTACGCTCTTTACCCGATAATTGAGTAATTGCAATGTCCTTCTTCAGGGACTGAATTAACATATGTCTTAAGTTATAGCCCATTCAACATCATCTCTTTATCTCCTTGAAAGTGACATCATGAGAATGAATAATATGTGTGACGCTCCATGCCTTCCCAGAGCTTGCCTCCAAACAGCCTGGCCTCATTTGGGAGCTTATTTTACTCTCTGTTAACATGCTTCATATGCCAGAAAGCATGTCAAACACTGTCAGATGCTCTCCCGGCTCTGCAGGCACTCCTTCCTCCCCTGCTACTATTCTGGCTTCTCAGTTAGGGAGACATTTTTGGACCCCAGCTCCCCGATTTTATGAGCTACCTGTGATAATTGAATGGACTTCTCGATGACTCTATTTTCTTACCCTTAATATGCAGAAATCAATAGTCTTTCCCTTTTGGACGTGCTGAGAGAATTAATGAAATAATTTCTAAGTACTCTCTCCCCACATAGAAATCAGAAAATATGCCTTGATGGGCATAATTATTGCTAATATTTTCTCTCACCTCTTAACATTTATTGTATCATCCCATCTCTCAGGAGTTTTCAAATGCCTCCCATTTTTATCATTCCTAAGCCTTGTACCCAAGCCATGTTTTTTTATGCCTAAATGCTTATCTCTTTAACAGCAAAGGTTTTATTTTATAATCAGTAAGAATAATCTTCCACTGTTATTGAAATTTACCTTGTATTATATTTCATATCTCAGAAGCAGAAGATGTTTTCAAGATATCAGGATAATCAAATTGGGCTAGGACCGAAGGACCTAGACTTTTTATTTTTTTTCCTTTTGTTAGTTCTTGTCCTTTACTTGATTGTGTTTTTTATTACAATGTAGTTTTTGCTATCCCTTCTGGCCAAGGAAACGTTTTTGTCTTCTTTTGCACTTTACCTCTGAACTGTACTGTATAATAAAGGTCTCTTGCTAAACACTAGAAATTCCACTCTTTCAAGTAATTGTTCTTAGAAACACCATCTCCATACCATTATCTCCTCTTCCAACTTCTTAACCTACTCAAATTCTATAAAAAATTAAAAATAATTCCTAGAGCTGGAGGAACCAATTAGTTTATAGCTAAATTATCTCCCACCATAATGTTAGTAGGTATCTGGTGGAGTTTTGGTTTGTATATATTTGATACTGGAAAAATTTCAATTAGATACTTTCTAGTAAGTTTCTGTCCTCTAAGAGGAAGATTAGAATGTACCCTTGGACCAAACTTTTTCTTAGTTCTGGAAAAAATGAACAGAACGACCTACTTTATTTATGTAAATATAAAGTACAGCACCTCACCACTGGTGTGAGGGAAGTTTTCTAAGAAGACATTTTGGTTTGGCAAGGGTTTGTCCAAATCTTAGCTAATACTGATTGTTAAAATAAGATTGAACTTTTCTTCTATGTACCCATTTTATCTGAAAATTTATAAAAGAGCAGAATAATTTTCTGATAGTAATATGAAAGCTGTTAATATAATTAAGTATGTTCAATGTATGTAGAGTCCCCATTTGAGGTCATATGATCAGAAGAATAACAAGGGAAAAGTCACCATAATGATCAGGACAATTCTGTGTCAAAACCAAGAATAGGCCAGGGGAAAGTAGCATTATTTTAGGTTTAGAATGCAGCTGATTCTGGAAGCTCTTCCAGTCAACTGCAAAGGGCATGCCCAGGGCAAAGTTGCTGCATGCATGTGTGTAATGTAGTAGAGCCATAACAATGTGGACATAACCTCTGAGGCCCAGACAGCTTTCTAAATCATGTACACACCAAGGAAGCCATATAATTTGTCATCCAAAAGAAACACTTTTGAAAGTAAAAATGAGTGCTATTAATAATTTTACCCTGACATCAGGTGTAACCCTATACCCAACTGGATTCTTAGAGGAAAATATTCATTTCTTTGCACCACAAAGAGCAACTCTAGCCTTAAATTCAGCAGAGACCTGCACTGCAAGGCCAGGTAGACCTGGGATGAAGACATTGTTTCAGTCTGTCCCTCACTCTCTGCAGAAGCAGCTGCAAGGGAAACTTTATTCATGACAGGTGCAAGCCACTTGGGATGGAACTAGACACCCCATCAATTGCTACATGGGCACTTGTGTTTTTAATAATCTCAGAATAGACAGTGAGAATAATCTGGTGGTGTAGATCTATGTTATTGATGCCTAGAACTTAAGGGAAGCATATTGAAACTTATATTTTCATTCCTGCCAACATTCACTCTTCCTTTCTATCCAAATTCACATTTTACTCATTCTAAAATTCTCACAGTCCTTACCTACATTTATATCCTCATCTATACCTTGTTTGTTCTTCTGAACTCTCACCCAGGAAGCTTAGTGTATGGAGAGCATAATTATTTCTGTGTAAGTAATTATTTTACTTAATTGAACTGGAATATTTCCTTTTTAGTTATTTAATTAGTAACTTAATAGCCAATGTTGGTCATTGTTTGATCTAAAAAAATTCATTCACTTATATGTATTAATAAAGGTATCACCTTTGAAATATATGACTATACTTCAAAACTGACTGAATATAAAAATGAAATAATTGCTTCTTAAATATATTCAATGCTCCATACACCAAACACCAAACTGAAGTTTTATATTTAATCAAAGAATGTATGTTGCCGAACAATCTAACCAGTGGAGGCAAAAACGAGAAATATGTTTGGCAAATTAATTAATGGATACATGTTTGCACATATGGATAAAAATAAATGTCACAAGTAACACTTTTAAATGTTGAATTTAAACAATGGCATTGTATACTAAACTCAGAACTACAAGTATAGCTAATTCAAAGGAGGCAGATGTTATACACAACAAAGAAATGTTTAAACCAACCAAAAAAAAAAAAAAGGAAAGAAGAGAAAACAGAGCCTGTTAAATACTGTTTAAATTATTTTCTCCACTATGGATATTAATGTTGATATCATCTTTAGTGCGCTGCAAATCTCTGTGGTCTTGATTTTATTTATTTGTTCACATGAATATATTCTGTTTTAACTTGACTTTCCCCATACATTGTTAACTCTGAATAAGCTCGTTTCATCTGTGCTTTGTGATGGGAATCTTTGGACTCCCAACAATGTAAGCTTAATGAATTCTGGTAATAATTTCCCCACTTACTGTGGCTATGTGTCCAAGATTATCTCATACTGTTGTTCTGGCCATTAGGATACACGTAGATAAGGGAACAAGAGCCTGGGACACAGGCGGGCTTGTGGTGCTGGGAGAGTCTTGGGGAACTAAGGGGTAATGGTGGGAACAGGAATGTGTCTATGCCCTACTCCGTAGAATATGACAGATCCTTCCTATATGTTTCTCTGGTTCCAAGGTGAAAAGTGCATTCTGATTAACCTAGACACCTTTCTGTCAAGCACCAGTCCCCACTTTCCATGCAGAAATATTACGATTTCCACAGTGGGCAAAGACACAGTGTTGAGTGACGGTAGCACAGTAACACTGATGACACTTGGCTGAGGACCTGCATACACTGCCCCACGTGCAAATTAAGCCATCCACGCAACAGTCTTACTATTTTTTTTCTTTATCATCCCCACTCTATGGATGAGGTTACTCAAGACACAAAAGCGGGCAGGATTCTTTCACTGCCCCCTGCTGGTTCTCTCCCAGGAGACCCATCTCTGAGAACCAGCCTGTGAATGAGAACCCTGAATCCTCAGGACAGTAACAGGACTGAGTGAGCAGTTCTGAGTGTCTCCACATAAAAGACGTACGTCTGTATAAAATTTTTGTTGTGTCAGGTGTAATTGTCTAAGTAATTTTTCTTTAAACAGTCAGATAGGAAGCCAGACATCTTTTTGTGAAGCCCAAGTCCCTACTTTCTTTTTTTCTTTTAAGGTTTTGTGAGCTGTATGGCTTCTGTCCCAAATACTCAAACTTGCTATCATGTGTGAAAGCAGCTATAGACAATACGTGGACAAATGAGCATGACTGTGTTCCAATAAAAGTTTATTTACAAAATCAGGCAGCAGGCTGGATCTGGTCTGAAAGCCATAGTTTGCCAATTCTTGATCAAAGCTCATATTTGAAAGGTCCTTGTTAATGTTTAAGTTTTACTTGATTGCACAAAGTATTTCTCTAGAACTCCTTGACTTTGAAATAAAGGGCAGCATGAGCAGAGACAGCCATTAAACAGAGAATCACTTTCAAAGGTGCTTAGATACTTGTCACTATTAGGGGAAAAAAATGTGTGATTAAGATTCTTTAACAGAGTTTAGTATCAGAACTCTTCTTTCCTTCCAGGAAAACATAAAGCAATGGGATTAAAGAAGGGAGTGTATTTTGAGGAGCTTGTCAGTGCAGACACTGAGAAATAGGGACAGATTTCTTCAGGAATAACTGGACAGTAAAATGACTGTCTTTCATCCTCTCCTCATTTCCACTACTCCAACCCCAAACCACGCAGATGGAGACTTGCTGTTTCTTGATCACAAGAGCCACATATCTACAAACATTCTCTTAACTGGAAACATGTAAAGTGTTTGCACAAGCTTTCATGGAGTGATGATGAATGTCCAATTGTTTAAGGGCAGTGAGGAGGTCAAATACGTCAGTCACTGCACTGTGTCCTCTAGGGAACCAAGGGATATGCAAACATTCACAATAAAGTGTGTCCCTTGAAGTAATTCTTTGATATTAGAAAACATGTGTATGAATTTTTGGAAGTCTTTAATGGTACTATATAAAAGGAAGTCTAGTCCACCTTTGTTCATATATTTATACATATATTGACTGCTCTTTATGTTAGAATAGCTTCTACTTTCCTCCTAAATTTCCTCTATTTTTTTCTCTTAAAACCTTTCTAATCTAGGAAGAGAGAGAGAGAGAGAGAGAGAAAGGAAGAAAGAAAAAGAAAGAAAGAAAGAAGAGAGGGAGGGAGCAAAGGAGGGAGGAAAAAAGTAAAAGAAAGAAAGAAGTAATTATATTTATGTTTTTTGGTCTCAGTTTTATTTTCAATGTAATTTTAAAGCTAGGTTTTAAATGGGTTAAGAAGTTCTGACTGTTTAAATGAAACAATATATCTTCAATTGTTTGACAATTATTAAACTATTGCTAGTTGCCATGTGCTCCTTTGGCACTACATGAATGCGACTGTAGGCCTGAGAAAGCATTCAGTCTTCTAATTTGTAGACAAGTATGAAGTAAAGGAAGAATTTTAAAGGCATTTCCTGATCATGATCATTTAGTGGATAATAACAGTAATTTAAATATTTACCTATTTGATGCTTAAAATGTTTTCATTGAAGTGAAAAACTACTGGAAAATTGTGTTTTCAACTGTTTCTTGTTATCTGGCTTTATGTTCAAAGTATACTTCTCCTTGTGTTTTATTTTGTTTGTTTTTTAAAGCTGCAACACTGGTTCTTCACAAATGGCTTCAAAAGTTACTACTTGAAACGTATTTGCAACAGTAGCTGATGTGGCCAACACAACTGTGATTCCCTTTTGTCAATGCTACCAATTTATTGTTTAGTTTATCAGTCTGCTCAACAGAGGATTGTATTTAGAGCTTTTTATATATCATGGGAAAATATCACTGCCCTCCTTCAATGCCCATCACTTTAAGAACATTTTGAATTACAGTCTTATATCCTTTACAATAGATGGCCTGAAAATATCATAAAATCCTACAAATATTTCCAAACTATCTCAGGTTATTCTAAAATTCAATATCACTGAATACTATGTAAAATAAAGATAAATCTAATTCTATATAAGCTCTTTACTCTTTACTACAATAAGTCATCGTTTATGGCAGAAAAAGTAATTTTAATCAAGGAGTGAGACTATCAGTATAATTATGAGGAGATTCTATTCCAAAAACTTATTTATACCCAGTGGCTGAAAGATAAGTTATTTTCTATCATTAGATAAGAAAAATAAGTATGTGTATTAAAAAGGTTATACATATTGAAAAGATGACTAATTTGTGGAGACGAACTTCACTGAGGGCCAAAAGTAAACTTGGGACATTTCTTCATACATTCAATTTCACTCCTCCTTTATATTTAAAATTCTAAATCCAAAATTCAGAATGGAGGAGAACATGATTTTTTTTTTAATGTTGCTTAAAAAGAGAGAGAGAAAACTATCATTTGACTACTGACAATGTGATTAAGTTAGCTGGCAGCAGAAGGTGTTTAAATTGTTTCTAACTTTACAGAGTCACTACATTATGCGGTGTTGCTTTAGCGAGTCAACACACTGCATCACATTGAGAGAGAATTCTCCATCATCTCTTGTGTTCCTGCAGGTCTTAGCCAGAAAGCACTAAATGTTTTTTCTTTTTCTCAAGACTACACTTCTAAGAATTTTATATAGCAAACAACCTTGAAAAGTTGAGATCTACTGTCTTCTTCCAAAGCAAAGTGAAGGCATGCTTGTTATGTAGTTAGATAAAGATATGGTCTCCCTCCCAATCAAAGGACAGCAATTATCGGGGTTCCTCTCCTGTACTGCAACCCACTGCATGTGCTGGCATCCATCTGTGCCTATGCATTTCACCCTAGTGGTCCATGAGGCAGTGGGAGCTGACTCAGTTACACTGATGCTCACATTGCTTGCTGTGCTATGAGCGATAATGTCCCTTTACTCTGATCCAGGCATCTCACGTTTTCTTCCAACATTCACGAAACTGTGGAAGCCTAACAGTTCCTGATCGTTGACATAAAACAACATAAAACCAACAGTATTCTTTAATGCTAAAACCAACAGTAATTCTTTAACAGTAATTCTTTCATGAGTATGCATTAAAATCTAAAGTGGTTACAGTGATACATGCTATATAGGAGGAAGTCTCCTTTATGCCATCTCTCTAGGAAATTCCGGGAGTAGAAAATGCATGCTTTCATAAGAGTAATTTCATAAATTATCTTTTTCCTCACAAACAATGAACCATATAATCAGTACCTCTGATGGCAGGGGTTTCACTGTCTTCAGAGTCAAGAAAGAGAAATGTTTCTCATTTAACTGTTCTGTATTTAAAGTATACCAGAAGAACCCATCTCTACTACAAGAGTAGGTTTGAGAGGCGATATTGTGGTATAGTTCATAAATACAATGTTGTTAGAACATGAGAACATTAAATTTGAAATCATGATTATTCAGGTAACTCTGTACTTGCTATTTTTCTGTTACTTTTTAACCTGGGCAGCCTTTCTCAGGGTCCTTCTCTAGGCATCCCACTGGGTCCCATCTCTTATCACCTGGTATAATATGCAAGAGGGTGGTTGGGGTTCATTAGTGTTAGTCCTCAGAGAGCACTGTTTCCCAAATAATCCAACTGATGTTTAACTGAAGAGATTCTGGAAACACACACACACACAAACACACACACACAGAGTGTATTGCACTGTGAAGTTTGTGACAAATGCATTTGGGTTATTTCTGGTAAAAATATAATCTGGGTATGCGATTTCCCGCTATGTTCTTAGTCATGTGGATTCACACACATGTGATAAGCACTTTCATGTGGATAATCACTAGAAGACCTTCCACTGAAACAAAGCCTTCTAACTCTTAGCTTTTCAGTAACTAGTCAGGCAAAGCCCTAAGTATACAGAGAAATGGTTAGAAGAAAAGGATGGATGGAAAGATAATTAGAGGTAGGGTAGAAAAACACTAGGAGGAGGGGGAGAGGAGAAGGAGGAAAGAAATGTTTGAAAAGTGCTCAAATCCGAATGCTTTGTTAGTTTTGAAATGTTCTTTTAATGATTCATATGTTGATTTAAAGATAGTTGCATTTCATTCAAGGTCCTGCCAATTCAATTCAAATAAACCCATTAAACCTTTATGGCACAGTTATTATGAAACAACCGCATGCTAGAAGCAAGAAATAGAGTGTAAAGGAGAGAGAAGAACTGGCCGGCTACGGACACCGACCACTTGACAAGAACTTTCCTGTACTGTGTTACTTATTTGTTCAAATTCCATTGCAGAAATTTTCCTTTCAGACATATTACTGTCTAATCATCCCCCAAAATGAATATTTCAAAGATAGCCTCACGTGCTGAGAGAAACGATAAAATTCAGGGATATGTTTAAGAACCAAGAGGTGCAATACAATATCAGGCTTACCTAATGATACCTCCTGGTGCTTTGCTACAGAAAGAACAGGTAGCTAAAGAGCCTTTGATTAGCAGCAAGGTCAGTCCATTTGGCAGGAGGATGGATCAGAAACAAGACCTTGTTTAGGGCACTAGAATGTACTACAAAGGTTCTCTGATACGTAAGTGAGATAGAAGTCAAGAGGATGTATAAGGTTTTAAATTTTGCATGAAGATTGAGCTGGTATTATGAACTTTAAATCTCAAATGAACAGGAATTTCTCTGATATTGAAAGCTGACACTTCAGGAGTAAACTGAACCATGAGAACTACATTATGGACTTCTGAAAAAGCTACGTGACTTACAAAGCAGATGGATAGATAGATGATAGATTAATAGACTGATAGGTTGATAGACGATAGTGTGCATCTGTTAATCCCAAGCTCCCAATTTACCCCTCCCCTTCTCATTTCCCCTTAGGTAACCGTAAGTCTGTTTTCTATGTTGTGAGTCTGTTTCATGCTAAGTGAAGTAACTGAGACGGAGAAAGACAAATGTTATATGATATCACTTATGTGGAATCTAAAAAATAGTACAAATGAATTTATTAACAAGACAGAAACAGACTCATAGAAAACAAACTTCTGATTATCCAAGAGGAAAGTGTGCAGGATGGAAAAATTGGGAGTATGGGATTAACAGATGTGCACCTATACTTCTGAGACGTCATTTACTGGCTGTACCATCCCTTTCTCCTTTCTTTACATTCTAGTGAAAACAAATAAAACCATTTTGACTAAATGGCTCTGGCTGTGGCTGACAAACTGACAAAATCAGTGCAGGATTTACAGTCATGGTTTAATCTGACCTGCAGAGTTTGACATTATTTGTCATTTCTATTCTTAAAACACTCTTTCAGTGTACTTTCCGTAATGCTCTTTAATGCTTGTCTTTTACCTCTTATTAATTAGATCTGTCTAATTTTTCTTCACCTGCCTTGCAATTGAAAGTCAAGGTTCTCATACCGTCTTTGGAATTTTTCCCTAGCGTGTTACCCACTTCTGTGATTTTGAGTACCATCTGTGTGCTGATTAGTCCTAAGTGTGTATCTTTACCAAAGGCCTCTTCAGTGAACTCCAGATTACTGTATCTGAATAACTAGAAGACACTTCACCTGGGTACTTCTAGACAACTCTGGATATATATAATGTCTAGCAGTGATCCTTTTTTTCCCCTTACTCTAGAACCAAACCTATACAAGATGCTAGTAGAACAGAAGCCAGACATCTTCATTCTTTTTCATTCCTTCTCCCTCTCCTTTTTTACATGGAATGATCCACTAATTTTTTTGTTTCATCCTTTATGTTCCCTTGACCACTGGATCTTGAAATCTTCTATTATCTATCTACCTTTCAAATGTCCAACCCTAAAATCCCATTTCCTGTATTACTTCCTAGACAAGCCTACTGTAAGCTTCTCCTATGTATGCTCCCTCTCTCCATGTCTGGTTTCCATCCTTTAGATGGCTCTCTGAGGTACCATCTTAGAACTGTAGTTCTGTCCATGTGAATCCTCAACTAAGACAATTTGTGGATCCTGACACCTTTCAGAGCAAATAGTACTGTAATACAGCATGGTGACTATGGTTAATAATGGCATACCTGAAGGTCACTAAGAGAGTGAGTCTTAAAAATCCTCATCACTAGAGAAAAAGAACTTGTAACTCCATGTGGTGATAAATATTAATGACGTTTTGGGTGATCATGTCATAATGTTTACAAATACTGAATCATGTTGTACTCCTAAAACTGACATTCTGTGTCAATTATACTTCAGTTTAGAGTAATTGTAAAGAACAAGTATTTCTGATCTTGGTGTCAGACTTGAGCCTCTGCACTTTCTGGATTTACCTACTCTAAAAAGGTGGTTTCACATTCTCTGACTATATTAAAATACGGTTATCTAGGCTCACCTTGAACTTTCAAGCTTCAGTGCTTATGAAATCTTTCCCTCAGACTATCTTGTCTGAAAAAAAGTCATCCTTCAAGACTCATCTCAGGTGCTTCCTCGTCTGTGAAGCCTTTCTTGAATTCCTCCAACTTCTAGACATAGTCACAGACCTTCCTTTGTCCCTACAATCCTTAATAAGGTCTTTGTTATAGTACTTTTGACAGAGTGTTAAAATTATTGTTAGCTCTTAAGATGCATGTAAGATGATAAAGTGTGATATTTTCTGGTGTAACAGAGCCAAACTATCTGGCTTAAAATCCTAGTTTCAGGATTCACTGGGTGTTGGGCTCCGAGAAGTTACTTAACTTCTATGTACCTCAGTTTTCTTATACATAAAATGGGGCTACTAATAATCTTCCTCATAGGGATGCTGTGAAGATTACTTAGTTTATGTATGTTAAGCAATTAAAACAGCTCCCTAGGAGGCACTCAATAAAATGTACCTGTTATAATTGCAATCTAAAGACATTCATACTTCAATTTCTCTCCACAAGGCTTAACACTTTCTGAAATTGTAATGCATTCTCAATGAAAAATATGTTGCATAAACAAATGGTTCCCAAATTAGGGTTTATCCATGTTTCAATTTTCAATCTTCTGCCATTTTAAACACTTTCAATTTAAGAATTGCTGCTAACAAAGATTATCTGAAATGACAACTCAATTTTCTAAATTATTCTTTGAAGATAAAATGGGTAGCATTTTCTTGATATATAGCTTTGAGGCTATGACATAACTTAGTATGATACAGACAAAGGCACACAGTTATAGTCTCTGGTATAAGCATCCAACTTTCTGGGCATGTGTGTGTGTGTATGCACTGATAATACCTTTCTGTGAAGTGACTTTGAGCAATCGATGATATATGAACTAAAAATGTTTGCTTATCAAATTAATTTATGTGTCACTCTGCAATATGACACCATACACTTATCCAGATGTGCTAGTAAATCCAAAATGTCTATTTCAGAAAAACATTGGTTTTACCTCTGCACACTCTTGTGATTTATTTATATATAAAGTAATATTTATTATAAGCCATACCACAGTTTAGTATTTCTTGAAATGATGTCAGCGATAACATCTGGCTTTTTAAAAAATATTAAATACAACAATTGTTGAGGCTACTATCCATTAAGCCACTCAGCTTCTCCCACCCTCCATTAATTTCTACCAGAATAAATTATTTTAGATTTGAAGATAGGGAAATTACTTTTTTTCTCTCAACAAGTGAAGTTTCTAATAATGATACCTACACAAATTAATGTTTTCCATGCATGTTCTTTCTGCAAAGAAACATGTTAAATTTGAAGCTCAATTTTAATAGTTCTTGGCAATTTTGCACTTGCCTTTTTCCTTAACCGAGTTCTATATTATTTATAATGCTTTGCTTTACTATAAACTGTCTCAAAGCCTTTCTAGAAAGAGTAGGAGCACAAATATATTTATATATGTTTACACACATACATATAATGGCTTGAATTGGTCCCAATGTTATCATATTACTATTCCCACATCTAGAATCATTAAGACAGAGTTAATTAAACTTTAATTAGTTTCCATGTGGAAAGGAAATCTTGGCAACTGTTGTTTCATTTGCATTAGAAACACACACTGCCTGAGAACCATGGGTTTTCATTACACTTTATAAACAGGGAGCCATATGTCTATGAAAATAATGTTTTAATTTCATAATAGGTTAGATCTTAGACCTACTCCTTTTTAATCTATCTATAAATACTAATTCACTTCTTAAATGATTTGAACTCCATACAATCGTAGCAATTATAAAAATAGAGTTCAAGAGTATCAAACAAAACTTGCATAAAGTGCTCCTAGATCCTTTTTACTTATGTCCATCGGGAGGTGAAATTCTGTTCTATCTAGGACACACCAGAAATCAGTTCCATTAAATTTTCAACAAAATATCAACTTTCTTACCTCAAACTCCACACTAAAGGCTATGGATCTGCTTTAATCAAAACCAGAGAATGCCTTCTCAACAGACATTTGCCAGGGACCTCGATGTGATGTCTAGCTTCCATCACAAGCAGAGTTAAGATAACTGACACCCGTGAGGCAGAGTTTTAGAGCTATGCTACCTCTCCATTTGTCTTCAATTTCAAAGCTCCATCCTCATATTAAATTAACTCACAAGAAACGAGTGCACCAGAACAACATGAAATTATCTCACCACAGAAAAGTGTTAGTGACTTTTATATTCCATGATCACGTAGAGAAATCACAGAAGCAGAAAAAAATGTACAGTAACAACAGGGGACATCCAAGCTCTGAAGTGCTTTCCTCAAATGTTTCTAAAGCGCTTTTTGTGCCCAGGGCTATTTGTGGGCAGCAACGCCACCTGAGTGGGGTGCCCTGGGCTGGACTGGAATTGCTTGGGTCTCGGTGTACACTTCTCCTCTTTAAGGCTCTCTCTGACTTTCCACTCAGTTTGAGGGCTCACCAAGTACCCCCTGGAGTTCCAGGGCTGGCACCTAAGGAGTTGTCCCAGGGCCACAAGACCAGGCTCCGATTCCTAGTAGACAGCCTGTCAAGGAGATTCATCCTGCTTAACGGCCCCTGAATATTCTTTGCAAGATCACTGGAAATTAGACTGCTAGAATGATACTCAAAGACTGACTTGGTTTCACTCAAATTTTAGCTACAGTTAGGTAGCTCACAGAAACTATTTGCTCAGGGCCCTATACATCCTCGGGCAACCCTGGCTATGTGATCATTCTCAACAAAGATTCTATTTGAAGACCTTCTCCACTGTATTATTCAATATTCTTTAAACAAATTTCCAAAAGGTAAATTCTAAAAATATAGTGCAAAGAATTTAGATCTTGAATAGATTCGCTTCCTTTGAGCCAGTGCTGAAATCATAAGATTCATCATGTTTCTCATTAGTTTCAGTTTTCAGAAACCACTGGGACTTTAAAATTCCAGAGACATAAACTTCCAGATCAGCTTCCTAATATTCCTTCTACTATGATTTTCTATTTGTCTTTGGATTTATTTTAAACTCTCTTCAAATATATATATATTTTATATATAATAATAATTAATTATATATATTATTAATTTATATTGTTTTAATTATATACATTATATTAATTTATATAATTTATTATAGTTTAATAAATAATATATGTATTATTAATGAAATTCATGGCAAAATGTTTTAGAAAATTTGAAAAATGAAATTAACAAAATCAAAATAAAATTAAACATTCATTTTTCTGGGAAAAAACTCTGGTGGCATTGATGCCAATCTAGTCTAGACATGAGTCAAAAATTTTATGTAAGAAAAACAGCAGTAAAGTATAAATGTTCTGAAGCACGTTTGTGCCAAACACAAATGCCATCAAGTATTTTGTGAAAAAAATTAAAGTTCTTTAAAATGACAATAAGATTAAAATATTCTGTATTGTGTTGAGATTGGCATGTACATATTTGGATTCCAACATTTATTACTTTGGCCATAAAGAGCTTCATCAATAGCTTGTAAAACCTGTAATAAAGAAACTATTTATAAAGCATAAGCAAGCTAAATCAACTATAGATCTTCCTCGACATTCAATGGGATTACATTCTGATAAATCCAATGTAAACTGAAAATACTGTAAGTCAGAAATGTACTTAATACACCTACCTTACTGAGCATCGTAGTTTTAGCCTAGACAGACTTAAACATGCTCAGAGTGCTGCCATTAGCCTACAGTTGGGAAAAATCATCTAGCACAAAGTCTGTTTTATGAAAATGTGTTGACTTTCTCATGTAGTATATTGGCTACTGTACTAAAAGTGAAAAACAGAATGATTGTGTGGGTACAGAATGCATACTGCTTTCCCAACATTGTAAAACTGAAAAATCGTAAGTCAAACCATTGTAAGTCGGGGACCATCTGTACTCCAGGACCACAATCTAGACAGTATGTTTATTTTTAAGGGGGTGGGAAAGGGAGGCATCCTGGTAATTCAGGGATACCAACAACAATTTAGAAAATTTATACTCAGTGATGTTTTCCGATGTCTCTCATTGGTAAACAATTCCAGAACGGCTATGATCAGTAATGTGCTATAGTAACGCCTTTAATATTACACAATTCTACACAATTTTACTTAATTTTATAGTAACACCTTTTAATTTCACGTCTTGAGCAAATAATGTCAAAAATAGGAACATAATACATAGTAACTTCATTAAAATAACTGGATAACCAGTGAGATTGAAGGAAAGAGGGATTAAATGATATTCCAAAGCTTACCCGGGCCATTGAGTCAGGAAGAGAAACCAGGTCTCTTGGATTTCAATTCCAGTGTTCTACTCACTGGTTTGTTCAACTCCTGTGCAAAATATCCACACACAAAACACAATGCATAAGCCCCCTTGCTATCAAGTTGTGGTCAAAAGAAACACGCCATTACCTTGCCCACATACTGAGGCTCGGAGCCCATGTATTCCTCCAGCACAAAAAATTGATTCCATACCCAGCCACGTTTAACTCGTTGCAAATGTGATCGCTGCCCTGGCAGGTGGATAACATTTTCTCTCGGTTCTGTGGCTAAAGTCTGTTGTGGCTGTGGCTGAAGTGGTGTTAGGAGACCTCCATCAAACAGGACCCAGAGAAGCAGGGATAAACAGTTCCTTGTAAGCATTGGCAAAGCCTTTCCTACAGCAGAGTAATGCAGACTCCAGCACTTAAAGTAGAATTGTGGAATCCAGGTTTGAGGTGTCTGTGGCCTCTACCACTTAGCTTTCTGTTTTATTGCAGAAATGATAATGCAGGCATTAATCCTTTTGATGAAAAGCCTTCTGCTATATTATATTCCATCTAAAGGGACCTATAAAACAGATTAACAAAGATACATTAAATTGTCAGAATTACTTGATGATGGTCAACTAAACTCTCGTTATATCTGCCAACATTTAAAGAAACAGAGAGGAAAGTCTTTAAAAGAATTACATTGGTAAATGGTCACTGTTATTTCACCTGTTAACTTGGATAAAATATCTAAGAGTTTTTTTTTACAGACTTGAAAAAGTATTAGTTCCAATGAAGTGAAAGGTATGTCAAAAACAGAAGCAATAATTTTTTAAAATCATAATAACCATTTTAAGAATAAAACAGCTCTATTTTAAAGTGAACTAGGAGGAGGATTTCACGACCCTGGCATGACTGACACCTTGGGATGGATAATTCTTTGTGGCTGGGGAGCTGCCCTGGCTCATTTTGTGATTTTTCAGCAGAACCCCCTTTCCTTTGCTCAATAGATGAGAACACATCCTCCCCCACAGCCGGCTGTGACAACCAAAAATGTCTCCAGACATTGCCAAATATCCCCTGGGAGCACCAAAATAGACCAATGTTGAGAACCACAGAGTTAGAGAATAAGGAAAAAAGAAAGCAGTTTTTAAAAAGCAAAAAAATTCTCTGAAGTTGCAGAACTGGAAAAACAAGTCCACGTAAGAAAGAATAACATAAATTACTCGGCATAAAAGATCTTACTAAAACCTTAAGTTATTGAGAAAATGTCAGCTGGTTTTATAAGGCTTTATAAGTTTTAAGTTAAGGAAAAAAAAAAAGCTTCTCTAGCCTTGGTATACCAGAAACCGTGCATACATGGGGATTATTTTGAAGGTGCAGCTCAAGGCAATCTTGGATATCTGTCAGGGGGACCCACCTCTATTCTGCGTTTAGAAAAAATAAACTTTGAACATCCCCTCACAACAAACACTCATTTTCATTCATTTATCTAAGGTTGGATGTCTGTGACGTACTAGGTCCTGTTATATAGTAGATATGAAAACAGACATGATCTTTGCCTCTCTTACATCAGAAACAGAAAATAAATATACAAATAGTCAAATAAATGAATGAGGGTAAATTGCCCAATGTTAAGAAAAACAAAACAAAACAAAACAAAATGCAAAGAGAATATCCTAGTGGCAAAACCTGTTTCAAAAACTTCAGTTAGCAGAAAGCCTGTCACAAGTGATGACTGTTGTGAGAACTAGAAAAGGAAGGGCATCTCTACGCTCTGTAAGCAGCCTGAGCAGAAGTGCCCCAGCCCGGAGAGTTGTGTGCATTTGCCCCCAGGGGCCCACTGCCCACAGCCTATGAGGTTTCCAAAGGCCTCAAATGTCAGAGACCAGAAATTATATATGATGCTTCCAAAACAAGAGAACTAAAATCAAAATGACTACATGCTTAATCGCATGCATTAAACATGCATTTATAAAACAGGGCATTTGGTCAAACCTGTCAGTTGCAATTCAGTTTAATGATTACTCAGTTAGATACGATATAATAAAAGGTATAATGCATTCTTCACAAATATTCAAATTTAAACATTCAATGTGGGAGCAATTCACCATGCTTGAGACAACACGTGAGATGGGGAGGGTCTAAAACTTTCACTCTAAGAGCATTCTACAAGGACACTCCGAAAAACAGAAATAAAACAGGATATATATATTTTTTCTTCCTTCCTGAAGGGATGCACCTGTTAGCTACTGACAAAAACATAAGCAGTATATATTTTATTGCATCTTTTCATTCTGGCAAAATAATGTTCATAAAAGCTAACTTAGACCTGTATTGTCCAATACGGTAATCCCTAGCCATATGTGGTTATTTAGTGGAAATCTGACAATTTGAGTTTGAGAGGTGCTCTACTTGTCAATTACATACAACATTTAAAAAAATTGGTACAAAAGTAAGAATAAAATATCTCATTAATTTCTATATTTATTACTTGGAGACATGATAATATTTTGGATACATTAGGTTAAATAAATATAAAATATTAAATTAACTTCACCTATTTCTTTTTAAATGTGTTTACCAGAAAATTAAAATTATAGATGCAGCTTGCATCTGTGGCTTGCATTGTTTCCTACTGAACAGCACTGGTTTAAACAATAGAGCTTACATCACAACTGTGATTGCCACTTAAGTAATGCATTCTTAACATTCAAAATCAAATACCTAGCACGAACTGTATCATGTTGACGTGACAATATATTTAGGATGTCAGAGGATATTTGCAACTATATTCAATAAGCCTGTGTAAGCATAATGCATTTATTTTCCTCATCTGTTTTCAACTTTATAAATTACTAGCATCAACCACTGAAGTGTTTTGATTTTTTGAACTTTCCCCTTTGTCCATGTTTCTTCCCCTGCTCATGTCAATCCCACCCCAGGCATACGCAGAATAGATGGGGTGAGAAACACGAGTAGAAACGATGGCGGCAGAAAGTCTGGCTTCCCAGACCTGGTCTATTATGTATAATTAGGTTGTATTTTTGCCTTTCCATTTCACGAATTTTTTTTCTCCTCCTCTCCTTTTTGGGGGGTTATGAAGTATAAACATTCAGATTTTAGGGCACATTGACACCTAAAGTTATTTCTTTAAATGAACATCTTTTTTAGAGATTAAAAAATCTATTAGAGATTTTTGACAGCTGGCCTTATCCATCATCACCACCATCATCAGTACAAGTTCAGCTACCCTTTCCCCTCTGAAGTTGAGGTTCTCTAATATCTGAGTTTTGATCCCCTGTTAGAAGAGTCTTTCAGAAATTCGAATTGGTCCGTGCCATCCCCTTTTGTCACCCTAGAGTGTGTGTTTGTTATGTGAGGAGATTAGCCCATAAATGATTAAGTGCAGAAGAATGTGAATGTATCGTAGAAAGTATGTTGTTCTATAAGCTAATTCCCCAGCACGATAAAGATTCACATCACCCCAAAACGCCCCTAAATGCAAAATATTGTGAGAAGGCTGAAGTGAAGCGGAGCCACAGAGGAGTACAGCGTGGCACCCGCGCCCGGTTTCCCTCGCCTCGTGCCCGCCTCTTGTTCTTTCCTTTCTCTGTCTCTCTGGACACACGTTCTACTCAGGCTGCTGCCTCCGCATTTCCCTCTTTCTCTAAGTCGCCGGATCCTGACATATATCCCTGCCATCACATTCCTTTCTCCTTTTTTCCTAAAATGCCTTTTTTTATTTACAGGAATATATATTTCTCAGTCGTTCATTTTTGCTGATGTTTTCTTTAAGATAGGAGTGATTGCTCGGGGTGACTGCGCAGGTTTGGGGGATATGCTCATAGTCTCATTCTTTGCCGTGAATGCTGCTGTTTTCATAGGAATTCTGCAGAAGGTAAAGCTTTTCAAGAACTCACACGCCACACTGCAGCAGAAACATCTGCAATTGAAAATGTAAAGCCTTCCGCTGCACCTGGGGATGTGACGTACAGCACGATGACGACAGTTAACAACGCTGTATTGCATATTTGGAAGTTGTGAAAAGAGATCTTAAAATCCAAGATTGTTACTATGACATTCATGAACGTTGTCCCACGATCCACCTCTGCACCACGCTAGATCCTTGCCACTCTCCCCTTCTCTCGATTTCAAGCCCTTTACTGAAAAATACAATAATGAATAGTAATAAGTTATAGATGGATTTGTATAATTATTTGTTCCTGTTTTCTAAGCCCAGTGAGGAGGAGCTCTGAGAGTAGCAGTGATGCCTCTTCATTCGCTCTTCTCTTCCTGGCATCTACAATAGCATTAGGGAGGTACCAAAAGCCTATTTATCAGATTTGGATGACTCTGTCACTGAATCATAGTAGCTAACTTTTACTGAAACATGCTATGTTCCGCATAGTGTAGTATGTTCTGTACCTGGATGACTGCTCTGTGAAGGAGGTGCTATAATTATACCCATTTGACAGATGAAAGGGAGGAACAGAGAAGCTAAATGACTTGAACATGGTCCACAGAGGAGTACCTAGCAGGCAGGTTTGAACTGAAGCAGTCTGACGTGGGAGCCCATCCCCTTGGAGTCTGTTCTACGTCGTCCCTGTCTGAATGAATGCAAAAAGAGTTGAGAACATTGAGGGTCTCAAATCCCAGCAAGACCAAGAATATGAGCTTAAAGATCTGAATTCCAAATTCTTTTCCCAAAGAGAGGTAGGTATTTCAATATAGGGCAGCTTAAAGTTTCTTGGACTCATTTATATCTTCTGTAAAATTAGGTGATTTGAAGCTCTCAGGCTAATAGTTCCTTTGAAATCAGGAGGTTCAGGAATCCCAGCCCTGGCCTACCAGGATGCAAAAAGAAACATACAATTCTAGGCAGAGACAGAAAAAAAAAAAAGGAAAAACAAAGAAAGTTATAATCGACATGACAGTGAGCTAACAGAATTGGACAGGGGCTGAAACTCACACACATGCACAGCAGCCCTGCTGATCCACCCAGCGAGGCGCTAGGCAGGCCAGGTGACCCCAGGTGCAGAGGGAAGGTCAGGTGCCTTCCAGCCATGCAGTCTCTTCCCAGTTAGACTGAACCGGGGGTGCCGTGCTGCAGTCAGTCAGATGAGAGGACAGCCTGCAGGACTGAAGGGATGACTCTGAATTTGGGAGTTGCTTCCAGCCTTGGTACAGTTTAAAAAAAATCATAATAAAATAAAGAAATGAAAAGATAGGCTTTGGAACAAGACAGATTTGAGGAATAATTTCTAATGAAGTCCTAGCAGAGTTTTCTGCTAAGTATCTGTCTATTGAGTAGCACTGGAATTGTGGACTCTTTTGTCAGTGGAGTTACAGACATGATGAAATAAATGTATTTTAATTTCATCTTCCAGTGTTCATAGAAGCACTATTCACAATAGCCAGGACATGGACACAACCTAAATGTCCATCAACAGATGACTAGATAAAGAAGATGTGGTGTGTGTGTATATATATATACACAATGGAATATTATCAGCCATAAAAAAGAATGAAATGCCATTTGCAGCAACATGGATGGACTTATAGATTGTCATATTAAGTGAAGTAAAAGACAAATATCATATGATAACACTTATATGTGGAATTAAAAAAAAAAGATTCAAATTCTACTTACAAACCCAAAACAGACTCAAGCACATAGAAAACAAATTACAGTTACAAAAGGGGAAAGGGAGGAGAGGGATAAATTAGGAGTTGGGGATTAACTAAAATAGATAAACAACAAGGACCTGCTCTATAGCACAGGGAACTATATTCAACTTCTTATAATAACATACAATGGGAATGAATCTGAAAAGGAAAAAATGTATATATGTATGCATATGGATAACTGAATCGCTTTGCTGTACACCTAAAGCTAACATCATAAATCATCTACACTTCAATAAATTTTTTTTAAAAAGTCATAATAAATTAAAAAAAATGAAAAGGTAGGCTTTGGAACAAAACAGGTCTGAGGAATAATTTCTAATGAGGTCCTAGCAGGGCTTTGTGCTAGTATCTATCTATTGAGTAGCACCAGAATTGTGGGGACACACTCAACAGTGTTCTTATGTATATAGTGTCAGTGGAGCTATGTACATGATGAAATAAAATATACTTTAATCTCATCACTCAATTAGAACATGTGTACACATGCATTTCTGACCCCTTTTATTATTCTAAGATCCTACAATCCATCCCCAAACTCTGTAACACTGCAGTCCTTCAGGGAACAGAGGAAGAGATACTACTTTCAGTGCAGGATGCCACTCCCAGCAGATCCCAGCCTCCGGCCACAGTTGTCAGCCGGGGAGCTTTTAAAGTGCTATATCACAACAGAAGAAATGCAAGGAGATTGAAGGACTCTGGTTCTTAAGTGAAAGAGAAACAACTCCCCCGGGCAGGAAATACAGTTGAAATGACAAGGAAAAACTATGCAGAGCCATCAACCTGGGTACCATTGCCCCAGCGTCGATGGTGCTGTTATAAGGGTGAGAACAGCAGGCTTGCTCTGAGGTGTCAGCGCCCTATGGAAACACGTGAGCTCTAAAGAAGACGTATTTGTTAGAAAGGGTATCACTGGAGACCTGTTTTCTTCCATATACTGGAGTTTGGGCATAGTGTTTAAAATTTTATATTTGTCTATTATTCCTAAACTTCTGTAGAGCCAAAGCGGCTCTCCAAAGGCTGTCCAAACGTGATGATGAGTCTCTGGAGCCAAACGTTGCTTTTAGCAGAAGGGAGATTTTTAAAAATGGTCATATATCAAAGCAGGGGTCACTTAGAGGTGAGATACCCACTGATGGCTTTTCCGTTAAGCGTGTCTTCAATGGTGAGAGACACCCAAAGGCTGTTGTTTCTGTAGTTACCTTTATTTAATTTTGGGTGTGTTTGCTTTTAAGAATAGTCCCTAATAGGCGTCTGCTTCATATAAATTACACTGAAAGGGGCTGTCCTTGTTAGAAGAGTTCTTATTAGGTTGACAGATACGTTAATTAAAAATAGTTCTCTATTATGGGTAACATTCTAAGGCTACCTTTATATTAGGTAACTCTTTAATAGTGACTATGCCTGTGGCCTCTGAAGTAATTTTTCAAGGGTACTTCTTATATAGCTTATATATACTAGTAGTTTTTGGAATGCCTTGGGGATGAACAGACAGCCTTACCACATGTCTCTTGGTCCCAGTAAGCCCACGCTCGAAAGAAATTTTATTCTCTCTTTCTGGTACAGGGAAACCTTAACCCCAACTCTTCTCTTTTACAAACTTGACACTGAGAAGGAGAGATGTAGAGATGGTAAATCAAATCTGTTGTTTCTTAGGAGTGAAACAAACAAGACTGAAGGTGATATTTACTCTTCTATGATCTTGATTTATGGAGTTCATTGATCCTTGCTCTCTGACTTATCCAGACCCTTTACTCTTTACTGTATATGTACATGTGTGGGTGTCTATATATATATATATACACGTATATATACTCTCTATATAAGATAATACTGGTATCTCCAAAAAGCTAAGAATAAGTATTGTCGGGAAAAAAAACTCAACTTGGTTTATCTTTCCAGTATGGATGACAAGGGACACAATCTCTGTCTCTCTATAAGAGAGATTTGAGTACACATTTACTTTAATGGTGTGATTTTAACTACATCATTGTTTGAACAACCTTGATGTGACATTCTGAAAAAGGAAGAACTCTTTGGTCTTCCTCTGAAAAATCCGTAATAACAGCCTAATCAAGAGAAAAGTGTTAGACAAATCCCAGTTGAGTGATATACAATAAAATGCTTAACTAGGACTCCTCAAAACTTCGAATGTCATCAAAAACAAGACAAAATCTGAAAAGTTGTTATAGCCAAGAGATGCCTAAGGAAACATGACAGCTAAATGTAATAGATGGGGTTCTGGACCAAGAAAAAGGACTTAGATAAGAGCTAAGGAAATCTGAACAAAGTATGGACTTCCATTAATAATAATGTATCAATATTGATTATTTAACTGTAAAAAAATGTATCATGGTAATGAAGATCTAATCTTAGAGGTAAGTGGGTATTGGATATGTCTGAATTCTCTGCCCTGTTGTTTCAATTTTTCTGTAAATTTAAATGTGTTCAAACAATTAAGTTTATTTTTAAAAAAGAAGAGGACAGCATGGGATTCAGTAATGAGGATATTTAACAGGAAGAAAGGCAAAGGAAATTTCCAGCAAAATAGCAGAGAGGAATTTTAGGACGAGAACTCTATATAGGTTCAGGGAGCACCATCCAGATTGGGGAGCAGAAAGAATTCCAAGAGGTGTAACACCAAGGAGGAGAAATTTATGGATTAAAACCAATGAATTACATGATGTTTTTAAATGACAGAGAAGAAATTCACACTTCACTGGAAAGTGTGTTGATAAAATAATGATTATTACATAAGAAAAAGAGGCAATTATTCATTCATTGAAAACAAACACAAAAATTACCAGCCAGAAATGAAACTGAATCATATCATTACATGATTCTATTCAAGGATAAGACTACAATTTTTGAGGTATTATGAGTTTACCTATTTACAACATAAAACAACACCTGGATGCAAATATTTACTTAGAAATTTTTGTTTAACAAGCTTGAGTGGAAAACCAATTTTTAAGATACTGAAACAATTTTATAAATTAAGAAATTGTGATCACAGGGAACTATATTCAATTTCTTGTAATAACAAACAATGGAAAAGAATCTGAAAAGAAAACATACAGATGCATGTATATGTATAACTGAATCAATGTGCTGTGTACCTGAAACTAACATTGTAAATTAACTACATTTCAATAAAAAAATTTAATAAAAGAAATTACAATTAAAATAAGTGAGATTTTTAAAAATATTTTCTAATAAACATGGCTGAGATCTCATTATCTAGAGTCTTGGCTAATGGCTAAAAAATGGTACAACCTACTTCCTATCAGACACAGGAGAAATTTACATGAAGTGATGGGACAAGATGGAGAGAAAAATTACTTATTTAGAGTTCTATTCAGAGACTGCTTTGTAAATGACGGAAATCTTCAGTATTAGGAATAATTCAAAGGCTGAAAATCAAAGAATCTCCATTTTGATTACCACTTTCACAATTCCTGGAAGAAGGATATCTTATGCTGGAAAATAGTTTGGATTTTTATATTGCATTCAAATTCTGTGTCAACAAAAAAAGAGAAAATGGTCTAGCTGTGATAGGTTGAAAAAAACTTACAGGAAGACAGCCACTAGGGACTGATGGAGAGCTGCTTAGAAAATCAGCTTAGAGTAAGACTGGATTAAACCCCAGTTCTAGCAAAACCGCCAAGATTGTCTGAATGATGTTTAACTTCATCACACCCCTGAGTAGTCTTCCTGAACTCTCAATCTTATGAAGCTAATCAGTACTGAAGGGAAAAAATAAATTATAATGGGTACATTCTGAGAGCAAAACTAAATAGTAGGGTGTGATACTTCTGGAATAACACAGTGAGGAGTTCAGTATATACTCTTCATAGCAAAATAGCCATTTTAGTGAGAAAATTATTTAAAAGCAATCATTTGAAGTTACTGGAAGTTGTCTTAAACATATACGGCGAATGGAGAAACAGTCTTTCGAGGAAGTCTACTAAATCTTCGTAAGAACAGAAAGAGTTGGTGACACTGAGCCACGACGGGCTTTTAAATGCATGTGTCCCAGCTCTGTGTCACCGATGCCCTCTGCTTTGGGCAGGCACAGCCGGGAAGTTGAGGCTCCCACTTCACCCAGCTCCTAGTCTCAAGCTTGGGTTTTACCCTGGGAGGAAAAGGTCAGCTGCGGTGTTTCACATCCCTCCTACCGAGTCCTGTGATTCAGAAACGTTATTTCTGGCAGGTGTGGCAGAGAGGATGAGACTTCCTTTCTCACCAGCTTCCTCTCACAGAGTGAAAGCTCTACTCCAGACACACCAGGTTGAGAATACGGGGGCCCAATTATCCCACCCTAGCTCACTTGTAAGGCAAAGTTTCCACATTCGTAGGGGCAAACTGAGAAGACCAGGGGCGGCTACCTCCCACCAACACCGCCGCCACCGGTGGCTGCTCACAGCGCGAGGAAGGCGCTGCAGGAGAAGAGGGTCCCAGCTCGTGGCTCTGTTGCAGTGCAGCACGTGTTCTTCCCAGGGGGAAAGGAAGGCCGAAAGGACAAAGAGCTCCTCGGCTTTGTCTGAGAGGACGTACTTTATTTCAAATAGAACATGAACTCTTTGTCCAAGAATGCTGTTGAAAATAATGGCGATCTTGGTGGAGAGCATTAAGGAATTTGGTAAATCTATGGTACAAGCAAAATGGTAGGGCGGCCAGGAAGAGGACGACCAAGAAGAACCCTTTGGAATCAGCCAGCTCCGGGGATTGTGCACGTACGCTAAGCTCTACTCACTCACTAGCGATGACTGCAGACGACGAAGCAGGTGTGAAAGTCCTCCCCAGGCTGCACCCAGACCCATCAACACGGGCGGGGGAGGGCGGGGCTCCACTGACACAGGAGCCTGAGCACAGCTTCATGCCAAACACCACTGAGCCATAAGCTACTCTGACCCAGAAACAACTCCTAGGAAGCCAGGCTTAAACATTATACTCATGCCTTGCAGTCTTGGAGAATGTGTGTATCCCCAGTTCTGTGCCTTCTCAGAGGTAATTAGAGATGGAACCTTTCAGGTACCAGTTCCCGACTAAACATGGAGCCAAAAAAATGCAAATTCCCTACTCAGTAATCTCAGCCTACAAGTCACATCACACAGGTACCCAATGGCAGAGGGTAAAAATCCGGCCAGCTAAGGGGAAGAAGCACAGCCACTCACCAGTGCACGACCAATGCCGTACGCAGACGGGTTAAAAGATCCACAAGAGAAAACAAACATGAACAGGGCCATCAGGGGCCGCACGTTGTGGCAGTAATTCCCATTTCCAAATAAGTTCACCCAATTCACCAAACAAATAAACGACAGAGCAAACAACAGCAGGAACAACCTCCCGGGAGGGGACTGAAGGGTCAATAACCACTTCTGTTACAACATCCCATTTATAAAGCCCAGTTTTCAACAGTTACAAGACATGCAGAGAAACAGGAAAGTAGGCCCATATGCTGAGAAAAAAGCAATCAGAGAAATTAGCCTTTGAAGGGGCCTAGATGGTGGATTTAGAAGACAAAGGCTTCAAAGCAGCTAATATAAACATCGGCTCCTGAGCTAACAGGTCTCAGACTGCAATGACATGACCTCGAACCCAATTTACAGGATCCATCTTTGGCTATTTTGTACAACAACCACGGAATGCTATTTGGACTGAAAAGGAATAAAGTGTTGATACATGCTACAACATGGATGAACATTGAAAACAGCGTGCTTAAAGAAAGAAGCTAGCCATAGAAGACCATGTATTGTACAGATTTCACTTATATGAAATGTCCAGACTAGGGAAATATGTAAAGACGTGGGTAGACTAGTGGTTGCCGAAGTCTGGTGGTTGGGGTGGAGGGTGAGGACTGATTGCTAATGGGTCTGGATTTGTTCTAGGGAAGACAAAAATAAGCTAAAATTAGATTGTGCTGATGATTACATAACCATTTGAATATACCAATAAAACACTGATGAGCATAGTTAAAATGGGTGGATTATGTGGTATGTATCACAATAAAGCTGTTACCCACCCCTCAAGATGACCAAATGGTAGACTCACACTCAAGACTTCAGACAGCAATTAGAGCACCTGAAATTGTCTTTGTTCTTGAAATAAAATGAATCAAGTAGGGTCCCAATATGTGTGCTAATCGATTTTTATATGATATGATAATATACTATAATGGTCAGGATCTACCTCACTACTCACCTCTGGTCATGTCTGAGGGTCTGCCCACTGATTTCCTACGGCTAGTGCCTAAGGGTTTCACCATGACCATCCAGGCATCATGTACATCTTTTTAAATTTTTGCAGAAATCATCTGTGCTGGAGAAAGTCCTGCATGTGCTTCATCCATGTGTATCTTGATTCAGTGAGAATCAATAGGCATGCTGTTAATGGATGATGTCCTTTCAACACACAAGGGCAGCATATTCTTTCAAATACTACTGGAGGTATTGAACTTGGGTAAAAGAGGGGTCTGAATCTATGCCCTGACTTTGCTAGACTAAGCCTCAAAAGCACTTTTCCAGGTGCCCCACAGGAATCTGAAGCGCTGTGAGCAAAAGAGCCTTTGAGTTGCAAAAATAGATATCATGCTACTCTTTATGAAGAGCCACAAAGATTTAAATAATAGCAATGCTTAATGGAGTAAAGAATGTTACCAGAATCCCAGAGAGACTCAATCTAGGAAGAAAACGAGGCTGAGATTAGCACAATCCATATTTCTGAGAGGATTGACATAAGGAAGAAAGTAATGACTACCAGACCATTGTTGACAGTGAGGGGACATCAGGGTTATAAGGGTAGGTGAGCTTGGGCAGGGGAGGAAAAGAGGGAAGGAGATTTTGGAGAATGGTTTTAATTTGGAGGGTGTTGATGGGCATAAAAGCCATCAGGATGGTCCAGCTACATATCAGCATGGATTTCAAGACACAAATAATTGAGGCTACGAAGCTGTCAGTTGGATTTCTAAAACTCAAGAAAGTTTTTTGTCTTTCTTAAATTAAAAAAAAAAAAACAAAACTTGTATTCACTGACCAGTTTTGTTTTTTAAATGATTTTCTGATTTCTAAACCTTAAATGAAATACTAGAGAAGTTTTTTCTTATAAATTATTTGAGGGATAATGAGAAAGTTGCTTAGGACCATGAATCCTGATTGGATTTTAATTTTTCAAATAGAAAAACAATGGGGGTGTGGAGGAAAAGGAAGAAGAACAAAAGAGGAGAAGAAAACCAGTAAGCAGCAACCTTCTCTCATTCCATAGTTCCAGACCATCCTGAGAATACAACACAAGGCTTCCAAGACTTTTTTTTCTCCTTAGAATTATCTCCAATCCTTCTCTAACTCCTGATGTATCTCGTTACAAAGCTTCAAATACTAGTCTTCAAAATTGTTATATAACTCTCTACAAAGTCTTATCCATGTTGCTATGGCTTCTTTATCTACTATATGCCACATTATTATATTTTTTATTTATAAAACACACTCTACTTTAAATATACATGTATACATTTAAATTATAAAAAATTTTATTACACTGTTGATTTATGAAAATATCCCTATATGTCATGGCCCTCCTGAATTTCATATGCCACAGGTCATGAATGATTTTTCTTCTTCTGGGACCTACTTTATAATTTCACTTATTGAAATATATTTTATTTATAACTCAATTATTTAGCCAGTTGAAAGATAAGTATTATTTACCCAGGTACCAGCTGTGTCATATGAAATTTATTCTTGATCTCTTTTGCAATAGTGTTTTATTACAGAGTATTATTTCCAAATTATATCATTCACTGTGTTACAATAAAAAATTACTGGTATTTAATTATGAAAATCAGATATGCCCTCTGTACAACAATTTGAAAATATGGCATAAAAATAAAATAAAAATTACTCATATTGACACCTGGATTTTTTTGCTCATTTCTTCAGCATACAAATATTTATTCCAGTGAGGCCTGGAAAGAAACACATATATGAAAAAAACGCTTGTGCAGCTTCTTTTTAATCTCATAAATCAAAGGAAGTAGTAAACTATTAATTCCAAAAAATTCCATACAAACGATGTAATTCTATAAATTATAGATGAGGAAACTAGGGTCCATGTATCAGACAGGTTTCTATTAATGGTATAATTTAGGGACTGGCAGATATTTTCTTTAAAGGACCAGATAAGAATTATTTTAGGCTTTATGGGTCTTAAGGTCTCAGTCATAAGTTCTCAACAATGCCATTGTAGCCCAAAAGAAGTCATCAATGACATGTCACCAGATGGGTGTGCCCAACAGGACTATACGTATATTTTTTAAAATATTTTAATTGAAGTATAGTCAGTTTACAATGTTGTATCAATTTCTGGTGTACAGTACAATACTTCAGTCATACAGGAACATATACATGTTCATTTTCATATTCTTTTTCACCATAGGTTACTACAAGATATTGAATATAGTTCCCTGTGCTATACAGTATAAACTTGTTGTTTATCTATTTTATGTATATTAGTATCTGCAAATCTAGAACTCCCAATTTATCCTTTCACACCTCCTTCCCCCCTGGTAACCATAAGTTTGTTTTCTAAGTATGTGAATCAGTTTCTGTTTTATAAATAAGTTTGTTCACCTTTTTTTTTAGATTCCTCATGTAAGTGATATCATACGACATTTATGTTTCTCTTTCTGGCTTACTTCACTTAGAATGACATTCTCCAGGGACATCCATGTTGCTGCAAATGGCATTATTTTATTATTTTTTATGGCTGAGTAGTATTCCATTGTGTAAATATACCACAGCTTCTTTATCCAGTCATCTGTCAATGGACATTTGGGTTTTTTCCATGTCTTGGCTATTGTAAATAGTGCTGCTATGAACATTGGGGTACATGTATCTTTTTGAATTAAGGTTCCCTCTGGATATATGTCCAGGAGTGGGATTGTTGGATCATATGGTAAGTCTGTTTTTAGTTTTTTCAGGAATCTCCATACAGTTTTCCATAACGGTTCTACCAAACTACATTCCCTTCAACAATGTAGGAGGGTTCCATTTTCTTCACACCTCTCCAGCATTTATCATTCATGGACTTTTGAATGATAGCCATTTTGATTGGTGTGAGATGATACCTCATTGTAGTTTTGATTTGCATTTCCCTGATAGTTAGAAATACTGAGCATTGTTTTCATGTGCCTATTGGCCATTTGTATGTCTTCATTGGAGAATTGCTTAAGTCTTCTGCCCATTTTTGGATTGGGGTTTTTGTTTTTTCTCATTAAGTTGTATGAGCTATTTATATATTCTAGAGATTAAGCCCTTGTCAGTCTCATCTTTTGCAAATATTTTCTCCCATTCTGTAGGTTGTCTTTTTGTTTTGCTTATGGTTTCTTTTGCTGTTTAAAAGCTTATAAGTTTAATTAGGTCCCATTTATTTTTGCTTTTATTCCTATTGCTTGGGTAGACTGCCCTAGGAGAATATTGCTGAGATTTATGTCAGATAATGTTTTGCCTATGGTTTCTTCTAAGAGGTTTACAGTGTCTTGTCTTAAATTTAAGTCTTTAAGCCATTTTGAGTTTATTTTTGTGTGTGGTGTGAGGGAGTGTTCTAACTTCATTGATTTACAAAATCAGGCCTTGAGCAGTATTTGGCCAAAAGTCCACAACTTGCTGATCCCTAAAATCTGAAAATACTTTGAATAGCACCTTTCAAGACATACAGTGGTATCTTTAAAGTCACTGATAACTGGATATGTGTCAGACTTTCCATGTCAACAAGACCATTGTGTTTGTTTAATTCACTTTCAAATACATGAAACGGTAAAAAAAAAAAAAAAAAAAAAAAAAAAAGGTTTGGCCTGTCCAGAAGTATTAAGTAAGATGTTATGATGCCCGGAGGGCTTCCTCCATCCTTAAGCAACATTTATTCTTTGTAAGTGAGGTACAAGCTTTCAAATAATTCTCTTTGATTGTTTGGAAAGACTAGATGCTTGTCAACATGCAGCAGGAAACACACCACATCCCAGAATGAGGACTAGACAATAATCTACACTGACCTACATCATTAGAGGCTCTGAAGTCATGCCCCCAGTGTGATTTATGCTTGATCCCTACTCTCATGATTAATGAATACAGTATTTCAGCAGATGCCTGCTCTGACTTTCAGCACTTAGAGGCAGCAGATGGGTGACAGAGAAAGAAAAAAACAAAAGCCATAATTCCATGACAGCTTCTAATCTTGGATCTTGATGTATCTGGTCTCAAAGAAGCAGATCTAACAATATTTCTCTTATTTTTTTTCTCATATCATTCTTTTTCTTCTTTCACCCTGTCTAATTCTCTTAAAAGTTGTCATGCTCTTAAAGCAGGTGAAAAATACGTTAACACTGAACTTTAGGAGCTGATACAGGGAGCTTTCATTCTTACAGCTAACAATCTGAATGATGAGGGAGTCGGGGTGTGGTTTTTAGCACCTATGCAGCTGCTCTTCTGCCCAGATTTTCTCAAATGACAAATAAATTGCCCTTTCTTTTCTGGTGTGAACACGGAGACGAATATTGACTTGGACAAGTACTGAGCTCTTCTTTAATTTCATAAATTGCATTGCATTCTGTCTTTACTGCCAGCAGAGTCCTTATCACTTCTTGTACAGTTAATTGTTTATTGTTTATTAAACAATTAATAAACTCCAGAAACTAGATTTCTTTACAGGTTAATGCATCTGTTAAAAAATCAGGGTAATTCTAAATTTCCAAAGTCACTGATTCTGAGTTGAAGGTTATGCATAGAAGGCAGTAGTAATAACATAGTATTTCCTTTTCTCTTTTAATCATAAGGTAATATTCTCCGTGTATTTCATATAACACTATTTCGGGTTGAATGTTTATCCAAATGCAACATCAGTATATGAAATAATGGCACTATGTAAGTGAAGGAAGTCACACTTGCTTGTCAGGTTTTGGGCAATAAACATAAATTTGTCAAGCTCCTGCACTTTGCATCATTATGGTTTGGAAGAAAAATCAATAATGCATTTGTAAGGGTAACATTCATTGAAACAAGGCAAAGAAACAGTCCCTGGTGAGGTCGAACTTGAGGTGAACTCACAATGGAATACTATGAGAAAATTGAATGCAAACCTCCAGCTCTATAGACGGAGAAGCTAATCAATGAGCCCCAGAAACCCTGCAAGCAAACAGATATGGCACCTGCATTATACTGGGAAAAGCAGGCAAAATAGACATTTATCTGTTATCTTTGTCGATATATTAGCAAAACACATCTTAAAAGTGTGGCTATTAAATATTGCCAGTTTCTTTCTGGATGTTTGAATTAGATCCTATAAAAATTAGCAGCATCTTAAATGATTTTCCATCTAAGTCCAGAGAATGTTCCATTCCATATGTTACCCAGTCTTTGCAAAGTGTGTGCTTGGAAAGGGATACTGCTTCATTTGGAGGAAGAAAGGGTGAGAGGGAGCAAGAAAGGAAGGAAAGAAACTTGAAAGTTAGCTTTATTATGATCAGGGAAGGACAGTGTATCTTGGAAGTCTTTAGGACCAGCATTTATCCTACCAGGTCCAGAAATATGTGTATTTGGAACAGTGACTGACATCGCCAAATTACCCTCCAGAGTGAACATGTTGATTTGCGCCCCCAAAGTATATGAGAACCTGTAGCTCTTTATCCTCTAAAATCTTCTCTACTTCCCAAATTTTTGGCTAGTGATCTACTAACAGGTGATGAATATGTAAACTTGTTTATATTTGATTTTATAAATTAGCACAGAAGTTTCATATCTTCCATTAATTATGAGGCATTTGGTTTTTATTTATAATTAATTGTTACTGTTTTTGTCCATTTTTCAAAGGGACATGTGTTCATTTGCAATGGCAAATTACTACAACCTGGTGTCTTAACCAACAGAAATTTACTGTCTCACATTTCTGGAGCTTAGAAATCTGAAATGAAGGTGTCAGCAGTGTTGATTGCTTCTAAGGGTTAGGAGAGAGAATGTATTCTATGCCTCTTTCTTAGCTTCTGGTCACCACAGGAGCTCCTTGGTTTACAGATGACTTCTCCCTGTGGCTTCAGATTCTCTTTCCTCTGTATGTGTCTGTCTCTATGTCCATATTTCCCCCAGCTTTTTCTTTTCTTTTCTTTCTTTTTTCTGTAAGGACACCAGCCACGTTGGATTAAGACCCATCTAACGACTGCATGTTATCTTGATTGCTTATGTGAAGACCATTTCCAAAGAAGGTCACATTCTGAAGTGCGAAAGGACTTCAATATATCTTTTTTGAAGGGCGACACAATTCAACCCACCCCAGGACAACATATCTTTCTTTGTTTAAATTTTAGAGCTTTTATGTACTACACAGTGTTGGCCAGATGTGCTGTGGACATTATTTCCAGGCTCGCATGTGTTCTGATTAGTTTAGGAAGAATGATAGCAGTAGAAATTTCAAATTTTTGTGGTCAAATTTGTTATTCTTTTCATTAAGATTCCTGGGTGCTGTGTCTGTTTTCTGATGTTTCATTTAGTACTCTCTTTTCCTCTTAATCTTTGACTCTCTTGTAATGTATTTTAGTATACAAAATGAGGGAGACATTCAGCTACATTTTACCCAGTAGACACTTCAATTGTCCTAATATCTCTTATTAACTAATATATGTAATGATGCTGTATGATACAAAAGCTAATATTTATTGAATTTGACTATGTTCTGGGCACTCTTCAGAAAACTTTATATTACTAAACACTTACGGCTTACAAAAAACCCTCCTTCTTACCATCCATATTTTACAGATAAGAACATGGGACACAGTGAGGTTTAGCCTTCCTATTCTAAGGGCCCATTGGCCCATGCCTCCATTGGCCATAGTTGGAAAAAAATCCAAGAGCTATTCATGCCCCCCAAAAGAATGTCCTCCCACAGTGTGCACTAAAAAATATTCTGTACCCAGTAGATAATTTTTTGTTATGTTTCTGTATCTCTTTCCTACTCTTCCAGGTCTGTCACAGGGTGACATCAATTCCATATAGTGTAAGAGGCATTACCATTGATGTTATATGTATCTGAATAGAAATAAAATTCTGAAATTAGAGGACTAAAGATATCATTGGTGAGCCTTCTGGCATCACTTAGATGATAGGAGAGGCGGCGCGGAGGGAAGGTTTCTTCTGTTTATTTCCCCTGGACTTGGTCTTGTGTGTTGTCCCCACTTCTCCGTTTTCTCCCAGCTTCTGCTCTACTGAGTCCCAGCCTGCAGCAAGCCACGCCCATATTCAGGAAGCATGTCAAAGCTAACCCCTAGGTCATGCTGCAGGACCACATTTCTACTCTTTTTGAAATAGATTACTTCAGAGGCTTAAGAATTTGAGTAAATCAATAGCACTATGCTATCCTTAATACAAAGAGCCAAAATCTTACGTGACATCTAAATGGAACAACTAACTGCTTTGGGAAAATGAAGGAAATTATACTATAAAGACCTTGATATATAACAATCATGCACAAGAAATTTATAATAATAAGCAAGAAGATGGTATGAAGCAAGAAGATGGAACAAGTTGATAATGTGAAGGGTACTGGCCTTAATTAGTGAATTATTATACACTGGGACCTGTTTTTCCTGTGGGTCCATAAGCAAATACACATGAAGATTTTGTAACTATGTTGCCTGTGGGTAACAAACGAATGGACGTAGGCACATAGCTGTGCACCACTGAAGCAACAGGGATATAAAGCGTGGTACAGGTGTAAGATGAGACACTATAAAACAATCAGAAGTAAGGAACTAGATTTACATGTAGCTACGTTGGGTAGATCTCAAAACCACAACGCTGAGTGAAAACGCATGGAGCAGAGAAATATTTGTAACAAAAGGAATGTCTGCAACATAAAAATCATGAATAATCAACATGCCACCAATATCATTATGACATTATCTAAGGCAAAGTATGAAGAGAGGATTGGAAGGACACACATAACACACTCTCGAATAACAATTTCTACTCATATGGAGGAATGGAAGAGGGTGAGGGAAAT
Organism: Camelus dromedarius; assembly: GCF_036321535.1. Classification (NCBI taxonomy): domain Eukaryota; kingdom Metazoa; phylum Chordata; class Mammalia; order Artiodactyla; family Camelidae; genus Camelus; species Camelus dromedarius. Next base: position 15,651,099 of record NC_087438.1, read on the forward strand.
TATATCAAGAATAAGAAGTATTGCATTGAGCAATGATTCTAGTGAGCCCTGAAGCTTATGATCAACTCCATTTTGTACACCTGGGGTCTGATAGAGAGAACAGAGTAGCCAGGAACTCATCATGTGGGTAACACAAGCCCAAAGTCCAAGACTTAGAGATGGAGTGATTTTATTGCTAGAGAAATGTCATCCTGAGTGATAATACAGATGTCCAAAGATGACAGACTCTAGAAGCCTTCTCCAATAATATGTCTTATGTCACATTAGGCTCATAATAAATTTGGAAAGGATTGGAGCATTGAGCAATGCTTTTTCAGTAACTCCTTTAAGAAAATGTTTTATACACTGTTACTATAATCATTTTAAAAGTATAACCACATCATCACTGACTTTGAAATAATTATTTTTAGGTTTTAGATTGAGTAATTTGAGCAAAGTTTATACATTTTACCAAGCAATTAACAGAATATTTTGAGTCAAATACTTGACAAAAAGAAACATCATTAAAATGTGTGGGAAAAATGCTGCCTCCTTTGCAAGGGGCTGATTTTTCATACCCCATACTACTGTTTTTGATACTTAAATTTGAAGGAGACAATCCTCAATGCATCTCTTATGTTTCTGCAAATGAGGTACTGACTGCCCTGGAGTTTTGAGTCATCTTTTCAAGGATGCAAGACAGAGAATGGGTCTTTCACTTGAGGAAAGGACAGATCTACTTACAGTTTGGGGAGATACAGTTAATATCTCCTTCCCGCCCCCCATCCCCACCGCCCACCAGAGCAACAGTGAAGTATGCTTACTGCTCATTATAAACGATGCAGGTTCCCTAAGCTTAGGGGTCTTCTCCTGTAATCCAGCTCACTGCGTGTGCAGGTGTTACTTGGTCTTTTTCACATCACCCAGTGGGATTCAAGGTCCAGGAAACAGGCACAAGAAAACTCAAACACTGTGAATAATGAAGTACTTTGTCTCTGACCCATGAGTCCCATGTATTCTACCAGCATCCATGACACTGCTTGCAATCAGTGTAAAATCTCACATAGTTCTTAACAGTAATCAAGAGACTATTGGATGTACTTTGAGCTCTGAATTTTTGAGTCTTTGCCTATATCACAAACAAGTATCTTTTATTTACTGAAGACATTAGAAGAGGTTCCTCAGATTATCAAAGGTGTCCAGCCATAGATTTGTCACAGATAGTTGAAATAGTTACATAATCTGAGTACTTTAGAATGTTCCCTAAATATTACATTTCTGCCATTTTCTTGAGTGGTAGGTAATGATAAGTACTCATTGCCCTTTTCCTGTGATCTCTTTTCAGTAATACCTCCGTGGAGGTAACATTATGTTACAATGTGTGCAACCGCTTGTCAAATTATTTTCTAAGATGACATTAGTAATCTGACAAAAAAAAATACTGAATAAATGGAATTATAGAAAAGAGAGATATATCTTTTTAAAGTTATCCTTATTCTACAATAGCTGAAATACAAAAGACTGGGTAAGAGGAAGGTGGATCATGCGTAGCTGCTTCCTCATTTTTCCAGAGACTAACCCTTTAGGTTATAATCATAAATCCAGGAACATACTCTGTACTTTGTTGAATCATTCAATCTGAGTTCCACTACATATTTGGTGCTGTTGGTTACAAGTGAATTTTTCATTTGCATAATCACATTCTGCTCACTTGAATATTCCCTGTGCACTTGCACTTTTATGTAATATACTTGTTCACCATCTGTCCTCAATTTTGGTCAAGAGATGCTTCATATTTTTCAACACTTTGCATGGTAATTGTGCCACCACAAAAGTCATTTTTGTTAATATGCGTCTTGCTCATGTATGGTCAGTAAGACCCTTTAGGCTCTTCTTGACTGAAAGATGGCCTGCCTTTGGAAGCTTTATATCCCCCTATCAGAAAAAAACAGAAAGCTCCTACCAGCCATCAAATATATTTGAAACTTCAAATGCAGACATACACATGTACACACACATACAAATACAAATACATGCACTATAATTGTTATGAAGGAACTGCTTGAAATAACTGACTTTGGTATGCAAATATACATGTAAATGCATGGATTATGTATGTTTCAATTTTAGATTTCACTTTAAAGTTATAATGAGTATAAAATAATTTAGTATTACTTACGTTGTTTAATTTTTTATTTCTTTAGGTCATTCCCTATACAATTATAAAATAATGTGCTAATGTATTTAAAGATCATTCAAGAGTTATTAGGTAGATGAAGACTCCCTACTATTTCTTTTTTTCTGGGAATGTGAAAAGAAAACTAAATGTACACAATAGATCAGTTTTTGTTGTTGTTGTTTTTAAAAAAGAAAAAAATAACCTTCAACTAAACTGAATGCTTCGTCTGGTTTTTCCTAAAAGATACTCTGATAAGAGAAATTTTGATATGCCTGGAGGCTTTTCCCTCAGGCAAGGTTCTAGTTTTCTATTCCAAACAGAAATAAAATATATATATATATATATATAATGGTTTGTTCTTTTTAATGCATTTATGTATGTCTACACACACACACACACACACCTCAAACACTTTTCTCCATTAAACTGAACAGTTTTGACTACTCTAACAACACCCAAAAATCTATAGATTCAGTTATGTTTTCTATTTTGATGATTACATGAATTGCCAACTCAAACATAAACCAGTAAAATTATCTAAATCTTAATCTTAAATTTACTGTAAGTATTTTGTAACCTAGATTAATTGTATGGTCTATCATGGTCTTTTTTTTTTTTTTTCCCCTCAACTCCAGATTGCATGTAAAAACTTAAGTACTAAGATCATACAGAATCTCTAAACTCAGTAAATCTGGATCAAAATATTTATCAAAATAATCAATGGTATTAGGGAAGCATATAGTTTAGCAAAGTTTTAGTGAAAATCTGTACTTGATTACCCTCTCTGTAACTTTCTGGGTGTATATAGAACTTCACATATGTTCTTTACGATTTCTCAGTAAATCTCTCTAAACATTCATTTCTGTTAAAGGAACAATTTAATAGAAATTTTCATCACTTAGTGTTGCTGTGAGAGAATATGCAGAAAGAGATTAGCACAGCTCATGGCACACAGCGAGCTTCCGATAAAGGGTAATAGTGTTATTTTAATATTAAAATTAAATTATGTCCAAAAGAAGCAATTATCCAAATCAACATAAAATAGAATAATTTTTCATCCTCTCTGCTTTTTTTCTCTTTTCTTTATTAGAATTTCTTCTGAGACCAGGTGGGTGGTTCCCATTTTAAAAATCATTCACTGCTTTTTTCTTCCCTGTGGGCTTTCTCCCTGCAGGGAGGAGGAGGAGATCCTGGTCTAGAAGAACAAATACCCAACTAATTGCCTTGCTATTTGCTTTTCAGCACTAGCTTTCAGCAATATCTCCCCTTTGTTTAATATTTACTATATGAAGTGTTATATATGGTCTCTTAAGAGAACTTCAATAAAACCAAGAACCATATATATCAACATGCAAACACTAAGGTCTAATATAATTTTATTTTTGTTGCTATTTTTCTATTAAATTATATATTTGAAACATTTTAGAAGCATAGCAAAAAGTAGAATCTATAAATCATCTATAAATCACTCATAATCTTACTATCCACAGTCAACAAATGCTAACATTTTAAAGTTTGTAAAATTTCTAGATTTTTAGATGTTGTCATTTTATTAAATGTAACTTCTGATGCATTTTAACCTGGTTTAACTTGGGTACCATTTCTTAGGAGAAAGTATTTTTACATAAGGTAGAATTTGATAAAAACTTATAATCTGGATTTTTATAGATGTTTACAATTAAAGAGATGATCTCTTTATGATACTATTTCTTTTTATCGCTGAGTCAACTGAGTCACCAAGAGATTGTAAGAGATACTATCCAAGTCCACACATAGAGAAACTTGTGAGAAAAAAAGAAGAAAACAAAACAAAACAGAACAAAAATGCTAGATTCACTGAATCTTGGTTTTCTTTCCACTGATTAAGCTTTGATGAGGGGGAGGAAGAAAGTGAGAAAGAGAGCTAATATATTGTTTTGGAACACAATTTGGAATAAACAGAGGCTACACTGGAATGTTAAAAATGTGTCAGCGGTTGGCTTACGGGCAGTGTGGTAGAAGGTATAATCAGACATTGGTTCTTTGGGTTGTTTGTGAACGTACAACCTCGGGGCCATTCACAGCCTAGCTCTTTCTCTCTTCTCTTTGGCTGGGATGTGCCGCAGGCTGATTTACAAAGACCTTATCAGTGGACTGCTCTTTCTGGCATCAGCCAATCAGAGGTGTGGGGAAAAGCACCTTCAGCTTGAGCCCAAGAGGGAAAAGCTTGGAGATTTCTTCCCCTCCAACAGGTCAGGTGGCATCTCTAGCTGCTGCCTCTCATTTTCACAAGAGAGACAGCTTGGCTGCAGCTGGGACTGGTGACCCAGCCCTAGGACTTTAGAACTAACACATCCCCACTTGTCCATCCAGGCTACAGTAGCAGTAACTTCTCATTAGGCTTCCTTACTAAACCCAGTGGATTTCTCGGCTTTTCTCTGTACTCTTATCAATTCCCTCATTGAATTCCTTCTGTTTCAAATTCTCTGAATGTTTTTTGTTTTCCTGGTTGGAGTATAAATGATGGAGTATGTAATAAAATCCTCCTCTCAATGTTATTCCTACATGATATAAAAATTCATCGTTTTCTATGTGATCATTTCTTAGGGACATAAAAACATCTCTAGTCTTGAGAGCTTGTTTGGAGGTTCTAGCAGGGGAGCGCAGCTGCTCGTATACCCTTGACCGAGAAAGACGGTCCTCCTCTATTGGGGATGGTCGTCCTCTTTGACTGAGAGAGCAGCTTCGGGAGGGAGGGTCACACATAAAGTGGTGAGGGAGGAAGGGGATACCTGCCTAGCCAGCCCGATCAGCAGAATCAACCCTGGCGATCAATGGGGTGACAGATGTCACAGCCAGATCGCCCTCACGTCCCAAACATCTTTAGTCTTTACTCAGGGCATCTACTGTCTTGCATTTGATGATGCCTTCAGCACTCTAGATAATTGTTTAAACCTATAAAACATGTCTAACTATAGAAAATAATCACAAGGGATTAGATTTCTGAAGAATTCTAAAGGTGATTTCTTAAATTGGCAAATAATTTGCTTACTATATTGAGAAAAAAAAGGAGCAACTGTTAACGATGAAAACAGCTGCACATTCTGATATCTGCTATTTTAAAAAATATAATTAGCAACAGTTTCTTCTTTTTCGTGTTGTTGGGGAAGAGAAGTGCTGTGGTTTCCACAGAAGTAATAAATCGCATACCGTCTCTCTCAAAGAAGGAAATCAAGTTAAAGTGTGCAAATCAAGTCTCATTTAAGAATAAGGAATAAAATGACTCCCAGAGAAAACAACCCAGTGGATGACTTGAAAACAAAGAATGGAAGATCTGGAAGCCTTACAGATTTGTTGCAGCAACTGCAAATCTCTGGAGAACAAGCTTGAGGCTAACAATCCAGGAAAAAAGAGGTTGAAAGTTTACGTCTTGGTTTCAGTCTATAAATCCCAGGGTAATCCACGTTCTCTTTTACCTCCCAGATAAACACCCTTTTATTTACATAGATGGTATTTGATAGCATTCAAACACTTATCAAGCCTAATGCTCTTGAAAATATTGACGTGACTTTCAGTTACCTCCTAGGACTGCCTTTTATACAGACTCCGTAGCGCTATGCATTTTAACCACAAGATCGTATTTTCTGTTTCCAGTTATGTTTATGGCATACAGCTTTATTCCTTGGATGGTTTAATTTCATTTCAGATTGTCATTTATTCTTAATGTTTTTAGAATATTCACATAGCTGCAAAGTACATTTCTACTCAGCTTCAAAAATACATATGATAATTAGATTAGAATCTGCATTATAAAATGAGTAGCTGAAAAGCTGTTATAATGCCATCAACTGTTTCATGGTACCATTGTTTTAATTGGTTGCATTTCTATTTGTATCTTTCGTTTTTAAAATAGACAGTTCAGTTTCTATACGTTGGCTGTAGTATTAAGTTGATGCATGTTTGCCTTTGATTGACCCACTGGAAATGTAGTTGATCTGATATCAGGGCTCACATCATTTGCTTTCTATTGATACTGTAAACCTAGGTTGTGACTAAGATAAACAGAATTTTAGCTCCATGACTTTTACCCCCTGGTGTCACAGCCAGGAATATGTTGCAATACATGGCAAAAGGAACATGGCAGATGTAATTAAAGTTGCTAATCAGTTACCTTTAAAATAGAAAGGTTACTTTGGATTATATGGTAGAGCCAGTCTAATCACACGAGCCCTTTAAAAGCAGATCTGTCTTTCCTCTTAGTGCAGAAGAGGAAATCTGAGAGGTATGGCCCAGGAATAAGACAGAGAGATTTGAAGAATCAGGATACCACACACCATTGTTGTGTAAATGAAAGCAGGTAGGGGGAGGTGTCAAGGAAACAGGGACATCAGTCCTACAGCTGCAAAGGACTGAATTCTGCCAACAACCAGCGAAGGTTAGGAAAAGAATACGAGCCTGAGAGGAGAAGTGTAGCCCTGGCCGATACTTTGATTTCAGCTCAGTGATGCCTTAAACAGAGTATCAGGCACACCATCGTGGACTTCCACATAACTGTGAGATCATAAATGAGTTTTGTAACCCCAGGCATTGTGGTAAGTTGTTAGAGCAGCCATTATTAACTGAAACAGTGACTGACACCATCTTCGCTCAAATGTGCTGGAGCATCTGCAACACTTATTTTTAATGCTAGTGGATATTTCCGTCATTGCTGTTCTCTAGGACTTAATCGCTGTGTGTGTTTTATTGTTGTTTGTTTGCTTGTTTGTTTCTTTTGTCAAAAAATAAGTGAACAGAGAAGCAATGCATTATTGTGGAGAGAGAGATAAGGGTTATAATGTCTGATTCTAGGCCTGTCTCTTCTTTGCTTCTGTTTATAAACTCATGCAAGCCTGACATCCTCTCAGGACAACTGTTTCATCTCCAGGACCCAATGAAAGGCTGCCTCCTAATGTTAATGTCAGTGTTAAGGTGCTATGATTCTATGAAATATTTATTGACTTCCTTGAGTACACTAAATTATTTTCTACTAGCTTTGAAGAACATAAAAGAAATATGACACAGAGCCAGCCCTGTGGCTTATTCATTTGAAGTGACTTAAATAAATACATAAAAATGCTTAATGAAAAAGAGCACAAAATCGAGTTCTGAAATGTGTGCTTCTGAATCCCAGGACTATCCTATTCCCTGAGAGAGTAAATTAGTTTTATGGGTTATTGGCCCTTGATTTAAAAAGCTAGACCTAACCCGATTTCGAAACAATGAGTTTAAATGTTATTCACTTTAAGTCCATAAATGTTAATGAGTACTTAAATGCTGGACAACATAAGAACAACAAAGATAAACGAGACAAAACCCCTGATCTTGATAAGATTATGGCATGGAAGGTGGACCCTTATGTACAATAATGAGTGTAATAGTAATAATAATATTAATGCCAATAATAGCAAGTTCACTTAATTGAGTACTTTTTAGGTACTAAACTTTACATGTATTACACCATTTAAACCTTATAATAATTAAATAAGTTTAAGTACTATCGCTATTTCGAGGTCACAGATAGCAAGAAAGCAGTACCTGTCATCTAAATAATTGGTCCATAGTCATATATCTAGAAAATGGTGGAAGCACGATTTATACCTAGGGACCCCACCTCAGAGCCATGCAGAATCCAGCCATTGTCCTGTATCTTCTTCATTTTTTTTTCTAAGAAACGTAGGTCAAGTCTATTTATTTAATATATGTACTCAAATATATGAAGTCAGAAATAACACGAATATTTCAATAGCAAATTCGTGATTTTTCCACTAAAACTCAGTTCTCCTTAGTGGTTCTTATTCATGTGGATGATACCTCCAACTAAGTAGCTGAACAAGTGAGAAATCACTTAAATTAAACTTAACCGAATCATTCTTTACCACTTTCTCTCCCACAAAATCAACTTCAATCCATCACCCCATCCATTGATTTAGCCTCTGCCTATCTCAGACCCATTCATTAACTTGATCTCTACAATCACTGTCTCACTACAAGTCACAGTTATCTCTTGTGACTCTGGTCTAGATTACAACACACCACTTCCTAATTAACTCATTGCAGCGGCTTCCTGATTGCAAATACATTTATAAACTAAAAGTATTAAGACTGATTTCAATGCCTCAGATTATCCATTTACTTTTTTTACTCACATAACTTTCAATAATAAGAGAGTACAAAAATATTTTATTAAAATTCCTTTCTTTTCTTATTCTCTAGGAACCTAAAATGTTGGAGAATGGTCACCATAACACTTTCAAACAATATTCTCTCTTTCTTTCTCTTGTTTATTCACTAACTTCCATCCACTTTGCATTAATTCTCTTCTCTTGTCTACAATCTCTTGCATCATTATCTCAGAGCGTGTCATATGTGGCTTCTTTAAGTAATAGAATCCTCCAATCACCCTAATTACTTTTCCCACCATAATAAGGAGAGGGTGTTTATTTGGTAGGGGGGAAATTGGGTGTCAAGTAGTTTAGCGGGCCACGTCTAGTTGTTCTCTTTATAACTGGAGTCATAAAGTTTAGTATTGACAGTAAAATGGTGAGGAGAGGAACAGTCTGAGAATAAGAAGACAGTAATAGGATAGCCTTTTCACTTCTTTTGTGCATCTCTTGGCTTCTAATGAAGACTGTAAACACACAGAATGTGAGAAGTACATACATTAGATTCAAATCTGGTTGTCAGGAGGAGGAAAATACTAAATCTTGATCAATTTCAAATGCCCTCCCTTCCTGTTAAGAAGTTTTGAGCATTGAAAAAAATTTTTTGCCTTCAATGAACCCAATATTGTTAAAGAACCAGTGCCATAATAAACACTGCTCAGTCTTCTATTTCTTAAGTTGCATTGAGAGAAGGACTTAAATTTAAGTGTATAAATAGAGGTTCTTGTTGTATTACTTTACATCTTTACAGGAAAAAGGACTACCAGTCTCTACAAGGTACCCATGCCTTGATTATCTTTTTTATTCCCTCACACAAAGTAGAGCCAGCGTTTATGGAGAAAAAACCAGAAATGTGATATACATTCTGATTTTCAAAAGGCTGCATCTTCAAATATGTATCAGAGTCCCTCGGCTGCTTGGATGTCAGAGTATCATGGTAAACATTGCTATTGCTCTCAAAATAAAGGAAGCTAATCACAATACCATTAAAGAAGAGACCAATCTGATTTGAACAGGAAACCCCATTTCACAAAGATAAAGGTTGCTTTTTTTGAGAGCAAAGCTAGAACATAACAAACCTGCCTTGCTGCCTTTTATTGATTATTTTGCACCCCTAGGAAATCAAGGGGAAAAATCTCAGATACTTTATTTCTTTGGCTTTGTACAGAACTGAAATCATCACTTTCTTTTCTGGTAGCTGAAACTCCCAGTGATACTGTTTTCTTATGGATCCAAATTCTCAGAAGTTAAAACATCTTTTTATTGAGTATCATAGTTATGTTGGACTTTGTGAACACAAAGTTAATATTTGCCTTGACAGCAGGATTGAGAACTAAAAGGAATATCATGACAGGAAAAACAAATATACAAATTCAGTGGAACTTAAATTAGCCCTGCGAGCTTCAATACCTGAACACATGTCAAAATGTCTCAAGAGTAAAGGGTCAACATTATGGTTGAAGTATTTTGCAAATGAGGAAAATTCTATTTGAGGTTCTTAAAACAACTGATTATTCAAGTTCACAGACAAATAAATTAAATAAATACAAGCAAGAAAAAAATACTCTAATAAAGAACTATGTTGATTTATTTTTATTAAAAATACAAAAGAATACTTGCATGAATTTGATATGATTTATTGTTTCAATGAATAAAATATTTTACTTGCTCATTAATAATCATAAAAGTAAAGAAATTAGTATAAAAAAGAAATAATTTATGAATGGTAATCAGATGTAATGGCTTCCTACAGGGTATTGTTTCATTTTCTCTCTTTTCCTTCATTGGATTGATTGTCTAATGAAAACAATTTTGGCTTTATAAAAGGAGCTGGAATCAAAATGGAAAAAGGTATATTTTCTCTGCTCTCTAAATGCCATTCCCTTTATTCAATTAATCACACATATCACACTGTAATTCAAACGTACAGGTTACATTTTTATCAAATTCAATGATTTTGTAGTCATAAGTTAATTTTTTGTGGACAATCCCAAAAGAGATAATAGAAGACAAAATATTTAGTGACAGAAAACTGTTGCTTTAAAGTATTTTGTAATTAAGTCCCAAAAGAGATAATAGAAGACAAAATATTTAGTGACAGAAAACTGTTGCTTTAAAGTATTTTGTAATTAAGTGAATGCCTAGGAAAAGCATTACATTTAATTATATTCTTTGAGGAGGCACTTAACACAAAATTATAAAATTACTATGGCAAAATATTGCATTTACATTTCACTTAATCCCAAACTTAGAATACGGACTTTATAATTATATCTATATTCTGTGCATCTCCCCCCACCTCACTTTTTTACTTATGGATGGAACAGAAGTTCATTGAGATATCTCAAGTATAAAATGCTTATGAAGCATACAAATGATTGATTTCAGAAACTTTGGAAAGGACTTCTGGTTTCTGGTTCCTCAACCAAGGAGCTTGGAAGTTACTATCCTACCCCAGTAACAAGTTAAAAGATTGAACAGACTGAGAAATCTACAACTCTTCTTGGATCCATAAAATGTGGGAGGACATAGAATAAACTGCTGCCCCCAAGACTGCAGAGATAGACAGGTGAATGCAGGGAGTCCCAGCTTACCAGAACAGGGGCTCACGAGTGGAAACCTCCTCAGGAAACAGCTCCAGGGTTGGAAAACCTGAACTGTAATTGAGGAACTGCTGGGGCTCAGTGTGGACAAGTTTAAGAGTTAAAAACTCCAGGGGTAGACAGTTTTCTGGCATTTACCTCCAAGAGCTGCCCCAGGCTCCCACAGATAATATCTCATAGAAAAATCCCCTTCGGCTTCCAGCAGCAGGAAGGGAAAAGGGACAATTTTGAAATAGGCCATCCTGTGCATGCTATTCTTTTTAATAAGGCCTTCCCTCAGGGGAAATCAGTTACCAGGGCCCAATCCACCTGGATATTATCAGAGACCAACTGCCCTGGGAAAGGTAAATATTCCACTCCAGCTGGCTCTAGCCTTCTGCCTGGGAGAAGGGAAATAGTCAACTCCAGCCCACTTTAGCCATCCTGGCCAAATTAAAAGGAGAAAAACAAAACAAAACAAAACAAAACAAAACAAAAACACTGAGAAACACTTGTGAAATTCACAGCCTAGAGGTATAGGTTTACTAAAAGACTAAGACCTAATCATAGGACTATAGAATGCTTTTCCTCTCCCCTCACATCTCACCACCACTTTACTACAAGCCTATTTATAGATATTCCTTTTACTCACTATATTATGTTTGACTATCAAAAAATAAAAAAAAAAGAGAGAGAGGGAAAAGAAAATTATAAGTCATACTAAAAGGCAACAGCAACACAGTTTGAAGAAACAGAGCAAGTACTAGAATCAGACGTGGCAAGGATGTTGAAATGATCATATTGCAAATTTGAAACTATGATAATATGCTAAGGACTCTAATGGATAAAGTAGCATGCAAAAGCAGAAGGGCTGCATAAGCAGAGAGTTGGACATCCTAAGAAACAAACAAAAAGAAATGATAGAGATAAGAAACAGCATAGCAGGAATGAAAGGTATGTTTGATGAGCTCATAAGAGGCCTGGGCTTGGCTGAAAGAATTTCTGAGCTAGAGGATGTATCAATAGAATTTTCCAACTGAGAAACAAAGGGTATAGAAGACAAAAAAAAAAAAAGGAAGAAGAAAGAAGAAGAGACTGTTGAAGGACTGTAAAGAACTGTGAGACAACTATAAAAGAACTATAAAAGGTACAACACACATATAATGGGAATACCAGAAGGAGACAAAAAAGAGAAGGAACAGAGAAAATATTTGTAATAATATGACTAAAGATTTTCCCCAATTTATGTCAGACATCAAACAACAGCTCCAGAAAGCTCAGTGAGCAAGATGAGGAAGAGTAGAGAAATATTCAAAGTGTTGAGTGAAAATAAGTCACCAACCTAGAACTGTGTACCTTGTGAAGTTTTCTTTCAAAAGTGAAGAAAAAAAAGAACTTTCTCAGAAAAACATCTGTCTGAGCCAAGCTTTCTCTTATGTCAAACTGAAGTATGTAAACAATAAACTACATTGTTTTCCTCTATCTTCAGTAGTTTCTAATTTCTGCAATAATTTTAACTTATCATCAGTTTGCTTCTTTAGGTCTATGCCATCTCATTACACTTTCTCTCTCACGGATTTCTTCCTTTATGGATTTCATATTTTTATTCAATATCATGGAAAGCAAAAATCAGCACAATAGAATTATCTTTGGTTTCCTGCAATGTGTTCTTGATACAAACTCTGTCTTTCCCCTGGGTCTGATCTTCACTGGGGTGTAGCTCTATGCAGGTTTAGTCTTTGTTCACAGAATGTGTAGGGCTATTCTTTTTGAATTTCTTCCTTATCACTCTAGGTCCTGTGTGACTACTGCCCCCAGAACAGGTGTCTAAGATATTTATTCTGATCTTCAGCTAAGAAGGTGGCCAAGATGTGGCCCTATGATGCCACTATTAGCAATTTTATTACTGCATTCTTTCTCTCTACTTAAAAAAAAAAAAAAAAATGAAGGAATAAAATGAGTATATTTAACAGGGTGTCTTGTCTGTTTCTATGTCTAGTTTATATCTCTCTTTGCTTCCAGATGTATGGATAACTTTTTAAAATTGTTTGTATTTTCAATAGTTGAGTTTTGACATAGTCATATTATTTGGTTTTGGTTTATTTTGTTTTTTGTGTGCTCAGCCATCTCTTTGCTGCCTTTACTCAGTCCAGCTGCATGAGTGGCTTATCTCAGACTTTACTCCATTTCTACTAACAATTTCTATGAGAAGAAATTGCTCCACTGCTCTTCTGGCCTGGACCTGAGGCTCCCGTGTATCTATACTGACGTGATTCCAAGGGAACCACTCCCCGTGTTTCCCCGAGTTGCCAGCAGACCTTGCCGCCATCTTTAGCTCAAGAACATCAGTGAGGTGTATGAAACGTTTTTCTCACTTTCTGCCAAACCGCAACGTCCTCTGCAAGGAAAAGCCCTGTGTTGATCACTTGAATCTTCTTTTAATTTATTCCAAAATTATACTGAGTCTAGACGACACTTCATGAGTTTGGGGATTTGAAGTTAGACTCTCATTTCAGCTTTCATTGTAATTTTAAAAGGTTGTTCATTTCATCCGGTTTTGGGGGAAACAAATTCTGCCAACTGTTATCATGTTAATCAATTTTTTCCAAGATTCACATTAACTTTTTAGGCAAAGCATATCAATGCTTTTGATAAAGCTGTATAGAATTAGAGTATGCACAGACCTGAGTACATAAAGTTAGAAATTTATTTATCTACATTAAAAGAATAGATTTTATTCTCCAAAGACTCCAAGTTGCTCCTTGGTGCTAAGTGAAGCACTTAGGGAAATGCATTTAGCCATTCAGTTTCAGAAACATTATATCACATTAAAGGCAAACTGGAGCCACCAGCTCTCTAAGTGACTCTTCCATTCTGGCAAAGACATCAAAACTAATGTGCTCTATTGTGCACCTCACTTCCAACCACTAGGTATTACAAGGTGCTAAGAAAAAGCCACTGGCTGCATTGCACCTTTCTTTGGTTTGATATTTTAAAAAATGGCAGAACTTCTATGCATCCCATGATAGGCATTAGTGTCCATTTCTCAAGGGGCTGTAAATTGTCCTGAAATCATCAGTTTAACTCTCATATAAATAGCTTGCATAAATTTTGAGGAAAATATAAAAAGCAATAAATATCAACAAACATTCGTTTTACTACACAAATTTCATGTTCTTTGCTGATGAGTATTTTTTACATATATTTGATGCATGTCCAGGGTTTATTCATTCCTCAAGTAGATAATTATTCTATTAGTGACCACGGTTGCAGAGTTTCTCATTTCTTCAGCCTCACCCCTATGTCCACCCCAGTCACTTGCACAAGGGGAAACTTCACCCAAAAGACTGGTTACAGACTTTGCAAGCGCCAAACTGCTAATTGTCAAGATCTTAAGAAAATGACCATTTTTCGTTATTATCCCCAGTGCCATATAAAAAAAGCTATTAAACCGGTTGCCTAATGTTTCCCACACGTTGATTCATTCCAGTGTTAAAAGATATACCATGGGAAAAACAAAATCCAGTCAAACAAAGAATGAACAAAGGAACAATGTGTTGAAAAAGGGACTTCTGGCTAATTTTACAGAAAAGGATAAAAATTCTCAAAATGTGTGTATGTGGGCAGGAGTATTGCATATTCATAGGGCTCCATAGAAATTATTTCTAAGTCTAAAAACAACTATGTTGTGCTTTTTCAAATAAGCACATGGAAAGGGGAAACTGCAAAGATGGGAGAAAGATGTTAGAAATAAATGAAAGAGGAAAGCAGGTGAAAAAGAAATATCTAAACAGAAAAATAACATTTCAGGACAAATTGTATTAACTACAAGAATCAAGAGGCTGACATGAATGCATCTTGAACCACAGAACATTAAACAAAATCTTATTTTTCTTTCCCCCAGGAACTTAAAATTGAACAGTATCCACGTCTTTCACATTTCCCACCCTAAAACTTCAGATTCATTCATACACTTTCGAATATATGATTATGCAAATGGATCTAGGAACTGATGAAAGGTATGTTATTTGAAGTGATGTCATGGGCTTTGTAGGGCATTCCATCACCTTCCAGTAGCAAAGAAGGCAGTGATACTGTATGCAACCCTGGAAATAGCTTTAAATGAGATATTACAAATGTAATGTACAATATAAAGAGCCAGTGTATGTCTGGATCTTTGTTTACTAGTGGAATTAGATACGCAGTGACACTTTCTGACTCGGAAAATGTCTGCTACAATGGCCCGACATTACCATTTTGTATGTGTAATACACTACCCCTACTGGGACCTTTTATGAAAGCTGGAGGCTGCGACCGACTGTTCACGTCACTTAGCCTCTGAGGTGCCAGAGATTGATGGCGGAGCGAGGCACAGTGTTGCTCTTCACTGGTCCTTTGCATTTATTAGTCACGAGTCTGATGCTAATGGGATCCGCTCTTCTGTTGGATTGATGTTCAGGGTTAGATGCACAGATGAGCTCCTGATCTTGACCAGAAATGATTTGCCCAATGCCAATTAGAAGAGGAAAAGGGCAAGGTGGAGGCTGAACTTAGAGTTAACAAGAATAATAGATGCTGAGGGTGCATGATAAAACTCAATAAGATAATGCACTCTAATCTTAAATTGACAAATTTACACAGTGAAGAGGCTTTTTTTGTTATTGTCAATTGAGCAAAATGTAATCCTATGAGAAACAGTGCAACTAATTCTCTTTTTTTATAACTACTTAAAGGACAGAAAGTTATTTTTGTTAAATATAGATATTATTTTACACATTTCAAAAATACCTCTCCTATTTCTCACAATTGACAAAAAGATAAAGGTGTCATGCAATCATTTTGAACACATGATTCCTCAGGGTAAACAAATGCGTCCTCTTTTAAGTATCCTTCACTGTAAACATAAATTTAATATTATGAGACAAGATAAATAACAGGCATGGAACAGCGTAGTGTTTTTTAAAATCACACTTGTTCTTTCAAGATAGTCTCTCACTAAGAAGCTTTCTTCACTTCTTTTCTCTCACTGAGAA
The DNA here is from genome assembly GCF_036321535.1 of Camelus dromedarius. Lineage (NCBI taxonomy): Eukaryota > Metazoa > Chordata > Mammalia > Artiodactyla > Camelidae > Camelus > Camelus dromedarius. The sequence goes on from NC_087438.1 coordinate 15,667,051, forward strand.
CCACGGTCTTTGAAATTTACAGGAGGCATTAGCATTTAAGGACCACTTGTGATACAAATTCTGTTTACAAACCAAAAAATAGACTCACAGACATAGAAAACAAACTATGGTTACTAAAGGGGAAAGAGATAAATTAGGAGTTTGGGATGAACAGATACACACTACCATACATAACAAGATAAACAACAAGGACCTACTGTATAGTACAGAGAACTATATTCAATTTCTTGTAATATAATGGAAAAGAATCTGAAAAAAATATGTATATGTACATCTGAATTGCTTTGCTGTATGCCTGAAACTAACATTGTAAATCAACTACATGTCAATCAAAAAAATTTTTTTTGAAAGAACTACTTTCTTAAGTAACTCTTGTAAATTCTGTTCTAGGAATCCAGATATACGCAGTTTTGCACATCCTTTTATCTTATAAATACTTGCTGTCTTCTCTGTGTAAAAGTGAATCTTAAGCTACGAGGCATAATTTTTATCCTTCCATTGTTAGCATCTTTTAGAGACAGCAACTTGTACACTAGTGACTGAAATGTAAGTTGCTAAGTGACAAGTGACAAAAAAAGTTTCATGGCAAAATTTACTTGAGACAATGAGAAATATTAGCTTTCAACTTGGAGGAAACAAAGATTTTCATAAACAAAGGTTTTGAAGGATGAATCAGATATATACAAATATGCAAAGCTGGAAAAAAGGGCATGATAGAAGACGGTGTATTGAAGTGAGAAGGGTAAGGGTTTCCCATGTGCCAGATTGGCTCGATTTTATTACCTGTGTGACCATAGCAAGTTATGCAAATTCTCTAGCTTCCAGATCTTCATCTGTGAAATGGTCAAACCCAACTTGATGGAATTGCTATGAAGTTGAAATGCAATCATGTGTGCAAAATGCTAGGCAGAATGCTTATCCTACATTAGACACTCTGTGAATGATACTTATAATTTTTATGCTTACTATTAATATGATCATCATTCCAGGAAGTGAGAAAAATCCTAGCAAAAATACAAACTTGGGCAAGCTCTGGGCAAAATGATCTCAGTGGGTGCTGGAAAGTCATCTGTGGGAAAGAAATTGACCAGAAAGTGCTGGTTGAAATGAAAATTAGATCTTTGAATGGCAGGAAGAGTGTACTGAACATGCTCTTTTATCGTTCCAGGCCTGGCCTTTAGCACAGCATGGTTTTTCCAGTTCCAAGAAATATTTGTTTCATTGCTTTTGTTGGATTCAAATGAAATCGTCTGGTAGCTTTTGAAAACTGGCAAGCAGATAAAAGATGGACACTGAGCTGTGCACTAGTGATAGCATTCCTTAGCAGCAATGCATGGGATGACTTAGAAAAAAGAAAAATAAACACTAAATAATAAGGCGACTTGTAAATAAAAATGCTTTACCAAAACAACTGCAGGTATGTGGTGGACATGAGAGACGCATTCAAAGACAAATCCCAAGATTTCACTAATACAAGTTGTATGACAGGTGCAGGGAGGAAGGAGTTGAATTATATGCTGAAGTTTAAATTTGAGGTTCAAGGTGTCTTAGGTAGAAGAAGATGTCATATGTTAAATTTGAGATATGATGACTTCATGGTATGATGTCAAGATACCACATTTTACCAGTTGGATGACCTTAAGAAAAGGCAAGAGTTAAGTATTTAGAACACATTAGCCCAGAAGTAATTGAAGAGAGCATGAGAAAGAAATCTTTGGTAGAATTCTGGATTCAGGGAGGAGTTAAAAACAGCCAAACAAAAAGATAATGGAAAGGCAATCCCAGACATAGGAAGGACCAGAAATCTTAAGCCAGAACCAGAAATCTTAAGTCAAGAATAGAGAAAATTCTGAACAGATTTTTTTTTAAAAAGGCAATTACTGAAAAAGTTGAGAATCATTGGAGCTTTTGGCCCAGTAGTGACTTTTCTTCTCTGAGTAAGTTTCACTGAAAGAGTAGGGATGGACCTTAAGACTGCAAGAGGTGGGATGAATCATGGGACCAAAAGTGATAAATGCCAATTATCATTTAAAGAAATTTGCACAGGAGAAGCAAAGAAGCAAAGAAGGATAAGAACTTAAGTAAAGCTTTTATTTTCATAAACAAAGTTTTAGACTCAAGAATCCGAGTATAAAAAGAAATAGAAGGAAAAACTTAAGTAGATTTGAATTCCAGTCCCAGATCCCATCAGACACCTCTGAGGCTCAGGAGATCATGTATAAATACAAGATAAACACCTACCATGTTTAGCTCTAAAATTTTTTACTTAATGTATATAAGTTTTTAAAAATTAATGTATCAAGGTATAAGTCATGTAAAATAAATGTATATTTAATGATATGGTTTTATGAATTTTGACAATTGCATTCTCCCTTGGTAACTGCCTGCCTCCACAATAAAGACATAGAACTTTTCCACCACCCAAGTGCTCTGGACCTCCTCCTCCCAGCCCCTGACCGCAGGCAACCACTGACCTAGATTCTGTCACCATGGATAAGACTGATCTTTTCTAAATTTCATGTAAATAGTATCATAATTGTGTATTAATTTGTTTCCAGTTTCTTTATCTCAGCATAAGGTTTTTTGAAATTTACCCATTTAATTGAGTATGTAAGTCATTGCTCTTTTTTACTGCTGAGTGTGTTTCATTGTAGAAATAATGTCCACTCACTTTAGCCATTTAATCCAGTTTATCTACTCTATTGTTGATAGATACCCAGTGGGCTTATAGTTTTTGAATAATATCAGTCAAATGACAATGAACATTCTTGTACAAATCTTTGTGTAGGTATCTGTTTGAGAGCTTTTATATAAAAGTTCAAAAAATTAGTATCTCTTAGAAAACTGGAAAAGCAGGCATCTGGAGTCCAGCATCAGCTACTATGTGTAGACGGGATATTGGTTTTCCAGGTTATTAGACATCACTACCGTACTTACAAAATGTTTCTCCACCAATGTGCTATGTACACAGGCTAGGCAGACACCTACATGTGTGGTCCTAACTGTCGTCCTGACCTATCCTGAGCCGACGGTTGATGGGACAGAAAGGGACTGGTTTTAGCCGCTAGTATCAGGTGTCTGCCTCCTGCGTGCCTTCTCAAAATGATCACAGAGTTTCAGAACTGGAGTGGCTAAATGTCTCTCCTGAGTGATTGGATGGCTCTGCTCTTCATCTTCCAGGTCACCTGCTTCCTTGGTGAGAGAGTAAGATCCTGAGCCTGGCTCTTTTCCCTCATCCATACACACACTTTTAGCACCAAATCTCATTTGTAAGGACCTATTTCCATGATGGCATGTGGGTGTATTTTTCCATCTGTTTTCAGGTAAATCAAAGAAGCACCCTCAAATATTCCAGATCCAAGGGAAGAAGAAATTCACGTACCAATCCCTTTTGACTTACAGAAATATTTGTTGGTTGGGAAGTCCTGCCTAAGATTTAGACCTGGTCCAATATAAAGGAGTACTGCCGTTTCAGATCCTTTGCTGCGTCTCTACTAGCTGAGGGGAGCCTGGGTTGCTTTGAAAGACCCTGCGAGCTGCCTCCATTTTCTTAGGCATTGATAGACGTGATTAGGAAGCAGAAAACTACGGAAAGAGGAATTTAAACTGTTCTATACATAAATGTAACTGTGTGTTTCTGTGGAGGGCATGCAAAATCTGTATAGGGTACACTGCCTTCAAGAACTCTTTTCCTTACACTACTGTTTTAATCAATCTGTCTACCTAAATGATAGACAGTAGATTAGTTAGACAGACGATAGATAGATAGATAGATAGATAGATAGATAGATAGATAGATAGACAGACATATACTGAAGGTCTTGAATTTGAGTGTTACATCCCTACTGGATTGTTGAGCTGAAGTCTCCACTCCAGACATATGACAGTTTGGTTCACTTCCCTGTTGAATTTACATGACTTTTCTTTTCCATCAGACACCTAGAACAGTTATATTAAGCAGCCACAATTTTAAGTTCTTGCTGGTTTTGGATCTTTATTTTTACTTGTTTAGTTAATCTCAGATTTCAGTGTCTGATAGATAGCAGCCTTGTGCAAGGGGTATTGTGCATAAATAGGGGAGGAAAAAACTAACAAGCTCACGAGGACAACAGGAGGGAGGCAGCAGACAGTAGTTGTTTAAGGCAGATGATGGTGAAGAAGTTTCAGGCTATTATCAGGTCAAAAAGAAAAGTCCGTGGGGTGGTTGACTTTGGTAATAAGATGCAAGTAAAATAAAAAGCCAGGCCTGATCTGGGCAAAACTTCTTTTTTCCCCCTCAAGTATTTTAAGAGAAGGAGACCACTGAGAAAGAAGGAGAATGGCAGGTATTTAAATTATATATAGTTTTCATCCAACTTGGCTATGAAACTCAGGTCCAGAATTCCTTCCAGCAACTAACTATAAGTTTCAAGGCTGTCACATGGCAACGTTCCCTGCTTTGCTCACAGGCTTTATCTTCAATTATTGTAAATTCCATTCTCAAAACAAATACTCTTCCCAGATTATGTTATGCCATTTTACAAACTGATAAAACTCTGAAATGATTTTATTCATTTGAATACTTTGATAATCATCTCAAACACATAAATTGAAATTTAGCGTGAAGATTTGCGGATTCACAATACATGAGATAAATTTGTCTTGAACACTCATAAAAAATGAGTATGATGAATTTTGCTACTTAATATTTCTGAGGGACTCCTTTTTTTATTTTAACTAGTATCTTGTAACTAGAAGAGGGTATCAGTGTCTTCAAAAGAATTTCACTGGGCATCTTTGATCATTTAACTTTTGGGCAAGTTTACCTCTGACAGTATGTTGCAGTCAGACAGTAGAGAGGAATCATTAGTGAATTCCTAAATCCATCCATCAGTTTCAAGCTGTAGCTCACACATTGCCCTAAATCCAGTTCAGAATTTTATGGGAAAATTGTAGCACACTAACATTTTAGAAACTATTTAAGATGAACTGAAACTTATGAGGCAGAAGAGATAAAACATAGACTCTTATTTGTAAGTCAATCCAAATTAAGTATTTTTAGTTACAAATTTTAATCTAGTTTTGAACAAGATTTTGGACTTTTAACTGACTGTAAATTCTAAATAAAATAATGATGTATAAATCTCATCATCAGAACAAGGGAAATTTTGTATATGAATTTACTTACAATGAATGCTGAGTATAAAAATAAGCAGTTTGACTTGAATTAACAAAACAGTTAAATTGTTTATATTATATAGGTTTGTCTTATTAGTCTGTTTGGCCTGCCATAACAAAAATCGCAGAGACTGGAAGGCTTAAACAACAAACCTTGATTTCCTATAGTTCTGGAGGTTGAGAAGCCCAAGATTAAGGCACAAGCAGATTCAATAACTGATGAGGGCTGCTTCCTGGTTCGTAGACCATTGTCTTCTGTCAGTATCCTCATAGGGAACCGGGGAGATTTCTCATGTCTCTTCTTATAAGGACACTAGTACCATTCATGAGGGCTCCACCACGATGACCTAATCACCTCCCACACGCCTCACCTCCAAATGCCATCACCTTGGGGAGTAGAATTTCAACATATGAACTTAAAAGAGACATAACATTCAGCCCATTGCAGGGTTGATACATGGATATTTATGCACATAATATAACTAAAATGTATACCCTTGTCAATAATAAAAAGTAAAATAAAGGTTGCAGTCTGCTTAATCAAACATAGTATTTAATTCAGTAAAAAATACTGAAAAATACTGTTAATTTTCTAACTAGATAGTTAACTTCATTTTTGACCCTTCTTATCCACAGGTAAGGTTTTCAGATAGATTTGAAATGGAAGAATGGTTGAAGATAAGGAACAATCACTCCCTGAGTAGTCATGCCAACAATGTAACAGTTTGCTTAGGGGAAAACCAAGAAAGAACAATCAAACATAAAAATTGTTATATAAATATTCTCTAAATCCCTTACTTTAGATAATCTTTTGTCACATTGTGAGGGTCTACACTTATTTTTCACCAATTCACAAAGCTGGTGTGACCATTCTGCCCCGGTGGCACTTTCAGATTCTGTGAATGGGAAGATGAGAGGATTCCAGACATCACCTGTGAGAAAGCAAGGTGTCCAGAAGCACTGCTTTGGAGGAAGAACAAGGCTAAAAATGCTGACCTGTGGGCTAATAGTTTGCTGTAGACATGACGAAGAGTCCATAGCATCAGCTTCACTGGGCAGACGTATTCAGAGAACTCTATAGCACTTCCTTTTTGTCATAAAACATTTTCTAGGATGGGGGTGTCAGCCAGGGGACCCATCAGAAGAGCTAAGAAGGGGAGTGTGATAGAAACTTGTGTCTCTGTTGGAAAGTGAGTGAGCTGTGACACTGAGTGGGCTGTGACATTGACTGAAATAGAGTCACTCAGGGAGACAAGTTCGATGTATCTTTGATCTTTTTATAAGCAGCTGGATGGAAAAAAAAATTAAGCAGCAGGAAGGGAGGGACAGGATAAAAGAAAGTGTCTTTCCTCCCTTTTTATTCTTACAATGTCCTGATTCTTCAGCCTAGAGCTTTAAATATTTGTGTAACTACTTTCTTGGGAAACTGTCATCTCACAGTAATTTTGTATGTCTTGAGCTCCTAAAGCTATGGATGCTTTATAAATCTACGATGTAAATTTATTTCCCGCCGTAATCCCTGTCACTTTCCCCGTCTCCACATAAAAAGCACGAGATGTAACGTTTCATTATTAATTACAGCAACAGCAAGCTGGCTGTCAGGGAGTCAAACCCCGACACACTTCCCCCACCAAGCTGCTGAGCTTTCAGCCATTTTCTCATTAAGCTCATGATGATGATGGAGTTTTTAAAGCCTGCTATTTGTAATGGACAGTAGGCCTTAAAAATCTGTCATAAATTGCTCAGTCGAGGAAATCAAACGGCAAAGAGAGCGATTCAGGCTAAGAGCAAACAAATTGCGCCATAAAAGGAAGTTGGGTCTTTAACTGAGCTTTCATTTTTACAAAGAATGAGAGGGTAACCCTGCAACTCTAAGTGGGAGCTGTGAGATTGTTTAACTGAGACCAGTTATTCACAGTAAAGGGGCTGAACACACAGGGAAAAAAAAAATTAAAACCAACCCAAACCAAGACAAAGCATCCTAAAGTGTTTTCTGGTTTTGTTTTTTAAATAATCTGGTACTGAGGAGTAAAAATGAATAAGTCAATTTTTAAAGTGTATTTTTCTTAACATTTTAATAACAGACTACGTAAGATGAAAGTGTATTTCAAGGTTAATACGCAAATCCAGTTAAAGATCTAAGCATCTGAAGGAATCTTCTCTCCCATCTAGTGAGAGATTTACAAAATGCTCATCAATTTTGATATTTTTCACTCATTCATTCAAGAAATATTAACTTGTAGCTATTATGTGGTCCAGCTTTTTTTTCCTAAGCACTTTGGAATGCAAGGATAAACTAAATAGAAAAATATCTTCCACTGAAGGAGATAGCAAAAAGCCATACGCATAATACATAGTACTTTAAATGGTGTATTTGAAAGGGATGAGTAATGGAAAACTAGGGAGAGCAAGGCAGGTGAAAAGGGACTACGTGGGCAGGTGCAGATGTAGGAGAGGAGGGGGATGCAGGCTTAACCAGCAGATAAGATATGAGCAACCCCATTTGGGAAGTGAGGTTGTTGGCAATATGGACACTTGGAGAAGGAAGAGCTTTCCAGGTGGAGTGGTCACCTTAAAGGATCAGATTTGCTGGGGAAAGCACTATTCCCAGTTTTACTCAGTAGAAGCTCTTGCAAACCAGGAGAGCAGAGGAGTGGCTTGCCATGTGGTGTCTTCCTATGAAACGGCTCTTTCTAGTATGGATCAGAGCTCATCAAAGACTAATCATATCATCCGACAATAATTCTAGCCTCTAAATGCCCTTTCTGTATTTGGCACCAAAACACAATGATAAAGAAAGACTTACGTATGTCTGTTTGTGCACCTGCTTGCTTCACCCTTCAATTGTATGTACACAATAACACTATACAAAGAGCTAATAGTCTCATTGATGATATAACTTCTGCTTTACTCATATTAACAGAAAATTGTTTCTGCCATCATGGTACCATACTAATCAGTTATTTAGAGTTTTAAATCCCAGGCACCTGGGTAGTGTATCTATGAAGTTGGAGAGAAAAAAAAATACTTTGGTGATAGAATTGCTGAAAAGATAAACAGAACCTGGAGAAAATCTGCTATGGTGATGGAGGTGATAAAATCTCATCTAGGCAAAAAGAAATGATTCTGGAATTGTATGCAAGAGAACAAGGAAAGATCAGTGGCAAATAACCAAATATAGGCTGAAACCACTAAAGACAAAAAATGGCAAATTAAAGAACCATTTTAAAATCTAAGCATTTTTAGGCTCAATTGTGAATTTCACTAAATGAAATTCTCTTTAAGCAGAATTTCTAGTATGAGAAGCACACCTGTTACTTCTAAGATCCCCCTACAACTCAGAACTTGCTTTATAACTTTTCTAAGAAGCAGTCTTAACAGCAAACACACACTGTATAAATTATAGGCTTTGTTTTTATTTTTTGTGCATTAATTTGCATTGAAGTTGTAATAAGTTCTATATGGTCCAGTGTATGTAACCATGTATGCAAGTTATATTAGACCAGAAAGTAAATTGTTGATATAATTGACAGCATCCTGAATCTTTATATAGGTTTTTTGAGTCTCCTTGAACTGATATTCATTTATATTCTATCTGTCTGTCTGTCTCTTTCCCAACTCTGGAGTTTGGGTGCCACTTTAGGACATTTGCTAAATATATTACTGTGTATTTCTCAGTGATTAGTGACGATTAGATTCAATGACTGTTACCCTTTATTATAAGTTCCCTTAACGTTTGTGATTTCAATTGTGGAAAATAACCACATGCATTCATGGATGTGCATTCCTCTCAATCCGTTCCATCAATTTGCCAGAAGTAATTGGTACAATTTAAATCTTCACCTAACTCTTCTCCCACTGTAATTGGCATAGCATCTATTTTTAAAGTAAGGTCTATTCTTGTGCTGTTATTTTATTTCTGCAATTTACTGAGAACCCATTGCCAAAAACAGGCACATGGGTGCTATAAATAAGGCAGTCTGACAATTGCTTAAACAAAACTGGGCCCGATGGACAGGAAATGAACTCTCATCAAGGTGAGGCTTGAGGTGCATTAGCAATTTCTCTGAATAACCTTTTTTATTTCTCTTTATGCACTACTGTGCATTCCATAAAATGGTAATTTTGAAAAATACCAGCACTTTGCTTAAACAAAGAATAAAATAAACATGGTAGTTGAGTTATATCTTAAGTTACACATTTAAACAAAAAAAAACATATGAACGTGACTTGGTGGAAAGAATATTCATAAGGTAGCAGCAAGATTTGATGGTAGAACTAGACATAGTTCACATTTTAAAAGCTTGCTCCCTTTGTGGCAACTTTTATTTGCTATTTAAATTCAACTTAACCTTCCCTGTCCTCTAAAACTGAAAATAGCATTTGCGGTCTTTTATTGTTTCCATGCACAATTTAAACAAAATAATTCAGTGTTTTAGCTTGGCTCAGGAATTGTAAAGATTAAGGTTCTAAAGATTGCTCACTTATAAAATGCCTTCTGTACTTCATCTGCAATGTGAACATTCTGAAAATATGAAGAAAACTATGAAAGCTTTATTATATTTAATTTTATAATACAAAATACAGGAAGATTGAAAACAAACTTACAAACCAATTCTGAACTAATAAGTGGATTTTTTTTTATTAGTGAAAATTTTAGTTGCCCTTCCTTCTTAAAATTTGCTCCTAAAGTGGCTATATTAATGTTTTAAAGAAATTAAACTTGGGAAAATCAAAACAAAATGAAAATAAATGTGTTCTTTTTGTATTTAGCAAAAAAGTCCTTTACTTTATTGTCTTTGAACTCAATGGAAGCTTAATGGAAATTAAATTAAGTTTAATTTTAACACATCAAACACGATTGAATATGAGGAAAATCAAACAGGTTTTAAGCCATTTCTGCAAGATCTTAATTTTAACATTATGCAGACAAAAGCTGTATTTTAATATTTTGTTTCACTGTCAATTTATTCCTCTCCAACTTTTGATGTGATAAATCCCATCTTTTTATTTTCAGGTATTAACTTGTAAATAAGTAGGATACATCTAATTATACGAAGAGGCTAGATACCAATTGAAATCCTATCAATTAACAAATACTGTTCATCCATAATGTCAATCATATACTGAAATCCTATAGAAAAAATATTTAGGTAACCAGATCTTCAAAATGTTTCTTCTAATAACTTGAAGTTTAGGTAAAATTTGAAATCATTTAGTATTTCCCCAAATATTACTTTTCTCTATTAAAAACAGTAATAATAATTCTGGAAGGTTAACAACACTGGGATTTATTAATTCAATTCTTATGATTTACATAGGCATCAAAGTAGTCTTCATATTAATAACAAAAGTCCTTTATTTACCAGTTAATATATACTCCTTTGTAGGTGAGTATTCATGGCAGAAAGCCACTCCTCAAAGGGCAAAATTAGCATCATTAGTTAAGAAGAGCCTGTGTGTTTAAATTGTGGGAGGTTTGCAGGACGCATGCATGTTGGCAGAACTGTGTAACAAGGCATCTGCCATCACTGACTACATTATGCTTCTGTTTACCTGGTGTCATCACTCTGTCACCTTCATCCATTCCATAATTTGCAGAAAAAGAAAGCAAACCACAACAACTCTTTAAATTTTGGAAATGTATGGTAAACTGTCAGCTTCCCTTCCATGAAGTCGTTTATCTGGAGATTTTACCTGGCACACAATTTCTCAATAGATGCAGCCCTTCTTCCCAAATGCAAAGGAAATCCCACTGATCAGTGGGGACTGCGGTGCTTATCAACATCCAAATGGAGACAGCTTAATTCCTTAGATTAGCATTTGGCTCAAACCAGCAAAAGTTTTCCTGAGAAATTAGTCTTAATATATTTTAAAGTATCCAATTTCTTTATCTTCCTCCTACCAGCTCGAAATATAAGCCAAGGCCATGTGGCTGCATCTTAATCATGTCTGAGCTTGAGAGCCATCCGTCGAAAGCCTGTCTCAGTTCATAGATATGAGAGATTGTAATATTTTAACATTTCCTACTGCCAAGTTGCTAAGCAATAAAACTATCTTGGCACTTTCCTGCCAGTTCATCATGAAGAACTACTTTAGTTTTGCTCAGTCTCTTGATGAAACAAATGAAGAGCAGCTGTACCAAATGGCCCTCCGGAAATGTGTTGCCAAACAAATCCCTGGAACTTCCGCCCCTTTGCATGGCTAACTGAGATGAGTGGAAGCAGAGAAATCCTACATAGGCAGCAGCAGAGAAAATCAAGTCTTAAATAGTAGTGATTAAAATTATACAAATATTAGCTCTTAATTCTAGAATCACACTCTTGTCCCATATCACCTTTATCCAAGATAAACATAAGTGTGATGATTTCTCAGCTAAAGATACATTTTTCATACTCTAGCGTACTTGCCAAATGGTATATATTAAATCAAATACATATTTTGGCTCAATATTTATTTATATTTTAAAAGTTTTGATCACAAAAGTAATGCCAAAGGGTATGCTGGCTAGATCGTTTCAAATGAAAGAAAACTGAATAAAGTAAAATGCTGTAGCCCTTTCAAAAAGCCCAGTCTTATATTTTGGTATGTATTTTTCCAGACCTTTCCCTGTCTATGTGTGTGCATGTGTCTATGTGTATTTGCGTGTGCACGTGTGTGTGTACATAAGCTAAGAAATTTGTTCTATAAATTTACAGCAAAAATCAATATGTTTATTACTTTTATTGTTTTTATTAAAATTGAGTCAGACCTTGAGTCCCCAACATGCCACTATGTGAACTAAATTCTCCTGTTCATCTCAGAGGAGTCAAAGCTCTCAAAAGTCTTAAGTTAGAGCAGAATGTTTTGGGAAAGCCTCCAGCCTTAGATCACACGGGACACCATGCAAACTTCCATCATCCCATGAACTGGTCACATGCATCCCTGTCCTAAACAGACTATATATCGTTCTGCTTCAGAGAGTTTCCTGCTGCTGTTCCCTCTGCCTGCCCAACCAACACTCCAGTGCCTTCATCCAGCAACTCTTACTCACTTTAATCTCAGCTTGAAGCAAAGTTTCCTTATGGAAACCTTCTCTATCAATTCAGGTGAAATTAAGGACTGTCCCTCTAGTGCGCACCATGACACTTTGTACATCTCCTTCATAACATTTCTCAGACTGTCTTGGCTGAATCTCTCATCCCCTGCTAAATGGTAATCTCCATGAGTGCAGGGCATAATGCCAGACATTTATTTCTTAGTTGAAGGGATGTTTATCGAACATTTACTATGGTGAAGCAATGTGTTGGTTGCTAAAGATAAAGTGGTATATTTTAATGGCATGGATCTCTCTTTCTCACAGACCTTACCTTTTAGATAGATATGAATAAAAAGTTACCTCAATAATCACTTAATTAGAATGGTGGCAACATCTGTAGATTTATGTAACTATGCAAATCTATATATCTATATAAAATCACATGTATAGTATCCTAGGGATACTATATAGGGAACAAGGTAGTCTTCTGGGAGAGGTGGGTGTTAAGGGAGGTGCCCTGGAAGAAGTCACATCTAGGCTGAGACTTAAAGAGCAAGTAGGACTTTATCAGGAGAGGAGAGGGTCCTTAGCTCCTTAGTGGAACTGGAAGGTGTGTGGAATAAAGGGTTTAGTAGAGGGTGGACACATATTAAGGATGAAAGGTAGACTAATGCCAGGCTGGTCAGCAATGCTTTCATATAGTTAAATATTTTGATCTTTTCCCCTAAGACTACAAGGAAGCCATTAGGCAGAATAAGCAGGTCAATGAAATGAGTAGAACTACAACTAGATGATAGATGATGGTGGATGTGGACAACATTGTGGAAACAAAGGAAATAAAGCTGAAAAATATTTTGAAGTTAGAAATGGGAGAACTTAGTGATTGATTGAATGTGAAAGGTCCGGTTCAAGGAAGGTAAAGATAAAAATAATAATAAAAACAATAGCTAACACTCAAATAGCACTTGTTACCAGTCATTATTTTAAGTGTTTCATATTTATTAGTTCATTTAATCCTCACAATAACCATACAAAGCGGCACTGTTATTACTCTAATATCATAGATGAGTGAAGTATAGAATACGAAATAAATCTCCCAAAGTCATACAGCCATTTTGTAGAGCTGGTATTCAAAGTCTGGTGGTCTGGCTCCAGAATCTGTCACTTAAAATTACTTCCAGGTTTTTGGAACGAGAAACCAAGTGGATGGTAGTTACCCTGAACTGAAGCAGAGAACGTTGGGGGAGTGAATCTGGGTGAAAGTGTAAGACTTGAATTTTGGACATGCTGAACTTGATGTGTCTTGAAATGTGCAAGTGGAGATGACAGGTCGATAGGTCTGGCATTTTCAGGTTGAATGTGAGCAGGATATATCATTTTGGGACTCAAAGTATAGATGTAACTAAAGCAATGAGAGAAATGAGATCATCCAGGATACACTATACAGTAGAAGAAGAGAAAGTCCCTGATGGGTAGAGGAAGGCGGACCCACATAGGACTCTGAGAAGGAGTTGCTGAGTAGTAGCAATGGGGAAAAGAAAGACCTTCGTCAAAGAGAGGACAGTCAACTGGTACATTGTAGGATCTCAGAATATTTATTGTCTTATTGATTGTCCATTAGGCTACACTTTAACATCTATATAATTTCACTAGAGTGTTCTCAGGTCACTTCTATTTATACATAAATCTATGAGTGTGATCTATGAAAAGTTAGTCCTTTTATCCATGCTACTCAGGGTACAATTAGGGAATTATTTTCTCTGGAGCCATAAAATGTTCTTTTTTTTCTCCATCCAATAAGTGGTTCAGACATATAATTAGTTTCTAATACCTAAAAAGCAGTAAATCTTGAAAATCCTATGTATTAGTTAAACTTCAAAACATTTCCAGAAAATAAGTACATTTCGGTTAATGTTAATCTCATCCAACTAGGATGTCAAAGTGATCTTTGATTTACATTACTGCCAGTATATACCATTTTAACTATTGTATTACTAACGGCTTCAGCATTGGTTAAAAATTTTATAAACAAGTGCGATGAAGACACAGATATAAACTCTTTCAAATAGTTTTGTCATCATGGTCAATGTCTCATGGTCAAAAATTTAATGACGACTTTTGCACTAAAGATGAAACGGAAAATTGAAATTGAAGATTGTACTGTGTTTTATTTGTTATAAAGAGGCATCTGCCATATATCCAATTTTAACCAGTTGTAATGCTCTGTTTAGGTTAATTAATTAAAATTACATAAAAAAAATTCTCCCCAGCTCCCAAACTTGTTATAAGGTAAAAGTGGCAGTCTGTCAAATGCTCAGTGACATCAGTACCTGCATCAGATATGCATGTGTATTCCAGACACGACTCATATCAGCCCAAACCAAATTTACATAGTTAAATACACAGATTCAGAAACAGGGATCAGGTAAAGTTAATGGTAAACATAGGTAAATAAATGCCTGTGAGTGTTATTTCAATTGAATTAAATTTATCTGACATCAGAGATATGCAATTGTCTGATATAGCAACCTCACAACATTTTATTTCATTTTATTTTACACCATTTCATTTTTAAAGTTGTGTGAACTGTAGCAGAAAGCGTTCATTGAGCCAACACAGTTTCAAGGCAGTCACACAGTAGGGATATAGCAGGTATGAATTAAACATTTTTTGATAGACTGAAGCAATACATTGATGAAGGAATGAATTAAACTCACAGATGAGTAGGAAAGGAGAAGATCTAAGAGTTAAAATTGAGAGTATACAAAGTTCTGAAGCACTATGCAGCTCAGAAATTCAATTTGAATATATTCCAGTTCAGGGCCCTGTAACTGATACATAGAAATTGCCTGTCTCTTTCCATCATACACACACACCAGAAACAAACAAACAAACAAAAACCCTCAGACCATTTAAACATTTCAGCCTTAGAGATACATTATGTTTGCCTTTCCAACCTGACAAATGCCTATCAGTAGAAGACTGGCTTAAGTAGATGTGGTGTGTATGTGTGTGTGTGTGTGTGTGTGTGTATTTATAAATACATGCATTAATAGATATAGAAAGCAAACTTGTGATTATCAAAGAGAAGAGGGAAGAAGAACAAATTATGGATATGAGATTAAGAGATACAAACTACTATTTATAAAATAGATGAGCAACAAGGATATACTATATAGCTCAGGGAATTATACCCATTATCTTGTAATAACTTTTAACAGAATATAGTCTTCAAAAAGAATAAAGCACTATGCCATACACCTGAAATGAACACAGTATTTTAAGTCAACTATATTTCAATTTAAAAAATGTTAATCTGCTAGAGAGAGCCATGAAAACATTCTCATTATGGGTATTTTAATAGTTAATAGTTTCCCTTATATCAATCAGGATTATCTTTTCAACTTTTCATACAATTTAGCAACAAATTGAATAAAAGACTTAAAATGTTTAACATAAAATAAATATTTTGTATAATTAAAAAAAAGGAAAAACAATAATTTGGTAACAAAAGTGCATTTATAACTTCATTTTATGGCCCCCCCATTCCATTATTTTATACTATTTTCTAATAATTATAGACTGTTAACTTCCAAATTAAGGAAGGAGAGCATTGCATATTAATAACTAGGAATTAGGTCATCTGTAGTTAAGAGGGAGATATGTTTTTATTCAACTAAAATTTAAAACATTGAAATTGTGCCCAAATTAATGCTTACTTTTAATATTTCTTAATACATATGAAGAAAAATAATTACGTATACAAATCTGGAAAGTAGGTGGTCTTGATCTTATAACAAAATAATGCTGAGATGGTTTCTTTCTTGAACAATTATATCACCTTTACTTTGTATCATGTGAAAGTAATAGCCTCCTGGAAAGTTGTGAATTTTCTATTTACACATTCGCATAAACAAGCCAACCACGTGAAATAGGGCTATCTTATCCGTAACTGTCAGGGAGGTCCAGAAGTGATGCTTACTGCAAATGGAAATGTATAATAAATGTGTATATATAGATAGGTCTTTATGATATTTTTTTCTTTAAATGTGTTCTGATGGAAACTTAACTTTGTGCATCCAGTCTTGGCTTCTCAGAAATTCGTCTGTTGTAAAAGTTCAGTAATACTCTATTCCTATACTCACTATTTATTTGTTATTCCCATTCTGTATTCTATTTTGAGTCCATAAAAGATCTTTCAGCCAAGTTAAATTCCAGGGCCATTTTCTTAGTGAGCCAATGCCAGTTGATGAACAATTGTCATTTTCCTTTCACCTCACGGAGCTGACTAGGTGTCTGTCTCCAACTCTTCACCCAGTTTACAGCACTTTCTGGTTCCTTTCTGATGAAGTTTGTCTTCTCTTTCCCTGCCCTCCACTCAACGTCGAAATTCAAGGTCAGCTATGAATGAAGTGGCATTGGCCCAATCAAACACAAAAGGGAACTGTCACCGCCAAGGTTTGCCCTATCAAAAAGAAGCGAGTAGTAATCGCTGGGAACAAACATTGGTTCTTTATAATGAGCACCTTTTCTCTTTAGCCAGCATCCTGCACTGTTCCTGTCTGGCAGTCTTCAGGACACCCACAGTTCGAGCTTAGAGATACATCATGTGTGCCTTTCCATCCTGACCGTCTCATACCCTTGATGTCTACTCTCAAGCACACAAACCATGACATTTTTCTCTGCTCTCTGATTTCCTAACTGATATACCTGCTCCTTTGAGACTTTGTTCCTAAACAGTGCCTGTTTTCTTCATCACCACATACAACTTCTTCCAAATATTTAAAGACTTCTCCCATGACTGAAAGTATGATGCTTGTTTGGATTTCCTTATGTCAACTGCCTACACCTTTGAGCCTCATGCATCTGTCACTACTATGACTTCCATAACTAAAAGTTACCATTTATTAAGCCCTTGCTGTATTTTAGACATCATTCTAAGTTCTTTATCTAACATTGTCTCACCTAATGCTCATGCTCCTCTGAGCTGTGGATTATGTGGCCACCATCCGTATTCCTTCACTGAAATTATCATGGATTTTTGTTCATTTTTATTTATTTTAATATTTTCCAGCTTCATTGAGCTTAACTGATGTGTAACATTGTGTCAGTTTAAGGTGTGAAGTGTATTGATTTGATATACTTATAAATTTCAAAATGACTACCACCATAGCACCATGATTTTGAAAAGGAACTTGGCCAATATCACATAGAAGAGATAGAAATGCATTTGAGGATGTCTGTGTTAGTTTACTAAGTCTGCCATAACAAATTACCATAAATTTTGTAGCTTAAAATAATAGAAACGTGTTTTTTCCCCAGTTTAGGAAACAAGAAGTCTAAAATCAAAGCACTAGCAAGGTTGGTTGCCTCTGTAGTCTCTTAGGGAAATCTGTTTCATGCTTTTCTTCTAGCTTCTGGTAATTGCCAGCAATCCTTGGTGTTCCTTGGTTTAGAACAACATCACCCCCATATCCAACTATATCATCACATGGTTTCTTCCTACTGTGTCTTCTATTTGCGTCTGTGTGCAACTTTCTCTTTCTTTTCTCTTTTAAAGACAACTAATCATCAAATTTAGAGCCTACCCTAATCCAGTATGATCTCATCTCAACTTGATTATATCTGCAAATATTTTATTTCCAAATAAATTTTCCTTCCCAGGACCAGGGATCAGGACATGAACATATCTTTCGAGGGGACACAGTTCAGTTCATTACAATGTCTGATTTTGAGCTGCATGCTCAACTATATAGTATAGTGCTCCAAACTATGTTACACTGCTTTTCTGCATGTCTCCCTTTTAAAGGTCTACCATGGTCTTCATCATAATGCTTCTCTGTATCCATTTTAATTTCCTGGTCTTCTATTTTTTTTAAGACTCAATTTCAAGCCATCCTTAGCAAGAATTGGAAGAAAATATTTTATATTGTACAATCATACAACTAACTCAAAATAAAGCAATGCTTTCCCTGACTTAGTCCTACTGTTTGTTCTGTCTTACAGAACTCTAGAAAACTCTCACTTGAGTTTCAGGAGGGACTCTTTACCTACTACACACCTGACTTGACAATTCCAAATTCAATAGCTGTCAAGTAAGTACTAAGTGAACAGAAAGTTTTTGACTCATTTTCAAATAGTCCATTTGCAAATTGATTTATTCAGTAAATCTTTTATTTAAACACACAAACACACACATGCATGCATACATTGGTATATGGTTTCAAAGACCCTGGACTTAAAATCTTTGATATATGTTTATCTCTTTATGCTTACATCTGTATCCACTGAGGTATGAATATTTTCTGTTTGTAAAAATTTTTATTTCTGCTTTCACCATTTTTTTTGTGATATACTTGGCCTGTCTGCTTACTCTCACTTTTTAACTTGACAATTATCATTGATTATTCACAAAGTTAGATAATATTTACTATATATTTAAAACTTCATCTGTTTTACTATTTTATACACACACACACACATACATCCTTGCCTTCTAAGAATACACAAGTCCTTCAAAGTTAAGTATCTAACATATTGTCATTGTGGTTGTTCAGCCTACTGTACTGTGCATTCAGTACTCAACAACTGTGGGTAGGCATAGAAAATGTAATTCACATACATAAGAATTTATGTATAACTATGCTTAGTTTTCAGAGATGGTTATAGATTTTTTTAATAAAAAATAAATAAATAAAATTTCTTCTAAAGCTGAAGTGGCCAAGAGAAACTGAATTAGTCTTTTTTGTTACTAAATAATAGCTAAAAATGTGGCAGACATAATTAGGGCAGAGAGAGCTGTGCTTCATCAGATTTTCCAGTAGGGTGTGCCTTTACTAGTTACTTGACTATGGGAAAAAAAAAAAGTGTCCCCTCTGGGTAGACAAATCCAAAAAACAGACCAGCTCTGAGTAGGCTCAGTCTGAAGATCATGTGTCTTGGTGATGGGAGTAGAGAAGGAATTTTACCTTTGAAGGCTCCCTCCATAATATGCCATTGTGCAGTGCACATACTGCACAACCATACCAGGGTGGTCCTGGCTTTAGCTCAGAGATAAAACTAAGATTCATTCAGTAAATAAATGAGATTTTAACATCTTGCATAAATATATTTCAGAAGCTTCTATGAATTAATCCATTTAGCACTTATTCCCGCTGTATAAATTTATAATACACCCAGTTAACTCGTGTGGAAACCAAGGCACAGAGAGGTTAAATGACTTTCCCAATGACTTTACATGGCAGTTTGACATTGCAAATATATGCAGCCAGACACCCAAATCATGTTCATGAAGTACACGAACACTGTCTCAAAACCCATGAAAGGAATTAAAATAAATATAAGAATCTGGGACTACCAAAAAGGGGAAAATAAACAATAATTAAGGGACATGATTAAGTCAAGAAACTCACTTTGTGAGATAATAGCTTAGATCATCATAGGTTTGTCATAGGACTTATTTTACAAAAAGGCTTAAAGCTGAGAAATCATTCCATGAGTATTAGATACAAATCAAAACAGTTTTAGTATCAGGTTAAAATCTTTTCTCCAAAGATTAAACCAAAAAAGGGGTTAGCTCTTTGATTAGTACAATTTTTCCACTGTGAATAATTTCGGTCTCCAAGCAGTAATTCCCAAGTTAAGAGCTTGTTAGGCCTGCAGGTCTTCATTTTTCTAATCATAGAGAAAATTATTTTAAAAGTAATTTTCCCCTCAGAAGCAATTCCAAGAGTAAAGATTAAATATGCAGAGAGACTATGATTCAGTTAAAGAATAAATAAGTAAATAAAGGAAAAACAGCTTTTAAAGGAGCGTAACTGAAAAATGGTTAAAAGTCAATATATTGAGTCACTAAGATTTTAGTGTCTATTTTAGCCACATGAAAAATAATGTTTCCAGTTTGCACAGTATCTGATCTGATAGTTTCAACTTTTGAAGACAGATAGTTACAATACAAGGTTTTGCTAGTGCGACACAACCACTATTGTACATTTGGGAAAATAGCATATGCTTCCATTTTAAGGGGATAGGGCTGTCCTGAGGAGAGAGAAGCAAGCAGATGGACAATTCCAACTCCATGTTGTCTTTCCATAATGCCAACCCAGGGGCGTGGGGCTGCCAAATCTTCCTATCTCATTCTAGAATTTATGTCCAGTCTGCCATCCTCCTAGGAGAATGGATCCCCAATGTAGGAACTTTGCCCTGGAAAGTAAGTCACTGCTTGGCTCCAGAGAGGAAAGAAGCACTAAGAAATTTCCAGCCCCTTCCTCCCTTGTTCACATCCATCGTTGGAAAATAAACAAATAAATAAATAAAACCAACTATTAATTGTTAATGTCTTATTATCTAGCAGGCAATGTGCTGAACACAGGCCTAATTTAATTCTTAGAAGATATATGGTAGTTTATCTCTGTTTTACAGGAACATAAAATGATATGGAGGTCAGGAGGAAGTGACTTGCCTAAGGCTGTAGTGTCAAACAAGTAATTTATATTTACCTTAAACTTAATGTGCAGGTGAGTCACCTAAAGTTCTTGATAAAATGTGGATGCTGATTCAGAAGGTCTGGGTTTGGGCCTGAAATTCTGCATTCCTAACAAGCCCCCAGGTGATGTTCTTATTCCATCACGAGTTTCACTTGGAGTGGCTAAGGTCCTGCCACATCAACTGTTCCCCTGTTAGAACGCCTAAGTGGACCCTGGGCTTTAAGGTTCTATGAAACCGGGAAGGGAGCAGTAAGTGTATGGGCTCTGCCATCAGACTCCTTGGTTTTCTGTTCTAGATTTCAAACTTAGTGACCCTCTTCACCTTGAAGAAATCACTTAAACTCTCAAAGCTTCAGTTTCTTGATCCGTAAGGTAGGAGCTAGGGTAGGACCACCTCACACTGCAGCTGTGAAGACCAGATCAGAAAATCCCTGTCAACAGGAACACAACGCCTGGCTTGGTAAGTGCTCAGTGGATATGAACTGATATCTTTAACTTAAAAATAATGCTTCTAAACTTCAAGAAATAGAGCCCTTCGTTGAAATTCCTCAGTTCATACAGCTTTGTATTATTTGTCTATTGGTAGGCATAACATCACCATGGATGCAGCCACTGAACGCAAATTTATAATTGAGCTATTATTTCTATTGCTCAGGATTCTGGTACATTCTAGCTGGGTCTTCTACTCAGGGTCTCGTAAGCCTGAAATCCAGGTGTTGGTCAAATACGTCCTCACCTGGAGACTTGACTAGGAAACGCTCTCTTCCATGTCCCTTTAGGATTTGGCAGAATTCACTCCCCTGTGGTTGCAGAGCTTAAGACCCCAGTGTCTTGCTAGCTGTCAACTAAGACTGACCTTGGCTCCTAGAGGCCGCTTTCAGGTGATGCCCTGTGTCCTTCCAGCTCAGCAGTAAAAGAACCTCCTTCACACTTAATCTCAACCACATATCAGATCTCTGATTCTCCTTCTGCTCCCAACCAGAGAAAACTCTCTGCCTTTAAAGGGCCTATGTGATTAAATCATGCTCTATTTTATGATCAACTGGGCCATGACCAAATCATGACCTAATCACGGGAGTAAAATCTATCATAATCATGGTCCCCATGATTATGCAAGGAGTGTACCACAGTGGGAGGGAAATCTTGGGGCCAAGGTAGATAATTGATTACCACAAGCATAAAGAGGGCCATGATATAAATGGAGAACTGAACACTCTTCTCCAGTAAAAACATAAAAATTTTAATTTGATTCAAAACATTAGGAAACATGCATAGTTAGACATTCAGTGTTTTAAGCAGATAGAAGGATCTTTTAAACAAGGTACCATTTAATCATGGCATTAAAGAACAGTTGAGAATACATTTGAGAGAAATATGACTTCCTTGGAATGATATATTTTGTGCATATTTGGGGTTTTGGAACAGATCGTTGAACATAAGATGTTTTAAAGCACTTGAAAATATCTAAAAATAAAGGAAAATTTCTTACAGAAGGAAAGCAGTTGATATTCAATGAGAAGTATTACATAAGCATCATTAATGTATGTAAGGAAATAAACTCCCAATAATGGGATGAAACAAAGGCAACACTGATTAAAAAAAGATTTACAGACATGAGCTGCATGTACTTGTTTTATGGACTAGAACAGTTCTCTGCCTTCTAAAATTGGAGAATATGCAGCAACTCATTCTGCCTTATGGGCATTTCAGAGCTTTTAATCTAGTGAAACCTATGTGTCAGCTGGTAGCATGTCAGGGTCTCATTACCCTGCTTCCTCGGTGCTCGATGTGGATGGTTAAGTCCCGGCATAAATGTCCCCCTTGGGGTTCCCTGAGGTGGAGCTGTGCAGGTTTGCATCTTTCCTTACTGACGAAAAAGGGGAGAAGATAACATTAAATATTCTATTCTGGTTTTCAGTTAAGCATTCACTAAGAACGATGAAAGTGGAGATTATGTGGCATGGCCTAAGGACTGTGCAGGAACAAGCTCTCCATCTGACATGTCTCATCAGAAGTCACTTTCTCACTGTATTCAGTAGGCAAGCAGGCTCCCTCTCTGTCATAATGTCACCTACGCTTACTCAGGGATCACTAGCAAACAAGCTTAGCATAAGTGGACTATCTAATAAAACAAACGTAAATTTAAATGGTACTTTAATGAGAAAAAATATTGCAAAGAGAATTGACAAAGACTTTAAAATACACTTTAGTTAACACAATTTTTCTTATTAAATGATATTTGCTTATGAAGTCTTAGGCAACTTGAAATAATATGTGTCAGGGAGTCCTTGTTGGAATATTTTATTTTAAGGAACCACATCTATCCATACTCCAGGAAGAAAATGGAAAGAAATAATGGAGTATTTTCTGTCTCTAAATAATTGAGAGTAACATTTTAAAGACCATATTCATTATTTTATTTAACCAAAGAATAAATGTCAGCAAAATACACAGTTTTTACATAAAATACTAAGTAGCTGGCTGGATTTTGTTTTAAAATTTGAAATTATTAAAAAAAAACACCCCATTTTGAAGAACACTAGAGAATTGAGAAGTTTTAAAGTAAAATTATAACTGCACTTTATCTCACATTGTCTTAGCCTTTTTGACATTTTAATTGCTGTGCCATTTTTCACTAAGATGGCAAGTGTTTGTCACATATGCATGATGTAGCTTATGTTAATGTGTATCGATTAAAGTATAGATGGAGATGCCAGGATGTTGGAATTTTCCCCACTGTCACTCTACTGAATCCCTCTCTCTCCACTATTTTTACTTTTAAATAAAAGAAAGAAAACATGTATTTTTAAATACGTCTCTATGCTACATGAACTCTAGTATTCATAGGTGGAAAAAACATAGTTTAACAAAAGAAAGACTAGAAAGCATGTACTTCACAAACTTGTAAGTCTTTCATTTCCGCATGGGAGACACTGCAGGAAAATCAATAGCTCCCTCTGAGTCGAGTGATCTAGTTGCTTCTGAGAAATTTACATCTCCCTGACAGGCAGTTTGTAAGGTCTAGTTCACTTGGGTCACGGGAGTCCACACAATTTGCATCTTGAGCAATTTCTCTCTTTCCTTTTACCTGTTCTATGAGGAAGGAAGACTGAACCTGGCCATAAAGGGGAGCTCATTATGCCTCAGCTGAGAAGAGTAATTCTGCAGGTGTTCCCACAGTGCAAGAGTCTCATACAGTAATAATATTTTCTCATAGATCCTCATACACCAGGAAATGAAAGTAACAGACACCGAGGCATATTTGATGCATTTGACCTGATATTCACCAAATAAAATTAAAGTGTCCCATCAAGTTCATTGGTGAAATACAATCTCAAGATGGATATACAGATCATTTGCCAACAAATATACAAGAGGAAAATATATTTAGGTTGCCTCTCATAAATCTGCAGAAAAAAATCCCCTATATTTATTCTGCCCTTTGAAATTTACAAGGTCTAAATGTCAAATAAATGTTTGTCTTACTGTATAATAATAATATCTGGAATATATATACTAGTTTCTGCAGTAAGTTTAGTTTAAAAATAAATAAAAAACAAGAAGGAAATGCTGAAATATTTTTGAATCAAAATAAATGTGACAGCATTAATTTTATTTAAAGCTTTAGTATAGCTATTTGAATCTCACCTACTGTTAAACATGAGTCCATTTGGACACCAACATAAGGAAATTTTTGATGTGAAGTCTAAAATCCACTCTGTTCCAATGTTTTCTCTCCTGTATAAAGATTATAAAGAGATTCAAATATATTAATGTTCATCTTGTATTCACAGAAATGAATGTCTGGATGTAGATGAAATATATTATTATAATTCATTATATATTATATTAAAACCTAGTATTTTGGGCCTGATGTATAAAAGAGGGGGAGACTACTACTTTAAAATGGGTTCTGTGTATCCATTTCACAGTTTTCATCTTTATAATCTGGGATACATCTCCTGTTTTAAAAAAAGATTACACTATTTAAGCACCTGCATTCACCCAGAAAAGTCTATTTAATACCACTGAACTTGAATACTAATAACTCAGGCCTAAGATGTGGTTCCTGGAAGCAGTCTACTATATCTTGCAAAAGTACTCTGGCAGAGTGTTGGTTATAGGCAGCATTTGGAGAGGAAAAATGGTTTTATCCATTCCTTTCATGAATGATTCCCTCATTATTTTTGCATTTATTAAAATAGATAATATTCATTGAGACCTTACCACAAGTCAGATGTCATGTTAAGTGATGCAACACATTTGTGGTTAGTCTACAGAAAACCATTCTGAGGTTGGTACGTAACAGCTGCCTTTTATTGCAAGATCCATTCATGAAGACCTTGTACTCACATAATCAAAGCTTAATTTTCCCACAGGTGCAAATAAAAAGCTGAATAGGTATGTTCTTTAGAAATATCATGGTGATAATTTGGCTCTATTTTGAGTATTTCCAAATCTAGTGTCTGCTGCACACCACGTGGTGGTTTCTTCTTTCCATTGTCTTCCAACGCTGGCTCTAGTACACTCAATTTTAGTATCAATATTACAGGCTATTTATATATTTTTTTGCATGATCACAATGCATGTTAATAAAAGCATAAGCACAAGCAAAATCACTCACAGATGTTCTGATACACTTAAACAACTGCTTGATTCACTATATATTGGCAAATTAGCACTAGTCATCATTTTTATTATCTACTATACTATTGCTACATGAACATAATAAAGACAGGATTTATGATGGTGCCCCCCTCAGTTTTGAAAATGTGTGACTCAGTCATAGCTTTACTTGTAGTATTTTAAAGTTTGCCTATAGAAGGATATTGCATTATTCAAAAATTTCTTCACAGTTAAATTGCTGGCATTGGTTTCCCTAGGCTTTTGAATATACAGATTCCCTAAAAGGTCCATAAGTTCCCTAGAGTAAATTTTGTAGCAGCAAAAATTTAAGGGAGAAAATAGAGGGTACGTACAAGACAAAGACCTAATAACAAATCATCCAAAAGAGAAAGACAAAGACCTAATAACAAATCATCCAAAATCAACGTACAAGACAAAGACCTAATAACAAATCATCCAAAAGAGAAAGAAACGATCTCTGCACACCACTCCACAAGGCCAGAGGAGAGAAGGGACAAGATAGGGTATGTTGACAGTGATACACAAAGAAGAAAATAAAAGATAAAGAGAATACTGCTTTTCAGCAATAAATATGGTAATTTATTACTCAACTACTTCCATGATGAAAATGACTAACATTCTATGGTAAAACTTATTAAGATAATGAGGCTATGCCTAAGATTATACACAGTGGTGCTAGGAAAACTTCATTATTTTAATCAGAAAAATGGTGCATAGGTGTAATTTTCTTGAAAACCTTTTTAAAAAATATAACAGATTTTTTTCTCTAGATATATTAATCAAAACCATATTATTTCCTTTCTGATCTATATTTATGGCCCACATAGTCCAGATGAATTTTCTCTCTGGCAGCTCTCTGTCTAACATAAACATTGTTGATAAAAACTACTGATCATTTTTTTACCCACCAAATAACAAATTTTCATCTTAATGCATTTTACGTGCATTGCGCATATTAAATACTAAATAACTACTATGGCAGACGCTCACTTGGGTTTTTATCTGGTTGACAGTGGCTTATCTATTTACTTCAAACACATAAGCCTCATTAAAGCCTACCTACCAGATAGGTAAAAAGGTACTGGAATTAATTTTACCACAAAATAAAATGACTACTCCTTTCTGGAAAAGGTAGGTCAAGGTACATGGCCGTAATCAAAAGACAGTAGCAAAATCCATGTGTGTGTGGTTGTGGATATGTTTTATTGTCCCTTCATCAAATGTATATATATACAACAAACAATAACAGATGTATAAGAATAAAATATGTACAAGTCAAAGTAAAATTTGAAAATCATCATCCATCTGGTGCTCCTCTGTCCCAGCACATCTAATCAGGCATGTGTTCCAGAGAGTTCTACAAATTCCTCAAAGAATCTCCATTTCAGTAGGGTATCCATCATTTGGCATGGGTCCAATCTCACACACAGTCAATTAATCTTCGACAAAGGAGGCAAGAATATACAATGAAGAAAAGACAGTCCCTTCAGCCAGTCGTGTTGGGAAAGCTGGACGGCCGCATATGAATCAGTGAAGTTAGAATACTCCCTCATACCATCCATAAAAATAAATTCAAAATAGCTTAAAGATTTAAATATAAGACATGACACTATAAACCTCCTAGAAGAAAATATAGGCAAAACATTTTCTGACAAAAATCTTAGCAATGTTATCCTAGGGCAAGTCTATCCAGACAATAAAACTAAAAGCAAACATAAATGGGGCCTAATTAAACTAATAAGCTTTTGCACAGCAAAGGAAACCATAAACAAAAAGATAACCTATGGAATGGGAGAAAATGTTTGCAAATGATGAGACTAACAAAGGCTTAATATATAAACAGCTCACACAAGTTAATAACAAAAAAAAAAAAAAAAAAACAACCCAATCCAAAACTGAGCAGGAGACCTAAACATGCAATTCTCCAATGAAGACATACAAATGGCTGATAAGCACATGAAAAGATGCTCAATATTGTTAATTATCAGAGAAAGGCAAATCAAAATTATAACAAGGTCTTACTTCATACCAATCAGTATGGTCATTATTAAAAAGTCCAAAAACAATAAATTCTGGAGACGGTGTGGAGAAAAGGGAACCTTCCTACACTGCTGGTGGGAATGCAGTTTGGTGCAGCCATTATGGAAAAAAAAAAACAGTACGGAGATTCATTAATGAATAGAAATATTAAATGTCATAAGCAGGAAAAGATTAATGCTAGAGGATCCTTGACAACTGTGTTTGGGGAAATTATCCATGGCTATGCATGGAGTTCCTTCTCTGGTCCCCTGTAACACACACGGCTCCCAGAATGCACACACTCTGTGACCTTGCCCAGATGTTTAGTCTTCCATATCAGGGAGCTCAGGGAAAAGATACAAAGAGAATGAGGGGCACAGAGAGTTGAGCTGATACAAACGCTTCACTATATTCGTACTTTCTGTTCTCATTTGTCTTTTATGTCTAATACTATCTTTAATCCCAATGAGTTTTTTTGTTAGCACTGTAAGTTACAGAGTTCCCTTAACCTCCTTCTGTTCTCTCTTCTGAAAATTAAGGAGGGGGAGTTTTAGATGATTCAAAAGTCCTTACGAAAAAATAAGTCAACTTTAGAAGCTTAAAATAGTAAAATACTTTAAAAACAGCATGTATTTTGTAAGCACAATTAAAAACAGGTTGAAGAAAGAAATCCAAGCACTTCAAGTGTATTGGTTAACTGTAGCTGGAAGTTAAATTCATGTTTGAGATTTCTGAAAGCTGAGATACTAGAAAAACGCATACTTTTAAATGAACATCTTGCATGGTAGCTTGATTAGTGTGTCTGATTAACAAAAACATTTATGATTATCATAGAATAGGGGATTCACCTTCCAGGAAACCGCTCTTGTCAAAATCACATCACTCAACTCTGAGCCACATCTGGCAAGGCTGAGTATTTCCTTCTCCCTTACATGGCTTTCAATACACATTCTCTTCATCTTACCCCATAAGTTATTCCTTGACAGTCCCTTCTGTTGGTTCTTCCTTTTCACCTTGACCTTTTAATGTTATGTTTAAGGGCTATGTCCTTGGCCTTCTTATTTATTCTGTTTACATGCATTTGATCGGATTTCCGATCTAGTGTCAGAGCTCTAAATGCTCTCAATTTGACGACAACTCTCAAATATATAATATATAATTCCATCCAGAGATTCTTCTTGTCCTGTACATTTTATGTAGATGTACAGAGACTCAAGTATTAATTGCCTACTCAACGCTCACCATGGGAATGTCTAATATGTATCTCAAACTTCTCAAACTTGTATACAAAACTGAACTTTGCTCCTCTATCCTCCATGAAAAAAATATCAGACCAAATTCTGAAGTCATTCTTGAATCTTCTCTTTATTTTACAATCTACATCCATTCCATTAGTGGAATACTACCCTAAATATTCTGACCTTGAAAATGTTCACCCCTTTGTTGCTATAATCTTGATATGAGCCACCACTGCTTCTCACCTGGATCATTGCCTTCTGCAACGACACTCAGGACTGGATTGTCAAATGAGATACCCCACGGGGAATAGATCTGATTCAGTGTCGACCTTGTTAATAATTTCAAGGATACAAGTGAGGAAAAGATACAGGTGAAGCTGGGAGAGTTCTAGGACCCCTAGTGTGACTCCTTATGTTATTTTTTTGTCTCATCAAGTATGTTTGTTCTATGAAATAGAGGAGATTTCTAGTGAAGTATTTGGTCACCTCACTTACACAGAAAGAGCCATTTAGATGATAGGTCATCTCCATTTCATACTCTATCATTACAGAATTCACATTATATTATCTGGGACACTATATCCCATAAGTCCATACATTGCAGGTTTGTTTACCCAAAGCAGTTGTACAAGAAGTAAAAAATCCTTCCAAAACTTCTCATAGTAACGATACCCTAGCACAAACCATTTAATTTAACTGCCAGGAGGTCTGTCATTGTCATGTTTAATAGGAGGTCAGCCTCCTCATTGAAATTTGTTTCTTTCCTAGGAGCATTGCCTAGGTAAGGGGAATTAATTCACTGCAGATTTGCCACGTAAACATTTATGTCTCAACCTAACAACGTCTCTGCTTTCACTACACCCTTCCCACCCACATTCTATTCTTAACACAGCAAGGGACTGGTCAGAATGTTGGTCTGATCATGTCATTCCTTTGCTTGTCATCACCCTACACTGACTTGACATTTCCCTCAGGAGAGTCAGATTCCTGACAATGGCCCCACAGGCCCCACAGGATCAGTTCTTGTTACTTCTCTCAACTCCTCCTCTCTGTCTTCCATTTACTGTCTCCACGGCAGCCTCCCTAGCCTCCTGGATGTTGTCCAGATTTGTCAGGCGTATTTCTGCTGCCTTTCTTATAGATAAACACAGAACAACTCCTTTGCTTCCTTTAAGTCTTAGCTGCATTCTCACTTTCTCAACGTGTGGATCCTTGATTCTTTATTTAAAATCCACAATTACCTACCCTTTCCACCTTTGTCACACACACACACACACACACACACACACACACACACACGTCAGCTATTTGTGATCTACCTCCTTACTGTATTTTACACTTTTCCTTATTAATTATCACTTCACTTTTTATTATTCATAACTATTTCCTGTCTTAATTTGCTAGAATGCAAGTCCCAGAAGGGCAGGGATTTTTATCTCTTTTGTTCACTGATGTATCCCAAACACCTAGAAGAGGACCTGGTATATAGTAGATGCTAAACATTTTTGAATGAATACATGATGCAACAGGAATGATGTAGCTGCTCATTTTAGTGGGTACCAGGTCATCCCTTAAACAGAAGCTAACATTTTTCCTCACGCTTGTATCATACTTCCTGATAGTCCATTGAGAGCGTAACTTTTCCTGGAATACTTTTCATTTCAAAAACATTTTCTCTTTCTAAATTTTTAATAAGCAAATAACTAAATTAGAATTTTTTTTTGTATTTTCCTCAAAATATTTAAAGACTAGGTCAATCTATAATACTGGAAATAACCATTTTTTACCATTATGCACTGTCAAGTCCTTATATTGCACAATTTTGCTAAATTACACAAAATACATACACATTTTTTAATGTTTTGACAGGTAGAAAACTACATAATAAAACACTACTGTAAAATAATTATATAGAAGAGCTTCATTTTGTAGAATTGTTGCTGCTCAAAGGTATTACATTTCAGATACATTTTTAAATCAATGTCTACATTTGAAAAATCTCTTATTTTTACAAATGACTGCACTCGAAGAGAACGGATAGGTTTTACACTTTTAAAAATAAAAAAAATGATTGTAAAAGTCAACTTGAATCAAATCTAAGAAATCTCTTAATTGATGAGTAATGCTGTCTAAATGTCTTGAGGTTCAGAAGAAACTTGAATTGTTGAACTTCAATCCTTATGTTTTATATGGAAGTCCTTTGGTAAGAAAATAAGTTGATTTTAAACTGAGAATAATAAACTAATCTAACAATCATCATTCACTCTTTGCAGTCATACACCTTTAATGACATGAGACATACATATGGATGAGAAAAAAGAGACCTCAATTTGTTTAGCTTAGACCCATTTCAATCATCAGGAGAGTATGAATATGGGAATGGATGTGGTTTGTGGGACAATGTGTTAAAAATCTCTCCATTTATATTCTAAGGGCTGCTGGTCACATGAATGATTTTAAGCAGCAGAATATATAAATGCCAATCACGTAAATTACTCGTGGGGAGCCAATGCCTTGCTGAAAGAAAGGTACCCCAGGGAACTAGAATGACCTTTCACTGCCAGACCAGAGCGGAATGAAAAGTTTAATGTCATGGACAGATTTTGACAGTGGTAATGGTATTGGTGTCCTTGGCTTGTTCCTACTCTGGGGAGTTATAACTTTAAAAGCTTTGATTTTTGTTTATCATGACGAGGTCTTCAAATATATTGCTCTTTGGACTCAATGGCTTTGGCATGCCCCACATTTCTTCTGTAGGTCTGGAATCAACCATAAGAAAATAAAACATGGCAATACTTTGAGGACATAATTTAAATCTTTAATTCTACTTTGGAATCTATAAGTACTATAAATTTATAGTGCTATAAACAGGTAATGACATCATGATGAAAACTAGATTTTTCATTTTATATAGGTTTGGGTATTTCTTTTTATAAAGTATTCTATATATGGCTCCTCTGGGTCTGGTTTCATTAACAACATGAAAGTTAAGCTTTAAAAATCCATATTCCATTTCTAATAGCTTTCCTCTGGCACAAGAATATATATCTGACCCAAGATATATCTGACCCAAAGGAGAACATCACCCTTTACTTTCTCAATCACATTGACGTTCCTCAATCTCTCCTCATGACACTATCATTGAAGGGGACACTTTTCTATTGTTTCTAAAGGTCATCATTGTCCTCCCAGTTACATATCACTGCCACAAAATGCAGCTGAACAAGGACAAGAGAATTCTCATGTCTCTAACTTGGGAAACGGAGGACAAATTGGGGAGGTTGGAAGTTTTCTTTTTTTTTGAAGTATTCATTATGGGTTCTGCACCAATGTCATCATTGTTCTGGTTAAGTGTGACTCTTAACTTTATGTAATGAGAACACTGTAAGTGTATATTCATGGAGATAATACATGTAATTGTAGGTATGTATTAATTTTGAGTGGATGGCAATTTAAAAATTTTGTGATTCATTTATGGTTACTGGGGGGAACGGGGGTGGGAAGGGATAAACTGGGAGTTGGAGATGTGCAAATAGTAACTACTATATATAAAATAGATAAAAAAAACAAATTTCAGTGTCTTGTGGTAACCTATAATGAAATAGAATATGAAAACAATTATATGTTTGTAAATGTATGACTGAGGCATTGTGCTGTACACCAGAAATTGACACACTGGAATTGACTATACTTTAATTTAAAATAAAAAATAGGAAAAAAAAAAGTAAAGTTATGTAATTCTTTTCTTCGTGCCCCATCTTTCATTATGACACTACTGGTCTCCTCTAAACCCACTGAGATTGTCCAGTTTTTCCTTGAATTCTGTTTCATAATTAGAGCTCCACACTCTGACTAATGAGATGATATCTTCTACTTGTGTAGTGATTGCTCACATATTTTGATGTCATCAGAAATCCTTAACAGACTTTGGTATCTTTAGCTAATTGAAGGAAGGGATCGTTTAATTTTAAAACCACTTATTTGGCATGCATTATAGAGTCAATTAAAGACAGATAGACACAGATTTATGATAATATTCATGCTTATTTTCTCCCATTTTCTTTTCATTCCACAAAAATGAAAAGCCAAGGAGCACAATTTGGCTTTTGTTTGTGTGCTTTCTCACTTTCCAGCTTCTTTCCACCCTGACTCTCCTTACAGCTTCCAGATGTGGACACGTATTATTTGTGTTGCACTTGATTCAAGTGCTGTTTTGACTTATGTGGTGCAATGTCTGACATACGTCGTACATAAAAAGAAAGGGTCTAATACATTCCTTCAAAGAATAATCAAAGTAAATAATGTGTGCATGGGGCATACACTGCACAAATAAATACCACAAAGAGACAGCAGTCCTTGCTGTGAGGCACACATCTTCCCTGGTGACCTCCCGTTGACAATAACGACACTCCACTAAGGAAGAATAAGTATCCTTTCTCACGTCAGACAAAAAGAAAGAAACTGCTATTCGGATGCATTTTAGTTGCTCTCTTTTTGTCTGTCCCACTGTCTATCTGCCCATCCAATCTCTGTTTCTCTTGTCTAACTTACAGGCTATTTTCCTTTCTTCATGTTTATGTCTCTCTGTCTTCTTTCTCTGTCTCTGTCTCCCTCCCTCTGCTCTTTCTGCTGTGGGTCTCTTTGGTTCCTGATCTCACTCTACTTCTCTGACTTTTTCTCTTTGCCTCTATTTTTGTGTTTGTATGTGTGTCTCTCTCTACACACACACAAACACGCATACACACACATACGCACACACACATCCCTTCACATTTCCGCATTTTCTCTTTATCTTCTCATATTTATATATGGAGCGATATAGATATATAATTTACACTTTATGGGTTGAACTCATTACTGTTCTGCTCTCTTGCGTAGTAAAATATCCGTCACGCTATCCCGCTTACTGAGCCAAAGTTCTTCCCTACAGTCGACAAACCTCCTAAGAGTCTGAAAATGAACAGTCTTATCCATAATGATGACCGTGTGCACGAGATTTGCATAGTACCTTTTCAGTCAAACTGTTATGCAGCCCGTTTAGACCTCTGACTTCAAGAATGCATACAGAATTGTTTAACACAATGACCTTGGCAAGCCTCACAGTAAAGTCTGATTCTGAAAAGATAACACCTGAAAGAAAAATAATTTACATCTAGCATTCCCAAGTCTAAATTGTACCCATGATAGGCAATTTTTCTCAGGGCTGAATCTATGCCTACAGTGTATGTTGTTGGGGAAAGTAGGAGAAAGAAATGATTGTTGAATGAACATTACTGTCTAAGCACAATGTTAACTGCTTTATATTTAACAGCTCATTTCATTTTCTCTGTCACATGTTAATCTCTCTAAGTTATTTTTGGTTTATACATGAGTAAACTGGAGTTCTAAAAAGTAAATTAAACTGATTGCTGTCATAGATTTGGGAAGTAGTATGTTTGGGATTTAACTTCAGAGCCACGGGTACTGAAAACATACGTTTTTTCTCATTAATGTATCTCTTCCATCAGCCCATCTTCAGTGCTTTTGTATTTCTATGAGGGTTTTATTTTTTTGTTGTTGTATAACTTTACTACTTACTAAAAATAGGCTTGATGGGAATAACTCACTAAGCTTTTATTCGTCATTATAATCATTGGGTTACTGAATTTATTCGTATCTTTTTTCAAAAGCTAACACATAGTAAATTCTGAATGGGTAAAATACATGGCTGAACAAGATATGTATAAAGGCAGAAACCTAAGTGTCACAAAAAAAATAGTACAAGTGTTGTTTGTTGGGGTTGGAAGGATATAATAGACCCCTGCTTTTTTTAAAGATATTTCATTGAGGGCATTAACATCCAAAAGTAAAAAGGAGTCAGAAATTTGAAGTTTTTCTGGTTTTCTAGGGATATCAGTTTTGGGAAATAGAATATGTTGAATGATTCAATTGACTTTCCACATTCCATTTTACTGACATTTGCTGAATATCTTATTCTTTTAGGCAGTTGTACTTCTTTGACATTTTTTAAGTCTTTCAGCAATTCTAAGTTGTAGGTATAACTGACCTTAATGAAATAAGTGACTAAATTTGAGCTAGGAGAGTTTGTGTTATGTGTTCAAATTTAAATAAGTAAGAGGTGGTAAGTAAAATGAGGAATACAAATATATATATTTGCTTTCCACCAAAACATTATTCTCTTCAATCCACTCCTGAACTGACTTTTCTGCATTAAAGAAATATATCTAGTTTATTGTACAACTCATTTTCTGGCAATAGAACCACCAGTTCACTGAATCTGAGAACTGGTGACACATTCCTTGCCATAATGATAACCTTAAAAGTAAGATTTTTTTTTCTAACCTTCAATTTGATTGAACCATAAAATCAACATTTATCTTATTGTAATTATTGTGGGTAGCTACAGTTAATCCAAATTTTAATTAAGCAGCAGTCTAAGGTCTTAGAATTCATAAAAATCTCAAATCAAATGTTAGTAGATATATACTTAAAAATAGGTGCTGTCAGAGGTAAATGCACACATATTCTTGCTAGCTTTAAAAGTTAAAATTAGATATGCTTGCACATTATTTAGACAGAAACAATTTAAGCATATCCAGTCCAAAAGCTAGCATGGTCCATTTAACAGCATCCTTGACAGGCAATCAGGCCTTTGCTTCTATTCCTGGCTACATGGTAAACCAGTCATCCAGGTTTAGCAAGTAGCTCAATGGTTCTGTACAACAGTGTCGTTATCGCCAACACTGAGATAATAACTCTGACCTACCGCACAGGAATCTGTAATGATTAATTGGATAATGTCTGTTAAGTGCTTCTAGCTACTTAGAATAAATGTACTATGTGGCTATTAAGAGTTGTTATTATAAGATGTTGCTTCAGTGTTATATCAGTGACTGCTCCATGATTATAAGAAAAATTACTTCCTCTGATAATATGAGTGCATTACATATTGATCTAGAAATATATCCTTTGGAATACATTTAGACTTTCTGAATGAGCTAAGCAAAGAACAGCATTCTACAGTTGTTTTTTTTTTTTTTTAAAGTTGCATGTATAATAGTGTTCATTATCTGCCAGGCACTCTTTTAAGTGCTTCATCCCAACAATAATTCTGTAAATGTCATTTGCTAAGTTTTTATATGGGGAAGCTGGGTGCTGACACTTAAATGGTTGCCCCAGGGTCACCCAGCTAGTAAGTAGTAGAGTCAGTGCACAACACTTAGAACTCTGACTTCAGACCACCCATGCTTAACCATATCATTGTACTGTGTATCTCTTATGTTCACGTTTACATTTCTACTTATCACTTTGCTCAAGAAGGTGGAAGGGTTTGGTTCTATATCATCTGCTTATCAATCTCATCGAAGAGAAATTATGCAAAATTAGTCCAAAAAGAGCCACCGGAAAGAGCGGACTAAAAACTTAAGGAAGGACTGAGGTATGAGGAAGGCAAGAGCGGGAATTACAAATGTTTAGTCTGCATTTTCTTTTCCATATTCTATCTGCCATTTATTTCCCATTCTTTGAGTGGTCTTTTTAAATTTGGTGTAATTTTAAATTTAGATATTCCAAATATTTTAAATGCAGAAAAAAATTGATGCTATGTGAAGTTATTTTATAGCATCAGGGAAGGGAACAGATATTTTCTTCACTAATCTTTTATCCATTAGGATAATTTGGGCTGTAAGTAAAATAAAACCCCAACGCAATGTGTTTAAGACCATAAAATAAATTATGTTTTGAAATCCAGATATAAGGTGGTTTAATTTAATTTTTAATGCAGCATCTCAAAATCATCATCAAGGACATGGACACTTTCCACATTTCTTTCCACATTTCTCTTCTATATTCTTCACATTCTGCCTGGACTACCTTTCTTTGAATCCCATGGCTTCATGAATAAATGTGGTTTCCTGAACACAGTTAGTATTCTCTTAACAATGTAGAAGTGGGATGTCTATTGGGTAGACAATTGTATAGAGTCTGCTATTCTTACATTTTACAGAATGTACTTCCTTTTTTTCCCCTATCCTTGCTATACCTAATGTGAGAATAAATGTACTTAAGTGCTATTAATTTTAAACATGTCTTTATGCAAGTTTTACATAGCAAAATGGCAGAAAAGTTTAGTCCATTAGATTCTGTGGCACCACATTGATCTGAATTTTCTCTTAATTCTGTGACTCTGTGGGTGATCCACAACCAACCTTTCTTCAAACTCAAATGCAGACAGTACTTAAGATTCAATAATCAGACTCAATGACATTTATGTCTGATGTGCACATTCTTCTAGACATCTTATCAACATGTAGACTTCAACATATACACAAAAGTAAAACATTTTACCTAACTTGTTTGTTCATTTCCAGGTTCTTTTCTCTCTAACATATTATGTACATTTTGGTTTTAAAATTTTTATTCAGCATAATTTTGGTGAAGTGTTATACATATATATTGTATGTATACATTTAGACTAAATATATACATATAAACACACATGTCTATATATATTACTTAGTCCTGGAATGGACTCAAGGGAAATCTAAGTCTAACTCTCTACCATACTTATATCAAATTTTTTGAAGCATTACTTGATTTTCACAATATTGGTTAACATTTCCTTTCTATGCAATAGCAAGATATGGTTTGTACTGATTTTATTGCACTGAGAGTCTGCTGTGTGCTGTAGCTATTCATATAATTATATTGCAACTCCTACTAGACTATAATAATAAAGGCACAACTAACATTTACATAATGTATAATTTCCTCAGTATTTTACATGGTACAATAATTTTTTGCAGTGCTAATAGGTATCATATGATAAAGGACTTCAGTTAAATAAATCTGGAGAATACTATTTTAAACAAAATTGTTGAGCCTGTAAAAGTTAAAATGCAATATGCAACTCCAAGTTAAATGAATATAGTATACCTCATTTCCCAAGTGAATTTGACCAGGAGTCACTTTTTTTTTCTGTTGAGCCCATAGCAATGTTAATGTTCTATGAAATACACTAGGGAAGTGCTAATGTCACAATCTGTAATTTATAAATGTTTTCAAAATGTATTTCATCTGACTTTGGCTAAACATTTGAGGTAGTTATATCAAAAATTGACATTACCCTCATTCTACTATTGAGGAAGTTGAAGTTAAAAATAGGTTTCATCACAGATTTGAAGCTTAAATAGGTTTAAACTTCAACTAAATCCTGTGGTTTCTTCATTACATTATTCTAAACACATGGATATATCTTCATTTTCTTTTTATGTCCTTCAGCACCACGGACAACACCTTGTTCTGCACCTGGGACTATGCAAATACTAAAATAAACTTGCTTCAAATTTCATTTGACTTAATAGTAAATTATTATTAAAACAAAAAAATATGTAAGCAATAAATATCACTATGTATCTAACATTTTATGCAAATATTGATATAACAAAATTATTTTTATTCAAGATCCTATGGCATTTCCAAAAGCTTGTCAAAACTGAGATTAAGTTATGCCCACTTTTCTATCAAAAGTACAAGTCTAGAATTTAGTGAGAAATCAGATGTAAATCATGAATTGTAAAATCTGTTCTGACATAGCTCTGGGTAAGAAATAGGATGATTAATTCAGACCATAATGAATATTGATGGAGTTCTACCTGTTCTATTAAGTGAACCACAGGAATTAGTCAATATCATTTGTCTTGGGGACAAGTAAAGATTAAGCCAAAGTACACTTTAAAAGGCTATATTAATATGGATTTGTAAGTAACAAGAATCCCCCCACACTGGTCATTAATAATGAAAAATTAAACATTTTATATAGATGCTTAACTACATATACACCTGGTGTCAACCCACTTTGCAACTCTGGAAGCTTTAATCAAATCTCATAAGTTATATTAGCTATAAAATAAATGTGCTATTTTATGGATATAAGACACTGGGAAGCATCTCGGTGCCTTAATAACTTTATTTAGTTTCTTTATTAGTTTTCCCTTCTTTCTACAATATTATTATCATAAATGGTCTATATCTAGTTATCTGGAGTTACACTGAACATCTCAACTAAATATTAAATAATTAAAATATGTATTAAATGATTAATGTTTATTTCTCAATCAATTAGACATTTCAGATAAAAGACAAAAATCCTTGGCTTTGTGAATTATATAGAAAATAAACTCATTTCTTTCTCTTAGGCTGAATAGATTCTCTGAATTATACCTGGTTTCATAGATTGTCCATATTTTGATACTTATCACATGTGATAATATTAAATAGGGAAATTTAATGTACAACCAAATTTTCTTTCTGCACAAGTAGTGAATCTTTTATCCTCTGTCAGATTTTGGAAAAACATACGTTTATAATACAAAAAAAAATTGTAGTGTCTTCTGTCTATTAGGTTATTCTGCTAAATGCTGGAAGCATACAGAAGTTCAAGATCAAAGGGAAAATTGATACAAAACTATTTGGAAAACCTGAGGAAACAAACAAAATATGTATGTATTTCTTTCCCTATTTTCTAGGTCTAAGTTTTCCTCAGTAAGAAAAAGTTTTCCTTACTCAGAAAAAAAGTAAATTTTAATAGCTAAAATCAGAGAGGATATGGAGTCACTAAAAAAAAAAATGTAACAAAGAATTTTTAGGTTGAATGGGACACTACTGAAAAGGAATTTGTAGAGGCGACATCTATGTAGGTCAAGTTGCAATGGGAAGTAAAAATGCCAATGGGAGAAAGAAGTCTAATCAGGCTGAGGAGAGACAAATCTGGATACCCCTGGAGGCTTATTTCCTTCACCCTTTCAGTGACTTTAACTGGCTCAGCTCATCTTAAGTAGCTTAAGAAAAAAATATACCAGAGGCAGAGCTCAGGAGCTTTCTCCCTTTAACTGGGCCACTTCCTCAACCAGGAAGCACCAATCATAACAGAATTCGTAGATGTTTTGCTCCCGCCCCCTAAAAACCCAGAGACCATTACAGGGGTTGAGTCTTTCTATTTGCACCTTTCCTGCAGTGATTCCAGTCCAGTTGTATCTGATCTTAGCCTGTCGCTATGGATTACTGAGAGACTGGGGATCATATTAGTTGTGTTACTTCTCAGCTTCCATATTTTCCCCAAATAATTATTCATATATATAATTCTATTGTATACATGCACTGTATGGTGCTATTTCTGTGTCTGTTCATGGTTCCTATATTACAGGACAATATTCTTATATCTAAATATAGTATCAAAATATTAGTATTTCATGTTAAATGAAGATTCAAAAACATACGAATTCCTTCACTGTTTTCTTTCCTTTTTTTTCCCTTTTGGAAATATGTTTCAAGTTAAGATTTTACTGATTAATATAGAGTATCTTAATCAATGTATTTTAGTGAATAACCATTCTTATTCTTGAAATAACTATGTTCAGATGGTCATATTTTCTACATGACATCTGTTCCATTAGCTCATATTTTGCTTTCTTCCTGCCTTCCTCACCTGAATAACCAGCAACCCAGTTTCTTCATACCAAATGATAAATGCTACCTTCTATTCCTTCTTTATCCATGCTAACAACAGGTGTAATTGTTTCTATCTCAAATATCTTCTTGATGCTTCCATTTGACTCCATCTTCCCATTATAAATACCCTACTCCAATTTATCATCACTTTCAACCTGGACTGCATCCCTCTTGGCCTCCCTGCTTCCACTTTACCTCTCATCAAACCAAACCTCTTCTACAGGGAAGCTGAAGCAATTTAATTAGACAATAACACTGTTCTTCTGCTAGGAGTGAAATCCAAACATAGTCCTGATAGGATCTGACTGTTCTCTGCCTCTTTTACTTCACCAGCTACTCCCCTCCCCCTGCTTCTCTCACTAGCCTTCAGCCCTGTTTCTCAGGAATGCCCTTCTCCCTTAGACATCTTCATGCTTTGTCCTTTTACTTCTCTCAGGCCTCGACTCAAATGCCACCTAAGCAGAGAAGCCTTCTCTCACCACTGAATCTCACACACAGGCACACATTCTCACACTGTCCTCTTACTGTTTTATTTTTACTCTATAGAATTTATAATAACCTGATTAGTTGTTTGCAGGAAGTTTGACTTTTTCGTTTATGAGTGCACCCTCTGTACTTAAATGATTGTAGGCTCCGAAGAAATATTCATTAATCTGTTTATATGTCACATGGTCATGTTTCATAGGTCACAGTTCACCAGAATCAACAAATTGTGTATAATTGCTGTAGGGTCTACTTTTCCAAACAGAAATGGCTTTGCTTTTGTTGTTGTTGTTGATGTGTTGTTGTTGTTGTTAACTGTATTTATTTTTTAAATGAAATGAGACTATACTGAAAAAAACAAGGGGCATCTTCTAATTTGCATGTGGGAATCACCCAGTAGAACTTGTTGCTTAAAAAGAGTGGCCTCACAGAAGAAGAGAGTGTGAATCCATGCTCAAATTATGTAGCACAACAAGTAGATAAAGTATCAACTTAGAAAATTCCATGAATTCTTTGGAAGTCCAACTATTTATAGAAAATCCATATTTAAGCACAGACTTTAACATGGTGTTACTTTTCTGTGGCATCTGTATGTAGCTTTGGAGGTTATTAAAGGTACATATAGATTGATTTCTGTGTTTAGAAATTAATCACACACAGGGCTGAATTACAGCCATCGTGACCACTACCTGACAGCAAACCTGCTCTGAGAGACTATGAAAAGCTGACGAGAACCTACCACCTACCAGGTAGCCAGACACTTACACAGACACACACACAGACACACAACCCACAGACAGGTTGTGTCCCGTGTTCTTTTCTCTAAAAACAGTATCTAGAATTTTCTCTTAGCCTTCCCAACTCTTTGTAAGGTTTTACATAGAACAGAGAGATCATTTGAACTGACAAAAAGCAGCTAGCATTAATAAACATAGCTCTGTCAACTCTTAATTCCAAGAATAACGTAACATTTTATTGCATTTAAATAAAGCTAAAGCAGGCAAAAGGAGATGTTGGTATCACTACTGACAGTGAAATAAAGAAAATAATTTGACTCCTATACACTTTTCCAGCTACATCTTTCTGCTTGGGTTTGCCTCCCCAGCATGCTCCAGACACCAAAATATTCAAGACACCAAAACATAATTATAAATCTTAAGGCTTTCCTTCACTACTATAGGTTTAATTGGTCAGGCCTCTCTGCCTAGCAGAATTTTAACACCTCTCCCTTTTTCTGGCTAACTTCTATTAATATTTCAAACTAGATATCAAAGTTAAACTTCTCCAGATGGCTATCTTTACCCCACTAGTCCAAATTATCCATAGGACAGTGGACTCGACTCAAAGACCATGAATATCCTGGGATATCATTAACTTATTCATATGCTCATTAAAGACTTCCTTGGATTACTGTGATAATTATTGCTATAAAGGATATTATTTATCCCCAGAATTATAAATATATATAAAATAGTAATACTTTTGCAAGAAATTTATTTTTAATATCTACTTTTCTGGTATTTAAAACCACTTTTTTTCCTGTTAAAAACAATACTGAAATGAAATGAACATCTCATTCATACACTTTGTACCTTTTTCTGATTATTTCTATAATTAAATGTTTAGAAGCTGAGATTGCTGGATACTTGCTGTTAGCATTTAGCACACATTGTCAGGTTGCCATTCTGAAAGTCTGTACCAACTCCTACTCTTACTGATAAGTCCATGGGGATGCCCTTTGCTCCCAAGTACTCCAAACTCTGGGTATTACGAATTGGTTTAACTCCACAATACCGAGAAACAATTTATGTTGTTTTGTGGGTCTTTCATACCAAAAGGAGACTGGAAAATAGAAAAGAAAGCCTTAATATTATGATTTGGGGATGAAAGGATCTTTCCTTCTCTAGTTTATGCATATCTACTTCAAATTTGATTTAATGAATAGATTACACATTTTGATAACAACAAATGCAGTAAAATTACTTCCATTTGAAAACCTCTTTAATGGTTTAACTCTGAAAAGATAATCTTGCACAATGGTTAGGATTGTGAGGTGAAGACTCAAATGGACCTGAGTTGAAATTCAAGCATATACACTTGAAACACAGTTCATCATCTGGAATATAAGGGTGATAATATCTACCCTCCTTAGGGTTAAAAATGATCTCATAAATGTTGAGGACCTAGAGAAGTACTCAGCACATATTAGACAGTCAATAAATCATGGCAATAGGGAAACCAATGATGAGTGTAGCATTCAGACTGTGCATTCATCACTACAAAGTGGAATTCATCTCTCTGTGCTTGGACATCTATTCCTCATGTTGTTTTCCTCTGAGGATAATGAATGTAAGGAAACAAAACTAATTTTAATGTGATTATTTGTGTTGCTATCAAATATGGGTTTATGACATCTTATACACTGTTTTTGAAGCAGATTAATTGCATTTTCCCAATAGGAAAAGATTTAGTACTACAAATAGAAAACACTTAAAGCTTTTTGGAATTTGCCTTAAAAGTATTTAATTGAAATTAAATATAGACTATGATATTTTGCTCATTATCTTAAAGTTAGAAGACAAATTAAATGGTTCAGAAGTTAATTATTTTAATACAAATCTAAAATTCGAATTAAAATTTTCTAAAATGCAGTACATTAAAAAAATTGTTATTCAGTTAAAAGTTAAAAAAAATCTTGATAAGTTATGGTATAAAAGTCCTATGTATTAGAATGTTTTAAAAATGTTTTTAAATTTGATCATTCCCACTGGCTAAAAATCAAGAGTGCTACAGAATTAAACACAGACATCATAAACAAATTCAAAATAAATTCACACCTAAATTAAATGACTGATTGAAATTTCCCTTCCATCTATTAACTGAATACCTCCAAAGTCCTAGACTTTAGAGACATGAAAGTATTAAGAATGCGATAATTCTGTCATCTGCAACTTAAAGGATGAGTAGTATTAGTTGCCCAAACAAACTGACTGGACAGGTATTATCAAGCAGAGGAAGAAACTAACACGTGTAAACTGAGGAGGGAAATTCAAGGTACAGACAGAGCAACTGTGGTTGTTGTGTGGGAAGCCTGCCTTGGAAGACAGTGAGCCCAAACCAGAAAGGTAACTGAGGATGGGTTATGTTAAAGAGATTGAATCTCACTTCCATCATTTCTCAAGGAACTTGGACGCTCAGAGACTTTCTCTCTCCCACAACATCTATTATGAATACGGATGACACAAGAAATAACCTAGAATCTCCATTATTTGATGGCTTAAACTTGCTACTTTTTCTACCTAAACCACCCTATAGTCACTCACTTTCCTGAATACTTCTTTTAGCTACACTTCCAGGAGGTGACATTCTCATCTACGTGGTAGAAAAATCTAGATCTATATTTTAGAAACTACCTCACCTTTCTTCCCCAAACATACAAGTTCATCTAAATCTACAAAGAGCTTTTTTTTTTTAAAAAAAAAATTCCTTTTGTGGTAGGTGAATCATCTATTCTCCTATATAAGACAATTCTTTCACTAAAGTTTTTAATACTTGATGGAAAATTTAATTTTTTGAATTGGAATGCCTTTTAGGACATACACCTCAGTTACCCACAGAATCTACAACAACTTTTACTGCTTTAGAGCTGGTTGTTTTGCCTATATGGGGTTTAATTTTTTGTTAGACATATAATGGCACATAACTTGAGGCACCTTGAACTACATTTTCTCCCTTTTGCATATTTGACCCTGATTTCTTAACCAAATCTTTTCTCTGGGATGAAAACCCATTCAAGACATTCAAATACATAAACAAACAGATTTTCTGATGGACAGTACATCATCCTCTCTTCTCCCTGGCAGGCAAAATTATCAAGAAGCATCATACACTGTCTGAATCTCCATCTACTTTCTATCTCACTGACATGCTTCACTTTTCCTAATTCAACTTCAGATTCCTATTACTTACAAAAGTTGTTGATAAGGTCATCCATGCAGCTCCAAATCTAGTAAACACTGGCTGGCTTTTTTGGACTCACACCCCTAAAGACACTTGATCTCTCCCTTCCCCTTGAAACTTCCTCTCCCATTTTTCACAGGACACTCCTGTCTTTCCCTATTTCATCCTTCTCCCTCCTCCCTTTGCAGTCTTCTTAGGCTTATCATCTTCTGTACAGACCTTAAGTGATGGAATTCTTGACGACTCATCTTTGGCT
Organism: Camelus dromedarius; assembly: GCF_036321535.1. Classification (NCBI taxonomy): domain Eukaryota; kingdom Metazoa; phylum Chordata; class Mammalia; order Artiodactyla; family Camelidae; genus Camelus; species Camelus dromedarius. Next base: position 15,711,823 of record NC_087438.1, read on the forward strand.
TTCTCCTCTTTGATATTCTTTCCCCATAGAATCACATTTACACCTAGAGTGCTAATGATCATTTGTGTGCCAATGTCTCCAAAATTTACATTTTAATCTAGGTTTTATTTACACGTTTATGTATGGTATAAAATTGTCAGTTTTATGCCATAAGTTCAGCTGTTCCCATATATTCTTTAGCATCATCATGTTTTATGTTGCGTAGGCGCGTTAAATCCAACGTACACAAAAGCAGATATTATCACGTGACCTTGTTTTTCCCTCCAAGATCTGCCTTTTCCCTTAGTCCCTGTTTTCAAAGAATGGTATCTACATTCATCCATTTCTGCACGACAGACAGCCAGGAGTCTTCCTTGGTGTCTCCCTCTCTCTCATTCTTCTCTTCCTCCAGTCAGTCCATTAACAAGTACCTTAAAATGCTGAGGCACAAAGTAAAAATCTGCTTCTAAACTCTCCCTTAAATTTCACTGCTTCTCTTTGTAACCGTTTTAAGCCTCACATCCCACACTATCTTTATCTCTTGTCAATACCTTCTATTCAGTCTCCCCACATCCACCTTGGCCTCTTCCAATTTGTTTTCTAAGCATATCACCTTTCCCTCTACCCTTGAACCCTTCAATTGATTTCCTCTGAACTTAGGATGAAGATCAGACTTACGATTTTTACAAGCCCTGAATAATCAGTTACGATCATATATTTGTCCTTTGCGTTCACGTGCTGGCCTTTCATTTCTTTAAATATTCTGAGCTTCTCCCTATTTAAGGGATTTTTGTTCAATTCATTTCTTCTGTTTGATGTTTTTCTTCTTCTAGCCTAGCTTTTATCACTCTTCAGTTTTCTACTTAAAGTCTCCTTGCCTGACTTCCCACACTCCTCAGGTCACTTCACTATACGCTTTTAACACAAATTAGGCTGTAATTTTACATTTATTTGACAGGTTATTTGCTTAAGGTTCCTCTCAGTCACCCTGTAAGGGCAGCTTGAGTGTCACCACAGTTTCCTCCGTCCTAGCCTGGTAGATACTTCAGTCTCCAGAAGTCCCCACCTGAAAGAATGAATATTTACTCCACTGTACTGAAAGGTATTGGAGATTATGCAGGGGAGGGTAGGAATGTGGTTAAGTTTTTTGTTCTTCAAAATTATGCGCAGCAGGAAAATAAAAGAAACTGAAGGAGTGAGGGTATTCTAAAAACAGGAGTATTTGTTAGGAGGTTATTTTAATAGTCCAGGCTCTTGCCTAACTGGAGGATACTGACTAAGGCAATAGCAATTTGATTAAAGAGGAGAAGGTGAAACTGAGGAATATTTATGAGATTAATGCACAGCTTTTCTCTCACTGGCTGAGTTGGACCAGAGAAAAGGCAAGCCACCAGAGCAAATGATTGGCCTTATAAATTGTAATCAGATGTGGAGGAGAAGGAGCAGAATTCTTAGGTACATTTTACAAAGGCTGAACTTAAGTTGTTTGACAGAGAGAAGGCAAGAAGGATATGGAGATAAAAACATATTGCTCAAAGAGAGCAGTCGGCTGGTGAAACCAATTTGGGAGTCACGGGGACAGGTAGCAGATAAAGCCGTGGATGTCCTGAGAACACAGAGAGATTGAGCCATGGGGATACATTTTAGGAGAAAGGAGGGCTTTGAGCCCAAGGAATTGAGTAAGAAATGACTACAGGTGTAGAAAGAAATCAAGAGGAGAGCCGGGCACTGACAAGCAAACAAGGTGTGGCATTTGAGAAGAAAGTGGTGACATCAAGATGTGGCCTAGACACAACCCTGTCCGTGACATTTGGTGATTAGAATTGCCTTCCGCAATTATCCAGTGTATCCGTACTGCAGTTAAAGAGAGAGCAATGAAGCTAGTCGAGCTGAAAAGTAAATGGGACAGAAAGCACCAGAAGTTAGACCACAAACTATTCTTTAAGCATTTTGGGTTGGAAAAGAGAAGAGCACTATGTTGGCAGGTAGATCGGAAAGCAGGGAAGGTGAGTGTCTTCCTCTTGTGAAATTCAATGAAACACACATATTTTAATTGTATTTTGCATTTATTATGCTCGCCACCAAGGTCCCTTCTTGTCCCTGCAGTGGGAGGGAAGCGGCTACCCTGTCAGCACTGTGGAGAGTCAGCAGGGAGACTCTTACTCAAACCCCCAGGACAAAGTAAGTCAGTTGAGCAAAACAGAACTGACTGAAATTCAAGTTGAACATTAAAAATTCAGAAAGCCGAAAGGCATTCCCCAATGCCATTAAACTGAAAGGACCAAAAAAGCAGTAGAAAAATCAGAAACATGCCACCCCCCCAAAAAAAAAAAAATTAGGGAATCAGTAGTTAAGGAGGACACTGCGTGACAGTTCACTAGAACAGAGGGTGCTTAATGGCTTATTTTTATGCTCTGGTCTAATACAGGAAGGATGGCTGGTTTGAAAAGGAAGTAGAAATAGCTTAGTGATTTAAAAACCCTGAAGTTTAGAATTAGAGAGACCTGAGCCTGACTTTCTAGTTCTGTGAATCACTAAGGGTTGGATTTTAGGCAAGTCTCTAAATGCCTCCTAACTTAAGTTTTTTCCCTTTTATAAAATGGGCAATAATGCCTACTCTTAAGATTTCAGGGAGGATTAAATAAGACAACATCCCTAAAATGTTTAGTATGTAATGCATTCCTAAGAGCTGATAAAATCATTCTTATTCTTGATAGAGTCCTAAATTGAAAGGAAATGATGAGATGGATTGATAAAACTGATCCTCTCTTTTTGAAACTCAGCATAGTTTTTCATTTCTAAAAATATATGTCATTTAATTATCACTAATAAAAAAGTTACAATGTCCACCTTCCACTGGGCTCACAGTTAAGGCAGAATATGATTTCAGAGCCATAAATACCCCTTGCCTGGAGCTCCTCCTTCATTCATTCCTCAACAGCTTTGCAAGACATTTTCTCTGGGTCTAAAATTTCCATTCCTAGTAATTGCACAACTAGTGACCCAAATCAAATAAAGAGCAAGTGCTTTTAATATGCAAAAATGAACGCAGCAAATTCTAAACCAAAAAGAGAACACTGACTGGAAAAGAGGGAAAAAAAGCCTTCTTGAACACTCTGCCCCCTTCTCACGTGGAACTCCCATCCTGGCTTCACAGATCAGAGACAGACAAAATCAAGGCGTGAGCTAGCCATGCTCATCACTCTGCCGTGAATGTCATGCTCCCAATCAGTAGCCCACCGTTTGTCATTTTCCATGGGGACAACGAAGCCAATTCAAGTTTTTCCTTAAAGCCTAGTTTCATTAGAACAGTATCTAGTACATAGCATTCAAGAAATGTTTTTCGATTGTTTAGTTATTCTGGCAGGATTCAGTTTATCTCTAGATGTTTATAGATCTTTTTCCTCCCTCCACTTCCTTGCAAATAAGCTATTCCATTTGCTCATCTTAAAAAAAAGAATAAAAACAAAAACAGAATCCTCCTTCTCTTTGATGCATATATCAAGGCTTCTCACCAAACTGCTTCTTGCAGAAATGGCCCACATGAGCTATTGGCATGCAACCTGAATTCGAAATTGTTTGGAATAAATAGCTGTATACTAGAGAATCAAAAGGAACTTTACCTTGACATTTGCAGTATGTCTCTTTTCAAGTAGTGTAGATGATGTTATTTACCATTCCTTGTCTCAAGCATATTTAGGGATACAAGGGAGAGAAAACTGGTGCTTATTTCTCATGAGGTAAATGAAGATGCTGTATGGGGAAAAATATATGACAATGTAGCAAGCCATATTATTTTATATTGCAATAGGAGTTTTACTGATAATCTGTCACTGTAACATGAAATGAAGGCGGTGCTGAGGGATCAGTTCCATTTACATTTATTCCACAAAAGAGACTTTCCTATATATGCAACTGTTTGTGTATTCCAAGACTCACAAATGGAAGAAAATGCTCTGCGACTTTCACTAAGACTAGTACAAAATAATGTTGAGGGACTTTATAGCAATGAATAGGAGATCCTAGTGAAACTGAATACATTCACAATCCCAGGACGTTTTGGAGAAACACATTAGAGGCTTTCATTTTGTTCTAAGTGCACCTGATAGAAGTTCATCTCGGCAGCCCCTTCTGGGAACCTTCTCTCCTTAGGTGCCCTTGAGTGAGATCTCTCTGGTAGAATTAAGTACCTAACATTATTAGGTATCTTAATTTTGTCCTACCTTCTTATACACGGAGCATAAAATTTAGGCAAAAGTAATACTGCCTCTTTCAAAGTCAATTTAAAACACGCATATATGGGAAACTTTTTTAAAGACAAAAACTACTGTCATTCAGTAAAAACCCTAATATGAATTTTAATAATGTCAAGTTACTTGTCCACTTCCTTTTGATTTGATTCCATAGAGAAAAGTCAATCTCTTAACATACAGCAAAACCTCACTGAATGTTTGTAGGTAAAGAAAATGAAAATCTATTCATATATTTTTTACAGTCATGTGAGGGGTACAGCACTCATTCTGTGGACACAATCTATAGCTTTTTATAAACCTCCATGAGATACTTGGAAATAACAAAGTAATGTTGAATGATGCATTCTGTATAGCACAGGGAAATATGTTCAAAATCTTGTAATAACTTTTAATCAAAAAGAATGTGAAAACAAAAATATGTATGTGTATGCATGGCTGGGACATTGTGCTGTACACCAGAAATTGACACATTGTAACTGACTGTAGTTCAATTAAAACAACTACAAGAACAACGTAGTGGTTATCAGTGGGGAGAAAGGTGGAGAGAGGAGTAAGATAGGTGAAGGGGATTAAGAGATGCAAACTATTAGGTTTAAAATAAATTAGCTACAAGAATGTAATGTATAGCACAGGGAATATCACCCATATTTTATAATAACTGTATATGAAGTATAGTGTATAAAAGTATTGAATCACTATGTGTGTAACTAATATTGTAAGTCAAATATACTTAAATTAAAAAGTCAATTACAAAAAAGTGTTTAATGATGCAGTTGATAGAAACTTGAATATCTATACTTCAGTTTGGAGTAAGATAGAAATAAAAGTACCTTAGGAAAAGTATTTAATAATACAAGAAGTATTAATGAAAAATACCTAACTGGTTATTTTCTTGAAGAAAAGAATGCTGTTAAACTCCAAGTTTGTGTTTCTGAATAATTTAATTTATTTTAAATATACATTTATAAAACAAAATAAATATTCAGATTAAGGATTTCATAATAAAAAAGAGGAAATTATACAAATGAATCATTAGGATCTGATATTGGTTTTCAGTTGCTAACTCAGTATTTCTTTTTTTAGGTCTTCTTTTCATAAATTAATGATGCTGCTAATAAGTGCATGTAGTTTGTGACTGATAACTCTTATACAAATGCTCACATACACACACAGGTGAAGTCCCCTAGGAGCAATGGATCAGTTCCTGGCATCTTGGCAGATGGTGCTTAAGTTACTGGCAGGTGTTGAAGGTGGGGAAAGACCCTTGTCATCTCAAATCCCAGAGACCAACACTTTCAACTCAGAAATGAAAATGTCCCACTTATAAGTCCCTGAAGTGAAAGTGTCTGCAACAGGAAATCATTCTAAACCACGCCTTTGTGCGGCATCCCAGGCAAAGGAACCTGAAGAGGTTCCCTACATTTAATAAGCAACTGAACGTTTTCCTTTCATGCCTCTCCTAGCTCTTGGCATTCACCAAAACAGTGGCCATTTAGTCAAGATTCCTTTAAACTTGTAAATGTTAGCTGAGTATCTCAAGAGGGCTGATTCCCTTCACTTTGAAGCCCATTTGACCCCAAATGCATTAACCTGGGCTGCTTACATTTCTTCCTGTGCTGTCACATAAGATATACTCCACATAAAATAAAGAACATCGACCTTGAAAGAGGGGGAAAAAAAAGAGGGGCGGAAAAAAAAACACATTTAGCAACCCAGACCAGAATCTAGGCTCTGTCAAAGTGATTTCTTATTCCATTTTACTGAAACAGAGCCGTGCTTTATCACTTCTGAGTTCATGTCTTACAGCTCAGGCAACCCACTTGAATTGGTAAGTTGCTTAGTTAAAGCATCCATGTGCTGTTCACGTTGTCTCTGTGATTTAAAGTGGGAGAAGTATTCTGGGGGGGAAATACAACGAAATGGGGAGAGGAAGTGAGGCCTAGAAACATGAAATCCCCTGAAATTAACCGTTCTGCTTCTTCCTGGTCATTTCCCCTCTTTTAATGCGTAGCAGGCAGATGGCCCGTGGCTGAAAGGGCAGGATGCTTAGTGTTAAAGGTGCCCACTTCACATCATCCTACATCGTTCATTCAAGTCGGCATCAGAAATATAAGGAGGGAAAGCGGTTCTGATCCTTGCAGCTAAATTTGACAAATTGTCACTTACCTACATCGTTACTACGCTGCATGATCTCACAAAACTTCTGTAAATGTCTTCTGCCTATTAGCATTTTAAAGAGCTCGGTGGCCATCATACTCTCATTTTGGAGCCAGGGATGTTTCATTATCCTCAATTAAAACTCTCTCAGAAGCAAGACTGGCAAGCCTTTATTTATATATTTTTCTTAGAGGCAACACGGGAGACATGGATTTTGTAAAATAGGCAGGGTGCTGTTCCGTGCAGCATCAAGAGGCAATGCTGGTTTGGAATAATTCTGCTAATGTGAAGCTATCCCCATTAAAACATAAACCATAATTGTGGAAAGCAATTTGCTCAGTAGCAGAGAACTAACAGGATTTCTTATTGTGATTCAATAACAAGGGAGCATGGAGATGCAAGGCTGAAAAAGCTCCCCAAACTCTTTTAATTTTGTTGAAATGTAATTTTCTTCTGTGAAACCAGTGTGAAAGGTTGAAGCAAAATGTATATACATTTCACGTAAATTAACATTTTCTGACTTCAGTAAGTGCAAATACTCTTTCATTCGCACATTGCAAAATGCGAATTAAAAGAAACTTGAGCCTATGACACTGAGGACAGTGGAAGCGAATCCACAGCCAGGCCAAAAGTTGATGTATTTCAAGCTCTAATCAGCTGTGTCATCCTTTATACACACTGTTTCCCTTTCACTAACAACTGATTATAGTTCAATAAAGATTTTATACCAACATGAAAGGTTGATAAATATTAATAATAAATATATATAAAATCAATAGCATTATTAATAGATTCCTTCCTAGATAATAGGATCAAAATCAATAATAGCACAGAAATATATCAGATGCCGAGATACAATATATTAGATGTTATTTAATCAAAATCAATGGCACCAATCAGGGAATCTGTTATTTTATTATTTATACTTATAATACGTAGATATTTCATTCATAGAATTCTATTTCTTTTATTAGACATTGCATGGATCAAGTAACTGTTAGAAGCCATGAAGGATTCTAATGAATTTACAAAAACATGTTTACATGTGTAAAATGTGTTGCTGGCTCATTTCTTTTCATGGCTCTAGACAACTTGCAAAAGATAAGCTTTATATATATATTTTGTTGTTGTTGTTGTTGTTGTTGTTGTTGTTGTTGTTGTTCTGTTTTTAACGGTAGCACCCAGTAGTGTGCTAAGCAATGTTTTGCAATCCGTGGTCCATCCAGGGGATAAGAAATGTCTTGAGAGCACCCCTGCATCCTCTGCTAATCTCCCCTGGCCCCCTGGGCTGAATCACTGCCCCGGCTCCTGTGTGCTTTTCAGAGACTCATTTACTTCGCAGCTGGTGAGTTGACACTTTCCATCACTTCACCTCTTGGCAACAGATGCCTCTCACTTAGGCACAGATGCTGAGTATCCACCCGTCTCTAACATTAGCCTTGTGTTCTGACTAATTGGGCCAGCGGAGTCATAATTAAGATTTGAATAATTAGATAACGGATATGATTACTTTTGTAATTAATCCTCATAGTGAGTCATCATGATCTGTCCTGGGTGATGACCACTGGTCTATGCTTAATTCAAACTGAGATCATTGATGTTAAAAGCAAAGCATTACTAAATATATCTCTCACTTCTCTTTCAGAATGAATGCATTCTTTAAAAAAAGATGACACTATGTAAAGATACATAATTTTCATTTTTCAGGTAGATTTTACAGTCATTTGTTGGATGATGAGTACCTATTTCAATTCAATTCATACATTTTTTTTAAGGATCCCACTTTGGCTGCTGCATTGTCTTGGTGCTGAATGAGCACACTTAAAAAGAGTAATTTTTTTTCCCTTTCTCACAAAGTTTACTGTATAATAAAAACTGATACACAAAAACAAATAGAGGATGACCCTTCTCTCTTGTCTGCAGAGATCTACAAGTGTTACAATTTTTTATGATTTGGTCGTAAATTCCTTCTCTCTTCTTTCTCCACAGTTGGTCCATATCTGTGATTTCCAGAATGTCACATGGTCGAACACTGGTGCTAAAAGTCATGTGAAATCAACAGCCCAAAGCAGATCTATCAGATCTCTCCTTCCTGCTGATCTGTCGTGGAAGCTGGTCCATCCTGATCCATCCCTGTCTCAGTGAAAGATCCCACCAGCTCTGAAAATCAGTCTTCTTTCTCCTCTCGCTTCTTCCTCCCACAAGCATCACATTCCAATCCATCATCACATAACATTGATTTTTCTTTCCAAATATTTCCTAAATCCACCCATTTCTCTCCACGACCACAATGTAGGGAACTCCTGATAGTATTTCTTAAATAATAATAATTTGCCTTCCCCCTTTTTGCCCCATTTCCAAACCTCATTCTCCAAAATTGTCCAGCCTTCGTTCATAGGGCTGCACACCTCCATCTCTGTTTGGACCATTCTGGTTTCCCTGAATCCTCTGAGTACATCAGCATCCCACCTGCCACTGCATGAACTCTTCCATTAGCCTGGCACAGTCCGCCTTCCTCTCCATCTAGTCAACTGCACATCCTCGTATCTCTGTTCAAATATCATTTCTTCCAAGAAGGCAGATTTCAGCTCTCTAAACCAAGCCAGGCCTCACTTCCTACAATCTAATAGCACCATGAATATTTCTTTTAGGGCACCTTCCACACTTGTGTCTGTATGTTTTCTTGGTGATCATTTTAGCTTATATTTACACTGGATCTGGCCCAGATTCCCATACAAAAGAAACACTCCATTATTAAATCAGTGAATCATAAGATGGTAATATATCAAAAAAAAAAAAAAAAAAAAAGGGCCAAAATGTGTGATTAGCAACTAAGGATGAGAGAGGTCTCAGAAGTCAATAGTCTTTAAAGTTTATATTCTTTCATATATGGACTTACGTATTACAAAATTAGTACTCAAGTATTAATACATGACAGACACAGTATAGGTACTGAGGTTATAAACAAACTTCAGATATAGTCTGGGCTGCAGAGAGTTTGTCACTTATCAGGTAACACAAATCTGTAAAGGGAAAATTAGGAAGCACTGTGACAAACGTAGTGAAACACAGGCATACCTCCCTTTATTGTGCTTCACAGACAATTGAGGTTTTTTGTTTTGTTTTGTTTTACAAATTGAGGATTTGTGTCTAGCAAGTCTATCAGCACCACTTTCCCAACAACATTTGCTCACTTCGTGTCTTCGTGTCACATTTCAGTAATTTCTTGCAGTATTTCAAACTTTGTCGTTATTATTATAATATCTGTTAGGTTGATTTGCTATCAGTGATCTTTGATACTAATATTGTAAAAAGATTAGGATTCTCTGAAGGCTCAGATAATGGTTAGCATTTTTTTTAAGCAATAAAGTAGTTTTAAATTAAGGTATGTACATTGCTTTCTAGATGTAACGCTATTGCACGCTTAACAGACTGCAGAATAGTATGAACATAAGTTTTACATGGCTGGGAAACCAAAAAGGTCATGTGACTCACTTTATTGGGATATTTGCTTTGTTGCAGTGGTCTAGGACCAAACCCACACTATCTCTGTGGTATCCTGTGGATAATCTATCAGGTTGACAGCTGGAGAGCAAAGAGAACCTTCTGGTGAAAGTAATGCCAGTTTCGAGTTTGGAAGAGAGAATAGGAATCAGCCAGAAAGTTATGGAGGAGTATATGGACATGGTGGAGAAGTGCAGACACATTGTAAGCACTGTGGACCGCAAGGACAAACGGCACAAGGACCAAAATATCATTAGGGATGTGTGTGTGTGCGCACGTGGGCAAGAGTGTGTATGCTTATTCATGTAACTGCAAGTTGTTTACTATGACTCAAGGCTAATGCACAGCTAAAGAACTGGTAAGAGATAAGGGGGTGGGGACTGAGAGAGGTTGAGGGTGTGTTCTCATAACCTTGTCTGAAAGACTAAAGCTGATTTTGCGGATAACAGAGAGCCAGTGGAGACTTTAGGTAGGAGAGTGGAAAGGTTACCTTTTTAACTTACACTGATCACAGTTGGGGAGACTGGCGTGAAAGAAAAGAGAATGGAGGCCAGGATACTGAAGAGGAGGCTGAGTCTCGGCAAGAATGAGGGCCTGGATTCAAGAGAAATACAGCAAATATGCAGATACAGTTACACAATTAAGGTAAAACTGAGAACCATGGAACAGGAAGGAGGGGTGGGGGGGATTCACACAGTTTAGGGGATGTTCAGGTTTTAAAAACGCATGCTGGGGAAAATGGTAAGTATACCAAATATATTTTTTCTTATGTGACTTATATTAGAGTCTTGAATATAAGTCTTTTGTTTGTTTTGAACAACAAATGTTCCTACCGATTTTTATGCACGTTAAATCTGATGTGAACTAAAGGTCTTATAACTGCCCAAATTTGGGCTTAATGTTTCTATGAGAAAACACATTCAGAATTCTAACCAAGACATAAAAATTGTAATGGGGTGACTTGGTTGAAACTAGATTCCAAAGTGGTGTTTTTGAAGCTGTAAATGTTAGATGATGGATAAACTCCCATTTCCTCGATGCTTTCCGCAACATACATGTTTTTATTTCTTCTTTGTGCTGGTCACTTTGCTAGGCATTGAGGATTACATGGGGATTCATGAGAGACCTTGGAGATAGGGTTCCACTCTGTCCGAGTGTCAACCCGTTTCTTGAATGTGCACATCGTAGAATAAGAAGCTAATTGTTCTGTTTTCATTAGGGATTCGAGCTAAGTTTTTTTCAGGTCGTTGCTTCTTTGAAGGTTTTTTTGTATGTGCACAGATTTATCTAAGCTGCCAACTTTATTAGGCACATTCTTGAGGAGATCCATGTTTGTAAGATTGTTCGTATAGCTGGTTTCCAGGAGCAAAGACCCAAGAAGAGTGCTGAATGGACCAGCAGACCACTGAACACTTTCACTGCGGAAGAGAATGAGTAAGAACTGGACTGGCCCGGTTCAACAGCCTGAACAAGGTGTCATTTAAGAATGACTGATACAGATTGAATTAATGTAGGACTATTTTCTTCTAGCTTTTCTATTTAAAATAGCTCAGTGGGTGGAAGTAAAGAAGGAATTTTTTTTTTAATTGAAATGAGTGGACATCTTCACAAGAGTTACAATCTGGAAATGAAAATGCGGGTTCCAGAATGAAAGACTAGGATGGAGTCTGGAGTTCTGCCTCTGAGGCCTCCCTGGAGCTGAGTCCTAGCCTCTGTGTGGGAGGACCTAGTGGCATGCAGTCTGGCTGAGAGCAGACAGCTGAGCCCTGGCTGATGGTAAGTGAGGCTTCACAGAGACGAAACATTCAGGCACCAGGCCTGAGGGCTTCAGAGATGACACCTTGCTTGGCACCTGGTTTATATCTTCTGCATCCTGCTCCCTTCCATTGTTTCTCTACTTTGGGGTAGGGGGGACAAAAAAACCCTTGCCACTTGGTCTGCATGTGCTGTGTGGCCTCAATGAAAAGCTCAAACTCAAGTTATTAAGTACAAAGTGATGAAGGGAAGGACGGTGTTTTCTAGACCCAGACAGAGGACAGAGCTGCCCAGAGGAGCTGCGATCTCACAAGAGACATTAGCAGGAGGGGATCCCCGGCGGAAGGCAGGAGGTCAGAGAGGGAAGCGGGAGAATCTTGTTTCTCAGAGAAAGGCAAGCACCCCGGGAGCATTCACAAACAGCCCGGGAGACCCTGAGTGGCTCAGGTGCAGCAGTCAAAGCAGTGGGTCCTGAGCCGTCATAAAGGTGGGAGCTGATGAAAATAATATCCTATTTTTGCATCCCAGGCTTAGACTTTCGAGTTGCCTTAGGTCTCAATAAAAGTTAATTTTCCATCCTCTGGGTAAACATGGCTTTCTTATCTTGAAATTATTAGAGACCCCAGGGCTCAAGGTTGTAGCTGGGTCCCTGATGACTCTAAAACCTGGAAAGGCTGAAATCATGCGTGGGGAACGCCAGTGAGCCGCAGGGACCTGGGCCACCTGTCAGGGTAATAATGCTGACCCCCACGGCGGCGGGGTGCTGGCTGTAAGTCAGGCACCTTGCTGAGCACATGTATTATGGCATCTCACTATGCAGCAACCTCCCAGGTCACGGATATTATCTGTATTTTATTTGAGAAGGAAACCGGGGCCCTTAAAAAGTAAAGAAAATTCCCTAAATCACACAGGTAGGAAGTCATGGAGTCAGATTACAATTTCAATCTGTTGAAATGAAAACCCCCCTCTTTTAATCATTATGACATCCCTACCCCGTTCAGATGGACTTTGCAGTCCTGAGTGGGCTTCCTGGTGACCCACCAAACTTGGGAAAGGCAAGGAAAACAGTTATTATTTTTCCTTTGTGCACCACGATGGGTGCTTTGTCACACTTTGTCTCACTGAATTATCAAAACAACCGATGAGGCAGGATAAAATGTATATTCTATACATTCTAAATATCAAGAAGCAAAGAGCCCTCTGACTCTTACTCTACTGTCAACGTATTTGTTTCTTGGGAGGATTTCTCTCCTTCCATAAAGCTCTGCACAACAGAGCATGTTTTGCCAGTTTCTTTCCTTTCTTGTTCCTGAATTTAGCTCAACATGAGGGAATATAGTAAGCCTGGGGATACAATGCTGGCTCTTTTTCCTGTAGGATCTCTCTCTCTCTCTCTCTCTCTCACACACACACACACACAATCACATTTTCTAAGTGTGCTAATGTGTTAGTAATAATACAAAAGAAATACACATCATGTTGATCAAAAGATGTAACTCTAGATGGAATTTTAAAAAAAACATGAGAACATGCTACATCTTGCTTTGCATATTATGTTACAAAAGTCCTGTGGAAATAGTGTGTGTGCGTGTGTGTGTGTGTATGGAAAGAGAGAATATATGTGCATATATGTACATTTACCCCTTCTCAATCTCCCCCCAAAAAAACACTCATAATGTTGGCTAAGTGAATAATGTTAGAACACTTTAATTCTTCTCATTGTACTTTCATTTTATATAGTCCTTAACAATGTTGAAAGTAGGCTTCAAATTCATCTTACACACCAAGTGATCATCTTTTACGAACATGATGAAGAGATGACAGTTGTGTTATCTGACAATTGACCTAGTAGAAAAGGCTGAAAACAGGCGTTTCTGACATTCTTAAATATTTTTATTTTTATGTCAGAATCATAACTAATGCCAAAAGAGCATAATGCCTACCGAACTGTTTCTGCCATTTAAATTCTATCTAGCAACCTAAATGCTAAGCTTGTTCCATCTGTATGTGTTGCTACGCTCTTGTCAGACTGAGCTAAGTGGCTCCAGGACCTATGGAAAGCCTACTTTTTGTCACCACTTCACTTCAACAACCTTACTTTATCTAGCAAGCAGTTTACACACAAAACTCAAGGCTGACTTTTGAAGGTGTCTTTTACTTTCAGGGGTGATGGCTCCATGTGGACAAAAATGCTTTTAACTCTAGAATTTCCTCTTGCAACGCCAAGCCTTATGAAATATTTCAATGAGTGTAACGCTAGCAGGGTCACCCTCCTTACCAACCCTGACCAGTTTTATTGTTTTTGGTAAAGCATGCATACAGGAAAATACAGTCTGACTTCCGTATTTGGTATGGATCAGAGGAAAGAGAGTGAATGGTCTCTCAAGGACCACATACTGCAGGGTGTCCTAAAGAGGACACTGGAGAAGTACACGAGCCTAGACAGTGGTCGTGCAGAGAGCGCTGACGCACCGAGGATGCGGGGTCTGGGTGCTGTTGATAAGCAAATGGGTTTCATGTGGAAGAGAATCTTACCTTGCTTATTGACTGGTACCCACTTTTCAGAACCAACTGAATGTAGTCTAAAATTTAATGTTTGATTTACATAGTTCTAAGATACACATGCAGAATTTACCTATGAGTACAGAATTCTGCTTAAAATACACACACGTCTTCCCAGTTGGGCTCCTCCAAAGATGGAATGAACTACTTTGGGAAGCAAAACATTCTGCTTCTACTCAAAGCAGAATCACGAAATTTCTTGAACAGAATATTACTACAACTGACACACAAAAGACAAGGAAGAGGCTTTAAGTCACAGGTGTGTGGCTACGTAGTCATGAGAGGTACACAACACATGAGTTTGCAAAAACTGGACTAAGAAAGACCTAGAAAGGAGTGGGTATGTGAAAGGGCTGGCAGCTTCATAAACTGATATATTTGGTCAAGAACAAGAGTAACGTGGCCATCATGTCACAACAAGCTTTACTTCTTTAAAGGAGTCATTGTGACACTTTGATGACTTGGTCTAGTTTTTTGTGTTAACTGTGTTCACTCACTGCTGCCTAACTCTGTGTTGGAGCCCCCTTCCCATGCCTGCAGACCAGAGCATAATTGTTCTTTTTTCTTAAAAACTCAGAAAAACAAAATGGCATAACATTCAGCAGAGGGAAAAAAAAACATACTGGTGTCTAATTATGCTTCTGAGTAGAGTGTGGGATATTATACCTGTTTACTTCTTTTTTTTTGTTTTCTGACAAGAAATATTTCTCTATTATCATAATATTATGTTCCTCCTTAGACTCTAGTCACAACATTCATCTTGGTGTTATGTTTCCCTCTGCCTTTCTGATGTTTGCCTTCGGGCCCACTGATAACATTATATTTGGTGGATCTGCATTAAAAATCACTTCGTTCCCTGACAAGATATTTAAAATGTCATTTGTGCCTCGTGAAGGCTTTTAGAAAAATCCAGAGACCTGGACCCACATGGCCCAAATGGTGTTTCTGTGAGGACTGCAATTTCCTTTTGAGGATTAAGGTTCCAGGGAAGATTGCTTCTAAATATCTGTGAGAGAAATACTTTCCTGAATTAATGCCGTTGCTTACTCTGTATCGATTTTTAGAGCATTTCGCCTCACCCCATATAAAGGATAAGCAATAAAGTACAGTTTAATTATGGGAATATTAAATATAACAGTGTAATCATTCCTTAAACGTGTGAGATCAGAGAGTATCTATTCAGGACGTGCTTTTTGACAGCGGATTCTCAAGTATGGCCGATTTCTAGTGTTTGTTATACCAGATACGTTCCTCTAAAGATCCAAAAGCCTAAGACTAAGAATTAGAGTCGTTTCCTGCACAACCATCATCTAGTTATGAAATAAGAAGCTATCAGGGTGGTACTTTTAAAGAGAATGGAGTTCTGAGTTAAAATATGCGTGTTCATTGATCACAAATGGGTGAGAAATGTCACTGAGTTATTACACAGAAAGATGCTGATTGAAAACAGGTGACCTTTACAAAACGTGCGTGAACAGTTTTTACTGTTCATTAAAGGATAAGATATCTACACAGTCTGTAAGAGGTACGAAATGCATTAAGCCATTATCAGTGGTTACAGGCATGGCAAATTTTTGAATTAGTCTAATTGTTACTATATTTTTGTGTTTGGGGATATTTCATAAAGGTCATATGGCAGAGCAAAATTCTCTTCAGAATGGCAGGCATTTAACTATCCAAGAGGAAAGAAGAAGCTTATAAATAAATGATTGTTCTTGAATTTAGAGAAGTACATTACATGACTTTTTTTTTTTTTTGCAAAGGATTTGTATATGTTGGTGCCTGTCACTGGAGATATAGTAGTGAATGAAAAAGGCATAGAGCCTGCCATCAGCGAGTTAGGAATTCAGCATCATTAAATGATGTAATGAGTTCTGGGACTGAAGTTGCAGGGTTATAAAGTGTTTTATGGAAACTGATAGGAGAGAGATTTTACTAGCCTGGTAGGGGCCAAAAATTGTTTGGACAAAGTGACATCTTGTGTTCTATGGGTCAAGAGATCTAGTCAGATGAGAAGACAATAAGACAGGTGGCAAATATGAAATCTCAGGGATAAGGAACTAAAAGTTGTGGAGAAATAGGCTCCTAGAGTTTGGGCAAGACTAGAGAACATCCATAAAAATTGGTGCCCCAGGAATGTCGGAACGATATCCTAGGAGAGGGGCCACGACAAGGGGAGTCTTTAACACAGGAGTGATGAGATCAAGACTGGCCTGAGGGAGGTCAGCCTCCTGGCAGTCAGGAGCATTATTTCGTGGAGAAAAAGAGTATAATACGGAGCTCATAAGAAAGTAACAGATGATGGTGATGTGAACTGTGGGGAGGCGAGGGTGAAAACCTGTGTGAGAAATATGTAAAGGGCAGCACTGAAAGGCCCAGATGTGTCAGGTGTGGAGCGTGGTAAGGCAAAGCCGACAGCTGGATTTCTCACTTGGCCTGCTGAGTAGGTTGTGCTGCCATTTGCTGAGCCATTGAAGAGAGACTAGGGAGCAAGTGTGGGGGGCAAGATTGGTAGATGCATGGACCCCTTCATCCTTCCCTCTCTCTATCTCTCCCTTCCTCCATTCCTCTCTTCCATCCCTCCTTCTCTCCTTTCTTTAACATAGAGGTACCAGCTATGTGATAGATGCTGATCTCCGTGCTGAGGCTTAAGCAGGGAAAACAAGATTCTTATCTTCAAGGAGGTTACGGTCCCATCGGAGAAACCATCATCAGGCAGTAAGTGGGGAATGTCAGACTGACAGTAAGGAGAAAGAAACAAAAAGGTGAGTTGGGGGTACACTGGTAAGAGAAAAACTGTGGGTAAATGACATCTCCTATTTAATTTCAGTTACAGTTAACAATAACAACAACACAAAAAAACTGTCCAGAAGAAGCAGAGTTTCTGCCAGGGTAACCCATAGTGTTCGACCTATGGAATGAAAGGTGAAAATGTTATCCTCCTGAGAATGTCAATACCATTAAATTTGAATAGCTCGCTTTGAATGTGATTGTCCTCCAAGGGCCCAGACAAGAATGGGGGTTTTTCTAGTCAGGAGGTGGGACAATGTGAGCTGTTCTCCACGTCAGTGTTAGCAGGCATGGCCATTTTCCCTCAACTCTGAAAGTGAAATAAAGTTGCTCACCTAATCCTGCAAAACAGAGCCCCTGAAAGTCACCAATGGATACATCCTTGGCCAATTTCATGCTCATTCAACCTCTTGTTCAGCTTCAAGTCCTGCATATAAGCTTTCATAAATCCTTGGTTTACAGTATTTTATTCTCTCTCCATTCAGCTCCACCCAAAACTAATTTTCTCCCTGGATATACTTTTGTTTTAATTTTTATAGGTATTTTTAATGTATATATATTTAATTCAAAGTACTGAAAAATATAACACAAGATTCAGACCAGAGCACCAATAAATCTCTCCCACTCTCAGAATTCTTTGATGAGTTCCCATTATCCCAGTTACATAGACAAATATGAAGTTGTGCTTTACACACACACTCTTCTTAGACACGCAATATTTTATCGTAATGTTATGCCAGAACCAGTGTGGTTCTGGAGGGGTGAGGGTTCTCTTATCACATCTCTGTGCCTTTGGACGTAGTGTTACTTCTAGCAGCAGCTTATACCCCGTCCTCTTCTGTCTGTCTTAGTTCAAGCTATCCCTTCATTGACAGCACAGGAAATTTCTAGGAAGCATTCCCTGGCCCTCCAAGTTAAGTCAGGAGCTCTCTCTGTGCGTTGATAACACCCTGTGCATATTTTTCATGATTACACAGCAGAGGGTACTGTAACTGGCCTTTCTCTTATTTGCACCCCCACCAACAAGCACACACTATTCAAAGGAATTAGGGCTTGTCAGCATGTGTCCACAGCGTCTAGCAAGTACCTGACACTTAAGAGGCACATGTTAATACTAAGTAAATTAAGTGGATATGTGCTTGATTCTTACCCAGTCCTAAGCAAAAGCAAAACTATCATTGTTTAGGTTTGCCTCAATCCTAAGACACAGCCCGTATAACTAACTGATTCCTTTGGAATATCCATTCATTCTTTGTTCAATAGATACTTTCTGAAAGTCTACTCTATGCCAGGCCCTACTGCAGGCCAGGGCTGCAGCTATGAGAGAAAGAAACAAAAAACCCAGTCTTCATGAAGCTTACATTCTAATGTCTACTGAGGAACAGGGAGACAAATAACAATCCAATAAATATAAAAGCATCAGTAAATATAAAATATAACGTTTCCAGTTAAGGAAACGTTAAGCATTCGAGAAGGAAAAAATATGGAACAGTAATAGGGAAATGTTAATATAAGTTATGCAAAATGTGTGTCCACACTAATGAAATATATCTCCCTTTGTGTTTTGTAGAGTTGAGCAATAACAAAGAAATATGTACGGCATTTGGGAATAGAAAGAAAAAAAAAGGTTACATAGAGGAGAGAGAGTTGAAATCAGTATCTTTGCCATTTAGTTTGGGAATAGAAGAAAAGTTGAAGTGACAAATAATGAAGCCTCATGACTGCATTCCTAGAATGCAGAGAAGTGAAATACTGTTTGAGAAGTCAGCTCTCTGGGATGAGTTTGGAACCTTGGTATGGAATTATCCTGCGTAGCCCTAAAGCCAAGAATTTCTACACATTGAGAAGTAGGGTTGGAAAAGCCTGCTCCCTCTGAACCGCAGAGAATGAAATACGTTAGCAATGGTTAAATAAATACTGTTAGCAAGTGCGAACAATGCAAAGAATTAAACATGTTGGCAACGTGGTAGAAATACATTGTTTTCCAAAACATTCAGTTTTTCTATATCCAGAGAGAGCAAGTAGGAATCAACAGTGGATTAAGAAAAATGTTTCTCAATTTTTACCTGGCTCAGAGCTTCCCATCATCCTTCTGTAATGGAAAGAGCTTCTTGAGAAGTTTTACCGGCCTTTAACCAGGTAAGCTAGGCTGTAAGTCACATCCTGTGGTAGGTCCCTGACCACTTACCCACCTGGGGCAACCCCAGAGCAGAGTGGGGCTAGAATCAGAGCAGCAGCGTCAGCGGCCCTGGGGGTGGGGGTTGTTGGTACCCGTGCGGAATGTGGCCTCGCTCCAGAACCTCTCAACAAGATGCCCAGGTCAATGTGCGCCCGCTCAAGTCTGGACTTGCTGTTCTGTAACAGCAATCCTCAACCTGGTGTGATTATTAGAATTGCCTGGGAAGTTGTTTAAACCTCAGTGATAGGGTTACACCCCTAGATATTCTGATTCTATCAGAATAGTCTGCATATCTCTCAAAACTGTGTTTCCTAGGTCCTTTCTCAGACATACTAAATCGTTACTCCAGGTGTGAGATCCAGGGATCTGCTGCTTTAAGACACATGCTCATTGAATCCTGTATACAGCAAAGCAAAAGAATGTGTGGCTTGGAGAATGGAAAACAACGAATTCTGTTGCAGAAAATACAATTTCATTTATCCTGATTACTTGAATCAATCTACGAAATATGAAATTCTTCTGTATGTATATGTGTATAAATGCTATTCAATAACCTTTCAACTTTATAATTAGAGGATTTAAATCCCATAGCAAAATATAGATGAGTTTGTAGAGAAGAGGAAATGATAGGCTTGGATCTATTTGAAAATATATTTTAGATCATTATCTTCCAAATATTTTATAAATATTTCACAAAATATGTTATGCTCATAATAAAAAAATTATGCAATATATGAATTAGTTTCATGAATTTGTTTCTTTCCTAAACAAGGAGCCAGCATACTTTTTCTGTAAAAGATAAAATAGCAAATAACTTCAGCTTTGCACACACTACAATTTCTTTGTGCTCAACTATTCAAGTCTGGTTTTATAGCATATAAGCTGCCATTGACAAAAATAGGAAGTTTCCCCTAAACTGTCTCTCAAATTACTTTCTTTAAAGTAACATCTACTCATCTGTCTAAATCCAATAGAAAAAAAAAATGTATTTTCCTAAAATTCAAGTGTACTGATAGGAACACAGTGTCGGGAGGTGGTTCCAGCTTCTGGTAAGGTCCAAATATACATTGTTCTTAAGGAGAAAGAATGTTCCTAATTTTCTCTACTTGATAGATAAGGTATAAGGGGCTAATAACAAGGTTTCTGGTTATTAACAAGGTTTCTGGTTTATAATAACCACTGATATTTCTGGAGCACGGAAGCAGTTGTAAGTATGTTATATTAATTATCTCTTTTATTTCATACAACACTGGTTTGGGATCAGTACTATCATTAGCTCCATTTTGAAGATGATAAAAATAAAGCGAAGGCACTTTAACTGACTTGCCTAAGGTCTTGGAGCTAGCAAGTACCCTCGGTGGGATTTGAACTGAGGCTTTGAATCTAGAACCCGTGCTGATGGCCACTCCACATTTCTGCCTTATCCACCGTCTCCTGAGACTATGAATATGTATGATGTTGGGCCAATTATAATCTTTTAGTTTGTAAGAAACACAGATGTGCTCAGCTTGAATTGGTTAATGGAACTGAAACCACAGAGAAAAATGTAGAAAACAGGAAACAGTCGCACTGCGTGGCGTGTCTGGAATAGCACCCAGGATCACACAGTCTTTATGTTCCTACACAGAGAGCACTCCTTCCTTTTGTGCTTAGCCAGTATAGTGAGAAAAACATGTTTGTTGTCTAATTGACCTGAAGGAATTCACTTCTTTTCTTTCCTTCCTCCCAACCTCATGACTTCATCTCATTGATGATTTCTGCAGACCAGCATCTCTGTGTTTCTCAAATTCTGCTCCTGCCCATCCACGGCTGGTTATCCACCTTGAATTTATATGTAAGGTCATTAAATCAGCTATGTGCTATATAACACAGGACATCTTTTATTGTTGTGTTCTTTTTAATAGGCTACATGGTAGCCGTTGGCTACTCTAGAGATGGCTGTCTTAGATCTGGGTGCATTCATCTCTGGTCAAGTCTACTGTGGCTTGTGGAGCCTAGACACAGTCGTATTTCTAGGTGGGGAGACCTATTTATGGTGGTCGCTCAGCACATGAGTTCCTCTGCAGTATGGCTTTTTATAGATCATGTTGATTCTTTTGGAATAGTAATAAAGGAGATTATCTATATATACTTTGTTTTTCTGTTATTCTTATACACAACTTGGATAAGCCAGTAATTTACCATAAAACCTAGAGAATGGAAAGTAAGCTGGCTGGGGGCTGGAGATTATACATATATACTTCTTGATCATGTTTCTAATCATTATTGAATCCATTATTTGCAGTATCTGGTTCAATGTTATCTTTTTACATGTTTGAGAACATGTTGAAACATAACAAAGGATTATATTTTATGACTATGTAACCTAGCTAACTTCCAGCTACTGCCTCAGCACATCCTTGGATATGACAGTTAATCAGATTACATTTTTCAGTCAATCATAATTTTACAACAGCTCTCCCTTTTTGTCCTAGACTGGACCAAATTTTGGTTTGGATAATATTGTCACAATATCAACATAATTAGCTCTAGTAAATCTCTGTGTACACATGGAAAGGCTTATATAAAATCAGGCGAGCAAACAGACTCCTCACATTTGAATCTTTGTTTTTTTTTAGTTCACTTTCCAATATTCAACTCCAACTGTTAATTTCTTTATATTTTCTTATATTGTGAATGTATTTTGCCATGAACATGATTCTCCTTAACTTCCTTCTAATGACATCTCGATACAAGTAGCATTGGATTTATATCTCTAATCTTTATTTGATTTTATCCTGAAAGTATGTCTACCTCTCTTGAAAAGACGTATGTTTTGCAGATACTAAATTTCAGTACTGATTATCCCAGAGTGGAGCGCTTTTTCTGTCAGTACTAATCAGAATCAGCTTGATGTAAAGACTTGAGCACTAACCTCTTTCAAAACCGGAAAGAACAAGGTATATGTTTCTTTCAAACATTGGTGGCTATGGAATTTACAAAATCATTTATTTTGAATAAGCCAAGAACTGAACTATTCTGGGGGTAATGTAATTAAGCTGCACCACCTTAAAATTACCTTAAAATATTCATGAGTATCACATTAAGTTGGAAAAAGTCACCATATATAAGGTGATAAAAAGTATAGAGCAAAGATTATGAGCTGTAAACACTGCCAGATCTGAGCTTGAACCATAGATCCACTAACTATGGTACCACCCTTGGCCCAGTTACATGTGCTCTCTCAGCCTGCATCTCCTTGTCTGGCAAATTGAGGTAAATAACTTCCAATGTTATCATTTTGATTTGATGATTATATAATACAAAGTGTACACCCCAGCTATTTGGCATTTAGAAGTCATGATAGACACTGCCTCACCCCACTGTCTTTTATTGAAAATACCACCTGCCTAGGAGCAGGTTATAAATCATAAGACCAGTTTTATAAAGTTTTAATGGATTTTTTGTTTTTGGTTTAAATTTTGAAACTGACTATTCTAAGTGAGGTTATCCTCTGTTTTCCAATCTCACAGAAGGAATACATCACTGTCAAAGGAATGAAAAATGGGATTCAATATAGAAGATAAATATAAGGTGGGATAATATGTGAGAAAAAAGTCTGACAGAAGCAGCACATGCTACCCAAAATAAACAGCTCTTAATTCAATTCTCAACTTTCCCTGCGATTCTCATCATTCTCTTTTCAGCCTGTGTAATGCAAATTAAGACAACAACTACAGTGATAAAATCCTTTTAAGATCTTCAAGTATATCTTTTTTTAAAAGAATAAAAGCTACAACAGCCTTTTTAAATAAATATTTCATTACACACTAAGCACGTCCTTCAAGGGTCATATACAAGTAAGTACATCTAATAAAAGTTCATTGGGTAGGACACCACCACGAATTTTGAACTTGGCCCAATGAATAGTTTGTAATACCGAGAGTTTTCAGCAATATACAAGTTTGTTACTAATAAATGTGGCCCCGTCCGGTTAATGGTGCCTCTTCCTGTTTTAGAGGTTACTTAAAATGTGAAAAATGAAGATGCCAAACACCCCAAACAGTAACTAATCAAACACTTCTCTGAAGTATCTTTGAATCAGTGGAAAAACCATCCTCCTGGAGAGAAGAGATGGACATCTCAGTACAACAGAGGTAAATAAAATGTCTTCAGGCTTTGGCTAAAAGGATACAGAAAACAAGCTAGTCCACATCAGTGCCTGTGGGTGTCCTAAAAATATTTTATTCTTATGCGGGAAGCAAAAACATCAGTCTCTTCATGTATGATTATAGACAAAAGCTCCCCAAGAATTTCAGAAGCCTGGCCAATTAACATGAAGAGTGTTCTGATACCTTTATAAACTGTCCCATCTCAGGACACCCACAAGAGGAAGGTGGAATCAACATCTCATGAAATATGAGTGCTCCTTTTAAAAACCACGTTTAAGATACCCTTATAAATCTTTACACAAAAATAGCTAGATTTTTTTCTCTGTGCTTTAGCACAGCAGATGTTATTGAAATTCAGTTTGTGTAAGTATTATCTCATAATAATATATTTTATATTTTAAATAAGGTTGGCTTCATTATTAGAAAATCATTTTGATTTTCATAACCAGGTAAGTGGTTATTATTCACTCACGTGGTTACAGTGCTAATCAATCAATTGGGCATAAGTAATTACAGTTACAAAATCATTGTATTTTTGATTGCAGGCAAATTTGCTATAATCTGGGGTAAAACCATCACACTGTATTTACATGTGCAAAGTAAAGCAGGAAAAAAAAGTTCTGATAATTAAATGACTTTGGAAAGTTACTTCTATTCCCTCTAGATATTTTTGACAAACTTATGAGGAAAAAGGGTTTAGAAGAAATAATGTGGACTAATTTGTTTAAATTACCTAGATATTTGCTCTAAACCATGTAAAAATACAAGTTTAACCTCAGTTCACTCTTGTTTGATAACAAAGTGCAACTTCACAAACCTAAAAGCCAAGATTTCAATAAACATATAAATTGAGTCTATTGAAGAAATCTCCTTTCAAAAATAAGTATATTAGAAAGAAGGTTATGTTTCTTTTATTCATATTAATCTATCTCATAAAAAATTCATCTCTCATATAAAAACTATAAATCATATCAGTGGTATAACTTTCGGGGTTCATTTTTCTTAACAGCTACATTAGAAACTTTATTTAAATTATAATTGCTAAATGGACACTATTAAAATATTCAGGGATTTAGTCCTAAATCCATTGACCCAGAGGGAGCTCAGGAACATTGTTAAAGTAAAAAGCTGCACAAAATCTCGACTCTCATTTGCAAATTTTCTTTCCATCTAATTTAACTTTGAAGCTTTTAGACTTGGAGATTTCACCATGTGACAACAGCAGAACACTTCAATCAAAATCAAGTTGCCTTAGCGCCCCACAGCTCTCTAGATTATTTAAAGACGGGTAAAATGAGAAGTTAACTCTCTTTTCATGTTTCCTTTATTGTCTCTTGATGCGAGGCAGAATACTTATATTTCAAAAGCAATCGCTCTGTAGTACCGTTATCCCCAAACACCGGTTTTCATTCTAGGACACTTGCTTATAAACTGAGCCTTTCCCTGACATCAACAGTCACTTGCTGCAGTGCAGAATGTCAGTTTAGTCAGTTCGAACTTTCCATGCAGAAATGCAGCGCGATTGCAGTCACTCAGCTCGAGCGGCACTTACCTTAATTGAAATATTCACTGCGAAGGAGGTGAGAAATCAGTCAGATCAACCGTGAACGGGGTGGGGAGAGCGAAGTTTTCAATCAGCACTCTCCCAGGAGCTGCAGGCTGGGCTGCTCTTTGCTGTTTATGTTGAGCCCCTCACTGCCTAAGAGAACAAAAAAGAGAAGCTGAAATCCTCAGAGGTTCCCTTGAGTAAATGAGGACTCAGCGATGTTTCCTAACGGGAGATGCTCGGCGAGCGCGCTGCGTCTGCGTCCCTAACGGCTGTGATAGGCTCCCGGCGGGTCCCCGGAGCCGGCGACGATCATTGACCTGATTAGCAGGGAACACTCCCCGCGTGCAGGCAGCGCACACCGAGGGTCGGGGGGTCTCCTGGGGACTGGGCAAGGCACCGAGGCCACTTGGGAATCGTGTCTTTTCCAGCCTAACGGATGAACTACAACTAGACTGCAATTTGCAAAGAGATCAGACACCAGTGTTTAAGCCACGAAGGGACTTAGACAAACGTGCTTTCTCCTGCTGTTCTGCCAGGTGCATTCGTGCTCGGGATCAGGTACAGTGAAACAATTAATCGACCGATAGAGCTGATTTGTAAGACGAGACGGAAGCCGAAAAATGTTCAAAGTGATGTGATGAAAGAGATGGCTGTGCTTGTCTTTGCCCCAAGCCCGGTACATACTTCAACCTTTGTCTAAGTAAAATGTTTTCAAAGGTTTATCACAGCCCTCCAGAGGGCAACTCTGATTTATTAAAAAAGAAAAGGAAGTAGTCATACTAAAGAGTATTTCGCAGTTTCTTACAGACAGGAGCACTCAATCCGAGACATGGAGAACACAGCCTTTTTTGTGTAGTTTTTCAAACAGCATTTTAAATTAGCATTACACTTGCAAAAATGTTTGCATTATACTATTAACCTGAGGAGCACAGGAAAATACATCATTTTACCTAACTCAATCATCTCTTCTAGTAGTATTGAAATGCTGATTTTCTAAAACAAAAACAGTAAAAGTATGAGACGATCTAAATGTCAAACAAATATATATTAAATGTAGTCACATGACTGCTGATACACATCCACTGACCACCTGAGAAGCTCTCCAACATCTCCAACATCAAAAGTTACCACTGCCTCCGAGAGATCTAATTTTCTCAGAAAGGTCACGTAAAATAAATGTCAAAGCCCCAAATGGTTAAGTTTTGACAGTTGTCACTTCTATAGGTGAAAATTATTCCAATAACATAAAAAGAACAGATGAAAAAAGTCATTTGCATGCCTTGAGAGTGAGAAAATTCTGATTGCCAGGGAGAAGACTGACGAATGTCCTCTCGCAATGCTACTGTGTGACGTGTTCAGCATTTTTATTTCTCCAAGTAGGTCTCACTTGGGCCATATGGCATTCCCTTGATGTGCGTGTGTGTGTGTGTGTGAGAGAGAGAGAGAGAGAAAGAGAGAGAGAAAGACTATATTTGCATTGTGATATTTACATGTGTTTTAGAAAAATCCCAAATTTCAATAAAGGGATGCACAAAACATACATAATGGAAAATTTGTTTGCCATATATATTCCCAAGTAAATTTTAAAAAAAAGGTATTTCATTAAACTACAAGCTTTCTGATGGTGGAACTTCTCGGACAAAATAAAACTTCAGTGCAACTGAGTTGCTGTAACAGGGCAGACACTTGAATTTAAAACAGAGATGCACCAGGGAGGAAAGCCCCAGGAAAGCTGAGCCTGTGTCCCACGCAGAGGAGCGCTCTTGCTCCCTCCGCTGGTGGAGGGTGAGAGCTGAAAGCAAAGAAATCCAGTCCAAAGGATTCAGAGAGGGAGAGTAACTTCCCCCCGCCCATCTTAAGCCGGAAACCCACCATTAAGCAGGAAACCCACCATCCAATTACAGACAGGCATTCGAGTGTTCTAGTAGAAATGAGACTGCTTACATCAAAGTTAATGCACATAAATAGATTGAAATGAATAGTAAACAAGAAATATAACTGCTAATTTCTTCTGCAAGGATCCTGACTCGTTGTTCACCCAGCACTTGCCAATGAAAAGTCTGGTGGAGTCCATGGTTCTGATGTTCAGTTGCTTTTGCCATGACAGCACTCTGCTCTTGTATTTGTCTAAGCTTCATTCTAAGCGTCTTAAATAGGGACCTCTTTTTAAAACTTTTTAGAAGCTTAAGACGGCGCTTATTTTCTTGAACCCCGTTCATTAGCAAGGACTGTCACCGACTAAAACAGGGGTACTCTAAGTTAGGCTAATTTTGTGCCACAGTAGGTAGGTTCTACCTGGAGAGCCCTGACTGCAAGACACTGCATGAATGACACTTCCAGAAGAACGAGTCTTGTTGCTCTCAGAGGATCCAGGGCTCTTTCACTGTAAACATTTTCTATAGAAAACCTATGTTGAATAAACAATTGATTTTATGTGGAAGTACAGCCATGAGTACAAAAGCAGAATAATACCACTTTGTAGGGAGTTAGCGAGGGGATCCAGCAGTGATAATTACAAGTATTATATATTCAATGCTTGCTATGTGCCTGAAGCTTTGCATACACTTCAGCTGCAGTTATTGTCTGTGAAATCCTTAGAATAATCATATTAAGCAAGCATTATTATCTTTTTAAAAATATTTATCAATTAGACTAAGGCTCTGAGACTTTAATTTACCACTGCCACACAGCCAGTACAGAGCAAATCCAGAATTAAAACTCAGGCCAATTTAACTGTAAAATCTTGATGCTTAGAAATTCCCAAATTTCAAAACCAACAAAAATACTTGCTTCCAAAAGAAAAGGGAGATTGTCTTGTTTTTATGGTTTGCAAACACACTTTTTGTCCTTAAAAATGTGTTCTGTGACTGATAAAACATTACATTGTGACAGCTTAGCCACCATAAATAGTTATCTATATTTGAACAGAAAATGGAATTCAACAAAAATAAACTTCAGCCTAAAAAAAAAACTAAATCTAGAACTTTCTAATGATATAATTTCATTAACTCAAATTGGTCAATTTCAAATTTTTTTCTCTTTTGCAACTCCTTTAGTCTTCCTCAAAATAGTAACTATTGGGGTTTTGGGGGGGAAGGCTGGTATTTTTTTTTTTTTAAGAACAGGATAATGACCCTACTCTAGAATATGGCTATCTCAAGAATATTTAATAAAAATGTATTAGGCCAAGATTAAGATGATCTCTAATACATCAATTCACTGAGAGAAGTAATGTAATATTAAAGTTTAAAATAACTATGGAACTGAACATTTCATTTCTAGTTTGTTCAAGCTTTATCTAGAAGTTTCCTAAACCTTCCACGACTCTCACTATTCCACATGGTCTGCTGAAATTCTCAGATGCAGTCACAATTTTACAGAGAGGTGTTGTGACCATGCTTTGTCAAGACTTCTCATAAAAATTCTATCTAAAAAGAAGTCATAAGAATGCAAATTCAGCTCTTAAACTCTGCCGAAGAATTTCCCAGCTAATATCTCATTTGATTCTTATAAGAATCTTGTGATATACATTATGATAAGTATTTTACTCGTATCTTTATGATGGGACCTTAGGAATAAAAAGAGCAAGTGACTGTCCCTTTGGTTTTTGATGCTTGGTGGAAAACCAAATGTCTTCCTTTCCAGACAAGGCTACTGCTTTCCACCATGTCTGAGAAATATGTTTGTCAGAGTCATGTTGCAATCAAAACAGAGTTAAATGGATATGTAAATGGAGGCCACTCTTCATTTGTGTTTGCTCTGAAGAGTCAGCACTGTGACTGTGATGTAATGAAGGAAAAATTACTCTGACCTCGTAGGAAGCTTTTGATTTATACATAAAGGAATCTTTCCACAGATTTCTCATAGACTACTCTTGATGTTAACTGTAATTATATTAAGACAAATGTGGAGATGTTGATCTTATGATTCTTACATGAATCTCATCTTGTTTCTCTTTGAACTTCAGATTCAAATATTACCTCTCCATCTTTTTGTGATGATTTAATTATTGGCAGAGAAGAAATATTAAAATGTTAGTTTTTTTTTAATTGAAGTATAGTTATGTACAATATCATATAAGTTATGGGTGTACAATAAAGTGATTCAAATATTTCAAAGGTTATACTCCATTAATAGTTATAAAATATTGGCTATATTAAGGAATATTAGAGAATGATGTTCAATATATCCTTGTAGCTTATTTCATACATAATAGTTTGTACCCCTAAGTCCCTACCCCTTTATCATCCCTTCCTCCCCGCTTCCCCTCCCCATTGGTAACCACTAGTTTGTTCTCTATATCTGTGTCAGCTTCTTTTTTGTTATATTCACTAGTTGGTTGCATGTTTTAGATTCCACATATAAGTGATATCATACAGTATTTGTCTTTCTCTATTTATTTCACTTAGCATAATACCCTCCAGATCCATCTATGTTGTTGCAAATGGCAAATATTCATTATTTTTATGGCAGAGTAGTATTCCATTGTGTATATGTACCACATCTTCTTTATCCATTCATCAGTGTTAATTGTTTCAAATATTAGAAAAAAAAATGAACTAGCAGGCTAATAACAGTGTAATAACAAATTGGTCTCTCAGCAGCAGCACTGAGCTAGTACTGACACAGGAAAAGTTTTCTGAATGCTAACAGGTTCTCATACATTAC
Source organism: Camelus dromedarius (assembly GCF_036321535.1). Classification (NCBI taxonomy): domain Eukaryota; kingdom Metazoa; phylum Chordata; class Mammalia; order Artiodactyla; family Camelidae; genus Camelus; species Camelus dromedarius. Next base: position 15,741,370 of record NC_087438.1, read on the forward strand.
ACATATTTCTGCTTTTGTGTAAGTCATGGAGACTTTTAAGGCCGAATTTACCAACATCTAAGGTAAAGTTTTCCCATTTTGGAGCCCAACGTTACTCATATGTACTCATGAATTTAAGATGCTATGAACTTCTGGAAATAAGGAAAGCTAAACTGAATATCAGAAAGCTTGGACTCTGGTCCAAATTCTGGCACTAACTAGCTTTATAACTGTGAGCTATTTAAAAAGCTTCCAGTTAATAATTCCATTGGAAAATATGAGGAAATTAAGCTACATTATCTCTAATATTTCAGTGAGCTAGAAAATTATGTTTTCTATTTGACTAAAAATTTGTGATAGTCTCCCTACTTAATTCAGAAATAATTGGGCAGTGAGGAAGAAAAGGTTGTGTACAATGTTCGTCCCTTTCCCATCCCATCATGCTTTTAATGGTTAGTTTTATTTTATTCTATAAATGACATTATAGAAAAAAAAAGTTTTGTTTTCATAGCTCAAGTATTTTAAGAATCAGCCAGGAGTCATTGATTTGAAATTGCACATGATAGATGAAAACATTTGCTAAGGTCAAGAATATTATTTAATTTTTTTAAACTATAATGCATTCCTTTGAAAGGACATAGCTGTTCTACTGCATCTGAATGGATCCTTAGTCTCCTTCTTTATTGTCCTGGTCAGTTAAAAATGAAAGGTCATTTAGTTAAAATGATTGAGAATTAACTTAAGTTAGGGAGAATAATTTTAAAATAGATATATAATATTAACATTTTATATTTTTAAAGCCACATATCCACTCTAAGAAGCAGTTATTTTAAATTAAAAAAAAAGCACAGTGCATAATTCAAAGAAAATAAATGGCTTTTAGGACACAAAATTACTAGGTATTTTATCCCTTTGCTATTAGCTCCGATTTATTGTTTTATATCTTTTAGATATGATTACTAAATGCCAACCAAATGAAATAAATAATATAGAAAACTTTACGAATATTAAATTCACTTAAAGCTATTGAATATTAGTGATGACTAGAATTAGGCATAAAAAATCCAAACCACACACATTTTTAGCCATGATTAAAAAATAAATTACTAAATAATTATACATAAAATACTATCTAATGAACATTATTGCTTAATAGAAAAAAAGAAGGGCTTTTTATTTCTTTATTGAGTAGATATAGTTACCCTTTTTGGAGAGTCAGAAAGGGGGAAAACTAGAATAAATGCAAAGCTAGTGGGATGTAGGAAGATCGAGAAGCACTGATGTGATGAACAGTACTGAATCAATTTGCTGTTCACCTAAAATTCCTAGAATTAAAAAAAATCTTAACTTAGACGACATATACATTTGAAACTATGTAACTGCTTATTTAATTGTTTAAAGTCCTTTCCACCACCATACACACCATATACCTATTAGCAGAGTTAAGATTAAAAAGAGAAACACCCTAACAATACCAAGTATCGGCAATGTTGCAAAACGCCTGTAACTCTCACGTACTGCTCACGGAAATATAAAATGGTGCAACCACTTTGAAACACAATTTGGTAATTTCTTACAACGTTAAACATATGCCTATGGTATGATGCAACTCCAAGGATTTTAGCCCAAGGAAGAGAAAGCCTATGTCCATTCAAAGACTTGTACACCATGATTGACTTTATTCATAAAAGCAAAACACTGGAGACAATCCAAATGTCTATCAATGGGTGAATGGATAAACTATGGTACACTTATACAACAAACTCATCAATGAGAAAGAACAGACTATAGTACACTCAAGACTGAACCCCAAGGTCGGTCATTATGCTGACTACAAAAAAGTCGGAAACAAACAAGTGACTAATATATAACCCCATTTATGTAGAATTCAAAAATATGTAAATAAAACCATAGTGACAGATGGCAGAAAAGTAGTGATGAAGTATGGGGGTGAAATAAAGGATGGCGAAGGGGTACAAGAAGCCTTCAGGGATGATAAAAATGTTCAGTATCTTGGCTATGGTGGTGGTTTCATAGATGTATACATTTGTCAAAAACTCATCTGATTAATACTTTAAATATGTGCAACTTAATTTACATGTTATACCTAAATACATTTATAAAAATACATAAACATTACCATAACTAAAAGGTCATTGCCACATTATACCTCTAATAATGTCACAGTCTGCATATCTTTCATCTTATTTCCTATTTTCTAAAGGAACCGTATTGAAGATGGGATAAAAATCACCTACATTATATTTCTAATGGTTTCTTAAATTGTAGAGAGCATCTCCCATTTAATCAAAGTTTAAGCCAACTTTAAACTTAATGTCCTAATACCTATCCAGATAATAGTTCAGTAAAGTTTTATACAGGGAGATAAAGTGCCATTCCATTTGAGACAATGACTGCTGCGAACGGCTTAATTACTTCTTGATACGCATATATCAGCGTCCGTCTGTTTCTAAGTTCTCTTTAACGTGTATTGAAACCTCACCCTCGCATAACATCAGCAGTGATGCCACAGCAGGTGACTCCACGTTACAGAAAAGTAATTGGGCTTTCTCAGCCCCTAACTGCATTTGACAGGCCTTAAGACGGAAATACTTCCTGTAGCATCATAAAGTTGATAATGTTACAGGCTGGCTCTAAAAGGATCTCCCTATTACAGCTACTTAGTTATTTACTAAATTGGAGTTTTTCTTTAGGTTTCATAGTGACTCCATTAACTTCTGAATGCCGGGTTTCATTCTGCCCTCAGTTACACTGACTGTAATGTCCAGTTTCCTCTCCTGTCAACTGGCTTTTTTCCACTCTAGGCAAAAGTCAATCATCGACTTCTACAACATAAAGAATAGGTGATTTCCATCTGCCTTGCTTGCCCTGTTTTGCTCATTAAAATAATTTAACTCTCCACATTCATACAGAGTTTTAACATATCCTAGACTGCTGGGGGACAGTTTGAAATAACACTTTTACGACTTTATGTTCATCACATGTATAGACTAAAGTGTTTGCAGTAATGATGCTGTGGTAAAAATTGTGGAAAAATAGCAGGCACTTTGGTGGCTCACTTCCTGGGATTCAGACAACACAGCAACATAACAATAGCAAATGGCAATGCTGAATCCATGGGCTAGTTGCTTCAGTCTCCTCCAATTAGAAAGAAGAATAAAATAATAAAATTAGTTCGTGTGAATGTAGAAATAAGATTAAATGAGTTAGTAGATATGCAGCACAAAGAAGGTAACTGTTACAAAATGAGGCTCAATAAAAATTGGCCACTATGATTAGTTAAGCATACAATCTATGCACTAGGTAAATCCCAAATGCAATTTTGTTTTTAATTGCAAAGATTATGTCTAATTGGACATAGGCTAAATATATGTCACGTTGTTGTTTATATTGTGAATTCTGAAAACGATTTTCCCATTAAACATGTAAAATGAAATTATTCCATCCCACGTTTAGCAAGAATGTTACAAAGCATACTAATGAAAAGCATAATAATGAATTGCTGATGAACATAAAAACTACAACTATATCTCAGGGGAGCAAATTTGATGTTTGGACTAAACAGTGTGTGTGTGTGTGTGCGTGTGTACAGAGATTGAAAAAATCTCTACAGATATTTATTGTGAAAATATTGTGCATACATCATTGTTTATAATAGTGAAAAACTGTAAACACTGATGTATAGTATTATTGATTAGATACAGACATGAAAATGTGATAATGAAGATTTTTAATAAAAAAGGAAATTATAATACAATCTAAGTCTATTTCTATATAGATTTTTAAAGGAAGTTGATGAATCTTGAGGAAGTAAACTTGTTTCCTGGATTGACATTAGAAATTAGGTAGCTTAACTCACCATTTCTTGTTTGTAAGAACTGTACGCTAGTGAAAGTGGAGGAAAAGAATAATCTTTAAGTTGTTTTATTTCTCTTTTTCTCTTGCAAGTCTTTTCTGCTTTTTATATATGTCTATAAAACAAAGGGAAGGGGAAGCTACAATTTAGATACTTTTATAAAATTCAGCTTTAAATATTTTAAATTAAAGAGATAGTTACATGATTTCTTTTAGACTGGATGTTGATTCTCCCACAAATGAATTTGAAATGACATTGTCAGTTGCATCAACTAGAAAAAAAAAAAATCAGTACCAACTCCTTATGGTTGATGAGTGGTGTTAGCTGTTCTCACATTTTCACTACATTTTCTTCCATCAAGAATGGATGAAAATCAAGAAAACTGATTCCAACCCCACAGAGAGACAGATCAGCTACTGTGTTAAAAGTGTGGCTTCTAGGGAGAAGCCTTAGCCAGAAAAAATATAAATATTCTGATATTGGGCAAAATCCCTTTTGTGTAATCTGCTTTTCACCGTTGAAGGAGCTCTGAAAGGTCTTTGTATTAGAGAGGTGAAATCTGAGACTCATGTTGGGCATTGGAATGAAAACAGACAAAAACCCTATTTTCTTTAGTTTGAAATTTTTTCCAACTTTCTACAAAAATCTCAGATAAATATAAATAGTAAAGGAAACAGTTTTGATAGGCACCATGTTCCCATCACCCAGCTGCATCATTTAGCAATTTGTAGCCAATCTGTTTCCTCTATATCCTCTTACTCTGTTCTCTCAATTTCTCTTGGATACTTTTGAAGCAAATCCCATACAGCTGTATTATTCCATCTGTAAGTATTTCAGTGTGCTGGGTAAAAGGTGTGCGCTGTGTAAGGACTCCTTTATTTGTCACAATATAGGCATAATATTGTTATCACAGAGTGTTTTCTTCTGCTTTGGCTCTAAGTGACTAATGCTAACATGCCTACCTTGACAATCTAGCTCAACTAGATTTCAGCATTTAGACTGCATACCTTCCCTCTAGTAGCACAGGCTGTCGGTATTATTTTATGGCAGTCCTCACAAAGAGATTAGCTGGCCAGTAATACCTTAAACTTGATTCCAGAAGTTACTACCCCTGTCTCCCAACATGTCCTATTGATAGTGGTTAAGAACAGCATCTGAAGACATATTAGTTATTATAGAGCTTAATAATCGCCATGCCACCCATTTGGTCAAAGAAAATCTTAATAGTCCCCATTGCTTATTGAATAAAGTGCAAATTCTTCCTTATAATTAAAAATTCTCCTTGATCTGTGTATCAAGTGATTTCCCACCATTTCAAAGATGAAAGCTGGTCTCTTTATTTTAATTGTTATCAGAATGTAATTTCCCAGTCTCTAGGTTTTTATTCCAGGGGCTCGTCTGATTTCTTCCCAGGCTCCAACATACGTATTTACACAAAAGGACCTCCACTATTTGATAGCTTTCTCAATATTTAATGCAAGTCTAGGTGCAAAATAGACACTCAGTAAGTATTTGTTGAACACACAGTATAATGCCCAATTGAACAGAATATTGGTTTTCTGTAACTGGCAGATGTTTACCTGCTCCATCATTTTACTATTCTGTTTAAAAGCAGCACAGACAAAATCTTTGGAGAATTCGATTTCCAGATGCTTCTGCCCTGCTTGGAAATATGAAAAGCTATCACAATTCATCACACCAGAACTACTTCATTCAGGGCAGTTCTCTCAAAGGGGCTACAAAGCAAGGACCATTTACCTTTATCACATAGTGTTATTTTTCTCATCTAAAGATCAAGAATTAGGTTCTTCATTTCCAACAGAGAAAACACTAGTTATTTTAAGGTGTCTTTTTAGGTAAGTCATAGTTTATAATGACAAGCCAACTTTACAATGTAATTGAATGTTTTTAAGTCTCATTGAATATGTACTCTTCTCCACTTTAAAATGAGTTATTTTTCATTTTATAAGACTATCATTTTAAGGTTTTTTTTTTCTAATTTTAAACTCAGTGCTATGGATACGAAAATGTGAGAATCATATATTATTAATAAATATTTCTTGACAAAATTAATAGTTCACAATTTACATCTTCATTTCTAGTCAAAGCATACAATTTATTATATTAATGACAGGGGACACACATACTTGCAGTTAGTTGCAAAATGATGGATTGTGGTAAAACTAACTTGATATACTCTGCTTCTACTAGCTTTAATTAAGGAAAAATTTCACCTAATTATAAATTTCACTCTAAAGCAAGGTAATTTAGCAACAATTTAAATACATAAAAATTCTAATAACAACCAGAGTAACCCTTTTATAAATAACTTGAAGTGATTTTAATTATTCTGGAATCATTATGATGCAAATACTTATATATAATAGGAAAACTGGTATCCTTGTTCTAGTGAACTCTGATCACTTTCAAAGTGAGCAACTTGATGGAAAACTCAGGTTTTTCTGAACTGAGTTTTGATATATCCTTGAATGGGCATCATCATAGCTAATGATCTCTATTGAGACAACCCTCCTAGAGTCATCTACTAAATTCAGTCTGCTTTGGAAGAACTAGGGAAATAGACAAGCCGGCTCAAGGTTGATGTGTTAACAGTCTGATGTTTTAGGGGTAAATACTGAATGCTTAGCAGGTCTGAAATTGGTAGTAAGCATAAGTGACTTAGGGATACAGATGAGCCCTGAAGCCCTCCGAAGTTGGGGACATCCCTTGAGTTGCCCTAAGATGAGGGCTGACATACTCTTTTGAGCTTACAAAAGGCACTGAGGAAAACCAGTCTAAGACAAATGTTTGTGTTTGATTTAGTACAGTGGGGTTGACTTTGTGAGGGATTTTTGCTGATACGGTCCTCAGATGAAGCAACCCTAGGGGCACTTCTCTACTGTTGAGTCTTGTTATCTGACAGCATGGAAACACTTACTAGAAAGATGCCATTCTTCAGTTTTACATTAGGCCTCCAGATTATTGCTGTCATGCAAGCGAGAGAGATTTATGGCATTGACACAGGAAAAGGAGGAGTCTTACAATAGAAAATCTGCCCTAATCTATTCATAGTTTAGTGTTGGGACTTGACTCACCCAAGCACTGTATGCAATGGTTTCTCAGTATTCTATGACTATGGTGAAGAAGAGGTTGAGTAAGGAAGAAGACAGATGCTCAAGTCAGTATAGGAGGGAGCTATGAGAAACTGATGCATTTATGAAAGCTGGCCCGAGAGGCAATATCCTGGTGATAAAAACTCCGTGTGCAAATTGCAGAGCAAGATCAGGGTCAGGTTTTCCCCGACAATGGAACCACAAAGAGACTCAAGTTCTCAGAAAGAACTTGACCTGAGGATATAAGCTCTGGGGGGAAAAAAAATGTTTTACTCAAATATAAATTCTTAAATATGAAAGCAAAAAAAAGTCAATATGCTGTTTCATATAACAATTAAAACTAGTCATTTTGTCTTCCCAGTTTTCCAGGCCTATATATCCTCTAGAAATAAATGGTGAAGAAAGTGACAGCAATTATTGTTAATACAACTGAAATGACATTTAGAAAGACCTAAAAAAGGATTATAGCCTTGCAATAAACTTTTTTTTTTTAACATTTTTTATGCAGTAAGCTTTTAATATTTTTTTATCTTTAAACTTTCAAGACAAAACCACTGTAGTTTGGAGAAAAGTTTATTGACTAAACATTTTTATAGATAAATGAATGACCTTTTCTTTCTCCTTTTATTTGTGCACTTAGAAATTACCCAGGGAAGAGAAAGTGTCAATCTGTCATTCCATAGTATGATATATGAATTCAGGTAATCTTAGAGAAGGCTTGGCTTTTATGTCTACATGAAAAACAACAGATTTGCTGAGAGAACCAAGCTAACCACAAAAGTTTGCTAAAAATATGGGTTGCCTTTCTATATTGTAGCACATTCAAGGTCTTTCTCCTGAATATGGGCAGATACTGACTTGAGTAGAAACAATATGTAAGAATGTGACACTTCATGTTTGACCTGAAACCATTTTACTACCTTGACACCAATGAGCAGCTCTAGAACTTGAAGGATGAATTGACTTTGAACATACTGCAATATCAAAATGACATTCTAAAATATGTAAAGAGAAAGTGACTTGAGCTATTGATGTCTACCTACTTTGTACATTAGAATAAAATAGGTAAGTGGATGATCATTTTGAAATCATCATGATGGTTGAGTCATGCACAAGGCCACCCAGCCCTTGCTCATGACAATTCTGGATAGGTGTCTCTAACAGTCTAATATGCATTTGAGGAAATTAATGTAAAAAAGCAAGTGCTCATTTTAAAAGAGTGTGGTGTAATGACACCTTGGAAAGAAAGCAGATGTCTTTGTTTCTTTAGAGACAAACACAAGAACCAGTGATGATGTTTTTTTATGTCAATTTGACTAAGCTATAGTACCCAGCTCTGTAATCAAACAGCAATCTAGGTGTTGCTATGAAAGTATTTACAGATATGATAATTTGGGTGGGCTTGATTCAGTCAATTGAAAGTCTTTAAGAGCATAGCTGAGACTTGGGTTGCAGGGGGAGGGTATTCAACCTGTGGACAGCAGCTTGAGCCTGTGCCCTGAAGCTCCAGGCTGCTCTCTGATAGCCTATCCTGCAAATACCAAACTCACCTAACCAACTCCTACATTTTCATTAGCCAGTTCTTGGCAATATAATTCTTTGTATTTATGCCCACTGGTTCTTTTTCTCTGGTGTAAACCTGACTGATACACATAGACACTCTGTTGATTAAAGATTAAGAAACTTTCTGCAAAATTCCCCAGGGGAAAGTCAATCTTTTATAATGTTAACATCAAATACATAGTGGTTGGCTCACAATAACAACAACACAAACAGCAGCTTCAACAAAAACTAAATACCTAGGGATCAAGCGTAGAACATGAAACAGAAAATGGAATAATGAGTTCAGACACAGATTATTAAATAGCTTCATTTTGGAAAAGAGAAGCTTGGTGATCCCTTTAGCTACTTTTCCACAATCTCCCTTTTTTCTTCTTTTTTCTTTTTTAGCATTTCTTTCTACATTCAGATGTTTGCATTTACTAAGTACTGCAGCATCAAATGCAAGTGTAAAGGTATCTCCGCAAAGGATGTTCTCTGGTTTCTACCGCTACCTGTGTTGGTGGGTAGAATTCCAAGATTATCCAAATGACCCTCATTCTTTGTAATAGTAAAATACGTTTTGTAATGTAATTAAGGTTACAGCTGATGGTAAAAAGATTACCCAGTGAGCCTAATCTCATTTAAGGCACCACTGAAAATCACAGCATTTTGGCTGACTAGGGGCAGAAGAGGAAGCCAAAGGTTTGAAAAAACAGGGAGCTAGCTGTTGCTGGCTTGAGGATGGAGGCCCCGCAGGAAGGACCTGAGACCAGCCTCTGCTATTTGAGAGAGACTCTCAGCTGACAGCCAACGAGAAAATGGGACCTCAATCCTACAACCTTGAGAATTTAACTCTGCCATCAACCTGAATGAGTTTGTAGTCTGCCTCTTCTTAGATCCCCCAGTTAAGAGGCCACCTCTTAACTGAAACCTTTACCTCTCCCTTGTGATACCCTAATCAAAGAGCCCACTTGAGCCTGCCCAGACTTCTGAGATACAGAAATGTGTGATAATAAATGGGCGTTTGTTTATGCCACAAAATTTGTAGCAGTTTGTTACACAGAATAAGGAAACTGACACTGCCCATTGCAAGATATTTGAGTCTCTCTAGTAGTGAGAACACATTTTAATTCTTGTTGTATCACAAGTGCTCCTTTCATTGCTCAGCTCATAATGTGTGTCTAATACATAGCAGTTAATTATATGAATGAAGGGGCTGCCACAGGGGACCTTAAAACCTGATCTTTAAAGATTTTCCTTAGACTGGCCTTTTCCCCATTCTTTGATAAGTGTTGGCTCAATATAACATCTAATATTAAGAATAAGGAGTAAGACAGGGTATTTCCAGTTTTTAGGGTAATGTTCATAGATGATGTCTCGGGCCATGTGTATTCATATCCCATTTTAATTTTTGTTGTGTGACATATTGTATAATTTAACATATCCAAGTTAATCAGGATGAGGGAAATTGGGATAATATAGAAAGGCCTCCCAGTTGCCTTCATGAATTATAAAGGAAATAGATGGATCTAGAGTGGAGTTGTGCAGTAGTCTGGACCTTCCCTAACTTGTGCTAATACCAATGTGATGTGTTCTACTATAAGGAGCAGGTAAACCATATATACATATAACCTGGGGGTAGGAGGGAAGAGAGGATACTCAGAGATCCAGAGGTTAAAGAGTAAGTGAAATAGTTTATGTAGGTGAGTAAGGTCCCACATAGATTTCCTTTTAAAATGAGAAACATGCTAGTTGTGACTTAATTTTGGACAGTTCAGAAACACTTTGACCAAGAAAAGTTTTGATTTTGTATTTCTTGAGGTGGATTAATTGGCCAATTACTCAGAGTGAGAACTTTGAAGAGCAGTGACACTTAAAACCTTAACTACTATAATTTAGATCCTCTAAGAACATTCCTTTGTGCGAGAAAACATTGGGGATCTCAGTACAACAGACGTTTTATACAATTATTTATAACATATTCTCTTTCATTGTTCAAAACCCTGGGAAACTTCAAAGCTATCAAAACAAAACCTGTGGAAAGGTTATGTTTCTCTAGCTCCCTGGTTGCCTCCGTTCACTTCCCAACTTTAACACTTAAGGGGCCATAACTATCCCATTAGGCTGCTTATAAAATGAGAACTCCATCCTCATTTGGCAATAGAGTAAGTCCTTTGCAATGACATGTCACCCTTGATTATTTTTTTTGTAGGTAGTGTGACCCCTTCTGGATTGTCTTAGAACAGGATGGAATTCAAGTTCCTAATATTTTCACCTCTGTCACTCTTTTTGCAGATAGTATAGACTTGGACAGTGCTATGTTTTTCTGGTCTCAGCTTTACTGTTTAATAACTCCAAAGTTAGAACAAATTATTTAAATCCTCAAAACCTCAGTCTTTAAATTTGTAAAATGGGGATAATAACAGTACCTACCTTTAGGATCTAAAGATTTCAGGGAAACATTCAGGAAAGTCTCAGTAACACTTATTTCTAAATACTGGTAGCTACTTGGTATTATTAAAATTATTCCAGTAACAATTAATTTAATGAAAAAAATAGAAAGAAATGTAAAAGGACATTGGCCACACCAAATTTTGAAACAGCATATAATATGTTCACCTTTTAGACCATGGTGAGGACATAGGTGTTATACTATCCTGTTAAATTTTTTAAAAATGGGCTTTGCAGACTTTTAATGTTACTATTTTAATATTTATTAGTGGGTAAAGTATATTTCCAAAGGAAAATTGAGATTATGTGTATATAAACATAATTTCCTTTCTGGTAAAAATAAATAAATAAACAAACTCATTTTTCATAAAGGATTGTGAATCATTTACTCTTCTGACCTCTGATAACCAAAACTAGAGCCTAACTTGATATTACATAGTATTTAGTTTTTATCATGAGCCTGAGAAATTACTGTTCTGCTCCCATTAATGAAAACACAAGCATGATTTTAATTAGCCTGAATTTGTCCCAGAAAAGCATAAATCTCTTAATCAGATATGAGAGATGAAGGCTGGTCACCACCTCTGCATGCTAAATTTATCCTATTCTAAAAAAAATATATTATTCTTTCCTCTATTTCTTCTAATTAGAATTATAGCTTCCATAATAAATGTAAGATAATTAAAGATAATATGAATTCATCAAAGAAATACCTTTTGTTTCTCAGTATATCAACCTAGTTTAATAGTTATATTAATCACGTTGTTTTTACAGCTCCTTGGAGGGGAATATTTAAGTTGTCCATTCATAATTATGAGCACTCTAATTCTTGAATTGAATAGATCTCCAACCAAAGCCACTAGTATTTTGAGGAATTTTACACTATCAAATTCATAGCAGCAATTATCACCCCCTCCTAACGACTTCACAAATTCTCTCTCTTAGTCATTTTGAGGACATTTCTTCTTTGTAGTAATATATCAACTGCCCCCAGAATTGTATTTATTATGGTGTGTTCCATTCTCATTTTTTGGAATGAAAATGCATACTTATACCCATTTTTCTTTTTAATCATCTTGCTATCACTTCTAGGACCAAGTATATTTGCAGTTTAAACTAACTGACTTTCTATGCTTTTGTCAAAAACAAATTTCTAGGCATGATATCTAAAATAAGATTTTAGTTTTCTTTGCATGATGTTAAAAGGGCACAGAAGTAAATTAATATAATGGACATAACATGAATGTCTCAGAATGCCCATTACTCAAGTATTTGGTAAAATACTATGTTTTGTGATGATGTTTATGGTTTCAACAGAGTAACTCCCACTTAATTTGTAAACTTTTCCAGATATTTTCTCCTCAATAATTCTAGATCATCACTTTTTGATTTTTCAGAAAGCTTGTTTAATTTACCTTACATTTCAAGCTCAAATGTGTGCCCTTGCAGTGGTATTTCCTTCTTCTTCATGTTCACTTTAACCTCCACTCCAGGTGTTCTTTGTATTTATTCTTTCAGCGGAGTCGAGAATGCCGAAGTCTTACTTCCAGGCAGGCTAGCCTCTTCCTGATTCCCACCCACATATACACTTTACACTATTTTATATCCATGTTATATTTTATTTTAAATAACTAATTTATCTTTTGTTACTTTTTAATCTTCCCAAGTGACACTTCAAAGGGTAATACAAAATCAGTGAAAAAAGTAATGTCCATTGATAAATAAGGGTGTGATTATGATGCCATAGAGATACAGTGATTTAGAAAATCAATTTGAAATCATAATTTAGAAGTTCAAAAACATAAAAATCAGAGCTCAAAATTATTTGGCTGTTTTGGATAAGAATCTCAATGTTTTAATCAGAATATGCAGAAAATCCACACACATACCTCCAAAACAATTTGAAAGAGATGAGTTAATGCTCCTTCATATTCTGTACTTTTTAAGGACAAAAGGAAAATTAGTGAGTAGCTAGTAAAGGAAACTTATTTGGGCAACCTTATTGTTATGATACAATGCATCATAAAGTTATCTTTATTTTTCCAATATCCTTCATATTACATTGTATTGGACAGATTTCCCTGTTCATATTCTCACTACCTCCATTCACCAGAAAATAGATTCATGCCAAACTAGTTTCTGCTCTGTTTACAAACTGTTGTGGCAAAAGTGAGAGTTCATAATTCTTCAATAGCCAGGATGATTCATGGGAGAAAACTGCATAAAAGATTTGAACCTTTCCTTACTTTCTCTACTCTGTTGTAAGAAATGGGTGGAATGCTAACTTATCATCTTTATTAGATTTATGAATAAATAAAATGGAGTAATGACAGTTAGTAAATCACACTGAAATTGTCAGCTTAGCATCTTCTTTTACAGTTTCACATAACAATGCCATGTTTTGTGACTTGAATTGCAATGTGCACAGAACATGGGAAAACAAGACAATATACTCAATACCCTCAAGATAAATCTTGATAATAGTGAGAAACTATCTATAGAAACAGAACCTATTTCATGAAAATCATGAAATTTTAATCTATAGACTCTCTTTATATTCCATTTTAACATCTATTTATGTTATACCAGCAAACAACAGAATTACCTGAAAATTAACAGTAAAAAGACAAATTCTCACTTTGCAGTAGTGTTATAGCTTGTAAATTAGACCGAGAATTTTGAACAGAACAACGCGTATTGGCTAAAATTTGTTCCTGTGGGCTGGGATATTATTAAACACAGGTTACAGAGAATTTATGAAGAACAGCTATCGTTTTCTTAATTACTTTAATGATTATTTCTTTCTTTTTAATTTAATGGGTATTCAACAAACTGTTCATTAGGGGATTTTATGTTTAAAACTACTAATGAAATTAAATAAAAAAGATATATAGTATCATTAAAGTAGCACATAAGAAAAAATGCTAGTCCTAAAATAACTCTTTACTTCGTAGGTACCAAGAGATATATATGAAAACCATATTTCAGAAGGTAGCCCTTCTGTTGAAAACTATTGCACTATGAGACACATTTATTCCTTTCTCCTTGTAGAGGTATAAACACAAAGCATGTGTTTTTTTTAAATCATAAATTATACTGTTTATGAGATATTAAAAGTAGTGGCTAAAAAACAGAATAGAAAATTTGCAAAAATTATAAAGCTTTACCATGTATGGAAATAAAAACAAAACTTTTGCTTGAGGTGTTTGAATTGCAATGATAAAATCAACCACCATTATGAATGTACTATTCATATACCACTCTAAACTAATTATTAAAATGAATGAAACAAAGGTGAGAATTTGTATCATATATGAAAAAAAAACAGGCACATTTCTTGGGGAAGGAAGAGTGTAAACAAATAAACAGCTATTTCAGGAGCTATTTTAGAGATTCCCTGAACTATTAACACAGGTACTTTTGAGGGCATAATAGTCCTTCACACATAATCTGTAAGGATTAGTCATATACTTTCTGAAGAACCAGAAAAAAAATGTATTTCCTATATAAGACTAAATAACTAAAAGGAAAAATCACTATTTTCAATTAGTTTCATCGATATTTTGTCTTAACATATGCCAATTATTTTGAGGTATTTTGGGAATTTCAAAGCACTAGAAAAATTTTTACGTGAAGTTTAATTATTTTCCAGAGAGCTGTATATAATGATGATATTTTTTAAAAAGCTATTTGGAAATATTTTCTATACAGACCTGAAAGTAACTTTGAGTTATAAAATCATAGAACTATAAGTCATTTCCTTGAAATAGTGGCAAAATAAAAATTTAAAGAACTATAAATGATAAAAGTATTTAGTGCATTAAATATAAATGCCTTTATTTTTTACCATTAACTGCCTAATGAACACAGAACCATTGCATCCAGCATTTACCTTTCGGAGAACACCAGTAACACCAAAATGATGGTTAGTAAGATAACATTACAAATTTTTAATGACTGGTTATTCTTAGTGTCCAATGAAATTGTTTTTGTATTGGAATATTATGCTTGAAATGATTATTTTGATTTCTAGATGATTCTAATACATTGTAAAACAAAAAAAGAAATATTTTTATCTTTATAGTTGAGAAGCAAGCCTCTCTCCTTCCCTCCCCCTGTACCTCTCTCTCTGCCTTTCTCCTTCGTTCTTGGACTCCCAGTAATTTCATTATTTCAACATATATTTACTGAGGCTATACTATAAGAAATATCCTTCTGTATGTGGACACTTCAGATGGTATTTAGGGACCTTGTGGATGCGGCTAACAGGACATTTTACTCATGTACAGGCCCCTGTATGTTTCAAACACTCTAACTTGTTGGCTTGCTACCCTGTCCAGTAAACTAGAAGCATCATCTCAAGTCCACAGTTTGCTAATAAAAATGTCATCAGTAATTCAATGTTACTGCTGTTTTACTGTTTGATATAAAAATAAAACAATATTAATGTGAGTGATCAAACACCAAATGCCATTTCTTCAGAGTCAGAATGGTGTTTTATAGAGACTCTCCTAAGGAACAGGACTTTCTGAACAACATGAACAGTGACATTTTATCAGTGTCATGGCTGTATTTTTGATAGTGACTGATATAAACTGGGACGAGGAAAACTAGATAAGGCCTATAAATTTCAAGACAACACACAGAAATATGACTCATATTTTACCAAAGTTTACTTGGAATTAAATTGGTTGACACTCTCCTGTCCTATAATCCCCGTAAGCACACTGACATGCAACTCAAGTAACAAAATTCCATCAGTTAAAATAATTGTTAATCTATAGCCCCAATGGCGCCATTCATTATTAAATTTATATGATCAGTTTTAATTAGTTTATACAAAAGAAAGTGTACCAATGTCCACATTTTATAAGCTGGTATGAAGTTTGAAATGAAGAAAGTAAAAAAATTGTTATCAATTTTTCTCCTTTTAAAAATTAAAACTGTAGATTTGAAAACCCATTTGTTTATCTGCAAAAAAAGAGAACATCTTCAAGTATCACTGTAGGGCATTTAATTTAATCACCCTAATTATGTGTAACAACAATATAAGAAAACATTACACATACAGAGCAAGCTATATCCATACTGCCTTGAATTGATATCTACATATCTATGAATGTGTGTATACGTGTGTGTTTTTATAGATGTTTTAATCTGTCTGTTAAAATTTAAAAACTCACAATTCATTGGGGGGAAATGAACATATGCAGATACAATAAATCAAAGTACATCATTATAATTTGACACATCATGTGATAATTAGTATCTATAGTAAAGAAAAACAGATCAATATCTTCAGTTGAAAAATAAATTATTTTATAAATCTTCCTTCAAATCAACTCTTCTGGTAAACATTATTTTGGCAATTTTTTTCTAATTTTAAAATCCTACATCAGAATAAATGATAGCAGGTATAAAGAGTAGATGGGGATAATAGGAAATAAAGGAATAACAGAAGAAAACAAAAGACAGTGGTACACTGTGAGTGGGAGAAAATAAAATAATGCTGATGATTAAACTTTTCAGGTGAGCTGCCTGAACTGTTTTCCATTTACACCTCAGTGTTGTGAAAATTTAACAGTAAAATTGTTTACAAAACATGATACAGACAAGATCCATCAATAGTTTAGAAAGGTAATTTGCTCTGAAACAGAAAATGATGAAGGCAATATGCCAAGCAGACACTTCATAACATCGTGAATACCTTATTATTACATATACATTTTCGACTTGATTCTAATATATTTTTTTCCCATGTGATGCCAAACAGTCAATTATATTGCTCTCTTTAATTCTTGTATATGTAATACAGGTAGACTAGACACAGCAAAAATTACCTCCAAGATATGGCTAATGTAATTTCTGAACGATTGACCTTCTCTTCTCACTGGCATGTTTTGTATATTTGAATCTAATTGAACTAAACATAACAGGAGGTTCAGGCAAGGAGCCAGAATCCTTCATGACTGACCCTGTTCTGAATAACCAACTTCTGAAGGAGCTTCAAGAGCAGACCATCCTCTCCAGGCAACATTTAAAATAGATTCTGTTTGTAAGCAACACAACACAGCTACACACCTGTTGCTACTGGGAAGGACGTCTCAGAGAGCTGACACGTGCTTCACCGTTCACAAACATCGCCATGTGTCACCTGTATGGCTTTTCCCAGTGAAGCCTGGGAAACACGTTGAGTTTCCTTAGAGAAAGCAGCTGGAGTACTAGTCAAACAATCCATGTTTTTTTCAGAACTCCATAATTTTGAGAATCCAAATCAATAATTAACAACCTCATGTGTCGTATAAGCTATTCCAACAATTCTCAGCACAAACAAAATCTGTAAGAGCAATTTTGAGCCCTGAATGGAAGACCATAATTGAAATCAGGTCAAGCTGTACTATGAGAACTGCTTTAAAAAGAGCAGAGATTGTGGAAAAGAAAGAAGAGGCACTGGGAAGACGCTTTTCATTGAAAACACTAATGTAAGAAAGGTAATCAAAAATGTTTTTATTCAATGCGTGTGAAAGAAGGATTTTGATCATTTTAAATCAAAAATGGCCAAAATAAGCCTAAATGTGCCAGGAGAATGTGTATGTTTCATATGGAGTCCAAAATTCATAGAATACAATAACATAGTAAGATCCTATTGTATATATTTTCACTTCATTGCACACTTACAGTCATCTTGTCCATTTTGAAAGAGAGATCATGGCTCTTGAGCAAGCTGTCTTAGGTATCCAGTCATGTGAAAATCTTTAGCATTAGAAAAGATCCTGAAAATATTTATTCTCAAAAACTACATATTAGATCTAGATGTTGGGGAAGCAAATACATTTCTCGAACTTCTTTAGAAAATATTATTTGGTGAAATGCTAAATGCAATAGGAGCATTTCTAGCAATAAATATAGTTTGGTACTGATTAGCCTTCTCATAAGAAAAATGCATGTTAATTACAAAAAAAAAAATTAGTAAAATTGATAATTCTTTGGGAGGATGACTCTATAGCCCTGAGAGGCATTCATAGCTATAGAAAGAAGAGGGATGATATATTCCTCTAAACTAATCTCTTTCTCTCTCTCTGGAGCATTGATATTTCCTCATAAAACTACCCAGGGGTTTTCCTAACAACACTAACTGACCAAAATTGGGTCAATAGGCCCATTCTTGAACCAGTTACTCTCCAGGAAACAGGATTACTGTTAGACAAGAGAATTGGAGAGATGCACATTGACAAGCATCCACTAAGGCACAGACCCTGTAGAAGAGGAGAAAACTGAGTAATACTGAGATTCTGCAAGGAAGAAGGAAGGGAGGAATCAATGTTAAGAAAGCCCTCCCAGTATCCACTATACTAAGATTTAGATATTAAAATACATTACAATTAAAATTATTATGGAAGGACTAACTGCATCTTAAGAACATAAATCTATATATCTATTTATATCTGTAGCTACATTGATAGATTGATAGATTGAATGATAGACAGAACTGCCACCATGGTTATAATTTCAACATAAATTTACCATATCAGGAAGTAAAACAATCCAATATTAGAGAGAGAGTAGCTCACAGGTGTTAGATACACAGAGTACCAAGGAAGAATAACACATTTTGCTCATTTTTCATTTCCTTTTTAGTTTAACTAAAACCTTAGGATTCATGTTGATATTCATGTTAAGATGCAACTGGTTTCTTCTACAACATTTGTGGGGGAATATCAGAACACCCATCTCAATACTACTTCTTCTAGTCAACATATTATCTTCCTTAATATAAAATATTGTAGCACATATCCATGTAAAGAATTTTTTAAAAAATTGCTTCCCTTCATTCTATGCGTAGCCATATGTGCATTTTAAGAGAGTTAACTTACCCCTAGAAATTCAGCACCAGTCTAATGGGAATGTGGGTTCAGGGAATATCCTTCTTACCAGAAATATATTAGAGCTTTTCTACTAATGAATATTTCAAAAGAAAAATATCAAGTTTGTTGAAGGGAAGTTACTCAACAGGTTGCAAAATAGGCAGATATCTGGAAAAGAGCATTTTAGGTAGAAGGAACAGTAAGTGCAAAGACCCTGAGGCAGCAGCTGGTCGGTATGTTGGTGGAACAGTAGTGAGGTCACTGTGGCTACAGCACAGTGAGTGAGAGGAGGTGCTAGAGAAGACATGAGAAAAATAGCAGGATGATTGTATGTTGAATCTTGTTGGTTATAATTTGGATTTGGGGATTTAGTCCTAGGGAGATGAAAGGCCACTGAAGTGTTTGAAAAGAGGATGGATACATATTCTGGTTTATAATCTAGCTACCCTCCAGAAAAGGTCCTGAATGAAAGCTTAGTAACATTTGGAGAACATTTTTCAAATACAAGATGAGGATGGCTTTGACCAATTCAGTCTGTAAATGTCAGTTCTAACCCCATTCTGGAGGTGGAGCTTTATGGCAAGAGCTTGTCTCAACTTTCCCTACCTGTTTCAATGCAAGTATTTTTTTCAGTCACCTGATATATTGGAATCACTCAACCAGTTTCTGGATTTCTTTCACATGGAATTGATTGATCAGTGTGTACCTGTGTAGTCAGTGATTCCCATGGAAGAAGGGAAGTTCAGGAATCTTTTACATTACCATCTTGGTGACATCAATCACATGGGATATTTTATGTTTTAAAGGAGAAATGTAACCACAAGCCAAAAACTTACAAGGGAGTCACAAAAACTAAATAAAATCCATGATAATACAAAGGAAAATTACCAAACCACAAAAAGAAGAAGAAAGGAACAAAGAGGAAATACCAAATCAACTGCAAAGATAAGTTCAAAATGGCAATAAACACACATTTATCATTAATTACTGTAAATATTAATGAAATAAATGCTCTAGTCAAAAGACGTAGAGTGGGAGATTGGATAATAAAGCAAGAACCTTCAATATGCTGCATACAAGAGACCCACCTTAGGGAGAAGGACACATATAGACTGAGTGAAAGGATGGAAAAGCATATTCCATACAAATGGAAAAGCCAAAAAAGCAGGTGTAGCAGTACTTATTTCAGACAAAATAGACTTTAAAACAAAGGCCATAAAGAAAGATAAAGAAGGACATTTTATAATGATTAAAGGAGTAATACAAGATGAGGATATTACACTCATTAATATATATGCACCCAATATAGGAGCACCTAAGTACATAGAACAACTACTAACAGAGATAAAGGGGAATATTGATGGGAATACAATCATAGTTGGATATTTTAACATCGCATTAACATCACTAGACAGATCTTCCAGACAGAAAATAAATAAGGCAACAGAGAAACTAAATAATACAATAGAAACATTAGATTTCGTGGATATTTTCAGAGCATTACACCCCCCCCAAAATAGGATATACATTCTTTTCAAGTGCACATGGAACATTTTCTAGGGTTGATCATGTACCTGGGCACAAAAGAAACCTCAACAATTTTAAGAAGATAGAAATTATCTCAAGCATCTTTACTGACCACAATGCCATGAAACTAGAAATCAACAACAGAGAAACAAAGGAGAATAAAAGGAAAGCATGGAGAATAAACAATATGCTATTAAAAAACCAATGGGTCAATGAGGAAATCAAAGTTGAAATTAAAAAATACCTTGAGACAAATGAAAATGAAAGCACAACCACATAAAATTTATGAGACACAGCAAAGGCAGTGCTAAGAGGGAATTTTATAGTGATACAGGCCTTCCTCAAAAAAGAACAATCTCAAATAAACAATTTAACCCACCAACTAAAAGAACTAGAAAAAGAAGAACAAAATACCCCAAAAAGCAGCAGAAGGAGGAAATTATAAAGATTAGGGAGGAAATAAAAGAGATTTAAAAAAAAAAAGGAGAAATCAATCAAACTTTTTTTGAAAAAGTAAATAAAATCGACAAACCTCTGGCCAAACCCACAAAGAAGAAAAAAGAGAGAGCATAAATTAGCAAAATAAGAAAGGAAAATGGAGAAATTACAACAAATAAGATAGAAATACAGAATATCATACAAGAATATCATGAAAAACTATATGGAACCAAACTGGATAACCTAGAGGAAATGGACAAGTTTCTGGAAACATACAGTCCACCAAGACTGAACCAAGAAGAAACTGATCACTTGAACAAACTGATCACTAGAAATGAAATCAAAATAGCAATAAAAAACCTCCCTACAAATAAAAAGTCCAGGACTGGACAGCTTCACCAGGGAATTCTACCAAACATACAAAGAAGAATTCATACCAGTCCTTCTCAAACTCTTCCAGAAGGTTGAAAAGAAGGGAATACTCCCAAACTCATTCTATGAAGCCACCATCACCCTGATACCAAAACCAGGCAAAGACACTACCAAAAAATAGAATTATAGGCCAATATCACTGATGAACATATATGCCAAAATGCTCACCAAAATATTAGCAAATAGAATCCAACAACACATAAAAAAGATTATACATCATGACTAAGTGGGGTTCATCCCAGGGACACAAGGGTGGTTCAACATATGCAAATCAATCAGTGTAATACATCACATCAACAAGAGAAAGGACAAAAACCACATGATCATCTCAATCGATGCAGAAAAAGCATTTGATAAAATTCAACACCCATTTATGATAAAAACTCTCGCCAAGGTGGGTATAGAGGGAACATATCTCAACATAATAAAAGCTATATATGACAAACCTACAGCCAGCATAGTACTCAACGGTGAAAAACTCAAAAGCTTCCCACAAAAATCTGGGACAAGACAAGGATGCCCACTATCACCACTCCTATTCAACATAGTCCTGGAAGTCCTAGCCATAGCAATCAGGCAAGAGAGAGAAATAAAGGGGATCCAAATTGGAAAAGAAGAGGTAAAAGTGTCACTATATGCCAACGACATGTTACTATATATAGAAAACCCTAAAAGGTCTACACAAAAACTACTAGAGCTGATCAAAGAATTCAGCAAGGTAGCAGGTTACAAGATTAATGTTCAAAAATCAGTTGCATTTCTTTACACTAACGATGAATCAACAGAAAAAGAATATAAAGAAACAATCCCCTTTAAAATAGCACCCAAAGTAATAAAATACCTAGGAATAAATCTAACCAAGGAGGTGAAAGAATTATACACAGAAAACTATAAACCATTGATGAAAGAAATTAAAGAAGAACTTAAAAAATGGAAATGGAAATGGAAAAATGCTCTTGGATTGGAATAATCAATATTGTTAAAATGGTCACACTGCCCAAGGCAATCTACAGATTTAATGCAATCCCTATCCAATTACCCAGGACATATTTCACAGAACTAGAACAATCATAATAAAATTTATGGAACCACAAAAGACCTAGAATTGCCAAAGCATTACTGAAGAGAAAGAAAGAGGCTGGAGGAATAACTCTCCCAGACTTCAGACAATACTATAGAACTACAGTCATCAAGACAGCATGGTCAAAAACAGACATATAGACCAATGGAACAGAATAGAGAGCCCAGAAATGAACCCACACACTTTTGGTCAACTAATCTTCGACAAAGGAGGCAAGAATATACAATGGAATAAAGACAGTCTCTTCAGCAAATGGTGTTGGGAAAACTGGAGAGCAGCATGTAAAGCAATGAAGCTAGAACACTCCCTTACACCATAGACAAAAATCGACTCAAAATGGATCAAAGACTTAAACATAAGACAAGATACAATAAACCTCCTAGAAGAAAATATAGGCAAAACATTATCTGACATACATCTCAAAAATGTTCTCCTAGAACAGTCTACTCAAGCAATAGAAATAAAAGCAAGAATAAACAAATGGGACCTAATGAAACTTACAAGCTTCTGCACAGCAAAGGAAACCATAAGTAAAACAAAAAGACAACCTACAGAATGGGAGAAAATTTTTGCAAATGAAACCAACAAAGGCTTGATCTCCAGAATATATAAGCAGTTCATACAACTCAATAAGAAACAACCAAACAACCCAATCCAAAAATGGGCAAAAGACCTAAACAAGCAATTCTCTAAGGAAGACATACAAATGATCAATAGGCACATGAAAAAATGCCCAATATCACTAATTATCAGAGAAATGCAAATCAAAACTACAATGAGGTATCACATCACACCAGTCAGAATGGCCATCATTCAAAAATCCACAAATGAAAAATGCTGTGGAGAATGCAGTTTAGTGCAGCCACTGTGGAAAACAGTGTGGAGATTCCTCAAAAGACTAGGAATACACTTACCATATGACCCAGGAATCCTGCTCCTGGGCATATATCCAGAAGGAACCCTACTTCAAAATGACACCTGCACCCCAATATTCATAGCAGCACTATTTACAATAGCCAAGACATGGAAACAGCCTAAATGTCCATCAACAGATGACTGGATAAAGAAGAGGTGGTATATTTATACAGTGGAATACTATTCAGCCATAAAAACCAACAACATAACGCCATTTGCAGCAACATGGATGCTCCTGGAGAATGTCATTCTAAGTGAAGTAAGCCAGAAAGAGAAAGAAAAATACCATATGAGATCGCTCATATGTGGAATCTAAAACAAACAAACAAACAAAAAAACCAAAGCATAAATACAAAACAGAAATTGACTCATAGACATAGAATACAAAGTCGTGGTTGCCAAGGGGTCAGAGGGTGGGAAGGGATAGATGGGATTTCAAAATTGTACAATAGATAAACAAGATTATACTATATAGCACAGGGAAATATACACAAGATCTTATGGTAGCTCACAGAGAAAAAGATGTGACAATGAATATATATATGTTCATGTATAACTGAAAAATTGTGCTTTACATTGGAATTTGACACAACATTGTAAAATGATCATAAATCAATAAAAATGTTAAAAAAATAAAATAAAGGAGAATTATATTTTTGAAGTCAGTTGCCTAGATTTTTCATTATACTCCAGTGTTAATTAGCTCAAGTGAAAAAGGCTGTTTATGACATACTCTGTATAAGGCACTGGAGAAAATACATTTATCAGTAAGTCATACTGCTAACTTTAATATTTTTATAGCCTAGAATTATTTGTTCAGTTTTCCTATATGAAGCTAACATCTAGCTCTGGTAATCTGAATAATAAATAAATTACAGAAATTAATAAAATATAATTAAACTGAAAATAGAAAAAAAAGTTATGATTTGAAATATTAGCTCCACTTTAAAAACTCAAGTTTCATACTTCTGAAGAAAATCATGAAATATGGAATGAAGAGAATATAGAAAATGCAGTATAATTTCAGTCTCACAGGCATTATTTCAAAGACAAAATGCTTAAGTCGCTTTGGATGAATCTTTGAAAAGAGAGAAATGCTCCAGAGTCAATATTTTATTTTTATTAAAACCATGTTCTGCATTTCAGCTAAATGCATAATTCCTTAGAAAGTGATTATTAACTGTGCTCTGTAGGGTACCTTTACGATACATTCTCTCAATGAGGAGTTATGAGTCTGGCTTTGGTAATGACGTATGACTGGTTTTCAACCGAAGGTAATTTCAAAATGAAATTATATGTATCTATTTATTAGAAATATTGTTTACTTATAAAATTTAATTTGCATAAGTATATCCTTTTTTTGTATTCTTCAAAAGAATGTCACATTATATTCAATAAAGATTGCATTCAAGTAAAGAAATAAAAAGATAACTTTTCATATTTCAAAGACTTTAACAGAGTTATTAAGCTCTATGACTTAATCATATTAATCATCTCTACTATATAAATAAATTTCTGGACTAAACTTAAGTTTTAAGATATGCCTAGGGTTATCCACAGTTAAGTACCTAAGAAGCATATGCTTTTAATGCTAAAAAGACTTTCAATATTTGTTCAGAACACTCCCAGGCAATGTCAGTAGGTCTAGAGAGTTTATATGACCTGTTTGAGGAAACTTAGTGGTTAATGACAGAGTCAAAAGTCAGGTGAAAATTACCTACATCCTAATAGCATTAGCAAATATCCAATAAACACACAGCTAATTCTTTTCTCTTGTAAAAGTTACCTGTAAGTTTCAGTTCTAAACGAATGTACGGGGGAGCATGGGCAGGTGTACGCTTGAAACTTAAATGAACAAATCTTGCATGGTCCATGAAAAATTCAACATCTTTACATGAAGCCCCAAGAGCTTAAACTTGATAATCTACCTTTTGTAAGATAGGTCATTTTAATATCAGGAATATCTCATTTTCCAATTTTGGTTTATTTTTAATCATTAATATTTCAAACCCTAAATGCCAAGAGACTCTCAGGAGTATGTTCAGACTTCTTGAACAATTTCAGAGGGTATTTCAAATCAGAGAGAAAATAATGCATCTGCAACCTCTGTGGTCCTTTTTTTATTTTACACAAAGGCTACTTGTGCATAAATACATGCTGAAAAGTCTAGTTTTCACTTGATTGCGTGGACATGATCACTTCTGGATACCCCACTTTCGGCTAACCCCAATGAATGAAACATAAAATGAAATAGCAAGAGAACTTTAAGACAGGGGACCAGGATACTTATTTCAGGGGTCATACTTATGTTAGTTTGCTGAGGAATCTACCCAATAGTATTTCAAGGTTTTTCCGCATCCTCTAAGTTTTAAAGCTGTGTATTAGTTGTGGCTGAATTTATAAATTATCATGCACCCCATACTCAGAAAATGCTCTATTCCTTATCAGAAAAGTAACCAAACATTTTCATAAAATATTGTGCTGTTTAAAAACATTATATTTCAAATAAACATAAGAATGTTCTCAATAAAAGTGTTGCATTATGCAGAAATCTAACCTCTCATTATACACAACTTTACTCAACATTCTTTTTTTCCTTAAATCTTCCTATGATTTTCCACTCTGTAAACATAACATTCAACACTTTGGCTTTAGATACAGTAATGAATCTATAAATTCTGTACAATTTTTCTATGAATACCCAAAGAACGTACTGTATTGCCATGCAGTTGAGATTACATGACTGATATCTCTTTTACTGAGGAAAAATGTGACAAGAAGTAGCACTGAACCATAGTGTCAATTAATTTTAAATTCATGGAACAGCTGTGAACGTTAGAGCTGTACAGCTCTTCCCTGGACCCCTGTGAATTATCTGTCATGGTTAAAGGAAGCATAACAGTTTGCCATAGGTATACCCAGAGGGTATGGACTCCTAGGAAAGTGAAGAAAGAAAGTGGAGGTATCACAAAAGAGTGTGATCCAGACAGCCGCGTGGGGAGACGAGATAAGGTAGGAGAAGTGGAGGTGGGATGAGAGGCGATGAAAGCGCTGACAGAAGAGACGGACTGTGCAGATATTAGGTTTACAAAGCAAGATCTGTATCTATAACTCAAATCTGGGAGAAGAGCATTTCTACACATCAAAGAGCCTCAAGGAGATGGTTTACTTTTTAATGCAATTCAAAAGCAACAATAAAATGCCAGGACTGTCGCTACTTCCTAGGTGTCTGAAATGATACAATTACAATTCATGGATAGAATCATTACACAACTGTATTTCCCCAAAGGGAAGGAAACACAAACACAGCAGATCTAACACGACTCCATTTGCTACTGTCAGCTCATATTTAAGATTCTGAAATTAGTATCAGTTACTGAGGTTGACTTTTACTAGAAAGGTAGCCGAGAAGCTTTTTCTGCATCATTTGTTATTGTATTTTGGTATGCTATGTATTTTAATTGTGATGAACTATACCTATATCTTATTTATTTTTATATTAATCCAACATCTATGTAACATTATCTATGATGCCAAGGCAAAAGAAAGAATAGATTTTAATGCAACCGGGGAGTTATGAGAAACCACAGTGTCATGAATTGAGCCTTAAATGATAACTCCACCCAAAAATGTGGGGTGGGTGGGAGGTACTCTAGGAATAATTGAATGTAATTTGGAAAAGCCTTGGGATCTGAAAAAAAAATGGTACCTGTAGGGAATTTCAGACAGTTTAATACAATTTTATCTAAGGATGCATTAGATAGTGGTGGATAAGGCTAAAATATTTTTTTAAAAGAACAAAATATATTAGTTTTGTTTATTACTGTGTAAAAAAGAAAAAGCACAACATTTAGTAGCTTAAAACAACAAGAACATTTGTATTTATGAATCTGTGACTTGGACAGGGCTAGGCAGGGACAACTTGTCTCTGACCCACTTGGCATCAGCAGTCAGAATCATCTGAAGGCTCCTCACTCATGTGTTGGGCAGTTGCTGTTGGCAGTCAGCTGAGACCACAGTCGGGGCTCTGATCAGAATCCCTACAGCTAGATACTGGGTTCCAACGATGGGACATTGTCTTTTATCACCCAGCCTTAGAAGTCATGCACTGTAACTTTGGTCACATGTTATTCACTGAAAGTCCGTCACTAAATCCAGTCTTTATTCACAAAAAAGGAAAATTAGATCCCATCTCTCAAGGTATAAACGTTTAAAACACATAATAAAAGCATGTAAAATGGGATATTTTCCCATAACTGTCTCTGAAAAATAAAACATGATACTATTGCTTTGTTTCCAAGCTAAAACTGGGAAAATGCATTCCAAGGACTTTCAAATGGACAGGATACACCATCAGATCTGTGGCTCTGATAGCACTTTTTGGCAGCTTCTTGGAAAAGATGAGAGGTCTTGTGTTTAATGGAAGGGAGACCTGTTGAAAAGTCACTGCAGAAAGTAGCAATGACACCTTGGATTACAGCAGGGAATATGGGGAAACAGTCAGGTGACAATGCACTTCCAGGAAAGAGAAAGGGACCTACAAAGACAAATGCTACAAAGAGGAAGAGTAAAATAAAGAGTGAACTTGTCCTGGAATTTGGAAACAATCTTAATATGAGTGTTGAATATTGAAGGAGGAAGACAGATTGAAACAATTTCTAAGGCTACTGAAACACTAGAAACCTGAGAACTACAAATATAGAGGTTAGCAACTCAGGGGATCCAGAGAAGATTCGATAATAAGTCGCCAGAGGACACAGATGAAAAGCTGATACTTCATTTAATTTATTTTGTCTCTATTCTTTGCTGTAAAATGGGTCAGGTTGAGATTTCACTGGAAGAGGCAGAAGGTATATTGGAAGCACAAGACTGGAGAATGTAGACTCCTATGAATCCTAACACCAGAGGAAGGGTCGGCTGTTAAACAGTCTTCTACTGGGATGATGGATGGTGCTAACTCTGTGCACAGGTTCAGAGAAGGTATAGGTGAGAAAAGAGCATGATTTGTTGAAATGGAGAATCTGCTCAAGAATATTGCAAATTACTGAGTGTGGGGGAAAAAAAAGAGTGAACATTGAAAGTAACGTATATCTTGAAACATAAGGTGCACAAACTTTATCTCTTACTTTTCTGCTACTTAGGAGCTGTGTGAAAATGGGTTCATTTCTTAACTTCTCTTTGCCTCAGTTTTCTTATCTATAAAATGGGGTTGCTGTTTATTAAATGGCTCAGTTTAAGGAAAACACTTAGGCTGGTGCTTGACACATAGTACATCCATATAAACATTGGTCAATCTTATTAAACCAAATAGTTGTATAAAATCAAAAGTGCTCTGATCACAGAAAAAGAAGGCATTGACTATTGTTGCCATCACCTCTACATCGGAATAATCTTAGTAGAGCTGTGTTAATCCTGTCCCTTGGGGAAAATATTACTTAACAAATTTTTAAATGAGCTGAACATTGTCCCAACAGCAGGAAAAAATAGATGTATTTTCTTGAGATTAAAATACTTTAAAACAACCCCAAACATATCATATAATAATGAACATACGAATAGTTTTTAAGCCTTCCCAAATATAATCTTAGCTTAAAATAACACATTTTCTTTAACATACAGACATATTACTATTAAATTTCTTATTTAACACACTACGTACATGAAATAAGTTTGGTGATTTCTATGATTAAGCCCTCATTATTCAAATAACTTGATAAGTAAATAATTTTCTTAGTTCTCAATTGCCCTATTTTCTAAAATATGACATCAAAAAGGACATCTTTTCAGGAACAAAAGAACAGAAAAAGAGAAAAATTACTGTGATAATAATGTTGATTATCTAGTGTTAGATGCATACTAATTTAAAAAACAATGTTAAAATAGAATAAGCACATATATACTTTGTCCATGTGTGAATGAGTGTAATTTTCTGTAGCCTCATTGTGGTTATGTTATGACTGCACGTTAAAAACAACAACAACAACAACAAAAAAAAAAAACTCAAGAAAAGATCAGAAATGGATTCCAACACTTTATTTTACTGAATCAAATTTCTATTCAGATTTTTAGTTTTTATTTGCCTCTTCCAAAATTGTTATTTCAATATCCCTCTCTTACTGAATGGCAGAGTCAAAAATCCAAATAATCCTGAAGCGTACGGCTTCTCTTTCATACTAATCTCCCTCTCACAGCCTGTATCCCCATCATCACAGGCTTTAAAAACTTTCCCTTCATAGATCTGCCCCAAAGCCCACCATTTTTCTTCATCTCCAGAAGAACCACAGAGCCTGTCCTGGACTATAGAAACAGCCTCCTGCTGTTCCATTTGGACACATTGCTCTTCCTTAATTTGTTTGGATTGGTTTATTTATTTATTTTCCAAGGTAAATTGTATCCCTGCTGGAGCCACTGCCTGCCTCCTTCCCCAGCCTCCTGGAGCCCCACACACCTGCTGAGTCTCCTGGCTGTAGCCACGCAGGCTTCAAATCCTGATCTAAGCTATTATTCCTCTTGTCCAGGAATCCCTCTCAGTGGAGTATCTTTCCTTCCTCTCTCATTCTAAATAACTTTCTCGCATCTGTGTAATCTTAGTTCAATTGTTTCTTGAGAGAATAATTGTTCGTGACCTTGAGTTACCCAATTTCAAAGGATGAATTCAAAAAAGTTTTTTATTCTGTACTTTCATTTAGTCCCGTCCCTGGAATTATGGTAGTTTTCTTTCATGTTTATCTAGACCTAATTATTCAGGCATCTTGCCTAAAAGGTTCAGCACAGTCAGGTTCCATTAAAGAGCAAGAGAAGAAAAGAGTTGGAGGAAGGCTAGAAACAGTGACTTAATTTCATTGCAAAGGCGAGTGAGGCTGCTCATTTTCCTGCTCAAACTACTTTCAAAAACAATCATCTCCATCCCCTGATTTTTCCCTGTGATCCTAATTTGTAGCTGTTTGTGAAAGACACTGAGACATCTGTAAATGCATACTACACGTGTTCAGTGATGCTACTTCTATTCAGTGATTCTGAAACTGTTTTTTTTTTTCAAGTCTGTTCTTGTTTGCATGCCTCATTGTTTACTAACCACCATTCCACCCACATCTATCAGAGAGAATAGCCTGAGAATTCAAAGGAAGAAGGAGGAGGAGAAGCAGGAGGAAGGACTATTTTGAGCTCAGAAATTTGAAGCTAGATTGAAAAAGAATGTTGAGAAAGGCAAGAAGTTAGAGTCAATATTTTGTGAATCAATGTAAATACAGTGTGTTTGTAGGGACTACATGAATATATATAAAAAGAAGCCTTTGAGCAAAAGGTAAAAAAGTCACAGGAAAACATGTCAATTACTTAAAACGTGCCATTTATCAGATTTTTTAGACAAGTACAATTGTAGTAAATTGTAATTATCTCAGTTAAGTTGGTAGCTGTGTCCCTTAATTCCTTCAAATAATTTTCAGGCATCATTATTGACATTTTTCTAATTTTAAATTGAATATTATAAATACATAAATGAGATGTGGTTTTATTTATTTATCAGCTATAAACTAAAGCTGAATAATGCTATTGCTGATGGGAAAAGTCACCTTTATATTATCCGGTACTTCAAACATCATCTAATATTCTAAACATATTTCATTTTAAAAATGTTACATACATTATTTAATCATCTCACGTTAACATATCACATTACATGTCATATTAATCTAAATCAAATCTCAGATATGATCAGTATCAATGGGTTCGTTCAATATGACTTTTTTTCTCCACACACAAATGTAAAATTGTAATGTACTCACTTGGATGTTTTAGGCAAACAGCAGAAGTTACAGTGATCAGTGCACTTGTCTCGTTGAACAGCATATAGACCCAAATACTAGCTATGATTAATTGAAAATTACAACAAAAACAAGAAATCCTTCACCCAGATAATCTGAGAAGTACTCATCTAATTAATTTGGATCTTCAAATGCCCAGTACATGAGTGTTTGAAATTAGATATATGAATATTCTATATAACCAACATAATTTTTATTAGGATCTGCAACAATAAAAATTTTTCATGGAGAAAATATATATATTACTGTTGGTTTTAAAATGTTCTTATCATGCCCTAGTAGGTCATTGATATTCTAGTCTGAAGACTGGGTCTGATCTAATGCATCATAGTTATAAGAAGTAGCTTTCTTTATTTTAATAAATAAGTTGGTTATTTCAGGTCAAAGAAATACTTTCCCAGCTCAGAAACATTTCAAAAGGAGACAGGGAGAATGTCAATAGCCATCATTTAAATTATGGACAATTTATCCAATCACAAAGGAACATTGGATATATCAACATTACCAATTTTAGATTTTAAGATATTGAGTACCCCCCAAAATCATACTAATTTTATGGGCTAACATTAAGAATAATGAAACAACCTGTGCCTTCTCATAAATGTATCAAAAATACTTGCTTTGTTGCTGTTTTCCTTTCATATTATCCCTTGACCTGCAGGTAATTTAAGATATGCAAAAGGCTTTTTAAAAATTTTTTTTACTAGCACTGATGTATTTTTTAAGATATTTGCCTTGGAGAACAAACTATTCAAGTGTAATTAATTCTGCCTCTGCTGAAGCCATCTTTGAAGCTGACCGAACTGAGGATCCTGAGATCAAAATTCTGGCAAATTAATAAAACATACACGAAGATTAGCAGTAGAAAACCCTAAAGGTGAGCAGAACTGTTCTTTAACAGCTGGAAGAAACAGGGCTGTAGCACCATTAAAAATACACAGGTAGGATTATTTCCCCCAAAAGTTATCATGTGTGTTTTTTTTTAAACTCAGAAATGACACCATCAAGCATCATCTCTGTTTGTACAAGAAAGTAAAAATGGAGAATCCTTTATATTATGTCATACAGATTTTTCAAAAAATAATCAGGAAATAGTAGTTTATTGTGCAGTGCAGATTTTTCCTAAGTTTGAAATACATGAGGATTTTGAGCAAATGACATCCACCTTATCTTTTGAATCTGTGTGTGTGTGTGTGTGTGTGTGTGTGTGTGTATGTAATATCAATACAGTGGTTTTGGTCAGAATGGCCATCATTAAAAAGTCCACAAATGATAAATGCTGGAGAGGGTGTGGAGAAAAGGGAACCCTCCTACACTGTTGGTGGGAATGTAGTTTGGTGCAGCCATTGTGGAAAACAGTATGCAGATTCCTTAACAAACTAAAAATAGACTCACCATATGATCCAGCAATCCCACTCTTGGGCATGGATCCAGAGAAAACTCCACTTCTGAAAAGATACATGCACTGCAGTGTTCATAGCAGCACTATTTAGCCAAGACATGGAAACAACCTAAATGTCCATGGACAGATGACTGGATAAAGAAGTTGTAGTATATTTATACACTGGAATACTACTCATCCATTAAAAAAGAATGAAATAATGCCATTTGCAGCAACATGGATGGACCTAGAGATTATCATATGAAGTGAATTAAGTCAGAAAGAGAAAGACAAATATCGCATGATATCACTTACATGTGAAAACTAAAAAAATGATACAAATGAACTTACTGACAAAACAGAAACAGACTCACAGGCATAGAAAACAAATTTACGGTTACCAAAAAGAAAAGAGGGTGAGGAGGGATAAATTAGGAGTTTGAGATAGCAGATACAAACTACTATATATAAAACAGATAAACAACAAGGATCTACTACTGTACAGCACAGGGAACTGTATTCAATGTCTTATAATAACCTGTAATGAAAAGGCATATGAAAAAATATATAACTGAATCAATATCCTGCACACTAGAAATTAATACATTTTAAATCAACTAGACTTCAATAAAAAATAAAATTCAGTTGTCAAAAAATGATAGTGGTTTACACAAATAAGATTATCCAATACTGCTTTGTTTATTTGAAACTGTTCATTTTGAGTAATGTGGCTCCACCCCTCTCCCTTGTTAGTATGTAGTCTGTCCTTTTTTCTTTTTGTTGAGGTATAATTGACACATCATATTATATTAGTTTTAGTTTCAGATATACAACATTTAACATAATGATTTGGTATATATATACATAAAGTGAAATGGTCACCACAATCTGTCTCATTAACATTCTTTACCACATATAGTTACAGCTTTTATTCCCTTATGATGAGAACTTTGAGGATCTATACAGTACAGTATTATTAATTATAGTCACCATGCTGTACATTACATCACTATGACTTATTTAATTTAAAACTGAAGTTTAGAGCTTTTGACCACTTTACCCACATCATGTGCCCCCAAACCCCCTCCTCTGGCAACCATCAATCTCTTCTGTTTCTATGATCTCGGTTTTGTTTTCATTTTAAATCCCACATATAAGTGTGATGATATTGTACTTGTTTTTCTAATGAATTAATTTCCCTGAACATGACTAACACCAAATTTTCCAGGTTAGGATAAAAATTTTACAATGCATATTTTAACTAAATCTTCAGACATGTTTATTCTAGGAAGAGACACATGGGCAAAAACAACCACCGCGACAACAGAACAAAAATCAGGCTACCCATTCGTTTTAGTATTGTTGGTAGAACTACGTAAAATGTGATTTTCATCACCACAGAATTAATTTTCAATTTCTGGAGACAGAATTGAAACGAGGCAGATATTACTGCCCTCAAAGAAAACATTTTAACATCATAAACGAAATAAAAGATCAATCAGATCATGAGTTAATCCTTCAAATAGGATTTAGTTTTTGCCTTTTAATGATTATTTTATGTCAAAGAGTACAGTATTTCTGTGTTTATATTAAGGAATTCAGGTGCTCTTAAGATAAACACACTATAGGCATAAATGTATAATTGTATTCTTACAATTATTTCCAGATGTTCATATTAAACACCTGAGGTTAATTGTAATATATTTGAAAACTTAAAATACGATTCACTGTATGTGGTAAATGTCTTTAGTTTTCTTAACAACTGAAGAATTGGATGTTTAATAAACCATCTAAATTATTTTATGGAATTTAAGAAAACTTACCGTGTAGGAATGAATCAACAATAGATATTAATTAAAATCCAGGCAATACCTATAGTTGTGTGTCTTGGGTATATGACGCAGCTACTCTAGACTTCAGTTTCTTACTTTCAAATCCAAGGTTATTGTGAGATTTAAACAAGATAAATTTCCTTAACAGGGAGCACCCTACCTGGAACATAATAGGTATCCAATAAATAATAGTTGTGATTAATTAAAAAAACATCCTTTCAACTTCAAGTATAATGAAAAATATATCCTTTGGGCATAATATCAAGGGGTAATAGTCATATAAACACTGAAGTGTATGTGTTTGCCTAGTACTTATTCAGATCCATTTATTTAGGTATCTGTAGCAATTAACTATGGTATACAAATTGGAAGAAAATAAGGGATTATAAGATTTAATGATTAAGCAACTGAAGACAGAAAAAGTCACTTTTGCTAGAAATGTGCAAATGCTAGAGTTAAGGGCGTAAAGGAAATAGAGAAATCAAAACAACAAATCATGACATAAACAATAACATAAGTTATTATTTTACTTGTTAGAGAATAGGGTTACAAATGTATAATGAGAAAGGCATACTGAATTGAAAAATTTAAAATACTTAAGCCTTAGGATTGTGATATAATCCATATCACTTAGTAAAGTTTGAACTTTATAAAGTGGGGAAAATTTTCAGAAGGTATAACAACCCTGACCCGTAGAATTTAATTCTAAAGTAGATAGCTAGCTTACTTCTTTTCTTGTAATTACAGTACAACAAAAACTGAGAGTATATTTTGACCAGGCAAATCACCATGAGTGCATAGACAATTAAATTGATATCCTATAAGAAAATATGTGCACATATGCTCTACTTAAGTAAAAATGTGTATGTATAAAGATGGGACATTATAACAAAGACTTTAATTTGCTGCACAAATGCTAAAACCTTAACACTTCTGCGCAAATTTGAAACAATCTAATGTGTCACATGCTACAGAACCTCTCCATCTTTCCACAGAACCCACACAAAATAGTGCCTATAACTTCTTCACCTAAATTGAAGAGTGTAGTTCATATGTATAATTTGCCTTAACAGTATGTATCTAAATGACTGACTATTTAACCTCTAAATTATCTCATTTTTCTTATTATTAATTTTCTCTGATCATTTCTCTTTTTTTCAGCCTCTCCACTTTCTCCCTCTGTTATTTTACTTTCAAGATGTTTTGATTGTTAATAACTACTTTACCTGTTTCATTCCTTTAACAAAATTATAGCCAGATCATGCATACTGCTAAGGTTAAGGTAGTCAGCATTTTCATGACAAAAACTGCTCTTTAGAGGTTTATAACTCAACCGTAAAAATTCACACTGGGCTTATCTTGGCGTAAAAGGTCATAGCCAGAAGCAAATTTGTTTTACCAATTTTCAAGCAATTCAATGCAGTCAATGTCCTAACTGATGCAAACATAAACCAAATACTAAAGAAATGTACTCCCCCCAAATAATAATAACCACGGGCTGATAGTTATTTTCAAGTTATTTAGTCGTTTTTAAATTTGCATGTGTCCCACACAGGTGTTGAAAAAATAGTTCCAGGAAAGAATGAAGGCAAAAAATTATGGCTTTCTTCCAAGCGACTAACACTAACATATGTGGCCATAAAATAAATAGCCTTCATGGCAGGTGGCTTACCCTCAAACAACAACAGAATCTCTCAGTATTTTACATATACTACTATGTAAAATATGTTAAGGCTCTATTTAGAGGAAGAAGCTGTTATATCAATAACCTTCCAAAACCACTTGAAAAATATTGTAAAAACTCCACAAATGTTTTTTATCTCATTTCATATAATACTGAAATTACCAAAAAGTAACAACATATATAATACTATCTCAGGATTTTAGATCAATGGTAATAAAATTCTCATTCTATATGTGGAATCTTAAAAAAAAAAAGAAGAAGACAAATGAACTTAAATATAAAACAGAAACAGACTTCACAGACAAAGAATACAAACTTGTGGTTGCCGGGGGGAGGGGGGTGGGAAGAGACAGACTGGGAATTCGAGATTTGTAGATACTGACAGGTATACATAAGAATAGATAAACAAGTTTATACTGTTATAGCACAAGGAAATATATACAGGATCTTGCAGTAGCTCACAGTGAAAAAGAATACGGAAATGAATATATGTATATTTATGTATAACTGAAAAATTGTGCTGAACACCAGAAATTGACACAATGTTGTAAACTGACTGTAACTCAGTAAAAAAAAAAAAAAAAATTCTCATTCTGTTTCTGTAGCTACTTTTCCAAAAGTAAAAACAGAGACTAGTAGAAGTGAGTTTATATCATGACTGAATTCAGAAACTAAGGCTTTGGGAAACAAAAAGGTCGGGTGTTCCACCTCAAGAAACTTCCTACTAAAATTATTCACAATGTCTGTAGGAAACTGTTTTCCAACCACATAAATGTTTTTGTGTAAATCTACATCAGAAAAATAAAAATAATGAGAAGAAAGGAAAAGAAAATTAAAAGTAGTAAAAGAAAAAGGATTCTATTGCAACAGGAGTACTGTCATTCTGGAAAATTCAGGAGAAGACATTAATATAGAAAAAATTGTTGTAAAGAATTTAAGCTCAGAAATTTATGATTAAATACAAGTCAGGAACCATAACATATGCTAAAAGTCAAATGAAATCTCATTACCCTAATAACATCCTGGACTTCTTATAATTCCATTCCATTTTGGGAGTATACGTATCCATGTTTTTATCAGAGATGTAATGATACAATTTTTATTTTGATTTTATTCCATTCTTATTTTAAAACTTCATAGTGTTTATTCAGCGATAATAATGATAAAAATCATAATCATTACAGTAGTTAAAACATCCATAGCTCTTACTACATGCTTAAAGTAGCATTATTTTATTTTCACAACTTTCAAGTTAAGTATTATTATTAACTCTACTTTATACACAAGAGAAAACTTTGAGCTAGTGAATTTAAGTAACTGGCTCAAGCTCTCATGATTATGATAGTAAACCGAGGATTCAAAGCCAGGCAACATAACTATATAATGTGTTCCTCGCCGTATGTTAGATATTTCTCATTTTAATATGTCATTTGCTAGTTTTTTTTTCCTAAACTTATTTCTTTGCTATTAGAAAGAATGGTTGTTTCCTGTCATTTCTTTCAAGAAACCACATTGCTTTGAACATCTTCACACATATGTTTACTGGATATCTACTAACTTCTTTGGAGCTGATGATCAATACTGCTTTTAATGAAACAAAAATATAGAAATTTATTTTATGTATATTCTGATTGTTTTCTGTTTACTGAATGTAATTATAAATATATCCCTGTCAATATATATTAAATATAAATATATCCCTGTACACACACACACACATGCAAACATGCATTTCGACTTGAATAGCTATGAAATGGAACGTCATTTCTTTGTAATCATTTGTGAAGTTGAACATTTTTGAATGTTTAAATACATATATTTCCTCACTTTTCTTATAACCTCTTTTCACACTGATCAATTTCATACCACCTTTAGTAAATTAACTTGCACTTGTAGTAAAATTTATGAGACTTAGTGACAGCAAAATTATATTCATCAACAGAGAAATCAGGTATAGAGGTATAAAAATGTTCAGCACATACAAGAAAAAGTCAGAAATTTAACTTGGCTCGAACTTCATTAACTAAGGCGTGGGGGTATTTGTCAAAGGCCATCATTAGGAGATTCTGGAAATGAGCATGAAGGCTGGATCATGAATTTTCATAAGCCAGTGGTTTCAAACTTTTGAATAGTTTGATAACAAATCACAAACTCACTGAGCTTATTAGAGACACAAACAGTTCAGCTCTTGAATGCTGAATTTGGCTGCATTGTAGAAGAGAACTCATTCTAGGTGAGAATCTGAATGGAAAGGAGTTGTCCCTGACTCCATGGATCCATGGACCACAGTTGGCAGTTCATGAACTTGGGTGGAAAACACTTACATCATTGTTCTCACTGATCTACAACTGAAATTTACTTCTTTCAATTAAATATTTAGGTCACAAACTTCAGCAACAGTGTCAATATCTGTGATTTTATCACTGAAACAATTTCAGTTATTTTGACTTCATCCACATTGGTCACAAATATCTCAAAATATCATTTATACTTACTTGTAGTAATTATAGACCTGCCACTAGAATTCATTTAAAAAATACATTAATAATGACATGCATTTATTACTATGTCACATGTTTCAAATATTGATAAATTCATTTCAGATGAACTTGGTTTTTAAAAAAAACCCTAAGTATTTCATTTGATGAATTTGAAAACCTTCTTTTGAAAAGGGATCAGCACCCCTGAAGGTTAAGAGCCCCTAAGGAAGTATGCGATTCAAATGAAATTCGGACAATGAGGGCCTGATCAGGATAGAAGTGTCTGGATGATGGATATTGAAGAGAAGGCACATCATAAAGAAGACTCAAGAGCTTCTCTCTCATTCTGTATCCAGTCAGTTCAGTGAAGTCAGACTAGGCATTTGAAGTCCTAATTAATTTCAAAAGACTACATCCAATCCTATTTCATGCCTAGCTCCAAAAGGACTAGTGTTTTTTTTTTTTCTTTTCTTTTCTTTTCTTTTTTCCAGAAATTACTTACATGCAGAAACTTATCCCTTAGGATATCATGGGTACAAGTGAATGCCCTCTGAGGTATATGATGGCAGATTTTGACTTAAACTTTGATAGAAATTTGACTAAGAGATCAAGTTTCACTTCTGTGGTTGCAATACTAGATTTTGATTTCTTGATATCACAAAGAAATTTCTTCTTCCTTAACTGTGCCTTTTCTGGGTTTCTGGGATTGCTTGTGTGAGGCAAAAAGCATGTGCTGGCCTAGGCCCTGCTGGGACTCTAATCTGAGTCTGCAGTGTGCTATAGGCCTGTCACCCCACGTTGTTTATGTTGAGACATTCTGTGATTTGTGGACATTTGTCAAGGTCATGTTGCTGAAAATGACCCTCAGTTTGGGAACTGAAAACAATCTTTTCACAATAACTTTTCTCTGAATAGCTTCTGTTAGCCTCAAGTTTTCTTAGCTACCTGAGAAGCCAGCCACCAACTTCAAGGACAACGAATTAAATCAGACAAGAATTCTGGTCAGAGGACAGCAGAGGTATGCGAATTGGCCTCTGACAAAATGCTACATATGAATGGGGAATCCATTCTGTAGAACATCAATCAGCAGACGTTTAAAATGCTCCGAGAAATGTGTGAAGAAAAGAAAATCAGAAATAGGAGAAACACGGGCTACTTTGTAAGTGGAAATTATAATGACTGATCCTAACCCAAACACTTTTCTTACCAATTAGTACAGAAATCAGGACCTTTGAAAATCTCAAATAATTAGTTAAGATGCAATTTTGTCACATTTTAACAATCTAGTTATAATTTCCTCAACTACTAGCCTTGTTATAATTACAATTCAACTTTCTCTTTAAAGTGCCAAGTTCTTTTCTCTCATTTTTAGTTTTCTTATTTAGAAACAGAATTGGTAGTGAGACTATCCTCTTTGGCTGGACTATCTTGACAATAATCAATTAATTCACTGAAATCTATTCATTTTAAGGGATATTAGCTGTAGATGAGAAGACATGGTTTCTCTTTTCTAGGAACTCCAATCAACTGGAAAAGAGTGACATGAAAACAACTTGTATAATACAAGTTGGCAAAACATGTACTAAAATAGAAATTAACTCAATTGGATCATCCTTACTCTGGACAACAGCCTTCACTTAAAAGAAGGGTTTCTTATCCTCAAGGAATTCTGAGATAGTATGGGAGGTAAGACATAATTATGTATAAAACCAAATAAACATTTATGAAGCAAAATAATATACACACAAACACAATTAGTGCAACTAAAGATTGAAGAGCTTAAAAACAGGGCCGCATAAAAGTCCCCTTAGTCACCATGCTGAGTTAACAGTGGAGGCCAAGTCAGTGAATCATGAGCCGTGTTAATGTACCATTACACCTCATATTAAATATAACGCCTGAGCTACCTAACTGGCATAATGCTCTCCGTGCTTTCTCGCCTTTTAATTAAACATAGAATCTCCTATTTGCAGTTTCATTTTGTTCTTCTTCCACAGCTGAAATATTTTGTTGCCCCTCGCAAGGCTGTGGGCACCTGTGTCTGCCATACCCAGCGCATTAGCACCAGCTGAGGACACCAAGGGCTGGCGCGGTCATGCTGCGGCCTTTAATCCAGACTTTGAGATTTCCGAAATTCCATGGAGTTACCACAGGGCAGGGAACTCAAGTGGACACAGCCTCACGGATGTCACATTGCGTTGGTGGAGGAATGCGTTGTTCAGTGAAATTGCCAAACCATGAAGTCTGCAAGCATTTGGGGCATCACTGAACATTTCAAAGAAAGAATAGTCACTATCTAAAAATCGAATCACTTATTGATTTCCAGCTGCAAATATTGTTAACTATAAAATTCAGTACAGTCCACATACATATTTTTAAAATTAATGTAATTGTAAGCAGCTATTTATCTGCAAAATATTCCTATTACTGGGCTTAAATATATGTGAAGAATGAATATTTCCCAAATATGGTCCAATCTTACTTTTCTTGTAAATTAAAATTCATTTTAGGCTTTAAAACCACTGAAGAAAAAATATTTGAATGAGACTGTTTCTTTCTAAGATTATTTTACACTTAACAAGTCACGTAACGTTAGTTATAAAATATGAGTCATTCGCAATTGGAATCATTCCTTTCTTCTCCCATCTTTCATGTCTGGCACGGACATTTATTTCACATACACAACATGTACATCCAATATGGTGCTATGAGTTTTGTGGAAACAATGATAAACAATATACAGTTTGTGCTATCAAGGAGCTCATCTTCTTACAGTGGGAATAAACAGGTTAAAGTAACTAACACAATGTTTGAGGAACAGTTATAAATGACAATACAGGTAGCGATGATTTGAATGGCCTATTGTTTTTGTCTGAAGAGGGTATTGTTTTGAAAAGCTTTCATAGACTCAACTATAGATGACAGCATATTGGAAACATTCTACTACAGAATCAAATTCACTTCAGTATGAACAAGACTATCTTTTCCTGCATGCCACTAACAACTACATGTACCCCTTTTTAGAATGGAGAAGTATGTAGAAGTCCTAGTGGTTCACCTTTCCTCTGGACATTTAAGGTATACATTCATTTTATTTTAGGAATCAAGTGAACATTTGAATTATGGAGTACTATTTAATCTGTGCATAGAACATATTTTTTATATTCTCTATTAATCAATGGATATTTCTAATAGGAAAACTCTTGTATGCAACTTAGATAGAAGTGAAAGTTTCTTTTACATACTGAATTGTTTCAACTCACTACATTTCCATTTACTCTGGGGGAAAAATAAAAAGGATTTCATTATCTGAAAGAGCCATTACAATTTTTTCCTTTTGTCAAATGTACTTTGGATTTCGGTGAATCATATTTTAGACTACCTGGGATACATGCAGTGTAAACCATGTCTATCGCTGTTGCACATTTTCCTTTCTAAATTATGTAATTTTAAAAAACTCACCAGTTATGTACATTTCTGCAATTTTTCCACTGAAAATGAGATACTTGTAGTTAGGAAATTTTAGTCAGTTTAACTCATTGCCCATCATCTCCTCCACTGTTTCTAAAGCTGCTTTGTGCTGTGGTATGTCTTATCACTACTAATGCATAATGATTACGTTTGTGTTTGTGAGAAAGAAAGGAGAGATTGACAAAGCAATAAAGGAGGAAAATCTATTATTCTTGGAGAAATTAGTTGAATAATTTCATTCTACTGATTGACTGATTATAAGCAATCTGTTTGAATACCTCAGCACTCTGAAGTCTATTTTGAGTGTTGGGCAATGGGCCATGACTTCTGGAATTCAACAT
The DNA here is from genome assembly GCF_036321535.1 of Camelus dromedarius. NCBI lineage: Eukaryota > Metazoa > Chordata > Mammalia > Artiodactyla > Camelidae > Camelus > Camelus dromedarius. The sequence continues at coordinate 15,783,602 of NC_087438.1, forward strand.
GATTAGGTGAAAACTGAAACATTTGTACATTGGCTATTTGATCTACATAATTATGAAATGGGATTTCTTTGCTGCAGACCAATACAGACATTCTTATTTCAAATCTTTTAATATCATTGACTAATATCTTGTTTCAGATTCTTTACGCAGCCTGCCAAATAGTTAACCTCATTTTTTTTTTTCCCTGAGGGACCTCAGGTATATTAAAAAAAATACATACTTCTGGAAGGTCCATCAAGTGATTCAAGCTAGAATGTACTTGTGTCAATCTCCAGGGGAAATTCTGATTGATACTGACCAATCTTAAGAGGTCCCTATTTATAACTCTAACCAATGGCTGACCAACAGACAGATGGAGATTTTTGTCTAAGTTTACCTTGCTCTTTAAAAGAAGGCTACAAAAAAAGAAGCCTTTTTATTCTCTAAGTGTTGCTAAGTCCACCTTGATGAAGAGATCAAAATATGGAAGAAGATAAAAGGAAGAAAACAAAAGCCAGAAAACCAAGAATAGAGTTGGAGCCTAGAGGTAGACTTACTGTAGTCTTTTGTGTGTGAGAAAAACAAAATTCTTTACTTTCAAGTAGCATTTATTTTGGTTCTTGCAGTTTTAGGCTTCCTAACCATTACACATAAACTTCATGCTTATATGAGATCAGTTCAACACTTTCTAGGACCATCTAAGAAAGTGGACTAATCAATCCTCAGTCACTCACTGGGAATGAGTAACATGTATGTGATAGGTAGGGGGTGTGTAAAGGGTGTGAGAGGGGCATGAGGGAAAGTCTGTTAGTAGCATAAACACTGCCTTAAACATGCCAATGGTTATTCAGAATAAATCCAATTATTGCTTAGAATAAAGGTTTCTAAGCAACTTTTTTCTATCTACTTCTCTCTCTCTCTCACTATCTCTTTATTTCTTTCTCTTTCTCATACACATTTGCATATATATATGCATGTATCTATATTGATTATATGAATATGAATTTACACATAACCTTTTGAACACAATGTTTAGAAGCTAAGCATTACCTGAGGGATAGTTTTGCAATATTATTTGCTAGAACTGCATGAAATAGAGAAATTGCAGTTTTAATTTGGATTAGTAAATCAAAGGAAAAAGAAAAAAAATCCAACTCTGATGAGTACAGCAAGGTTGCCCATTTAGTTAGAAAGCTTTTTATAATTCTAGTCCAAATTACAAAGGAAATAAAAAGACCTATTGCATCTAACTTAAAGAGGATGAAACTCGATATTTACTCCTGATTTTACTTCAGGAAAAAAAATATTACTCATCATAAGATGTTAAGTTAGAAGCAACAACCGATTTCAATTATTCAAACTGTACATTGTGTATTGCATTTATTTTTAAAATTATCTTTTATTATCTGCAGAACAAATATGGTGGTACTATTTGTTAAGTAGAATTAACTGGTTTTTAAAAAAATAACTATTTTTCAGGAAAATGATACCTTTTAATTATTGAGCATCTCATATAATATCCTGTGTTTTTGATTACTGAGTATCTCATGCATCACACTGCATATTATATTAGGTGTAATCTTTTTTATAATCGCTTTATGATGGGGCCAGTGAGTGTACACATACATGTATTGGACAGATTGGTTACTGGAATGGTTGAGAGCATGGACACTGGAGAGTCCTGCCTGGACTCAATCCTGGCTCTCCCACTTACCTGCTTTGTGACCTCGGGCAAGTTTGCTAACCTGCCTTTGTCTCAGCATTCTCATCTGTGAATTGGGAGCAGTAATAGCATCTCCCATGCAAGATGGCTGACACTATGTGATGATTAAAAACATGCTGACACTGCTTGGCAAAGAGTAAGTGTTCAATAATACTATTATTTTAGCTTTTGTTTTAATTGGTATTGTTATTACTTGGTTAAAAATAAAACTGTTTTAGGAAAATACAAACACAACTATTTTCTTTGTGTAATTCAGTTCCTTTCATTCTTCAAAATACCTAACATAGAATACGTCACTGATATCTGTATCAGTATCTGTATCTACCCTCTCCCCACTTTTTTAGGCTACTTACACTCATTTTAAAGTAATTTTATTCATGTGTTATTGCATCTATTTAACCTGGTTGTTTGCACCCTAAGTAGGTTTTCTCCCTAGACATGAGGTATCTATTTACCTTCAGTTAAAATGTATTTTCCTCATATTACCCATATTAGAGCAATATACTTCATGTTCAAGCTAATATAAAACTAGCCATGAAGAACAAATTGGAATTCAATACCTTGGCTTTAGATTGGGGCAAGGCAGTCAGTTAGCTGATGACATTTGAAACTTCAGACAAAGTCTCCACTCTTCCTCTGAAATGACACTCTGCTTACAGAATCTTATGAGATGAATCACACATCTCTGTATGGCATGAATAATTTATATTTTTATATTAAGTCAAAAGTAAAAAGGCGCCAAATATGTTCAATGGAAATAGTTTAAAAACACTGAAGTTTGTACCACATAAATGTCTAGCACAAGCCTGAGACCAGTTTTAATTTTCATTTAAAAAACAAATCACCATCATCAGGACACAAGCATTTCCTGGAAGGATACTTCAAATTATAAAACTGTGATTGGTCCTACTTATTTCAGTATGGATAATTGCATACATATTCATATCTTTTAAAGTAGTTTTTCTTTAATTCTATGTCATCTGACATCATTTACATAAAGGTATCTTCTAAATTAAAGCCATCTGTGGGAAAGGCCAGAAATCTGGAATTCTGCTCATTGTTTAAATGTCTTGTTATCTGTCTTTTCCTACATCTCACTTTACTCATTAACAACCTGACATTTTCAGTATAAAAATTATTAACAACCTGACATTTTCAGGATAAAAACTATAGCATGAGAAGTTCTCTTTCCACTGAATATGTATCTTCCCATTCCAGTTACTAAAATTTAAAGAAATGTTATAGATTGGCTTCAAGTATATTTCATGTCTGATAACATAAGCTTGAAAAATAATTTAATTTCATTTCAACTTTATTTCTTCTCTGCTGTATGAATGGTACATTCTTTATCCTGGGAATGTAAATTTGTTGTCATATTTTTCCTTAATAAGTGGAAATTACTTTTAGAGTCAAAATCAGGTTTTCAGTTTGAGAAAAAAACTCATATTTTTAATTAACTAGAAGGTGTTGTTGTGACTTCTACTAGTAGCTTCTTTAATTCAAAGGCAATCAGTATATTGGATAACATATGAAAAGTATTGGAAAAATTAAAGGAGCAAATTATGATATGAAACATCTGTTTTTGCCCCAATACTATTCAAGTTGACTGTAGAAAATAAACAAAACAACATTAAACAACTGACAGGAGAAAGAAAGGAAAGAGAAATCAGACTTGAGGCACCAAGGAAGACAAAGCTGGTACAGATAGTCTAAATCTTGCTAAAAACACTTGGAACATGCTAGATAAAATATAACATTGACAATTGTAGACATAGCCAAATACAGAAGACAGAAAAGTGCCCTGGTAGTAGAAAGAAGAAGAAAAATCACACTCAGCCCAGGGTGACTTCAGACGCCAGTCTCTAGGGACGGGATGTTCAGTTCACACACCTATGTGTGGTCTGAGGAGCAGTCTGAAGTTTTGCTCACTGAGCATCAGGAACAAGCTGATGTATTTGAAGTATTTCCTCCTACTTCCCAACGCCCAGTAGTTGTACTGTGGCGCTTGTGAAAATAAAGGAAACTTTATTCAAAATGGAGTTGGCAAGCTCTCACATATGCATCGCTCACCCTACTTAGTGATCCCAGCAGAAAGAAAGATTTCCTTCTGACCCATCAACAAGCTGCCCAAAGCCTGCAGCCACCTGCAGCCAATGAAGAATCACCTCAGTGATACTGATTTCCTCCAAAAACTTAATAAAGGCTGACCTTCCCTTTGTCTCCTCGGACCTGCCTATAGTTCACTACAGCTGGCATGTCCCAAATTGCAATTTCTCTGCTCCTCCCAGGTAAACTAATTTTGCTGGGGAAATACCTAGCTCTTTTGTTTTTGTAAGGTCAACATACTGAATTTGTATTAATTTTATTTGGTTTAAGTGAACTGAAATTATGATTGAGTGTTTTAGAACTTATTTAGATGATTCTCTCGCTTAACGGGTTTGATATTTTTTTCAATGTGTTTATCTTAAACTTTGAAATAAAACGTACTTTTATGTTCTGAATCATTTTGTATTACTGTTTTAGATTGAATTGTGCCCCTCTTCCCCTAAATTCATATGTTGAAGCCCTAAACCCCAGTACCTCTGGATGTGATCATACTTGGAGATGGGGTGCTGAAAGAGGTAATTAACTTAAAATGAGATCCTTGGGGTGGGCCATAATTCAATGTGATTGGTGTCTTTGTATGAAGAGGAAATTCGGGTTTGCACAGAGATACAGGAATGCACATACAGAGAAAATACCATGTGAACGCACAGCAAGATGGCAGCCACCTGCAAGCCAAGGAGAGAGGTCTCAGAAGAAACAAAACCTGCCCACACCTTGACATTGGACTTCTAGCCTCCAGAATAGTGAGAAAAAATTTTGTTTAAGCCGCCCAGTCTGTGTTTTTTTTTGTTATGGAAGCTCTAGCAAACTAATATAATTATCTAAATGAAACTGGAGAAATTATTCATAATGAAGCCATGTCTAGATGACTTGACTTTTAAATTTGTTTATGGTGTTCTCTTGCATTGAGGAATTTATAATTTAAATCTTCATTCTACATCATTCTTTTAATGTGTCCAAATGTATCTCTCTTTTTCCCTTTTCACTTAGAGTTTAAACTTCCTGCTGTTTTAAGAATTCCTCCCTATAGCAAAGCTGTAAAGAACAGTCTGGGTAAACTTCTGAGTTTCTGCCTTGAAAACATCCTTACCCTCACTGAAACTCTTCTTATCAAAAATTAGAAAAAAGTACTCTGAATTTTACAAAGAAAATGCGTATTTTTTAACAATTGACTAGGTGGTTCAAGTCTATGTTACCTGAATTTTTATAGACTACAAAATATTTTTACATTTCTCATGTCACGTGAACATCTCAAGCAGTCAATGAAGTCAGTGGTGATCTGCTTCCTTATGTAGGATGATACATATAATATCCCTTATAGTTCTGGAAGCTGTATATGTACAATCTCACTAACTAAGCTTTAGCATCACTATGATGCAGCTTGTATATTTGTACTTGATCAATGGAGATTTCTAGCACTTTTTCTCTGCATTTACTGCCCCAAAAAGAAGTTGCATGGATAGAATTAATCGTATACCTTCACTTCTCAGGTTGTGCCAGGAAAGTCTCCAAAATGCATTGCCTTACTTTGGTTTTTATGAGCAACATGGGAAGACTGATTAGCTTGTTTCCTCATCCCTGCTTTACCTACTCTTAAATCTTCCTTCCACTCAAAATCAGAACTTAAAGGTGAGGCAATAGGAATCTATTTCAGTGAAGCCTTCTGTTTTTCTTGATTTAAGCTGCACAAAATCATAGCACTAAAGTGGAATAATAAGAAATATGCATCAAAAATAATTTACTTGGGACTTTTAATTTATATGTAAACTTTTTTTTCATAGCCATAGTTATAAATATGCAGGGCCTTAACAAGGAAAAGATAATAGTAGTTAATATTTATTGAGGAGTTGTTATGCCAGTTTCTTCATTAGGCACGTGTCCCTAACAATGACAGTGAGCAGTTATTTAGTTTTTACAATGTGCCAAGTATTGTGCTAAGTATATGTCATGTATTTTCTATTAAAGTACGTATTTTAAGATAAGTACATGGGATTTTACATGAAAAGAGTAAAAGGAAATCTATTTGAATATTTCCATGGTAATTTCAACAATACAAGCCAAAACAAAATAAGTATTATAATTTTATAATTCTATTTCATAGAAATTCTTATCCAATTAAAAAAGGATTTACCACATATTATCTTTATCTCTTACTGTTTAGAACTACCCCTTAAGTTAATTATATGATTTATTGGACAACAAATACTGACTGAAATTTTGGCACAATTCTGTTTTGTTAGAGTTTGGACTTGGAATAAAATTTTTTTAAATGGATAGATTTTATGACAAAAAATATATTAATCAGAAGTATGTTTATGTGTATTATTTTTACTATTTTTGTATTACCATTTTCAGTAACTCAGGCACACAAACATCCTTATTCATCTTTGTTTCATGTTACATATTCTGTACTACTATAGAAGCAGTATGCACACAAAATCTTAGATAGATCTGTAAGATTTATTACACGGAATACTCTAATACTCCTTTAGCCTGGAGGTAAATTTTATCATCCCACTACCCAGAAGTGAATTTACCTGATAAATTAGAATAAAACTCAGTAGTGAGACTTTAAAGTTATATGCATTTATGATTTTCATTTCTTGAGATAAATTTCAGGTGGTTATTGAAAATAAGATTTAATCAAAACAAATGGTCAGACTTAGATTTTACAGTGCATTGCATGAGATCCAATATGAAGGGATCCCTTAAGAATCATTTTTATTTTAATTCAGTAAAAGAATAAAATTAGACATTATGAAAACCGCACCATCTTCTGAGTCCTAATATGCTGTAGTATCTCATCATAAACCTCTTCCTTGAATACATCCACATTTTAGAAACACAAACTAAGAATTTACTCATATTTTATTTTCTAGTAAGCCAATTGTGTTACAGACATGTAAAAACTACAAAACATACTTTAGCCTTGAGAAGAGCAGTATTTACAATTAGTTTTTAATTGTGGAACTTGAATGTCGGGGTCTGCATTAACAGATTTAAAATGTGTCAGAAGATTTGGAATCGGGGTCTGAAAAATGTTTCTAATGTAAGCTGCTTAAATCATTTGTTTTTATTCCTTTATTTCAATAATTTCAATAATTTGAAAACTAAAACTCAGCCTAAACTCATTCATGTTGTTGAGTAACTGAACAGTCATGCTGAGAGCCCTTTCACTGCGTGGTTTCTGTTAAAGTTATAGAAAAGACTATATATATCAGATTTCCTGAGGCTGGTTAAAAAAAAAAGAAGATGTGCTATTTAATAGGAGTTATTTTGAAGACATGGAAAGGTCAATTTAGATGAAGGGAAATCTCTACCTCTGGTTCTTTGCCCACTTGGTTCTTGGCGCCATGATAAAGAAGAATCCTGCATAGGAAATGTATTCAGTACCCAAAATGAACATGTGTCATAATGAAATATGGAGAAGTGTAAAAGGAGCATATTATTTTTCAGATCTTCAATGTGATAACTATTCTTGGAATCGTGTAAAGTTTGGACCGCATCCCTTCTTTTTAATCATGAAATCATTTAGGCTGAGGTTGTATTAAGCTTTCAGTGTTCTGAAACTGAATTATTTCCAAAAGGCAACATTGCGCTTTCTGACAGCCATTTGAGTGTTTCCCTTCATCCTATGAAGTTTAAGTAGAATCTTTGGACAATAGGGCATTAAAGGAAAAATTCTGAGGATAGTTGATAAAAGAAATCTCATAATGTATCTTAAATTTAAATAAGAATAAAGGTTTAAAGTGTGGGAGAAAAAAATAGTTAAAAAAAAAGCCATGAGATATATTTATCAGCTCAAAATGTCTTGAACTATTATTATGAATAATGGGGTATCTGATTTGGCATAAACAAATGTTGGTATCAATAGAAGCAATAGCACATCCACTAGTTACAAGCGTGCTCTTGAAGGAAGATTTATAATCAGACATGCATCATGTAGGTGATGTGAACGGAAAGAACCATTCACTAGAGCAGAAATAATCATTTATTCTGCAAGTGAATATCAACACTCCAAGTGCTGCATCTGAGCAAATAATAACAATGATAATTATATTTATTTAGAAATTGCTATGTCTGAACACTGTGGCAATACTTTATTTCAATAACTCATTTGTCTCACAATAATCCTATGAGTTGGGCTACAAATATTATGCCCACTTATAGATGAGGAAAAGGAGGCAAAGATAAAAATCACTTGCCCAAGACTGGGCAGCTAACTTACATAGCCACAATTTCAACTCAAGAAGTCAATGTTTATAACCTTACTCAGGTCTCTATCTCCCTTAACCTTAATTCTTATCCTGCCTGCTGAAGTAGCAGACTGATTCCGATAACTACCACTTGGACCATAGTCGTTGAAACCTGCTTCCCAACCATAGCCATCGAACGTTGCCAGACAGCTCTTCCAAACATGGTTCTGCTTCCCTGTAATGATAACCTGTATTTCTCTCCCAAGAACACTCTCAGTGGCAGGCAGACTGACTCCAGCTGAGCTTGTGTCTCACCACAACCACTCAGATGACAGATCCCAGCACTTTCTACAACCTGTCCTACTAGAGAAGTCCTGGCTAGCTTGGTAGAATCTTGCAACACTGAGCGTATCCTGGGAAGGTGGGGTGGCTAGGACAGGACAGGCTATTCTGCCCAGAGGTTCTCCAAGACACCTGGAATTAATCTGCCTTGGCCAGTGACTTTCATGACAGACAGATGCTCTGATAAAATACCCAACTAAGGTTGATGCACGATGGGAATCCCCTCCCTTATCCTAGACATGAGTGAGCAGCACACCAGTTTAGTTGGATATTAAAACTTACAAGAATAACCTTGCAGAAATAGAGAGTATACTTCTTCTAAAGATTAGAATGTGGGAATTTGAAGATTAAGCTCTGGAAAATGAGTTATTCACTTATAAACAGATGAGTCAAGACTATTTATTAAATTAATTGCCAAGTAGCAAATGATAGAACAGTACAATAGTCCTTACTAAGAGCAGAGGATAGTTTATGTATTGTAACTAAAAATAAAATCAAAGATCACAGAAACTGGTAATGCACAAGCCAAGTTCCTTCTCAATTAATTGAATAAAGCAAATAAGGGTGATGAAAATACTGCTATGACATTTAAGATTGGAGCCTTGTTGGTTTTGCCAAAACTTTACATTCTGCTGAAGATTTGTTGGCTCCACCACCTGGCCTAGCTACTGGACCTGTGTCAGCCAGAAGGATGGGGAAACGAATCAAACAAATGAGACAATGTAGACAGTGTTCAAATGAGTATCTAACTCTCCCTCTTTGGGAAATGCTGAGTTACACAAATGACAAGACACAAATCACCTGACTCTGCTGAAAGAGAAGTAGGGTAGGGTAGAGCATTTGAGGAATCGTTCTAACCATGTTTTCTTTAATCAGATTTTGGCACTTGAAAGGGTAAATTCGTGTTATCTGAAACTTCACTTATGTAGAATATCCTTTTTCTTAAATATAATATGCATACTATAACTCAATGATATCTAAATTCCTTGCAGTTTTAATCTTATTATATATAATTCTGGATGGATTATTTAGCATACAGCCCACTCTCGAGGTGTATATTTTCCTGTCCTACTTTTGAAGAGTAAATAATTTTGCTTTCCAAAGAGCAGAGGGTAGCTGTAGAAGTCATTATTTAAAGAGACCAGAGGAAGCCAATATAGCAACATAAATGTACAAATATTGTTCAAGTCTGTGTAGATGAGTTTACAAGGTCTTTGATGCTAAAAAGCACAAGTTACAGAAAAATTTATCCAAATAGTTTCACTTCCAAGTTCCCAAACCTTTGTTATGTAAAATGTTTAGCAAAAAAAGTAATCACATGTATGGATGTGATATATATTATATCCATACTTACAGACAAATATTTGGTAGAATCTTGCAACACTGAGCGTATCCTGGGAAGCGTATTATGCATTTAAAATATGTATAAATATTTATCTGTACTTAAAAGTCATACATTTCACCACCCGTAGAAATTCTGGCATCCCAACTCAAACTTGGAAACACCTAAAAAGTAATATAAACTGGAGAAGGAGTATAATTGGGGCTTAGTGGATGGTTTAGGCTCCAGGATTGCTATGTGATATGCTGGTTTCACATATTACTTTCAACAGGCTTTAGGTTCAAGGTTAGTAGAGATTATGCCTTGATGAAATGGTATGGTCATCTCTGATGCTATAAAATTTCACTTAGAAGGTTATCTTTAATAGTTTTAGCTTTTTAAAATTAATTTTTATTAACTTCATATGAACCAATGAGAGTCAACTTAATTTGGACAGTGAATTACTACGATTTATTTCATTATATTGAGGTGATAAAGAATAGTTTTTTTCTAATTCCTAAAAGGCATCATTTTAATTAATATACATTTCATCATGAAACAAATAGTCACAGAATACATTATATCTTATTACATATACTGTATATGATCATTTTAAATGCATATCAATGAAACACTATGAAAACATGATGTTATAGAAAAGGAGGTTACAGTTAAAGAAAGCTAGTAAGTAATAAACTTTCATCTGCTAAATAGTATTCAATTTATTATGAAATGGCATAATGAGAAAAATAATGTGGGTTCTGGACCTAGATACCTAAGTTCAATTTTTATTTTTAAATTGAAGTTATAATTTGTCAGTTATAATGTGTCAAATTCTGGTATGTTTAAAGCAATGTTTAATTCTTAGCTCTACAACTGATTACTTGATGGATGTGTGGCTTCTTTAAGATACTTTATTTGTAAAACAGGCATACTAAGACTCATTTTCATGAACATCATAAACTACCTTTTGTGTGACTGGGCTATCTTTGTGTCTGCCTTTTGTCATGGTGTCCTGTCTGGTTCAGCAAACATGAACTGAGTTTTTAAACACAGGATCATTAATAATTACAATTAAACAGTCTAGAATGGTTCGCATTTTCTTTGAATAAGTGAACTTTGTGCTTCTAGGTTCTGCATGGGCTTGTCTAGGGGCCTCTGAGACACACCAAGAACAGTTCTCACCTTAACATATGGCTAAATGTGAATGGTGACCAATGCTAACCCACATGTTTTTCCTGACCCCTCCTAAATGCCCTGTGCTTTAAAGGACACCACGGAGGATACATGCTGATAAAACAAAGTACACCTGGATAGGTACTCTCTCTGTCTCCAATGATGGTAAGCAGGCGTCTGATGGTCCTGCAGACGGTGATCCTGCAACCCATGCAGCAATTTCCAGAAAAATTAAACAGCCAAGCTTCCCATTGGAGTGGTCAGTCGGAAAAGTGTGAAATGATGTGTTTTATTGCTTGATTACACATTTTAAAAATTATAATAAACCATTTTCCACTAATAAGTTAAGCATGTGCATGTTCAGTGAAAAATTAAATATTCAATTTCTATTTATTACAAAAGGTGGTGATGAGTACAAAACTTCACAAAATATTTGTCCAATATCTGCCATGAGTTTGATAACAGTATAACATGGAAATGGAAGACAAACATTTGTGGAAGAGGCATTAACACCTACTTAAAAGTTACTGGTTATTTTGAAGGAGATTATGCCCCAAGATTACATTTAAAATGTGCATCCACAAAAGATGTATTTATATCTTGCTTTGTGAGAAAGTCTATATTTTATCAAATAAACACTTCTTCTAAATTAAATGCACTCTTTTTTATTTCACAATTTCGGATACACATACAAATAGTTAAGCAATGGTAGTTAATTATTGACTCTATGATGGAAAAAGATCATCCCAGTTAAGTGTGCAAATGCAGAGTCAACACTGTGTGTGGCCCTTAGGGTGTCTCCTTCGATGTGCCCTAAACATCTCATTTGCCTCACATTAGTCCCAGGCCTGGTTGTTTTATACTTCAATTGTTTTTAAAATTGCTAATTTCAATAAGAGTTCAATATTTTCATTCAGAACATGGTACCAAAGAGAAGAATTCAAAATCCAAAATGACACTGCAAACCTATCTGGTATTACTGGAAAATCAATTTGTAAAAATTCAACCTGAGAGGTAAAATCATTTGTGTCAACAACAATAATACACATTTAATTTAGGTGGATTGTAATGTTGGGACTAAAGCCACGTTCCTCCTGAATGAAGAAAGGAATTGGAATTGGTTGTGGTGCACACATCATTCATTGTCAGCTCTATATAAACCACGATATTCTGCCATTATAAATAAACTAAAATAATTAAATAAAATAAATAAAAGTGATTATTACTTTTATAAATGGAATATATAAACTGAATTACTGACTTCATGTTTTTTGGTCACAAAGTTGACGCACAAGCTGATGTGAATACAACGAAACTAAAACTTTAAACCTTCAACATGACAGCGTGAACATCCTCTCTCTGCCTCTATCAGACAAACTTTAAATGTGTCTTTGAAGGACTGTTTATCTTTTAAAAAAATGATAGGAGAAAAAGTGAAGCAAGGAGCACAGAAAAATTGTATATATTTATTATTTGTTGCTGTCTAAAAATTGCTGCAAAACTAGAGATAAAACAATAGATACTTACTAGCTCACAGTTCTTTGGGTGGGGAATCTAAGCACAGATTATCTGGGTCCTCTTATACGCTATCATTAAACAGTGAAGTCTCATTTTTAGACTGAACTGGGTATGGATCTACATGGCAAGCCTTATAGCACAATCCAGCTTCTCCAGGGATATGGGACTGAGGAGCCCAGTTTCCACCTGCTGTTAGCTAAAGGCCACCATCCTTTCCTTGCCACGTGGGCCCCTGCAGCATGGCAGCTTGCTTAATCAATGTATGAAAACCGAATAGGCAGTACAGAGGGTCTGCTAGCAAGTGTAAGTCACACTATTTTGTGATCTAATCATGGACATTACATTTCAAAATGTTTGCCATAGCTTATTGGTTAGGAACAAGTCCTTACCGAGTCCACATTTGCAGGGAGAGAATTCTACAAAAGGTGTGAATTTCAGGAGGGGTGACTGATTAAGAGACATCTTGGAGTCTGCCTGTCACGATTTAAGCACATTCAATTTAAAGATTTGCTTAAGTAATAAAAAATAGATAAGAAATAAACAAGGGATGGATGAAAAAAAAATTAAAAACCAGAGGAAAGAGAAGGAATAGGGGAGAGAAAAATAAGATGAAAAGAATAAAGGCAAAAGAGAAAAAAAAAGAAAGGGGAAATGAAAAAAAAAATCAACGAAAAAAATACAATTAAAGCTAAGCAAAGAAAAAAAATGAATCATTAAATTTTAAGCCTGCTGCTGAGGCTGAAACAGCATGCACTGAGAAATATCTTACAAAGTCATGGAATAAAGCCATCAAAATGCCAATTAGTCCTCCCTCAAAATGGGAGAAAGGAGAGGCAGAGGAGAGTGTTTTTTAAGTGGATAAACATTTCTCTATTTGAATAATAATGGAGGAAAATTATGTGTATTTTATACTCAACATTGTCATTGTTTTAAAAAAATAAAATTAAATCACTTTTCCTGTATAAAAACCTTTGGTCATGGTTACGTGAGTAACAGCTTTTCCTAAAGCTTACAAAATGATTAAAGATGTGTAAGTGGTGTGTATTTGTTCTTCGTTCCTAACTCAACCTCAGAATTTCATGTCTATAAATGGCTACATTGTAGGGGGTCTAAAGATGCATTTTCTCAATAATTTGAGTACACAATTCTTTGCAAATAATTGATGAATTCACTGAAGCTTTGGAAGAGATATGCTGAGACTTGTTCCCTCATATAAAAGAGTGGAAATCAATAATGATTTCAGAGTACTATGAGAATTAACAATAAAAGTACTTGTCTTTTGCTGAACACTTAAATGATGCCCACTGAGTAGCTGCTGGATGAACAAAGTATTATTATATGAAATTATATAAATCCCGTATCAAACTGAATTAGAGGGAAAATTTCATTTTTTAAAAATCTTAATTTTAGTATCAAAGTCAACTATTGATTAATGTCTGAGGCTTTATTCTAGGCTCTGAGGACGAAGCAAAGAAGAAGATGGACAGTCCTCATGGAGATGACGTTGGGTACCTGTGTGGGCATGCCTGGGATACATGCATATAACATTCTACTTGGAATTATCTTTATATGTTTATCTTTACCTTTATAATTATATTTATCAACTGTTATGTAACAGCAATAAGTGGCTTTATACCATATTGACAATATAAATATTTTTAGTTTGATTTGTAACATATATCAATAGTTACTTATTTCTAGTAGCCTATGTGATTTCTTCCTGCATTTTATTGTATGCCTTGCCTCCCAATTTCTGTAGAATCTAAATGTCTGTCTTAGATGTAATATTCTGGCCAAAACAATACAGGTAGAAATTAAATCAAAAATATAACTCTCACAAAGGCAAGTCACATAAAACAGAAGGAGAATAAATGGCATGCTAGCAATTTTTACAATAATTTTCCCTCTTCAATTAATCAGGCACTCAATTGGCTTGAAAAAATATATATCATCAAAGACAAGCCATCCATCTTGACCGGCACCTAAAGCAGACGGCCCATTCTTTACCTTGTAGCACTTCTGCTACATAAACCTAAAAGTATAAAATGAAATTCTAGCCACACAAGGCTAAGGAAAAGCACGGGCAGGTTTCATCTTCTGCAATAATGTTAAATGGTCAAGGTGAGGAACAAAAGTAATATCCTTGTTTTGTAAAATATAAGGGAAACGTGAACCAAAATGTCAAGAATGATGAATATAACAGAAATCCTCTCACAGGAAGAAGTTTGTCTACACAGCATTTTCAACAAATAAATCACACTTGTTTCTCTTTTTTTTCTTTTTCTGCACTTACATGGAGCAGCAAGTCACTGATTTGCGGTGAGGGTTAACTTCAATACTTGAATTGATATGAGTATATATTTGACTGAATTTGGTTGTTTGAAAATAAAGATAATTTGCATCAATTCTAACAAAACCACTGTTTATATATATTTTGGATTTGGTGATACTGAGAATGTTTGTGACATAATGCAGTGTGTGTTGGATGCTTTGTTTTCCTGTCCCTTTAAGTTAGAAAGTCCCTTGGTGACCCAGTAGACATTGAAGGAAAAAGTCTAATTTGTTTTGATAACCAGTTGGACCTCCTAGGAGACTCTGCAAGTTGAACAAGCATTACGACGGAAGAGGCCCCGTACTGGTCCCAGAGGTTATCTTTAACTCACTGTGTAGATCAGAGGACAAATGAAGCCAATTCACTATGAGAGAATATGAAGTAAAGGTACAGGCAGCAGTGAATACACAAAACAAAGAGTCTGCTTCTGCCTCTAGCTCTTTGTTCCAGCTTTTAGACACATAACCACATTCCTGCTATTGGGTCCCATGACAAATTCCTACATCCTTATGATAACATTCTCCTTCTGTCATTTAAGTCTGGTTGTTTTGGTGCCTTTTACCTACAGCTTAAAGGATGGTAAACAATATTAGGTTTTATTAATATTCCACTCGGTGTTCTGATACTATTTTTTTTACGGTAATTCAGAAAGAGGCTTAGATTTGATAATATGAATGCCAATGTATGTTTCCAAATACACATTTTGTATAATAAAAATAAATATGAAATTAATGTGATTTATAATATAAAATAATACTTTATATATAAAGTATACAATACAATATGAAAATATAAAATACATTATTTATAAATTAATTTGGGTTTGCTTTTCTTTACAATGTTAAATTCTGAGAAAGACTGCTATCAAGATAATGGTGAGTGGGTTTTCTAGGGAACCATGCTCAGTTTATTTACTACAATCCAGCTATTATTCCCTATGTGCAGTTTAGCACATGTTTGAATGTTTAGTTTGTATGTTTAGTTGAGTGGGTACAATGCTCAATATTCAACTAAATGAATCCTGGATGGTACAGAGGGTTATGTGTAAGTTCTACTTAATTATGACTCTCTGGGTAATTTTAGATTTTTGTGTGCAGTAAGATGATTTCCTTGGATTCCATAATTAAAAAGTTTGATTGTTGGATAAAAAGTTTAATTGTTGGCTAAAATCCATTCTTTGGCTGATTGATGACACATGCAAACATCTCTCCTTACACCTCCTATCTGAACCTTACTTGTCTTGAGGATGGGAAGGATTAGGAAAAAATCTACTAATTAACAGAGAAGTGAAAAAGTATGATAATTTTTAAAATTATGTATGAGTATAAATGGACAGCTCTAATGTTAATACCGAATGTGTTTTTTTGTAACTGAAATTTACCAGATGCCTCTTCAAAACAGTATCACCAAACATTGTGTGATGAAAAATAAGGCTTCCTATCCATGT
Source organism: Camelus dromedarius (assembly GCF_036321535.1). Lineage (NCBI taxonomy): Eukaryota > Metazoa > Chordata > Mammalia > Artiodactyla > Camelidae > Camelus > Camelus dromedarius. Next base: position 15,799,742 of record NC_087438.1, read on the forward strand.
CTACATTTGTCTCTCTTTTTCACTCTATTTATATTATTATAGTTAAGAATGACAGATCTGATTGTTTGGGGAAAGAAAAGGAGAATAAGTGAGTGACAGATCTGAGTGAGCTGCCTGTTTTACGTACAACGTGTGTTTTTGAGCAAGGTGCTGAGCTTTACAGGAGAGGGGCTGGTAAAGAAAGCCTGGCTGTTTAATGTCATGTCCTGGCTTGAAATTGCCATGGTTTAAACTAAATACCTAATATAACTTCAAGTATTAGAAATACTCCTGTTGGGTTTATGCTAAGTAGTTTGAAAACAACCACACATCCATTTATGGTATTAACAGAACCAGTATTGCAAAAAGCTGACCACTCGATTTGCCTTGCTTTGAAAAGAAAATATTATTAGTCAAGAAAATTCCTTCCACATCTCACTCCAGTTAACATTTCCAATATTAGAATGGTAATCTGGTTTCCAGAAAGTAAAGGATGACGTGAGATGTTGGTGACTCCCTTCTTTTCTATTGGTAGGAAAAGTGGCAGAATATAAGAAAATGTATCCAGATGTTCTCCCAGGAATCAGATAAGGATGGAAAATTAAAGGGAGAGGAGAGGATTTTTTCTGAAAGGATAAAGAACAATTTCATGCTTTCTAAGGCAAGTTGGGGTGTAAACTGCCACCTGTGGAACGGCAATCGGTTACCTTAGGGACTCTGGGTAGACTTGTCTGCTTTTGCTGACCCTAAAGACCTGGTTGGGAGCTAAGATGCTTAACTAAATTGCCCACATTCCTGCTGGTTAGGAGACAGGTAACATTTTTACCTGGAGGAAATGGACCAAGTATGTAAATGTAATACCTATTATTAATAAACTGAATTTAAAATGCATTTGAATGAAAATATAGGATAATCATAACTAAAACCTAAATTGATGTTCTGCAGACTCAGGAAAGAAATCACACTTAATGTTGATTAAATATAAAAAGAAATGGAATGTAACAGGAAAATGCTAAAAAACTTGTACCATGAAACAGATGTCCTAAGAGGTGTTATTGGCACACAACACAGTGACACAGGTTGGTAAAGAATTACCAGAGACTGAAAAGAGGTAAGGGAACTTTAACAGGGATGCTGCTACAGGCAACAGTGGGCCACACAGACCAGAGTGCTGAGGCTGGGCCTGCAGGGACTTTTATTGGGAGGAGGGGGCTGTGCACACAAGGAGCAGGGGCTGCCTGACCAATTTGTGCACAGGTCCCTGGTCGGTTGTAAGATCTGTCAGGGACTTCTCTGAACAACAGGTTTTATGACTTTGATAAGGGCAGGATGTGAGGCCTGGGGTATTGTGAGATGGCCTATCTCCTGGGGCGACGAGTTTTGTTAGGGTTAACACACATCAAGAGAAGATGTTTTATATCCTGCAGAAATGCAGGTATGCGGAGGGTCCTGCTAGTGGGGAGTGGGGGCTAAGGTGTCAATAGGCTCCAGGCACACAGAGAGCCCAGGGGAGGGGGGTTATGACTCCAGACAGTGGCAGCCAACTCCACAAGAAGGAGTGGAAGTGTTAGGCAGTTAGATAGAAATGAGCACCAGGCAAGGGGAGAGGAAGGGACAGGGCAACCCAGAAAATAACAGTACACCTACGCTCAGGATAAGGGGCTCCAAAAACTTTAACTTTCTCTAAATGAGGGCCAGCAAAGAAGCTGGCTAGGATCTGTAGCTGCACTGTAGACAGAACGACCCAGCTTAACCTGACCCAATGTTCATTATAATGTAACTAACATTGCAGTTTGAGCCCCTCCCGTAGGTTTTTCTGTGTGCATCATGGGCAAGAACCAGCACAAAAGGGACGGGCGTGCCTGAGCACAAGGAACTGAGCCATAAATCAATCACCAAAAAATGTCCCTGAGCCAGGATATAAGAGGAGGAACAAAGGAGCAGCACCATTTTTAACTCTTTGGATTGGCCTGCTCCCAGTTCTTGGGAGTGTACTATGTTTTACTACTTTTTTACTTTACTAATAAAATCTTAATTATATCACACTTTCTGTCTCTCATTAAAAATTCATTTCTTTCAGGTGATTAAGAATCGAGGTATCTCTTATTCCCTTCCTCCCGGTAACAGAAAAAAGAGTTCTAGAAAGAAAAAGAGAATTGAAGAAAAGGAAAACCAAGTAAGAGATGTATTTTTCTCTGAGCCTGGAGATTTAAAGTACTTGTCAAGTCCCAGGCAGGATTAATGAAAAATCACATGCAATTCATAATACCCTGATACAAATTCTCAATTCAGAAAAAAAAAAAAAAACAACAGAGAGAAAATCTTATAATCTTCGGAATAGAAGGAAAAGTCTTCCTAAAAGGAAGAGAAAATCTGCTAACCATGGGACTTCTCAGCTGCACAGTAGAAACTGAAAAGCATTGAAATAAAATCTATGAGTGATGAAAAGAATGTATCTGTCACTCAAGAATGCTAAATACTGCCAATTGTTACAATTCCATTTTTAACATAAGGAGCAAGATTATATCAAACATATGAAACTTCATTGCTTTCACCACCTATCCAGCTTTGGACAATGCTAGAGAAAGTACTCATAGTTATAGAATCAGAACACAGTTCTGTTTTGTTTTGTTTTGTTTTTAATGGGAAATGAAACGAAGATATGGCAAATGATGAATTTTGAAATATAAACATACATTTTAGTCAATAGTATGCACTATTTAAAAGTTGTTGAGCTAGAGGAGTTATACTTTTAGTAAATATACAATATTCCAGAATTAAAAACACATGAGAGAATAACTTGGGTGATTATATAGACGGATAAATAGACAGATAATCTCAGTAAAATGCAGACATAGGGCAAGGATTAAAGGATACAAATTTCTCATGCAGGTGGTAGTTAAGGGGAAAGGATTAGGCAAATAAACTGTCTCCAGAGGAGGTAACCACAGGCACAAGTTACTTTTTCTGTAGAGATCAAGATGGCCTTAAGTTTCTCCTCAGCCTGGAAAACCTTAAGACAGCTTTCTTTCTGACTTAGGCCCCCTGACCTCCCTTTTCTCAGATCATTTACTTTAGAAAACGTGCAATTGTAAATTATTTCTCTACCTCTTTGAGATGTAAATCATCTTCCAGCTTCTTGTCAGTTTTACAACCAGCAATTTTTTGTTTCTCAAAGACCAGGGAGCCATTCCTTTGAAATGTAGTCAACAAGAAGGATAGAGGCCCCCATGTCCCATGGGGAGATAGGAGATTACCTTGAACAAACAGCAATTAGTAAACACAGAGGCCCAGTCTTTAGACAAGTCCTGCAACACTTTTCGATTAGCTCACCCCTGCACTTAAAACTCCTCTGCCATTTGTCTCAGCAAAGATGAATTCAATCTCTCTTTTCTATTATAATAATCTTTAGTAAAGTCTTCCTTATCTGTTACAACTGGTGCAATTTGTTTTTATTTCTTAAAAATATACGTATGTTCATGTATGACTGAAAAATTGTGCTCTACACTGGAAATTGACGCAACATTGTAAACTGACTATAACTTAATAAAATAAAATCTAAAAAAAAACTGTTAATACATTTCAGGAGAAGAATCTTAAATCATGAAGAATGGTACTATAGTTCACATCACTTCTAATTAAGAATATAGAAATTAAAAATAAATCTCTTCTTCCAAAAACATTGTATTGGTTAAAGATTCAAGTGTTAACCATGGTGCATAAACATGTAGGGAAATGGGCGTCACTGAATGTAGTCTAAACTGCTACACTATTTTTGAAAATAAATCTGCACTAGATATCAGAATGACAAATTTACACCCAGCAATATTACATTTAGTGATAACTAGGCTCTAGAAATAAAATTCTCCATACTTATAGGCCTATATAAAAATATATATATTAAAATGTCATTTTAGTGGCTAGAACATGTAAATTAATTGCTCCATTCAATGCTAATAGGTTGCATAAGTGTGTGTTGTATCTACATAATGGATAGTCTGATGCTAATAAAAATAACAACTAGATGTTTGTTACACTGATAACAAATGAATATTAAAAACTGATCTGGAGGGATGAAAAAATATTGAGAGAAATAAATTGCTGCATGTTATATGAAATTTACTAGTTATCCTAGAATATCTGTGTTTCTACAGATGTGTAGAGGATGGATACCAGCAAGTTATCACTGGCTTCCTAAGGCATTGAGAGGGAAGGGAAACAGTAGATGGGACAATAAATAATTGCATATTTTAAAAAAATCTGCATAACTTCCATAGGTACAGCAAACACATATTTCATTATTTTAAAACATCACAAAACATTTTTAATGGAAATCCAATTTTGTTAGGTAAAATATGGAAACGAAGTTTATGATACCTACAGGAGAAAAACAGAGTTTGAAGAGGGGAAAAAACCCCACAACACAGGTATATCTTTATAAAAATGTATCTGAAAAATTATATGTTTGTTATTTAATAACAGCATACTAGCAAATGAATTATTAATCACAACAGTACATAAATATCAAATAACTTAGGAAACTACAGGGCATATGAACTAATTTGCTAACTTGTGTTACAGAATCTGTCTAACCCAAGAAACCCAGAAACTAGAATCCAATTTCAAAATATATCCCTGGAAATTGACCTATTAGTTAAATGCTCAATTTATACATATATATTACATTAAGAAAGCAGTGAGGATATCACGGAATGGTCATTTTATATTAACTTTCCTCAATACTTGTGAAGCATTTATTAAGCACCAGGATAAATTAAATACGACTTTCAATTTAGATCATGAATATTAAAATAAATATTTTTAGATGTAATGATTTTCAATTTGTGATATTTACCAAACCAGAGAGAAACTTTATTTTGTAGTTTACTACAACCTTCTATAATTAATTAAGCTCCAAAGAAGGAAAACAGTATTAAAACCACTAAGTAGGAAATGTTTATTTAAAAAAAACTATTGAATAGACAGTATCTTGTCCTAATTAATTTGATTTCTATGGCTTCAAGTATACATGCTATTTATTTTAGAGAAATGGAGTTTTTATTAATAGAGGAAATTAAATTGTGCTAATCTTAAGAGTGAAGTGGGTTCTGGTTGAGGAGCTTCCAAATGATTTCAGTAAACCTTTCTCAGTAAACCTTTCTAAGCAATAAAGTTTTGCCACTTTGTTCAATAAACAATTAAATATTGAAGACAATGCAGCTAAGCTTCACTCCTACGTGCATCAGTATTAAAGAAGGTACGCAGAGCTTTGTGGAAGCATGCAAGACGACAATACTCCCCTTTGAAAAGCAAAAGATTTCAGACATATTTCTGTTTTAATTGTAAAGGGAGGTGTATATGTGCATGTGTGCATGTGTGTGTTTCTAAGTGAGTTAAATGACACCGTATACTTAAATTGTGTGAAGCTTTTAAAAGAAGATAATGTATTTATGTTGATATCTAATCAGAGTACAATCACAATTCAGTACTTCATACTCATGCCTTCCACACTCCAAGATTTGATCTAAGTTAATCAATAACATACATGGTGAAAAGTGCTCCCTGTCTTGTAGCTGCTTCTAAACCTGATTTACGACACTCAAATTGTATTTGCCCTCATAATTTACCTTCAGTTATTAAGTATATTAAATACTTTTCAAATATCACTTTTGATTGCTGGAATGAAGCTGAATATGGGAAACAGTTTTAAAGTGGAGATAACAGACTGTTGATTTTAAGTTAAATCATTTAATCTCTGCGTAATTTGTTTCTTATCTTTAAGTTTTGAAATAAATCTTTTATCCAGAAATAGCTGAGAGATGTTGATTTTGAACAAGGAACTTATCCCCTGGTAGTTGACTCTAAAGAAGATAAAACTTAGTTATTTGCTGTTCAGTGTATAATGGTGACACTTCCATTACATGTGGTTACCCAGCTTTATGTCTTTGGAAAAATAATGGCATAAAATTAATTAAATATTGATTAATTCATATTTTGTAGCATTATTTAATATAAGACTGAAAATTAGAATCTACTCCCAGAATAAGTTTTAGTGGCTAGAATTTATCAATAAATTTAAATAATCTGGAATTTCCTCACAGAACCACACCACAACCTTTTTAACAGTAATCTTCTGATGGTACGTATAGATTCATGGGAAGGCTTTTAGATTTACAGTGAACTGGGCCAGAGAATTTATGGAAGAAATCTACCATTCCAGAGACAGGAGTTTTATAGGATAGGCAAACTTTAACGGAATCAGGATCTTTTTACATCTGTTCCCCAGTTTTCTAAGAATCCAGTCCATTTAGTTTTTACCTCCACAAATGACTAGTTTCAGGAGACACATTTAAAGTAACCAAATTCAAAAGATTTATATTCTACCCATGCATCTGTGCATCTAACCTGCTGCTCTACACTGCTGTGTAACACTCCACAAAGTGTGGCTATCACATTTTTGTCTATTTACTTTTCTTCCAGGGATGGATTCTGTAGATGGAAGATAAACATGAATTTTGAAGCTATTTTTATCTCCAAATATTAATCTAAATTCCACAGAGTACATATAATTTTTAAAATAGATATAACTAGCATCCTCTTAAGAATAAAAATTTATTTAAGTATTCACTGTTCTCCTCCATACCACTAGCTGATTCCACCAGTGAGGACAAAGAGATATGAATAGCTCTTAGCTGCCACAATTATTGACTAAAGGAAGCAAGAAAGCTATAAAATGGAATGAAACAAGAAACAGTTGATACAGGGAAAATGAAACTGGTAAGATTTTAAATATTCCAAGATTTCATTTGTATTTTGATAATAATTCAGTGTGTAATCTTTGGATATCAACAAAGGAGTATTTGAGTCACAGTCCCTAGTAGCTTTATATAATTTATAGTTTATTCTTTGGAGAAAATTTATAGTGTTTTAAAATTCTTTCATGTATGAATTCAGCAACAACAAAAAGTTTGATGGCCTCTTATGATTGAGTCATTATTTCTGAAGGTAGGGATACAACAGTGAATTAAAAATAAAACAAACTTTGAGTAGACAGGTCAGAAAAAAGACTCATTTAGAATGTGAGATTTAAACAGACATAAAGAACACATGGGATTGAATCACACCTGTATGTGGGGGGAGAGTATCCCAGGAAAAGAAAGTGGAAGTTCAGACCCTAGGAGTGGGAGCATGACTGAGCTGTTTGCAGTGAACTAAGGAAGACAATGTGGTTGGAGCCAATTGTTATTGGGAGGGAGAGTGAGGGAGAGGGAGGGAGGGAGAAACAGGAGACGGGGTAAAAGAGAGCAGGGTTAGAATGGTCCACTTCAGACCCTGTAGGCACTGGATAGACCTTGGCTTTGTCTCTGAATAAGATGGGGCACAAATGAATGGTTTATTGCAAAGAAGAGGTAAGGTCAGACAGAAGTTTTTTTGAAGGACTCAGACTACTTACAGGCAAATTCATAAAAAATATGAAATGCTGCTTCTAAGGAAACATTTAAATATGTTATTTATGCAAATAATTATGTAACAGGCAACATAATGTAATACAAAGAACTCCCTTAAAAGAGCTTAGAAAAATTTGCTATAGGATTGCCATGTTTGACACTAATTAATTCTGTGAACCTGAATTAGTCACCAAGTCTCTTTGGTCTCAGCTTTCTGTTGGCTGACAGATGGCCAGGTGTGATTTCTAATATTTCTTCTAGATCTAAATTTCTATGACTCTGAATGCCCTACGCCTCATTTAGGTTGTCAGGCAGATACATCAGTGGTTGTGTTTTACTTGCTTTGTCAAACCTTCTTTCATTGTTTGAGAGAAAGCCATTTTTCTTTCCTTTCTTTAAAAAATTTTTGACTCTAGGTTAGAAAACAATTTTAGTTTGGTAATAGGAGATGGTATAGTAGTAATTTTAGAGTCATTTTATTTCTTCTTTCTACATTTTTGCAAATTCACACACTTTTCAGAAAAATACATCCCAAGCAAGTTAGCTAAATCTTATAGCTGAATTTCATTGACGTGCATAAGCACCGAGGTTGGTAATAGATTGAGAGGTTATAATCGCACATTTTAAAACCCATATATATTCATTTATAAGCTAAGATAGAGGGAATTCATCCTTTTATAAATTAGAACAGTAGCAGGAGTGAATAAAAGCTGAAAGGAATGACATTTGGATGAAAATGGAATTACTCCACACAAAAATAGCATTGTCTAAAATGTACATCCATTTGCATTAAAGATGTGGACAGCCAGAAGCCACAAAGTAAAAGCATGGGTGCCACTGGGTCTGTGGTACGCTCTTTGGCTATGCTAAAGCTACAGCTATGACAACAACATTTATTAAGAACCCACAATATGTATACACTGGTTCCTCTCCTCTGTGCAAAACTTACCATTGGGTCTTCTCGATTTTTTAAGTGACTGTCTAATATTAGCCAAGGAAAGTAGATGTTTCTTCCATCTGTGCTTCTGAGTTAAATTCCCCTTAAATCTATACCTTCCAAAGGTCAAAATCATGAACTACTTTGAGAATTCCCTACCAGGTTATTATGGCTGTCACTTTCAGAGAACTGATTGCCAGCCTACTTTACTCCAGTTTTCTGTTGAAAAACATAAATCACAACAATTCTGAAGCCATACATTTTTAACTTTCTGCAATAAAACTCAATTCTCACTGTTCCGTAGTTTATCAGAATTTTTTGAAATGTTATGAATCAGTTCGCAGATGCAAGAATGGGGCCATTAAGAATCTGATTCTGTATTTCACACATGTAATGTTGTTTCCATACAGAATCCATAACAGTCATGGACAAAACTCATTTATCTCTTAAATAGATTTACTATTGTCCTGATGTATAGAACTGAAATAGAAAACTAACAGCGTTCTTGACTTTTATCAATTTTTTCTCAAAAGTTATTTTCGAAGGTATACAGTTGAAGTTTTAAAAAAAAATACTCAAATAAATATCATTTATGTAATACTCTCCATGTGAATTAATAACAAAAACTGGTTAATATTTTACATAGGATTAATAGTATTTTGCATCATGAATCAAGGCCACAAAATGATAATAGAAACTCATTTGATTCACAATAGCAGTTAGAAAACTTAAAAAAATTTTTGCTTAGATTTCAGAAATTTTGCCTTTTATTTCAGACACTAGGTTCAGGAATATATTTTTATTGAAAAAGATTTTCTATCAAGGACTATTTAAATTCTACACATGCTTATTGAGAAACTGTTAGGCAGGTGCTGGAATTTAGTGGCTGTTGTATGTGAAAATATTGTCCTTGTCCCCAAGAGACTTTCTATGAAGAAAAACAAATCCATTTATTTATTCAACAAATAGTTTTCAAAGGCATCCTATGCACCCAAGCCAGTGTCAATGCCATGCCCAGAACTTATTTAGTTCTTCTTGGTGACAAAGATAATAAGAAGCATGTTGTCATCAAATATGTAGTATTTGATGTATAAACAACGATTAAAGTGCCAGGTGAAGACACAGGGTTATTAAGAGATGATGAAAAAAAACACTTTCTACAAAATAGCCAACTACAGTTTAGCTAGTGACAAAGCAAAACTCCAGTGGGACATAAAGATGTGGAGGACACTTCTAATTTTATAATAATGGATTTCTAACTACTGAAACATGTTTCACTCACTTTTTGCAAGCGTGTATGTTAAAGTAATTTATTTAATTTAAATAACTGAACTCATAAAATACAAAAATGATCTTGTCAGTTTTAGCTTTTATACATAAAGATTGGGATTAATTTTGTTAAAAAAAAAAGGAACTCAATTGAAGCAGTCAAGAAAATAAAAACAAGTAAAACGAGAGTAAAAAGAAAGTAAAAAAAAAGGTACAAAGTGCTTTATAGAGTGTATAACTAGAGGGGGAAACACACACACACACACACACACACACACACAGGTATAGGCAAATTAGTCCATGTGTCGAGAAGTTAGAAATAAAGAAATATGTAAGCCATACACTGAAAAATTCAAATATACATATAACTTGGCAACCAAGTATATGCAGGGTATGAGAAAGAATGTGCCATCAAACAATACTTCAGGGGGGGTCATCCCATGGTACATTTTTCGGAGAAGGAGGCACTTACTGAATTCTGGGTGTGTTGAATTTAAGTTATTTTCAGGGACTCCAGATGGAAATGTCAAGGAAGCAGTCAGGAATGAAATTCTAATATTAGGAGGGTCTAAAAAGTTTGAAATTGTCTACGTAGAAGTTCACACTATTGGAATGCATGAAATCTTCAAAGAAAGATAGCTTATAAAAGGGTAAAATATTGTTCATAGAAGATTTCTCAATAACATATAAACCCAGAGAAAAAGGAAGCCAAAAATAGTGATTTTTGGAAGTGAGCATAAAATGGACACTTTATACTTATATATAAAAGAGGAGAAACTTTAAGGAAAAGAAACCATCATCACTGTCAAATGCTTTAGGAATGTCAAATCACTATGGCCACACACACACTTTCACACTGAGTTAAGAGATTGTTGGCAAACTTTGAAGAATAATAAGCATGGGGTGAAGGCTAATCTGAATCCTAGATGTTAGTATCTGAGGGAGTTGAGGTTTGGGGGACAAGAAATATATGCTGCTTTTGCCAATATTTATTACAGTTGGGAAAAAGAGATAGAAGGAAAAGTAGAGGTTAAAGAAAAAATTGGAAACAAACACTTTAAGGCACAATATTTAAAATTAGAAACACGAAGATAGTAAGTTTGATTTAAGTGTCAAATCATTTTGATAGGAAGACAACTCACTGAAAACAAAAAACACCTCAAATGTATGAAGAAAATATTTTTTTTAAGAAGATCAGATGCCCTGGAGTGATTTCAAGAAGATAAAGCACAAAAAGAAAAAAGTCTCTGTCTACAAAATGACAAACCGATGATTATTTCAGTACAAAAAGTCAAGTCACTGAACACATCTATTACCTAAGTTTATTGGTTATGTGTAAATTAGCAACTACCTTCATTCACATTATTTTGATGGCAGCATGAAGCTAACATCATAGTATGCTGGGAGTGTTTATAATGTCCATGCAATGTTTATCTTAAAATTTTGAAAACTGTAATATACATATTGACTGCAAATAGAGTATATTTCTATCTGGGAAGTGATGATTATAGAATTAATCGAAGAAATATGAATAAATATATACTATAGAATAAAATTTTTATTACCAGTATCATGATTTCGACATTATAAAGTCAGTAGTAACAAAAACAAAAACCAGAATAGGTTCAAAAAAAGCCATGAAATTTATCATCACCAGTATCTTCATTATCCAAGTTCTTACTGAATCATGGATATTTTGAAGGGATTTGTGTGCTGAAATCCAGCTTTTAACTAATTATGTCATGAACTTATAAAGAGCATTTTGGACCTAGACAATACTTTAGAAAACAGTATTTCAACCCTATTTAACTATGTTTTTAGAAAACGCTGAAGTTGAAGTCCACTGCCTCGTCAAAACCTCACCGTAAATAACCAGTATTGTTAAGACTCTCTCGTGGAGCAGGGATCATGCAAGGACACCATGTCGATGAAACAGTATTCATAAACTGATGGATTTTAAGACCATGTTACTTTTTAAATGATAAATTCCCTATGAAATTAATTCTAATAAACATTTTACAACCATCCCCAAAGTATTCAGAACACCATTTCCTTCTAGGATTAACAATTTGGCTCGTACTGCAGAATTATTTAGTAAAAGGTTTATAATAGGTCATGTGCTACCCAGCATATTGATAAGCTAAACTACTTAAGAATCAAAAAGTACTCTTGGTAAAGGGACCATAGGATTTAAGATGCAAGCCAGTGTATTCTGGAGAGTTAAAGAAATGCTATAGAGGACAGCGTGGGAACAAGAGGCGAGGACCAGGACTATCCTAGGATACGGTCTCCATCTCCTTAATTACAGGTCCCATTCAATTGAATGAGTCTGCCTATTTTATTAGACATAAGAGAACACATTATTCTTCACATTAATTCTTTCTGTCCAATATTTAAGTACCCAGTGTTTACAGGAGCAATCTCTCCATATCCCCTTTTTAAGAGAGAATGGATGTAGTGTGTGTGGGTGTGTGTGTGTGTGTGTGTGTGTGTGTGTGTACAGTCATTTTCTTTTGATGATTATAGCCAATGCCTCTTTTGTTATGCACTCTTAAATCTAACTCCAAAGTCATACACGTATATATTATTTACTTGGCATAAATCCAGTACTATTAACTAATGAAATGTGAAATCAAAAAAGCATGAAAAGGGCTAGATTGGAAGTAAAAAAGCCGGATGATTGCATTCAGCATTCAAATACAGATGTAGGAGATATGAAGGTGAAGAAACAATCTTTCCTGTATCTCTTCCTGTGTTTATAGATGATATGATGTGAATAATCGCTAACTGTTCCCATTTAAATGTACAGGTTACCCTTGGGCATCAATTATAACCACACTGAGGATATAAGCAACAGCTAAAAGCTGACAAATGTGTGTGCAGAAAGCCCCTTAAAACATAATCACTTTCCCATTAAAGAAGCAGCAAGGATATCATAACCAGGCAATTGGGACACCTTGTCCGTTATGAATAAATTGGGCAATAAAGAAAATAGCTTGACATAAGGGACGCCACACCCTAGGAAAGCTGCTAAGGGAATGCAAGCTTGACTTCAATTTGGACTTGCCGGCTGTTGAGTCTTCAACAACACGAGAAGACGCCAAGTCCAATGACAGAACTGATTTATACATATTCAAGGAACCAAACAATAAAAAAGACTGCTAAAATCTGCTCATATTATCAACAAAATATTTTTCTTGGTTTAAAATTAGAATCTTGGGGAAAACAGGCCCTGAACTATATCTACAATGTACGAAAAACATGAAAGATATTTTGGATTTGTTTAAAAAAAAAAACAATTCTGCATATACAAATTTCTACTCACCCTTAACTCCTGAGCTGCAGCCCTGAAAATCGTTCTACCCACAAAAGGTCTTTGCCTAGTTTATCCACCATTCCTTCCAACACTATTCTAAATAGCGATATTCTAAAACTGAATGTAACACTTTTCAGCATTTTCCCGTTTGATAGTTCCTATTTTAATAAGGAAGTTTCAGTTCAGATAACTGGACATCTTTATGCGCTGGGTTCTCTGACAGCAGACACTGCGATGGTGTTTGTGGTGTGAGAGATTTTTTTAAGGATGGAAAGAAGGGAATGAAGCAGCATTGGGCAGAGGGAGAAGCAGCATAGAGTGCCATGCTGGTGGATGAAGCTTCGGGCAAAGCTCTGGATGGTCCTCAGCCAGCTTCACACGGCTGGACCTTTCAGTCCCCTCTTTGACTGGTCACTGGAAGTGACCGTGGGAAGGGTGTGATCTCTGGAGAGATGTCTTCTTTGCAGCTGGGGAGCCTTAAGGAACTCCTAGCTCCAGGCAGTCTACTGAGCGCAGCTGGACAGCAAGTCCTTCCTTGAAGGGAATCTGCGGAGCATCACCATGCCTACTGCATTTACACCACACTCCCATATCTAAGCACTCACTCACTCGGTCTAATAAATGTTGAGGCTTCAAATTCTTTCTGCTGTATCTTCTGTAGCTTCGCTGCTACTGTCTTAATCATGGGTACCTTTTTACTTCTTCTTGGTAGCTGTGCCCATTTCTTTGCCCCCATTTATGCCTGAAAGGTTTTCTTGCACACATTGCTTAACTTACATGACAACGCCCACCCTCTGCCTTTTAGATGGTCTTCATCTTTTTTTTGTTCAGGCTCTTTTTCTGATACTAATGTTTTTCTCATGCCCTCTTTACGTCAGCCTGGTTAAGGTTCACTCTCTTGTAAGAACATCACTGCCCACCAGCAACAGTTTACAATTTTCAGCTTTGAACAAGCTCCATATCAAGCAAAAACTTCAGCACGTTAACTTGTCTATTTAGGAATATTAGTGTAACATCTCTGTAAACAATGGCTGGTGAAGTGCCTGGTGTACGTGAGCACTGACAATATATTTTATCTTGAGGCTTAGCGTAAATGAGAGAGAGAGAGAGAGAGAGAGAGGGAGAAGAGGTTGGAAATGGATATGTAAACAATCAACTGGTTAAAAATGAGGCGGTCTAAGTCACAGAAAAATGTTAAATAATCTGTTTGCCAAATAACCATCTGTGTAACATCAACAAAGTTACTTTACCTCTCTGAGTTTTATTTACCAAATATGTAAAATGTTGCTGATACTAGGAATTAAATAGGGATTCAAGTTACTTACAGTTTCCAGCACAGAGTTTGTGCTCAATAAATGACAATTATTGCAGCTTTGGTTTGCAGGGTCAGATAAATCAAATTTCTGTTTTACCTACTTGTTTTTAATAAGTTATTTCAAAGATTTGTCTAAAGTCAAGCACCTCACTGCTCCATAAGACAATGTGGTAAATATGAGGGATAAAATGGTGAGAAAAAAAACTTTAAATGTACTTGTGCTAAAAATCTTGCATTTTTAAAATCTTAGCCACTTTTTTTTCATTTGACTATTTTTAATACAGAAAATGATCACTCTTCAATGTAAAATTTGATGGGTGTTTTATTAAGATGCTGTTTTCATCAAGCATATTCTGTGCACTAATGCAAATACTATTTCTGAGTAAAACAAAGTTGCTTTAAGACTAGATCTGGAATCCTTGCTCACCACAGCTCTATGGGTGAAGCTGCTTCAAAACAATTTTCCAAAGAGAATTTGAGCCCTGAAGGTGGACATGTGCACGGCTCACCCAACGTGGCTTTACTGAGATTTTAAGCCTCCGTGAAAGGATTATAACACTAACCCCACCTTGACTATTTCTAAGGAACATGGCTCTGAATTCCCACAGCTATATAAAAGAGCTCTATTTCTGGCATTTGCCAGAGAGTTAAACCTCAAATCAACGTCAGCCAAAATCTTCTAAAAGAATTGTGATGCTAAATGATTTCCAAGGACGCACTCCAGCCTGTCTTTATAATTGGCTTTACTGAGTTGTGATTGTAGGGTGGTGTCACCAGCCTTGGGTAACTCTTTGCCAAATCTCTCTAAAGGACGTTAGAGGGGCTGACTGAAAGGACGTGGGCACCTTGAGCGCAGGGGATTTTATCTGTCTCTTCTCTGCTGCATCCCAAGCACCCAGTATCCATGTCTGACATATACTAAGCTGAATAGATATTTGTAGTTGAAAGATTCCACTTTATTAAGGGCCTTCATCAGGAGACCATTCAGTATAAATCCTTTTCAAATTATGATATCAGAAAGTATCATGTTTTCCTTGGACAATTTATCTTTACATCAAGGCCATTTAAGATTATAAGGAAAAAGAGTTCCCTTTCACATTAATTTTCAAAAGTTTGGGGACAAGCTTCTCTTCCAACTCAGGTAACAAAGACTGGTCACTGTGGTGTGAAGTTTTAGTTTGACTCCTTGCCACACTTTGTAGTAAAATTTTAATTTCTATATTTTTTTTCTGCTTCTATTTTAGATTCTTTCAGAGTCATCTGAGATTCTTTTTGAAATAAGCAAGATGTATAGAAAGAAATAGATGTTGCCTAACCTTATTTTCTCTTCTAACATTAAACTGGATTTATAATTATTAGTGGGTGTTTTAGCTGAAGGAGCGTTATTGTAAATGGCCCAGGACTACAGGTATTTCCCCACAGGTTTTTATTTACCTTCACCTCTATTCCCTTCCCTCCTGCACTCCTAACACAAGCTGAATTATTTTGATCAAATATTACTGGGGTGCCACGGCCTACATCAAGCAGCAGTTGCGTTATTTTTAATTTAAAAAAACACGTAATCTTAAGAATAGGTGTTCTAAATTTAGATTATGGTAATGGCTGCACAATCTGTAAATATACTGTACTTAAATGTAATATTTATTTAAATTTCAATAAAGCCTTTTCTTTCTTTCTTTCTTTCTTTCTTTCTTTCTTTCTTTCTTTCTTTCTTTCTTTCTTTCTTTCTTTCTTTCTTTCTTTCCTTCTTTCTTTCTTCCTTTCTTTTTTTTTTAATATGCTTGCATTCAATTCCTGTTGCTACCATAACATATTACCACAAACCTAGAACCTTGAAGCAACAGAGCTTTGCTCTTTTCTGTCTGGAGGTCAGGAGTCTGAAGGCAGTGTTGCCAGGCTCATGTCAGTGTGTCAACAAGGACGATTCCTTCTGGAGATTCTGAGAAGAGCATCCCTTTCTTTGTCTTTTCAGCGTCTAGTGGCCACTATTATTCCTTGACTTCCTGTGTCTTCAGAGTACCTCACCCCCTCTGCTTCCCTCATCACATCACCTTCTCTTCCAGCACTGACTCAGCTTTTTAATTATCCAGATAACTCAGGATAGTCTCCATATCTCAGGATCCTTAACTTGAAAACATCTGCAAGTTCTCTTTTTCCAAAAAGGTAGCATATGCAGGTGCCAGGAATTAGGATGTGGACATTTCAGGGGTGGCAATTTTTAGCCTATCACAATGCC
The DNA here is from genome assembly GCF_036321535.1 of Camelus dromedarius. Lineage (NCBI taxonomy): Eukaryota > Metazoa > Chordata > Mammalia > Artiodactyla > Camelidae > Camelus > Camelus dromedarius. The sequence continues at coordinate 15,816,242 of NC_087438.1, forward strand.
CTGAATGCAGATATTCACACACTCACGAAAAAAATCTCTTCTAAGTGAGAGAAAAGCAGATATAGACAATGTAATCAATTACACAATATGATAGAACATATTCAATAATGGGAGAGATGTGAGTCACGTAACAAACCAGGTTTATAGTAACTTATCATCACTCACATGGAAATACAAGGCCAGTTCAGTTTATATACTGAGGCTGGCATTAAATTATACTTCCAGTAACAAAGAAAGTAGTCAAAAATAATCCCTAATCTCTAAAGTTGTTGTGTAAGCCTAACAGTTTAGTAAAAATTAGAAGAGCATGCATGTTTCTAAACACCCCAAGAATTTAGAGAATTAATAAAACAAAATCAAAAACATATATGCTTAAGAATTACAGATAAGTGAGCTAAATACAGGAAATAGTGCATAAAAGTATGTAAATTTTGGAATATTTAAAGCACAAACATAAGTAAGCTGTCAGATATAACCAACGAGACTTAAACTGTTGTCTTTGAATTTACAACGCTTTAAGGTTAGAGTAGGTCTTCAGGGAATTCTCATTCCACATGTTTTTCCCAAGGACCAAGAAGTGCCTTGTTAGATAGTTTCTGCCAGTCAACATTCTTCCAAAACAAGCCACTTCAACAAGATTTTTCATTTGGAGAGACTGATCCAAATGAAAAAGCTATCATAAATCACCTGGCTCCCAAATCCTTCTATTCACAAACAAACAGACAAATATATATATATATATATCTCAAGACTTAAAAAACAACAGAACAAAACAACAAAGACCAAAATATAATAAATCATGGTATAGTGTCTCATTTCACTAAAAGTTTTACATCTAATCTGATAATACACCAATTTGACATTGTCCTTTTTGGCATGTTGAAATTTCCTTTTGTTTCAAGCAAGCCTATCCCATAGCGTGCTTCTGATAGAGAAAAAAATTGATCTTGTTACCCATATGACCACCTTGAGGGCACATCACAGCTTGCAGAGCACATGGTAATGCTTATGATGTTGATAACAATGTCTAAATAACACAAGTTTTAATCGAAGTCATCCTTTATCATCATGGATGCTCCCTGGGCTCCTTTTAATTTGATCATATTGAAATGTGCTGTCCTGATTTTCATGAATTAGGGCAAAGTCACCCTTACTCACCATCTGAAGTCTCAGATGTTTCTTCCCACCCAGTAATGAAAATGAAAATTATTTTCCTTGGCAACTCAAATGGTATTCTGGTTAATTATGTGAATGTAATTCTTAGATTATTTGCATGTTTTATAGCTGAAAAGCCCTCTATTTCATTGCCAGGTCTTTTTTTTTTTAACTTTCTTCAAATATTATTTCCCCAGTTTATGTTATTTTGTCACACTTTAAAACATACTAAATTTGCCTGAAATTCTTTTTGGAAGGAGGCAGTGGGCAACACACATTTTAAAATACATTCCTGTTTTGTATTCATTTCACAGGGCTTATAAGTGGTGTCTATACATCCAAATGTGATGTGTGCCTAAAACTTCTACATTCACAAAGGGCCAGCTTGGAAGATATATGTGAAAAAGAGCAAATACATAAATAACCAGACTTGTTATTTTTGAAACATTTTAAGAATGGCTCCCAAACTACACTGGATTTAGAATTAGATGCACACAAATGCATCTAAAAAAGGTGGAGGAGAACTCATTAAGAAATATATTATTTGTAAAATATTATATGGTGTAGTTAATAAAAATGTTTAGAAATTATGAGATAGAATAGATTACTTTGAGTGGATATGTGATGAAATTGGATACTGTTTACAGATATGTTGACTAGATTATGCAGCAGGATGGGTAGGGCAAATTTCCAATTTGTAAGGTGATTTCTTTATAATGACAAGCTGCATAGCTGGTCAGTGTCAGGAACTGTAACTTGCTCTGTGGTGATCTATCACATCACCACATTTTACCCTTGTGATAAGTCTCAAAATGCCAATGCTTAGAAAAAAATGTTTTTTCAAGGTGACTCCATACCATTAACCTCTGCCAATTAATAAATCCAGAACATGTTTAAATCTTCTCATAGAAAAAGCACATATAGATTCAACCAAATGTATTCTTTAAAAATGTCATAAATATCTTCCAACCAAACAGAAGCCTCTCATATTATGTGTCATCTTACTTTCCAAATTGAAAAGTCCTCTAAAATGACTTTAATGTTGGATATCTGCCATTTTTTAAGTCTATAATTTGTTGCATGGGCTTAACATATACCATTTCATTTAATCATTTTACTATTTCTGAAGATAGTTGTTACTGGAAACTTATGGAGGAAGAGGAGTTCATAGTCTGCAGAATAGCCTTGTTTAAACCTCAGTCAGAATGAGAACTAAGTCTAAGTCTGATGGCATTTCCTTCTATCCTCTGCTTCCAGGCTCTGAAGCGGGTAAACCAGTTGAGTCACGCTGACCTAGTAAATGTAAATGCCTTTGTATGATACTGCTTATTTCCTACAGATTAAGAAAACACTAGAGGCTTAGCTTTATGTTCTCTGGTATCAGGACCCAGGATTACAGGACTAACAACTTTCTAACAGGTTTTAGTAATCAGGTGTTTGCAGTACATAACTACGCTAGGGGATGATGAAGAGGGCTCAGAAGGAAAAAAAAAGAGAGCAAGACCAAGATGGCATATCTGAATCTGTGCAATGATAAGTGACTGTAATAAAGCTGCACAATCATCTTTAATTATCCTTATTTTAAATTTTAAAGAAACAGGATGATATAGAAAAAAATTCTTCACCAGTGTTATGATCTTTTCTGTTAGCAAGTCCCCCTGAGACATGGACAAGATAATTCACTTTACTGCTTGGGTTTTCTAAAGTGTAAAATGATCTTTTGAAATTTGAAATTTTAAAATTATATCAAGTTTGAAAATTAAATGACTTGATCAGACCTCTGATTCCAGAAAGACGGAGTCCACGTGTGCCTCCATTCCTTCTGCTGAGTACAACTAAAAATCCTGAGCATTTATATATAAAATGAACATAGAAGACTCTGAAGGAGGAAGAGAAAAAGAAAGAAAAACAAGGGGCCTCAGAACTCACAAAATGCTACAATGATATGCTCCTAGTTTTTCTTTTTGCCTCCTGTATTGTGGACTGGAGCTAAAGGATCTGGTGTCCCAGAAATGACAATGGGTGCACAGAAAATTCCTCAGCAAAAGGCTGCATTTTGCATCTGCAGTACCAGGAAAGGGTGAGCTAAGCAAGACAGAAAATTTTAGATAAAAACTGCTGCATTTCAACAAAACACCACAGGGGGAAAAATAAAAGCAAAACTACTGTCTCATCTCACCCATCTCAGCAAAGGCTGAGTGAGGACTCAGGACATCTGTATTTGTCAGGTTATAACAACAGAATGCCCCAACCATTCTGGCATAGTTACGTCAGAGAAGGTCAAGTAGAGAGCTCAGATTTCATCCTCTCGGATGGTAAAAGAAGCAATCTTTACTCCACCCACAGTCTCAGTGGAAACCTCTGCTATTTTAGGAGTAAAAAATACAATAAAATACTTAATGAATGGGTTGAACAGCAGAATGGAGAGAACAGAACAAAGAGTCAGTGAACTAGAACACAGAACAGTTGTAATTATTCCATCTGAAATGCAAAGAGAAAATAGATTAAAAAAAGTGAACAGAGCCTCAAGGTCCAGTGGACTATAACACAATATCTAGTATTCATGTCACTGGAATCCCAGAAAGAATAAAGGCAAAGAAAAAGTACTCAAAAATAATGACTAAGAACTTCCTAAATTTGGCAAATGATATAAACATATAGACTCATTAAGATGATACAAGATAACAAGATACAAGATAAACCCAACTAAATCCACCTGAAAATGCATCATAGTCATGCTTCTGAAAACTGAAAGCAAAGAAAAAAAAATGTCAAAAGCAGCAAAAGAGAAATGATACCTTACCTACAAAAGAAAAGCAAGATGATTAACAATGGATCTCTCATCAGAAACTATGGAGTGATATAATATTTTTCAAATACTGAAAGAAAAGAACTGCCAACTCAGAATTTTAGTATCTAGTAAAATATATCCCAGGAACTAGAGAGAAATCAAAACATTTTTGGATGAATGCAAACTAAGAGAATTTATCACCAATAACTTATCCTAAAAGAGTGGTTAAAGAAAGGTCTCAAACTAGGAAGTAAATGATAGAAGAAGGAAATCTTCAAAGATCAGGGAGGAATAACAAATAATGGATAAAAGTTCATGAAGAGATTACATTTACCTTTTCCTCTTTAGTTTCTAAAGCATCTTTTAAATATTGAAACCAAAATTATAACATTGTCTAGTGTGGCTTTAATTATATGTAGAGTAAATATTTAAGACAGCTATGAATGGAGGAAACTAAATACATATAAAGGAAGTTTCTACACTTCATTTGAGCTGGCAAAATATCACAACAGTAGACTGTGATAAATTATGAATAGACAGTATAATATCTGGAGAAACCAATAAAAAGCTACACAAAGTGACATACTAAAAACATTATAGATATATCAAAATGGAGTTTTAAAATATGTTCAAATAACCCATAGAAAGGTGGAGGGGAAAAAGAAAAGAAAAAACTGAGAACAAGCAGGCAACAAAAATAAAATGGCAGCCATTATGTGCCAATAATACCACTAATTAGCTAAATATAAATTAAGTACATTGATTAAAATACAGAAATCAGCAGAGGGGATTTAAAACATGACATATGTGCTACAAGAAACTTCATATATAATGATTTACATCATTTGAAATTGAAAGGATAGAAAAAGATTTATCACATAAATGTTAATCAGAAACTAGTAATTGCTATATTAATATCATATAATAGGAAGATTTTAGAGCAAAGAAATTTACAAATGATGGAGAGACATTACATGATGACTAAAGGGTTAATCCCACAAGAACACATAATTACCCTGAACTGGTGTGCAACAAAAAACAGAGCTGCAAAATATGTGAAGCAAAATCTGATAGAACCAAAAGGAAAAATTGGTAAATCCACAATTATCCATAGTTAATGTTAGATAATTCAACATGCCTTTCTAAACAATTGCTAGAACATCGGAACAGAAATTCAATGATGATATAGAACTCAAGAACCCCATCAACCAACAGGATCTAGTTGATATGTATAGCACGGCAGGCAATAATGATAATAGACAATATTCTGAGCCATAAAATGGACCTCACGAGTTTAAAATACTTAAAATCATACAGGGTGAAATCAAGCTAGAAATCAGTAATAGAATAATAACAGAAAAATCTCCAAACATGTGGAAGCTAAACAGCACACTACTAAATAATCTATAGGCTAAAGAGGAAATTTGAAAGGAAATAACAAAATACTTTGAACTGAATTGAAATAAAAACACAACATATCAAAGCTTGTTAGAAATAGCTAAAGCATTGCTGGGAGGGAAGTTTGTAGCACTAAATGAATAAATTAAAGATGAAAAGTCTCAAATCGATCACCCAAGCACTCTTCTCAAAAAAACTAGAAAGAGTGAAATAAACCCAAAGCAAACAGCAGGATATGATGTAAGTAAGAGCAGAAATCAACAAAACTGAAAACAGAAAAAAATATAGAAATAAATGTAGCAAAGAGCTGATTCTTTGAAAAGTTGATTGACAAATATGATTGACAAACTAGCAAAACTGACAAAAAAGAGACAGAACACAAAATACTAATTTCATGAATGAACCATGGGATATTACAATGAAACTTGCAGACTTCAAAATAAGGAAATGCTATAAACAATTCTAAATACATACAATCAAAAATTTAGATGCGATCGACAATTCCTTGGGAAACACATCTACCGCAACTCATCCGATACGAGACAGATCATTTGAGTAAGCCTTCTACATTTCTAAGGAAATTGAATGTACTTTCAAAACTTTCAAAAAGATATCTCCAGGATCAGACAGTTTCAGTGGAGTAATATAACAAATGTTTAAAAGTAGCCCTAATTCACAATCTCATTAGGAAATTAAAACTGAAATCACAAGTTATCACTATAGAATTTATCAGAAGAATGAGCTGTTGCTTAAGAGGTATAAAGTTACAGTGATACAAGATGAAGAAGACCTGGAGATTTGTTGTGTAAAATAGTGCCTGCAGTTAACAGTAGAGTGTTGTTCTTTTAAAAACTTATTAAGAGAGTCTTATGTTAACTGTTCTTGACACACGTACGAAGTCAAGGGTACACAGTAAATCTTTTGAAGGAGATGACTATGTTTATTACATTGATTCTGGTGATGATATCCATACATGTCCAAACTCATCAAAGTGTATACCCTAAATATGTGCAATTTTTATATACCTTAATAACACTAAAAATAAAATTATACAAGGTGAAATAAAATATATTGACAACACCAAATCTGCGCAAGGCTCCTAAGAAACAGAGTCACTCAAACATTGCTGGTGTAAATGTGAAATAGTACAAACAGTCTGGAAAACAGTTTGGAAGTTCTTCAAAAACAAAACTAAAGTAATCATGCAACTATTATATGACCTGGAAATTGCACCCCTGGGCATTTATGCCAGAGAAAGGAAAACATAGGTTCACACAAAAACCTATAAATAAACATTTGCAGCATCTCTACGTGTAATAGCCAAAAATTGTAAAAAAAAAAAAAAAAAAAAAAAAAAGAAAGAAAGAAAGAAAGAAAATCTAAATATTCTGCAATAGATAAGTCACTAAACACAGTACTGTACATTGTATGTATTACATGTAATATTACACAGGAAATACAAAGGAACAGACTACTGATGAATTTAGGTGGACCTTCAGACAATTATGCTGAGTGGGGAAATAAAACAGCCATTTCCAAGATTTATGTATTTCAAATTCAATTTAGATAATGACCTTCAACCTTAAAATGATAAAATTGTTGAAATGGAGAACAGATTAGCGGTTGCTAGGGGTTGAGTGAGGAGGTGAGGGCAGGTGGGAAGTGAATGTGGCTATAAAAGCGTAACACAGAGGATCCTTGAGGTGACAGAAATGTTCTGCATCTTGTCTGTAGCAAAGTATGTTGAATGTCATGTTTTGTGGGGTTTTGATGTTCAGGTAAAGTGGGTAAAGGATCTGTGGAAACAGCATTATTTCTTACACCTGAATGTGAATCTACAATTATCTTAAAATAAAAACATTACTTTAAAAGATGACTCCAGGAAAGAAGAATTAACAAATAAATGTACCTTTACTTTTTGGTTTTCTTATTTTAATTTCCCATTTATTCATGAATACATTCTCTATTATTCATTCATTCATGCGTTCTTAGGCTTTTTTTTTTTTTCACTCTATTTACACGTGTGTGGATTGAAAAGGGAATTTTGTGAAACTATTCACTTGGATTCTTTTATTCACTGTGCTTTATTGTCCGTTTGGAACGCTGCAAGAATCTGATAATAGTAATGATAAACTTCTATACAGTATCATGTCAAGTTAGAGGTGAAAAGTCTATACCTTCTTTGTAAACCAGTTATTTTCTGATTTCTACAAAACACCAACACATCCTTTCTGTCTCCATTCATATATTCTGCAGGTATTGGCTGAGCACCTTTTCTGTTCATTTGCTGTTCCAAGCACTGAACATTCTGATGCTGAAGATACAATCTCTACCCACTAAGTGAGCCGAGTTTTACACATCAAACTTGCAATGTCACCAGACACTGCGTATATCTGGAGCTAAAGAATTGGAACATAAATTTGGGCATAATCTTTTTTTTTTTTTAAATGATGGTGTTACGGGCTGAATTGTTCACCACCACCCCCACCCCCCACCTCCAGAATTCATATGTTGAAGCATCAACCCCTAGTACCTCAAAATATAAACACATTTGGAGATAAGCCCTTTAAAGAGGTCATTCAGTTAAATGAGACCTTTACTGTGGGATCCTAATCCAACATGACTGGTAACCTTATAAGAAGAGGAAGAGAGGCCAAGGGCACACATGCACATGGGAAAGGCCATGAGAGGACACAGTGAGAAAGTGGCCATTTGCAAGTCAAGGAGAGAGGCCTCGAGAGAACCCTGACAAACTTTGCTCTTGGACTTCCAGCCTCCAAACTGTGAGAAAACGAATTTCTGTTGTTTAAGACACCTGGCTGTGGCATTTCTTTGCAGCAGCCCTAGAAAACTAATACGCGTGGCATCTGATGGAATTTCATCTACGGAGAGTTTGCAGCCATTTGAGGATGAGAAAAGGACCCTCCAAAACGTATAGGGTGGGAATACAGGCAAAAGTTTGTCTAAGAGGATCAGGATGGAAAAGTTATAATGGATGAGATGAAATATAAACCTAGAGAATATAGACACAAAAAAAAAAAAAAAAAAAAAGAAGTGAAGAAAGATCATAAACATAAGAGATCACTGAACTCTTTGGAATTAAACAAGTTTTTTTTTTTTAATTTAAGAAGCAAAATATTAATTTTACAGTATGTTTTCATATGATATATTTGAATCCCTGGGTAGATGAAAGCAGACATCCCTGGGCTATTCTTTCATATAGGACAAAAGATCATTTACCCTTTCATCAGGGTGGGAAACACAGGGTACATGAAGAGAACTTAGGTTTTGCATCAGGATGATGAGGCTGTTTTTATATAAAGGCTTCTTTTTACTTAAGCAGTAAGAAATGAAAGAACGTTAATGAAGTTTAACAAGATTAGAAGTGAGGAGATGTGATATCATCTCTGAGTGAAAAAGTGGATTTATCAAGAATATGTAGCTGTTAGAGCAGGCAGATAGCTAGATATGAGCAGAGAAAGGGGGACTCAGACCAAAAGGCAGGGATTGGGCAGAAAGGAGGGGCACAGGCCAAATGCAGGAAACCACACACCATGTAAGCAGCAGGGATCCTTGGGCAGAGAAAGAAAAGCAGGAACCTTGGGGCTGATAAGGGATCATGCTTTCTGGGGTGATAAGTGGCCTGGAGAAGAACAAAGAAAGGTGAGAAAAGGCAGGAATTTCTAGTGTCCGAATGTAACCTTTTGCTCATTATGCCCTCATTTTAATAAAATTAGCCTTGCAGATCAGACGTACCCATCATGCACCGACGCCATGACACTTCTGATCCAGACAAAATAAGGACAGAACTCCCTCCTCCCTTTGGGAAGGTGGAGTTGGGATGATAATCAGGGAATAAGACCCCAAACGCTTCCCTCCCCAATGAATATTCCACCCATTCACTTTTACACCGTATATAGCTAACTTGCCAAAGAAACTCAGGGCAGCCGCTCACCTGAGCCTGCCCGCTCTCCCCTGAGAGTGTACTAGCCATCCTTTAGTAAATCCTCACTTTACCTTTTTTAACCTCTAAGTCTTGTGTGAATTCTTTCTGGGACGAGACAAGAACCTGGAACAGTGGTTGCATCTATCAGCAACATAGCCAGTGGGGAAATCCTACATGTGCATGTGAGATATTTAGTCGTAAAATTTAACGTGAAAGATCATGGTTTGGAAAGAGTACATGTTTGAAAGTGAGCAGTTAGAAACATGGACTGTGGATTCTATTCTAGAATAGAATAGAAGAAATAATTGTATTTCTGGAGTTTGGGGGAATGTTTGGGGCAATGATTTTTAGACTTTTCAGGAACAACTTGGGAATATATTTTGGAAAGAGCACAAGTTGGCAGGGGAACAGGAGGTGAAGTAATCAAGGATGTCATTCAGGCTTTGTGCTTAAGGAACTGGGTGACTGCACTGCCAAGCACCTTTTGCAACACCATGAACAAGGTTTGAAACATAAATTTAACATTCCATTGTTTCAAATCCTGGCGCAGACTGCTAATACCTTTCTCTTTCCACAGAACTAGGGGTTAACTGAGTACAGCACCACTCAGCTGAAGATTACAGTCCGTAGCATTTTTTCTAGCTAGGAGTGAAAAAATGACAACGTCGTGACAGAAGAACACGGTGTGACAACTTCAGATTTTATTCTTATTCATTTGGGGTGCTTCAGATTGGTAGGTAAATATTGGTAACTGCATCAGCCAGAAATGAATGACATGAGTTGAAGACACCAAAACTATTAAACCATCTCTAGTGCATACTCATATAATATTAAAGATTTTAAGAGAATGCTAAAAATTTTTCTCATTTCACTGTTAGTATATTGTACTGGATAACTCATAAACTCATTAGTATAAGGTTCATATACAAAATAATCCATTTCCAAATGAGCCTGAATACACACGCGTGCACACACACACATCAAAACACAATATAAACATCATAGATTACATTTAAAAACAGATAATCTGAAAAAGGTATTCTTTATATTGAAAATTTATAAAAATACCTCTTTGTATTAATTAATTTCATTTGTCTTACTAGCTCTAAAATAATTTCTTAGCTCAGTGTATCTCCAATATCATTTCAGTTTGTTCCCTTAGACTTAAATGGTGCTTTCTCTGAAGTAAAGAGAATTTTACTATCAAATGAAAAGATTGATTCCTAAACAGCAACCTAGTATGTAATGTAACTGATTTTCATTATTTGCTTTTGACACCAGCACACTTACTCTATAAATATACCTCATGTTTTCAGATTTCAAAAATTAAATCTGTATCTGTCATACTCTATGGAACTAACTCTAACAGTGTTAATTTTTAAACATAATACTAACACAAGAAGGACAAAGAAATGATATGTACCATTATATAGCTCTGTACAAAGTCTGTAATTAGGTTATCTTCTATGATCCTGATACATAATTGTGTTTAAGTAGGGAAACAGACAGAAATTAAACAAATACTATGTGCCAGAAACTATGGGTGAGTTACATGATTTATAATTATTCCCTATGCCTTAGGATATTTAATTTTGTTCTTTGTTTTACTTAAAGTCTATGTTGTTGGAACATTCTATACATCCAGATGCCAGGAAGCATATTGCTACTCCTTTAAAAGAGAACTGTAACATCTTTAAGACTTTAGTGGAAATTTCAAGATATAGACCAAGTAGTAATAGAGAGCCTAAACAATATTTTATTATAAATATTATGTGCACCTTTTAATTGAAACAAACTGATCCACAGATGTGTGTTTATTCATGTGCATATACATGCATATATATACATGATGGATGTATATTTACACATACATAATATATAAACACATATATTTTAAAAAATAGTAATACACAAATAGCAAGAAAGAGAAAGTCATAGAATGTCATACCTTTGTACTTTGAACTGATTGTAATCTGGATGGGTATTCCCTATAATGCTAGTCACTTTAACTTAAAAACTAAAAGTGTAGTAAGTGTTGGGCAATAAATAATCCTTGTTCTGCTATTGATGACACTAATAATAGAAACACAATAAAATTAATGATGTTATAATATGTCCATGCGACGGAATACACTTAGATTTGGTTTTTGTACACAAAGCAGAGGGCACTTAAGACAGCTGTGAACTGGCACCAGTATGTTGACATTCACAAAATTCACTTTCAGTCAGTGTGTTTGGTCAGAACTGTACTTGAGCCTTTACATAATAAGTCCCATAATCATCCAAGAAACTAAGAAGAATGTTGCATTTTTAGAACCTGTCCTTACAAGTTCTTCTTTCTTTCATCTTAATTTACACTGCCCAGCACACTTTAATGGGGAAGAGTCACTTCAGTTACTTTGAGGAAATTAGAGAACAGAAATAGCCTTCATTTTGAAAACAATCAGTAGAGTAACTTCCATGTGCCAAGCAGATTGTCAAATTAAATCACTTTAAAAAGCAGTCTGTGTGTGTTTAGATCTCATTAGCCAGTGCAAACAAAGAAAGTCTTGTTAATATGTATGTACAACTACTTTTGTTGCAGAGAAATCACATGGCGCTAATAAACCTGGCCAATCTGCCTTTTTCAGGCTGCCTCTGATATCACCAGCTCCTGACTGCCTGCCTCCTGCAAGGATTAGCACACTGATTTGCTGACCTAACATTCAGGAAGGTGTCTGCCCGGCGGCAATCAAACTGTCAACTCAGAATCCAACCTCATTACCCCCAAGTGAAAAGTGTAGGGGGAGGATCTCATAGTCCTCTATGAGTACTATTTATCAAATTTCCATTTGAAGATTGCATGGCCTCCAAAGTATTATAATTTTGTTCTCCAATAAATGCTTACAAAAGTTTAATGCATCTAGATTGAGGCAATCCAAGTAATAGGTGTCATACTGTACCTGAAGATATTATCCCCTCTGCCCTCAAGCCATGGCTGCTCATATCAGATTTGATTTTTACTCAGGGTAGAGTTTCCTCCAGGAGACCTGCAAGGCCACCCTTGTAATTTACTTCTAGAAGGAATCCCTTTCAGTTTTTCCAGTCTGTCCACACATATATGCCTGTATAAGTACATCTGTATATGTACTGGCATATTTCTCAAATGTTGAAACTATTTTAATTACTCATACATGAAAATCCTCTGGCCTGTGTAAGTCAATCATTAAAATATGTATGTCCAGTAGGAAAAGAGTTGCTGATGGCTCTACATATTGATTATATACTTAGATGTCTCTGCATAGGGAAAATTTTCTTGAATTTTTGAGGTCCTAGAAAAAATGTATGACCATTTATGACAATTTTATGTAGCATGATTTCCCATAACCTCAGTGCTCAAAAGAAAATGGACATTTCACCTCAAAGGCAGTCTGTTATGTTGCAAAGGCATGAAAATATTAGAGCTACTTAGATTTAAAATAAATCAGGGAGTTATCTCAAAGATGCTAATTCAACACTGTACGTTAAAGGATGGATGAGGAATGTAGATGGATGCTCCAGCTGCACGAATTAGAACAGAAATAGAATCATTGGTGATACTCTAGAAAGAGGAGGGTACAGTGCGTGGAATACAGAAGAAGCAAAAGTTTCATCAGAAAGCGAAGATGTCAACCTCTCTTCCTCCTTTTTAGAAAGGGAACAACAGGATTCACAAAATACCTCAAGACCAAAGTCCTACATGGGAAAGGAAGGGATAAAAGGCAAAAGACTTGACACAGATATTAGCAGTACTCTGTGGAAATTTATTTTCCTGTATCTGAGATGTTCAACTTCTTAATTTATAAGACTGTAGTTGGCTACACAGGGTTTCACTGCTCAGTGTTGCTATGCAGTGTGATTGGAGATCAGAAGAACTAAATAAAATCATGAGTTTAATTATGGAAATGAACATTAACGGAAACTTATATTGTGATTAGGCTAATAAAATGTTCCTCAACATATGTACAAACCATATTTATGAATCCTTCAGTTTAATTTAAATTTCATATTGAAATAAAGGGCATATGACTACTAGACTAATAAAATATCACTTTTTTTTGAGATCATTTTAGGGTTCCTTTAGAGATAGGAGTTAAGAGGAGGAGGAGGAAAGGAAATTTGAGAGGAACTGAGACTTACATTTACTGAGCATTAGGAATATATCTGGGGAACCATATTCTCAAGCCTTCAGCCTTAAACTAAATCAGCTCTTCAGAACTAGACTCACTTGGGTCCACTCTTATTCTGACCCAGGAGGAGAGCTTGAGATTTGTTCCCCATGATCAGTTTCTGACATGTGACCTGAAAAAGTGGAAAAGTGAGAAAAATAGAAAGTTCAACAAATAGAACCAACAAATGCCTGAGAAGAAACCAGAAACCATAAAATGTTAAAAGTGGAAAACATATGTATATATAATTGACATTATGTTTCACATACGGGAGATTTAAAAATTAATATACATTATTGAAATAATTAAGAGATGTTATACATCAAAGTCACTCTCTTTAATTACCCTGGGTGGGAAAATTGTGAAGGCATTGCCCAGTTTATGCAGTAATACTTTTTAAATATATAAGGTCATTATTTTAAAAGTTGCTTGGCTTCTTTCTTTTTAAAATAACTTCAGTAAAGCATACTATAAAACAATGGTCCCGAGTGTTTTATTTATAAATTACAATGATCACATACTGAGTATTCTTAAAGCAGACCATACCGAGGTGGAATGCAAGCAAACAAGTGAAACCCCAGGAATCAAATCCATGTTATTTACTTACTGACTATGCATATACTTAGTTTTTAACTCTATATGAGAAAGAGACTTAAGGTTAAAAATGTTGTGTAAGATCTTTTACTTTTCTCCCAGTATTAACTAGCTTAGGCTAAGCTGTATGATCACTGGGGCTTTTAGCAAACAAGGTTTATTTTCTGCTTACGGCACCTGTTTATCATCGGTCGCTCTCTTCACTCTGTATTCCAGGGGACTCCATGCAAGAGACCCCATCCAAGACGCTGTTAGTCTGTAATTATTAAAGGGAGGGCCAGATCATATTTTGAATAATAGTAATATATGCATGACAGTCTATCTGTATCATATGTTCTCAGAGAGCAAGGGAATTGTTCTGAATACTTCTGTGCTGTTCCATATTAGCTTGCAGAAAATGAATAGTAAATAGATATTTTTGACTAAAGGTTCATAATAAAGTAATTCTCATTCTATGAAACTTTTAGTTTAGTAAAGGGTCCACATAACTGATAGAGGACAAGCAGAAATGTATTATCTTTCAAAACAATAAGTTCAATACTCAAGGCATCACTACATTATTTGCATTTTTTGTATTTCAATAGCATTTTGGTGGTCTAAGACTGAGTTAAAATTTTCCCTTTAATTTATTTTTTCAGTAGCTCAGTGCAGATCTTTTATTCACATGCCCTCCTGGTTCAGAATAGCAAGAAGCAAACTATCATTAAAGCAACCATAGGTTAATTTCAGAATTAGAAAATCCTTATCTTGATGATTAGGAGAGACAGAGAGTGTAGAGAGCTAAATTTTAGATCAAAAGCTGTGTCTCCAGTCCTGACAGAACAATCAGTCTTTGACTTTTACACAATAAGCAAATTCGATACGCATTTCATAAATAGCAAATAAATGGGAACCTCAGAATATCATTTTAATATGTGACTTTCCTGACTGCAACCACACTTTCCGTATTCACTGAAGCTTCCTGTGTAGGATGAGAGTCAGGGAAACTTAAAAAGCACTTAAAAACCATAGCAGACAATGCAAAGTAAAAAGGCCATTTAGGTTTGTTGAAAGAGAAGCATAGCAATATGCCTTCAAAAGATTCTCAAAAGGCATTGGCTTAGGGTTCCTCGCATGGAGTTAAGGCCCCTTTTTAAAAGGCAAAAATATTATCAGAAGCAGCAGAAGAAAAAAAAGATCCTTTAAAAAATACTGGAAGTTTCATAAATATATTTTAGTTCAAAAATAAATGATAATCTGCTTTGAAATAATGTTATTTATGAATGCATGCAATAATACTCTTGTGAAGGTTAGGACTCTGGAAATAGTTTAGATCATTATTTTCTCTGCTCAGTCTACTCCAGTGCCAAATGCCCAGGGGGAACTCAATAAATATAAATGGATGATGATGATGATAACTTCTCTGAGACCCACACAGGTTGAAAAATCAGTTATTAAGCCCATATGCATTTTAACTTTGAATTTGTCTTTCTAAAGAACTTGAAATCAGATTTATTTTGCTTTTGTCTCTGCTTTATTCGGATGAGAAATGAAGAAACTGCAGACACATACCTTTTATACTGATGATGCAGGATTTATTTATCAAGCTTATTCACCGGGCAGGTTAGTGAGCTATCTTTTTTGAAGTCACCCACTGCATTCTGGGGCAATGAGTCCTTGTAAAACTACAGACTCAGTTATAGCATGAATTAATATTTTATACATTAAATTTCATAAGTTACACTTGGTTGAACAGAGTAACTGAATTAAAATATGATTTATAATTAAATCCTTATCAATCACCCTAAGAGTGCAACCAATCTGTATAGTTGGTCCTCAGTTCTCATTTAAAATTGTGAAGTGACTTGTCAGGTAGTAAGAATAACCAGTTTTAGGCAAGAGACAATTGCTTGCTTCAGTACAGTCACATTTGTAATTGATCAGCAATGGCATGATGATTTATCATTTATGAGACATCAAATGTGCCACCTCAGAAAGTTTAACTTACACTGCTGGAGTATACAGTCTCAAATTTGAAAGCATTTCAGAGTTAGCACAGTTCTATGCTCCCTAAGGTATGTTTCATGGTTTTACCTCTTAAAAATATGGAAATTAAACTAGATCTACTTCCAATCATCACATAATTTATACAGTATTCCAATTAAAATTACATTAGATGTCTATTTATGCATGTGTTGTTACTCTTATGATGTATTTTCAAATCACTCATGACCATGATGTGGAAAAATGTCACTTTGAGCTCTATCAAAGAAGGGTTACTCGTTTATACTAATTTTTTTTTCTTTCATTAAAACATTTTCTAGAGTAGTTTAGATTCATGGACACTAACTTTTTTGTTAATGGGAAAAAACATGTAAATTTTATCCATTGGCCTTTATTTGACTATAAAATGCTCATTTGTTATCAGAAATCCAAATAGAAGATTATAAATTTTATATTTATTGGCATCAGTTATGTAACATGAAGCATGGAAAATGATGGTGTAAAGGCTCAAATCTGAAATGGGTTTCCATCTGAAGATTCAAGAGACACCCCAAAAGGTTGGTAGTCTGTAAATACAAAGTCCAGGAGAGGCAGAAAACGAAGGAAGGGAGGAATGGAATTAAAACGAGAAGACACAGAGTTGCATCACAATAAATACAAGAGCTAGTGTCAGTATGTTCTGGGGCTTTGTGTTTGCTTTTCTTTAGAGGAGAGAAAAGGGAGACTAAACATACTGCACCTCACAGTCTAGAGTCTAGATCTCAAGGCATTGCTCTAAGTTTGGCCAAATTTCTTGTTCTTTTGCCTCTTTCATTTTTTCATCTGTAAATCTACATAAATAATAGTTTAATTACCTCAGAGTATTGAGGCTCATCAAATTAAGAAATGTAAAAGAAAGTTCCTAATCATTTAGTTCAAATGAAATATGGTATTGTTGTAACGTTTCATTCAATAGTCAAATTAAGTGATTTTTTAATCACTTTGCTAGTTTTACACAGGCATAAAATGCGTTTATTTCCTCAATACAAAGCACAAAATTTGGAATAGTGGGCAGGTAATATCAGTGATGACAAGTTTTGCAATAATGATCTTAATCATAATAAAGAAATGTTTTCCAAATTATAGGTTATAAAGAATCAAGGATGCAAATTGTTAGTAAATAGGAAGACAGGTAGTATTTCAGTGAATTCCACCACTTTGTTTAAGATTTTGAAAATTTTATATTAGTGGTTAATCCATACACACACATATAGCTATAATCGAACATATATTTTTGTGTAAGGTAAGACCATTTATAATTTATGAGGAAAAGATAACTTAGGTTCATGCATGCATATGCAATATTTTAAAACAGCTTTAGTTCATACTAACTCATTTATGGGGTGATCCTTAACAATTGGAATGTACAACACAGAACTGTGCAAATTAAATTTTGAAAAGTTGCTAAATTATCAAGGTCCTAGATTACTTTCACTAAGAGTAGATCTCAAGTTCTAATCTTACAAAAAAAGAAGATACAGAAATGAAAAATCATTAAAAGTTTGTATTTTGACAAATAATCAAATGTTATTATTTCATGAAATATATTTAAGTATTTTATCTGATCACTCAGTTTTAGACACCAGAAATATATATATTTATAATTTTCAGCTGAATGAGGCTTTGAAAATAAGTAAAAGAACTCATACCCAATTACAATTAATTCAATGTCCTCTTTTGTCTGGTATGGTCTTTAATAACAGAACACAGCAAGCCTTTTTATACCAAATCTGAAGATCAGGTTTCCATCACTCTAACTTGTAATCCAATATAACAGTTTATAAGAAAATTAGAGGTCAGTTTACATTAAACAGCATAAACCAAAACTGGCTAACTTAATAACGCATGGTGGGAAGACCACTATCTAAGTGGGAGGCAGGCTTAATATACCCTGTGCCTGTAAAATGCCATTCATAGGAAATTGACTCAAGATTTATAGCCATAGGTGATAATGCAATGTCAGTGAAAACCAGGGCACATGCTTCAGCAGCAGAAATTAACCCTTCAGGAAATTGTAGTGTTGTGTTTCTGGGTGGGAGAATTCCATCTGCTGAGGACCTAAAAATATATAACTCAGAATTTGGCAAAATTCAAAAATTGTTTTTTATATACCAGTAATGTTAAAATATAAATCATAGCAAAAAAAAAAAGGCCTCTTTTGATTACATTAAAGCCTGTATTCATTCAATGTTCTGACATAATAAAAATCATAATATTAAAAAACAAAACAAGGTCTAATCCAATAATACCTAGACACATAAATGATGAGGGCTTCACCCTGTTAATCTCATATAACACTATCCTGAAAAAAACGTTTTATCTGGAAAGGCATCTAAATTTATATTTCTACCATATGACATAACTACACAAAGCAAACTGAAAGACATAAATTTATAGAATTTGACCTAGAAAGTTAGAACTGTTCCCTCCAATCTGAGCGAAGCAATTCACTTGTATAACTAACCCTAAAACAGAGGTAATCACAAGCATTCGAGCACATCAAAATAAACAAATTGAATTAATGAGTGGGAAATTGATAGTGAATATGATCCTATAAGGGAATAGGCATTAATAAATTCAATTGCAGTGGTTAATATCACTGTGAAGTACTACGTTTTTCAAGAAAGTAAACGCATTCAGGAAAAATGTTTTCCCCTTTCCCTGTTAATGTCAGCATTTGGAAACAAAGCAAAACAAAATTCATGCTCTTAATCAAGGCTTTATCTATTTCTGCTGGATTCTAATTTCCCAGTTGGCTTTACATCTCATGAAACTACAAAGAATAACCACATTAACATTCTAGGCATTTAACAATACATTGCATCAAATATATGCTCAAAAGTGTCCTAGACAGGCTGGATTGTAGAACAAGAAACAGACATAAGGAAGAAATGCTTCCTTTTCAGTTGTGAAAAATTGTATGTGTAAAACCCTGTCAAATTCTGTGTCTATATTTGACAGTGAAAATATACTGCACATCTAGTCATTTTTTTCTAGCTCTACCACCGATACTGTTAGTATGAATGGACAAGGTTTAATACTTCAAAAATATTCAACAGACACTGTCATCTATGCTGAATTTCACTTATTCCAGCTATGTCTTCATTGTCTCAAAGGCTGATTGTGGAAATAATTTTCAAATACACAAAGTAGTAAAAGAGCTAAGGCAAATTATATTGTCTAAGATATTTGGAATCTTGTTCTTTCTGATCAGTAAAAAGAAAAAAAAATGTACATCGGTGAGAGAAAACAAAACATTTTTATTGTGACCATTTCATTTCATAGTGCTTATTTCTCATTTTGGTAGGAAGAACATCATCCTTTTAAAGGGCACAAAACAGTAGAGAAAAAATATATTTTCTATTTGACATGAGACATTAATAAAATAGAAATGTCTAATTGGTGTCACACAAAGTTAGATGGCTTTGTCCCCCGCTCAGGAACAACTGTGAAATGAAAGGTCAACATGCAATATCTCCAAACCTACCAACAAAGAGTTGCATGGTTTCCTATAAGACACACAGAAGTCATATTTTTAATATAAAATAAGCAAAAAAAGTGGCATTCATTAAAACAGTAATGTTTTTCATGCATTGGTCAGTATTTTACTATTTTGTATTAAATTGACAGTAGACAGACATGATCACTAATTGGGAGATACACTATGTGTGTCTATGTATGTTTATGTGTGTGTGTAAATAGAAGTGTGTTTTCTATTAAAAATTACAATTGCATTTTGGAGAGGACATACATACATAAAATAGACTGACACTTTCCGTATGTCTGTAAGATTTATCCATGTGGAATAAATTATTCATTTGGAGGGTCATAGAGGGCTGATCCTAGGCAAAAATGAAAAAGTAGATATTTCCCCTTTTAACTTTTATTACTCTATGACCTCTTAAGATTTGAAAGCCTATATCTCTTCTCTGTCTGACTATTCTAATGTGAGTCATCTCCTGCTAAAATATCTTGGATCACTCCCTTCTCCCCAGACCACACATCAGACTGAGTCTTTAGAAGCATTTACTTAAGCAAAATGACCTTGTTCTGTGATCTGCCCTTGAGAGGTTTTGCTACTTCTAATCTGATCAATAGATTCCAAAAAAAGTTTCTGTAATAAATGTAAATTGATTATAATGGTTTAATATGTTAGCTAGCTCTATGTACATTTGAAAACAGATTTATGTACTCTAATGAAAAAGCATGAGTGTCTAATCTAAGAATATAGTCACTATGGCTTAATTTGTGGTATTTGGAGGTGGAAGTGGTGATACTGGGTGTAGACGGGGAAAAGAATACAGGCTTAACAAGCATTGCTTTCCACAGATTATCTTGTATCACAACAACGTAGAGGCCCACAGATGCTATACTTTCCAACCTTCTCTTTGACATTTGAAATTTGAAACATAAGTGGTTGATTCTACCTTACCAAATCATTTTTTTTTTAGCGTGTAATTAAGAGTTTTCAGCTCTACTACTGTTCATACATGGTTACTAGTTATTGTCGAAGGACTTCATTTAAATTTTACAATTTATGATTTTAAGGGTTATTTCTACAAGACGTATGAGATATACAGATGAGGAGCTTATGTAGGAATCTGTTTATGTGTTCAACACATTAAAAGTAACTCATGTAATATCATAGCAATATGTAGTCCTAGAGAGATACATCATTAATGGTTGGAAAAGACTTTTATCTGTGTTCATGTTTTAAATATAAAACCAAATATTTACATGTGGGGGAAAAAAACAAACTTCTAACATTTTTTGAGGTCATGCTTATATATATTAGGTGAAAGTTGATGAGAAAGAGAGAAATACCTGAAGGATGTGGGAGCAGATTGGATAGCCACTTGTGTGAAAAACTATTGGATTTGATGTCCATATAAATGTTAAGTAGGAGAAAAATAGAAAAAATAAGGAAGGCTTTGAATATCTACATCTGGAAACAGAAGCCAGTCAAAGAATATTACAGAAGAGGAGTAGGTTGTAAGGAGGACAATAGAGAAGATGCTGGAATCGGGATGGAACCTATCATGGGGCTGGCATTTTGGGAATCCCTGCAGATGGAATGTCCCAAGGAAGCAGAGAGATTGAGAAGCCTTGTAGACTTGGGAAGAAAACTTGAGACCACTGACATTTAAATGGCACACTAGGATGCTAGTGATGAAAATGGAGAAGGAGTAACAGAAGGGTAGATAAACCAGGATGAGAGGAGTGAGAATTTAGAGAAAGAAGGATTTTCAGTAAGACTTAGTACTTCATGTATTCCAGGCTCAATGAAAATTAACTTTCCATTTAGGATAAATTTGACCTTGATACTCAATTCTATAGCATGGTCAAATGCTATCACAGAATTAATACTAGCAGAGGTTAAATAGAATGTAGGTTAAAAGCAAAATAGAACATGCTACCAAACTGAGAGTAGGGCTTAGATTTAAATAGGATGAAACTCATAGGAGGTTGAAGAAGTTCAAGGCTGCAAATAGTGGCTCTTCCTTTAAGAGGCTGGGCTAAGAAGGAAACAAGAAAGCACAAAGCTTTGGGGGATAAGGAAGGTTAGAAGGAATGAGCTGCCATATTGTGAGAAAGGCTTGTGGAGGACCATGTGTAAGAGAAGTAATGGAGTAATAAGGCCTTCAGGAGCAGAGGGCAACCCTCAGCTGACAGCCGGCAAGAAAGTGCTGGCCTCAGCCCTACAACTGCAAGGAACTAAAATCTTCCAACAACCATATAAACTTGGAAGAGGATATAGCATTTGATAAAAGAACAGTCCTGTGACACTTTCATTGCAGCCTACTGATTCCTGTGCAGAGAAACCAACAAAGCTGGGTCTAGACTTCTGACCCATGGAAACTATGATGTAATAATGTTTTTTTATTTTAAATCTCTAAGTTTGTGGTAAAATTTTATACTGCAGTATAAAAATAACACAGTCTGGAAAGAAATCTTGTATACTTTTTTTGTTTTGTTTGTTTGTTTCTGTGCACTGAGGACAGTGCAACTAAGGGACTCAATAAGCAGAAAATGCACCTGAGCCTAGATTTAAATCCTAGCTCTGAGAATTTTTAGTTTTGTAAGCCTTAATTAAGTTCTCTGTATTTCAATGACTTTATTGGTCAAGGAGGGTAATATCATACTTATTTCATAGGATTGCTGTGAAGGTCAAGGGGTTTAATTCAGGTTAAATGCTTGACGCATAGTGAGTACTCAAATAACTATTACTTATGCTTATAAATGTTTGATTTTTGGTGGGTTTTGTTTGTTTTACTTTTAAAAATAATTGAGCTAATTTATAGAGTGAGGCAAAGGGAGAGATGAAGCCAATGATTCAGGAAAAAGAGACTGTTAAAAAGCACAATCTTTAAAGAAATTGGATCCAGAGAACATGCAAAGTAATGAATAAGGTAAATAAAAGTAAGACTATAAAAAACATCATCTGGCTTTTCTTCATTTGAAAAGTGAAAATATAATTAAATGATTTCAGTGAATAAAATTCACAAGCCTCTGTAAGGTCCTCAAAAAACAGATAAAAGAAAGCAAATGGCCAGTATCAGAATATTACCCAATATTAATTTTTCATTTAAAATAGAGAGCAGAAGATTGACAGATAGACATTATATATATATATTTTTAACATATACACATACATTTTTCTTAACAATGTTTTAGAATTTCTTAAGATTTTAATTTCTGTCATAATTATTTATCATTTATATTCTCCACATATATGAATATGTGCATGAGTATGTATGTGTATGAATTTATTTTTATTCTCTTGCTGAAGTACAATTGATTTTCCATGTTGTGTTAGTTTCTGGTGTATAGCAAAGTGATTCAATTATATATATTTTTATATTCTTTTCCATTGTGGTTTATTATAGATTATTGAATATAGTTCCGTGTGCTATAAAGTAGGACCTTGTTGTTTATTTTATACATAATAATTTGTATCTACTAATCCCAAACTCTTAATTTATCCCTCCCCTACCCCTCTTCCCCCCGGTAACCATAAGTTTGTTTTCTATGTCTATGCATCCATTTCTACTTCATAAATAAGTTCACATGCATCATATTTTAGATTCCACATATGAGTGCTATCATATAGTATTTGTCTTTCTCTTTCTGACTTACTTCACTTAGTACGATAATCTATAGGTCCGTCCATGTTGCTGCAAATTGTATTATTTCATTATTTTTTATGTCTGAGTAGTATTCCATTGTGTATATAGACCACATCTTCTTTATCCATTCATCTGTTGATGGACATTTAGGTTGTTTCTATGTCTTGGTTATTTGTGTGTGTATTTAAAGAATCTGTTCAAATATCCTCTTTTAAACACAATAAAGAAAGATGTTAAAATGAATTTACTCTAGAGAATTTTAATATTTTTACAGAGTGTCTTTTAAGTAAATTATTTGGGGTTATTTGAGCATTACATGTTTATTAAGCATTAGACATTTTAAAGAAATGTGCTTTTTCCCTAAGCCTTTCCTAAGTTATCAAACCTAGATGTTTTTGTTTTTGTTTTTAGCTCCATGGGATGGTATCTTCAACAATATTTTCTGAAAATACTCGTTTTCAAACTCTAGTGAATTTTATAACTAGAAAATTCTCTTCCAAGGATCTTTATTTATTTGTAGTTACTCACCTGTTTACTTTTTTACTCATTTATTCCCAAATATTTACTGAATGCTTACAAGGCTGTTTTGAGAAACTCAGTCAAATATTCTATAGACAATAATTCTATTTTGTTATCATACTTAGTCCTGTAAAGTATTCTAAAATATTTCGAACTATTGTAGAAGCTAACAGTAAATATCTCTGAAAGCTTTTCCATCTCAGTTTTCTGAAGGCTAAGTGTCTGTTTCATTTACTCTGCAGAATGACAGGATACTGAAGAAAAATACCTACAATTTTCCAAGAAAACCATTATTCAGAATCTGTTGTGGTCTTATAGTCAGTTCCTTGGTTTCCTTATAATTGTGATATAAATGTTTTTTATCTGTGGTTAAGTTTTGAGTCTAGATTTCCATGCAGCTTGTCATCTGGTTTGCTGATCTAAAAACATTCTATTAATCTGTGTGGATAAGTCTTACTATAGCCTATATACTTTTTGAGCTTCAGCAAATATAAATTGTTCTTTTTTAAAGAATTGCTTAATTTCTTAATAATCAGAATTTATAGTATCTCCATCTCTGTCCATGAAAACAAACAGATGGTTCTTCAACATAGAGAATGACCAGACTTATAGGCTATGTTATATTTGAGTAGTTACTGAAAAGATAAAGAAGTATGCTTTAGAACTAGCAAAACTAAAATATAAGAAATGCCTTTTGGGCTTCTAGTAGAGAAGATGGTGCTGAACATATTAAGATGTGATAACACCAAAAACACATGATTTTCATTGTGAACCCAGGATAGAACATCATGATGATAAACATTTCTAAGAGTAGGTGTCGGCTTGTTGTTATAACAGTTACCAATGATTTGTCTCTCTGTGGCTACTTCAGTAAGCAGCAGTGAGGTGTGTTACTAAGTCGAGGCAATGAATATCCTGAACAACATTGGCGAGGCAAAATTTTAGATAAAAGTTGTTTGTTACACAGCTTTTACCATTATTCACGTAACAAACTTATTGATAAGGTATTTTCACTGTAAGGCAATCATATCTCTTTGCAGAATCAAGAATCAAAACCTAGGACACTTCGTGTAACCTTAGCATTTTCTTCTTTGGATCTTTTCAGTCTACAGAGACAGAGGAACTGTTGTTGAGTTTGGGAGCTGGAGTTGGGGAGAGGGAAGAATAGAATTGTTCTTCTTCTTCTTACTACTGTATCATAAATAGATCTGCTATATAACTGCTATATAACACTAGGAAATCCTACAATATTTATCAGAGATCTGAGTGATGTGATTAATACATTGTCTCTTTTTAAATCCTGTAGGAAGCTAGGACTTAAAAAATTCCACAGCATTCAGTAAAATTTGTTATTGTTTGTTCTCAAGACTTCAGGAAGCAACCTTGCTGCATCAGAGTTTTATCTAACTTGTACATCTCCCAGTATTTTCAAGGTAGGGTATAGATTAATAATGGGAAGTTTACTATATGCTTTCACTCTTCCATCTACCAGAATTATTTTAAGAAGTTTCAGTCAGACAAAAATAAATCTCAGAAACTAGCTTAAAGTGAAACTATAATACACATACACACCAAAGAATAAAAGGCAATGAGAGGAGAAAGAAGCTGCACACCTCTCTCTTTCTGGGTGAGACTTGCTACAGGTCAGTTGAAAGCCTAAATACACACACATATACATATATATATATATATATATATGTATATGTATGTATATATGTGTATATATATATACACACACACATATATATAAAAGTTTCCAGTCTTTTTAAAGCATATCTTAGACATACTTGACAATCACTCCCAATTTTTTAGGAATATCCGTCAACAGTAATCTCTCAACATCAAAATCTGGGGTTAATTGCTCAATTTACCATGCCATATGTTGTAGGGTAATTTTCTCCTAAATATTCTGCATCTTTATTTCATTTAAGAAGATAACAAGCTGAAACTCTACATGCTCAGTAAATATCCAAAGCAAGTTTACTTTGGGATAAACCATATATAAGAAGTCACCTGAGGAACAACTTGAAGGGCTTGAAAAATGGATTATGGTCATCCACTTGAAGGAAATAAAGTTCTAATATATTATGGTGGTGACAAGTGTCTAGAGGAAGACATCCAAAACTAATTGCCTTGTCATAAGCAAAACTTGGGCTTCAGGTCCTTGACATCAAGACAGCTGATTCACAAATATACAATTACCATATACATTTTCAATTATTTTTATAAGCCCCAAGGAATTAATGTTTGCTTTCTTGTTGTATTATATGTAACAATCATTTTAAATCTCTATACTATGACCTTATTTTGACCACTTTAGAAAAAAAATTGAAAACAAATTATTGGTTTTTACTCCAATAATGAAAATACCATATATCATGACTAATTTGTATGTGGATCAATAATAAAGGAAGGAACATAATAATGTAATGATTAATCTGAAAATCAATAATGAAATTAATTTGGCCACTTAATCTATAATAAAAGTAAAAATATTTTAATTCACTGTTAGATTCTAAGGTAGTGTGAGACTCAGATTCAACCTATAGCAACAATCACACAGAGCTGACAGTTATGCAGCTATGATAGCCGTGTACTAGCAAGGGAGAGTGATAGATAAGGAAGGCAAAAATCAGCTGCTTACTAGATATGTCACCATGGGAAAATGGCTTAAATTTTCACACCCAAAGACTTCATTTAAAAATAAGCATGAAATTACATTCAGATTCTGGACCGAGATGATCATATAGAAGGCTCCTGAATCCACTCGCCAACAAGGACATAAGATATACAGTTAGACATGGAACAACTTCCTTTGAGACAAATGCAGAAAGTACTTGGGTGATTCCTGCACATTGAGTGACTGAGAAAATATGCATATCAAAACAGGTAGGAAGACTGAGACATAACTCTACCCTTAATCCCCACCCCCGGCAAAATGCCATGCAATCAGAGACAAACAAACAAACAACAACAACAAATCAATTTCCAGCTCCTCTCTGAAGAGTGAAGGGATTGGGCCACACATATGACACAGCAACTTTTAAGGCTGCCACCCAAGGAATGGGCCACCAAATCACTTCACTCTGATAGCCAATGAGACATACATTTATCAGTCCCACAGTACTATAAGAAACAAGGAAGTTACAAATGGGCACAGAAGCATTCACCACTCCTACCCCAGCAAGGCTCAGTAAAATGCCCATCTCACAGTATTTCCCTGGCAAAGTCTGACTACATGATTTCCCAAGAAGGTAAAAGATTTGTACGCTGAAATCTATAAAACATTAATGAAGGAAATTGAAGGAAACAAACAAATGGAAAGATACTCTGTACTCATGGATTGGAAGAATTGATATTTTAAGTTGTCTGTACTATCTAAAGCAATCTACAGATTCAATGGAATCCCTATCTAAATTTTAATGGCATTTTTCACAAGAAATAAAAAAAAATTTAAATTCCTATGGAACCACAAAAGACCTGTTAGAGGTCTTTAGAGAGTGAGGAGAAAAGCTGGAGGCATCGTATTTCCTGCTTTTACACTATATTACAAGCTCTCATAAGCAAAACAGTTTGGTATTGGCATAACAACAGAAGCATAATCAATGAAGTGGAAGAGAGAGCCCAGAAATAAACTGATGCATATAAAGTCAATTGACTTGTGACAAAGGCACCAAGGATGTACAGTGGGGAAAGGGCACTCTGCGAAACAAAAGATGTTGAAAAATTTGAATATCCACTTGCAAAGAATGAAATGGGATATACATATACAAAATGAACACAAAACAGAATAAAAACTTAAACATAAGACCTGAAATAGTAAAACTCCCAAAAGAAAATATAGGTTATAATCTCCTTGACACTGGTCTTGGCAATATTTTTTTTGGATTTGACACAAAAAGGAAAGTCAACAAAAGCAACAATAAACAAGTGAGACCACTTCAAAACTAAAAAGCTTCTGTACTACAAAGGAAGCCATCAACAACAAAAAAAGGGAACCTATAGACTGAAAGAAAATATCTGCCAACTGCCTATTTGATAAGGGGTTATTATCCAAAATATACAAGAAACTTACACATGCCAACAGCAAAAACAAATAACCCAATTAAAAAATGGGCAAAGGACCTGAATAGACATTTTCCAAAGAAGATATCCAACAGGTACATGAAAAGGTGCTCAACATCACTAATTATTAGGAAAATACAATCAAAGCTACAATGAGATATCACCTCACACCTGTTAGAAAATGTATCAGAAAGACAAGGAACAACAAATATTGAAGATACGGACAAAAGGAAATCCTTGTACACTGTTGGTGGGAATGTAAAAAGCTACAGACACTATGGAAAACAGTATGGAGATTCCTCAAGAAATTAAAAATAGAACTACCATATGATCCATCTATTTTACTTCTGGGTGTATATAATAAAATCATTATCTTGAAGGATTATCTATATTTCCATCTTCATGGCAGTGTTATTTATAATAGCCAATGAATGGAAACAGCCTAAGTATCCATTAATGGATGAATGAATAAGGAAAATGTGATATACATATACATATATACACACATATATCACACATGTGATATACACATATATATCACACATATATGTGATATACATATATATCACATATACATAGACATATGTGAATGAAATATCATTTAGCCTAAAAAATGAAAGAAAATTTCCATTTTTAAGAACATGGTGAACCTGGTGGACATAATGCTAAATTAAATAAGCTATACAGAGAATTACAAATACTGCATGGTACCACTTATATGTGGCATCTGAAAAAAAAAGTTGAACTTATAGGAACATAGAGTAAATTGGTGGTTGCCAGGGGATGGGGGCCTGGGGGAAATAGGAAGAGATTGGTAAAAAGATACAAACTTTTGGTTACAGGATGAATAAGATCTGAAGTTCTAATGTGTAACTTGGTGACTGTATCTGATAATACTGCACTGTATAATCAAAATTTTATAAGAAAGTAGAAGTGTTCCTGCCCTCCAATAAAGGTAAACATGTGAGGTGAGTGAGAATCATTTCACAATGTTTACATATATCATCATCACATTGTACATTTTAAATATATAACAGTTTCATTTGTTAATTACATCTCAATAAGCTTTAAAAAGGTGCATGAAAAGCAACATGTATTTCCTGGGTTTATTTTGACTCTGGAATAAAATACCATATAAATGTAAAGATGTATCATTTACATTAGTGACCTTTGTAGATATCTTCAGGGACAAACAGCTCGCAAGGGAATGTGCTATATCATCCCTGAATAGATAATATATACATATGTGTGTGTGTGTGCATCACCCCAATTCAAATTTGTTTCATCTTTTCCTCACTAAAATAGTCTGAGAGTCACTTGGATAAGTTATCAAGACTTTTAATATGAACTTTCCCAAGATAATTCATTTATCTTATTGACATAATTTTAAAATTGCCAGTGTCCTTACTAATTTCGATTCTGAAATTTACAAATTTCAAAATAAAACAGGATGTTGAATTTAACAGCATACTCCAGCACTGCTGTGATGACAACAGTGTTAAAATGTCCATGACATTCTTAGTCTGACAATTAAATTATTCTTTTATTAATGCTGCTCAAATGACAGTCTTTTTTTTTTTTTTTCAATTTGTCATTCATACCATGCTGTTAGCTTACACTAAGCTTGCAATTATGGCTCAATTCCTGTAGCACTTTTTCACAGAAAATGATGTCAAACTAGTCCTTTCCCTACCCTGTAGTTGTCAAATTGGTCCTTTTGAGACTTAATATGGACAGTTCTCTTATGCCCTGTTATTTTCTGCATTACAATTCTGAAATCCAAGGAATTAGATTCCTGATGAGACTTATGTCAGATACACATTCTTGAACTTGTCCTGCCATCTTGAAGTAAGTTGCTAGTACAAATGTTAAATGTATTATTTAACATTAATAAATGTGAACCTATTAAATACAGTTTATTTATTAACCTTAGATTTATCACTATTATTTCATTAATTGGTTCTTTTTCAGTATGCTTGCCCAACCAATTAAAACCAACTAATTGCAGTATTAGAAGTTCACATTTCTCTGTTTTTTGAAGAGAATATTAAAAGAAATTTTTTCAAAGGTTTACTGAAATTGAGATATGACTTATAACCACAGCAATTTTAATGTTGTGTAGTCTACTAACTACATAAAAAGGTAAAATGGAACTACTTGTTATGTTCTTCTGATTGGCTTTATAGACCAATGTATTGTGTCATTTTTTTTTTTTAAGATTATAATCACCCTTTAATTTAGCTTTTTGGCACAACAAAGAGTTAAAATTAGCAGTGACTATTGAATAATAACCAGTAAATTAGTTTAAATAATGTCACAACATGTTTCTTACATATAAATCATACACACATACAAGGAGAAAAACTGCCTCCTATACATTTTGGTTAGAGAGGCATTTTTAGTAAGAAAGCAACAATATTACTAAAATTGATTTTATCCTGCCATTTTCTTGTCCTTTGGGTATTTGACAGTTCTCATTCACCTAGCTCTCAGTATGATCTTTTGGTAAAACCGAGTGATTTTCAGGAAAGTTTTAACTGATCATTGGCTTTATTGATGAAAAGAGGTGGCGACTCCCTGTAATTGCTGCTGTTCACCTTTAGATCCTTGTCAAAGCTACGTGAATGGCACCCGTTACAAAAGACTTCTCTTGCACCCCACGTCTGTGATCGCTGCATATGTGGTACAAGCATATAATCTGCCCTACTTGGTTTACATCTAATAATATTTCTGACTCTGGACCTTAAGGAAACCATGGTTTTCCTTCAACTAAAGAAAACCTAAAACTGCCTATCCCTTATTTACAAACTTACAGGACAGCTGTACTCATTACTTTAAAAGGTCTTTTGCTTGCATTTCATATCTTCCTAGTTACAATTTTTTTCTTACTTCCAAATTGACACAAGTAGACTTAAAGATGTGCAATAGAAGAAGGAAAAGGGGGAAACCACATTCCTTGTTGTCAAGTAAATTTTGATGAAGAGACTCCTTTAATAGCCCTTTTCTATATTTCTATGTTAATATCACCTTTTTTTTTGCCTCTGACAGGATTTCCTTCATGCTACACCAGCCCCACCCCTCAATTTTGATTTTATCTTTTACATATTGAGAGTTGTTTCTACAAACTTGTGTCCAGGAAAAAATTCCAGAAAATAAAATTAAGCATCTCTCTCTGATTTTAAAAGAATTTGTTTCAGTAACAGGCAACACAGGAAAACATAGGCAGAACACTCAGACATAAATTACAGCAATATTCTTTTTGGATTCACCTCCTAAAGTTAAGGAAATAAAAGCAAAAATAAACAAAGGGGACCCAATTAAACTTAAAAGCTTTTGCACAGCAAAGGAAACCACTGACAAAACAAAAAGATAACCTATTGAATGGGAAAAGAAAATTTGCAAATGATGTAATCAATAAGGGATTAATATCCACCATATATAAATAGCTCATACAACTCAACATAAAAAAATACAATTAAAAATTAAGTAGAAGAACTAAATGGACATTTTTCCAAAGAGGAAATGCAGATGGCCAAAATGCACATCAAAAATGGTGAACCTCCTTAACTATCAGGAAAAAGCAAATCAAAACTACAATGAGATATCACCTCACACTTGTCAGAATCACTATCAAAAAGAACACAAATATCAAATGTTGGCAATGATGTGGAGAAAAGGGAAGCCTTGTACATTGTTGGTAGGAATGTAAATTGGTGCAGCCACTGTGGAAAATGGATGGAGGTTTCTCAAAACACTAAAAATAGAACTACCATATGATCCAGCAATTCCACTTCTGAGTATATATATGAAAGAAACAAAAACATTAATTTGCACCCTAATGTTCACAGTGGCATTATTTACAATTGCCAAGATTTGGAGGCAACCTAAGTGTTCATCAACAGATGAATGGAAAGAGGAGTGGTATACAGAATACTATTCAGCCATAAAAGAATGTTGCCATTTGCAGCAACACAGATGGACTTGGAGAGCATTATGCCAAGTGAAATAAGTCAGGCAGAGAAAGAGAAATACTGTATGATACCACTTATATGTGGAATCTGAAAAACAACAAACTAGTGAACATAAGAAAAAAAGAAGCAGACTCATAGATGTAGAGAACAAACTAGTGGTTACTGTTGTTACTAGTTTGTTGAAGGAGTAGGGAACTGGAAGGTACAAATTACTGGGTGTAAGCTAGGCTCAAGGATATATTGTACAACATGGGAAATATAGCTAATATTTTATAATAACTGTAAATGGAAAGTAACCTTCTAAGTTTCAGGATTTGCAGATACTAACTATATATAAAATAGCTTAACAGCAAGATCCTACTATATGGCATAGGGAACTATATTCAGTATCTTGTAAAAGCCTACAATGGAAAAGAGTATGTAAAGGAATATATATATATATACCTGAATCACTGCTGTACACCAGAAATTAACACATATAAACCAACTTCAATAAAATTTTAAAAAGTAAAATAAAAAAATATAAAATAAATAAAAATTTAAAGAAAAATGCATTGTCTTAAATACTTACGTGTACTTAAAAAAAATGCCATTCTAGAAATTTGCCTTGAATTAGCATCAATCTTCACTTTCCCTAGTTTACAGAATCCTTTTTATTTCCACTTTTGAAAAGGATATCATTTTACATCTTTAGGCTTGTTTACATAATTTCTTAAAGAATTCCTAAAATGTCAAGCTTATTTTCTCCCCAATTACCCTCAAATACTTCAGTTATTGGTTCACTGTGGTCCAAACTGAAAACAAACATTTCCTATTATAGCTTTGAGAGAGAATATAAACTAAATGACTATTAAAAATATCATGGATGTATCACTTTTCACACAGAAGATATGAATGCAATCCCCAGGTAATAGCTTCTAGGTTTTAGTAATACAAAAATAATTCAAAATGTATTGAAAATAACTTGTGCTAGAGAATTCAACCTGGGAATTGGTGCATCGCATGAAAGTTGAAAATGAAACAGTACTCACTACAGGGGCCCTTGACATTGCTGGATAGTTGAAAGTCACTCAGGGGTTGATTGCCCACTATGAGCTCTTTTTAAAGGGATCTATTCATGTATAGGACAACCTGCTGGAAAAGGTCAACAGAAAAGGCAAAACTCTTAAAGCTGGGGAGTTTTATATCTTAATGATTCCTTGAAATGTTACTTACTACAGAAAGAAGTGTGAATACTTCAGATCATCTATAGGTAACAGGGAAGGAACCTAGGTGGATAGATGGATGGATGATAGACAGATAGACAGAGAAAAATAAATTGAAGTGAAGCAAGCTGGATTTGAATTCCCCGTTTCCATTTACCAGTTATCTTACTTTGAATAATACAGAAAACCAGTTTCAAATGGAATTTCCTGATTTACAAAGTAAGATTAATATTTAAGGTTTTATATATATATATATAACCTTATATATATACACACACACATATATATATACACAAACACACATACATATATATGTAAATATATATTTTTCCTCAAAGGATAAAAATGTTGGCTTCTGTTAAGGCCATGTTTAGTAGTGGATAAATATTTAATACTATTTTTGCTTATTTACAACCCACAAATTATTTGAGACATAGGATGGTGATTATCATCATTATTATTTGTAGTCTTAGTAGACTGCCATTAGTTTTACCATTAGTATTAGTTTTAGTACTAATAGTACTAATACTACATCATAAATGCTTTAAAACTTCCAGTATGATGCAGTCCACAGTGAAATCAGAATTAGTGCCTCTTGTGGATTTCAGCGCCTTACAGGAAGTTTTCCTGCAGTGGGGATCGTGGACTTGGGTTAAGCATTCTGCCTGTAGGGCTTTCTGGCTCTCTTTAGGAAGCTTCACCTTTCGATAACCAACACTGAAGCTCATGCCCAGAAAAACTCCACATGAGGGGCAAAATCTGAAAGTTGCTCTCATGGAGAAGGCTGTGTGTGCAATGCAGTTTACTCTGGCACCGAGATAATGGGCACCAGAAACTACCACAGGCCTGAGAGAGTCAGGATCTGGATAATCTCATCGGGCCGCCCCCTGCACCGGCTCCTGTTATTTTGCTGAAATAACTGTTGTGACTTCCTTTAAGCCTGAGAGCTTCTAAAGCAGAGGAGAGTGATGTCCCCACACTAAAACCTTAGGGATGGCGTAAAGATTATTGTCATTTTCCTGAAATTATGTATCCTGTTTCATCTATTTCTGGTGTGGGCAGTTGTTTTGTCTGCTGAACCAAGGTAGTACAACACTAATTTGATTAGAATGAAAGGGCTTTATTTTTTTTTTAAATTACATTCTGTTCACATTTAAAGTTTAACTCAAAAATGTGTTGTTTTTTTTTCAAGGAACTATATAGTGAGGAAATAGGCTGAAAACATGAAGTGATTTTCATATATGTATACATTTAATATATACATATATTTTATGCATATAAAACCATCGAGAAACAGCATTTTATACTTGAAAGCAAGGATGTTTGGAATCAAATCATTACTCTGTGATTTGCTCGCTGTATTACCCTGAGGGGTCAGCTTCAGTTTTCTCATCTGAAAAATGTACTAACAGTATCACACTAGCAGGACACCATATGGATAAATTAATTCACTTACTTAGAAGATACACATGGGATGTCCATTAGGCTAGGCACTCATCAGTGACAGAATTCAGCAACACTCGCATGTGCCCTGGACCTTATGTCTCAGTGATGGCAATGCAAGGAGTATGGTTGGCATAGGGCCAGGCAATCAGCAGGCAGTCAATAAATGTTAGTTTCTCTCCTCTGGACTGGACCACTGTGTAAAGGTACTACTAGATTCAAAGAAACATAATCTTTTATTAATGGGGTAAAGCTTTATACTTGAATCTCTATCAATCTGAAATTACAGTTTCTTTTTCTCTATTTTGCCTTATTCACATTTCAGTTTTGTTTATTGTGTTTATTCCTTTGGTTACATTTTTAAAATTA
Organism: Camelus dromedarius; assembly: GCF_036321535.1. Lineage (NCBI taxonomy): Eukaryota > Metazoa > Chordata > Mammalia > Artiodactyla > Camelidae > Camelus > Camelus dromedarius. Next base: position 15,851,034 of record NC_087438.1, read on the forward strand.
CACTTTATTCAGTGAATATGATTCTTGCACATAGTTTGAATTTCCTGCTCTCCCAGATCAAGATGACGTCAACATGACTTCTTAGCCTGGCTTTCAAGGGACTTCTCAACTGTGGTTCTCTCTACCTGTCACTCTGTTCCTATTGTCTCAGACAAGATTAATGGTTTACTCATCCCCAAATATGCTCATTGTTTTCCTAAACCTTTGCATTTTCTTTTTTTCTTTTTTCTTAACACTGCATTTTTTTTATTTTATTACCTTTAATATTAAGGCATATACATGAATGGCACTGATCTTAATTCCAGGAGATTTGGCGAATGCTTATTTTGATGGAACCCAACATCCCTGTCAAGATGGAGAACAAAATCATCACCTCAAAAGATGTCCCTCTGCCACTTTCCAGTCAATTTCTCACTGTTGTTCTGATCTATTTCAACATGGATTTGCTTATTCTAGAACTTCATATAAATGGGATCATGCAATGGGTACTCTTTGTACAGACTTCCCTGGCTTCTTTCACCTCAGTGTAGTATGTTGAAGATTAATCCACATTATTGTGTTTATCAGTAGATTGTTCCTTTGTATTGCTGAGCAGTATTCCACTGTATGAATAGTCCATTCTTTTAAGATCATTATTTTTTTTTAATTGAAGAACAGTCAGTTTACAATGGTGTGTTAGTTTCTGGTGTACAACATTGCGATTCAGTTATATACACACACACGCATTTATATATATATATATTTATATACACACACACACACACACACACACATATTCTATTCCATATACTCTTCATTATAGGTTATTACAAGATATTGAGTATAGTTCCCTGTACTAAACAGTAGGATCTTGTTGTTTAGCTTTGTATTTTCACTTGCATGTAATTATTTTAGAATCTCTTCTCACTATAGACCTTGTCCAGCTAATCTTTAAAGAATTTGTAAACCAGGAGCTCACTAGAAGATCGACTAAATGAACAAATAAGTGTGTGCACAGTTCTATACTGTGAGGCTCTTAAGAGCAAGGGCTCTCTTAGTATTATTTTTTAAACATATGAGTATATTTACCATTTATATAATTTATACTTTATAAGCTCTCAGTTAACTTAATTCAAATAAATAGAGCTACTTAGCCAACTCAGTTTAAATTTATAATTTCAACAGGGGCTGAAAAATGCACAGAAAATAGCAAACTCTATGATTCTAGACACTTGATTTACTAGGAAGTTGGTGTTTCTATTCAATAAATTTTGTAAATCACAAGTATCACAATAAGAGACTTAAATTTATAGATTGACAAAGGTAGTTATTGATCAATATTATTCTTAAAGATTGAAGTTAGAACAGTTTTAAAAAGATTTTGACCTATTATATTTATGCACAAAAATAATCTCTTTACTTTTATTGAAAGGTATGTCAGACTGGAACTACACAGTTAGAACAGAATTGACAAATGTACTAGGAATTAAACTCATGAGCAGTAGAAAGTATTGAAGGAAAGAAGGAAGGGGTTACTTTTCTTTTTCCTTTTTTCTTTTTAATCTTAATATCATAAGATAGTTTAGTTGCACATTTTTATTCAGGAGCCATGCATCTTTACAAGGTTTATCCAGTGTCCAACTGAATATTACATAATGGGACCTTATTTACTAAGGAAACTTGGAAAAAATAATATTCATTTTTATTTGTAAAGTACTGCTTGGTAAATATTCTCCCATCTTTCTTTATACATTTATTGATAAGCATTCACAGTTGTAATACTTCGACTATCAAAATGCAGTCAGACAAGTGGCTAGTCATGCAGTCAAGATAGTCAAAATACTGTGGATTAATTTTAAAATGTAATTTTAATCCAATTTATTATTATTTAATCATTCACTTAAGTTACTTTAAGTTTTATGTTTATAGGCAATGGTGAGAAAATCTAGACAGAAGAGGACTGGGTTTTATAGGGTAGTATCATAGCTTCTGAAGGCTATTACCTATAGTCACAAAAGAAGGTTTGCCTAAATTAGATGCTAAATAGATTTTTAGTACCAAGTTCAAGACAACAGAGTTTAGGCAAAGAGTCTGGCTTTATAGAATAATGTTTTCAGCTTCAATCATTTTCATCTGCTAACATAAAGGTATATTATGTCCAAGTAGTTATAAAATCTCAGTGGCAATAAAACTTCCCAGAAATATTACTGTGTCCTATCATATTGGAACTTCTCAAGATTATATTGTGATTTGTTTGAATGAAGAAAAACAGAAAACAACAAAGAGAGAAATAAATAAGGACAGGTCTTTAGATATGTAAGATTGATAGACAATGGAAACAAAGGAAAAAGAAGAAATGGGGATAGTCTGAAGTTGTGCTTTGAGCAGTGATTCAGAAGTGAACCAAAAATGGTGGTCTTGCCCAGTCAATGAACTCAACCGAATTAGCTAAGCATGCAGTTTTCTCAAACAGCAAGTTGGCTTAGCAGAAATAAAATCAAAGGAATACCACTTTGGAATACCACTCTGTTACTTCACCACCAACCAATCTGAAGAAGGTCATGTACCCTGCAGCCCTCCTCTCATATTTGCCTTTAGAAACTCTTCCCTGAAAACCCATCCTGGAGTTCCTGTCTTTTGAGCATAAGCCACGAGTTCTCCTTCGCTTTGGTTTGCTTGACTTCACTGTGCATCCAGAACATGAACTTGGGTTCAACAACAGTTCTAGCATAAATTGGGAAAGCTAAAATATCAATAACTTCTTAATACTTATTATTTTAAAATATTTCCCCTATTGAATTTAACATGTATAAGTTACTTTAAAGAATATGTTCAATTTAGAGTTTTGCCATTTATACATAGTCATGGTAGAAATGAAAGGTTCTAGATTGTTTTGACAAATTGTATCTTTCCTTCCTACCAGATTCAGTGTCCTAGATAGTACTAATTGCAGAGAAAAATAACAAACATTTCATTTGGGAGGTAAAGGTAATTAATTCTTTGAATGAAATAGACTATGTTTTATCCTACCACCACATCTAAAATTTTATTTTAGATGTCAGTTTTTTACTTTACAATTTTACAAGTAAAAACATATTTTAAAAATCAAGTTCATGAAAATATTTGCTATTTAAAGCCCTGTAAGATGTTTGGGATCATACTTTTAGCCATGTCCTTGTATTTGGAAACCTAGAAGATTTTTTTCCTCCATTATCTAGCTCTCCCTCTAAGTTTAATAAAAATTAAATCCATTCTTATCTACTAGTCTTTTCTTTTGTTACTCAGTAGTTTGTGTTAATAGTTGCTTATCATTTTTTCCTTTCATATTTCTGACCCTTTTTTCTTCTTATATGCTGCCTGGTGTTAGAGACACAGTGATGCTGAAAATTGTAAAAAAAAAATAAGAGGAAAGGAAAGAAAGAAAGAAAGAAAGAAAAAAAGACCCTATACTGTAGAAGTTGCTTTCTGGCATCAATAGAATTACAGAGAAAAAAAGTTGAAATCTGACAGGATTATCCTGCTGACTTGCTGAGTTTATGAACCCTGTAAAGAATACCAATGAGAGAGAAAATAGAAGATAGAAGACAATGTTATAAATCTTACCCACAGACTTCTTCACTGAGAGCTGGGAAATAAAATCAAGTTCTGGATACTATAAATGGTTGGTATGTCACAGAAGAGAATCGGTTTGCCATCTGCTTCTCTGTTCAAGATTAATAGAAACACTAGAGGTGGAGCTCTTTGTGAAATAGTTACGTGACCTGTAGGAGAACAATGCGGACCTCTTATCCTCTCTGACATCTGGGTATTATACTAAATGCAACTGGAACTGTTTGGAGATAGACATTTGAAAACTGTTAAGTTAGACTTTTTAGTTTAAAAGCTAGTAAGACAGTTAGTTTACTGAGGATTAAAATGAAGATCAGACTAAATCAGGGAAAATAGTGATTATAATAACTCAACATAAAGTCCTGCAAACCACAGAACACACATTATGTAGTAGTATTGCCAAAGCTGGGTATCAAACAGCTTCGCATTTATGCTTTTTCGAGGGATGAAGTTTGTGGGATGATTCTGAAGTACCATGACACAGTTGTAAAATAAATGTTGTTATAGTCGTCAAAATCTTTACACACTCTTGGTGTTCCCGACAGCATTTATATACATATTATACCAATTAGATGCCCTGTCAAGAAAAATAAAACCACATAATTCATTTTAAAAATCTTTGAAAATTTGATAAAATATGGAATTTCTGTCTAGGAATAAGTTACCTATGCGTAGACACAAACATTTTCCATGTAATTATGGGGAGTGAATGGACCCTCTGAAATCTGCCCAAAGGCCCTAATTTAACTACTCTTAGGACATGCTTACTCTAATGGTTTTCTGTAACAATTTAACTTATGGAAACAAGGACATGATCTTATAAGAGCAAAATAGCTAGATAGTCCCTAAATGTCCCAAATTACGGAATTAGTTAAAAATATTATGATGTATCTGAACAGTGGGATTTATTCCACTTTCAAAATGAACATTTTTTATTTAATAAATATTTTAAATCCATACATGTTATACATTACTAACCATAAAGTTCAAAATTGTGGATACTATTAGAACTCATTATTATTTTAAGAAAACACATTCATATATGCAAACTGAAAGTCTCTGAAGAACAGACTCCAAGAACTTGATCAGTATTTTCTGTAGTTAGTCTACCAATTTTGCTTATTTCACTCCTCCAATTGTTCTACACCAAATGTTTAGGGAAAGTTTTACTTATGGAAAATCAACCTATATGAGTGACACATTTAAACTACAGATATTTCTGAGAAGGATAATGCATCACATGTCTACAATCCTGGGTGTGTAGATTTTAAATGGACTGCTTGACTAGGACAGAACTAATTTAAGAAGAAATGCAACTGTGAATGGTGAAAACGTTACAGGTGCTGAAACCTTTCTTTCATGCGCTGCCACCAACACAAAGGAGAAAGTAATAAGCAAGTTCCTTTGGGAAGTGATAAAATTCACATTTAAGTCCTGGAAAGCCATGTCCTCTGAAGGGAACTTTATGTGAGAGAGAACCATGTTCCTGGATTCAAGAGTGTAGAATAATTCTCATCATAGTTTGTTTTCCATGTCTGTGAGTCTGTTCTTGGTTTGCAAATAGGATTTGTATCTTTTTTGTTATTTTTTAGATTCCACATATAAGTAATAATGAGACAGGAAGGAAGGAGGGCACAGCCATTCAAGGAATGCTACAGCAATTAACATTAAAACGGTGAAAGATTCAACCCCTAGTAGGCCTTGAGGCTCCAGATGGTGGGAGATTTAACTTCTAGTAAACCTTGAGCTTCATTATACCTCACTGTAATATATTAACATGGTGAATAACACACCCACAGGCGCCATAATAATCCCAAGGCTAGCCACAAAAGGTCAAAAAGTGGGAAATGGCCAACTTCCTGGGAATTCCAGCCCTTCCCCAGGCTAGTTAGACTGGTCCTTCCACTTACTAGCATATGAAGCCGCTAAGCCTGTGAAAACTGGCAACACGGTGTCTCCTGGCGGCAGCTGCCCTCTCTCTCCCCATCTTTGAAGATGGCCTGCACTCTGTCTATGGAGTGTGCACCTACTTTTAATCTGAACACCCAACCCCCACACCTCATGGCCTTTCTCTTGCCTACTCAACTGTGGGTCGCTCTTGAGTTCTTTCCTGCATGAAATCAAGGACCCACACTTAGTGGGGGCATGTCCCAAGGGCTCAACCGAAGCCTGGGACACAGCCCTCCTCACACCCCACATCTATTTTTCCTGCATTGATATCACATGACATTTGTCTTTCTCTGTCAGACTTAACTTCACTCAATATGATAATCTCTAGGTCCATCCATGTTGCTGCAAATGGCATTAGAAAACAAACTATGATTACCAAAGGGGAAAAGGGTGGGGAGGGATAAATAAGTGGTCGGAAATTAATAGACACACATTACTATATATAAAAATGATAAACAATAGGACCTATTCTATAACATGGGAACCATATTCAATTTCTTATAATAATATATAATGGAAAATAACTTGAAAAGAAAAAAAAATGTATGTATATGTATAACTGAATCACTTTGCTGTACACCTGAAACTAACATTGTAAATCAACTTTGCTTCAATAAAATATGTATAAAAAAATAGAATAGTTGCTATCAGATTATCAAAGGCAAAATTGGGACATTTGTAGGAATCTCTTTTAGAGAGGAAAAAAAATGGCAATGGGTTTGGCAAATAAGGCAGGAAAACAATTTTTCAGTATATAAGCACCAGAGACCCAGACAGCTAGGTGTGGTCAAAAGACTGAAGGGGATAAATTGTCCCTGGCCACTCCTCCCCTTACACCGCCTCTCCACACCTTAGCAATACCACCACCATCACTAGCACTGCTGGCCAGAAAAGAAAGTTTGGAGTCAGTAATTTGGGAAAATTGCTATCTGCTACATCTAAATATTTGAGCACCCAAATAGAATATAACAAACTCTTTCAGAAAGCACATATAAATTTAGGAGAAAACTCCTGACAGCAGAACAGCTTTTCTGTTCCAGCTCTTAGTCCTGGAAATAAACAAAATTATCTGAAGATGCCTGGATGTCAACATCTAATCAGACAGGGATATCCAGGACATAGTCGAGTTTTACCACGAAAGGAGTAGTGAAAGAGTTGAATAGTACCCACATTTCATAGCACTGGTTACAGCCAGCTCCCAAGGCAGCACTGTCAGATGAATTACCTTGGGAAACGCCTTAATCTGCACACACTGTTTCACAGTCCTAAATAAAACAAGTATCATCTATGGAGTGTTTCATAATTTTCAAACAGTTTTCACTTGCATTATTTCTTTGATTTTTTTTTTTTTAATCACCAAGGTTAATAATAACATCACCATTTTACAATGGAGAGGCCGAAGCCATGGAAATTTAACTGAATTGACTGAGGCCTTCCAAATTCTAACAGAGCTGGAACTCACACCATAGAAGTCTCAGTCTAATTGCCCTGACTCAATCCATGAACCATGCTGTCTTCCATAACCATGTAACCCTGTAAAGAGAGCAATGATTTATAGCCATGCATTCATTCTGAGTACGATGAATTTCATTGATGTAAATGATGTTAGATATCCACTCCATTCGGACATCATAATGGCTTTCATTACTAAACACATCTGCATTTTGAAATAGAAATAACATGGTAATATTTTCCTTATTATGCGTAATTAATTGCCAGTGGAGGATCCTCTCATTATACACTAATAATGCTCTTAAGTGTGCTCTGGCTGGAAATCAGAATATAGCTTTTTTTTGTGAACTGAAATTGTCACCTAGAAACAGTTCTAACATTCTGAAGTCCTATGAAAAGCAATTAAAGGATAATAAATGTTGGTTAAGTTGTTGATTGCTTTTTATGTAAACTTTACAGATTAAATATTTATATCCACCCAAGATTTTTATTTAAAAAGACATTATCTTTTTTTAAACTATATTTGGTATCTTTTAAAATGAAAATGTAGTGGTATCTTTTTAAATGAACTGGCTCTCCTACGTAAATGTTTGGAAAAAGCTGTGGTAAGAAAGAGAATCCTGGTTCCTGGTGTTATCCAGAACATCATCCAGTGCCCAATCTTCCACAATCTTGACATTCTTGACACCTCATTGAATTCTTCAGGGTGGCGTCTGCGGGTATAGGTGTGAACCAAACAAGAGACACTAACCTTGTGTGTATATATATATATATATGCATTAGTACAGGATTGTGTCTCTTGTTTGGTATACACACACACACACACACACATAAACATACATGTGCACAACTTCAGAGTTTAAAAGGAACCACAATCCCCTACGACTAAATGAGAAAATGATGAATATCTTTATGTAAGGATACAGGAATAATCTCCAGAGAGGGTTACCCTATTAAACAGATGATCAGTCCACATATCACACTACTAGAGTACTAAGAATATCCTGTTAAGTAAGCAAACCATTGATCATTCTTTTAATATTAAATTAACCAAATATAAAATAAAAGGAACCAGAATGGTTCAACGTACTTTTTCAGCATGGTCAAGTGGGAAAACATTCCCGGCCAAAGCCTAAGAATGAATGTATTCAGGTGACCCTTGAACAACATAGGTTTGTCTATCCACTTACATACAGATTTCTTTCACTAAATAAGTATTGCAGTTTTATGTAATACGAGGTTGTTTGACTCTCCTGATGCAGACCCTCAGAAACAGAGGGCTGACTGTAAAGTTGTAGGTGAATTTTAGACTTTGGGGAGATTAGGCACTTCATAACCCCCTCCTCATTCAAGGGTTAACTGAATAAACAAAAGCCATATTCAAGAATATATTTGTTTTAAGCCTAGTAAAATCAAGACAATCTATTTATGTTGTTTATGTTAATATGAGGGAGAGTAGTAATATTGCCTAAATATGAAAGCCCATAGTAAAGGCTGATGAAACCACACAGGTTTGAAAACTTCATGACACTGTAAGTCAGAAAAAGACAACTCAGATAACATTTTGATGAACACATGTTTCATTATACCGCTTACCTGAATTCAAAGTCAACAAGTTGTCATTTTAAAATACGTTTATGATTTCCTTTACAATGGTATATAACCTGAATGTGGACCAAATTCACACTGTCCTTGGCATGTAAATGGAACTGTCTTGAAGCTCTTATCTCATTTTCTGGAGTAGCTCAGGAGGGCCTCTACAACATGTTTATAAATCCTCAGACTGATCGGTGTTCATGGTCACTCATGTTTCTGAATCACAGCAACTGCTGAGCTCCCAACCTCACTTTCATTTCTGTCTTATCACTGACGCATGATTTTTATCCATTCAACTCCACTGAGCCAGAACTTCCAAGCAAACAGATGAAAAACATTCTTGTTTGCCATGTAGTACGTGATGAAGTTATATATGAGAAAACAAACAAGTCAAAATTAAATACTAGATTTGCTAGTGGTTAAAATTCTTTTGACCATTTTATCATTGGCCATCTGTCTTTATTCTTATTTTTATGAACCAGTCTCTCACTATATAACTCCAGCTCTCCTCACATATTCTGCAATCCATTTCCCATCTCCTTGTTTTGCAGTCTTCAGCCGAACTATGCCTTCAGGTCATCATCTGCTATTATTAAATGGCTCACTTAAAATTAAGCCATATGATTTCTTGAAAAATTGGTCCCAAATGTTAAAGTCATCCATTTTTCCTTGCTGTAAGCACATGGTATTTATTTATTATAAAGTATCATCTATATTGGCAAATATATACACAATTTATTTATTAACAGTTATTAAATATTTATATGAAGAGATAATACTATTTAAGAAAATAAAATAAGAAAATTAATAATGACTACTTAAATATAATTATTATTTTTGACTGTACCAAGCACTTTACCCACATTCTTTTCATTTTTTTTAATCCTCATAGCAATTCTAGGGGATTATTCCGTGTGTGTGTGTGTGTGTCTATATATATATATATATATATATATATATATATATATATATATACCGTTTTGTGTGTGTGTGTGTGTGTGTGAATATACATATATATATATTCCGTGTGTGTGTGTGTGTGTCAATATATATATTTAAGACTCATATATATATATGACTGAGTCTTAAATTTAATTTATGTATATTAGTTTGTTGTTTCAGGTATATTGCAAATTGTGTCCAACCACGATAAGCCCCAAACTTTCCAAACATATGTCCTGGTATATATTTTATACTTTAAACAACTTTAATATTGTTTTAAATAAGGGATGGAACCTCAGACCTCAAGGACCAAATGATTGGTTTGGTAACATGAACTGTATACACAAATAACTGAAAAATAAGATTGCAAATATGTCAATTGATGGCATGAGGAAAAAAAAGATTGCCTCTAGTGGAGAAAAATATCAGTAGTAACTAAAATAATTAAAAAATAACTTCAGTGGAGATAATTTAAAATTAATTTCTGAACATTGAGACAGTTTGCTGAACAGGCCCTTTTTAAATATGTACCTACCTATAGATAGAGAGATTAATACATAGATAGATATAGATATTTTTTGTATTTCTTCTGCCACTTAAAATAAGACAAGCTGATAATACAGTTATTTCTGATAATCTAAGAGTGAGAATAGCAGAAACAGAAAAAGTCAGCAGAATTATAAAACTGCCTAGGTTGGGTATTCCCATGAGAGGAGTGCACTATTTATTCTTGTAGCCACTGTCAATTATTTCTGATTTCTGGTGTTTACTTATACCTGTGTTTCTACCTAGGTGGACAGTTGACAACTAGTTTAAAACTGACATACCAAAGAAATAGCATAGATTTTGAAGTTGTCTGCTCACAGAACTTTCTTATTAAGTATGAACTCAATACTTCAAATAAAAGATAACATAATCTATAAAATGATAATTACCATCATGACTGTAAAAAAGAGAGATTCCAATTAATGTAAAAATGCCCTTTTTTTAATGAGGGAATGGGAAAATTATTATCAATATTGTCAATTTATAACCCATTATTCTATTTTTGTATTTTACAATGGGAAAAAAAAAAGGTTAGTGTCATACTAATTCAAGTAAAAAGCCTTGGATTGATCCAAAAAAGTGCCCCAATCTCAATGGGCATATATAAATCAGTAAGCAATTAATAAATTTATGTTTATTATTAACAGGTAAACATTGATCAAGTTCTCCTTCAGTTGCAGAACAAATACAAAACTCATATTACTTACATTTCAGTGTGAGACATATTCAGAAGATAAGATAGACAAAATGAGCAGAAGACAAAATATTGTTATAATAGCAGGCTTTTTCCTAATGAAAGTTCCTGTTTAAGATGTATATTTTCTTGTAAAAATATTCTAACTTTATACAAATTCAGGAACACTTCTGTTTATTTTAATGCATATTTCATTAAATATGGGCTGTGAACCTATGATCAATATTATTAACTATAGCTCTTTTCGTACTGTTAAAGTGCATTGAAAAATCTAAACAACATTGCTTTTCTGCTCTGATACATTAACTGTTTTCTCAATCTGGGTATATCCCATTTAAGGTAGACATTCTTAAAAGCAGAAGAGCAGACTCCACCTTGAGCCAATGTTGAACACTTCACCGACAATCTGGAGTGTCATGAGTCTGGATAATTCACCAACAGAATATGCATAAGTGAGTCAAAACAAAAATTGATAAAAAAGTAATCACTGTCCTATTTTTTTCCCTCAAATAAAATATTATGTGGTCTGGATCTGATTGGTACAAAAGGAGTGAATTCATCAGAATTTGTAAAAAGGAAAAAGTGTTTACAGAGAAAATTCATTTACAACATAACCAAATATATTATTTATCTAGCCTATGGGAACAATAAGACTGATAAAGCAAGATTCTCATATGCGACTTTGCCGTGCCAATAAATAAACTGATGGTAGTCCATATAAACTGATTCACTGAATTCTACTTACACTGATGATGGTTTACAGAATTCTAAATTAGCAAAGTAACTGTTCATGTAGAGAACAAATATATATTCTGAAAAAAATTTCCATGTATTTAAGTTTTTGCCTAGAATACAGACTTTTAAAGATTATAAAGTAGAACTAGATGAAACTGATAGACAGGTATTTTCAAATAAAAATTTTAGTGACTGTAAAGAGAAAATTGATAACTACAGTAAAATACGTAAAATGCAACACAGAGTCTGTAAATGAAAATGGAAGCATCCTTACAAGTTTCTTAAATTTCTCAATATGTAAAGTTAATGGAGAAATACAGATGGCCTTTATCAGCATATGTTCTTCCAAGTGTATTTGAATTTTTATTAAATATTTTGATCTTTAAATGGCAGTTCATTTGAGAAACATTGAAGTTGGGAAATGAAAGCAGTCATTAAATTATATGCCAACTGGGCCTGTTATAGAGGCAGAGTACAGAAAATATTTGTGTCATGTCTATTAGGTACATGAAGAAGACACTTCTCCTCTAAAAGGCCTGTCTCCAAGCTAAATTATCTTCAAAAATATAAACTCCTTTTTTGGCTTTTTCTCCCCCCAAATATCCATGTCCATGGGAAGTGAAAGTATATAATGGCAGAAAAACTTGGTTGCTCTCTTACTCGGGCTGCTGCAACCAAACACCATAGACTAGGTGGCTGTGAATAGACAGTTCACAGGGTCTGGAGGCTAAAAAGTCCAAGATCAAGGTGCAGGCAGAGTCAGTTCTTAGAGAGGATCCTGTTTCTGGCTTCAGGACAGTAATTTTTTCACTGTATCTTTACATGGCAGGAGAGAGCTCTCATCTCTTCCTTTTCTTTCAAGGAAACTAATCTCATTGTGAGGGTCTCACCTGCATGAACTTATTCAATCCTAATTACCACCCAAATGTTTCAAATGAGTCCAAAATTACCACATTTCATATATACATTTGTTGTTTGAATAATTCTTCAGTGAAACGAGAACCTCACAGATCTAAAGCTTTAAAAAAATGCATCTTTTGGGAACAGAAGACATTATGTTGATTTAGACAAAATGTATTGAGCAGAAGTAGGGCTAATGCCTGCGTCATCTTTAATCAAACCAAGCCAAACTTGATCATGTATCATTAGATAACAAAGAGTGAATTAGATATTCTTTATTAGTTTTCTCATATTCTGCCAACAATAAATCTGTCTCTATTAGATACTTGTCATGAGCAGTGCCTTCTCCTACGGCTTCAGAAAGGCATTGCCCTCATGCACCTCTTCTCTTTTCCCTCCTACCCCACTGCCGTAGGCTGCCATAGGGTCTGTGGTTAGCAGTAAAGCAGGTTTTGAAAGTGACATCAAGAAAAGTATTTATAGTTTTCAATTTAGTAAAGTTCAGGTTTAAAAGATGAGTATATAGCTTTGTGCCAAAAGGATACTTCATGACCCAGAAGAAACAAAATCATATAGCTTTTTTGTTTTGTTTCGTTTTGAGTATATTATCCATTATGGGTTAGAGAGGCTGGGGGAGTAAAGGAAAAGAGGGAGGCAAAAGGGAAGCCCACATGCCCTTAATAAGAGTGAAAGGAAGGAAAGACTATGCTTTCATAAATAGTGGAGTTAAAGGGGTTAAAATCTTAACCAGAAAGTTTTCTAGGTGAATTGCATATAATACATGAAGATCTGATATACAATCCAATTTTGTGTATCTCCTGGGAAATTCTTTACCTAGTTCATGATAGATTTGTAATGAAACTTCAGCAGTTGGGGTTCCCACGGGAGTTTTTCTATGTGGTAATTTATAGCAGGAAATAAGGAGGCTTGGGTTGGCAGAAAAAAAGCTATAGGTGAGAAAAATAAGTGTAGAAGAATGGGTGGATCAAACCAAGGTATTGTTGTAACGTGAACATGAGATGGGAAGACGTGACTATGCCATCCTGGTACCTAGAAGAGAGCTAGTAACATAGCCATTACTCAGTAATAGATTGGATGAATCAATGAATGAATCAATGAATAAACAGCTTAAAGAATTTTATGAAAGAATAATTCATTAATGCTACCTTATTATCATGTCATCTCCACATAATACTTTTATGAATTTAGTCTGTGGTCAGACAGCTATATTGTGAATGTGAAGATGGGGCAGAATTTGAACATGACTGTATCTGGGGCTAATGGAGTGCTTAAAATAGAAGAAATCGGGTCAACAATAAAATTCAAGGTTTTAAATATTTTGTCTACACTGACATCAATGTAAATACTCAACAAAGAGAAAAAGCAACAGCCGAAAAACCCAATTTACTCACTAAATACAAACACATCAAGCAACATTCTAAGGTGTAGACTAACAGTGGAACTGATTCCCTTTCCTCCCTATGACTAACTTTAATCAAATTCAAACATAAATATTTGTGTTTATTTAACAATAACTGAACGTTTCATTTTTAATCATATTTGATATATTTCTCTCTCCAGTGGTAGGTATGGCCAGTGACTATTTTCTAAGGACATAAGCATACACAATTCTGAGGGTGGAAAACTTGTTTTTCCTTACTGATGCATGATAACTTGAAAAAAAAAAAGTGATGCTCAGGATCTAATCTCTTCAAAGCATGCAGTAATTTGGTCAACTTGATAAATGCTACTTACTATTCTATTAAATTCATCTGACCTCTAGTTTTTCAGCGACATATTTTGTTTGTAATGTTTAGAAAGTAATTCTGTCCTGGAGAGACCGTCATTCAATGCTACTATTAAATAACTTCTAATGCCCAGCTCTTGGATTACACATGGTGAATCAGATATTTATGTCATTTTCAAAGAGTTTGTACCCCTCAAGGAGTTCAATAATAAATGTAAATAATCATATGATAAATAATTACTAATAATGTCACAATATGAGAAAAAGGAAAGAAGTTCTATGGATGCAAGAAAGTAGAAAAAGTTAACTGGGCAGATTAATTAAATCTCCATGGAGAAAAGCTATCTTCTTAATGAAATCCAGCGTAACTTTGATTTAAAAATTAATTGATCTACAAATTCAACAATTCCCTTGTATCTATTATTTTCAACTCTTTGCTCACCAAGGAAAATGTTTTGACATCATCATCCTGCCTTTTAATTTCAGTTTGTCAGATCCAAGTGGAGAAATTAACAAAAAAATTAGTCTAGCTACTATACTTATCAGTGGGGGGAGAAAGAGTGGGAACGATGAAATTTTTTTATTTCAACAATCACTCTGATTTTTTTTTAATTGAAAAAGCTGGAAAAATAGTTCATAATACTCAGTCCATCTACCTAGAAAATAGTTCTGAGTGAACAGCTACTAGAAAATAATATAAAGGGAAATATGAAGCACATTTTTTTTGTTTGTATGTCCATTTGATTTTGTTTTTAACCTTCACACAGTGAAATCTGATTTTGTCCTTCCAACAGCTTGTCCTCCTTTTTGTATTAACTTTACTGCAGGCACCTAGTGATCTAATTCATCTAATTATAACTATGTCCTTTCTCTCAGCAATTTGGGATGGGCCGGAGGAAGTGCTGGAGGGGTGAGATGCTGTTGGGAAAAGAGACTCAGTAACAGGGGACCAAGAAGAGAAGCTGGGATCAGCAGTATCTGCACGGGGTATTTGATAGTTTGCCAGCCAGAGTACTATATAGTATCTCATTCCGTATTCCTACCAATATTTAATAAAACATTCATTAACGTTATAGTCTCAGAATTGGATTTGTATTACTTGAAAGAAAACATACTGCTGAATCTGACCTCAAGGCAGATGTGCTTGGTGACAGCTGAGGATGCCCAGGGACCCTCAGGCACATTTTCGGTTGCAGGTTTTCCTACGCGTGGTGTACAATTAGAGGTTTTCTTCTCCTCCTACTTCTGCTTGGCTTATGCTGTGCGTTTATGTCTCATTTAATGTTCATATTGGGCAAACACAGGAATCTACTTCTCCCTGAGAGTAGAGATTACACCACGGTGTTTATATTATTCTAAGATGTGTCTATTTTTTTCACATACTGGAAAGTTCATATATACTTGCAAAATTAGTATTATGACTTCTCTACATGGATTCACCAATTTAAAATCATGTTAAATATTGTGGGTTTGTTATGGATTTTTATTTATGACTATTTTCAAATAACATACTATATCTGTAAATATAACATTTCTATGAATGAGACAGATTAACACATTATTTCCCTCACAAATACATGAACTATATATGTATAATAAGGTCAGCCTCTTATTTCTCCATGCATTGTCACCAGAAATATGAAATTAATTATAATAATTATAAATAAATAACAATTATATTGATACAATAAGGAAAAAAGTGACTATAACTCCTTCAGCCTTCTATTTCTACATAATCAGGTTAAGACAAATTGGTTTATATTTTTAAAATTAAAACTAAATATTGTTCATCATTATTCACCAGTAATTTATATAAATATTTGATCTTAAACTATATTATATATATTTAAATTTTATATTTTTGTCACATATTAATATGATTTACAAAATGGAAGTTCTGAAATAGTTCCTTGAGCTATTTTTATTTACTTATCTTTTTTTTTTTGAAATTTCATGTTCCTTAAATTCATGTGAAAAAATATCTAAGGGCAAAGCAATGTCTTCTGCTTCATAGGGTAATGCTGACAAGAAGAAAACCTTTTAACTTAACTTTCTTTTAGAAATTACTATGCTGTTATTTTCTAATATGTAAAGAGCATTTGATGAAAATTATGATAACTCAGAAGAAAATTTAGTCTTTATTTAAAAATACACTCAAAACACATTTTCCCACCATTTTTTTTTCTAGAAAACTATCATTAAAATGTCACTCCAGAGAGCGTATCATATTTAATACCCTGCATAACAGGGTTCTTTAAAAGAATGCAAACAAAAATTAATCAACACATGCCCTTAAAATTTCAGATTTTAAGGAAGAAACTTTATTTGATTTCTCAAAAGTAACTTAATGTTAATATAATCCATTTTGCCACACAAAATGAGAGCATCACTGCCTTTAAAGGGCTGAACAGATGCCGTCATCTTACTATAATCTGAGTGCTAATGGTGTCCTTTTAAGATCTTCAACATATAAAATATCAAGCAGTCAGTTTGCTGAATTTGATGGTTAAAAATTAAATCTGTCCTATTTTACTGTTTTCAAAAATTCAAAATTAATCACAGTGACTGTCAGAATATGTGAAAGTTAGAAAATAAATTAACTATTATTCTTAACTAGTTACTAATAACCAACTACTAACTAAATTTTGTAATCAATCACATTTTCCTTAATACACAGGAAAGATGCCTCAGATACAATAACAGAAAGAACCCAAACAAAATAACTCAAGCCATGTGGATTTTTAATATACTTGAAACATTTCCTCCGGTCCATCGTTCCAGTGATTCTGTCATCCCCAGAGCCTATTTTCCTTTGACTCCTCAGACCTCAATGTCCTGTCTTTGGCCACTTTCATGGACCAAAATGCTGCATCACAACCAAGTGGAAATATTTCCAAAGGAAGTACTATCTTATGACCCTATTCAAGAGAGAGCAATTATTTCTAAACACTTTCTGCCCCAGAAGATCTCATTTACTTACTATTGTGGAGAAGTGTGTCTCCTGTACTAAAGGCTCATTTATTGGCCAATCACCATCAAGAGAAAATAGGTCATAATAATTGGCTTGGACTATTTAAACTTCATTCTTGGATTTCTTAAACTGCTTGATGACTGTGAGAAAAGAAGAGATGAGCGCAATGTAGCAATGGCTACTGAATACACAATCAATAGAGTCTGTCATATAAATAAATGTGTGAATCATTTTTATGTAAATCGATGTTTAAAACCACTTATATTTTCTTTGGTCAGAATTTATAATACACAGGCTTCTTTTAGAAAAGTTAATATTTTATGGAATCTTGAATTTTTTTCCTCAAAGTCTTTGGGTAACAACTTTGAGTATTTTCTTAAAAAAAAAATACTTCATTTTAAAAAATTTAAAAAAAAAAGAACCCACAAAATCTTGCCATCTTTTACGTGCCTAGACTTGTGTTAATCAAGATTAATATTATAGGCTTTTTATAGATATAATATGGCTAAGTTCAATAGGAAACTTTAGTGTACTTGAGGAAACATTAAATTCAAAGCAACTATAAATGTGCTTGGACATATGAACAGGAATTAGTTGACCAAGAATTAGAAAATCTGATCTTCTCTGCCATGAATAAGAAAAACATCTGAAAGGCAAACAATTGGAAAAGTTCTATAAGATGTAATAATGTAATAATCAATGTAATAATCAATGTAATTGATAAGGCCCTCAAGATTAACAAAGAGTTGTTCCAGCTGGGAATTTTAGGTGTAAACACACAGAGAAAAATTAGATACCTTTTCAGAAAATATATTAAAGACCTTGGAGAGAAGTATAAAAGGGATAATAGTAAGTAATATTTCAATTAGCAAATAATTCAAAGTAAAGCATGATAATATAGGTCAGACTGTTATTAATAAGGAAGAACATTCCTTGCAGGTTAAAATTTTCTCCAAGAATTTTGTTTTTAATTGCTGGATAATTTAGTAAGTGTAATTTATTCTAGGGGATAACTTAATAACATAATTAAAATATTTGATGATCTATTGAACTCATAGAAATGCCATGAAAATAGCTGCGATTTAAAGTAGAAAATGTCTTAAAGGCAGAAGCTTTATGCATGTTTGCACATATAAGTATTAAAAGCTAAAGCAAAGCAAAGTTATATTGATTTTAACAGAACGTGTCTGTAAATAATATAATGTAATACTTCATAACTGTAATTAGCAGAGAGACAAAGAATTTTGTTTCCAAGTTGTAAAATAATATAATTTTACTTCTTTTTCAGTAGAACAATATAGTTTGAGATGTTACTTTCAAATGAAAACCTGAGTTTGCACTGGGCCTTCCACATCAAATTAATTTTTATTTTCAGCTTGTCTTAAATACAGTTATTTTGACTAAGGATTTGAATAGAGACTTTATTAATATGGTAATGAGTCTCTATGAACATTAATCTTTTTATGAGTGTCTCTAACTAACTAATAGAGGAATTAGTTGACTTTTAAAAGTAATATATTTATTGCAGGCATATAGAATATCATGGGACAAGCACCAAGAGGGATCAAGTTATCCTCAAGGAATTGAAAAAAGAAGGTATTGACTAGAGCACAGCAAATGGTGAAAGAATAGAGAAAAATGAGTTTGAGGATCTAGATAGGAGGCAGCTGATTAAAGGAACTTGTTGGAGATGCTAAGGTTTTTGTCCTTTACCCTTAGATATTTGGAAAACATTTGGGGGATTTTAAGCTAATGAAGATATAATGAGATTTGTATTCCTAACACAGACTTTGGGTTCAGCATGAGGAATGAATTGTAGGACAAATTTGGAATTAGTAATGAGAAGAGATTATTACAAGCAACTGGCCCAGAGAAGACACTAGCTTAGGTCAGGTACAACTTCCTAAATCCTCCCTACCAGTCTCTTTAATGCTGTTTCCTAAGTAAGTATACAGGGTGCTCCCAGAGTGAATATGTGGGTTTTGGCTCATGCAACATTTTGGTATCAAGGACAGATCAATTTTCTTTGATTCATTTTTTCTGTCCAAGAATGTTAATGCATTACAAATTGACTTTCCTTATGTAGGAAAAATTACATATTAAAGGGTATTTATTGGTTCAAGAAAGTAGTTTAATTGGATCTCATTTGTTTATTTTTGCTCTTATTTCTTTTGCCTTAGGACACTGATTCAAAACAGTATTAGTACAATTTGTGTCACAGAGTGTTCCACCTATGTTCTCTTCCAGGAGCTTTATGGTTTCAGGCCTCACATTTAGGTCTTTAAAACTATATTGAGTTTATTTCATATATTGTATGAGGGAATGTTCTAATCTAATTGTTTACCCTGATACCAAAACCAGACAAAGATACCACAAAAAGAGAAAGTTACAGGCCAATATCTTTGATGAATATGGATGCAAAAGTCCTCAACAAAATATTAGCAAACTTAATCCAACTATACATAAAAAGACCCTACACCCTGATCAGACTGAATTTATTTCAAGGCCATAAGGATGGTTCAACATATGCAGATCAATCAATGTGATACAGCATATTAACAAAAGGAAAGGCAAAAAATCACATTATCAACTTGATAGACACAGAAAAAGCACTTGACAAAACTCAACATCTACTCATGATAAAAACTCGCATCAAAGTGTGTACAGTGGTGACATGTCTTAACAGAAGAGAGGCCATTTACAATAAACTCAGAGCCAACATAATCCTCAATAGTGAAAAGCTGAAAACCTTCCTGCTAAATTTGGGAAAAAGACAAAGATGTCCAGTATCACTTTCTATTTAACATAGTATTGGAACTCCTAGCCACAGCAATCAGAAAAGAAAAAGAAATAAGAAGTATCCAAATTGAAAGTGAAGAGGTAAAACTGTCATTACTTGCAGATGACATGACTCTATATTGAGAACCCTAAAGTCTCCATTCAAAAACTATTAGAACTAATAAATGAATCCAGCCAGGTTGCAGGAAACAAGATTAATATACAGAAATCTGTTATGTTTTTATATGCTGATAATGAAATATCAGAAAGAGAACATTTTTTTAAAATCCCATTTAAAATCACATAAAAATACCTAGGAATAAACTTAAACAAAGAAGTGAAAGATTTATACTCAAAAAACTATGAAACATTGATGAAGGAAATTGATGATGATTACAAGAAATAGAAAGAAATCCTATGCTCTTGGATTAGAAAAATTAAATTATTAAAATGCCCACATTACCTAAAGCAATCTACAGATTAAATGCAATTCCTATCAAATTACCCAGGACATTTTTCACAGAACTAGAACAAATAATCTTAAAATTTATGTGCAATTAGAAAAGACCTAGAATTGCCAAAGCAATTCTGAGAAAAAAAGAAGAAAGCTTAAGGTATAACCCTCCCAGGCTTCAGACTTTACTACAAAGCTACAGTAATCAAAACAGCTTGGTATTAGCACAAAAACAGATACATAGATCAATGAAACAGAAGAAAGAGCCCAGAAATAAACCCACACACCTACGGTCAATTAATCTACAACAAAGGAGGCAAGAACAGAGACAAGATAGACTATTCAACAAGTGGTACTGGAAAAACTGGACAGCCACATGTAAAACAATGAGATTAAGAAAACTCATTTTAGATTAAAAATAACACTGCAAATGCCATTGTACTTAGAGAAACTGTGTCATTGGCAACCTTGTTGAAATACTGAATTTGACAAATTTTTATAAACTCTATACCTACCAGTGGATATTGCAGCAATGTGAATGGACCTAGAGAAGATTTTTCTCAATGAAGTAAGTCAGACTGAGAAAGATAAACCCTATATGATATCACATATATGTGGAATCTAAAAAAATAATACAAATTAATGTATATACAAAACAGAAATGGAATCACAGATAGAGAAAACAAACTTGTGGTTATGAAAGGGGAGAGGGAAGAGCACAGAGACAAATTAGGGATATGGGATTAACAGACACAAACTACTATATACAAAATAGATAAGCAACAAGGATATGCTGTATAACACAGGGAATTATACCCAGCATATTCTAATAACCAATAATGGAATATAATCTGCAAAATTTACTGAACCACTATGCTGTACACTTGAAACCAATACAATATCGCAAATCAAATATACCTCAATTTGAAAGAAAAAAAAAAAAAAGGAGGAGAACAGACACAAGGACATGAACACACAGAGAATACTGCCCAGTGATGACATAGACACACAGAGAGAAGATGGCCATGAGATGACTGGGGCAGAGATTAGAATCATGTCCCTGCAAATCAGTAAATGCCAACAATCACTGGCAAACACCGGAAGCTAGGGGAGCTAGCATGGCCCTGCCTACAGACTGATCTCAGAGTTTTAGTCTCAAACCTTTGGGGGAATAAATTTCTGTTGTTTTAAAAATCAATCAATCAATCAATCAATGAAAGTTTTCCTGGCAGAAAAGGATGGCTTTCAGTGTAGTGAGGGCAAATGCTTCCTCATTTTTACCCAGCTTGAGAGAGACAGCAGGGACGGCAACAGAAAGTTGTCATGTGACTTACTCTTATACTGAACTAGTTGAAGTAAATGTTTCACAACAGCATAGCAAGGATCTCTCACTCCCCCCACCCCGCGCATCTTATTTCTGAGAGTTTATTCCTTTTCACACCACAGTTCCTTGTCAAATTTTCAATATTATGCTTTCAGTGTTCAGTAACACTTTACTAAGGTCGTATTTCACTTCTCATTTGACTAGTGACACACATCATGGCTCCTTAAAATGTAAGGGAGGAGGGGTGAATGGCACCCTAAATTCCTAACACTAAGAGCTCATAAATGTTTCATTTAATTTAGTGGCATGATTAACAACAAAGGTGATTAGTTGCATTTGGAAAGTCTTATGATGCTGCATTGCTAATCTACTAAAATTTGCTGGAAATTTTGTGAAGATTAACTAATAAACAACTTTCTTCCACTAATTGTGAAAAATTGTTTTAAAGTAGTTTTAAAATAGAAAACAGTTTTAACATTGTTAAGGTTTAGAAAATTAATTTTATAATTTATAACACTTGATTTTCCCACATGACTTGCAGTGCAAAAATTTGCTTTAGGTTTACATTTTAAAATCTTTAGTATTGGTCCTGAACATTTTCGTCCAGAATAAAGTTGTCATAAAATGTAACAGGTAAAACCACTGTGTGCATATACAGAATCATTTGCTCTTCAGAAGCTACTGAAATTCAAGATAAAATGCATTAATGTACTGGAAGGGAATCAGATGAAGGACTTTTTCCTCATTTGTAAAATTCATATTTTTCCTCGGATAAATATAGATCACAAATATTACTATGGCCTGCCCAAAAACTATTCCATTGCAAATATTTATGCTGTATTTTTTGGTTTGGTTAATGATGAATGGCTTGGAATGCTACCATTAACTGAAGAAGTAGTCTCATAACTCAACTACAGTAGACATATAAAGTAAAAATAGTTTTGATAAGTAAAATCATATGGTTTATAGAGTTGGAGAGAAATAAACTTTTGGTTCAGATGGAAATAAGTAAAGAATTATGACTTAGGATTTAAATCACCTAAAATGACCACTAATCAAATTTCTGAAAACAAAGGGAAGATTATTTTATATGCACTTACATTAAAAAAACTTTTCTTGTATATATTTTTCTGTTAAATGCCTCTTGAGTAGCATTTGCTTTTGAGTCACTAATCTTTTGTAAACTTAAGAATAAAATCAATAGCAACAAAATTTTAAAAGTTACATTATAGTTTTGGAGAATCCTGTAAAATTTATTCCAAATTCACCTAGTGTTGAGCTAATACCTAGAGCTAAGAAAATTGTCTTTAGAAATAATATTTATTTTCCTAGGTCACAAAGTTTAATGATTCATATATGCTTACATTTCTTGCTTAATGAGTAATTTTATTTGAAGCAACTTGTAAAGCCAGTTAAATACAATGGAATGAATGCTGATTGCTTTTTACCAAACAAACAAAAACACTTAGCATCGTAATAGTAAACACCAGAGAGTCTGAGAAACATGATTGTCCAGAATCTAGAAAAAAGTAAGTCATGGAGGGTTACAGAATTGTAGTAGAAAACCCAATGCAGTCCTGGGAAAACATAAAAACTATTTTCCTGCCTGGAAAAAAAACAAAAAGCCAAATTGTGACAAAATAGGGCTTATGAAAAGACATCATACTCTGGAACGAATTGTTTTTGTTTTGAGTAACGTTAACGTTCAGTTACTCTATTTGGGAAGGGTGGAGGGAAGATATGGCCATTAGATATGGAACTAACACCTTAGCTATTCTTTCTAGAGAGACAAATAATGTTTCCAAAATTTCTATGTCTCAAGGGTTCAAGTTATTCTGGATCATCCAAGTCATGATATAAGTTTGGATCATCCATTGGACAAAAAACAGATCACTGACATGATTAAATGACTCATTTATCCAGGTAATATAAAATAGTGACACCTGTAAAATAATACAATTTTTACTAAAATCAGTGTTAACAGATTTGTGCTTAAAGTATATGTCTTCCATTTATCTACTGCACAATCTTAAGCCTCTGGTCCTCATTTATGTCCTTACTAATATATTGGGAGTACAAACACACTTTTCAAAGGATTATTGTAAGGCTCTTGTGAAAGATGTATTTGATACATGTAGTAAATTGTGAAGCCTCATTCAAACTTCAGAAATGCTAACTTTAACACTAATGCAATATTACGTTGTAGTTCAGACATATAGCTGGGCAAAGAAAAAGAAGAATAGACTCATTGAGGAGCTGAGATATGAAAAGATCTTTTATAAACTTAGAAAGTGGCAAAATCATTACTCCTCAAGCAACATTAAAATAAAATTGATTAATCCCCATTGGGGATTTTTTAGTGTATATCATACTAATTATTTCTTCAGAAAGACTTAACATAGCCACATTTCTTTGGCTCTTTTACATTATTTATTCTCAAAGGCTCTTTTCATATCTGTCTCTGAAATGGCTGAAAAGAATGAAATCAACTCAAAATGGCTTTTATAACATATCTTATTTGTTATACCATTTTGTCTAATAGTTTTCATTTTGTCACAGTAGTTTGTACTTATTTTGTTATTTTAAATAATAATATGATACAATATGAATAGAATAAAATATATACTATCATATACTTTATAATATATTTATTTTCAGATAGGCATACATATTAAGAATCACATACATTCTTAAAACAGCTTATAATTTCTAAGTCTATTTTTATGATATATGAATAATGATATAGTTGTATCTTGTTAAATTAAATCAGGCATCTCTCACTGTTTTAGCAACTCATGTAATTGCCCCATAATTTTGAAAATGTGCATAATAAAGATGCACAAATGACATAAAGCTCATTTTTATATAAACAGAGTAATTTATACAGAAATCTCAAATTCTCTTAACTGTCATAATTTGTATACTTATAAGTTAGAAAAATCCTGGCTTACTGCCTTGAACAACTTAGAAAACATTAGGTACTCGGCTTTCCGTACAATAAATATATTCATAAAGCATGTAAATGAGATTCAAGGAGGTATTATATGAGAAATGCTGGAGGATATGATACTGAGTTGCCCCTTGTTTCCTATATGATAATAAAGAAGATAAATTATGACAATGTTCATGTGAACAGAAAAAAGGTAATTGATCGTAGCATAAGGGAATAAAAATTGGCATAGTTGATCACAAGTGCAATCTACTCTATCTTTCCCTTGGGGAAAATGTCATTCTTATATATGTTCATCAAAATTGAATTAGAATAAATGTGTACTTATTGACTGTCCTCCCTCAGAATATGTGAAACTATTATGCACATGCCCAAATGCCAAGCAGTAGTCAATTAAAATTTATGCCCTTGGTCTATACGCTAGAAAGTTTAAAAACTAACTAAATAAAAACTAAACTAAAAAGTAAAAATTTCACTACCTCAAAAAGGTTGAAATTACTATATTCAGAAAATCTTTTTAAAATCATGCAAATAGATAACATTTGTTAATGAAAAGAGCTGTTTCAACCTTTGGGTTGGCCATTCAGTGACGTCTTCCAAAATACAAACTTATGTGATTCTGGGACATTTTATTGATTTATTTTTCTTAAGTGTTTTATTTCTGTACACTTTCTCTATTTTTCTTTATTGGATTGGTTATTACTCAGACATTGGGCATCCTAGTCAATTGTCCCATTTTTTCCTGGGCAAGAATTGATTGAAATCTTAATAAAAAATTCTTCCCATTGAGATTATAAAACTCTCTATCATAGTTCTTGGTTCTGAATAGGGAATGAATTTGGGGGATTCAACTTTCAGTGTATAAATATCTGATTTATTCCTTTGTTTTCACATTGCATATCTATCCTCAAAGCTACCTGTTTTTTCTCTTAAGTCACACATCAAGGAAATTTCTCCAAAGAATAAATCTTCAGTCCTTTGCCCAGACCAGGGAGAGACTTTCATATGGCAGTATTAAGTCAAGAAGAGAATTGAGGCATCTAATAGAGCTTATATATATCAACTTTCAAATAATCTTTTTGTTTTAAGCCCACTGTCACTTCTCTTCCAGGATCGCTCAGTGACATCAGTCACTGAGTGGTCAAAAGGTCCCACGGGGTTGTATCATTGGTATTGCATTATGAGGCTTCTTGGCTTTGTTCTCTGCCACTTCAGGACTTAGATTTCTCAGATCCACGGAGTAAGTTTTAGCATATGTGTATTTCACTTCAAAATATTTTTTGATAATGTGTCCTCTCAAAATTCTTTGCTACTTGGTTTATAGCACTAATAAGACATGTTAATGGATTTCTTAGGAGGCAGTGAGGGCTAGTATGTCTATACACCTGCCATCGTTAACCAGAAGGCTTCCTTTATTTTATAAACATAGTCAAATCAGAATTCAGTGTTATTGTTACATTTAAAAAATATAAAAATATTACTTTCAACAGCTGAGACTGATTCATTCATGAGCTAAATTCAGTATTAAAATTTCACAATTGAATAAATGTAATTGTAAAAAGTATGAGGATAGGAAAATGAATGAGTTCATGCGCTCAGAGGTCTAGCACTATAATTGGAGAGACTTAATAACTATTACAAGGTAACTAAGAAGTTAGGAAGAGTGAGGAAAATACCATGAGAAATGTGCCAACACCAATCCAATGGGTTATATAAAATAAGATACACATTTAGAATAATTCAAAACAACATAAGAAAGAAGTATCAATTAATACGAATTACGAGAATGTTAGGATGGTCATTGTAGTTAATAGTAGAGATAGAGAAGGTCATGCCTGGGGATGTCATTTTGAGAAAACATAAGCAAACTCATGGCAAGAGAGCATTGGTGTGTTTGACATCACTAAAGAGTTTCATTTGGTTAAAATATATAATACAGTTGGGTAGTAGGAAAAATATTGCTGGTAGAATTTCAAGTTCTGCTCCTTTCTTATTGGGCATTACAGTTCCTTCTCATTAGTTTTTCTTAAACAATTAAACTTTTCAGCCCAAAATAACTGGCATAAGTCAACCAAGAAAAATATGAAATTCCATTCTCTGATTGCTTTGGGAAACTTTTAACATGAACATGGTTGTTCATCTAATAGACTAATTATAACCAAAAAAAAAAATTTCTTCTAATTTGGAAACTGCCCCTCTACTGTCTTTCATCTGTGTTCATTCTTCCAACTTGAAGCACAAAGGAAATTAGATATTTATGGTAATTATTTCACATATGTCTAAAGACAGCTTTTTCTCAATTCTTCTACTCTGCTGCTTTTTCTTTCTTAGGAAACTTTGTTCTGTTACTATATGCACACTGTAGGGATACGTAGTCCAGATAAATATTACAGAATTTTCAAAAGAAACTCTGTTTGGTAGTTTTATCCATTTTCAAAATTGAAACTCAGAAGAGAGAGTTTAAATGTGAGTTTGGTAATGGCCCAAGTACCTGAATAGGAACAGCAGGACTGTTAGAGCTCTTGACATGAATTCACAAGTCTTCAAAAATGTTGACATATGCATACAGAGGTTTATTACATTAAACACAGTTTGTACAATAGCCCTAATTAATATACAACTTTTTGAGCAAATTAGAGTGACTGAATTTTGGATTTAAGGCAACTCTATTCCTTCTCTGTTATGGTAGTACAATGTTAAGATAATGTTACTAGAATATGTGTTAGGTTATAAGACTTGAACTTAATTTCTAATTATTTAATGTATTAAATTTCCTGCATCAGCTTTATAAGTTCTATATGCTATCATTTTTTCTATGAATTGGATAAATTTAGCAATAAATCAGATTTATTTTAAAACAAAAAAGTGTTAAACTAAATACAATTGTAATAATGTATGTCTTTTTTGATGGATATCTTTTGGAAGGCTGAAATTTTACAGATTCCTACAATGATACAAAGCGAAGGACTTAACAAGTTGGGTTAAATTGTTATTTCCAGCTCTTCTATAAAATTTGAGGCCTTAAACTGATATTAAATTATAATTCTTTGGATATGAGGACAATTTCAAAGTAACAAAAATACACATATATTGGCCACAAAATAAAGTTTTAAATTGCTCTTTGTCCCTATTTTTATATTCAGGGTAGCTAAAGATTAATAGACTGTGAAGATGCAGACCTCTTCATACATACATATTTTTATGTATATTTACCTATACTATATTATATATAGTAATAATATGTGGTAACATATACTTATATAATGTATTATATAAAATATATAGTAATAAATAATTATATAATAATATATACAGTTATTTCCTGAACAACATGAGTTTAAACTGTGTGGGTCCACTTATTCATGGATATTTTTCAATAAATATGTACTACAGTATTACACCAGGTTAATTGAACCCATAGATGGGGAACTACAGGTATGGAGGGCCAGAGGGTTGACTGTAAAGTTATGTACAGATTTTTAACTGTGCATGGAAGTTGGTGCCTCTAATCCTCTCTTTGTTCAAGGATCAACTGTATATTGTATACTATATATACATACATATAGAATTAATTATATATTTATTTATAAACATATGTCAGATGTGTGTATGTGTGTGTGTATGTATATATATGTGTGTATATAGATATATAGATATATAGATATAGATAATTTTCTTTATTTTGCTACCTTTGACCAAGATAGCTTTAATATTCCTCTCAGCTGGGTTAAGCTTTAAACAGATTTATTTCTGATTCTAGGATCCTGACCCCCTTTTTCTAGGATTACCTACTTCAGAAAAGTTTGAATTGAATAGTATTTCTCTGCCTCCTGGTGAAGTAATCTTCTCCCATCCTCTTGCAGATTTAACAACTCAGGAAAGTCTTTTTCAGGGACCTAGGAGTCATTCCTTTAAAATGTAATCATCAAGAGGGCTTGAGCCCCTTTCTGCCAGTTTCTGCGAGGGGGCAGGACCCTAAGGTCCATAAACAGACAGCTTAACCATATTGACCAACCCCCCCAGTTAACGTCCTTCAGTACTTTTCTACCAGCTGGCCCCAGTTCCTAGAAACTCTCCAGTCTTTTGTTTCAGCAGATTGAGTTCAATCACTCTCCTCTATTGCAACAGTCTGGACTTCAATTTCAAGTAATGAATACAGCATTCTTTGCCCGTGTAAATCTATCCAGCGCAATTATGCTTTGACATCTTAAAAATACAGTAATATAAAATATGTGTTCATTTAACAGAGTTATCTGAACAATTCTTGTTTTCTTGCACTCTAATTTGCTTTTGTATCTGGAAAAAAATTACATTAATTTGTTTGAATGTGATAATTAATACATATCTTCACAGAAAAATCATACTATATATATAAAAAGGTAAATATTTTGTCTGTTATTTATTTCTATAATATAGAATATACATTGTATCATTTAATATGGTGACTAGCTTAATATTTTAAAGCTAAAATTAAAAATTTTAATTATACTACCTATTTGCATATTTATTGACTTTTGTATGCTTAACTCTATAGACATATTTGAATTCTGAAGTTAATTAAAAATATCATTTATAACTAAGATATAATAAAAGACAAGCTTGATGACATGCAGTGATTGTAAAAAGTTTAAAAATGTTGTCTTTTTGCTTAAAAATATAATATGCACAATTATTAATTTAACAATGAATTATATTAAGTTGTATTGGCAAGGTCTATGTAATATAATCAATATCATTGGTAAAGTAATGATTATTAAGGCTGAACTAAAAATATTTGTTGGATGTTTTATAGAAATTAAAATTAGAATTTAGGTTTTCTTTTTGTAAACTGGACAAATTATGCTGTGCCTAGGTAATAGAGGTTCCCTTTTATCATCAAAATATCAATGAATTCTTTGAACTTTTGACAATTACTAAATTATTTTGACAAAAGTTACCTTAAAAAGTTACATTAAAAAATCATAGTGTGTTTTGTGTGTATTATCTGTAACTATGTGTTCCCTTTGGTTGCATGGCTTGTTTTTTCCGAACCCCCTTCTTGATTTCCTTTTAGAAAAATTCATGCCAATTGTCCTTTAAACCTAAACTATCTTTGGGTTTGCTGGAATGGCTTTAACTGAAAACAGACCACTTGGTGGCTCTAACAACTGGCGCTGACTTTGTGGCATTAGGGCTTCCTGGCTGCCATCTGCAAACTGGATGTGAGTTTGTCACACCAATAGAGCAATGCCTGCTTCGGGATTATCCCAGATAAAACTCAGATTAATTTTGTCTCCTCTTTCTCAGAAATGAGAAAAAGAGATTTTAGATAATTTATCTTTTAAAGGAGGAAAACAATCTCTGTTTGAGTTCACAAATTGAACTACTAAAGTGAAATTTTGCAATGGTAATTTATATCCCCAAAGCTCCTTTTTGTTTCATGTTTTATAAGAGTCATGGAAGTAAGCACACTACAGCATGCTATAGTTCAGAGAATAGCAGAACTAGGTACTGTCATTAAGACCATAAGATATTTATTTTATGAAAGACATTCATGAAACTGAATAGACAGTGTTTCAAATAGGGCAACTGTAAAAACAGTAATGCCCATTTGAGGCATAGTTCACTATACTGCCTTAGGGTAAGACTATGTATTCCCATAGCCTTATATGTTATACTGAATATTACTAAGCAATTAGGAAAGAAAAATTATGAAACTCTATAATTTGGCTAACATCCTTGAATTGACTTTTGTGGACTTTTTTGACTGGCGGGTAGGATATGTTCTTGAACTTTAATTGAAACTCTCTTGACTCCTTCCTTAGAAGTTCCTTAGACATGAATTGCAATACTGATTATAATCCTTCTCTTGGAATGTGCAGTGTTGCAACGTTCAAATGAGTGACTCTAAGAGAATTCAGTGTTTCTGTGCAATTGTTAGCTGATCAAATGATGCAACAAATGATCTTTCAGCAAAGAAAATAGAAAACCCTGACACAGATGTTGGGACAACTACCTTCAAAAATGTATCACGTGACCACTGCATACATTACACATGCATTAAACAGTGGCAGAGACCTACACTGATCATGTCTCATTACAATGTTATATCTTAAAGTTTAAGCTAAAGAATAATAAATGTTCTGAAGGAAGGGCACAAAATTGACACCAATGTAATTCTTTAATCTCTGTGTTAAACAATCCCGAGACCCAAAAATCCAAAAAGCAAAACAAACAAACAAAAATAAAAACAAAAGTAATATGCTTGAAGAACCACTAGTTCCTATAATATAGGCTGTGAAGTAATTACACAACTTAAAAGACTAATAACAGTTTGAAAACATTCACTTCAAGAACATAACTTCGCCCCTTGCCTAGAAATCCAAAGCCATTGTGTGATAACCTCTGCCTAGTGCAACACATTACTGGTGCTGAAATGGGTATTAAAATCACACAATCCAGGCTCTAAAACCAATCCTCTAAATACCCTTCCCAAATTCATCTATTCGAAGAAATAAGTAAGACTGGCTGTTTAAAATGATATTCTTCCTTGCTGTAGTAAATTTAACTACGATTGATAACAGTAGGACTCTTCTAAGAGCTACATGCATCTAAAGAGAGTCACTTCTGCTGAGATTTTAGGAAGTTGACATGACTGTGAGAAGAGATTTCCAGAATGCATAGAGAGTCTGAATTGTTTTCTAGAGTGAGTTCTCCATCCATTTACTTATATATTATAGTATCCAAATATATACAACAGAAAAGTACTCCTTTACATGTAAAGGAAATATAGGTAGAGATAAAAAAATTAAATTATATTAATTTGTAATAAAGCATTTTATTAAAAAATAAAGGCATATAATTTAAGAGATGTTTAAATAGCTAGTTTAAATAGAATGACAATTCCTTTGAGAATAAAAAGTAAAGATCAACACATAACACCATTTCCTGAGATTTTAAAGATTACAATATATTTCACATTAAGACCTGATAAGGACACTAATCAAGCTTACAAATTCCAAGACAAGGCAAAAGGGATATTTTGAAATATTCATTCATTATTTTTTGATGCCAAATCATATTTATAAATCTCAATTTGAGACATCTCAATGAAATACAATTTTATGACACACTATGTATAACAGTCTTGATTACAAAATAGAGTCAATTTTAAAAACGCTTAAAATTATGGCAACTTTAATTCTACACAGAATATCACCACTTAAATGTGAAATGCTTTTGGGAAGAGAATCTAAATGTTAACTTAAATATAACTCTTCTGAAAACTCTTAAATGCAATTTGATCAATATTTGGGATTTACAGGAGAAGCTTTGACTAGCTATGAAAATCTATAGCTGGATGGTTTATATTTACTTTTTATTATGCTTCCCCCCAAAAAGAAATAATACAAGCAAAGTACCACAGGTAGAGTTTAAACAAATGGCCATCCATTAAAGTTTCTCAAAGTATTTTAAACACCTTTTCTTATGATTCTTGACAGCTGAGGGCATACAAGGTTCTTTGTCAATTTATGACTAAGCTGATACCTCTAAAGATCCTCTGAGATTACTGTAAGCTCTAGCTAATGTCCATTTCCTTTATGCTACATTTGGGCTTTTGAGAGTGATGTCCTCCTAGGTGGCTATCAGTCTCCCAGACTCATTTACCTGAATACATAAAAGGAAAAGCAATGAGCTTTTGGGGGTGGACTTACTATTTGACACATTAAAGCTAATTTATTATAGATTAATATGACCTTACTAATACTACCTTTTCTTCATTTCACTTTCCAGGTAAGAAAAAGACCTTAACGGGTAAGAACAAGCTTCAGTAGATTATGTACCACAAAACAGACTGTGTATTGCCAAAATTTATGTATATGTACATTGTATATACACATACAACATTTAGGAAGCAGAAATCCATATATGGTCATACTGAGATTTTGATTCCAGTTTGAAGAGTACCTAGTCTTCATCATTTTATTTAAGTAAAAAGATAAACAATATTTTTATTCAAGTAGAAGTGAGTTTTACCTGAAATATCAATAGAGGCAAGAATATGAAGGCACTTTTTGATATGCAAATAAAACATGAGTGAAAAGACTGACTTACATTCTATTCCTTTACAAAAAGAAAGTTTATGTAGAAAAATACTACATAATTCCATGATTTATAGTATTTGGTAAGTAATGTAATCAGAAACACTTTTGAGATAAAAATTAAATATTTAAGATCATATGTGCTAAAACACAGACACAGGTGTTAATGGAGAACCTTAATTATACTAGCATCCCTGGAGCCATACACCATTTAGTCTTTTTCTGAACATACCTGTAAATATGCTTGCCTAAAAGCCACTGAAAAAGTTATGGAAAACTCTTATGATTAGAAGAAATAGGATACATTTGTTAAGACCTGTTAACACTTAAAGTAAATATTTTTATTAGGGATCAAAAATAGATATCTAAAAAGAAACCTTGTCAAATTGGATTTATGGTTCTTTATTCTTAAAACAGTGTTTCTTAGCAGATGAACTGTGGCTTAGAACTTTTGAATTTGCAGTAATAACGTTTGCCAAATTAAAGCCTGTGCTACCTAACCCTTTTTATTTCAGTAGCAAGTAACTATAAAACTAGGTCTATGTTAGCAATTCAGTTTACTTCAAATGATCATAATTTTTTTCTATAAAAGCATATCAAAATCTATTTTCAGAGGAATTTTAAAGGACTAAAGTAAAGTTAATCTATATCTACCTATAACTATAATTCTTAAAATATTTTTGCTGTAGGCATTTTACATCCAAAGTGAATCTTTGTAATAGAATATCACCTTGAAAATCCCCAAAGCCTTGAAATATATGTATATATTTATGTGTATATATATTTATATATATATATACACACACACACATACACATAATTTTTAACTTGTTAAAAAATGTCATTCTTCACCTTTAGGACAACAGTTATTTTGACAATTGCTATGTTAACAGCGGGAAAGACAGAATCATGGCCAAGAATACAAGGGCAAAACTCACTTGCATAAAAAGGATCACACGAAGCTGTATAAAGATCATTCCAGCATAGTAGTTTTTAATTTATATTCAACTTATGCCCAAAGAGTGTGGGAACTTAAATATAGCATCCTTAATAGCTTGACCTTAAAACATGACTCAATCATAGATACAGAAAACAAATGGGTAGTTTCCAGAATGGGCGAGGGTGGGGGAATGAGAGAAATAGGGAGTCAGAGGTACAAACCTCTACTTACAAAATAAATGTCATGAGTATTAAATGTATAGTGTGGGGAACAGAATCAATAATAATGTAGTATCTTTATACGGTGATAGTAACTCGACTTATGCTGATCATTTTGAAATGTATAGAAATATTGAATCACTGTTATGCACCAGAAACTAACAGTGTTGTAGGCCAATCATACATGAAAAACAAACAAACTCATGGAAAAATAGGTGAGTTTTGTGGTTACCAGATGTACGGGGTGGGGAAGGAATTGGATGAAAGTAGTCAAAAGGTACAAACTTCCAGTTATAAGACAAGTAAGTGCTGGGGATGTAATGTACCACATGCTAAGTATAATAACACCGCTGTATGTTATATATGAAAGTTGTTAAGAGACGAGGTCCCAGGAGTTCTCATCATGAGAAAAAAGATTAAATTGTACAGATTCATTGTCCCTCCTAAATAATCAATAAAGATGTTTATTTATTACTGATAAAATTGAAAAAAAAAGGTCTCAGGTTTCCTTTTGCACTTTGCAATTCAGAGCTGAAAATAAGAAATCATATAAGGACTCAAACATTTACTTCATAAATATTATTGTCAACATAAACTAACCAAATAAGACTAACCATAGCAGGAACCCTAAGAAAGCAGATGTGTCCATAATATAAGCATTGTTCTAAAACTGAAAACAGAATCACTTTTTCTTAATCAGCAAGCTCTTTTTTTTTTTTCTTTTTAAATAAATTCAGTGGTGACTTACACTTTAAAAATGTAATCCTGGAGCTTGAGAATGCGGCAAAGGGCAATAATTAAAGGCCCACGGAGGTAAGAGACTGAACTGGACAAGCTTGGGGAGTGTCATATGGAAACCCTTGTTCTCTCCTCATATTTCTAGGTGAAGAGACATTTATTTGGGTAACATTTCAGGCCTCATGTCCCACTCCTTCATTTAGTCTGGTCCAGGAAAGTAAGACTCACTGAATAGTATTTTGGGGAGAATATGAATATGAATGACTAAGTCTTTGGGTTCTGTTCTCTCCTAACCAACCTGCCTGATCGGAGGGTGCCTTCTCGTCTACTCTCATGTGAATATTTGGAAATTACATATTACACTTACACTCCATCCTCCAACTTTCTATTACTAATTAATAAGGCTGAAATTTGATCCCCTCTGCTCAACCCCTGGATCTCTCTCAGCTGCTTTTACACCATGACTGGCTTTGTAATGGACAAGACACTAAAACTCACTCTGTCTCAGTTTATTCGTCTGTAAAATGAAGATAATGTTTTTGAAGATTAAATTAACATTGCTAATATTTTAAAGTGATTATCCGTATTTAGCATAAGTGAGCAGTATTTTAAGTGTTGTTAAATAAATATTATTTATTTGTCTCTTTATAGCTCCGTCATTGAGATCAGAATGGTATCTAGAGTTATCTCATTCAGGTCTTTCTTGAGCAAAGGAAAAAAAGACTGGAATTTATTAAAAGCACAACAAAAAGGCTGGAAGAAGAGCTAGAGGCAGTAGTCTAGATGAGACATGAGGCCGACACAATCTCAAACACCAACTGTACAGAGATAGACTGAGTGTGGCAGAGAGATTGCTTTGGAAAACCTTTTTTATACCATTCCACTCCTTATAACACTCCGCACAAACTTCTCAACCACTGTCCATCAATAGAAAGAAATTTTCACTGTGCTCAAATTACTTTCATGATCACCTGCAAGCAGGCTCTCAATTTTCTCTTACACAGACATTACCTATAGGTAGTGGGGTGAATAATGCCCCCAAAATGATATCTCCAGGTCCCAATATCTGAAGCCTCTGAATATTACCTTATTAGGAAAAAAAAAGGTGGGGGGAGCTTTGCAGATTTAACAAAGCTAAGAATCTTGAGGTAAGGAGATTATCCTAGATCATATAAGTGAGTCCAGAATCCAATGATGTGTCCTTACAACAAAAAGGTGGAGGGCAATCTCCACCTTTGACAGACAGAAGACAGAGAAGAGGAAGAAGCAATGTTACCAAAAGGCAGCGATCGGAGTGATGTGGCCTTAAGTCAGAGAAGCCAGGAAGTCCTCATAGCAAACAAATGCTGGAAGAGGCAAAGTCTTCTAGAGAGAATAAGGCCCTGCTGACACGTTGTTTTAAGACCTGTGCCCTCCCAATCTGTAAGAAAAGGATTTTCTCTTGTTTTAAACCACCAATTTGTTATGGTAGTTTTTTCTAACAGCCACTGGAAACTGAAACAGATTTTGGCACCAGCAAGTGGGGTACTGCTGTAACAAATACCTAAAAATGTGCATGTGCTTTTGGACTTGGGTAATGGTGAAAGCCTGGAAGAATTTGGAGAAGCATGATAGAAAATGTCTGGATCATTTTTGAAGAGATTGTTGGTGCTGACGTCAATTCTGGTGAAGGCTCAGATGGAAATAAGCAGCATGAGAGAGGAAGTGTCTAATTCCTTAGAGAATAAATGTATTGTTATAAGTAGACTGTTGGTGGAACTATGAGTGTTAAATGCGCTGCTGGAGGTGGCACAGAAAGAAATGAGAAACATGTAACTTAAGGAAAGACAATCCTTGTTAGGTAGCGCCTAGAAACTTGGCTGGATTGCGTTGTCTTGTTACATGAAAAGCAGAGTTTTTAAGTGATGAGTTTGCAGATTTAGCTGAAGAGATTTCCAAATAAAAGTGTTCATGGTGCATCCTGACTTGTGTTTTTTTGTTGTTGTTGTTGTTTTTTCCTTCTCATAGTAAAAAGGCAAGAAGAAAAAGATTAATTGAGGAAGGAACTTAGAAGAGAAAAGCAATCAGCAATTGGTGATGTGAGAAGTTCCCAGTCTGTCCAAATTGCAAAGAACGTTCACTGATGGGAAAGTGTGCTCTGGAGACAAGCCCAAGACTGTGGCTGGATAACCTTTACTGAAAGTATATGAATTATGGATCAATTCAAAGACTTTAACAAAAGCTGGGAATTGAGATGGAGTTACCCAAGAAAGATGAGTGGAGGACCTTCTTGTCTAATGATCTGGATTACTGCAACATGCACAGAAGACCTATGAGGTTATTGAGAATGTTAGGTCAGCAGGAATAAGGCCAGCTTGCACTGGAAGCAGCAGATTAGGATACCATAGAAAACTGCTGAACTTCCAAACTTCTGTAAGCAAGCAACAGGAATATTTGGCTACTCAGCTGCAAACATGTGTGATCATTCAAGGAAAAAGAAGAATAATTCTGATGTAGTGACAAGTGAAGCCTCAGGCCCAAATAGCGGGAGATACATGTTCAGGCAGTGGAGCTCTGAGTAAGAAATAATTATGCTTAGGCCTTGAAACCTAATAGAATCTGTCTTCCTAGATTTTGAATTTGCTTGGGGTTGGTGACCTTTTTATTTCTTACAAGTTCTCTGTTTTGGAATGAGAATGTCTATCCTATGCTAGTCTTGCCATTGTATTTTGGAAGCAGATAACTTATTTTCCAGTTTGACAGTTCCACAAATGGAGAATCACAGTGAGTCATTCCAAGAATCTAAGCCATATTTGATTTAAGAGTTAAACAGTAATATTTTGACTCTTAAGCTTACAATATGTAGATGTTGTTATGGACATAGAGTTTATGTTGTAATAGATTGAGACTTTTGTGAATTCAGGGATACACTGAATGTATTTTGCACACGAGTTGCACATGGATTTTGAAGGCCCAGAAGGTAGACTGTACTGAGTTAAATGGTGGTTCCCATAAAGATAATTCCATATCTTAAACCCTGGGAACTATAAATATTAACTTATTTGGAAGATGGTCTTTGTACCTGTAATTAAATTAAGGATTTTGAGATGAAGCTATAATTCTGGGTTAGCTGCGTAGACCTAAACCCAAAGGAAATGCCATTGTAAGGGAAAGGCAGAAGAATCTCTGAGCCAGACAAAGACAAAAAGATATAGAAAAGAAGAGGAGGCAATGTGACCACTGAGGCAGAGACTGGAGTGATGTGACCATATTCTGAGGAAGACAAGGGAGATCAGTGGGCATCAAAAATTGGAAGAAACAAGGAACAGAATTTTACCTGCAGTGTCTGGCGGCAGTAAGACCTTGCCAACACATTAATTTTGGACTTCTGTCCTCCAAAATTGTTAGAGAATAAATTGGTCTTGTTTTAAAGCACCAAATTTGTGGTAATGTGTTATGGCAGCCATGGAAAACTCATACTCTCTCATAAAATCCTTGCACATTTAATTTCATATTGGGTTCTGCTTCTTCATGGGCATGGATTAACACAACTAAGATAGAATATTTTGCTATCTAGAGCTGAGAATGAATAATTTTATTTTTGGACATATTAAATATAAGGTGTTTCTAACATATTTAAGTGGGAATGTCATGTAGACAGTTTGACACATGGGACTAAAGATCAGTGGAGTGGCCAATCCTGGAGAAATAAATATAGGAGACATTGTTACATTGATGGTATTTAAAGATATGAACTGTTTGAGCTATCCTGTTAAAAGTGTGTAAATAAATGAGATGAGAGAGTAAAGTCCTGGATTACTTCAGCATTGTAGACACTATCAGAGGAAAATACTATCAGAGTGGAAGAGAGTGAGAAGGAAGAGGCAGTGAGAACGTGTGGTTTGTCTAGTGTTTGTGGTTTGAGTAGTGCCTCACTCCCTTCTCGTCTTTCACCTCATCCCCAACCTCCTAGCCTACCCTTGCTTCATTTCTCTTCTCCATCCCCTCTGTCTCTTCCTCAACAGAAGTGGAGACCAGTTTGTCTTGATGCTGATTTGCTTATACAATTTGTAGAATTTCCTGAAACTAAAATATTTTTTCTGTTGTTTCTTTAGAAAAAATGCTTTTGAAATATTTCACAAAGGATCTGTGTTGAAATATCACTGGAACAAAAGAACTATATCAATATTGTTAGGGGAAAAATAATATTGTTTTGTTCATTTTTTCTGGTGTCCAAAGGGAAAATGAGGACATAGAGATGTGCTGGAGAGATCAGCGTCAGAAGGCAATGAGGACTCTGGAAATCTGGTTGAATTAAGAGTTTATGCAGTCACTCTTACTTTCTGCCACACATGCTAAAATAGCTCCACTAGCTTTTGTCTTCTTAGATGACTTCATATTCTCTCTCTTAATTGCCTGAAATTCTCTCTGGGTCAAAGTGGCAATAAAATAAATAACCACAGTTTTTCATTCTTCTTCCAGATGTATGTAAACATTGGTGTATCTTAGAGTCTGCTGGTTGCTTCCCAAAACTCAATATTCATGCTCTTCTTCAGTTAGGCATTTGGTCACAGAGAAGAAAGGCACCATTCCCCTGCTTCCCTTGGAGGCAGATGTGGCTTTGTTACTAAGATACTGACCGTAGAACACAAGTAGACATCCTTTCCCAATGGTTGAAATGCAGACAGAATGTCAACCTTAGAAGGAGAGCCACCAGTAGAGCAGCAACAAGATAAAAAGGACATGTGTCCCTTGGGAAACATGGAGCTGGATCAGTTTACAAGCCTGTGCCACCTACTTAAGAATCTTTAAGTGAGAACTGTGTAGCTTATGTACACCACTTTCAAATGGGGGACTTTGCCATTCACACATAAAACTAATCCGAGCTGATACAGATTTTTTTTTTTTTAATTTGGAACTGGGTTGCTGGAAGTGACAAAACATATGTCACTGACTTAATAAAAACTGTCCAGCAGCAGATGGCAAGGAGTCACATTATGGACTTATAATGCAGAAGCTAAATATGGTAAAAAGTTCCCTGCTTCCCTCGTAAGACAGATCAGGTACAGGTGGGGTTGTATACGAAGTTATAAGAAATTGCTTTGGGCTGAAATGTTTCCCCAAAAGCCATATGTTGAAGTGCTAACACCAGTAACCCAAAATGTAAATGCATTTGGAGATGAAACACTTAAATGTGTAATTAATTTAAAACAAGGTCATTAGGATAGAGTGTCATTTATTATGACTTGTATCCTTATAACAGATTAGGAGACAGACACAAACAGAGGGATGGCCATGTGAAGACAGAGAAGATGGCCATCTCTCAGTGACAGAGGAAGGCCTTAGAAGAAACCAGTCTGCTGACACTTTGATCTTGGACTTACAGTGTCTAGAATTGTGAGAAAACACATTTCTGTTGTTCGAGCCACCCAGTGGTACTCTTTTATGGCAGCCCTAGCAAACAAATACAGAGATCATCAAAACGCATTGTGAATTAAAGTAGATAAACAACAAGGTCCTACTGTGTGGTACAGGGAATATTCAATATCTTGTAGTAACCGATAATGAAAAAGAATATGAAAAAATATAAACGTGTGTATGACTGAATCACTATGCTGTACCTCAGAGATTAACACAACATTGTAAATTGACTATACTTCAATTAAAAATTATTGTGTATGAACTATTCTTGCCACTCTTAGGAAAGTCTGATAGGACAGAGAGTAACTTAGCACATAGAGAAACGCTTGCTAAGAGAGATGAGAGGGATGAAGAGGAAAAGAGTTACGTTAAGCAAGGCCTTCTCTGAAGGCAGTGTACACTCATTTATTCACAGTGGTCCAGTAACGTGGCACGCTGGTTGCTGGGTTGAAAAGTAGGCTCCTGCTTTATTTGACAGTGAAGCAGCTCTAAGCACTGGCTCTCAAGGTGAAGCCTTAGCAAAAGACAAGACCATGACTCAGGTCTTTTTCCGGTGCCTGACATTGATTCTTAACCAAACAATGGAAATCAGCCCAGGTGAAGTATCTGTTGGGATTGCTGTTTCAGTCTAAACCAAATTATGTCCAGTTATCAATCGCAAAGTTAGGGGCGATGGGGTTGTGAACGGAACCCAGATTATGTAAGTTTTCAGACTTAAAAATTTCATCTAAGAAGGTGACTGGTGTTGTAAGGCAATCCTCTCTGGACTGTTGGTGCTTCAGTTGGTGGAGCCTCCCAAGTAACAGAACTGTGTGTGCTTTAATGATAGACAGTGTTTCCTTTTGTCTCCCCCGTACCATCTGCACTTTGCATTCTAAAGGTGGTGATATACGGAGCCGCTGTACTCCTCTCACCAGAGACACCTGTTCCTGTTCAAAGGCTAATAATAAAGCCTTTCTTATCTCTCCAGGAGCCAAGGTTTATATTCCTGGTTGTAGAATGTCTCCTTTCCCCCCAAGAGGAGATGTGTTTACATTTGTGGATAAAAGATAAGCTTTCTCTTAACTCCAGAGGGGAGGAGGAGAGGTGTCTGCACCTATATAAGCCTCAAGATTCATAATTTTAGACACCTCCTGCGGTGCAGACCACTCTGGATGTTTACAGAACATTTGCCTCTGATTTTGTAGCCCCACGAGGGGCACAGCAACAGAACTAGGTATTCTGTGAGTACAAAAGAGAGGTTTTTT
The DNA here is from genome assembly GCF_036321535.1 of Camelus dromedarius. Taxonomy (NCBI): domain Eukaryota; kingdom Metazoa; phylum Chordata; class Mammalia; order Artiodactyla; family Camelidae; genus Camelus; species Camelus dromedarius. The sequence goes on from NC_087438.1 coordinate 15,892,285, forward strand.
TTTTCCTTTAGTCTCTGATCAGTATCTGTTGTTCCTCATGTGTGTGTGCATGTGTGCGTGCGTGTGTGTATGTATTTATCAATCAATCTCTACCCATCTTCCAATCTGTGTATCCATATATATCTATATCTTTCTATTTATCTATCTATCTATCTAATGGTGCAAATGGGGTAACATCTCAAACTCTTCACAGCCTCAGACTTAACATGCATATATATATGGTCAAACAGATACCACAAAGAGCAAGCATGCAAGAAGTGTTCTAAGTTGTGTTGTTGTCATTGAAAATGGTATTGCAAAAAATAAAACAAGGCAAAAAACAAACAAGTAAAAAGTATTGCAAACCTAGCCTGCAACTCTTCAAAACCATTTCTAGGCCAAAAAACCTACATCAATATAATTGTCATTTTAAAGCCATTCAGCCTCTGAAAAGGACATCTGTTTCACTGCCAGCTTCACATGTGGACGGAGAGTATAATGGACAAAAATAAACCTTCCAGAAAGAAGAATCCAGAGGCCATAGAGAAAAATGAAAAAGGTAACTCACGCCAGAGAACAGATCCAGCCACTAACAGATGGTCTAACAGGAATTAACGACACTGCCAGTGCAAGGAGCCTCAGTCCCTCCCCTGACTAATGACTGCCTTGTGTTTCCCATTCTTCCTTTTTCTGAATGCGGGTTGTGAAATGGGTTACTCATTACCTCAGTACAATTGCATGCTGAATGTGTTAGGGACATATATCTTGAATTTTAATTTACAGGTGTAGGGTAAACTTTTCTACTTCAAGCAACACTTAAATAGGAAATGTTAGAACTGACTGCTGTGGTTTGTCACAACCATTCTAACCTGCAAAAGCTATTAAAAATACAATGATCTTTGATTGACCCCTCTATGCCAGAACCTCACTGGACTGACCAGCGAACAACAGCTCTTGCTTTGATTATTTGTATGCAGACTCCTAGAATTATTCCTTCCTAACCAGAGAATGACTTTCCAGTCTCATTAGCAAAATTAAGAAGAAATAACAGAACATACTTTGCACACCTTCTAGCAGTTAGACACTTCTAATTTACCCATTTAGTGACTTATTTTCACTGGGGTGTCTCCTTGCCTGGCAGGTTAAATTCAGTTTAATGCTATTGTTTTTTATTGGGCATTTTTTAAAGATTACTGGAGGTCATTGTTTACAGAGGTCACCATACACCAAAGGGCTTTATCCGGAATGGACAGAGGAAACTTCATCACATATAATCTTAGAGACCTGAATGAAGTAACCAGTTGAGATTTTAGGATTTTCTTTTCTCTAGGAAAGAGGTTGGATATGTGCAACAGAAAAATGAACGGCATAATTGTGTAGTTAAGACCACTTTTGGCAAAAACAATATATTTCCTTCATTTCTTTGATGTCATTAGACTGTCAGATATTTTACTGTCCCTGCAGTATTTTGTCAACCTCGTTGGTATAGCTATGCTATACCAATGGGAAGTAAGGAGATGTACATGCAGCTTCCAGGAACATCCTTTCGATGATAATTAGCATGTCACATTTGTCTTGTCTTCTTTGACCTGCCTCTTCCTGATGACCGGAATGCAAATGAGATGGCTGTGGTGAGTCGGCCAACATGGAGGTGAGTTGACCTTGGGATTAGAGGCTTTATAAAGTGGGACAAATAAAAGCAGTGCATTTTGCACTTTGTAGACCAAAGCACCATACCTCACTCAACTTCTAGACATCTGAATAGCTTTAGTTTGATTTTCTAAAGCTATAGTTATCTGTAATCCTTGTTATTTCTAATCAAGCTTCATCACAACTAAGAGATTAGGCAAACTAAGCTATTAAGTAGGCAAAATGTTGGACAACTGTTTTAACCTTTTCTCATTTTTCTGAACACCACGGGAACTTTTCCCCTGTGCATGAAGTTCATTCAATAGAATGGCCATAATTTGAAATTTATAATCATATCTATACTTGCCATCTAAGATCTAAAACTCAGAGCTCCCCAACACAATCACACTTCTCCCCAATTCACCAAAACTCATGAAACCCACTTTTTATTTCTACAAGCATCTTCACTCACCATAAAAAAGTGATCTATCACTGATGTCTTTCTTCTCTGAATTGAGCATTTATGTTTTATAGCTTGCATTTTGTTACTGTAGAACAGAAGTGAATTATATTTTATAGTAGTTTCATAATGTTTTTATTATGTTTTTGATAGCTATGATAGGGCTATGATAGCACTAAATTAAACCAGCTAATTATAGGCATCTTTCTTAAGGTAACTTATGTGCCAAATACTATAATATCTCATTCAATTTTCATACTATTACACAAGTAATTAATAATAGTGTGTGGTGGGTTGAATTCCTAAAAATTATGTCCAAGTCTTATCTTCCAGAAGATGTGAGGGTGACCTTATTTGGAAAAAGTGTCTTGGCAGATCTAATTAAAATAAGGATCTTAAACTGAGATTATCCTGAATTAGGATAGGCCCTAAATCCACTGAGAGTGTTCTTTTCAGAGACAGAAGAGTAGAAGACACTAGTCACTTTACATGTGGGCACACGAAGCCTTGAGGAGTTTGACATCACCGTGGTCACACAACTATTAGGTAATGAAGTAAACTTTTGTACTCCAGAGTTCTTCTCCAGGGAATTAATTATTCAACGCAATCCGTAGAGAGAGACACTTTACATTTTTGAGCAGCTCAATATGTAATGAAGAACTGAACAGATAATAAAGCAATTTATACAGTTTCTAGTCATTCCAGATTCTTTTAGGCAACCACAATCCCTATAAGAGCTACAGCATGCATGTGACCAAGGTATAAACCATAACCATAATATATGTGACTAGAACCCAGATATCACCCATGAAAGATTGCAGAGCAACTTCAACTACCTTAATAGAATTAATGTGCACACAACTAAGTAAAGACCAAGAGACAGGATGGTAATTCACCATTTATGCCAAAAGCTTAGTACATTCTATGAGTTTGCCATAATCAGCATCACTAGATTTTCATTGCTAGTACAGAATAAGTAAAGAAACTCAAAAATATCTTGCAGTGTTAAGATATTATGATCAGGACTAGATATCTACCATTATTCCTAGTCTTACTGATGTCAGTGATTAGAGGGGTACCTATGTACATCATTAGCCTTAGAAATCACATACATTTTATAATTTTATGTATTTTATATGAAACATATAAAATATATATTCAAATATACTGTATATATGTGTATATACATATATGTCTATATATAACAATTTTTAAATTAAATGGCTTTTGAAATCTGAGTATCTAATTTCTTCATTTTGAATGGAGGAAATTCAGATAGGTGGCATACAAAGACTAGGGTAGCATTTGGACGAGGATAAGTCTTTGATATCCTTTTCAGTTCTGCTTTCTATATATTCTACAACTTCTATACACTCTACAATTTCTATACCTTTTATATGTTACATGCTGCATAGTCGTTTTAGTGATATAAAATATATAAACTTCACTATACTTCACAATAAATTTTATCTTTCTAATCAGGCAGCCTGCCATTTTTGTTCATCTTTGGTTGTTTTATTAGTTAAAATACATAGAAGCAGCATAGTAAAAGGACGCTAATGTGTAGAAAAAAATGTTCTTACATGCTTGCCTAAATTATGTATTTGATTAAAATTGCTATAACAGCCATGCCTTTCTAACCAGTAAAATGAATCTCATGCATCAAGGTAATGACTAGACCTTTAACATAATGTATTGTACAGTACAATACCTGTAGAAATGAGCACAGGAAGAATAATTACGAAGAAAGTGTGTGTTTGAGAAAACAACTTTGCAATTAGAAGCATGCTGATATTTCTGTTTGCCCTGTGCGTTTTCAATAACCAGTATGACATTTTAACAATTATAAGATATTATAAACCATTAAATGTGATAATGAATGTTTATCTATAAAGAATATTTTAAAGTTAAATACCTTGCATCATTTTATATTTATGTGTCAAAATAAAACAATTGTTTTGCTTACAAGCTAGTAGCAATTTGTTTTCTAAAGTTACATATATATATCTTACTAGTTTCACTGTTTTACTTCCTCAGTAACTCGATTCTATGGCATTGGAAATCAATATTTTAAAAATGTATATTTAAAGAATTGCTTTTAAAAATAAGCAAAACTTTCCAGAATCTTTATAACATCAGTTCAGCCTTCTGAAAATATTTTGTTGACACATCTTTCTGAAACCTCAAAATCTCTCACATATTACAGTGCAGAATCAAAGAACTGGTGTCCAACCAAAATTCTGACAGACCAATGATAAAAACTCAGAGGACAGAAATAACTCAAATCCTAATCCGGGCTACTGAGACAGAGAAAATGGTAGTCAGAATGGGAAATAAAATGCTTTTAAGATAAATTTATTTACAATCAGTCAGTGTAATTTAATAGTGCAGAAGGCGTTCATTCAACTGAGTTAAACAAACCAATGAATTATAAATTCTCAAAGATAAAAGCAAAACCAACATTGTAATAACACTTTTTTTACATTTAATTATAGTTACAGATTACAAATGCTTTCATAAAGATTATCTCTTTTAAGTTTAATTTTACTCTTTACAACCACCTTACTAGGTTGGAATGTCAAGAGTTGCTTTTCTATTATTTAGATGAGAAGATAAACCTTTAGTAGGTAATGTTGTCCAATTAATGGCCAGCTAAAGTATCACTGTAAGTGAGAGCCACCATTCAACAGGAGGTTCCCTCAGTTCCTTAATTCTTCCACTATCATAATTTTCAGTTACCAAAATAAAAGTGCTGCCTACGTGATATTAAAGGTAAATTGATTAACTGTAATTTCCTGAGCTACCGTTTACACAGCATATATTGAAAGTTCTTATAATGTTTGTGATTTCTGAATTCAGGGATTTGTTTAAAGCTGAAGCCCCCCCAAATATATTATTATTTCCATTAAAATGTAATAAAAGTAAAAAAGCCATCTTTATGCAAAAAGTGACCATCAAGCATATTTAGGAGATACTCAGAAAAAGATTAGACAGACTGATAGTAGACACTGTGTGGTAATACTATGAAAAGCCATACCGTTTACTGAGTGTTAATCACTCAACAAATAGCTTTCTGAAAAGTACATTTAAAGGGTGAAATATGCAATAGAGTTGAAAGAATCTATTCCTATAATGAATTTATAACAAGCATGTGAGCAGAGCCTTGAGAAAATACAGCAACAAAGTCATACAAACTCATATTGGGAAGGAAAGCAGCAAACATGAGAATATATAAATTGGATTAAATGTAATTATTTTATTCATACCTGACTATGGTCATTTGCCTAATCTTAATAAGCAAATTAGAAATGTTAGCTTCAATTCTACTCTTGTTTTAGGAACTTCTTCTGGGAAAAAAAAAATCCAGCCTTGATCTCTCAGCAGATTTTCACATAAATGCACATATATTCAACAGCCTCTTGCCATATATACATATACATTCCCTTGAATGAGCCCTTGGCATCTCAAACTCAAAAATTACAATTTGAACTAATTATCTGTCTTACCTCTTCAGAACATCTCTTAGTGAGAGGCACCGCTTAGAATCCACTTTCTTTTGTCCATCAAACAACCATTACCTCAGTTAATATTATTAACATATCCTGTGTGTATTACTAAAATATCCCCCAACATTAAGCTTTCTATTTTTTCTAATTATTTCTGCACTCTACAGTAAGAATGAGCTATTAAAAATTGTTTTTAATCTTTCCTTCTGGCCCTCTGCCTGAGCCTGTCTTTTCTATGCTTACCTGTCTGCATTATCCTTTACCTGTCACCTACACCTGCTCTCAAACTATCTGCACACCAGACTGTAACAGTACCAAATCCACTGGTTTGCTTTGCTCTACAAAACCTTTGTTCCTATTGTTTCTTCTTTCTCATCCTTTCTCTTCTTCTGCACTTAACAGACCAAAACAACGACTTGTCCTTCCTTTGGCAAACTTTTTCTCTGTCAAAATTAGACTGCATGTCCAACTGCATTGTCACGTAGGACAAGCTTCCTACATCCTGCCACTTACCACACTGTATGAAAGTTGTCTATGTCCTTCCCTGTCTCTCCACCAGATTGTGAGTTTGGGGATGATGGCACATCATAATTTTTGTGCTCCATCACATCCTCAAAATCTGCCTATTTCCATAAGTTTATTTTGTGTTTTTGTAACTTTTTAAATGTAAAGCCTCATTATGTCATAGGGAAGAACAAGTCTGACTCCATGTTGGATCTTTCTCTTTTACTTTAACCTTTGTATTCTATTCCTTTTGCTACAAGTTTCAAATGTTGCCTATAGGCTGAAACATACAGGACAGTCCTTGAGGCTCTGACCTTTAAAGATATAACACTTTTCCATTCATATAGAGATAAAAAGTTGCCAAACAGAAAATAACATTTGCCTTGTTAGAGGTTTACAGGACCATCATGACCTGACCTATGTGGACATCTGCAATAACAAAGGATTCTGACACCAAGAAGTTTGCAACAACCAACCACACCCCCACCCCTTTTAATATAAAAGAAGCCTGAATTCTAGCTAGGGTAAGATGGTTCTTTGGGAAACATCTTCTCAGACAGCTGGCTTTCCAAATAAAGTTGCTATTCCATACTTCAAAAACTCATCTCAATTTATTGGCCTGGAGAACAGTATGAGCTTGGACTTGGTAACAATTACTTATTGGTATTGACTGTCATGTGGACTGAGTAGAACACTGTCTTTAATAAGTGAGCACAGGTTAAGAAAAATCCATAGCAGAATGGTGTGATTTCCACTTTTATATCTGTCTATACATGTTGAGGATTAAATAAGCTAAATCCTTACAGATAAGAAACCAGAGATTTACTTAGAGTTTCAGAAATAATTTCTTTTAGGGGTGACATTTGTTATTGAAATCAATTTCTCTACCACTACTATCAGGGTTAATCTAGAATAGAAGGATCCTTGATAAATGGTCTCATCCCCTGTGCTTACTATTCAAAATGACTGATCTCAGATCAGGCCAACTATCCAATGAGCAAGTTTCTAGCTGTCAAAATCATTTTTAAGACATTCTTCTAAATATCTGTCAACCTTATGACCTGAATTAACAGAACTACTTGGAAATTTCAACTCACTGCCAATGACCACTGCACTGCAAGTTTCAAATTGCATTCAAATTCAAATTGCATATATATACACACACACACACATACACAAATCCTATATATTACATACAATATGGATTGTTTATAATTGCATATTGTATATTACATATACATATATATATAACATGCTGATATTATCTATACATTATCTGCATATAAATTAATGTGCACATATTTGTAGCCCACATTAAATTAAACCCAATATTATTTAAATCAAAATATCTAAAAGAAGCTGATTCTACCACATTCTAAAAAGCCAATTCCAGTAGTAAAATTATTCTTCTATCTTTACCTTATTTTCCCACAATAATGGTAATAGATCTTGTTTCCACTAAAGAATGTAGTAAAGTTTTTTTTTTCAGTAGATAATTAATAATTTATCTGAATGTCTATTATCAGTATTCCATAACAGGCAATATTGACTTACCTACCACCAAAAATATTAAACCACATACTGTAGGCTAGGATATTTATACTAATGGACCAATATAAAGTTCCAAAAAACTACTGACACACACTGTACCCAAAATACATCTCAAGGGATTACCTACAAATATTTGCAGGTATCCTTTGTGCAAGAAAAAACAAGGGGGCAAAAGTTTCATATGTATATAAGTTCTCAAAGAATAAGAAAGCACAGTCTTGGAACTCTGTTCTCTGTGTTAAAGACTTCCATAGCAGCTAAGCCTCTTTGAGTTTCAGAAAATTGTATTTTTCTCCTCCTCTGAGAAAAACCTCTTACATGTGGTTTCATTTTTTTGTTAGTTTTCTTCTTTGAGGCACACAATTGTAACAGCATAGCATGCTCCTAGGCTCTAGGTAGATAAACAAAGAGTGTCTGTAAATTAAAAATGAAATAAAAAGAGGACAATACTCTGTGTTTTATTTATTTATGTCTCCTATTTCCCCAATAGAAAATTGATCGAAAACGAATCTATTTTACAAAGCTAAGGACAAGACTTATGGTTTGATTTAGAATATCATAGCATATTGATTTGAAAAAATAAATCACAATAATGAGAGTCATGTCTCTTTTTTCCCTCTTGTGACAAAATCCATGTTAATTGCCAAATACCAACCTCTTCTGCTTTAATCTTGGTTTGTATTTCCTTTTTTCTATAATTGAAGATAAATCTACTATTTCTACTCAATGTTAATAACACAAAATTAATAAAAGCTCTATGGTGTGATGAGTCATTGAAATACAGCAAACAGGCTTAAAAAAAAAATTTTTTGAAGGAGCAGGTAGACCAAAGCCTGAATACTATTGCTGGGCCATTGGTGGAAGACACCTAGAGCATAATTTTATTAACAGTTTTGAGGCTGAAATGTGGTAGTTCTGGGAAATGTAGTTCTGAGGAAGGATGTCTGAGTCAATCAAAGTTTTCTCACAACTGAAAGTTAAATGCTTAGATTAGTGGCTGGTACACAGTAAGTATGATAAAGGTGTACACTGTGATTATTAATTTATGAAAATGATGATAATATAATTATCATGGCTATTATTAAAATGTTGCTCAATAGTTGAACTAAAACTGACATTTTATTTGAATTATGACTAGTAAAAATGGCAGAATATGAAAGAGTGTATATCTTTCCAATGAAAAAATTTAATGCTAGATTTGAAGATGCTGATTTTAAAAAATACATTTGGGACACAAGAGAGATTGTGTATGTTGGGTTTCATGCCATAAAATTCTAAGAGGAGAGACAGAACCTGCCCAAAAGAAGGATGAGGGAGGAAGTAGCATAACAGGTGCCAGACTCTGAATATGCCACCCCAACTTGCCTTTCCAAGGTTATAATAAAAATAGAATAGATAAGAAACAGAAAGAAAAGTGGGTTGAGCATGGGAAATATGGAATCTACAGAGCAAAAATATCATCTTGGGAAAAAAGGCACTCTGTATAAAGGGAATGTTGATGCTTCTGATTTTGAAGAATTATCTGGAAATAAATTGGTCAGAAAAGTAAAAGTATGACACACAATAGAAAAGAAAATAAAACAGGAGAAAATAAAATACTGAATTTCTTTTATAAAAGTACACTTGCAATAATTAAAAATAAATGAAACATGTTTTATAGTATAAACTTTTTTCTATTAATAGGTTTATTTTAACAATTGACAATCCATATCCCAGTGACTATTACTGATAATTATCATAATGCATCAACAAGGTAGGAATTATCATCTCAATTGTATAGATGATAAGCTGAGGGTTACTTATGTCATTTGCTCAACTCATATAATTAGCAAATGATTAGAGACAGGCTTCTTGCCCTCATTTTTCTGATAGTCCATGAGATCTGCAGATCATCTAGGTAGACTTCATCAGTTGATTTTTAAAGCAAAAGCCTTCCTAAGGATACACTGGTCAACACAATTTGAGCTCAAAAGATTCATCTATGTCACTACTTTTAAACATTATTTCCCCCTAGAGGACAATTAAAAAGTACATTAGTTGTAGTGTCCAAATCAATGTAATTCATTTACTTATATTATTGAAGGGTGAGCTTATTTTTTAACTTATGCATTTTGATTTAAGATTTTTGTTGATATATTTTAGAAATCAGACAAAACAGCTTCAATTTATGTTATCTCTAATAAAATATCCCTGGTTCTTATATAGCTTCCTGGGAAAATCATGACTTTAGAGGATAGGTTTATGTGAATGTTCGTGAAGATTTCAGGGAAACAACTCATCAATCTATCTGTTGAGGCAACAACTGGGTTAGATTAATTGGATTATGATTTAATTCCATATTCCAATGTTTTCTTAATTGAAATGTTTTGCTTTTCTTCTCTACAGGCATTTGACTTACTCAGTTGACAAGTGACAGTATAATACATAGATTAATGTACTGTGTATTTCTAAATCATAATTGTTTTTAATTCAAAATGTCTTCCTTCATGGTAGACACACATCAACACTGCGAAATTTCCATTGACTTTCCAAGAAAAGTATTCCCTTGATCAGTGTTATTCAATCTTTACTATGTATAAGAATCAGCTAGCTTCCATCATTTCAATTCTAATAGGGATAAAACACACTGCTGTGTTCTAAAATGAAATATTGGTGACCATATTCATATATTACTGTCTGCACATAACATGAACATAACTCAATATATATGCATATAACATGCACATAAACATGCACATAACCCAATCTAGTTATGTCCATATGGTATACTGTATCAATAAGAAGGTCTAATTAAATTAGAATTCAGAGTTCTACTGCAATTCAGAAATTTGTGCATGTTTTTCAGTTTCTTTTACAGGACCACTGACATTTAGCTGTTAGAGTTAACTATTACCAAAAGTATGTAATGCCAAAACAATTTTGAGTCATATTTTACAAATAAGTATGTATTTAATAAATTTAATACTTATTAAATTGATGTTGATCTGTATTTTGCTATTTTGTCTGCATAGAAATTTATTCTGAATAGGATTATAGCATGTAAAAGCAATGAGTTGAATTACAAAGCTACCTCAAAAATATAAGCTAAAGGGGGGTAGGAAATAGCTCAGTGGTAGGGAGCATGCTTAGTATGCATGAGGTCCTAGGTTCAATCTCCAGTACCTCCATTAAAATATATATATATAGGCTAAAACTTACATTTTATTTACCAAACTAGTCACTTAATTAAGGCTTACATTGTTTATAAATCTATTTATTTTTATTTGAAAGTTTTCCTTTTTTATAGAAACTAAACAATCATTGAAAGATGATTGTGTGCATTTATTATATCCATTATTGGGACAGAAAGTTAGACATAGTTAATGAGAAAAATTACATTATAAAAAGATGCCTACTGTTGAGGCTGAGAAAGCTGTGCCTACTCTTGGTCTATAAAAAAGGCTTTAAATAAACAATCATTCTTTTTTTAATCCTTTCTGCCTTTGGGAAAATGTGCTTTTATGTGCCCAAGGCCAGTTTCTCCAGCTGGGTTTTTTGCTTCTATTTTTTTCCTTTCCTTTGTAGGGATTTTGCTCCATTTATAATCTACAGTCTATTGTATTTTCAATATTTCCCTCCCTCTAGCTGTTTTCACCAAAATATTAAAATATTTGTTATTCTTTTTTCATCGAAATAATCCTCCTTCAAGCCTACATCCCTATAGACATCAGCCATCATTCTAGTTTCTGTCTTACATTAACAGCAATTCTTCTAGAAAGATAATTACTTCATCATTCTTGCTGTGTTTTAATATCTCATTCAATATTGTATTGGCTTAACTCTGTCCACTACTCCTACTTTGTTAGTAGTTCCACATTGAGAAAATTTTGAGGCTAGAGATACGTATTTGGGAATTATCATAATTTAAATATTTTTGGAACTACCTGAGAGAAAAATATCTCCCAGGGATTATGTATGGCATGAAAATTCAGGGGAGAAGATATTGAAATCAAAGTATACTAGGGCTTAAGAACAAAGGCAGGAACTTGAACAAGCATGGCTGGCTAAAAAAGTTTCAAGAAAACTAGGATAGAGTGCTTGAAAGAATACTGAGAGATCAGAGTTACCAAAGAGTGATCAAACGTCTAAAATGGCACACATAGGGTAAGACTAACTGTACAATAAAAAGATCACAGTGAACTTGTTGACAGAGGCTTCCATGGCAGGGTAGGGTTAGAAAGAATATTATATTGCTTTAAAAGGTGAATAATGGGAAGAGTGGATGCAGACAATATTTTCCAATTTCTACTTCAAAAAATTTGTCTGTGATGAAAAGTTACAGAATAATAATTATGGCATGTGAGCTTAAGATGAAGTTGTGTTTTAAAATAATAACATCATATTAGCATAGCATATAGATATGCATACACATAATATATCTTCACACCATCTCATCAGCTTTCCAGTATTTTACTTAACTTTCCCTTCTTTATTTTTTAGTTTGTTTATTTTCTTCAGAATTTTTTGATATGCTGATGGTTATTTTGGATGACTATTTTGGAAAAATAATGCCAGCTGAATCTAAGCTTTCTATTTTTTATAGCTAATTTTGAATGCATTTTCTTTCTCTTTAACTATCACTAGTATTTCATGCTTTTTAAGTTTTGAATACTTTTTAATGAAAATTTCCTAAGCCTTGTGATTAACTATATTTAGTTCCAAAATTCAAACAAGATAATTTATGTTCATATAACGTATGTCTATAATTTATATGTGTACCTACATGAACATACTTCACATTTATAATTATATCCTTTGTTTCAAACTAAGAATATTTAAGTCAATCAATAGCAAGATTTTACAGAATTAAAATATATTTAAAGTCTGTGGACATAAATCTAAAAAATCAATACATATGGCCTTTTCATTGGATCACTGATTGAATAAAGAAACAAAAAGCACATTGCATATTAATAATTCTGACAGAGTTCCAATCATTATTAAATTTCAATTATGAAGTCTTAGAGGTTAAGTGGAATGCAGTTTATCTGAATTTATCTTTTCAACCAACAAAAATTTGTATAGGTATAGAAAAGTGAAAAAAAAAGTTTAGGAAATCATTGAAAAATATTCTCTAAGTTAACTGAAATGTTTATTCAATAAAATGAACATCACTTAGAGGGATATAATCAAAATGCAGCCTGCTTATTTAGTAACTAAAATTTTTTTTAGCATTAGCAAACAAATCTCAGATGAGCCATTTCTATTACTAAAATATCTTTTAGCTCACCTTCAAGGATAGGTAAAAACATCCACTGAAAAATATTTTCTCTTTTGGACTATACAAGTTTCTATGAAAATAATATAAAAAATAGCAAAAATGTAAAAATGATTAGAGTTCTTACTCATTCTCTAAATAGTTCATGTAGTATTCTTAAAATGTATAAAACAAGTTATATTTGAAGTTATATTAAATAATAAATTATATTCTTATGTATTTTTACTTAAGTGCATAAAAATAACAGAAAATAAGAAGTTGACACTTCTTTTTTGATTCTGAAAATTAACACACTATGGGAAGTGATTCCAGTCACAGTTTTAGAAAGAACAAGCTGCCCACAGTGTTAGGGAATAATGGTAGAAATGCTTTCAAAATCAGTATCACTTTTTGGTTGGTTGCAATGATGGCCACAGATTCTTTCCCTTCCTGTATCCATATCCTTTTCTGTAAAACTTTAACTTTCTCTTTTTTAAATAGTTTTGATTGAAGTACAGTTGATTTACAATGTTGTGTTAGTTTCAAGTGAACAGTAATACATAAATCTATTCTTTCTCAGATTCTTGTCCATTATAGGTTATTATAAGATATTGACTATAGTTCCCTGTGTCAATGTGAGTCTGGTTCCACTCATATGATTTGCTTTGTTCAATGAGATGTTAAAAAAATGACAGCAACAAAGACTTGAAAATAACTTACACAGTGTGATTTGTTCTTCCTTGATGTTTTGGGATTCTTGCCAATTCCATCAAAGCTCAAGCTGGCTTGCTAAAGGTTGAAAGACAAATGTTCTAGGTTCCCCAGTTAGAAATAGGACTGCCTGAGGATCTAAACAGACATTTTTCCAAAGGAAACATCCAGATGTTCAACAGGAACATGAACACATGCTCAATATTGCTAATTATTAGAGAAATGCAAATCAAAACTACAATGAGGTATCACCTCACACAAGTCAGAATGGCCATCATTAAAATGTCTACTAATAATAAATGCTGGAGAGGGTGTGGAGAAAAAGGAACCCTCCTACACAGTTGGTGGGAATGTAAATTGGTGCAGCCATTATGAAGGACAGAATGGAGGTTCCTTAAAAACTAAAAATAGACTTACTGTATGATCCAGAAATCTCACTCTTGGGCATATATCTGGAGGAAACATTTAATTCATAAAGACACAGACAACCCAATGTTCATAGCACCACTATTTACAATAGCCAACATGCAGAAACAACCTAAATGCCTACTGACAGATGAATGGATAGAGAAGACAGAATATTCTCTCTATGCAGTGGAATATTACTCAGCCATAAAAGTGAATGAAATAATGTCATTTGTAGCAACATGAATGGACCTAGAGATTATCATTTTAAGTGAAGTAAGTCAGACAAAGACAAATGTCATATGATATCACTTGTGTGAATCTAAAAAGAGATACAAATTTTATTTACAAACCAGAAATAGACTCATGGTTATAGAAAACAAACTATGGTTACCAAAGGGATAAATTAGAAGTTTGAAATTAACAGATACACACTATTATATGTAAAATAGATAAACAGCAAGGACCTACTGTATAAGACAGGGAATTATATTCAATTTCTTATAATAGTCTATAGTGGAAAAGAATCTGAAAATATATGTACATATATATGTATGCATATATATAACTGAATCACTTTGCTATACACCTAAAACTAACATTGCAAATCAACTACACTTCAATAAAAAATAAAATTAAAAAAACTGAATTTAAAAGACTTTAAGACACTGATTCTTTCTATGAATGCCTCCAATTGTTACAGAGCAAAAATTCAGTATTCTTTTGTATAAACTGAAGATGTGATGCCAGCTTTACAAGACTGAAATATACCTTACACATTATAGTATAAACATGCACAATCAGATGTATAAAACACATAGGAAATAGTAGACAGCATTCGTAATGTACTTGTAGTGTTCAAGATCATATTCAATCTGAGAAACAGTCACCCTCAAAAGTGACTAAAAGACAAAAGTGATCTGTCATGTAATCATGTAGATAAATACAGGTTATCCAGGAAGGTGCAGCAAAATGCCTTCACAGATGAAAACATTTTTCCAGTTTATGGTCTGTCATCCCTAGGATGTGATTCTTGTCTTCATGGTCCAAGATAACAACTAGATGTTAATCCATTACACCAACATTGCAAGAAGCAGGATGGAGGAAGGAAAAGAAGAAAAGGAACAAAGAATGTATCATCTCTACTTTAACAAAGGCTCCAAAGCTATCCACCTCATTTCTGCTTTATTTCCATTGTCTAAAACTAGTTACATGGCCACACCCAGCTTCACAAAAACAAGAAATGCGTTTTGTTATTCTGAGAAACTAAATGCAGAGCTAAAATTTGAGGGTTATATTACTGTAAGAGAAAGTGAGATCAGACACTGAGGGGCTTCTGGGAGATTCTAGTACAGTATTTATTAATTGTACCAATTATTATTTATTTTATAACCTGTGAATGAGTTTAGGAATAATATTGTAGATTAAGTTCAATGTATTATAGTTTTCTTCTAGTTCAATTCTAAAAGGAGATATTCTATAATATTCTCAGGTAGCCTGGATTTTAAATCAGTTTTCTTTTCTCCTTCAGCATATCCACTCACCAGGCTTAATTAAATCCCTTACAAAGCTGAGAGAATAACCCCTGTTTAGGAATATGTTGTTGATCCCAACACCTCAAAACAAAATCACAAGTTCTTCAAGACTTCAAAAAGCTCTCTTCAACTTTATACCATTTTGTCATATGGCATCTTAACTGCAACTTCTTTAAGAACAGACCAACCTCTCGGCAATCCTCATGTAAAATATCTTTAGTATCATCTTGGAAACTATTGATTTACCTCTTGTTTAGCCCCAAATCTTCTTTCTGTTAATCAACATCCTACCTTTTTAAAATTATTTAAACCCATGCCCCAAGGAAAACTTTTTTCAAAAAAAAATTCTTAGCTATCACTAGTTTTGCACATCTTTCTGTGATGCTTATTGTTTTATTTTCTTATTTTTCTTTTCTGTTACTCCCATCAGCACCATTCTATTACTTCATTGTGGCACCATGTCTATCTAGTGTATTCTGACTCAGTAAACCTACTCTAAACCAAATATGAATTTACTGGATCAATGTAACAAAAATATTTTCCATAGATTTTCTCTTTTTTGAAGTATATATGTTCCCTGTTAAGCTATCTATATAGAGATCTATTGAATTTTGTGGTCTCTGAAACATCTATACAAAGCTCTTATGAAAAATGTGCAAGTTACCGGGTTGCATTTATGACATAAGAACAATCAATTGGTATAGTTAACTGACCTGTTCAAAGTCACAGCATCTTGGAATGGGAGATGAAGAGTACCCAATTAATACTGATAGCCAAATATAATAGGATAATAAAGGCTGAAAAAGACTAATAAAAAACTCAATGCAAATATACATCAACAATTATCGCAGGGTAAGATATCAATTACAGTACCTACCATTTATCATGATCAAGACTGACTGTTTTTCCGTTTGTCTTTTATATATACCCAAGACCCTTTTACTACTTAAGGAAATACCTTAAATACTTGCAGTCCTAGTAGGAGAGTGATTTTCCGCTAAATTAACTCGTTAGAAGTAATCTCTCACTGACTGCCAGTGTTCTCTTTGCATGCCCCAGAAAGCATGCTCTGTTTCAGTGTTCAAATTAATAGTGCTCCCAGTAATAATGGGGGTCACTCAGATCTCTTGAGGATCACTTGCACCTCATAGATCAGGCAGAGAATGAAAAGTATTTTCAGTGATACAGCTTTGAAAACAGGTAAAGTGAAATACGATACTGGTGGCTACCTTGTGTAAAAGTAAAAAGTAAAAAGAAAATAAATATTGCATTTCAAAAGCCATTTGGAAAATGAACAAGAATTAAGATTCATTCGAGTGGTTAGCAAATTGAGATAGCAAATTCATGGGAAATTTTTTAAAGTCTAGTTTTATTTACCTAGCATTTTTCATATTTCTTATTTTTTTCCTTCCTCACTGAGTCCTACAGGTATTGAAAATCATCTGCAAGACTATATCTGTCTCTCCTCCTATCTTTTATAGCATATGTTAACTCTGAGTGTACACTGTACACTGTAACAGATTGTTGCCAAGCAATTGAGAAACTATCCTGGAATAAGAGGTTATCACACAGTAGAAATATTGGCAAATGGAATTGTTTACCACTGTATGTATTGGGACAGCCAGCAAATATTTGGTTTTGTGCTTCTTGCTTACCATGAAGCTAAATTTAGAATTTGTTTTTTTCTTGGCAAGTAGCTCCTGTAGGTTAACAATTCTTTAGAGGTTTCTTTGTAGTACGTGGATTTTATTTTAAGTAAAAAAGAGTGAAATATATACATTTACCAGAAATATCACAATATATTTATATTAACAAATAACATTAAATTAAGAAAGATTCTTATGCTTATATGCTTGCAGTGGTCTTATAATCATAGTTAATGTAGTCTCCATAGTTTTGCCTTTCCCAGAATGTCATGTAGCTGGAATCATATACTAGGTGTAGCCTTTCAGACTGGCTTCTTTCACTTTGTAATATGCATCTAGTTTTCTTCCAGGTTTTTTATGACTTCATGGCTCATTTCTTTCTAGCACTGAATAATATTCCATTGTCTATACAATACCACAATTTATTTATTCATTCACCTACAGAAGGACATCTTGATTGTTTCCAAGTTTTGGCAATTATGAATAAAGCTGCTATAAACACCTGTGCGCAGGTTTTTATGTGGACATAAGTTTTCAGTTCGTGTAAATACCAAGGAGCGTAACGGCTGGATCATACAATGGGAGTCTGTTTAGTTTTCTGAGAAACTACCAAGCTACCTTCCAAAGTGGCTGTACCGTTTGCTTCCCACCAGCCGTGAATGCCAGTTCATATTTCTCCACATCCTCACCAGCATTTGCTGTTGTCAGTGTTCCAGATTCATTGCTGTTTTAATTGATGAATAGTCAAAAATATTTTACTAGATAATTATGAGATGCTTACCAAATAACTTACTTACCAAATAATTTCACATTTTCTAATATAGATAAAAATATTCCTTTTGTTTTTGATATCCATTATATTTTTCCCTATTCCTATGCTTAAATTTCTTCTCCCACTCATTTCTCTCTATATCCTTCTTAACTTTCTTTTGAATAGAGACCTAGACCTTGAATAAGCTCACATTTTCCTTTTTTTTCAATAAAAATGTTTCCATAACTAAACATTCAAATTGTGTTCATTACTATTCTGCTGCATGTTCGTGTAATCATTTCTTAATTCAGCACACATTCATCCAATGCCCAGTTAGTCCTTGATACAATGGTTCTATGGGAAATATTAAAGCTCATAGAAATGCATTATTTGTTTAAGGAATTCACAATCTGATAGATTCAACAGATATGGATGGATATGAATAATTACAATATAATACGTAGCATAATAAAATGATAAAAAAAATAAATAATAGCTAATATTTATCGATCCCACATGACATGACAAGATCTGCACAGAGTACTTAATAAATATAGTTTGAGCTTCATTACAAAGCTGTAAAATATGTTATGGAAGCCTTTACTTTGCAAGCAAACAGTTAAGAAAATTAAGCACTTTCCCAAGGAAATCTAATTCTTACTAACTGGGTAGTAATTCAAACTCAGACACAGTGCAAGTGTCCTTCAAGTAACTATTTTATACACATTTTACCATTTTGAAGTGGTTTTCGAAATTCAAAACGGTAACAAATTGATGGAGCTCATGGCAGTTTGCCTTAGAATGTGCCACTCTGGCAAGTGGGTCATTTTGAGCTGAAGATGATTAAGGTACAACAGGCTCAAGAAGAACTTTTAATCTCCTCTTATGGCCTAAGAGCATTTAGAGAGGGAGTTCCTACCAGGAATAGAGTTACTACCAAAGATGACTTTTTTAACATAAGACTCCTCTGTATAGCATGGCAAATACTTGTTTACAAAACATTTGCTTTTCCCATCTTCCTGTGAATTGTCTTCCTAGTCTTTGAAGTCTCAGACCCTTACCCCCTTCTCCTTATCTCAGGATGGTGTGTAAACCTCAATTGCTTGACTGTCTGATAGCCACTCATGTCTATGTGGGCTCTCCTACGAACAAAACTAAACTTGCTTTTTTTTTCTTTTATTCTGGTTTATGTCAATTTAATTATTAGGCCAGCCAAAAAACCTTAAAATGGGAAGAAAAAAAAAAGTTTTCTTCCCCTACAGAGTTGGAGCATGAGGGTTAAAATTCAGAGTATAGTCTTTTAAATCCAAAGAGGAACTTAAATAATATGCATTTTTGCTCTCTTGTAAAGGAAACTGCTTTCTTGACTAGACTAAGCATTCTGTAAGTTCTGAGTCTTTCTGGTCACAAATTGTTTCTCATGTATATAAATAGGTCTAGTCCCAGTATATCACCTTTTAGATGACAAATTTTCAATAAGCGCTTATCAAAAGGACCACAGAATTAGAGATGCACCAGAAACAACTCCACAAATATTTATAGAGCTATTCAGAATATATAATCTATATGGAATGTTAAAACTTGTTGAAACACAGACACTGTACATAGAATTTGGGAAAGTGGTTAGAAAGGAAAAAGAAAAGGCAAAGTCAAATCAGAGGACAGTTTTTCCCTCAAACCATTATAGGCTGGGTGTCTTGGAGTCTCATGTTCACAAGAAACTTTTCTTCACACATTTCTTCGACTTTTCTCTACGTACACACTTTTATCTACATCTAATATGTGACCCCAAACCCACAGATTTCCTCCTCCCATTTCAGTTTTCTCTCTAGCCTTTAATTGACTTCAATATTCATTGACTTACTCGGTATTTCCCCTTTGGGTGTATCCCAGGAATATTAAATAAAACTATGTCAAAAAAAAATCATCATCTTACTCCTGAAATGATCTTTTATATATATTCTTCTCAGTTAAATAGGAAATTCATCAATGGAACCTAGCTGAATGCTTTCCACTCATGTTCCCTGCAACCTGTCATTATGTGAGTCACACAGTATCATAGATTGCACATGTCATTTAACACAGGATCTTTCATCAAATCTTATTCACATCCCCAACTCCATCACCCAACTTAAAATTACATACTTCACAACTAAGATATTTATTTTTTGTGATTTTTATTGTTTAAAGTATATTAATATTTGTCTCTTAACCCCAGCTTCTTTTCTTCCTCTCTACCAAAATTTTCAGATGCTAGAGCAGTTAGTAATTTTTTGAGGGAAAAATGTGTCAACATTGTCATTGTTTTAGAAAAATAATTCAGCTTTGTAATTGCTTTATATTAAATTATATACGGCTTGTGTTCTAATGCAGAGAGAAGGCATCACATCTTAGCCCAAGGGTGGGCAATGATTATTCCTATAATTAGAACTAAGATGGTATGGAGTCCTCTTAAGCACACCCATTTGCATGTACAACTACACGTATAAATACAAGTATGTACAAGTACATATTATACTTTCTAAACCTGTGAAAATATAGGAAAGTTCATCTTTAATTCAATGTAAATATTAACATCAGTTATATCTTTTAATTATAATTTCCTTAACAAATAATTTTATTTTTTCTTATCTAAGAGAAAACCAACAATGACAGGCTAGAGACCTTGAATCTTAATTCCATCAGTTAGTCATCGTAAGAAAACAATTTTCACTATTAAATCTCCAGAAATGGAATACTTTCTACTTAGGAAACATTTGAAACATAAATCCTTTTCTCTCCAAGTGTTACAATGAATTGTTAATCTAATGAATCATATACAAAACCTATTTGAAATCATTTCTACCTAAATTAAATACATCAACTTTCCAAAAGTTTGAAATAAGTTTCATCTAGTTAGATTTAGCACAACAAAGGTAATATGATAATTGATTTACTCAAGTCAATCTATAAACAAATACCAGAAATTCATGAATAAAATGGATTTTCTCTATTATTTTAAAGTTATCTTTGATTATAATGTTATTCAATGTAAAATAATTTTTCAGTTGAGACACAAAGTCTGGTCTGACTGAGCAGCCACATTTCAAGTGTTATTCCCCCAAATCAGAATATATTATAACAAAACTAGATGGCTGTTAGCTAGACTTATTGTGATTATTTCACAATATATACATATATTGAATTATTATGTTGTATATCTGGAACTAATGTAATATTATACATCAATTATAACTCAATTTACAAAAAAAAAAAGGTCACAGATAAGTCACATGGGGATTTCCCAAATTGTTTGTGTGTGTGTGTGTGTGTGTGTGTGTTGTAGAGAAAACACTATCTAGGGTTGTCTTCAATTCTCTAAACGCCAGTTTCCTCAAAGGAGCATAGTGGTGCCTACTTGGAAGGTTATTGCGAAAATTAAATGAGATAATGCTGAAAGCACTCAGCACAGGGCCTGGTGCACAATAAATGGTTAATAAATATAACTAGTAATACTTCCAAAGTAGACATTTTTAACACAAACAAAGCATAGAGGAAAGGCATTTTTAAATTAAACAATCACAGCATTGTAGCTCCCCTATCTGACAGTTACACTGGCTATTACAAGAGTGCTGCACAGGAAGAAGGAGCCAAGGTAAGAAACATCAAAACATGGCAAAGTTCTCCTCCTGCACCCTTGGACCAGGGAGAATGGATTAAATGACCAATGGTAGATTGGAAAATCTGGCTTCGGCAAAATGTTGAAAATATTACAGAAGAAGAGCAAACTGTTAGGAATCAAAAACTTCCAGCAAATTTAACAGGAGCACTGTCTGACGAGATGCCCCCTGCCATTTATTTGACTGCATATCCAGTAAGGTTATTTATTGGAGAAATGATTATATAAAATATAATAAAAATAATATAATAACAGAAAGATTCAAAGTAGACTATAGCTCAGTCATTAATTTAAAAACAGGAAATCAAATAAAAATATCACACTAAATTAAAAGCATGGTCTTGTAGAATTTGATAATGGAGGGGCCTGAAATATAAATATAATTGAAATTTCTAAATTATTTTGGAGAATTCTATGATAGAAGTCATGTTGCTAAGAACCCCCACCGAAGAAAAAGAAGGAGAAGGAGAAAGGGATGGGGGTGGAAGTGTAGGAAGAAGAACGAAAAGGCAAAAGAAGAAAGAAGGAAAGAAAAAGAATAAATGTTCTATGGTTACAAAGTTTAGGAAAAGAATTTTTAGTTAAGATGTTTTCCAAGATTTGTAATACCCCAGAGTTCAATATAACCAAGGTGCCAATATGTTTTACCTTAAATATACCCAAGATTCCAATTAGTTTTAGCACACAGGAATTTATCTTTGTCAAATCTATCTTTTCCAAACACGTTGGAACATAAAAATCATATTTTTTGTCATAAAGATTATTCAATGGACCACTTGTTTGGGACTGATTATAGCTTAATCCCTAGATCATTTGTTTGTTATCCCATAAATTTTTTAAGAGTAGTAAGATCTCTTTGAATCTTTAGTAACTAGCAGAATGCATGGCAAATTAGCTGTACTTTTCTTCACCTAGAAATCTCTTAACATTTATTTTAAGCTAAATTCACAGATCACTTCCTCCAGGAAGATTTTCAAGACCATCAGGACCTGGTCAAGTTTCCTGTCTCACATGCTTTCACTAAACTTTTTACTTTATTTCTAAAGCCCCTCTCACAATTTTAACTAGACAATTAATTATGGTATCATTAGCATCATCTTTCCCTGCAGAATGAGAAGAGGTACTAATTCTGGCTTAATAATCACTGTATCCATAGAACCTAGTACAGTCCACAGGGTTTGACAGATGCTTAATAAGAAACTGTTACTGATTGAAAGAAGACACTGATGCCTGGAGAAGTGATGCGACTATCTCCAAAAGAACGAGTTAAAGAGGGACAAGTTTAAGCAAGAGCCCAGATCTAAAACACAGCTCACAATTCTTTCTTCTGGACTTAACATTTTTCAATATGGTGGCCACAAGCACTTTTGCCTATTTTAATTTGAATTTAAATCAAATTAAATATAATTAAAAATTTAGGGACTTAAACTTGACCCATTTTGAATACTCAATGTCTTAAGTGACCAATGGATAACATACTGGAGAGTGCAGAAGAATTTTTCCATCTTTGCAGAAAGTTCTGATGGACAGCATTGCTCTTACGTGACCCTATCAAAAAAGTGTGATTAGTTTTCTGAGAAAACTTAAATACTAATTATATCTACTGCAATACTATACCTAGCTTGGAATTCCTTATTCTTAAAGAGTTATTATTTTTTTAAATCCACAAAAAAATCCAAAATTCAACTTGAGAAGTAAATTAAATTTAATAGTACTAATATGCAGCTTAAAATAATAGAAACATAGCAATGCAAAAATAACCAATGAGCCTCTGACTTATCTATGCTGATGACAGAGAATAAGAAATTAGGTTCATTTTAATAGGAGAAATTTAATTAAGACATATAATTTGACATTGCTTATGTCTACAAAGCACAGTGTAAATTGAGGATCAGGTTAATTTGATCATCCTGGATAAACCAAATAAAGAGAAAGGATAAAAAAAAATGCATTATGATCTTAATATTAATCTGAGATACATAAATTAACTCCACTATCTGGTTAA
This sequence comes from Camelus dromedarius, assembly GCF_036321535.1. Lineage (NCBI taxonomy): Eukaryota > Metazoa > Chordata > Mammalia > Artiodactyla > Camelidae > Camelus > Camelus dromedarius. Next base: position 15,915,861 of record NC_087438.1, read on the forward strand.
TACAAGCAATTATTAAAATTGGTAGAGTTAAAGCCAAAGATGTTAGGACAAATGTTAAAAATGTTGATTGTAAGTTTCTTCAACATTTGACTAGCTCATCAAGTCTTAAAAACATGTTACCTTCTCTGAAAGAAACGTGTGCATAACATTTCCTTCACCTGCATTATTGGTAACACATACTTTTTGTATATACAATATAAGTGACAGGTATATTATACAGAAATAAAAACTGACCCATTACTTTGGCAAAAAAAACCCAAAACACATAAATAACAGGAAAATGTTACCTTCTACATTTTAAGAAAATATACTTATTCTGCTTTAAGAAAATGTTTATGAAATTCTAAATCATTACACAACATTTTAAAATAATTAATATAAAATGATTTAATGGGTAGAAATGGGTTAATTTTATTTAAGAATTAATTCAGGGTAAAAAAACAATGAACGATCAATTGCATCAATTTCTACGTTACCAAATTAAGAATATTTTTTAACATTTCAAAACTGAAAACTGCTGAGCTCAATGGATGCGATATAGACATTTTATCTTTTGAAATACTAGGGCATCCTTACAAAAATATATCTCAGGGACACCTAATCCTGATCGTGTTTAGAGTGTGCTGTACTTGGAAACTGGCCTTGGAATCTCCTGCTCAGAAAATAAACACTCGGAAAATCTTGGGTGATTACCATTTGCACATCAAATAAGCATGCAGGAAGACAGGTATTCTCCAAAAGTATTACAGGTGGTGAGCAGGATATTAAAATCCCAAATGAAAAAGTCAAAAGTTAGGTTTTCAAAAGAATTTGTTCGTTCCTAAATATAATCTGAATTAGGGAGTATAATCTTGGGTGTTTAGGGAGTTTGAAAATTCTGAATTCTGTTTATTAATGAACATGTGCTGATGTGATAGGGAGCTCTCTGAAGACAACTAATTTCTTGCATTCTTATCTTATATACATTTATACTTATAACTGTCACCATTGAGACACCAGTAAAATAATAATTATTAATACTGTTGTCACCATTATAGTATCAGTGAGCACCAACTCTGCTCAGAAGTAAAACCTGTATCAGATAGAAGAGGAATTTTAATCTGATATTCACCTTTATGAGCATAAAAGTGGGCTCTTAAAAATAAATTAGTATATAGGAAAGTGGTAGAGGATATATAGAAGGGTGTGCCATCAAAGTATGTGTGGCATGGCTCAGAAAGAAAGTTTAAAAGTTTGTTCATGTGGATTTTTTCAGATTGTTCAGTTTGAAAAAAAAAAGCCTCACATAGAGGTAGGAACTAAATTGTTCCTTGAACTATAGTAAATCAGAAACTCAAAGTATGAATTAATGCGCAAGATGGTGCTTGTCTGATACAGATTTACTGGCTGTTAATGCAAGATTCTTGAATAGATATTGTTCAATATTAATTACAAAAGCCACAGTTTCTTTAAAATTAGGCCTTGTTATCCTTTTGAACCTCTTCCACCATCCCAGTCAACTCTAGTCTATAAGGTTGTATTAGCTTCCCATTGCTGCTATAACAAACTACCACCAACAGTGTGTGCAAAACAACACAAATTTTTTATCTTACAGTTCCGGATGTCAGAATTTCAAAATTAGTTTCACTGATGACAATCAACGTGTCAGCAGAACTGTGTTCCTTCTGGAGGCTCTAGGAGCAAATTCTCTTGCTTGAATTTTTCCGATTTCTACAAAGACTGACCCCATTCCTTGATTTGTGTCCCTGCTTCACTCTAACTTTTGTTTCTATCTTCACACAACCTTCTCTGACTTTAACCCTTTACCTCTCTCTTATTAGAACATTTATGATTATACTGGGTCAACTCAGACACTTCAGGATAATCTCCCCAACTCAAGGTCCTTAAATTAATCACATCTGCAAAGTCCCTTTTGCCATGGAAGGTAAAATATTCACAGGTTATGGGGATTAGGACATGGACATTTGGAGGAGAGCACTATTAAGCCTACTTAAAAAGGTACCTTAGAAAAATAGTTTTAATTTTGATGGGTACAACTATTAGTATGCAAGCCCTGATAAGCAGAGCACAGGCTGGATTTCAGCTGGTAATTCACTCCCTTGGTTGCATGCTTTTTTGCAGGACAGAAAGATCACAACCATGTATGGTGGGTCTACTATTCACCATACACGATTTGATAATATCTGTTATCTGCTCCAAAACATACCTGTAAATACTTGTGAATATGTACATGTATATTTACTTATACTGCTTTTGCTTTTTCATGCTCTGTTGAAAGGTAACTGATAGCAACTCCCTTGCTGGAAAGCTTGTTTTAAAGCTAGTAGGCTGATATATTTATATATAAGTTTGAGAAATTAACTTGTGTATTGATAGCATTTTATGTACACCAGATATGCAAGTGGTAGAATGAGAGGTGTGTGCTGATACATGGGATGTCAGGTGCTTGAAAATCTATAAAGTTACTTAAAAATATTTTTACATTATTCTAATAATTTAATGCTGAATTTTGGTCGCATTAACCTAAAACTGTTCAACTGCTTTAATTTGTGATATATTCCCCTTATTTAATCATTCCAACTGAACATTCATTGGATTAACACATTTTTTACTTTCCTCCATTTATTATAAGCACATACAAAATTGTTAGTAAAATCATAAATACAGGTATATTATTTATGTTTCATTATTTTTATACTAATATAACCCATAATGAGAAAGAAAGAAGAATTCAGAGGCATATAAACAATATCCAGATGTCAAAATGAAAACGTTGATGTCTACCACTGCTTTAATAAAAAGAAATTGTTTCAAATATTTGTGTTTTTTTAAATATTTCAATTCACTATTTGATACCTCAGAATACTATCAGCAGCTTAGTTCAAGTGATGATGCCTACCACCTAATTTAACATTCTAAGAAAATCAATTTGTCTCCCATAGTGAATGAAATCACAGCTGCTATGATAAAGGATGATTCACTATAGCTGTGTTTTCACTCATGAACCCATAATCAAAACCACACTCACAAAAAAGCTTAACCATTTTATATTCTTGCAAAACTTAATTGTGAAAAAACACTTCCTATAATAATTACCATTGTGAAAATTGATCTTTTTTATTTTGAATAATTTGCTCAAAGTTAACACTGTTAATTATAGTCAGCAAATCCAGGCTTGTTGAAAAAAAAAATTACAGTCCTTCAAAAATCAGTAACGTAACTGTCATCTTTTCATTTTTCCTGTGAACGTCTTTCCAGAGAGGACTAGGACAATTTTCTTCTGGTTTACTAACTATGATTTCAAACTCAAGTAATTATGTTGTGCTTTCCATGGTTTCAAGTATAATTTTGGTTTTAAAATATCTCCTTACTAAATATTTTATAGCAAAATGATTATATAGTAAAAAAAATAAAAAAGCAATTCAAACACCAAAAAAAAAAAAAAAGGAATGATGAATTATTGCTTTCAGCAATTTAGTACTACCAGCATTTCACTGTGCACATTTTTTTAAGAATGGAACTACTATAAAAAGTAGGGTCTGAAGTTTTAGTCAGCATGAGTTTGAGAATGACTGTGATACTGAACACAGAAATATTTTTATTTACAGTTGTCAGTTGGTGATAAAAGTTTAAATATTTAGTTTATGACTGCAGAAGAAGGAAATGTAAGAGCTCTTCTCTCTCAGGAGGTCAAAAAATAACAGTAGTTGTTCAGTGATACTTAGTGACAGACTAAATGGCTGTATTTAAAATGCCACTTGGTTCTTCTCATAGTGTGCTATTCATGATTATATTATCTTCATTCATTAAATTATATAAGACCGAGTAGAGAAAATAGCTCGGGTATATGACAGAAAGGGACAACAATAATCTATAATGTTACTACCTTTTAGCACCGGTTTTGCTGACTTTTCCTTCTTCTCACACGTTTCCACTCTGACCCTCTTCACTTTTTGCTGTCTTTTCCTTTTATGTTTTTGCATATTAATAGGCACTATTAATAGCACGAGGCACCGATCTGAGTCTGAGTGTCCTGTATTTATGTGTTAATATGACCCTAGATACTTTGTGGAATCTCCCTGCTTTTTGCTTTGTTAATACTGCTGTGCTAAGGCTGAGGTGACTCAGTATAAGACTCCATCTGTGGCTGTGCGCTGGGAGGGCAGGTTGTGAGGGTAATGCACAGTAAACCAGTACATCAGGAATCTTGACAATGGACGCGGAGCCCCCAAGGATTTATCAGAGATTATCCTTGACTGACTGGAATTGGGTGAGGGGAACTGAAGAGAAAGAGCATTCCACACAAAGTTCAAGGAGTCCTCCTGGTTCCAAACTTGGGTATTTATGACATAACTGAAACAAATCTAACCATTTAGTAGAAAAGTTCAATGACAGATAACATCTACGCGTACCTACAGGATCAACCTTCTAATTTGAAACAGAAGTTTAACTAAGAATGATCTTTCAATTTCAAATGATTTTCTTCTGATTTGTTTCCTACTCATTGACCTTCTATTCCAACACAAAAATTTCACTCGGCCATACATTTATGAATCACCTTGCAGAGAACTTGAAAGCAACTTCGGCAGTTTATAACTAATTGTTTAAGTCTAAGTACTAGGATGTCATATGCAAAATGAGCAGAATGACTTGTTAAATTCTAAAACCATCATGCAAACAAAAAGCAGCATACCAATCTTGAGTGAGAGTTGATGCTTAAGAAGTCTCAGATGACAACTGTCAAATAAATGGCATATTCTGAATGTAAGCTTTTAAAGTAGCCTTGGGGGTTTTATTAATCCATTCAATTTCCATAACACAGACCAGAAAATGTAAAGTAATTTTGATTTCATGCATGCATTTGATTTAAAATGTATTCTCCAGTTGTCACAATTGATGATATGAATACATTGGAGTAAAGCAAAATTGTATTCCTCCCTCTTAGGTTGTATGCATCAATCAATGGTTCCAAAAAAAAAAAAAATGTGACCTTGACCCACAAACACAAATTAAGTTGATATTAACTATAAACTGAGGGGTTTAAAATGATTACATTCCAAGTCTGTTTTTGGTCCTAAAGGTTTTAAGTTTTCTGAAATAACAATCTTTTTCTTACAGTACACACACACACACACACACACACACAGATGTGTGTATATATAGACATGTATACACATATGTTTATTCATACACATGTATATGTGTATGCTTGTATATGTTTGTGTTTTAAATGCAAACCAGGATTCTGACACATAAAAAGAGGATGTAAGGTCTCAATAATATCAAGAAAATTTAGAAGAACAATGATGGAATTGAATTGTTATCACTTTCAAAGCAAATTAGGATCTATAAGAGACTAAATTGGTGATTGGCAATGGGGATTTTTTCATTAAAATAACCATTTAAAATCATACAACTCCTAAAATGAAAAATAACATGGATTAGTTACTTTATCTTAAATTTAGTTCATTTTTGAATGTCACTGATATACAAATATGATTTCTGGGTAGTTATTTGCTGTGAATACACACACACACACACACACACACTCTTTAGAATATCCTTGCCGTATACTTTATATCTCCTTTGCTGTCTCCATGTATGAGAACATTAATTTTCACAGGAAAAAATATTTCCGGGACATGTTTTGCTCTGGTTTGTAGTTGTATAATTAAGTTTATATTACTAATGCTAAATATGTATTTTTGCCATTAAAACTATATTCTCCTCTAAGGGACTAAATGGTATGAAATAAGGCAACATGTCATTTTGCTTTGCTCCAAAAGATGCAAAGATCTATCAAAATTGCTGATGCTGTCATACAGTTTTTAACAATTTTTTCCAGTGAGATTTTAGAAAATATGTTTACCTGGTTTGAGAACAGCTTTTAATCTTCAAGTTGAGAAACCGATTTGGGTAAAATGGGAATAAACTCTAATTCTCCAAAGACCCATTTACTTTAGTTGCTTAACTCAGCAGTTTATTTCAAGATTTTCAAACAGAAATACATTACTGAAAACTAATTCCACTTGAGGAGTATTTCAGGTAATGATTTAAGTAACTATAAATTAAATAAACTATTCTTAATATTATCAACGATTTTCTTCCATATGAAAGGAATTTTAAGGGAAGAAAAAGACAACTTAGAAATGTGCCCTGTACTATTTGGGCATCATCTGTTATAAGCAGAGATAAAATATATTATCTGAAGAGTAGATACTGCAATAACATTTCTGTAAGAATGCAAGAAATGAAAGTCTTATTTCCTTCTATTTTTAAAAGTAGCTCATGTTGTTGACGCTTTCCTAGTTCTCAATACATCGCAAATGTTTTTTTTCTTTTGTAAAATGACAAATAGAAATAATTTTTAAAAGGAAAAAGTTAAATTTTAAGTATTTTACTAATTACTATAATATGTAGACTGTAGTCTCAACAAGGCTTGACTACTTTTTCTTCAAAATTAATATTTAGAAGTTATATTATCTAAAACAATGAAATAAAAATGTGTAAGTCAGAGATGCTTCTTCTGTCTCTAAGAAGACAACTGGATTAATAAAGTTTTTTAAGTTTAAAAAAATAAAATAGTTTAAGAAACAAGTAAAGAATTTCATATACATGCTGCAGATATTCTGTGAAATTTCTTTAGATATAGTATAAAATGCAACCAACTGATGGCAAACACAAAAACTGTCTGAGAATTCTCTCGAGAATGTTCAGTAAATGAGTAGATATGAACCCTATGAAACACTAACATTCCCAAATAAATGAATAAGGACTAAAAGTGAGATTGAATCTGGGCTTAATCAATGGGATGAACAAGGTAAACAGAAAGAATACAACCAGAATCCAGCTTTCTTCTCCCCCAACCCTCCCTGCACATTGTCCAAGTAAGCCTCTTCTGTGGATTCACTCCCTCCTTCCCCTTGGATGAAATCTAAGGTGTGTCCAAGGATTATTGGTCAAGGATTATTAATGAAAATTTCTGCTTACTTTAGTCATGAGAAATTTGTTTAGTTCTGTCTATTTTTATAATTAATATATCCAGTTCTGTGTAAAACAAAATGAAAATCATAAAAACAATTTTAACTTAAACTTCTTCCTTTCTTCATCCAAATTCCCTAACCACCTCCAAAGATGGAAAAAGGCAAAGTTGGAAAGGAGACAATAGGTGAAGGGCGGAAACTCTACTTTGGCCCTGTCCTGGTGGTTCAGAACTGGTACCCTGTGGGCGTGACTGCTCTTTGAAACTTGCTTTTTAAATCAGCTGGCACTGTGTCGTTTCTTCAGTGTCTTCCTCCACTCTAAAATCACCTGCATATCTTACCTGCAGATTCCTCAACACAGACACACATGTCTTTTCATAGACCAATCTATAAATCATTTTTAAGCCTCTTAGCATCTCAGGGTACACTTCTAGCTTCTTTCTACTGACTTCTCCTAGCCTTCCTCAAAGAATCTATGGTGTCTCTTTCTCAAGGTTCCTTGTAAAACATTCACTCATTCTTTGTTCTGAGAGATGTTGGACAAGCAGGCAATCCCCACTCAAGCAACCTCTACGTACTCTGTATGTATGTGAATGGAAAAATACGGCAAACCATATCAGTAAACAAAAAATGCTGACGCCATCGAGTCATCAGCGGCTGCCGCCTCCCCCCAGTAAAGAAGCCTGCAGCCCAGCCTCTGCAGCCACTCACAATGGTGCATCCTGCGGGGACTCAGAATAAGAAAGGACAGGACACTGGCCCTAGATAGCTAGGTGCTTGTCAAAGGAATGAATTCAATGAGCCCAAATGTTTGCTTCCTCCCATACATAGAAAAGCACTAAATTCTTTAACTTAAGATGCCTGGTTTTTTTTTAGATAACAAGCAATCTTTTATTGTTCCAACTACCTGGTCTTTGTTGTAAAGCTCCTATATATCCTAGCTCCTCCCCTACCTCTTCAGAGCGGTCCCTCAGAGCGATCTGAGAGGCTGTCACCCCGGGCTCTAAGGGGTTCGAGTCCTCAGAAATGTCTGCCAAATAAAACAACTCTCAACTTTTAGGCTTTGCATTTATTTCAGTTGACACGTGGAACAAGTACCAGCCCTGAACTCTCAGCCTCTGAATGACTTACATTTGAGTCCAACACATCTATTGTGTCCTTGAAGCCTGGGAGACACATGCCGGTTCTCAAAGCATGAAAGCTGCTCTCCCTAGATTTGTGGACCCACAGTAAACTGAAGCACTTATAAAATTTTCTTTCTGAATCTCCAACTCTCTGACTACTTCAACTCTGAGATATTTATAACTTCCTGTGAGGAAGGTATCAAGTTTCAAAACTAGTCTCTTACTAACACATTTGCTAGCACCGTCTGGGTGGTCCTATTTAAGAATATGGAGAGATTTGGTTCACATTATCTTTAACCAAAGATGGGACTGCAAAGTCTCCACTTTAACACTTGTTCCACTCCTTTGCACTAGGTTATTTGCATATAGCTTGGATGGAATGTTCACAAGCAAATGAAAAATGAAGAGATGGATATGCTCAAGCTCTTCCCTGATACATCAGATTGTATAATCAAGAAAGAACTTAGAAAGAATCAAACATCGCACATGGAATGTAGGTAAGCACATCAAAAAGCAAACTTTTTAGGTTTACTGAATACAGTCATAATTGTTCAATGAATTGATTTATTCTATCAAATCGTATAGTTTTCAAAACTGTGTACTCAAATCATGACCATCTACAATACATTCATTATACATGCATATTTAAAATCCAAAAGTATTTTGACTTTTAATCATAAAATATGTGGATTTAATAATGTAACTTCTTAGGACTATCCAGATTGAAATATAAATAATCAATGAATTGAAATAGCCAATATCTATTTCTTACAGCTATCTCTGAGATGATATTCTGTCCTCCCTAATGATAAGTGTGTTCTCTATTAGTGATACTAATCACAAACTTATATACAGAAGATGCTGTCTATGTATTAGCATACTAAATATACTTTCCAACATGTACTCTTTTGCATGTAGAGGAAAGCTTATTCCCTTATATTACTATATACCATAACTGTGAGAAAGAATGATACATTCTTCTTGTATAAGGACCCTGGTTGTAGAGGTTAGCCTAAGTTTCTTATGTGTTGGCATTTGTTTTCTATCCATAGACTACTCTTCTGTACTCATTTTGCCCCAAATATACTTGACATAATTCTTTGTTAATTATTTTGGGCAAGTTATTACAGTACATTATAGTATAATGGTTATTTTGTCAGTAGAGACAATGACAGAAAAATCTAAAGAATAATCATGAAGAGTAACCTGTTCACTCATTCAGTAACACCAAGGCTTACTAAATTGCAGATAAACATATTCACAAGCCTCACGCATGGCTAGTGTCATGTCATTTACAAATTTTGGATTAATATAAAAAACTCTGATATATTCACTTAGTGGAGATATTGACACAGGAAGGAAACTATTTCTGCATTAAAAAATAAATACTTGGATGAAACCACATGTGTCTGGGCCAATTCTAAATTTACGAGTTAGCAGCTGCAGACATGCAATTGTTCTTTTATTAAATTATTTTTCTAATTGGGTTTCAGGTCTTTCAAGATAACTATTTATGATAGGCTACCAAATGAAAACTTTTGCCAGTTTCTCAATTGTCCTCATATTTCCCAACTTTTGAAAACAACTAAACCAATAAAACAAAGCAAACAAAAACAAAAACAACAACATACGTGGGGAACAAGTTTAGCACTGGTTAAACTTATCTAAAATAAAGATACTTTACTTAAAACAATGATACTAAAAGATATGGACAAACATTATAAAAAAAAGAATAAGTAATAAACATTTGAATACAAATAAAGAATTCGATCACTATATTTATCCTGTGAGTTTCCTAAATTATTAATATTATATTATTACATTATAGAATAATGTTCCATAATAACATTATTAGAAAAATTAATATTATTTCAAATTTTAACATTCCTCAATACATAAAAACTATGTCAATGTAGGAGTTTAATTTCCTTCATCCCTTCCCCATCTCCCCCCAAAATGAATAGATAAAATAGGTACATTCCAAATCAGATAACCATAAGAAGATTCAGTTTCTTAAAAAGGCATTTGACAGACATGAAGCTATGCATAGGCACAGATCAAAATGCCATAATCTGGTAAATTATGTTGATATACTTAAGAAATTTAAGTAATTCAGAGCAATAACCAGGGGATTTAGTCATCTGTTTGCCTAAAACCCTGAATAATTACAATAGCTTTAAATCTCCATATCACTCTATGGTTCCAGGTATGGTAGACTAAGGGGTCACTAAGCTTAAAATTCTAAAAGCATTTATGGGACAAGGTTTTCAAAATTAATATTTTTATATTTTTATAAAGGTAAAGGAAAACAGGCTGATCTTAGATAAAGTGTGTGTGTGTGTATATATATATACATACACTACATTTTTTTCAAGATATTTCTTCTGATATCAATAATATTATATAAGAATCTGGGATCTCTTTTGCTACTGGGCAGTAGCAACTGAAATAATGATGTATATATAAATGTCTTACGATGATAATTCTTTCAATAAGTGTCAACTGAGTACTAAGTACAATTGTGTTAGGGTCACAAAAATTCATATTCATGTCAAATGTGTTCATACAGCAAAAACAAGAAACTCACAAAAAGCACAACACAAAAAGCAAATTTCAAAAGCACAGAAAATGAGAGAAAGAACAAAGATTTCCAGTTAATCATGTATATAATGCTTTGAACTCACTGTTTATTAATTTTTGGTTCGGTTGTCATAAGATGAACATTCCACTGTCACTGCCTGTCTCATACTAAAATCCAATACAACGCTGAACAAGAAAAAAATAACGCTGACAGAATAAACAACAGTTTTCAATAACCCTTGAGCTGAAGTAAGCACCTCTTTCATATACAAATAAAGGAAATCCAAAACTCCTTGTTTTGCCTGTAATGCGAATGCCTCTTTGTAGGAAGCACACCACAAATTTCCCCTTTCATTTCTCACCCCATTAACCCCCTTGACAAAAGATGCTGCAGAGCTTGGAAGAGTTCAAAGTCTTTTCTTTGAACATTTCAGATGTGCTGAACTGTAAGAGTGGGAGTGGCCATTAATTTCACTTGGATTAACAAGTATCTTTCAAAAATGATGTGTGTCTACAAACTCTTAAAATCTTACAGTGTCTCTGAACAACCCTACTTTTGAATGAAATAAAAGAAATAAAATTAGAAATGAACTTTGAAAATGAAGCGATTTGTCATATTCAAATGAGATAATCTTGAAACTGATCCTAATTAACTTTGCACTTTACAATATTTTATTCTCATTAATGAAGGAAAATATGAGAATGGCTTTACAGAAAGAGCACTTTTTAACGTGAGTTATAAGGACCTACTTCTTTTAATGAGCAATAAGCAATATGGAATATAAATTATTTCTGCAAATTAAAAATATTGGCAGAGTCAACCAGAGAGGAATTAATGCTACACCGGCACCCTAACATATTCCTTTCTGTTCACTGACATGAACAGTGTTGCAGTTTTATTTTGTTGATAGTCCTTCCTTGTTTTAACTTCAGTGACTTCATGTACCTATCTTTTAAATGCCTACAAAACTCACTGATAACCAAACAATAAAATTATAATGCTAACTCCTTGAAATTAGAAGGAACCAAACATCCTTAGCAACTTCCTCTTTAATTACAGAAAGTGGTCGGAGATATTTCACAAGGATCATTTCTATGACATCTCTTGGAAATTGTAATAACCTCTTTCAGAGCTCTTTGAAAGCAATGAATAATAACTTCCCCAAAATTCCCTGCATCATTTGTCATCTCTTCTAAGCCAAGAGACCTCCCAAGTTAGTGGCCACAAAATATGTAGCATGTTCTCACCATCAGGTACAAGATTTATATTTAATATCTCCACAAGAATGAGCATGTAAAAGCTGAAAATGACTATAGCCAAACCAGAAATACGGATTTAAGTTCCTTCTGAAGTCTGCTCAATGAACATCCTCTGTGACAAAGAACACCCCACTTCATCTAGTTGCTCCAGCCAAAAATATAGAGAGTACATTTATTCATCTTTCCTTATCCTTCATATCAATGTATTTCAGTGTATTTTTTCCGACTTTAAGGTCATATTCTCTCTCTGTCCATATTTTCCTCCTTTCTTAGTATTAGATAATCTTGGGCTATTGCAATAATTTCTTATCTTGCCCCCATTCTTGCCCCATATTACCTGGTTGATCAAATAATTCTTTATACGACATAATTTCTCTGCTTCAGATCCACCAATGGTTTCCATCTTATTTCAAATAAAATCAATCCTGTCCTGGCTAAAAGTTCTGATTTACCTATCTTGGAAGACCTGCTTGCCACTGTGGACTTAAAGTGTGACCATTTTGAAAGAAAGTACAGTATTTGATATCTCTATTTCAGTTTTCATTAATCCATGAATATTTGATATTTAAAATTATTATACAACCCAAAATGTGAAAGACATTTAACATTTTGAATATGAGATGTCATTTATAGAAGTAAAATATGAAGCAAAAGTTGAAAATGGAAAATACTACTTTAAAAAAATCCTTAAGTGTGTATTCAACGTAGACAAAATTCAGTTATTAATACATAATGCATTCCTTGAATTATCTTGCTGTCTCATTTAAACTTGTAGTCTGTGGGGGTGGTGCAGAAGAGAAATCTGAATTTGCCTTCATTTTCCTCATTAGAAATGAACAAGTTTCATTAAGTTTATAGTTCAATTTGGATTTTAGGATGAAACATGATTTCTGCATTAAGAGAAGAGTAAGTTTTTCATATATCATCGTAAAATATCACTTAAGCTCTTCTGATATATGAACATTCCACATTTAATTTTAAATTGTCTTTGAAAGTTGAGCAATACTAATCAGACCCCTATAAAAGAGAAGAAAGAGTCTGTGAAAAGAGCCTGAAAGGAGAAAGATGCTTGGCATGTTCACAGAGCTTTCTGGAAATCAAGTGAAGGAATGGAGGAGAAGAAGAAAATGTGACCTGAGAGGTCAGCAAGGGGACAATATGGAGATCTTTGTAGATTTTGTTTAAAATATAATGAGAAACCTTGGGAATAGTAAATAAAAGTGAAATATAGGTTTAAAAAAAAATTTATGTTGGCTGTGATGTGAAGTGCTTTAAGAGGGGAGGTTAGAAGCAACACATCCTGTAGCCATCGTAGGTGTCCAGGTGAAAGTTCATGGAAGTTTGCACCAGCGTGATACCAGCTAATGGGGTGGGAAAAATAGAAGTTTATTAACATGCACTGAGATGGGTAAAAACAGAGCAGCTGGCTAACTGAATAAATCAATAGGTCATTTTAGAAATGATGGGTTTAAATACCTGTAAGCAAGTCCTTGGCTCATAAGCATTACCTGGGAAGTCGTTAGACATTAATACTCAGGCCCACACCCAGAAATACTGATTCCGAAATTCTGCAGGTCGAGGCCCAATATCTGAATTTTAACAAACACCCTAGATGGTGTTAACAAAAGCTGACGTTTGAGAACCATGCTATGAAAGATACAAGAGAAGAGGTCAATTATAGATATCTATCTATATATATGATTTTATGGATTTCAGAGCAGAAGTTTGAGGCAGAAGCAGAAATCTGGAAGTGATCAGCACATAAGTGGCATTTAACACCACGGGAATGGTTGAAATTCCCTGCACTGAGTGGGAATGAGAGAGAAGTGCCAGGACTGAGGCGGACGTTTCGAGTTTTTGGTATTGGGCCCCCAGGGAGACAGGAAAGCAGAGGACGTGAGGTGGTTTTAATCTGGCAATGAGCTTGGAAAGTTACTTTTAAATCCTTAAAGCCTATATTTTCTAAAATGAGACAAATGTCTTCTAAATACCTATTTGCTTTTTATTACAATTTTAAATCATACACTTTCATGTCAATTTTGATTAGGTATAACATTCTTTTAAATATTTGGTTTTGAATCACAAGAATATGCATTCTTTAATAAAGGTCATTTGTGGTCAGAGTATAAATAATTGGAAAAAATAAGCTAAGTGAAGGAAGAGATTTTAAAAAGAGGATGTAACACACAATGTCCATGGAAGCTGAGGAGTTCTGCATGCTTTACAAAGTGGGATGCTAGTTTATGTTTAACAACTGGCTCTCCAAAAAAAGAAAGAAAAAAAAAAGATTAGCAACTTTTGCCAGTTTCTGCTCTGTAACTCCCAGCAGCACGGTCAGAGTTGGCAAGAGACGTTTAATAGCACCCCATTATATAGTATTGCTGTCACAAAATGCAATGGATAAAAAAAAATCCAAAACATAGATAATAAATAGCAAAATAAATTATAAACAAAGGAGTAAATTATAAACAATTATAAACAAAGGAGTTTAACATTCACTCTGCAAAATTCCTGAGAATTTACTGGTCAGCTCTCATGAACCCACTCCTCACCTGAACTTAAAGGTCTAAGACATAAAGTGAAGTTATTCCAGGTCATGTGAACCTCTTATATTGATACTCTCAGTATATTTAACATATATTTGTTAGCTTTAAATTGTCAACTAAATTTGAGGTGTTCAAGAGTGGGAATCATGTTGTATTGTGCACTGTGTGTTCTTAAATTAAATAGCATGGAGCTGGACAAAACACCAGTTACCTGAAAAATTATTGATGTGTTAGTAAAACTCTGACCTGCTCCTTTTAGTTCTAAAAGTCTTTCAATGGAAAAAGCATTTCTGTAGAAGACTTTGAAACTTATGAAGGTTAAATCTCATTTAAATTATATTCATGATATAAATGAATTAGCTCATACAAGTTACAGTTGTGAAATAATTTATGCAAAATCCTGACATGTTTTCTCCAGTTTAAGATATATATCACCTCGAAGTACAGAATCTATGCATGGATGACTTTTACTGAGCTTCAAGGCACAAAGACGAGTATGGTAATCATAGCAAAGTAGATCGAGAGGTTGGACAACAGTTTTGTGTAAGCTTGGTTCTTCAGCCTGATTAATCTGAACTGAACTATTCAAGGATTTTTTTCAGTGCCATGGAAGTGATTTTTTTCTAAAGTAGAAGAAACCAAGGTAAATTTATATCCTGAAAATTCTGAGCCCCTTCCCTGACATGAAAGCTGTAAGAGACCCCAGACATTGTCCTAGATTCTGAAACTTTGAGCATGACTGGAATTCATCCAAAGCCAAGTAATTTTTCTTTGCCAAACAAATGCACGTGTAATTGCCAGGGGATATACTCCAAATACTCCACGCCTGTATTCGTTCCCTAGGGATGCCAGGACAAAATGCCACAATCTGGGTGCCTGAAAACAACAGAAATGTATTACCTCACAGCTCTGAAATTATGGTGTCAGCAGGGCCATGCTCTCTCTGAAATCTTTAAGAGAGAATCCTTACCCTCCTCTTACTAGTTTATGGTGGTTTGCTAGCAACTCTTGGAGTTCCTTGGCTTGCAAATACATCACTCCAATTTCTGTTTCTACTGTCACATGGTCATCTTTCCCTTGTGTGTCTCTATCTTCTCTTATAAAGACACCAGTCCTGTTCGACTGAGACCCACCCTAATGACCTAATCTTAATTCAATTATGTGTGCAAAAACTCTACTCCTATTAAGGTAACATTCATAAGTATTCTGGATTAAGGCTTCCATGTACCCTTTTTTCAGCTACAATTCGACCTATAACAGCACCTTACTAAGTATGACCCCCCCTTCTGTCTCCAGAAGAGGAGTAAACACTCTGGAATGTATCATAGATTTTAGCTGACTGACCAAATGTTGAGGATTTAATTATTACACAGTTACTGTTACATAATTAATAGGTCTGAGTTTTGAAAATGTTAACATCCCAGAGTTGATAGTATTCTTTCCAAATTTAATAAATAACGCATCATTTTAGATATTTTAATGACTCATGCTAGCTTATACTTTTATTTCTATAACACTCACTTTACACACTCAAATTAAAATTATTTCATATTTAATGTGAGGCTCAAAAGTGTTTCTGTTCTATTGTTTCTTTTTTATCTATTTCCATTATAGTTAATCATGTTTCCTGTTCATTTCAACTTAAAAAAAACCCTGAATGACAGAAACATCATTTTAAAAAATCTATTAAAATCTGCTCCCTTTCATGCACCTTGAATAAGTATTTCCATTTAAGAGCACTATAAAAATGTTGGCATGGCTGTAATGAGATAATTAACTTTATTGCTATTATCATGGTATGAGGCTAAACTGTACCCTCAGCAAGAGAATTAGTGTCCAGCTGTTTCAGGTGTCTCTCTAAGAATTTTCACAGGACAATGTGAACTCTTCTGTTATTAAAAAATTAATTATCTACTACTCATGTTTTAGTTTTTCATCTTAAAAAGACACTTCATCATATCAGGTCATGAAACAAATTTTCTGATTTACCTATCTTGTATTTCTTTGTTTTGTTTGATGTATAATGAAGTTTATAGAATATTTTCAAATGAAAATAATTATGAACCATATAATATTTGATTCTTAGTTTAATGCCAAAATTAAGATTGCAGTTATTCTGTGTCTTATATAATCTTACACTATCAGTAAAAAAATTAGTGTATTTCAAATTAATATACTTAATTAAATAAAAAGCTCAAGAATATATCATCCAAATAATTCAACAATGATGTGAGCCAAGAAGCATAAAGACCAAGGATCTCTGTTAGTTGAGTTGGTTTTTGAATGAGTTTTGAATGAGTGAATGAGATGCATTGACTGTGATAAGAATATAAATATAGAAAATTATTTTGCTAGAAAATTGCAGCATGTGGAAGAGAAAAACCTATTCTTAGGGAGCATATTAGAAAAATACTAAGGAAAATAATGACTTTAAAAGAAGAAAATAATTAATACATAAAATGAGGCAAAGAAATAATTGTGAATTAATAAATAAATGACTTCTCAAATAAATACATGGAAAATCAGATAAAGCAAGTTCAGCAAATAGGCAAAAGTAGAAACTAAAGGCAATAGTGAATATCAAGTTTAAAACATTACAGTGCTAGGAAAGACACTAGAAAACCTAGAGAATTTTTCTGTTTCTTTGGAAAGGAAAAATATGAATAAAAACAAAAATTGTGGTATAATATTATTTGGTTTAATTTTGAATCTCATTAGTCAGAATTTTAAAGAATGGCTCAAAAATTACTCATAATGTGGCCATGCAAATCAAAGCAGAAATAGAACTTTAACTTTCCACTTATGACAATTTAAGAAGTTTCATAATATCCAGCAATATCAAAGGCATAAGAAATGAAAATGTTCACAATCTTTTGGTGACAATTTAAATTGATGGATGTGACTCTTCTAGGGAGCAGTTGGCAATATCTAGCAATATTTAAACATGCTTTATTTTTGACTCAATGATCAAAAGAAGTGAGTACAGAATAGTCATTTTGTTACTGTTAGGAAAAGCAGAAATATATTCAAGAGAGGCCACCCTGTTAAATAAGACTATAGGTAATTCATAGGCTAAAACAAGCCAAAAAAACCTGTGTATTCATGAAAGAAGGAGGTAGATCTCTAAGGGCTAAAAAATACTTTAAATAAATAGCTATCTACAGAAAAATGTGTGTACTATGAATGCTTACCTCTGTGAAAATAGTTGTAGTTCAATATAAATAACAAATACAAACCTTTGGGAAGGCAGTGGGTGGAGGGTGATGGAAGATTTCCTATCTCACTTCATTTCTTTTGCTTCTTTATTTGCATATTATTGATTGATTGATTGATTGATTGATTATTTCAATTGTGGTTAACCAGGAGATAATCTTAGTGGTCTTTTTAGTTTTTATCATTATACTTCTCAATTTTTATAGAAATGTATTAAACATTATATAAACATACTAATAACACAGGGAAGAGTGAGGGAAGGGTATTCAATAAATACTGCTGAAATTTTTTAACAACTGGAAAATAACAACTCAAAGCCTTACCTCATTGTACAAATTACCTCATGCAATACATTCATCCATTCCAGATAAACCAAAATGTCACTGAAAACAAACTGAAATATATTATAAGGAATGTTTATCAAACACTGAAAGAATGATAGCTTATGAATCTTTGAGGGCTAACAGAAATGACAAAAATAACTCTCAGAAATATGCATTATGGAATAAAGAATTTGTTAAGGATATTAAAACAAAATTGTCCATTAATAAGTCTGAGAAATACTATATCAAAAATTAAAAGTATGTAGTCGAGTGAAAAGCAAAGATCAGAAACCAGTTGCCAGAAACAAAGAGGGAGGAAGGAGAGGGATTAAAAACACATCATAAGAGCTGGTACTGAATGTCTGTGGAACACTGGGGTGTGAGGCTGCACTCAGCAACTAGGTGGTTGGAAGTGGGCTTCCTACATAATCCTGAGTTAAGAAGGGACTTTCAGTCTTTTAAATTGGAACTAGAAAAATACCCCTGGCCTGGGGACATGGCATGGAGGCTGGCTGCCTACATGGTGGCAAAACAACCACTGAAAGGAAAATCCTTGTGAGAACTTGAGTGTCAGGAGACGTTACCATGAAAATCAAACTAGAACCAATACAATCCAGTGTATCCCAGCAGAATTAAAAACAAAAATCTGCCCAAAGGAATATTTATGAACACAGGACACCTGCAAAACTCTCAGAGAGGATGACACACCCTGAAGATAAACTCACACCATGCAAGAAAACACATGAAAAATCACTAGAAGAGTGTCCACCAAAGCAGAAAAGAGCCCAACCTCTCTCCATATAAATATTGTTAATTTAGTTAATTGAGCAATTTGTAAGTTTATAAATCCTAACCAAAATCTTTTATGGAAAATTTGTTTCAGTAAAGATGCCAAGAGAATATATCATTAAGTGAAGAAACAATGTAAGAAGGAAACAACTGTGATTCTAGTAAATGAACAGGCAGACCACAAACATATAATTTACAAACATACAATTAGGAATAAATCAAGAAAAACGGTCAAACAAGAGACAAGTAAAGAAAATAAGAGACAAAATAATGAATGATATATTTTTCACAGATCTAATTAGCAAAATATATTAACCAAGGCTGGCAACAATAAGCTGTAAAGGATCACTCTCAGAATTTTGTGTATGTGTGTGTGTGTGTGTGTGTGTGTGTGTAAACAGCACAATGCTTTTGAATAGGATATTGGCAGTTTTTATATAGAAACTTAAATAATCAATGATCGATTTCTCAATGCCTTTTTAAGTTCTTAGTGAAAATTATACTAAATGTACACTATTCTGTTAGTTCAAATATGTAATAGCACTATGTACCAAAAAGTCTTGCAATATGGGGTTATTTAAATAAAAGTATATATGCCCAATGGATTTCTGCCCAGATCTAAAAGTTAATTTTACAGAAAATACATAAGAACATTTAGTGGTAGCCAAATGCCTAGTGTGTAACTGTTCAAAAATGTTTGTTGAATAATGAACAGATAAAAGAGGATTTAAATCAATCAAAATAAAAGCATATATATATAATATATATATTATATATAATGTTAGGTGGGAAATATAGGAAAGCTAAAACATCCTCATTCAAACTGTAAGTGAAGTTTTGAGAATATTTACATAAAGTTCTTAAAAGTGGAGCCACTGAATTATATAATCATGTAATCAAATTATTTATTAATCATGAATAAATTAATTTACTACATACATTTAGTGTTATTTATTCTTTCTACTGTTTAATGATGTCAAAGTAAGTGTCATTTTATAGCAATAGTAAAAGGGACAGATAATTTTTTTAAAACCCAATTCAGAATACACACCCTTTAGGAAAAAGATATATTCACTAATTTCTCCTAAATGTTAAATTTCTATTTCAGTCTGTAACACTGTCCCATGGTGGTCTTAGCTTGGGCTGTCATAACAGAATATCACATACTGGGTGGCTTAAAAACGGCCTTTACTTCTCACAGTTCTGGAGGCTGGAAGGAGACAGCTGCCCTCCTGCTGTGTGTCCCCGAGTGGCCTTTCCTTGGGGACAGTGAGCTCTCCTGTCTCTTCCTCTTCTTATAAGGGGACGAATCCCATCTCTAGGGCTTCACGTCCATGCTCTAATTTAAACCTAATTACCTCTCACAGACTCCACCTCCAAATACTGTCACATCAGGAGTGAAGGATTCCACAAAGGATTTTAGGAGCACAAACATTCAGTCCATAGACATGACTGAATGTCATGTAATAAAATTATGTTACATTAAAATTCAAAAATTGTATTGTCTTTTTATTTCATTGTCTTTTTTTGTCTTTCGTTGGCCCTTGTCCTTCCTCACCTCTTACAGCAAGTGCCGTATGGAAAAACCCTTCTTTACTCTCTTCTTTACTTAGCATCTCTCCCTTTTAGTAAAATGTGTTCAGACTCCTTATCACCGTTCACAGAACCTCACGTGATCTGCCTTCTAGTCATTACTTAGATCCCAGTTTTTATTCTTATCTTGACTAAATCAGCTTCATGCAACTGGTTATATTATTTTCTCTTGGATCTGCCAAAGCTTTCATTGCAGTAGGGCCTGGGAGCCTCGCTATCTATAGACCTCAATCAGAGGTTGGTAACCCCTCTCCCTAACCCTGTGTTTTAGAAGACCCTGCAGATCACCGATAACTGAGACACAAAGTGTTTCTTCTTCTCCTTTTTGAACGATATTGGGTTTTTAAAAAATGTTTTTTTGAAATCCAGTAACCCAAGGAGGACATGGGAATGATGGGAAGATGGTCACCCCAAGGCTGAACTGGACAGAAAGGCCAAAGGAGGTAACTGAATGAGAGTACTTCTGATCGTGTGAGGGTTTGTGTTAAGTGCGAGAGCATGTCTGACAAGGTCTGAATGCGAATGCGGCAGTTTGTGTTGGGGTGTGTCCCCGGGGGTGCTGGAGAGAAGGTGAGTGATTGAGGGTGTGTGTTTTGGGGGGATATGAGTGAATCTTCGTGATTGAGAGTGAGTGACACTGTGTGAGAGTTTTGTGGTTGTGTGTCCATGAGTATAAGAGCAAGTAAGAGTGTGTGTGTGTATTTGTGTGAGTGTGTGAGGGTGCAGGGCAGAGCTTGAATGAGTAAGTGTGATACACTATATGAGGCTGTGCGTTTGTGTGTGGTGGGGGGTGTATGTGTATGTAGGAGGGAGGGCAGAGAGGAGAAAACCATTGGCCTCTGAACTTGTAAGATGGAAAAAGAGGGGGCTTTGGTGTCAGTGTGGCTCCCCCAAATCCCCAAAGTGAGTGTATAGCAACTCTTGTTTCCTCCCCTCTGCTAATCTGAGAGACACTTAGAACTCCTTAGGCATCCTGAGTGGGAAAAACGAGACACTGAGAAGCTCCCTGGGGTGCCCGACAGGACCATCCTCTCCCGGGTTCAAGATCTGTCGCTACTTGTTGCCTGCAGAGGCGGCTGGCCTCAGGCTCACTCTGATCCGAGGTGAGAACAGATCCATGGTGGGGAAGAGGGTGCCTTGTCAGGCCAGCTTGTGTTCACATGTCACATACTGAGAGAGATGGTGTATACTCTTGGGTCAGCTGCCCCCGTGAGGGGCTCCCTGTGAAACACTGCCCGGGGCGTGGTCCCCCATGGCTCACGCACATCTCCACTCACATGCTGCTTCTTCTGGTCACCTTTCTTGATGAAACCACCTAAGTTCTCATCCCACTTCCTGTTTCAGGCTGCTTTCTATTTATTTTTAGTTATGCCTACCTGACATTATATTTTAATTTTTTGGCTGAGGAATTCATTTTCTCCGTCCTGCACTAGAAAAGTAGGCTCAGTGAGAGGAGAGACTTAGTCTCCCTTTTGGCACCATATTGTCAGTGTTTAGAACAATGGCAGGCACATAGTAGCTGCTCAGCTAATACTGGTTGAATAAAAGGAAACCGTGGATATAATGTCTAAATATGATACCTAATAGAATGTCTGAATGATGTCTAACAACTAAACAGAATTCATATTTGTAATTCACTTCCTCCGCCCCTACAATTTATTCTATCAAAGACAACCAGGTTCACTTTTATAAATCATTAATGCGATTATGACTATTTTTCCCCTGAACAATCTCAGAAATTTTATTTTGTTTTCATTTTGTTTGTTTTTTGCTTCTTTTTTTTTTTCTTTCTTTCTTTAACCTGGTTTGTAGCGCTTTGAGGGGGGAAAAAAAAGCACAATCCTGAGTCTAAAGTTCTGTGCCTCTAAAATGTAGATGAGAATTCCCTAATGTTAACATTCGTCTTTAAGATAATTCAAGTTCAAATGACTTAGCTTCATCTATAAATCAAGACTCAACATCCCAACAGTGGAAATTCTACTTTCAGTAACTACGGGATCCCACAGAGAGAAGTCTGGTCCTTTTGAATAGCTGGGAAGTATACGCCAGGCTCACAGAACTAGTTAGTGCCACCTGAAAACAGAACTTCTTTCACTTTTATTGAGAAGTTTATAAAAGCATTTGTATCCTGCAGTTCACAATAAGTTTTGTTTAAGACACCTATGACGTCTTTAGTACTAAGCGTATAGTTTAAAAACTATAAAATCTTTTTATCTTAATTCCTCTTCTTTTATGCAAAATTTATAATAAAACATTGTATCTGTTTGCCATCTCATATAAATAGATACAGGTATAGGAACATGGAGATATATATATATATATATGTAATGCATTTGTATGATACGGTTTTAGATATAGATACAAACATACATGCTTTTATATTCTCTCCCAAATAGTGAAATATTTACAATGTTTAACATACTGGAAATAATTCAAATTTTCTCATGTAGCACACCACTTTTTTCTGTTTTCACATATCTGAAAATTTTGTAACTGTTTTACATTACTGACTTAACAACCAGTAAATTACAATTTCCCTAACTTGCCTGAGGATTAGGGTTACCTGGAGTACTTAATAAAAGTTCCCATTCTTGGACCCTAACTCAGACCAATGGAGTCAAAATCTTATGAGGGTGAGGGGCTGGCACAATTGTCAGCATCAAACAGGTACATAAACCCACTACTCCTAAATGCCATGTGACTCTACAGAGCACTTTGAATTATACCCAGCATAGAGCGGAAAGCAAATAAGTATGTCTCAACTGAAGACTAAATGGCTCATGTGTTAGTTTGCTCGGGCTGCCATAACAAAACTACTATAAACTGGGAGTTTTTAGACAACAGACATCTGTTGTCTCAGACTTGTGGAGGCCAGAAGTCCGTAATCAAGGTGTCAGCCGAGTTTGCTCCTTCTGAGAGCTGTGAGGTAAGGGCCAATCTCTCTCTCTCTCCTTGACCTGTATGCAGGTGTCTTCTCCCTAACTCACTTTAAAGCACCCCTCTATGCGTGTCTGTATCCAAATGCCCTCTTCCTACAAGTACACAAGCCATACTGGGTTGGGGCTCATCCCAATGACCTCATTTTAAGTCGATTATCTCTTTTAAGGGCCTGTCTCCAATTAAGGTCCCATTCTGAGGTACCGGGGCGGGGGGAGGGGGCAGCGTTAGAATCTCAACACAGGAATTTGGAGGAAGGGGCACAATTCAAATGATTAACAGGTTAAGAGGAAAATACCTAATTTCCAGTTATCCATCTATATTTAAATTTGCTAATTATTAGCAGGCATATATTCTCTGTTCATTTTCTTTCTAAACTTTCTTCCCTGTACCATTATAAGAGAATCACATATGTGAGAACTTTTGTGAAACTTGATGACTTTGTGATCAAGGTGAATATGTCCAGACACTTTCTTGGAAGGAAGCACAACAAGTCCTTAGTGTGCAGTATCACAGAGAAACTTCTAATTCGTTTCTGCCAAAACTTCAGCGTTGGGGTAATTTCTCAAAGCCCTGCAGCAACTCCCCTTTCCCATTTGACATAAACACCTACGTCTGCATGTCTTTTTTTGAAAGGAAAACAGGAACCCTTAAGACAAGAGAAAGAAAAGTACTGGGTTAACCACGGCAGAGGTGAAAAGGTCAAAGACGAGGTGTAGCCTCTGGGATGGGTCTTTTGTCACCATGAATAATTAACGAGCACCGGGGAGCACAATCTGCTGCTTCAGAGCATCCAGCCCTGGTACCGGGCTATGGGCCTCTGAATCTCAAGTTGTAAAAGGAGTCCTAGTTTACAAGCAAATGCCGTGAGGATCTTGTATTAGGTTTTGAAGTTTTTTATTTTATGTAATTGACTTAAAAGAAGCCTGGATTATGAAGGTTAAAAGAAGCTATCAATTTTCTAATCCGATTGCACTTCTAGTGTTGAGACTTTAAAATATTTACTCTTACCTCCCTTCACTTTTCCATTTAATGAATAGTTGATGCAATTATTCTTTTCCATTTTTAAGATAGATAATGGTTCCCAAATTAACTGTTTATATATATATATATATATATATATATATATATATATATATATACACACACACACACACACAGATATCTCCATATTTAAACTGTTAAGTACAGGGTGTTTCTGAGCCCCTGACTTTCTGTTCCCTCATCACATTTTACTGGCAAAACCCTAATTCTTGTTTTATCCAACATCCCTGCATCTATGTCTGAAACACTAAATTTGATTGGAGAAAGAGACATAATCATGGTAACTGTTCTGATTTTAAATTCATAAGCATCTCGCAGAAGTAGACCATTAGTGGTACCTGGAATCCAACTAGGTTTCCCTAATCAATTCCTTCTCTCTCTCACAAAGGAGATAAGTCTACACCTTTACACCTGTCAAAATTCTAATCTGTTCTTCTCAGCTGATGACCTTTTCTGGAAAATAGAAAGCATTCGGAAGAAAAATTGCACCCGTTCTCCCAACACCCAGTCTACAAACTCCCTGCATGAATATATGTATATGCACTGCTCTGTCTTGTTTTCATTAAAATGGGAGAACTTGCTCTTCTCTAAGTTCAACGCCTACCTGTCCCTTGTGCACGAATTTCATAACCTCTCTCCTACTCAAACATTCTACCCTTACAACAATCCTCCATATTTCTGTCATCATTATTTTATCATGTTCCTACTGAATTACTATCAGAGATATAAAAGTATTCTGTAACACTATATACTATCTCAAAGCCACCAAAATACTTTTTTTTATCCCCAATTACTCTCCAAATACAAGGCTATATCCACTCCAATATTTGATACAACTCCTATGAAAAAACAAATCTATATCTTCTGTCTCCAATTCATCTTTTGTCATTTTCTCTGGAACAACTTCCAAATAAGATTTTATCCTCATTCCTTCAGGTCACCAATGACTTCACGTCCCAATAGGTCTCAGCCATCACCTTGCTCTAGTAGCATCATAGGGCATAAATCAATCACATCTTATTTTCTGAAGTGTTTTATTTCTATTGTTTCTAGAATATCACTCTCCAGAGCCTCACTCTCTCCGAGTTTTTCTTTAACTTTGTGGATTGTTTCATCTTAGGTTGTCTTGCTGAATCTGTTAAAGAAAAACTTATTCTGACCCTTGTTAAAATGGTAGGAAAATTTTATAGATGCCTATTTCAGTAGAGTTATTGCAATAGAAGCAAGAGATGGTGCTTAACTTTGAATACAGCAAAGACAGCTGGCGATTTGGAGCCAAAGAGTTGAGTGAGGGCATCAGTGGGTGGGAAATTACTAAGAGGAGACGTCAAGGTTAGAGTGATTCTTGAAAAACTGATTTAACAGGACTCTTGCTGAAGGGAGGTCAAAAACTTATACATAGAAAGGTGAGGCGATGAAAACTTGATCAGGTACCAAGAGTGATCAGATATCAGGGATGGTTTATTCCCACTAAATTGACTTAGCAGGATTCTTGCTAAGACTGGGCTGGACAGAACAAAGACAAGAAAGACAGGACAGGAGCCGTACTAAAATTTGGTCAAGGGCAGGGTATTTGTCAAATCCACTTTTACCAAGTTCTGAATTTTAAAATGCCCTGAACTTTGTCTTCAGGCCCTTTCTCATCTCAATATTAATATTTACCTCCTAGGTGATTTAATCCAATACTGTGAATTTCAACACTATCCATATTGTTTTACTTTTCACTTTTCAGTTTCTAACCTGAATAGTTTCCCTAAATTCAGACATAAATATCCAACTGGCTACTAGACATGTCCACTTGGATTACTAAATAAATTTACAGCTTACTGTAGAGAATAATCTAGTGGTTACCACTAGGGAAGAAGGAAGAGGCAATATTATAGGAGTGGGGGAGAAGTGGTACTTACTATTGAGTGTTAGTTGGTTCATGGATGTTTTGTACAACATGGCAAATATACTCAATATTTTATAATAACTGTAAATGGAAAGTAAGCTTTAAAACTATATGAAAAATTTAAAAACTTAAAAAGAAGAGTTTGGCAGTTTAGAGAAAGAGAGACGTTTATAAGAAGAGAGTTTATATTTGAATGTAAGATCTTTCTATAAAAATAAAAGAAATTATGCCAAAATAAACATCTAGAAAATATATTAGAGTTATGCCATTTATAATGTATATCAAAATTATCAGCATATTAGAATTTAAAAAAAGACATCTATGCAGAAATTTAAAAAAATCTAATAAAGAAGCTAAAGTATGAAAAAAAAACTTACATCTTAGGATTTCCAAAGCTTAACCCTTGGTTTGCTCCCCCAACTATCATTTCTGCCTTCCACGTTTCCCATCTCAATAAATTACATTAAATTGTGAGCTATCCTTGACACTTTGTTTTATTCCAACATCCATTCTATCAAGCCATTGTGATTTTATCTTCAAAACAGATCCAAGTATACTTATAGGTTTTTAAAAGAAGCCTCATACTTACCCTTTTTAGCCTTTAATCAAAAATAATCTGACCTTGAAAAAAAAAAAACAGATCCAAGATTTTACCACACTCAGCAATATGACCTATGCTTATAATACCTTCAGCCCTAGTACACTGTCCTCTTATCAAGTCTCCCTGTTTCACACTTGCCTTCTTATGTTGTATTCTTCATTCAGAAACAGGCACGATCCTTTTCAAGTGCAAGTGACATGAACATTCCTCCCTTGTTCAGTGCTCTCAATGACATCACATTTCAGATGGATCTTTTAATGAAACCCAAGTTCCTCACCACGAACTTGGAGGCCTTACCTGATCTGTCATTGGGACTCTCCTCTCTCCACAACTACTCCTGCATCTTTCCTCCTTTTCTGACCGTCCTCCAGCTGGAATGACTGAGGAGCTCTGAACCCTGCAAGTGCTCTCCCACATCTGTGCCTTTGCACTGGATAGTCCCTCTTCCAAATACTGTCCCTTAATTTTGGATATGACTCATTTCCTCATTTAAATCACATCTCTGCTCACATATCAAATTATTCAAGAAGCCTTCCCAGATCTTTGTATAAATAGATCTATATCCTGATCCATCACTCTTTATGTTCTTGTTCTGACTTCTGCTCGTCGTAGCACTTAGTATCTATTAACATACATTTATTGCATGTCATGTGCCTGCTGCTTCCTACTACAATGTAAGTTAATTTATAAAAGGATCTTGACTTTCTTTTTCACTGCTGTCTCCCGACATTTTAAACTTTTTATGGTAAGCACTAAATACATATTTATTGAGTGAATAAAAATGTACAGTGTGTTCATCCAAATTCAATCTTTTTTTCATTTTGGAAAGTATCCATTTGGAAGCACATGGATAGAAACCTTTATGAGTGATGATACAGAAGTAATATTATTAAAGTTGGGCAGAGAAGGGTGTAAAAAGTTCTACCTCATATCAATTGCAAAAAAAAAACTGAATGAAAGTATTGATTCTAGTAAGAATTCCCTTAGCTTTAGAAAGGAATTAATGCCCCAACTTATGTGATTATATATACCACAGACCTCCCTGAGTTAGTATACATGTGTGGACTTTATTTTTGTCAATTTCTAAAGTTATGAATGATAAGGCTACTGCAATGTAAATTCGTGTAAATGTTGTGTAAATTGGAACTCAGGTTTCTCTTATCTCATTATCAGCCTGTGTCTATCTCCTTTTCTTAATAGCCCTGTACTATCTCAGGAAATCTGTATTTAATCAGAGTACATGACAAAAGTCTACAGATTTGAAGAAAAGGAAAAATCATGCCTTGAGACACAGTGAACTTGAATAACTGATCCAAAGTAGCACAGTTACTAAATAGTGAAACAGTAGAATTATATAATTCAGAGCTTCTTAGATAATATAAAATATAGCCACATAGTTGGGTTGTTGAAAGACTTAATAATGAGTAGTCACAACTATAGCATGATGTTGAAGAAGATTGTTTCGTTCATGTATGTTTCCTGAAAAATGGAGGAGGAGGTGTTAGTACTGATGACCTGGCCTGGTTGAAGGGTAGAGGGGCTGCAGTGTAGTGAGAGAGGGAGAACACTGACTGCAGCAAGATCCCAAGGGAAGAGGTGAGAGCTCTATTTTTAACTCACTGTGGCATAAAACCAGGCCAGATACACTGGTGAAGGAGAGGCGTGATGTCAAGAGAATCAACCAAGAATTTTGCAGATATTAGACTGAGGCAAATAATTCTCATCAGGAAGGCATGATAAAGAATAAAAAGCTATGAATATATGTATATATGTGCATCACTGGGCCATTATGCTGTGTACCAGAAATTGACACATTGTAATTGACTATACTTCAATAAAAGTTTTTAAAAAATCAAAAATAAAAAGAATAAAAAGGTAAATCCTAATGAGTTTTGTAGAAGATTCACAACCGAGTGATCATATGGGTGATGTTAGAAAATAAACCATGAGAAATGTCATAGGGGATTGTAAACATGATAGTAAACTGATAGCAAAGGAGGATGTTGGGAAGACAATTCATTTGGTAGAGTCACAGTGATGCACATTGATTACTTCCACTGTGGCCATGTAAATAAGTGGAGAAACATGGCTGAATTGACAAGAAAGCTTACATGGTGTAATAAAACTAAGATCATGTGTAAAAACTCAGTTTATTAGTGGTTATATATAATATATAGATCTGTATGTGAATATATAACATAGAGAAAGTATTTTTGACTTTTGTGTTTATATACAAACTAGCATGGAAAAATGCCTCCAAAGCAGGATCAACTCTGATGTTTACAGAGCTCAGGCAAGAATATAAATGGAGAACCACACAGCATATGTCTCAATAGTGAATGCCAATGAATCAAGCTAAGAAATTACTTAATCTGTTCTATTCTCCTACCTCGAAAATACTTTTATCACAGTCTGGAAGTCCAGGTTAGGTAGATGGAGTCCCATCTCTACCATCAGTAGGCTCTGGAAACCGTCTCTGATTGGTTGGTCACAGGTTAAGTTTGGGTACCTATTAGGGACTTTAACTTGAATGCTGGAACTTAACTCCTCTTGGTGAAAGGTGAAGCCAGCAAACATCCAGAATAGGGCAGGTGACCCTTCTGCCTGAATCTAAGTCATATTGTTCAGATGGATACCCCTGAAATGTTCATCAGCATATCAACTGGACAGTATGATTTAGCATGACTTAAAACTTTCATCCTTATTCTGTTATTTGAATTTTCTTCAGAAAATTGTTTTAAATTTACTGTACAAATGGAGCAGCATACATTTTAATTTTTACCATCCAGTATGAGAAGAAAAAGGTTGGGCTGGGCCAAGACTGGGCTGGGCTAACTCATGAATTTTAAGTCTCACCCTGCTAGACCAGTTTCGGGTTACTGCAAGTGACCTTTTGCTTCTGCTTTTATGTTACTGCCTAGCTGTACTCACCCTGTTGGTTGATGGACCCCGAACTTGTAAGCGACCCTATAAAACCGCATTTACACTTCCTGGAGGCGCTCAGAGCTCAGGAGCGATAGCCCCTCTGAGCCTGCCGGCATAATAAACCTGAGTACTCCAACCCTCCGAGTGGCATTTGTTTCTTGGCTTGCCTGCCATTTCTGTAACAAGTACAGGAAAAAATAACTAAGCCATTAGGAAACTGTTTAATACAATCTATGCAAATCTATGATTTCCACTTTTAAGTGAAAGTGTAACATATTATAATAACAGTATTCAACAGGATGAGTGGAAATAAA
This sequence comes from Camelus dromedarius, assembly GCF_036321535.1. Taxonomy (NCBI): domain Eukaryota; kingdom Metazoa; phylum Chordata; class Mammalia; order Artiodactyla; family Camelidae; genus Camelus; species Camelus dromedarius. The sequence goes on from NC_087438.1 coordinate 15,945,987, forward strand.
AAAATACTGACTACATTAATATAAATATATTTCCAGTAGAGAGAATACACAATAATATTGCATTTAGCAATGAAAATGCAGTTTCTATTTGATATTAGACTCACTATGATTCAAACTGAAATGTAGGCAAAGTTAAATCCATTTTGTTTCACAAAGAAAACCATAAATATTGTAAAATGGAAAAAACTCTAGTGATCTTTTTCCTAAACTTTTTCATTCAGCTTTTTCCAAATCCCTTTATTTCAAAACTAAGAAATTGCATTTTAATCTTTAAAGACATATACTGTAGTCGGAAAAAATATCCAGGAACTGAAATATTTGCCAAGCAATAAGATATTCTAAATGTAAATTTCAGATCACTTTTAAATACTAGAAGTTTTATAATTTATTTGGTCTTGTAAAAATAACATTTCATAAATCACAGAATTTCCTAGAGATTATTTTTTCCTCTGAGCCATCAATATACTAATAAAAAGTAGTACTGAAAATATTTTTTCCATCCAAATGTTAAATCCTTAGCTAAACATTTTATGAAAAAATTTAAGCTTTCACTTATATTTTTTTATAATTATGCCTCTCTTAATATAACTATTCTATTTATCTATCTTTGTAAATATTTGAGGTTAAATGAGGCAGATTCACTATGCATTTAGTGGTCTATCAGCTGTCCACTTAGCTTATTTGAAAAGTCTGATTATTTTTCATTATCTACAATGAGAATTTCCATATAATGCTCTACTTAAATAAATGGATTAATAACATATGCATATCAGAATTTTACAGTGAATTTGTATTAAACAAACTACCTGATTTTAGTGTCTTTAAGACAATTTGAGTTAAGAATTAAGTTAGCAGGATGGTTTACTATTCAGTAAATATTGCATTTCATAGTGCAATTAAATTGATTTCAAGAAATGATTAATCTAAATTGAATATAAAATTAATGTCTTATGAAACTTATGTGCGTCACACACTTTGTACTCAATCTCCACTTCTGCATCCCAATGTAATAAGTAACACCATCAGTGGTACCTGTGACATTTCTCTCAGTCCTGTCCACCTTCTCCGCTCCTCCTGCTGCCTTTCCCATGTCCTAACCACAGTTAGTGTTACTGCAAATGATGACATTAAATTGAGCACAGACAATATTTCAGTCCCCATGTGTATATGCAATATATTTAATTGTATAAGATACCACAAAAAATGTCATTAATATGGTGAAGTATTTTCCAAATTTAATTTATAGGTATATCTTCAAATTTGTGTATTAAAACTGTATACAGTGTGTATCTAATACTTTATATAAGGTGCACTGTTTATAGGGAATTTTATAGTGTATGATTTCATCTCTGACTTCAAGTGTTTTCCAAGCTAAAGAGTCCCAATCAAACATTGTTCATCTATTTTTATAATTTGGGAAGGTGGTAGCTACACGGTAGAGAAGTCACCATGTCTAAACTGACTGAGGTGGTTTATCAAAAATCTGTCCTGATGCCCGGGATAAAGTCTCCCTTCTTGCACCTGGAGAATCATTAAGTTTTATGAGCCAATCTCAACTCTTTTACACACACACACACACACACACACACACACACACACAAACGCATGCATATACACATCACACACATACACAAACACACCACTCCTAGGCAGTTATAACACTACTGGACCACCCTCATGGCTAAAAAAGCAAAATGACAACAACAAAACAACACACAACCAAAACTTTATGAGCAATGAGAGTCTTAGGGCTTCACTCTCATGTGTACTGGTTACAATAAACGGTGCTACAAAGACAATAAACAAGTTTCACATCCTGAGTCATACCCACAAACCCACTCCAGTGAGAAATTGTTGCTTTCCCAGGATGGTAAAAACATTTACCTTTCCATTATCAGTTGTGTCTCCTGGCATTTTCTAAATAAGACCACATCACTTTAAACTTGAAAAGAAACTTTCAATCCAAGTTGTGGATTTGACTTATTCTGCTCCATGAGACCATAGGAGATTCACTATGTCTTTTTAATATGTTCCTGATGAGGGAGGAATACAGTGTGAAATCAAATTTTATTTGAAAATTGCCATTTGAAAATAAAATGCTCTTTGGTATCTGAATTTTATTCAAGTTGAGAAATAGTTTTCAATCAGTCGATTTTGCCAAGCAATCTAAAAAAATCTAGTAAACAATCATTAGCAGCTAAATATATTAACAATATCTAAAAAGAGAGGTGCATGTCCAAATGGAGAAGGTCAAGTTTAGCTACAAAGTATTCAAATAAGTAATATCAAGAGCAAGTATATTATAATGGTGCATTGACTTATACCCTGTGAGCCTAAAAGACTTGTTCTGCCTTAAATGTCTAATTACTAGCAGAACTGAATTTATGGGGAAAAGGAAGCCCCATTTGTTGTTCATTATGAATTTAAATTCACAAAGTGCATCCATTTACCAACATAATTAAATCCCGTATATCATAAATTCTCACCAGAGTGTTATCTTTCTTTTCTGTTTCCTAAAAATGCTAAGGGACAGATACAATCATTTAGATAATTTTGAAAGATCTTTCCCCAGTGTAATTGAAGACTGGAAATGGAGGAAAAGGCTTTCTGTTAGTTCTTTATCGCAGAGAACGATCCTATAAATTCAATTAACTATATTAATATTTCAAAGTGTTCTAGCATGTTTATGTTTTAGGTTCTTATTATCCATTGAGTGATTTAGAGGCCATTAAATGTATACGTGGGAAAGGAAAACAACTTGACACAGAAGATTCATATATCAAACATCAGAGGCTACAGAAGTGTGTGTGCCCTGGTATTCCCAAAGAGGAGGTTTACAGTGAAATTTTTTCTTGTTTGGGTGCAACTTCTGAAGATAATAAAATAAGTTTTAAACATAATCTTCATAACCTGCCTTATGATTTATTTCGCCCTAATGTTTTAACGACTGATTTGCCATCTTTCTTCACTACCTCTGCCAATTTTTAGTAGAGAAATGACTTTATTTAACACTTTTCAAAATGTAAGCTTTCTTTGCCTCAGTTTTCCTGTATACATATATCTTCTATTATACAACAAAAAGAAATATGTTTTCTTTAAACTAGGTATTCTTAATTTCTGGAACAGTCCCTGAAGACTATAGAAATGTTTATTCAACATGCTTTAATCCAAACACACAAATTTACTAACTTGCCACTAAATGCCCCACACTATGCTAATCACTTCAAATAAAATAGTAAACAAAAGGCATATGGTCTCTGAGCAAATGGAGCTAAGAGTTCAGTGGAAAAGGCAGACATTAAAGAAAGGAAGACAGAAAATGTGTAACATACAAGTCAGCCCAATGCATAGAGGGACCCAGTGCATCGAGAAAGAATGTTCACAGTGAAGTCTTGGTAGAAATGGCCTCTCAGGAAAGGACATTTATCTTAAGCAGGGTAAGACAGTCCACCAATTTGAGACTGAACTGATACTCTGAGTAGAGACTTCCTGGTTTTACCTAAAGGTCTACAGGGCTAATTTTAAACCCTTAAAACAACATCTAAGTAGCTATTTATTTTTGGAAAATGGATAGTGACATGTCTCACATAAGAAACTGAAAGTCACATTTCAGTAAATATTGTAATAATTCATTAAAATAGGTCTTAGACTGATACTTGAAAGGAGAGTGTGCATTTGCTTGCTTTGAATTTTTTATTTTTGTGGTTTGTTATAGCATTTACAAGCATCCACATAATTAAAAGAGAACTAAAATGTTCCCATCATGCAAAATCCAAACAAAACCAAAGACAAGCCCATTAAACTCTCAGTATACTGTGACTTTCCTTGAATACACTGAGAAAAATTTCTAAACCCTTTATGACTTCCTTTCAAATAGTTGAAAATAAAATTTCTAGCCTTAACTTGAAAAAAAAAAGAAGTAGCTCATTAATTTGAACACTTTAGGTAAGTTTTTTTTGTTTTTCCTTTTTTTTTTTAATATCAGGACTTTGAATCCTGAGCAAATTTTGTGCCAACCATATTTTTTTAATATTTTTGTTCACACTGGTAGATCACATGCACAAACTAGATTTAAGAAAAAACATATATTTCAAAATGATCTTGCTGCTAAGTTATTTTTATGACATCAGATATTTTTGGGAAAAAAAAGGTTGTACTTTTCCAATAGACACTTTCACTAGGTAACTTTAAATTCACTAAGTATATTCACAAAGTATATTTTAAATGCATGTTTGATTTAATTATATGAGATACTGCCCAAGCTGCATAAGCCTAAATCTAGCAGAAGTGCATAAATTTTTTTTGAAATCATAGTTTCCAAAGGTTATTGGACTGCTGTAGAGTGTTCCATTGTGAATGTCCATTTGTCAGACCAGATGGGTGCAGAGATGAGCCCTGAAGGTAATGGAACATACTTGACGTTCTTTTTATTTTCATTGCAAAATAGATTCTCAGTATTGGCAAAATAGGCGCAAATTCTGACATGCAATGTCATTAAAATTAAAAAGAAATGCAACTCTTTTTTCCAGCCAGAGATCACTTATAGCATATTTCCTTCACTTTTATTTTTTATTGATTAAAAAAATGAAGTATGTTAGTTAATTTTTGGTGGTTATTCATTATTATAAAAGTGAAAGTTATTTTATAATGGCAGTGGAGGTACCATCACCTGGTATCTCTTATGGTATATTGTTTTCAGCCTATTTAAATTCACTAATTACCATAATTGAAATAATAAAGTAAGTGAAAATCAATGCCTCCTATGCAAATTTCATTAACAGTGATAACCTATAAAACCTCTATGTTTATTGGGACAGTGCTACTTCAGAAGAGTTTGCATGAAAGGTAAAAAGATAGACTACTAACTAAGAATACAAACCTTACAGATTACTTGCTAGGCTTTTATATTACAGATGAGAAAAGCAAGTTCTGAAAGAATGCGGATCCCTGATTCCTACTCCAGAGAACTTCCTCATGTATGTCATGAAGAGAGATGTTCTCCACAAAATCCTTGTCTGTACAGTACCTCATAGCATGATTGACATGTCAGCTGGTCATTTGCTCTCCTAGCTCCCCCTTGTCTTTATATACCACAACTTTACCCAGTCATCTGTCGATGGACATTTAGGCTGCTTCCATGTCTCGGCTATTGTAAATAGTGCTGCTATGAACATTGGGGTGCATGTATCTTTTTGAATTGGAGTTTTCTCAGGATATATGCCCAGGAATGGGATTGCCTAATCATACTGCAAACCTATTTTTGGTTTTTTAAGGAATCTTCATGCTGTTTTCCATAGGGGCTGCACCAAATTATATTCCCACCAACAGTATAGGAGGGTTCCCCTTTTTCCATAATCTCTCCAGCATTTATCAGTTGTTGACTTTTGAATGATGGCCATTCTGACTGGTGTGAGGTGATACCTCATTGTAGTTTTGATTTGCATTTCTCTGATAATTAGCGATATTGACCATCTTTTCATGTGCCTATTGGACATCTGTATATATTATTGGAGAAATGTCTGTTCAGGTCTTCTGCTCACTTTTTGATTGGGTTTTGCTCCTTATTGTCTAGATTTATGGTCAAAAAAGTCTCCAATTTAACCCAAGAAGCAGTATGCTTCTCTATGTGTCTTCATGTGGAGTAAAACTACCTAAAACCAGAGGAAAAAATTCTTAAAAGCAAGCCAGTTGTTTCATATATATTCCTTATGTAACTGACTCCCTTATATAAAATCATCTGTAACAAAGAATAGTTTTACACATTCCTTAAGATTTTTTTAGTGAAGCACAGTTTAGGCAAATTTTGAGCATATTATTTTTATGGTTTAATTTTGTCAGCATGAGAGAATCATATGTGTTCCTTATCAAGGTATTAAAATACATTCCTCTGAATATTCTTTCTTTCCCTCCCTATCATATGTTAAGCTTATAGATCATCATCAAATTTCTACCAAGGGAATAAATATGATTGTGTCAGAGATTTTTCTAACAAATACCATTCACCTTGGAAGATGATGAATTGATATATGTCCATCATAAAAAGTCCAACCTAATGCAATCAATTCTTCCATATGGCCAGAGTGTTCCTTCAGTGATGGACACTCTATGACAATGTAATGCTTCATTTGCTTAGCTGGTACTTCATTCAACTTTCTTAAAAAATTATCTAGTGACTTTCAGAAGGTTTATAAGAAGACACTCCTACACGTCTCTCATTTCCAACTACCATTCTTTCTCTTCTCTTTCTTTTTTCAAAGGTATACTTTTTAAAAATAAATTATTATAGGTAGAAAAGGAAATCCAGGCTTTGTAAAGAAGAGTCTTTGGAAAAAATTAAGTATTGATTGAGACTATTCTGTGCCAAAAATTTTGCTTTATCAAGTCATTCTTCTAAGTGTAGGAGGAGAGATACAAAGAATATAAGACACTCTCACTACCTCAAGATTCTTTTAATCCAGTTGGAGAAAAAAAGTTTATATAAACAAAGAAAGGAAAAAAATGCATACAAACAGATTCATTTACACCTCAGTAGCTATTTGTTGAACACTCACTTTGTGCCAGGAGCTGTTTTAGGTATTGGGAATACAGCAGTGGACACGATCTCTGCTCTCACGCAGATTTCCTTCTAACAGTGCAAGACAAATGACACAAAGCAAATAAGCAAAGGGACGTGAGGGAATAGATGGTTGCTGGGCTTGATATTCTAAAACTGCATGGGGATGAAAGAGCTTTCTAATGAGAAGACATCTGAGCAGAGATCTAGACACAGTGAGGGAACGAGCTTTGTGAATATCTGCTGGAAACATACCTTTGTGAATATCCGCCGGAAAATGTACCTGTAGAGGAAACAGCAATGTGCGTGCAACCCTTAGGCAGAACTGAGCTTGGCCTGTTCAGGATCGAGTGAAGCTTGAGTACAGAAAGTGAGAATGAGTTGAGTGACAGCAGCAGAGGTCTGGGAAACTTCAAATTTAGAAACGAATTTCGTTCAACAATGACGAATGTTCACATAATTCACGGTTAATCAAAGGCTGTGTGATGTTGCTAAACTTAAAAATTAGGAGGGATACATAAAAAATTCGAGAAAATTACAGATTGAAATACTGTGTTATCTTTAAGGGAGGGTTATCAGTGATATCTATTTTCTTATTTTGGTCCTCTAGCAATTTTTTCACTTTTCTAAAAATTAATATCTATAATTTTAGATTAAGTAAAATTACGGTTGACTCTTGAACAACACGGGTTTGATTTACATAGGTCCACTTACATGTGTCTGTTTTTCACTAAATCTGTACTACACTACTACATGACCCATGGTTGGTTGAATCCACAGATATGGACACGCAGACACAGTGAGCCGCTGTAAAATTGTATGTGGATTTTTGACTGCACAGGGGATCAGCACCCCAACCCCTGCATTGTTCAAGGGTCAGCTGTATCGCAAAGTATATTTAAGCTAAAATAACATTTAATACCTGATATCTTACTAACAGTTGCTTTCTTTAAAGGAAGAGATTCCACGAGTAGGTCTTAAAAGACAATTTACCACATGAGACTAATTTAAAAGATAATTTTGTGGCAAAGTAAACTGGGGTGCTAAGTAAAGTAGGCCCAGCTCTGGCTTTATTTAGATTTGAAATCTCTCCCCCAGCACTACTTCCTTTATGGTCATTCTGTTTGAGACATCTAATGAACTTGAAAGCACAGTGGGAATTGTACAATGACTAGTGTAAACAATAAACGCTGAATTTGGAAGGAGATGATTCACCATGAACCTGGACTGGTCAGCGCTAACGTGTACTCTAGTTGTTCAAACCTGTGAAGGCTTTCAGGGAGTAAAGGTAAACATGGTCTCCAATAATATAGAACCTTAATCAACAAGAGGCCAGGAAAACCAAAATGCAAAGAACTGCACAATCACAGAGGGTGAAAAACAGAAATGTCCTGGCATGGAGGCTACTCCTGGCACATGAGAACTTCGAAAAAAATACAAATCTAGCAGCCGTTCTTATTTCACAAATAACAGATCTGTTTATTCAAATTCACATGGTATATTTCTCCAATTTTTGATTTCTATAATAATATGATATTACATTCTTCACAGGTCTTTGGATTCACAACTTAAAATATCTAACGAATATTAGAGGTAATAAAACTGTACCTATTATAGGAAATGTACACTGCAAGTTTACTTTTTGTGAAGAAATTAAGTTTGGTGTATTTCTCCTAGCTGATATTTCAGTGAAGATACTCAACATGAATATTGCTTAGCTGCACAAAAATTGATCAGTTTTTTATTTTTACAAGATTATTTGCAGACTGTTATTTATATTCTATTATTTATGAAATATTTTTGTATACTCTGTAAACCCTTTTTAAAACATATCTTACTTCCTTCCTCTATTCTTATGCATTTTCTCGTTTACATCATGGAGTTAAATCCTCCAGATTTTTTTTTTGAGAACTTTTGATTAAATTAAATTTAGACTACTATATTTGTAGTTTTAGCTTTAATTTTCTTTCATGGTGACTTTAAGTTTAAAATACAGCTCTAAGTGAGATTTCAGCTCAACTTATATATTCACATGGACTCAGGAAACATTTAGAGCACATAAGGAATTATTTTTAGTTTTCCAAGAAACAAAGGGAGACATCTTTGTTACAATGGGGAATTAATCATAGCAATATAATGAAGCTAATACCCATCTTTCCATTTAAAAAAAAATTTACTCATACATTTGTAGAATTTTTGTCAAGAAGTTCCCCAAGGAGATACCAAGGCAACAAAGATATATAGCCCAAGAGTGGCAATAAGGTTCAGGCACTTGTTGTCCAATGCTGGCAGGTCTCCCGCTCTGGGCTGGGGAACGTTCACAGGACAGAAGTGCCAGTGCAGGAGGTAGAACACCATCCACTACCAGCTCCCACAGCTGCTGCCCATGCCTCCCCTCATCCATCCTCCCCGCATCTGCTCTGTTCTATAGGCCACCCCGCCAGGCCAGCCTTTCTGCTTCACCCTATGATCGCACACTTCTTCCTTGTTGCTTCATGTCAACATACCTTTCGTTATAACCCCTGAAACCGTCTCCTTTCCTCCCCAACACTGGTTCCTTTAGGACGCCATGTCCCTGTACATAAAAATCTTCACTCACTGATCACGATTATCACCTTATTTGCTTTCCAGATTGAGTTTAAACAAACAAACAAAAAAAGAACCCTCATTTTGCAATAATCTAAATCAATACAAGTAGAAATACGTCTTGAATTGCAGGTGACATAAAAGTATGGAAGGAGTAACTAATAATTTTGACCATTAACTTTTAAAAATTTCTGTCAAGAATTTTTTTTTAGCTTTATTGAGGTATAATTGACATTTAAAGTCAAGTAAGATATTTAAAGTGTACATCGTGGTAATTTGATAAAGTTATATGTTGTGAAAGGATCCTCCTCAACTGGTAAATGAAACCATCCATCAACTCACACATTTACTTTTTTTTTTGTAAGAACATTTAGGTCCTTCTCTCTTAGCGTATTTCAATTACGTGATACAGTGTTATAGATTGTGGTCACCATGTTTTGCATTAGATCCTCAGACCTTATTCATCTTACAGCTGAATGTCTATACTTTTATGATACAGCTTTGAAAAGCCTTACTTAACACCTTACATAGTGACCATGATAATTATAATGTATATACAATCATGAGTTGTACAGTGAGGGGGTCATTAGCTCCATTTTCTACACCCATACCATGATGTTTGGAAAGATTAGGTGTTTGTTTGGATTTTCTGACCTAACTAGTGTGGACACCAGTTTGTGGACAGACCATGAATGAGACTATTTAGATTAAAAGCATGTAAAGAAAAGTGCATAGATCTTTGATCAGACAATCAAAATAAGAAATAATACTGACTGTTAAAATAGAGTATAATGTGGATGATAAGGTGAACATAGGAGTGAAATATAAATCACAAAGACTGACTATGAAAGATAGGAGAAAAAAGCAAAGATATCCTGAATTGAATAAAGAAAATCACTCTAATTCTGCTGGCAGATGAAAGAAAATGAAACTTGAGGACACACAAAGCAACAAACACAAGGAAATACATTAAATGGTCAACAAAAACAACAAAATGATCAAGCCATAAAGCTAAGCCAAACAGTCTTAATCTTGAATCTTGGAGTTGAAGAAATGTCAGTGATAAATGTTAGAGATGAAAAAAGTTGACAAAAATGTCCCTTCTTCTTTGGTTAATGGCTAAAAATCAGGTACAATATTAAAAAGGTAAAAACTGCTTTCCTCAAGTCTAGCAAAACCAAACAGGTGCATACATGTAACTGTGTACATACATACAAACACTTCACACTAACATAGGACTGTATGTGAGCATCTGAGAGCAACACATAATTTTGGCATGAAATCTTGGATACCAAAGTTTAGTTTATAACAAAATTATATGCTTGACTGGTTCATCAATTCATCATATTTATTTCATATAACAGACATGTCTGGTAACATAAATGTCAATTGGTTTCAATAACTTATTTTGATACAACATCCATCACGGTAAAGTATTAATGGCAAAAGCAAAAATCATGTAATATATTCTAGAATTAGGAAGGAGGCAACTCAGAGGAAAGTACTTTGTAATAAAGAAATGTACCAATGTAGTGTTCAGATTTAACATGATTTGACACACCTGATATAGAGGAGTACTGAAACTGACAGCTAAGTAAGTCTTCAAATAAAATCTGACAATGGTCTTTGTCTGCTTTTCCTTCACTACTTTTAAAATATGCAGCAAAAGTGACTTAATCATTTAAATCATAAACAGAAGACCTTTAATGGCTAATATAGCAAAAAATAAAAGAAACATTCATTCCATTTGAGCCAATTTACCTTACCATTATTTCAGTGTTTTTACTTTTTCAGTACAGTAACTATATAAAAATATAAATTTAAAAATCACATTTTTTGTAAAGGAAATCAAATGAATGCAGTTGTATGAACTATGCCTTTTATTTTCTATATTTGAATGATTTAGCTATCTAGGTCTCTTGTTGCCCCTGTAGGGGCTGCCCCTCACAGAGTCACTTAATTCCTAAAAATAGCAAATAACTCACTAAAAGTACATCTTTCATATAAAAGCCAACCAATCTAGATCCCATACTCCTAACCACCATCTTTCCAGGGATCTCACATCCTGGGCCATTATCTACCTGGGGTCAGCCACCAGACAACTAAGGACAACACTTAGGTCTCAAAGCCCACTGAAATTATCCAAACTAGCCAACCCTACACTGGCTTGGCCTGCCTCACTCATTCCTTTCCACAGAAACCATGAATGTTTCCATGAATATTCTCTTCCCCTACATATCTCCATCATCCCTTCCACAACGGAGCAATCCTGGTGCTTCCTGTATGACCTTGTCTGGTACCTATTCCTCTGTTTCCAGGGAACTGTGAATAAAAACTTCTTCCTTCATGACAGTCATTTTCATGTCTGCATATCTTATTATACCTGATTAAAACAAACCCCAGGTACTATTAAAACAGCAGTCTTTTCTACTAAATGTTTAAAAGAAAGACTATTTGATAACAGGGTTATCAAAGTTGGGTTTTTTTGTTTGTTTTTTGTTTTTAACCATATAATGACATTAGAATTAAAATATCTTTCTACTACTGACATAAGTTTGGTCACAATTTGAATATTGAAGATATGATCACAAAAAATGATTTTCAGGAGTTTAAATTGTAATTGGACATTATTTTATCAAAGCCACTAGTTACACACGTAAAGACTTCACTTTCAGACCTCTTATGATGCCTTGTGTGCAGTGCAACACCTTCGCCAAAATGCACGTCACATGCTGTATTCATACTGTTCTGATACATTTGAGTTTGCCTACTGAGATATAAAAGGTATGATTTTAAATTATGACTTAATACAATTATTAAAATGTTTAAAGCTGGAACAATAATGACAAATACATTGGTTTTACTTTTCCTTTAAATTATACCTAGAAAAACTAGCTTCAACCATGAAGAACTGATACTCTTACAGTGTAGGGATGCTACGCTCAACACTCACAAGAAAAACTTAACATTACTAATTTCAAGTCAAACTTGGGTGCTGTGATGTTGGAAGATGTCTATTACATAAAGTTAATGTTTATTCTCTCACATCATTGCTTTAAACTCCTTCCCAGATAATCCCAATCGTGCTGCCTCAGATTCAAAGCAAGTCATTTTGTCTAGATCCCATACAACACTGCTTTCCCCTTATTTTACTGAATTGTAATGAGTTAATCAAGCCAAGAAATTCCTGCCTAACAAGACATCTCGTACGAGGATATGGGTCAGAGAACAGGAGTCCCAAGGAAGAAGTGCGAATGGATACCTACTGCTCATTCCACAAAGACAGAAAGTCCATAGAGGGAAAGGAGGAAAACACAGTCCTCTTCCCGATTTCTCAGCTTTGGAATTTCCTTTATCAGCAATCTTTTTAAAATGTGGGGATGATCCTGACTTGTCAGCTTTTTTTTTCCTACTAAATATAAACTTTTTAATAAACTTCCCACAATGACTAACTACTATTAATATTGTCTCCTCTTTAAGTAAAGAGATTTTTTATAGTAAAAACATAGGAAGGGCATAGCATTAGTGTCTTCGATTATACAGCCTTACAGGTTTTATATAGAAACAGCAAACTCATTGTTAAGGCTGGGCCCTGTGGGCCAAGGAGGTGGGAGCTTCACTGTCTTCAGTTCTGCTTTCCTTCCTTGCAAAAAAAACTGCCTGGATTCTATGGAAATAGACAAACCATTGTCATGACTTGGGGAAGTTGGTGGGGATAGTGTATTAGTTTGCTACAGCTGCTATAACAAAGCATCACAGACTGGGTGGCTTAAATAAAAGAAATTCATTGTCTCATAGTTCTGAAGACGAGAAGTCCCAGATTGTCAGCAAGGTTGGTTCCTTCTAGGACCATGGGAGAAGGATCTGTTCTAGGTCTCTCTCATTGGCTTACTGATGGCTGTCTTATTCTTGTGTCTTTATACCACCTTTTTTTGCCAATCTGTGTCCAAAGTTTCTCTTCTCATAAGGTTCTCTTCACAAGTCATATTGAATTAGGATCTATTCTAGTGACCTCACTGATTTAATTACCTATTTAAGGACTTTATCTCCAGTCATACTCTGAAGTAATAGGAGTTAGGACTTCAGAATATGAATTTGAGGCAGGGGACAAAAATTTAGCCCGTAACATATGGCATTCCTGATTATTGGAAGCTGTGACCAAGAAATTGTCTTGCAGAAGCAGAGATAACAGGTCCATGGAGAACATTTTCCTCTTACCTGCAGAACTCAGTGTGTGGGGCATGCAAAAGAGAAGGACCAGGGCAAGTACTCTGTTAAAGAGACATCCAGTGAAGATGACAAGAGGACACCCAATTTACCTTCCCAGACTTATTTCTAGACAGACATCACACTGTAAAGGCATGCAACTCACCTATTCCAGATGACTTTCTATTTTATACAACTTCATTCACCTTTTCACTCCTCTACCATTATGCAGTTCTGTCTTAAGTGTATTTGTCAAAAATCCTGCTCATTCTTCAAGGTACGTCTCAATGCCTCGCTCTTCCAGGATGTCAGGTCATCATTCCTGTACCCCAGCAATGAAAACAAGCTTTTCCTTCGCTGCTCTCCTCAGAAGTCACCAATAACTGTGTTTTGTCATCCTGCCATTTCTTTGCTTAATATACTTTTATTGCCACTGATCATGCGCAGAAGATCCAAACTCCTCATCGTGGCCAACAAAACCTGCAATACTTAGCTCCTGACAATCTCTTGGACTTTATCCTCTCACTCACACTGTTTACTCAATCAGCCACTCTGGCATTCACATTTGTCCCTCACGTATGCCAAGCTTGTTCTTCCTGGGTCCTTTCCACTAGCCCTTGTTTCTGCCTAAACTCTCCCTACAGGTAGTCACATCACAAACTCTTCTTGGTCATTCATATCTTGGCTTAAATTATTTCACCTCAGAGATAGCTTCTCCAATCACCAATCAGAAGTGAACTCCCAGTGTCTTCCTAATACATCAACTTGCTTGTTTGACTTGATTGTACTTTACTCAACTCTAAGTATTTCTTATAAATTAATAATTCATTTGTTGACTTTCTGTCACTCTCAGTCATACTCTAAACTCCAGAAAAGCAGAAAAATATCAGGTTTGTTCAACATTATACCAAGGCAATCAAATTGGTGCTTGGAATACATGAGGGAAATTTGTGGAATAAATGAATGAATCAGTGGATGAATGCACATGATAAATTTAATTCATGCATACATGAGTATATGCTAGACACTATTCTTAGCACTGAGAGCAGGTTTAAGGTTAAAGGAACACACGTTATTACCAAAATGCCATTACCACTGAAACTAGAATAAAATTTTGAAGTTAGGTAGAGAAGATCCAGTTTCTCCATTAATTTAAATTATTTTTTTCATAATTTTAATTTGGACCTCCAAATATGTGTCTCCTCCAACATCTTCTCTTTAGGGAGGTATGTATTTCCACATCTCAAGTTCGGCTAGCCATATGATTTAAAATAAGAAATAAAAATCTGATAGTTTCAGCAAGATTGGAACCAAGTTGTAATCTCTGATTTCTGTAGGCTAAGAACTTAACTTTTTAAGTGTCCATATTTTCATCTTTTTTAAAATGGTAGTCTACACAGCAGTATTAACCACACGTATGTGGTACTGAGCACATGAAATGTGGCTAGTGCAAAAGAGGAACTGAATTTTTTAATTTCATTTACTGTTAGTTAATTTCAGTTTAAATTTAAAACTTGGAACAGTGTAAAATATTTCTTATAAGAAAAAAATGAAAATTACTTCATTGATAATGGTAAATTTCCTTCCTATTAAAAATACACTATTCCATTATGTTCATATTACCTAATTTGCCAACATACTGCCAAATGTGGTACAAGGCCTAAAATTAAGTCCTGATAATATGTGTGCCTTGACATCTGGGGAAAACCTGGAGAGCCTCAAATGTCTTAATGGCAAGTTGTCCTCCCTACTGTGTTCCCTGGATGAGGTCCTTGGTCAAATAGCCCTACTAGTCACGAGGACCAGACCCACCACATGGTCTCCCCTGAGGAGCAAATGTTAGTTCCTGGACAGTCTGCAGGGTTACTTACACAAGCCGATCACTTCCTCCTGCAGGAACCAGAGATCAACTCACCCCCTTGTTTTATGAAGCCTGCCTACCACAGCCCTTACCTGTTCATCTCCCTAAGTGCAGTCCCCATGTGGCCTGTGTGACTCAGTGTTCTCCTGCCTCGGCTGTCAGTATCATCTGCCCAGTGTCTGATGTATGTTCAGCCATCACTCTAACCCTAGGGTGGAGAAGCCTCCTTCACCAACAAGGTGAAAAGGAGGAAATCAAAACACAATAACATTTGATGATTGTGAATATTCTTTTTTATGGACAATAGTTTATACATGTTCAGAATACAAATTCAAAACTTGTAAATATCGTCCTTATCCAGTGGTCTAATATCCTTATCCAACAGTCTAGTAACATAATCAATAACCAATGTTTCTTTTCATTTCATTGCCTTGCAGTAATGTAATGGCTAACTTTATATGACTGAATTTTTGAACCCACTCACAGTGCTATGGCATGTTTCCTATACTTCTGAATCATACTCAGTCTTCTGGGGTCCAAAATCACTGATGATGGTCACACCTCTAAACTCAAATTATAAGCTGAACATTTAATGCAATGTAAGTATTACTTATGATTTATGCTCACTCTATCTAAATCACTAGATGAATCCTTTAAAAAAAAATGTTGTTCCCTGAATAAATATCCACTGAGGTGATCTAGAAGTTGAGTAAAATTTCAAGAGGTAATTATGGATGGAAGGGGATAAAATTATTCCTCTAGAGATGGAAAAGTACAAAGATCCCCAGAGGTGGGAGGAAAGGCTGAGTAACTGAAAGAAGGCCAGTGTGGCAGGAATAGACTGTACAGAGAATGGGCCATTTGTGCAGAGTGGAGACAGGACCTGCGATGAGGCCAGGAGACCTTGAAACCTGCAATTCAAAGCAAAGGAACCTGACACAGATTCCAGGGATCAGAAAAGCATAAAGCACAGAGTGACAGACATCCATGTTGTGAGCAGTGAGCTGGTCCAGTGAGAGGCGGAGGTGTGAAGGTGGGCAGGTGAGGAGGAGACTTCTGTGACAGCCCTGTAAGTGAGTAGAGTCGTGGCTGAGAAACAGAAAGTTTTGTAGTGTATATGGCTTAGCACTGAGTTCAGGGCGGAGAGCAGCTTCAAACAAAGCTACACAACAAAAAAACCAGACGAGGAGGAGCCTTGTAAGATATATAAGGTCAGGATCAATTTATCTCTAGAATTGCCTATTGCTGCTCTGGAAACACAAGGAGTACTCTGTGATAAGTCTGAAGAATTTGATTTAGGGCATAAGTATACCCCAGAGACATTTATGTCAAGTTCCAGTATTCCCTAGCTTTAAGAAGGCCCAGCTTGTTATGAAATGAAATGTGATGATAATTAAACCATCAGGAGGCCACAACACAGCATCCTGCGCTGTGGACGGAACACAGTTGCAGAAAGGAAACTCCCTTTTGCACAATCAACGGAGCAGTTATCCTATATTTCACCTCCTCTGTCAGATCCAAGGGATACACAGGACATATGCTTTCTATCTAGTTTCAGAGATGTGCTTAGAAGACAGGCAGCCCTTAGGGGCAAGAGGGAGGATGGATTTCAAACAATACAGCAAGATGGAATAAATACCAGGCTTACAAAAATGAATCTCTCCATCTGTCTTGTCATATGCAAATGAAAACTTTCGAGGAGCCTACTGCTCTTCATGAAAACATTTCTTTAAAATGCTCATTGAGACCCTGAACATTGCCTATGTTAATAGGCTATTCATGTGTGGAAAAATAATTATTCAAAGCTGGAAAAGGAGGTTTTATTTTGGTAGATATTAATTAAATTAACTAAATTAACAGGGCTACAAGGCTATGTGTGTTATGTGCAAATAATTTATTACTTCCCAGGAACTCACGTCTGCCCAGTTTAAATAACAGATTCCATATGACAGTGATGTCTTGCTATGATATGAAAAAAGTCTGACAAATTGAGAGTATACACACACACACACAGATACATACACCTATGTGTACACACACATACATAGACATGCGTATGTATATATTTATACATATGTGTGTATCTCCATATCAAAAATAGATGTTTATTTTAAGAGATTTTACTAAATGAATGATGAATTAATGAGCAGAACAATATAAGACATTTGGAAATAAAAGAAATACAAAGTTTAGGAGAAACAACCACTAAGAATACAATGGAATTTATGAGAAAAAAATATAAACTGAGTATGAATTTCTTAAATGTCTGCAATGAGGGTTAGCCAGCTTGGTATGAAAGAGGATCCATGATTTCTGCCATCAGAGGAATATAGAAGAGAGTATTCCAAGCCCTCCAAATTCCAGAGGAAAACAAATAAAAACATACCCTATTCATTAAAAATCACTTAATATTTTTAGTTTTTTAAGGAACCTCCATATTGTTTTCCATAATGGCTGCACCAAACTACATTCCCACCAACAGTGTAGGAGGGTTCCCTTTTCTCCACACTGTCTCCAGCATTGATAGTTTGTGGACTTTTTAATGATGGCTATTCTGATTGGTGGGAGGTGATACCTCAATAGACTTACCCTGTGATCCAGCCATCTCATTCCTAGGCTTATCTATTAGCAGCACTATTTACAATAGCCAAGACATGGAAGTAACCTAAATGTCCATCAACAGATGACCGGATAAAGAATTTGTGGTATATATACACAATGGAATACTGCTCAGCCATAAAAAAGAATAAAATAATGCCATTTGCAGCAACATGGATGGATCTAGAGATTGTCATACTAAATGAAGTAAGCCAGAAAGAAAAAGAAAAATGCCAAATGATATCACTTACATGTGGAATTTTTTTTAAAGGGCACAAATGAACGTACTTACAAAACAGAAATAGATTCACAGACGTAGAAAACAAACTTATGGTTACTGGGGGGGAAAGGGGTGGGGAGGGATATATTGGGAGTTTGGGACTTATAGATAGTAACTACTCTATATAAAATAGATAAACAGCAAGTCCTACTGTATAGTACAGGGAATTATATTGAATATCTTATAATAGCATATAATGAGAAAGAATATGAAAAGGAACATACATATGCATAAATGAATCACTATGCTGTATGCCAGAAATTAACCCAACATCATAAACCGACTATATTTCAACATAAAATGCAAAAAATCACTTAAATTGATTTTTACAGGGTAGACACTGCTCTAAGTATTTACAAAATGCATATACAAATATTAATTCACATAATCTTTGTAAAAACTCTATGAGATGCTACACTCTTCTTAGATCTACAATATTCTACAGTACAGAAAAAACAAATGAAGCATGGAGAGGTAAGATAACTTTTCCAAGTTCATACTGATAATAAATGGCTATGCTGGATTCAAATACAGAGAATCCAGCAGCAAGTCTGTATTTTTACCTTCTATAATTTGGTGCCCCATCTAAGACATCAAACTACTGGAACCCAACTTATCCAGGCAGCCCTAAAAGGCTCAACAGAGTAGACACTACTTTGACAATCATATAGTGAATAGTGTATTTCATTCTAAGTTTGATGACATAAAAATGTAGTCTTTGACTCTAAATTGAATGCTCTGGGAAAAGTGTTGAAACATAATGTAGATTTATTTTGACCTTTGCCACACTGTTATCATCTTTTCTTGGTAATTTGAAATGTGTTTGACAGTTTTTTTTTCTTTAACCATGAACCATAGGTATATCTCTGTTTGCTTTAAAATGGCACAAGAATCCCAAATGGCTTAAAGACAAACTTATATGACACCTAAATAATCTGCATCTCCCCCAATATTTTAGCTTCACGGTCAGTTGTAAGGAGTAAGATCATGGAGAAAGCTGTACCTGCTAAGGGTACTCTTATAAAGAAGTGAGGAGAGAGGGCACACCATTGAATCTGCACCACGTAAGGCTGTAGGATCAGAAGACGCAGAAATCCTGAGAGTGGAATTGGAATAAGATCTCAAGTCATAAAGAAACTCACAATTGTAATAAAAGTCAGTGAAACTCAGTGTTGCCAAAGAGTCTGCACATAAAGATCCCAGGATTATCATCAAGAAATGATGATGGAGCGTTTCTGACCACAGAATTTGGAACACCTTCAATCACTGCCAGGCTTCTAGAACTGCCTAAAGTGTTTGGATCCAAACTTCATGACTCAGGTACTTTAAAGTCTCTACAGAAGCCAGAGTGTGACACAGTGGAAATTAGCCAAGAATTTCAGATGTTTTGCTACTGAGATTTTTATAAGGTTAGAAGTTATTCTGTGTCCTGATTATAAACCAACCAGGCAGTTCCCCAAGATTTATTATACATACAAATTACAGTATTTCCTATGTTCTTACCTTGCTCTGATTTTCCAAGAACTCTGTCTCTGTGATATCCAAAGATCAGATATAAATCTACTTTGAGGCATCTCACAAGGTAGTTCCATTAACAGGATATTAGTAGTAATAATATAAGATATTAGTAGTGATAGTAAACAAGTTTGAGAAGCCCTTGTAAATGCATCTACCTACCTATACTATTAGATATAAATCTTTTAAACTTTTTCTACCTATATTATCAGAATGGACATTAAAATTAAAATTCAAATATTATATATTATTCAAGATTAGGTATAGAAGTGCCCTCAACAAAAAGAAGACACGTGTCTTAAGTGTTCTTTTCATAGTGGCATGAATTGCAAAGTCACAGATTATATTTGCAATATGACTCAGATACGAATGAAAATTTTACGCCCTTTTTTCAGAACTGATATGACTTTTCTCATGAGCAACCCCTCCTCCAGTTTAAAATTCTGTTAGGTCTAAAAATTTAAGTGGTTTGTGAAGAAGTATATTAGGGTATTGCTCAGTCTTTCACATCCTTCTCTGGGCTTGTATATAAGATGAAAGGGACCCGTGTGGCCTGTAGAGCTGGGAAGAAAAAGGCTTCCTGGAACAGTGGTGACGCTGCCTTGTGGGGTGACTGACATTTGCTCAGGTATGTTGAGCCTAGTCGCTTCCTAGAGTTTACTTGTTACGTATTGTTGATACTTTCAGCTAATGAACATGCCATCTGTTCTTCTCAGCTCAGTCAGGTTCTTCTGCTAACCACACTGCTCCAACCTCATTACTCCCCTGAGGCTGCAGACGTTGAAGGTGGCCACCTTGTACATGTGTCTTCTCAAATACCCAAAAGCACTGAGCAAAGATCCCTTTGCCCTCCCTGTGTTTAGAACCACCCTTTACTGAATCACCTTTCATATTCAGAGACGAATTGATCCTTATGCTCTCTCATCTCCATCTTAACATGTTTCCCCTTAAAACCAGACAGCAATAAGGGGATGAAATTTAGTTCACTTCCCTTATGGCATCATCAATCGACCATAGGGTAATAAGCTTCATGGCTTAGCTGTGGTAGAAAGTGTCATTTGTGCTGCCATCTTCCCAGGCCAAGCTTTCATCATCACAGAAATACAAGAGAAACTTCATTATTTCATTCATCACACCCATCCCTTAATACTAAATGGGAGCTAAAGGTATTTAGAAAATCTGTTTTTTTTCTCTCAACCATTCCTTTCAAGCTACCGCCTTGATGTTGAAAATTAACTCTGTCTTTGTTTCATTTATCTAATTCTCTCATCAAAATTTTGCTCACCAATCCAACAATACTGCTCTTGACAATGTAAACAATAGAACCTACTTTGGGATTTCCAATTGTCTGTTCTCAGCCCTCATCGTTTTTGATTCATCAGCAGCACTCGACCCAGTTGAAACACTTCCTCCATATGATGTGTGGCGTCAGGACACCACTCTTTGTTCCTACTCTTGCACTGGCCCCTTTTTTTCAGTTCTTCTTCATCCCCCTGACTTCTTTTCACTATTATGTCCCCAAGTCTAGATCTCGGATCTCTATTCTTCTCTAAACTTGTTCCACTAGTGATCTAATCCTGCATCAAGCTGTTAAAATTTATTTTATTGTGAGAATAGAGTCGTGGCTAAGAGCATGGTCTCTAGGGCTGGACAGACTGGGTTGAATTCCCAGTTCCACTTACCAGTTGTGCAATCTTGGAAAACATTACCCTCTTAGTCTCAGTTTCCTCATCTGTAAAATGAGGATAATATTAATAGTACTGTCTCTTAAAGTTGTTATGAGGATTAAATTAAATGAGCTAATATATACAACAATCTTCAAAAGGCACCCGCTATATAGAGAATATTATATTTTTGTAAAAATGTATGTAGGTCAAATGTCAGAGGATTTATATACCAGAATGAGATAACTCATTCCTGAATTTCATATGAATATACCCAGCTTCCTACTCAATATTTCTTTCAGGTCATCTAAAAATCTCTTAGACTTCGCATGCTCAGTAAAAACCATCCTCCAGTTTCCCAGAACAGACATCATGGAGTCAAGCTGGTCCTCTCTCATTTTTTCACACTGTGCATGTAATATGCCATAAATCATCTAGTCTCAGTCTTCCTACTTCTTACTATTTGATCTTCCGTAGCCCTATTCCCAGCTACAGTCACTGCACACCTGTGTTACTGTAAATTGCCTTAAGAAGTATTCCCTAATCCTCAACACTTCAGCCAGAGAAGTTCCCTTAAAAGATAAAATGCATCATGGCACTGCTCTGTTCAGGTCTACCTGATGCCTTCTGGTCTCACTCAAAGGAAAAATCAAAGTCCTTGCCTTGCCCCACAAGGCCCATTGTCTATCTGGTCTCATCTCCTACTGTTCTTCCTCACTCTCTCTGCCTGTTTCTGCCACACTGGTCTTGCTGGATTTTGATCAAGCACATCAAATAGCTCCCACCTTGTCAACCTGAAACGTGTAGTTTACTCTGGAATGACGGTCTTCAGATATTTTCATGGTTGCTCCCACATTTCCCTCAAGTCTTTTCAAATGTGATTTTATTGGGAAGATCTTCTGTTAATATTTTTAAATTTTGCAAATACTATTTCCCCTCTCCTCTACAACGCAGAAACTTCCTCTCACTCTTCTCAGCTTATTTTCAGCACAGCATTTCTCACATTCTATAAAATGATTTATGTATAATTTTAATCTAATTTACATATTATATAATTTTCTTTTTTTCTTTTCACTTGAATATAAGCGCCAACATGGTTAGTAATTTTTAACGATAATTTTCACAAGCTTATCCACTACCTAGAGAGAGCTCTTGGCACAAAGTAATGTATAGACTGTTTTCAATAATATTTTTGAGTAAATTAATCCATAAATCTACAATCCCCCTCCCCTCCCTACCAAACACTGGATGCTCTATGTAAACTAGGGAAAATTATTAGGGAAAAAATAAAAAGGAAAAGTGAATTAATTTTAGTTGTATGTCACCCACTTTACAGAGCTATTTGAAATATAAAAAATTAAATAATATTAAAATACATTTGACATATATTATCACTTCTCTGTAATCCATTCTCCCTCTTTAATACTAATTTTAAAAATAATTCAGATATGTAAACATAGGTGCAAATATTTATTGTTTTTAGCAGACTCTGTGGCCCATAATTTGTAATTAAATAGCAGGTATTATTATGAAGTCAGAATTGATTTAGCCTATTTTAGCACAAAAATTTACAAGTTTCCCCCCATTTCTTTATCATTATACCAGTTTTAGTTTATGTGGTAAAGAAGCCTAGCTGGGTTTCAAAATTCTCCTTGCCTTGAACTGGTCCTGGGAAGGTCAGCACAGCATTTTTAGAAAACAAATAAAGGAATAACTAAATGCAATGATATTCAATACAGGGAAGCTGTTTTACTCTAAAAATTATTACACAAGTTTGTATCAAAGCATATGATATTTAATCACCATTCCAGAGGAAGGAAAACTTGTATTAAAAAGATACTTGAACTAACTTAGAGTAGAATAGGAGTGACTGCTGAAAGGTTATTTTCCCAAGCATAGAGTGTGGAAGAATAAGGTACACTCAGAGCAGAAGCAGCCCAAATGAACAGATCTGCTGTGTTACTCTGGTTGTTTTCAAAGACAGGTTAGTTGTGGCTTTCTGAAATGGCAGATGAAATCATGTTCAAAGATGAACATAAAATACATTTCAATGCTAAGTATAAATACATATTTTTAATTATCAGCCACTCTAATTATCTGGATTAGTATCACTATAGGTCCCCTTAACTAAAATAGATCAGTAAGTATTGGCTATATGAAAAGAATCATTGACAAGTGATATATGATATTAAACCAGGGAATCAGAAACTGGAATCTACTTGTGTCTCCTTAATAGGTTCGTAATTATCCTTGAAAAGTGATTTTATTATTCTCTGCTCTACCTTGGTGTTTTTATAAAATCGCCAAGTTCAGTTTTATAAACCTGATTTAAAAGAATATTGAGAAAATTAACAAATTAGTATTTTTCAAGAGCTTTAAAAATTGATTAAAGTTTCTACCTTCAACCAAAAAGTGAAACCTCTCACTGTGTACAATTTACTCATTTGCATCCAAAGACATTTGCTTAGAATTATTTTTCAAATATAAACAATTAGTAACAGGCCATTTGTTTACTAAGTGTTATAGAAGTGACCCAGCTGTCTTTATCTGCTTCATTTGACTATTCTGAAGTTAAAACTTTCTCATGACATTTCGCTTTTAAACATGTTTAACTAACCATGAGGATCTTTCGGGATTGGCTATTTTAAGATTATTTTCCATATACTGTCCAAGAAGAAACATATTTCAATCTAAGAAAATGATGAGCTTTCCCACATAATTGGACTCCACTTTTAATATACCCTAGAAATATATCTCATCACTCACTCAATTTATTTTGATGGGGAAGGGGCCTTTTTTTAATCATCTTTAAAATTATGTTCTGCTGACTTGCAAATGGCAGGTCAATGCTAATTGAGAGAAGCCTGAAAAACTCTGACACGTTTTATCCCTGCACAAAGATTCCGTGCTCTCGATGCTCTAATCCTTGGCTTTCCAATATTGCCTTTACGAGGTTAAGAAGATGAATGCTCATTGCTTCTAATCCTCACCATGATTTATGAGCCTCTTGGTATCCTTTCCCCAGAGCAGCTACAACTGTGTGGTTGTTCTGCCTGCTGCTTAAATTACACAGACATCTGCAAAGTAAATTATGGATTGCTGTCCCATAGACCATAACCAAGCATTCTCTTCATCTCTCCTGCAGGGTTTTTGTTTTTTTTTTTTTTAAGAACAAAGACCATGTGTATTTTTACTTGCTTGTATACTGAAGAAATTTTAAGCTAACCTGAATGATAGTACAATGACCTGAATTATGACCTGTCACATAACATCAAAGCAGCATGACATATAAACAGGATTACTTTAAAGCAAGGAAAAAAAACAACCTCTCATTTATTTATATATTTCTTCTTTATACAGGGAATAATACCTTAGGTTCTCAGAAGGAAAGTGACCTTTAAAATTAACTAAAAATATGAGTCGTGGAATAAAGACACGTGTAAGTGACCTGAGTCTCTTAAGCATGCAAGATTTTAAGAGCATCTTGTGGATTTTTAAAACTAAATATTGAGCAAAGAAAGAGAAAATTACATGAAGGAAAATCCATGGAAGATGGGGGCATCTTTTTTCAATTTTGTTTTCCCTGTACTGATATCACTTGTAGTAAACCTGTTCTAATATCCTAGAAGTGTGCAGCGATCACGAGTAATTGAAAAAATTCTTTCTTTTGAATAAAGAGCTGAGCAGAGTCTAAGTCAGAATAGTCAACTTGCTCTGTATTTTCCTTTCTTTTCTGTGCTTATTATTCTGTGTAGACGATGAATCATAATTCCCAATGACAAGTCCATTGTGAAATCCTAACAGGCGTGTTTCAAATGACTAACCTTTGACAACGACCAAAAATGAGAAATGTTCCAGCATTTATTTTCTTTAGATGTACTAATTACAACACAAATGATAACCCATCATGGGAAATTAACTAACAAAATTTTTTACAAGATGATTTCTAGTAATGCCTTACAAAGTATATTTCTTTCTTAAACAGATGGTTCTGCAGTTCATTTTTGAACCCTATTGTCAACTCAGCAGGATGTTGTGAGCACTAAAAGCAGATATGCTCAAATCCAGCCCGGGCTGAGCAGATCTGTTGCTCCCTCTGTGTTTCCATCAGTTTCTGTTTCACCTCATCACTGCTGAGAGGCGATGTTCCCTTAGTGTCAGGACCTGATAGTCATACCAATGCCTAAATACTTATTTGTAAAGATAGACCTTAGATTTGTCTGCCTCTGTGTCAGCCTCTGTGTTCATTTCTAAAACTTTCCTTTTGCAACTACACTTCATCTCTTCATCCTGTTGAAGTGAATTATTAAAGGAATCCCTAAAAACTAGATTTATTTAAAACTCTAAACTATTTAAATACATTTCCAAATTAATGTCTTTTGAATATTGATTATATAGAGTATTTGCCTAAGATAATATGGGGAATAGGTGCAAATAAAATGAAAATGGTGCTGCCAAAAAATTAGACAAATATATATATATTTGTATACATATATATAAATAGATATACAAAATCCCCCAATACATTACCAGCAGTCATTTTCTTGAACATATAAACACACAGACATACCACTAATCAGGTTATTTCTCTACAATCAAAAATAAACAGCAAGAACAAACATGGCTCCACATGACATAAAACATAAACCCCACAGCACAGATACATCTATAAATTTCATTCCAATGTCTTCATCATCTGGGCCTACTCTTCTAGAGTGATCTGCCAACTATCCTCATATTTGATATGCACTGTATTCTCTAATGTCCCAAATGTCATCAAATCCACTACATATGAAATATTATTACATATCTTCATGCCTTTTATGCCTCAATATCCTCCTATTTACATATTTGTATTCACTTCTTAAAATCAGCTCAAAACCCATCTTCTGTGTTTTCCCTTCCTTTTCAATCATCACAGGCAGAAGGAATCCTATCCCAGCTTCTCTGCAACCATAGCATTTTTTATATTGAAACAAAAAGGTATTCTATAAATAGTCAAAGAGTGCTTGCTGTCTGACCATATAAAAATATTTATTTCTTTTTTTCATTTTCACATAGTTTATTAAGAAAATCTAATTACTTATTAGGCAATCATGGATATAAGTCGGACGTGAGTAGAACAAACAGTACATTTTGTAAAAAGTTAAAGAAGAGATAGATTGCTCTATTTTTGATTGTTTTAAAAAAGAGTTTACCAAAGGAGGTGCTAGGATGGTAAACAGGCCTCAGGGCACTAATATATTCAAAATTAAATTAATAATAGGCAAATATTTTAATGCTAAATTTGTTTGCCTTGACACCTATATCTTCAATGTTCTTGGATATTGCTCTATTTTATTACATCATTCCACTGAGATTACATTCAGGTCTATTTTCACATGTGAAATTTATGAAAACTCAACATTAAAAGGAAAACAATTTCAAGCCATTCTCTTCAAATGTCTTCTGCATTAATTTGAGTGCTCTCCTAATTGAAAAATGTGAACATTCTAATTTCTTTTAATTTATTCATTCTCAAGCTATTATCTCTAAACTATTCTTATGTAAAATGATTATCAAACTCAAATATTTATTTTTTAATCTTCTGTTATATCACAGAGAGAACCAAAGAACATTTAAAGAAAGCATGCTTCTCTCTTTATTTAGATCTTTAGATGTTTTAATGTTTCATTAAGTTTTAAATTAAAATATACAAAGTCTTGCATTAATAATTAGAATGGCATGGTATTAATTTTTATTACTCATACTTGCATCATAAATAATGTTTAGATTGATGAAATCACAATTTTGTAAGAAGGACAAGTTGCCTGTTACAGAAATAAAATTTGAAGTGTTAACTTCTCTCACCCTATCAATCCCCATATAAATTCTGGAATGAAATCCCTGCTCCAAAATTATTTAAAATCAGAGATTTAAAAATTATTCAATTTTCTATAAAATATAAAGATCTTACAAAGTAAAAGTAAGATATTTTCTATATGGTAGATCTAAATATTGATGAGAAAAAAGTTGAAGGATAAAATGGATGACAACAAGGATTAGGAATCAGTAGTGTTTGACATATAAAATGGTTAATTATTTTATTTCAAAGTTTTTATTTTGAAAATTTTTATCTAAAATTTGTATAGTTTTTACTTACATCTAACACCTGAAATTAATTGATGTTCCAAAACTAGATTAAAGCATAATATTTTTAAATAAATGTACCTCATAAAAGAAAAGTTAAAAACAGAAAAGGTATCATTTTTCTACTTGTTAAATATGAGTATGCAGAGAGAGTTTGAACAAATACCACAGCAAGATCCGTAAAGCCACATTAGCTTAATTACACAGTTGCCTTAACTCTTTAACCTTTTCTTTCTGAGCTATTATATCATGGTTAATCTTAATTGATCACTGATTGAGAACTGAGAATATGAAACTTGTTTTGACGGCAGCCAAGCAAGGAGTGTCAGGGCAGTCCTTTAATTATTGTCTCTAGAAGGTTAACTGTAAAGTGTCTAAATCTCAAGGTTTAGATTTCTGCTATCAGCAAAGGAAAATCAGCCTGCAATTGCGTTCCCAAGAAACAACTGAACTAGACTCTACCACATTAATATTAATAAAGACAAGAAAACGTGTGAAATATCTCTTCGTTTCCTGTGTCAGAGCTTCATCTGAGGTTTGCCTTTGAAATGAGACATACCCAATTTACAAAAGTAATATCCACTAATTATGAGGGAGTAGGCAAAGTGTCAAAAAAAGAATATAAAAGGAAGAAATCAATTTCTGTTCTTTAGGAAGTACATAGCCACTAGGTCTTCTCAAATCTACATGGAGATTGAAACAGTGTGAGGCATATAATAAAGTAGCTATAAATTATAGAATTCTTCCTAAAAGAAATGGTTACTTAAGTTTTATGGTTCTGTCATTTTATGTCAACCACCTGTAAGTATATAAACATTGGAATATTCTGATTTCTAATAAAATAAATATTTTAAGCAATAAGGAAAGTTTTAAAAAAGAATTTGAATGTATTTATTAAGAGGTTGAAAGCATATATCTTGATGATATTTCAATGTCACTTACCTTTAAGAAGGCTGGCATCCTTTAAAACTCCAAAGTGCTATTGAGTTCCAAATGGATGATAGTCCCAAGTGGATTCAAATAGAGCTGGAAAGACAAATATACATAGCGTCATCATGTCAAGTGTATATATAAATACATAGTTACTTTAGAATATTTTACATTTACTTAAAGCTTCAAAGACAGTTCAGAATTCTTTTATACCTCCCTATCTAATGTCTCTTATTGTTAGCATTTTACATTATAATAGTTCATTATTCACAACTTTTGATACATTGTGATACATGGACTCAAATAAACCAATATAGATACATTATTCTGATGTCATTAGTTTTTTCTGTTAATGTTCTTTTTCTGTTCCAGATATATTGAATTTAGTCTTTATGTCTCCTAAGCCTTGTCTGGACAGTGATACTTTCCCAGATTTTCCTTCTTTTTGATGACCCCTTGCATCTTGAAAAGTACTGATCAGACATTTATACAATGTCCTTCAGTAGGGATTTTCCTGACGTTTGTCTCATGATTAGACGAAGAGGCATGAATGATCTAATTTTTTTCCATTAGTCTGGTTTCTGGAGGAAGACCACAGAGGTAAAGTCATTCTCACTCCATATCAAGGGTGCATGTCACCAGCATAGCTTATTACTGCTGATACTAATCTTGATCTGCTGACTAAGATGGTGTTTGTCTCGATTCCATACTGTAAAGTGACTTTTCTTCTCCCTTTCCATACTGTGCCCTTTAGAAGCAAGTCACTAAATGCAGCCCATTCTCAGGGGTAGGAAGTCAGAGGGAGAATTATCCACAAAAGTCATTTGAAGTTCTCCTTCAGGAATGATTTGTCTACTCGTCCCATCTTGTTTGTGTATCCATTCATTCATTCATTCAGTAATTTATGTATATCAGTACGAATCTATGGACATTTATTTTATGTTTTCTGTTACAATTTAATACTACACTATTCCGTGGCCCAAGTTATTCTAGCTTTGGCCTTGGTGGGCTCTTTCACTTGGCTTTGCATCCTTTACACACACCACATCAGTCGGAGGCTACGTTTCTAGATCTCATCCTTACATTCTGACACTACAAGAGTCCAAGCTATTACATACTCCCTGTCTCAGCCCTAGATGAAGCAATACTTTCAAGGATGCTGGTTCCTTTTATTGGAAAATGGTACTAGGAAGCAAGGTTTGGGCATTAGCTCTTTTCCTTGCTACTGGAACATGGAACATCATTGTGTCTTAACCTTCTCTAGGGATTGAGCTAGGAAATATATGTATTTATACTAACTTGTATACATCCACACCCATAACTATTTCTGATGTTTCTCAACATTATTTTATGGCATATCTCTAACTTTAATCCCATAATATATTTCAAATTAAGAGCATCTTGCTTTTAATACAATATATTATTAAAAATACATCTTACATTTCTGTCTGAAATGTTCCTATTTGAGTAGTACATGGGTGAATCAAAAAGGAAGCCCACACAAGTGAGAGAATACATGTCTAGTGTCTGATTCTGAAGAATTTTTGAGAAAGTTCATGGACTTTTATTGTCATTGATTCCTACTAAAGTTCCTCATGCTTGGAAAAGGACAATAACTTTTAATGTGTGCACACAACCACAGCTGCCTAATTGTTTTTTGTCATGTCATACACTGAAAAAAATAAAATAAAAAGAGCATGAGAAAATATAGATTACTTTTTAAATAATATATTTTCTTCTCTTGTTACATCATATTACTATCTATGTTTTATATGATTAGATTTTCTTTAAAGGATGAAAAGTCTAAGACATCAAGTTTAACTATCAAAGAAATTTTATTTTTAATGAATTTATGCAATAAAGAAAATGACCATATACATATAGCCATTCTCACAAAATGGCCATCAGAATGCTTAGAAGTGCTTATTATCACTTTAAATCACAAAAAAATGAGTAGAAAATATCGATAACAATGGATTTGACTGATAATCCACATGGAATCCCTATTGCTTTCTGGAAGTAAAATGACTAACTCATTTTATCATTTTTATTCTGTATGTTTATACCCCACCCCACCCTCAAATCCATATGTTAAAACTCTAACTAACCCTCTTATAATGGTATATGGAAGTGAGGTCTTTGGGAAGTAATTCAGTTATAAGGGTGGAGCCCTCCCAGTGGGATTAGTGCCCTTATAAGAAGAGACACGAGAGAGCTTGCTTCTCTCTGCTCTGTGCCTTGTAAGGATACAAGAAAAAGACAGCCATCTGCAAACCAAGAAGAGGACAATCATCATGAACAAAATCAGCTGACACCTTGATCTTGGACCTCCGTGATTGTAAGAAATAAATGCTTATTGTTTAAGCCACACAGTTTGTAGTAATTTGTTACATCAGTGCAGGCAAATTAAGACGTCCAAAGACTAATAAGTTTACCTGTCAACAAATATTTAAGATTAAAAACCATTAAAGTAAGAAATGAATTCAAAAGAATTCTAAGACGTTACATACTTTTAAATAGTATTAGAAATTTTGATTAAAATGTACCTAAATCTGTATCAGTTTCCTTTGACTGAGGCAAGAAATTGCCACAAATGTAGGGGATTAAAGCAATAGAAATGTACCCTTTCAGAGTTCTGAAGGTCAGAAGTCTAAACCCAGTATGACTGGGCTGAACTCAAGATGTTAGCAGGGCTCTTCTCCCATCAGTGTCTAGGGAAAGACACATTCCTTGACCATCTTAACCTTCTAGTGACTACCATCATGCTTTGCTTGTGGCCACATCATTCCAATGTTAAAGGCTGGCATCTTCAAATTTCTAACGCTTCCTTCTCATGCTTTTCTCTCTGTATGTTTCGAATCTCCCTACACATCTTTTACATATATATATATGATTACATATATGTATGATTATATTCTTAACCTACTCAGATAATCCAGGATAAACTCCCCATTTAAATATCTTTAATTTAATCACACTTGCTAAGACCTTCTCTTGCTATATAAGGTAAGAGTCACAGGTTTCATGATTTAGGATAAGCTACATTTTGTGAGGCTATTTTTCAGTCTACTACAGATTATCTTAGAAATTCCCCTCCTATCCCCTTCTGTAGAAGAGAAAAATGTATTAGAATAAAACAACTTCCTCATGAGTCTGTTTCACATAAGATAATGTGTATCGTTCTGGTAGCATTAGAAATATAATCAAACACAGTGAAAGAGTGTTTTAAAATACTATTTAAGATGATAAAGGACAAGCATAATTTTAACTTGCTTAGAGAGATAGATGGATATTACTTAACAATGTACCATAAATAGGTGACAATTCCTCTTCCTTGTAGACTAGGACCATTGATAACCTATAATTATGCTGTGATAAGCTGAATAAAACCAGAAAACTGATGCTTCAGAATTATGGCTGAATACTCCTTATAAAAATCTTCATTAAGCAAACCTTTAAAAAAATTAAAGGAATCACATTATGAATTCTGAAGCATACTACCTTTGTAGTTTGTAAATTATTATTGGTGTAATGTATCTTTCCTATCTGATCAATTTTCAAAGGACCTTGACAATAAGGAAGGGACTAGCAATGAAATAAGCATTAGAGCAATAAAGTAAGAAGAGAGGGGGCTGATAATTCAGGAAATTATCAGAGACAGATAAAGGCAGGAATGGTTTAGTGGGGTTTAAATTCCCAGCATTGTTAAGAGAATCCAGACTTCAGGGTATGTGACCTAAAGGAACTAGGCACTAGATATTTATAAGTGATGGGTTTGTAGAAGTTGACGCTCCATCTATGGAATAGAAAGTATTTGAAAACCCTTCTGCCCACTAGTTCTGAGAAGCTCACTAGGGATGATAGATATAAAAGATGTCATCCTTGAGGAAGCAGATCACAAGCGTGAACTTCATGTGTATGAGGTTCAGATTCATGCACATATATGGTATAGGGACTCCAACCCAAAGTATGAAAATGAAACCTGCTATGGCACTGGTGAAACCAGTAGAATCTCAGCTGAGCAAATGCAAAAATGTCTTGAAGAGGTTCTTTCACCATTTAAGACTCTAGACTCTCACAGTAGGGGGAAAAGAGAGAGAGAAAAGCCAAACACCATGAATGGAAGTCAGCAGAAGCAATTAAATGAAAAATTTATTTCTTAAGCTCTAGAAATAATAGAATAATCTGTAAGAGACATAAATATATTTAAAAGTTAAGAGTTAAAGAAAAGAAGAAAAATATAATGTAAGAGTATGGCAAAAATATAATAAACAAATAGAAGCAAAAAAATTCTACAGAAATATATATAAATTCCCATGCATAGCTAATCCTGATAATCATTTGGGAGAGCAAAACCCAAGAGGTTCACCAACTATGTTAGGAATATAAAAATAAGAAAGTTCTCCCTATCAGATATCAAAAATTATCATAAAAGAAGAAGAAATTATTGTATTGCTACTGGCACAGAGTCCAAATGATCTATTCAGTATAAGAAAAAAACTGACAAATAAGTCCATACCTATATGGAAACTTGATATATAGAGGAGATGCCATCAACATCAATGAGAAAAGGACAAATGTTACATAGTGGTGCTGGAACAATTTGCTATGCAGATGCACAAAGTCAAAGTAGATTTCTTACATCATACCATGTACAAAAAGAATTTCTGGATATGTAGAGAAATAAAAACTTATACATGTAAAATAAAATGTAGACTATTTTTATGAAATATGAATAAAAAGCTTTCTTTGAATGAAACGTTAAAAATTCAAATGAAAATAATGACACATTTGAATTAAAATTAAAATCATGTATTCAAAATTAAACTTCATAAACACACCCCAAAAATGTATCTGAGTGACAGTGAGAAGGCATTTGCAATTCATGGGACAAAGTTCAGAGTATAGATTATATTAAAAATTTCAATAATCAGTTTTCATCTGAGGGGCATCTGTTGAGCACTTAGAATCCCTTTAAAGACTTTGTTTCTAGAACTATCAAAAGCAGCCACACCATGAGGTCTGCCAACAAACCAAAACCAAACTGAATGGAACATCTGCAGGCAGCCAAGTTCTCTCCTCTTACAGTTGGGTGCATTACTGGGGAGGAAGGCCCAACCAAATCAAAAACCCAGTGTGGATATTTGGCTACTGATACGGCGAAGAAAATGTACTGAGAGGTTTTCCCCTACATGCCCTCTCCAGGCCCTTGTTATCTCCCAGCATCTATTGACTGATAAGCATGGCAGGGGATACCAGTCACCAGCTTCCTAAATTCAAACCATGTCCACTCCAGATTTAGTTAATCTGTCAGACAATCTCTCTCTAGATGCGTAACCTCAAAGGAAGACCTCCAGAATTAATATTCAACTCTAACAAATGAGAGCTCCTGAACAAAACCAAACCCTCTAGTTTCTGCCATTATTGCAAAGAGTCCAAACACTGGAAAAGAGACTGTTAAAAAGGTAAGCTGTTTAGGCAGCTTCAGCCCTCTAACCAGCCTTCCCAGTGTCCCCGCAATTCTCAGTAATGGGGATCCGGGGAACTACAGGGAGTCTTTTCAATCGTTCCTCTCAGTTGGCTTGAGAAAACATTTCTCCAGATTGAGGACGAATCTTTTCCAGTCCTAATGAACCCCAGAGACATGCTCTTGGTGCTCAGCACCACTGCTCTGAAGCAGCCCCCGCCTCAGAGCGCTGAAACAGTTCAAATGGTGGGTCTCTCCAATGAACCTCAAGAAGTTCTTGTCTCTAAACTTACTCCTTTTTGTCTAGGCCATTTGAGAAATACAAACCTGTTCACTTTAGTTTCTCAACCCCATCCATTTATTAGGCAAAGACTTCTCAGAAAGTATCATGTCAGAATTTCTTTCTCCCAAAGGGGGAAATAATTCTAGAATTTGGCAGTAGTCATTAAAGTAACCAGCCAGGTGAATGAAGTGACTCTTTGATTTTTTTTTTTTTTTATTTTATATATTCTGTCTCTGATGGTACTGGAGTTGATTCTGGAAACACTGATGATTTGTCTCTATTGAATCAGCTACCACCTTCATTATGGGAAAAAATCTTTACCTGACAGTGGCAAAATTTACAATGCACCTCCCAACAAGATTCAAATAGACCTCTCAAAACCTCTTCCCAGAATTAATCAATACTCTATAAGTAAAGAAGCCCTTCAAGGCATAAAGCCCATAATAGAAGATTACAAGGCTCAAGGCCTTATTATTCCTTATACTAGCCCTTTTAATACTCCCATTTTACCAGTGGAAGACCTAAGGGCTGAGGGTGGAGGTTTATCCAGGATCCTCAAGCAATGAGCAACATTGTTAACCTTTGACACCCTATTGTTCCTAACTCTCACACATTATAAACATTCCTTCTCACCAGAGGTAAATTGATTTACGCAGGACATTCTTTAGTGTTTCAGTTGATGCAGCTAGCCAATGGCTTTTTGCATTCACTTGGGAAGAAAAACAATTCACCTGGACAGTAATGCCTCAGGGTTTTTCTGAGAGGCCTTCTTATTTCTCACAAATCCTGAAGTCTCATCTGGATGATATAAAGTTCCCTAGAGGTTCTACTTTATTGCAGTGTATGGATCATTTGCTTCTTTGTGCTCCTTCTCAAGCCTCCTCATAGGAAGACAGCATTTACTTTTTGCTAAAGCTTTTAACCTTAAAGGAACATAAGTTTGCCAAGGAAAAATAGCAGCTTGCTCAAAACCAAGTTTGACATTTAGGGCATCTGATACCAGAACAAGTACCACACCAGGATCCAGGTAGACTTCATGATATTCTGAGTTTCCCCAAACCTAAAACCGAGCACCAACTGCAATATTTTCGTGGACTAGCTGGTTATTGCTGAAACCAGATTCCAGATCTCTCTCTTATGGTCAAATTTCTATGTGTTTTATTAAACAACAGTCCCAACCCAATATTGTGGAAAGAACCAGACAACATAACCTTCAAGATCTCAAAGGAGAGTCTGATGAATCCACCTGCTCTTAGAAATTCCAGTGGTAAGATTTCCTTTTTCCTGTTTGTGTATGAAAAGAAAGAGAGTGCCCTTGGGGTACTCATCCCAAAACACAGGGACTGCCATCAACCCATAGGGTATTATAGTCAGTAACTGGACCCTGTGTCAAGAGATAACCTCCTCGTCTTAAAGCCATTACAGTCACTGCCATTCATTTAAGATCACTGATAAGTGTTGTGGGATCCCCTTTAACCGTTTTTCTACCTCATGCAGTAGAAGCTCTCCTATATTCTCAATATGCTCATCATTTTCCAGGAAGCCACCTTACCTCCCGTGAAGTCTTTTTGTTAACTGTTTTTCACATATCTCTTTCATGTTGTAGTAACCTTAAGCCTGCTACTCTTCTCCCTTCATCACCAACCAAGTCCCTAATGAGTGCTCAACACAGATGGTCTGACTCCTGACTCCTCGTGATGATCTCCAGGAAATTCCTTTGAGTGACGTTACCCTCTCATGATTCAGTTGATGGTCCTTATATAAAAGATGACAATGGCAAGTGTTATGCTGGGTATGTTACTACAACTCCTTTTAATGCTGTTCAGGCAGCATCTTTACATACGGCTACTTCAGCCCAACAGGCTGAATTATTCATTCTTATGTGAGCTTGTTCTTTAGCCAAGTACAAAATTGCCAGCATTTATGCTTTCAGAGTAGCTCATGATTCTGGAATGTTGTAGAAGCAACAGGGCTTTCTTACTTTCAGTAGAAATTACATTAAAAATGATCAATTTATTTGGGAACTACTGGATGTAATACTTTTACCTGCCACTTTAGCTATTTCTAAGATTCTGGGCATTTTAAACTTGGCTCTCTGGAAGCTAAGAGAAGTCACCTTGATGATATTTCCTCAAGGAATGCTTTCCTTAAAGAAGCCAACAGCAGCCAGACGTCTGTCGTGGTTTAAAGGGATATTTCCCCAAATGATAATTTAGAAAAACTGGCTAGAGAAGCCCAAAAATTGGCCTCAGAAAAGGAAGAACAAGGTGGTAAATTCAACAATTGTTGGTTTGATAAAAAGAAAAAGCTCTGGTTTGGACCAAATAACAAACCTTCCTACTGGAGACTCTAAAATTCCCATTCCTCACCACTATCTGTGCATGAAACCACTGGTTGACTGACCAAACGATAGTCTTCATGAATCAGTATTGGTGAGGAAACATTAGCAAGGCCACAAAAGGTGCCCACCTCACTTTTTCTACAAAATACAACCCAGGGAAGCCTGTTCATGCTGCTCTTGGACATTCTAAACTGCCTAATGGACCATTCAAGTTCTGTCAAACAGATTTCAAACACTTCCCTCCACATAATGGATATCAATGTGTTTTAGTGATAGTCTGTATGTTTTTACACTAGACCAGAACCTTCCTTTGCAGGCAGACTATTGGCTCTTCTGTAGCTAAAGTCCACTGGATTATCCCTACTTGGGTAACTCCTCTTGAACTTCATGGTGATCAAGGAAGTCATTTTATTGGCTGGGTACTTTGGCAAATCTGCACTGTTAGGCTGGTTTTACAACAGTTTCACTGTGCTTACCAACTTCAGTCCTCTGATTTAGTCAAATGCACTAAAGGCAGTATTAAGACTCAATTGGCAAAATTTGGAGAGGCCCTCCAAATCCCCTGGCCAAAAGCATTGCCACTGGTCTTTCTAAATCTCAGATCCACCCCTTTTGGAACTCATAAACTCCCCCTTTGAGATTGTCAAAGAATACCCAATGAACTTGGCTCCTGCTTCTTGACCCACAACTGATTAAAAGAGAGAAACTCCAGTATTGCTAAGGCCTAATTGCTTATATTAACAATTATCATGTTTTGGTAGAGCAATCTTTTCACAATTTGTCTCTCAGGAGACAAAGACTTTAAGCATCACACCTTGCAACCTTGAGATTTCTTATATTGGAGATGGCATCTCCAGAAGACCTCTCTTCAACTTCACAGGAGAGGCCCCTCTGAGGTATTGCTCAACAAACCTTTTGCCATGAAACTCCATATTACACCTAAAGAAAGCATCCAACTCTGACTTGCCCTGCATATCATCTGGTTACCTGAAAGTAAAGATCTCCTGGAACCAAAACAGGTGATGTGAAATGAGACAGTTTTCCCAAGATAACCAAATAACAGGCCTATAGGAAGTTTACCTCCACGCATTTGATGATGACATAACACTTAAGATGATCTCTAATGTCTATGATCATAATAACACCTGGACTTTAGATAAAAAAATGTCTGAGAGTTCTTCCTACCCCTCTTTGTTACTTGATACAGGTTCCAATCTCCACTTTCCCTCTGACATGAGACACTATACTCAGGAAAGATCTTAACTGGCATTGCAAAAAAAAAGCCTCTGAAACTAGCAAATCTGACTTGATCAGTGATGCTTACAGAGAAAGATCATGGACAAAAGGGGAAAATGTGAAAAATTAATAAACAGCAACCTCAACTGAATAGAGTTTGGAGACCAGAGGGGAAGCTCTCATTCCCTGTGACAATAGCAGAGCAGTAAGAAGACTCTTCTTTCATGGCAAGAAATCAGCCAATAAAAAAATCATAGACTCTGTTTATTATCACTCTGCCAACTTCCTTTTCCTCTCTACTAGAACATTTTTCTTCCCTTTCTGTGCAGGTACTTGCACATGGCTCACCATGGTTGCACACTCTGAAGTTCAATTCTCTGCTAAACTTTGCTGAAGAAATATCTGGCAGTCTATTTGTTTTAGGTCAACAATAAAGTCTACACTTTTAGATTTATCAGTCTGATTACAAAGTCACATTTAATTCACTTGAAAATCTTTATGTTCCTCAGGAATTTAAAGTATTATTTCCAAAACAAAGTTAACATTATCAACTAGGGAACTACAGCAAAACTTTGTTAAAGCAAACAATTTAGAGCCTCCATATGTGAAAGGAACTCACCCTCTTTAACACTGGAAAATTAGCCACAGGACTAACAAGCTTGAACCCTGTTGAATTACTGACACCTAACTTATTTTAAGGCTTGCATATCAGGGAACTTGTTAAAGCTAGTTTTTGTTGTTTTTTTCTAACAATACATTAATAACAGATTAAAAATCCAGGGCAAAGTCATTCTGATATTACTTTTAAAGAAGAAAAAGATCTATAGTTCATATTTTAACTACTTGTGTCTCTCAAAATCTTAAGCTTCTGAATGTCAATGTCAATGTCAATGTGTTTATTTAAATTGGTAATTTGTACTTTTATCTCAAGTTCATATGTTTCTTGTGTTTTGCTCATAGGTATTTGTGGAAGTTATGTTGGCATCAAAAGAGCATTTATTCAAAAAAATATTAATACTGATGGTATTGGAAGGTACAGCAGGGTCCCTCTAGTTTTAAGCTGTGATTTAAGAAAAGAGAAAAAGGCCAAAAAAGAGAGAGAGAACAGGTTAATTTGTTTTGTTTTGGTTTGGTTTTGTTTTATTCTCCATGCTTTATTTTCACTATTTACTTTATTATTCATTCAGCAAACTACTGAGTACAGAATAAATACAAAATCGGAAAATGAATTAGATACAATTTTTTTGTCCTGAGGAAATGTACAAAATCAAAGAAAACTGATGCACAAGCAGATGTTTGAAATACAGTACTGGAAGTCATATAATGGAAAATCCATAGATGGACAAAGCTGAAGAAATTAAATGACACAGCAAAGAAAATTAGGTTTTTCACAAATGTTTAAACATTTGAAATAGATCTTGGAAGATAAATAGCAATGTTCCGAGGAGAGCAAAACAAGAGGGGTTTCAGAAGAAAAAATCATGTGGTCACAAGTGGAGAGGGCCCTGGGATCTGGGGATCAGTGCATCTTTGGGAATGGCTTCAAAATAGAGCAACTTGTTGAAATATTATAAAACACAGTGGCCAGCCATCGAAGTCAAGTCAAAATAAGACGTCTGCAACTGCTGCCACAAATTGCAAAGGATGCCAGACCACTGAATTTTTCATAAGTCTATTTTTACCCCTGATCCAGCCATGGTACTGCAGGACAGGAGTTCATTACCCCCTGTATCTACTCACTCCTTCCCTGCCTTTTATTCTCTATTTACATTTTGCCAGAACCTAAGCCAAGATGATTGTTTCCTGTCCCATCAACCAAGCATCTGGGTACTGAGGGAGAAAATATCTCATAATTTTATAGATTCATGTCAGTGCAGATTTCTGGCCTCCAACCTGAACTGGGCCCTCCAGGCATCTAGGTCTCCTTTATATGATATTTTTTTTTTATCAACTTTCATGCTCATTCTCCACAGTAACCCTCTGAGGGCTACCCCAGGGTGTTCAGGGCCCAGGGAGGGCTCCTGTCTATATAAACAATTTTTTACAATATATGTTCTACAAAATCTATAAGCTCATCTGAGGTATGGTGATTTATTAATGAAGATTAAGAATAAGAGTACAAGTGAGGTATTAATATATTTGTTTATTGACCAAACAGTGCATGTTAACATTCTTCTAAGTGTTCAAGTACATTCTGTACCTTTTCAGGTTCAGGAACCATCTTGGTGTCCTTTACCATCAAATGCATTATTACTGGCTAATTTTATGTGTCTCCCTACAAGAAAAAGGTAGCAGCACTATAATTATTCACAATGGCTTGTTGGAGTCCATTTATATTAAAATAATGTGGATCTTTTCACCTCTGTATTTCCATAATGCCACTTCCTAATGAAGTTTATATCACTACTCATCCATTGCATCGGCCATAACCCTCTCAAAGCTTGTGTCTGGGTTTTGATAATAACAACGCATGCAATTCTTTCTTTGATTAGGTAGGAAAATGGGAAAGATCATTTTTTTCCTGAGACATATTAAGTTTGTTGTTTGGAAATGTATACAATACAAATTCTAACCATGGCTTTTCTTGCCCTACTTATCCCATAATACTCGAGTTCCTGGCACGTGACCTTTTACAGTGTTGGCCTGATCATTGACTTACTACCTGCCACTAAATGACAGGATGTACAAGGAACATGGCAGAGCAAAAGAGCAGTCTCAATGGCGTGAGAAATGCCTGTCCTTTGTTCAACACAACGTAAGACTAACCCAGGTTGCATGTGTCATCACATGGATCGAAAACAGGAGGGAAAGCACAATAGTCAGGAGGGCTAGTTGTTATTACTGAGCAACGGTCTTAGGGAGCCCACAGGGAGACAGGCTTAGTCAACCCTGGAGGACTGCCTAGCATGAGGCCTGGACCTTGCCTACACGGGTGCCCTTCTTGGGTGCTAGTGTCCAGCAGCACATTCCTCCAAGTTGGCCTTGCTCATGCCAGCTACTCTATGTCACCAGAGGTAGGCAGAAAAATCTGAAGGAGACACGTTGGTGACTGGAACAGAGATGGGACAAGATCTGGTGTGTCCTATCCTTACATACTGTCACCCTTGGCTGGTCTCAGGCATTGGAGGAGAGTTCCATGAGACATAGGGATAAGATCAGGGGCCCACTTGGTCCAAAGTAAGGGCTGTAACCCTCAATTAAACCTTTTTGTGTTTTACTTTAAGTATCTGTATCTTCATCATCACCATTTTTATTCTCTATAGATTATATAAATTTCTACTTTAGTTTGAACAATGAAGATATAAAGTAGAATTCTCTCAGACTCAACTTACAGACATTCAGCTCCAACTTAGAGACTTCTCTGCATGCATACTCATCTTTAATTACTTCCGTCAAGCTATGGTAATCGTGCACTTTGAGGTCAGTATGATATTGTGTCTTAAAGCATAATGTCTAACATTACATAGAATTACCATTTTTCTGTGTAGCTCAAACACCATTTTCCTTATCTTTGAAATGAATATATTATGTAGTTCATTAAGTTGTGGTGAGGCTTAAATGTAATATAATAATATTTGTGAAGTATAGCCTGGAATATAGAAGGTAGTATATTTGTCCTTATACAATAATATGCATGCACTTTTTTTTCTTTTCTGATTTAAGATATTTAAAATTTTTGTTTTGTTAAAGTTTACCTTCTATAATGAAAAAAAAAATACAAACAAAGGAAATTCAGCTGTATTTTAGCTATGAGATTTAAGGGCTGAGATGCAGTTCTGTTCAAAGATTAAAGAAAAACCACATGAGCAATTCCTGAATGAGGAAGGAAACCCTGTCCCTCCTAGCCAGCATGGACTCAACAAAAAGTAAAACACACAACATGAATAGAGATGAAGCTATTTTTACTTCACTTAATTACATAACAAATTATCTGTATTTATCTATATAAATCTGACTAGTTGCATTAGTATAATGGAAACTTGACATTTCCGTAAGGCAGGAATTGGGACATTATAATTCCATGGATGAACAGGTATAGATAAATATACACATGGTATTTTGCAATGAAACATGTTTTGCTCTTTATAATTATTCATTGTACATGAGGACATCCATTTTAAAGAATCCATGACATAAGGTAGACTTAAGTTTTACTCCGAAAACAATTACGGAGGGACCATTAAAACCAATTTACGTTGCATTGCATGACTACTTGTATGAATAATGCAGTTTTGTGGTGTCCCTTATGCAAACTGGTTTAAAAAGAAAGAAATATGGAGTCATATTTATTGGAGCATGAGATAGAAAGAGACTTTGTGCAAAGCATGTACTTTAGGGTTTTAATTAATAATGTCAACTGAAGTGTAAGTAAACTGAAGCCCTTCAGTGATC
Organism: Camelus dromedarius; assembly: GCF_036321535.1. Classification (NCBI taxonomy): domain Eukaryota; kingdom Metazoa; phylum Chordata; class Mammalia; order Artiodactyla; family Camelidae; genus Camelus; species Camelus dromedarius. The sequence goes on from NC_087438.1 coordinate 15,988,028, forward strand.
CTAAAATGTAGCAAAAAGGGCTTCTTAGTTGACGTTTTAGAAAGAAAATGTAATTATTTGTAGATAACTACATGTGTGACTAAGGTGTATAATGTAATGAAATCTCCAGCAGCTAGACATGAACTGGATGAAAAGGAGCGTCGCTGTTTTATTATAGGTTCACATAAATATACAGCACTTGGTTTGGGTTAACTATTTATTGTGCAGTTCTGCTGTCTACTTTTCAGATGCTCTTTGTGTTGTGGGACAAGCAATCAAGCTTGCTTTCTTATGCCTCCTCTTTCTCACCGGATCATATTATTTTTAACCGCTCTTTTTCTTGGGAGGAGGTGGGAAGAGGAGAGGAGATTGTATGTTTCACATTTCTAATATGCTTCTGGTAACACAGAGCTCATTAAAAAGAAAACTCCCTAAAGGAACATGTTTTGTTTCTACTTTTATCAATTAGCAGTTTGAACGTTATCTGTGTTTGCAGTTTAATGCGCAATTGAATTGGGGAAGCAGATTTGTTGATAGACATTAATATTTTATTATATTAATATTTAATGATATTTTATCTTAGTAATATGTATTAATTGCATTTTTAAACTCATCTGTTTTTGTTAGCCCTTTGGAAGTTCTGAAGTTTGCATATATAATGTTTAACATTTGGTTCTTTGAATGTGATAAGTAAAAAGTAAATAGGAGCAATAATAAAATTTTGGAGCCCGAATGTATGGTCAGGTCTTTGACAAACAGTGTAGAAAGGACACGTACTATTTATCCTCAATCAACTTCCAGATGAATGAGGAACCTAATTTATTTTATATGACAGTCCTAAGTGAGAGAGATTCTTCATGAATAAATACAAATGCTAACTGTAGCAATGGTGACCTATGACATTCAGACACTATGTTACTAGCAATATTAGTTTATTACCTAGAGCAGAGGTCAACCAACTTCTCTATAAAGAGCCAGATATTACATATTTTAAGATCTGCAAGCTCTAGGCTCTCTGTCACAACTGCTCCATTTGGTCATTACAGTGTAAAAGCAACCAGAGACAGTACTTAAATGAATGAATGTAACTGAATGCCAAGGAAACTTTGTAAGAAGAGGTGGCTGGCCAGTTTGATCTGCAGACCATACATTACTGACTTCCAAGCTAAAAGGAAGCTGATGCATCTAGAAATATGTTTCCTGCCAAATATGAGACTCATTTGCATGATGCATTAATCGATGTCTAAGCCAATAAGACACAACCAAATTAGCAAGAAGGACTTAACATTTATAGTCCAATATTGCCTGTTAGTCACAATTAGCAATAATTAATGTGGTGTGCCCCTAAGTGCATAAGGAAAGTATTACATCTCTCAGATTACTCCTGCTATCAACTGTCTTTGACAAGAGAGCTTTCACGATGTGAGAGCCATTGCTTTAGAGTTATGATAAGACACGATTACCATTTGAAGATGAATAAGTATTCGATAAGCACTGTAGTTGGTAGGTCCTTTATGCACACTACTACATGGTAATAAAACAACCACACAAGAGTAGAAGTACTATCCCCAGGTTACAGATTAAGAACTTGAAGCTCAGCATGAATGTATAAACTGACCAAGGTCACACTGGTAGTAAATTAAACTGAAACACCAAATATCAATTTCAAATCTGTCCAAGTCAAAAGCCCATGCTGTATTTTTACCTACTGCTCAACTGTGTATGCTGTCTATTACAGCTCTAGTCTATTTAAGATTGACTTGGGAAAATTACTTGCTATTTGCAGCAGCTGCAAACTTCACTGAGTCCTCATCGCTGGTCAGCTTTCGTTATATTTCATTTCCCCTGTCCTCCAAATTCAGATTTTCTCCATCCCCTTTAAAGACTCAGCAGTGAAGCTGCCTTCTATTTATTGAACAGCAAGATGATTTTATAGGAGATCCTAAAACTTCAGTACTTCTTACTCTATACAGCTTTGAAGTCTTATTTTTCTTTACCTTGTCTTGTTCTTTTCGCTAAAATAATATCCCATCTACTTCCCTAAACTAGCCTAACCAACCTTCTTGAGTCTATTACTTCCCACCAGAATCATGCTTCAGGTATGGTTTTGTTCCTTCCGGTCTTCTGGTTTCTAATCCTCAGCCTACAAAATGCCTGGGCCTCTTCTAGCCTGCTCTTAACCCTCCAATTCCTCAAGTCTTTTCCATTGCTCTCCGTTTATTTCATGGCAAAACTTTGAAAAAAAAAGTCTATGTCCTTAACAACTCTGCCACCCACTTGTACGCCTTATCGCTGGGCACTTTAACCAGCCTCACTCGGCTGCAATTGACTTGTGGAGGGTTTCCTGCCGTTCTGGGGAAGATCCCTCCTGATCGGCCTTAGTGCTAGTTATCGGGCTCTTCCAGTGTCAATTCGTGTTGTGAATCTCCCTCCTGACTTTGAAAACTGTTTCTTGAACTGTCTTTTACTTTGTTCTTTCTCTGGATTCCTCCAGTGACCGCCTCTTCTAAATTTCTGCTTTCCTTGAAGAAAGGGCCCTGCTGAATTGACAGCACATCGTCCTTTCTCCATACTCTTCTCCGCAGGAATTTCACCTCCTGTAACGCATGGACATGCTGTCCCACACAGAGTCTGCATCTGTACTTGCTCTCTAGGCTCCAGATTCTCTTCCTTCCGTTTTCAACAGACTGTGTAATCTCTCTCCAGGAATAGATCTCCAGCTAACCATTACAATGTAGTATAGCCTGAAACAAACCCACTCCATGCACATCTTTGAAGGAAACCAATCTTTATCATCTATGCTCAAATTTCAGAGTTGTCTTGTCTAACTGTTTATTCCATTCATTCATTCATTCATTCTCTACAGATTCAAGTGTTAATTTCATCCAGAAACTCCCTTAATCATCTCAGTCCCCTTAGGCCAGGTCAAGACAGTAGAAACAGTGGTCACCTTTAACCCAGTGCCAGCGGGCACTGACAACAGGGAGAAAAAGTTTACCCTCTACTTTACTGCAAAAAGATCATTCTATTCCAGGATCTGAAAACAAAGATCAGCATGAAAGAACTCTCTGCAGACCCATAGACTGCTGACTCCAAACCTGTTCTCTGAAGAGAGTTCAGGGCAACAGCACACGGGGACACCTCAAAGGTAAAACAAAACACCAAAAGATTGAAATTAAGCTGTTAGGATTCAAGTTCTCCATCTACTATAATAACTGACTATTTTGATTTAGACTTTTGTCATTCCTGCTTCAAATGGTTAGCTCTCATTAAGTTTGAGATGTCAGTTTTAAGTAAAATTCAAACCACCAAACAATCAGTAAGTTCCTTCTGAAAAATGCGTCTTGCAGAAATGGGATCTTTAATGAAACTACACTTTGAAAATAACTCATCTTTATTCCAGGAAATGGAATTGTCGGAACAGGTGACATTAAGACAATAATTATAAGAGCGTAGATACTTTTCATTTTGTCCTAATTCTGCTTTTTTATATATTTAACTTTCACATTAACCTAGATAAATTTTATATGGACTCATTTGAAAGAAAAGACAAGAAATTATCTTTAAAGTCCATTAAAATAGATTGGATTCAGATGTTTTTAGAAGGGCAGGGTTTAAAGATGTCTAACATTTTTCTAAAAGCATAGACGTACTCTTTCTTTGAAGGAACTTGACCCAGTAGAAATACCTGCCTCATTAAAATGCTCAGTTTGCTAAGTTTGAACTTTAAAGTGCAATTCCTTTTCAAGTGAAAAAAATATGTAGCTATTTAATGGTTTAAACTGAACTTTTCCAAAAATGACAGAATGGATTTCTTAAACCATCCTAAAACTAACACTCCTGAAAAATAGTAATACAGTTTAAAATTCAGTTTTATTGACAAGTAACAAATAACTTTGGGATAACTATCTTTTTAATAAAATCTGTATTTATGCAAATAAAAAGTAAACAGCTCCTTACAACATGTAATTTCTCTCTAATAATCAATAGGTATATTTATATTAAATTATCAAAGCAATTTATATGTACATATTTTTTATTTTTGAACAGGTGCTAACGATTTCAACTTTTTTTGAAAATTATACAGAACTTATTACAGAACTTCAGTGTTTCTTCTGGCATCTTTTGACTTTATCTACATGTTCATCTCATGAATATTTTATGTATGTGTGTGTTTTGGAAACTTTATCCACAAATACTTAAATATTTCTTTTGCTGCCCACCTCCCACCTTAGAAAAGATGAACATAATGTGCTAAAGACACATAGTGCAATTCAATTTCATTTTCCTATCTAATCACAAAATGCTCTAGTCAATCATTTTTGGAAATCCAGGCTTTTTAGTTGGTGGACAATGGATGAGAGTTTTCACAGACGCAATTATGCCATCTTAGTGTTTATTTCTTTTTAATTCTTTTCACTGTGTTTTATCTCACCTTTCTGTAATCAAATGATGCACTAGAAATAGTGTAGGAACTATAAGTGGAGGGAAAATGAACTGCACTGTCAATTTTTAAATATTTTGAATTTGAAAGTCTGTTGTATCCAACACATTCATTATCATGATCTGCTGAATATCTGCAATTTAATGCTCAATTTAATGCATGGGATATGCTTGGGGAGGTGGTGGGTGAATATCACTTTGTATTTAGAATATGCATGCATTCTAATGTGTAACATATTTAGTGAAAAATGTGTAAGGAATTATCGGTTATAGTAGCATATTTATTAAAATAATTATATCTGTTATCCTGAGTTTCTAACAGTAACACTCTAAAACACAAATAAAAATAAGAGTAACAGCTCATATAAACCAACACAGAGAGTGCTCGGTCCAGCCACCAACACAGTACATGGCCATCTGCTCAATATTTTAAAATTAAAAATTTTTTTAAATTCTTAGTTTTCTAAAGTCAAATTAAAAAGTCCATGGAGGTGTAAAAGTCTATCAAAGTTACAAGTCATCTTAACCTTTAATCGACTTTTCAATTTTCTTCTGAATTTTGTACCCTAAAGAAATCCTTAGAAATTTAGATACGAGAGCTACCTATAGTGGTATGAACACATGTTTATCTCTACTGTTTTCTGAAAAACGAGTAAGATTATTGTCAAACAAAAACATACAGCCCCAAAGTTATAAAGGACAGAAAACAGTAACAAGACAAGGCACACTAGCAAGTACATGGGGCCCTGATCAAGAACTTGGAACATGGAAAAATTATACTGAGTTTGCAGGTTCAGATGCCAACAGGAAGTCCAGTTCACACCAAAGAATCCCAAAAAGACTCGGAAATGAAGGCAAGTGGTACCTTTGAATGTAAATATATATATGTGTGTGTGTATGTGTGTGTGTGTGTGGTGAGTGTGTGTGTAAAAATAGACAGACTGGCTGAATGTCTGTATGAGAAGCAGCTAGACCCCAAATTCTGCCGTGGTCGCCTGTGCAGCCAGGACACGGCTCCTCCCTCACCATGACTGACGGTGTGAGGTCATACCTGGGGACTTGGCCACAGAGGGCCCCTGGACTCCTGGCTGGCAGGCAGGCCTGAGGTTCAGGATACCAGCCTGAGAGTGCAGTTAGTCAGGAAACTCTCTCAGGTACCGTAAAGTGTGGAAACGAATCAGCCTCTCAGGGGTTATGAGGGACAAACTACCTGGAGCTGCACAATAGGTCCACATAAGAAACAGAAAATAAGAGAAGGTAGAAAATGGAGAGAAAATATTAACTGTGATGCTCAAATAAACCTGGAAAGGCTTTCTGACTCCCACTTGGGCACAATCACATGTTGCCTTGCTGTAACTGGCCCACACTTCCTGTACCTTCTCAAAACGTCCTCATCCTAAGATTTTACCCATAGGACTGACACACGGTAGGAAGGAAACTACAGTCTGATTTCTCTGACTTGCTTTGGAATAGATAATTCTGACGGTCAAATGATAGAAATTTCATACTGTGTCCTCATCCGATAGTTTCAGAGTTCCTAATAAGAAAAATGCTGTGATTTACGAAAAATTTGTTTTCAGCCAATATAGGATATACCAGCTTGGGAGGAAAAAAAAAAAAAAAAGAGACTGCTCTCCTAGAGCTCAAAAATAACGTATTCAAGCTCTAATTCTGCTAATTTAAATTTCTGCTGAATTAAGACTTGATTTAATTTTACCACGGGGAAGCACAGATCTAACTTTGACTTTTAAATCTCTAGTACGCTGAGTCCTTCTTGCACTTAACTTTTTTGATGACTTCTGGTTTCCAAAGTCTCGGATGTGAATTGACATTAAAATGGTGTAACTAAAACCTGGAACTGATCCCCAAAAGTGTTCAAATTGATGGAAATCATAATAGTAGAGCTTAAAAAGCTCTTGCAGCATGGTTATACTGATTGTGACCTATTTGTAACAAGTGTAGAATCAAAATTTTATAACATCAAATACTAACCATATCATATGCATTATATAAAGCCATTATTTCATTCAATAATAAAAAAGACATAAGGCAAAAAGACATTAAAGGAAACTATTGTCATCATAGTACAAAAATATATAGGGCAAATCCCTATGCTATTTGATACTCTAAAGAAGCATATCCTGAAAATTCCCTCACTGAATTATCAAGGAAAATGGATATTCGCAGGCTTTATACTCTGTCTCTCTTTCATGTGTTTCACAAACCATCAACTATCTTCAAAACTTTTTCTTTCTGTACCAGTGATTCCAGTTGGCAGGGGTGGGGGTTGCCACGCAGGGGGCATTTGACGATGATGAAGACATTTTGGTCCTCACAACATGGGGGAGGGATACTGCTGGCATCAAATATATAGAAGCCAGGAGGGCTGCTAAATATCTTAGAATTCACGAGAGAGCTCACCACAAAAAATTGTTAACTGCGGAAAAATATCAATCGTTCTAAGGTTAAGAAAGCTTGTTCTATGTCTTCTCATTTTTCGTAGCAGTCCTCTTTCTCTGTATAATGCCATATGGTCAAAATATACCTGTTATAATAAAGGAAACAATGTGGTTTTGAAGAGCAAAAATTCAAAGTCACAAGAACTTTTCTCTGTATATTTCTTATAGACCTGCTACTTGACCTTGAGTAAATCAGTAAATCTATCATGAATTTTGTTTCTCCAAGTGTAAGTTGTGTGATTAGATTTTTTTATCCATGCTTTTGATGTAAGTAAGTAATTCACTAAGTAAACCTCATTTAAAAAACCTAATAAATAAAATGGATCAAAGCTTATAGCATGCCCCCCTACCATGTTGAAATGTAGGTTTGGTTTAAAATCCCAAATATAGTAGCCCCTGTAGTAACTCCAAGGGTTTTTTGAGTACAGTTGAAAACTTCTGGACTATTAGGATATTTCAATAATTTTGAGGAAGAATAAAAATGCAATAAAATCTATGAGTTAAATACAAAGAATTTTAGGTGCTTGTTTGTTAGATTAATATATATTTGAATGTGTATATATGAATCTCAAAAATATATACACGTATAATAATATACATATTTCATATTTAAAGTTTTAGAAGTTCTAATCCTTGCTTTTGTGAAAGTTTTTTAGAATAAGTAGTATTACATAAAATGTGCAATAAAAGCCCTTGATTGTCTGATTCCCTTTATGCTTTAAACATGTCTAAAACCATTCAAACATTATTTATTGTTGATTCTAAGATTTGCTACAAAACGTTGAGTAGGTGGCATATGCATACGCTCTCACAGTAAGGAACAGGATCTAGTTGTCTAGGAGACTCAACTGGATAGATCAATTGCAGTGGAAGTGATGTTTTGGGACCTCTGAACAGCATCTTAAGAAAAGAGGCAGCCTCTGCCTCCTCCTCTTGAAGACCGGCCACCATGCTATGAGGAGGTCCAAGCTAGACCACTGAATAAAGAAGGACACACCACATGGAAGGAATGGGGAAGGACAGAGAAACAAAGACAGACAAATGGACACCATGTGGAGGAGGAAAGAATTTCAGGCTTGTGAGTGAAGACAGGACCCCAGGAAACAGAAAATGCACACAACTGCCCCCTGCTGTAAAGGAAAATATTTATAACTTTATATGTCAACTTGGCTAGATTAAGCCCAGATATTTGACTAAACATTATTTCTGAGTGTAAGTGAGGATTTCTGGATGAGATTCGCAGTTTTTTTTCTTGGTATGCCAAAGTCATCATTTAAAAAAAAATTAAACTTTACTGAGGAATAATTGAGAAATTTAATTATGTAAGTGTACAGTGTGATTTGATAGACCTATACATTGTGGAATAATTACCAAGGTGAAGATAATTAACATATCCATAACATCACATAGTTAACTTTCCTTTTCTTTTTTTGTGTGTGTGGTGAGAATGATTAAGATTTACTCTCAGCAATTTTAAAAGGAGAGCATTCCTATGAAACTGTTCATAAGCCAAAATAGTATAAAGTGAAGAAGCACCTATCTTAGGATACATCCTGTTAACAGACCAAAATAAATAAATCAAGATTAAAGCACAGGTGCTCATAGATGCAGCTCAAAGCTAGGGCAGCTTGACGTTGAGATGCTGAGTGTGGTTCGCAGGGAAGGAGTTCGGCGGGGCCATTTTTGCAGCTTTGGGTGCTCACTGTTTTCACTTTTCAACTTTTTTCCTCAAAGCAAAAATCCTCTTCAGATTTCTTTTGATTAGCAAGAACAAGTACTGATATAGAGGTTTCCTAAAAGTGAAGTGGTATAAAGAGAACTTTTGAAAAGTAGGCAACACCTGCATATAATATTGTATTATTAACTATAGTCACCATGCTGTACATTAGAGTCTTAAAGGTTATTATTCTTATAACTGAAAATTTGTAACTTTTGACCTGCTATTACCTGTATTCTCCTCTTCCCCAGGCCCTGAATCAGTGGATTCAGTAAAGCATACTGCCTTTCTTAATGTTGATGGGTATCATCCAATCCATTGAGGGTCAAAATGGAGCAAAAGACAATGGAAGAAAGATTTCACTCCTTTTTCCGCCTGACTGGGTGAGCTGGGACATCTGTCATCTCCTGACCTCAGGCAGAGACTTATACCACTGGTTCCCCTTTTCTTAGCACTTCAGACTAGGACACCAATGGCCTTCCTGAGTCTCTAGCCTGTAGACGGCAGATTGTGGGACTTAGTCTCCAAAATCACTTAAACCAACTCCTCATAATAAATCTCTTTATATATAAACACACACACATACACACACACAAATATATATAAATATATATATATATATATATATATATTCTCTTTCTTCAGATGACCGTAGCTAATACATCTGCCCATTAAGACATAATAAGACATTGCTGTTTTCTTAAGCCCCTAAGTTTTGGGATGGTTTGTTAAAGGGCATTAGGTAACTAAAAAATGGTAATTAATGCTTATATAATCGAAGGATAGTGAACAGTTTTTGTTAAAAAGCTGTTGTATAATCTAATTACCTTTAATAACTTCACGTTTGCACATTTATGACTCAACTAGACCACTTTAACACACCTATTGCATTTTTATCTGTTATAAACTTGATATTTTTAGACTGACATTTATTAACTCAATGTATTTCAGCGTGTTACCTGTAGATTCAAAACATGAAGTTTTCTTCATATCATTACTTTGCATGTGTGATAAAAGAGCTTTGAAAACTATGAATTGAAAGCCTTAGCTGTGGTATTCTAATGTGAAATTAAAAGGCTTTTAAATGATGAATTGGAGAGGTAAGTTTTAGTATGTTAATATGCTGTGATTCTCCAAGAGACAAATATAAACCAAGGCGTTCCCAAAATTTATTTGACCAAACAACCTTTTCTTCTAAATTGCCTACAGGCACTAGAGCGGCATCATTAACTGTGGGAAGAGACTCTGAAAGTGTAGGTAACATACATCCTTTGTTCTCAAGCGACAGATTTTTGCTTTGTGCTCACTTTGCCCTTTACCCCTTCACAACCCTGGGTGCCTAGATCCTACCTCTGGTCGTGGGAATAAGAGGTCTCATTGTTTTTTGTCTTAGTTTCTTTGCCTACTAAAAAAGTGATCAGAATGTCTCTATCTAGTTTATATGGCTGCCATGAGGATGTTAACACGGTAAATGTAAAGAGATTAAAAGAGTCATGACTGCATTGCATGTGCTCCATGGATGTTAGAAATCAGTTTTTGTTGTTTTTTTTCTATTTTACTTTTTATTTTTTTTTTACATTTTTAATTGAGTTATAGTCATTTTACAATGTTGTGTCAAATTCCAGTGTAGAGCACAATTGTTCAGTTACACATGAGTATATATTCATTATCACATTCTTTTTTGCTGTGAGCTACCACAAGATCTTGTATATATTTCCCTGTGCTATACAGGATAATCTTGTTTACCTATTCTACATATGCTTGTCAGTATCTACAAATTTTGAAATCCCATTTTTGTTGTGATTATCTATCTTAGCCATTTCTAGTTGCTAGATACTGGAAATGTGTTTATAAATGTCCTAATGTAGTTACTTATTTGTTGAGAATTGTGCTAATGTGTTATGTTAGCCAGGGTCACACATTTGACTTTGATAAATTATGGCTGAACTGATTATCTTACCTAAAACCTCCTTCCTTAGAAATTCTGTGCGGTATATAAAATAACATTTGAATTTTGAAAACATGCATAGCTAAAAACGTAGGGCTAAAACCACTAACCTAGCAACCAAAAACTCAATTTATTTGAGGACTATGAACTAGTTTGTTGTTTATTTACATTGCAGGTTAATTGTATGAACTTGAAGCTACCCATTCCAATGCTTAGCTCGGCTTTGAATCCATTTCACGGCACGAAGACCTCTCTTTTGCTTTCTTTTGTATGGTTTTCCTGCTGTAAACGGCCTCTTGTGTGACCTATAGAAATAACACTGCATTTTAAAAAGAATATTCAAAATTCATTAGAAAGATTAAAGCCCTAACCTTTGGGCTTTGACCCCATCAGTACTGATACTGAGAGCTTTTGCTTCAAAATCCTGTGGACCAAAAAACACCTTTTATTATGACCTTGAGACACAGACATTTTCTTACTGTGCTGTTAATAGAAAAAGAGCATTAGGGCAGGCTGAAACTTTGGGTAATATGCACATCAAGCAAAACTTTAAAGGTAATGGGATTAAATATTGGGAAAGAAATGTTCTTTATATCTAATTATCAGCTGAGTGAGAACGTTGCTGCTAAATTGTATTGTTAATAAAGCAACCCCTAAAGAGGACTTGAAGAGTACTGCTTGAATGAGAAAAAGAAACAAATCCATTCCAATTAGTATAGGAGAAACACCAGATAAAAACTGTATGTGTATGAAATCTCAAAGGGGTTTAATGTAGCGGTATTACTCCTTGGAATTTTGAGAAAAGGCTGAGAAAGGTTGGGTGTGTAGTAGTCGGCAATTGTTTAGACCAGGTGTGTTAGTCTGCTCAGGCTCCCACAGAAAAGTACCATAAACTGGATGGTTTAAATAACAGACAGCTATTTCTCACAGATCTGGATTCTGGGATCTTCAGATCAGAGTACCAGCAGGGTTGGCTTCTGGTGAGAGCTCTCTCCCCAGCTTGCCAGTGCTCACCCTCTTGCTGTGTTCTCCCATGGAGGAGAGAGAGAGAGGGAGGGAGAGAGAAAGAGACAGAGACAGAGACAGAGACAGAGAAAGAAGATGCTCTCTGATGTCTCTTCTGACAAGGGCACTAATGCCATCAGACCAGGGCCCCACCCTTATGAACTTATCTAACCCAAACTACCCACCATAGAGCCAGGTCTCCAAATATCATTACATTGGAGAAAGGGCTTCAACACATGAATCTATGGGGACACAGTATTCAGTCCATAACACCAGGGCTTTCTAACCATGACACTGTCATGGCCTGGATGATCCTTTCTTGTGGACTGCCTGTATATTGTAGGATGCTGAGCAGTATTCAGTAAATCAGACACCCAATACCTGGCTCATCTTTCTCACTCCCATGTCTTCAAGTTGCTGCCAGTACTCTCAGCAGCATGTCCCCGTGGCCACGTCAAGAGGCACGGAACTCCTCCTTTCTTCCCCCGCCCTCCACCACATACAGCTCATATTCGTTTTCCTCTCTCTTATCCGGTTCTATCTCTACCTGCATCTAAAACCCTGCCTCCCTTCAGCCTTGAATTACTGCAGCACTCTCAGGCATTCTACTCTTTTCAGTCTCATATCACTTCATTAGCAACTCTTCAAATTTTTCTCAGGGAAATTCACTCATGTAGTCTCTACACAATGAATTCCAAACTTTACTGATTATCTTTAATGCAGGGTTTCTCCATATCAGTACTACGGACACACTGGGCTGGAAAACTCTTCATGTGTGAGGCTCTCGTGCACATTGTGGGGTGTTAGAGTCCAGTGACACCACCAATCTCCTAGTTGTGACAACCAAACATGCCTCTAGACCGTGCCACCTATTCTTGAGGGAGAAGAAGAGTGCAAAATCACACCCATCTGAGAAACAATGGTCCAGATCAGCACTTCTTAAACTATCTTTGTTGAAAGACCAGTTTTTTTTTTCATTCCTATTTGAGACTGATAATTTTGTAAAAACACGTATGCAACACTGATGCTTGATTTATGTCTAGTTCTTTCAGATGCCAAAATGTTTGAGGAGTAGCTCTGGGAAAGTTACCCCATTACAATAGAGCACCACAGATCTCTAGTCAGGAGCTGCATTAATCCATTATACGATAATGTATGTGGCAACTTTAATAATATTACAACACACAAGTAGAGGTCCGTACACAGATCCAAGCAGAGCTTGCACAGACAAGGTGTCAGGGAGTGAGTTCTTTGGAAGGGCCAGCAATGCACGTGCACATTGCTGATCAGTGTAACACCAGAGCAGTGCCCTCTACATATCCACACACTTATTTCTTGAATGAATGGGTAGAAGAAAAGTCACTTAGAAGCTTTCCTCCTTAAATCTATGAAAGTAGGGGACTTCAATGAAAGTGGGGCTATATCAGGGCAGGGGCCATACCTGCACATCACCAAGAATGATGCTGAGAACACAGTAACTGCTCAATAAATCTGTACCAAGTTAATGAGTGTCTCATTTGCCAGTTAGTATATAAATAAGTGAGTGAGCGAGTAAAGGACTGATAGGTAGGAGACTTTCCTGAAAAGGTAGTGAAAAACCTTCCTGGGTCAGGGAGCACAGCAAACCATCTACTTTGCTTGTGCACAAGATTTACAGCATCAAGATGACGCGTAGAAGCTTAAAAGCCATATTACTAAATGAAAGAAGCCAGTCTGAAAAGGCTACAAGCCGTATGATTCCAACCAAATGACCTTCTGGAAAAGGCACAGCTACAGAAACAATAAAAAGATTGTGGTTTCCAGGAGTTTGGGGAGAGGGAAGGAGGCAGGAATGAATGGGTGGAGCACAGGGGATTTTTAGGGCAATGAAATTACTCTGTATGATACTATAGTGGTGGTTACTTGTCATTATTCATTTGTCAAAACCCATAGAATGTACAACATTGAGTGAACCCTAACGTAAACTATGGACTTTGGTTGATAATAATGTGTCCATGTTGGTTCATCGATTGTACCAAATATGCCACACTGATGAGGGATGTTGAGGGTAGGGAAGTATATATGTGTGGGTGGGGAGGGCTATGTGCAAACTCTCTGTATTTTCTGCTCAATTCTGTTGTGAACCTGAAACTGCTCGAAAATAATAAAGTCTATTAAAAGAAAAAAAGACGATGTATTGTATGAAAATATGTGTCAGAAATTGATGTAAATATGCGATGTTTATAAACCAAGATACAGATAAGAGGCCAAATAAATGAGGAGACACCAACATTCAATTCCAGGAAATGTTTGCTATTTCGTCCTTCAGGGTGTACATAAAAGTATGTATGAGTGAATGAGTGTGCTGTGCATATACAATCTGCATAGATGCTCCACTTTCCAAAGCTTCAAAGTTGCACCATTTAATCAAAGTAGCAAGGCTATAAAAATTGTATCTCTGAAACAGAACCGAATCTTGGTTTCAAATGATTCTATGATGTCAGCTCAACAACTTGATCATATTGCTTGCCTTGTAAAATGTTAAGACAGCTATCAGACTGTTTTTAATTTACACTCTTGGCCGGGATCCACTCCAGTTCTTGTAACATTCTGTCAGCACTATTTTTCTCTTGAATGTCAATGAGATGTTCTACTGTGATTTCTTGTTTTTAAGCCAATACTCCAAGTGAACAACAAAACATGTGCATACTGATTGACAGAGATAAAATGTTTATTTTTTTTTTAGCATAGAGCAATTTTATATCTTTAATTACCAAAATATCACACAGTATAGCCTTAGGATGAGTATATCCCTATATACAAGTATGTGTATTTTGTGTATACACATACACACACACACACTACATAAAATATATATGCATATGTTATGTATATATTATGACTGGAGAGAGAGGAGGGGAAATTCTATGTCACTTTATTAATTAAACATTATATTTAAGGAGAAAATTACTCCAATTTGTAGAAAATTGCTCCAAAATGTAGAAATTATGATTTGTACTTAACTCCAAATTCTCCATTTTAACAGAGTTTTTTATTTTTGGCAATTTAAAAATTTCCATCAGCATTATTAAATCTTTAGCACAGAAGCCAGCAAAGGACTCTAACTCCCACATTTTGAAAGCAGCTGTCTTCACGTTTAGTCGTCGCTTGGTATAAAGAACTTCTTCTGGTCTATTTTTTTTACACACAAATTACTATACAGTTTTAAAAATAGAAATCCATTTGTAAAATTCCAAGCCTGTGGTACTTTCAAGGTGATTATATGTGTGAGGAACACAGTGATTCATCCAGGATTACTTTTAGTATCCCGTTACCCTGTGAAATTAAAATATGAATCCACCTACATTCAAACTGAAAGAATACATTTATTGCGTAAAAAGCCAGGTTCACTTGTACAACCCTGGCATCTGTTCACCGCAAGTTTCAAGAAAGCTAACTTAATAGAAAGACCCAAAAATAAAAAAAGAAAGACATGTTAATTCTGTTAAGCAAAATTATCATAGGATGAGTGGCATATGAGTTATGTATACATATATGCACATGCATTTATATATATACATCCATAGCAATTATTTTCAATGCTTTAATTAATTACCCACACCTGTACCTCATGATCTGCAGTCTCTATATTTTAAATACTTCTCAGTCGAGATGTAAAAATGATCTCACTCTTACTGGTTGGATAATCTCGGTAAGAGAGATGTTCTCGGTCTCCAAGGGAAGTCATTTGTTTCCTGGCATTTAGGTTTGTATTTTTAGAAGTGACTAATAAGTCCTGTGCAAAAGCCACTTCTGCCAGGAGGATTAATTGTAGCTCTCCTGCCCACTAAGCCATCAAGTGGCCCACCTCCTGCTGGGGGAAGACAATGGTGTCAGACACGTGAGTGACACTTCCCCTGTCAAAGCCCCATGAGGTCCCACCTGGACACACAGCTGCTGCAGGGCTTTGGCAGTTTGCCAGGCACTCTTCATGTCATGCTTTTCCTCTTGACTTGCACGTGAAGTGTGAGATAAAGTGCTGAATCTTGGGCGAAATGATGTAAAGCCCTGGCATCTAAAGTAGATGTGATTTTTGAATTGGCAAGCTGTGTGGTGTGAGACACCATATTTTTCCTAAAATTTCAATATCCCAAATGTACTGAGGATGAAGATATTGGTTCAAGTTTGGCAAGAACTCACTTGGTAGCAAAACCTGATCAGATAGACGGTGTCTCCTTAGTGAGATTGTTCATGGTTCTCTGTAGAAATGATGACATGCTTGATGACAGGGTAGGATGGTCCCAGAGTCCAGAGGTGACTTTAGGTAACACACCTTGTCTGTGCCTCATTATCATCTTAAAATCCTCCAAGGTCTTGATTTTAAAAACCCACATGCCTCCAGAGATACAAATGAGAGACTGAAGACCTAGGTCTTAGAGATGGAATCCTGACCTCTCAATCAACAAGTGGGTGAAATTAGGATCTAAGCTTTGGGACTCTTCCAAGGACACACACTGGGCAAAACTATGACTAGAATTAGGATTTTTCTGACTCTTCAAGGACTTGAATCTCATGTCAACACCCTATAAGTCACAGATATATTCCTTTTGAATTGATCAGAATTGATTGCCAGTCATTTGCTTTTATTTGCTCAGTTAAACTGCAAAGCAACTAAAGATGAGCTTTATTGCCCTTCTGTTACATTTATAGAACCCTTTGCTAAGTTTTGAAAGAAGTGCACGCCTTAGAAGAAAGACCACATTACTTTTAAGAGATGGCAGCTTTTTGACTAGACTTTTAATTTATAATGTTTAATCAATGTTAACAGCTGCAAAATAGTTTTTAACTGCAGGTTAGAATGAGAAAAGATAATATTCATATCTCTCAATACAGACTCTGACGTTCCTGCTGACATACAACTTCATACCACATAAACTCTATCTTGTTTACCAAAGCAAAGCTATTTTCTATTTTAGTAAATAATTATACATGTTGCCACTGAAATCCAACCAATAACTTTCTGTAGAATAACTGGCAGAAAGTAAGTGTGTAAAGAAAAGAAAGTGTTCAGATTGCCCAATGGCTGTTCAACCATGATTTCTACCAAGTTGTTTTAAAGTATATTAGTGCCGTCGTAAACCAATTTCAGTGATTTATAATCACCAAGAGAGTCCCCAGAAGCGGCGCTGAAATTAATGATTGGTTTGTATTTAAAGTAACCACCTGCAGCCATGGCTTTTTCTAAGCTGGACTTCCTTAAGAGTAATACTTTGACTTCATTACTGAGACAGTTCATGTTTATCACCCTTTGGCTTCAGTGAGAAATTTTAAAAAGAATTAACATAAATGTGATTCTTTTTCCTCATGAGGTGCAAGAGTAGCGAAGCAATGTTAAGACATGAAGAAACTCCTAAAAATAGTAACACTTTTCAACAGAAACTAGGACATTGAACTTAATTGCTTAAGTTAATGATGCCTATGATACAGATTACAACACTCTGCAAAACTGTGTGTGGAATTCAGAGATGCTTGACTTCAGTTTTATGTTTATCAGTATTGATGACTTTTGACAGTAGCCTCTAAACAGGCAAATAGCAATAAAAATGATTTGATCACAAGGCATTTTCCTATGTGTGTCTTCTCGAATAGAAAAATTTTACTAGTGATATATTTAATGAGGTCAAAGAAAACTCTAACACTAAGTTCCTACAATTCTTCAGTTAAAGGAAAAGAGCCATAAAATCAGAGCCAGGGGAATGATGTTCATTCTCAACCTCTGTATCTAGTTTACTGTGAAACTAAAGGCACATACATTATCTTTTAGCCATTGTTTCTTTTTTTTAATTTTATCTATTTTTGTATACATTTTTTTATTGTAGTGTAGTTAGATTACAATGTGTCAATTTCTGGTGTACAGCATAATGCTTCAGTCATACATGAACATATATTCATTTTCATATTCTTTTTCACCATAGATTACTACAAGATATTGAATACAGTTCCCTGTGCTATACAGTATGAACTTGTTGTTTATTTTATGTACATTAGTTAGTATCTTCAAATCTCAAACTCCCAATTTATCCCTTCCCACTTAAGTGCCAAATGGATTAAAAATGCCTACATCTTCGGAGGATCAAGTAAGGTAATACACACAAAACATGTACATTACCAACCAACATCTTAATGCTATTCTCATAAAGGGAAAATAAATTATACACCTTTTACAATAGCAAAATCTGGGTAGATTGTTCCACTAATATAGTGGGTGTATTCTTCTGATTTCACATACACACATTATTTTTAGATTTTTAAAATTTTATTGAATGCTGTAATGTATTTTGTTTTCTGTTTATGACTGAATATAAAAAGCCCATCAGAAAATCTGGCAAATTGATAAAATTTAGACAGTGAGAGTTTAGAATCTTCCAGTCAGTATTCACCAGTTAATGACTGACTAGAAATATTTGGTGACTATTTCAAAACAGTCATGTACACTAATAACAAAGTTGTTAATAGTTAAATTATGATCTCTTAGATTAATATTCACTGACTATGGACACTGGAGTCAGTATTTCTAATACTGAACTGCCAAAAGAAAAATAAACGTTAATATTAAAACTGTACCCAAGAAGAAATGCTGTGACTTTCTTCATTTCTAGGAAACTATCATGTAAAAAGAAAATTAATAAAAGAAGCACAGACAGTCTAGGCTCTAGTCCCAATTTTACTACAAACTAGCTCTGGTGTGTTAAGCAAATTTAATGGACTGGACCTCAGAAGTCATATCTAAAATGATGAAGCTGAATTTCACAATTTCCAAGTTTAGTTATAGCCTTTTGATAGTACAAATCTTTGGTCCTAAGATACTTTCCCTATACATCAATGTCAATACCTGCAAACATATTTCAAACCACATGCCCAGTCTTTTGAAAACTAAAATACATCAAATATTTTTTTTTTAACAAGCAGCTCCTGGCATTCCTATGAGATTTTAGTGCCCCAGGACAGGTCAATAATCTAAAGACTTTTCTCTCAACACTTGTACACTGTTGATGGGAATGTAAATTGGTAAAGCCACTATGAAAAACACTTTGAAGTTTTCTTCAAAAATTAAAAATAGAACTACCATATGATCAAGTAATTCTACTTCTGGGTGTATATACAAAGGAAATCAAATCACTGTCTCAAAAAGATATTTGCACCTCCCTGTTCATTGCAGTATCATTTACAATAGCTAAGATATAAAAACAACGTAAGTGTCCACTGATGGATGAATAGTTAAAGAAAATGTGATTTTACACTTATGCAAGGAAAAATCCTTACAATGGTACCCCATTATATATATATATGTAATTACAGATGTAATATAGAATATTCCTATATTAATATATAAAATACTGCATAATCTCATCTATATGTGGAATCTAAAAAAAGAAAATTCAAAGCAATAGAGAACAGATTGGTGTCTGCCAAGGGGAGAGGGTGGAGAGTGGGAGAAATAGATGAAAGTGGTCGAAAGGTACAAACTACCAGTTATAAAATACATACATAAGTCCTGGGGTTGTAAAATAGAGCATAGCAACTATAGTAAACAGTACTAAATTCTATGTTTGAAAGTTGCTAAACAAATAGATTTTAGAGGTTCTCACCACACACACACACAACGGTAACTATCTGAGGTGCTGGTTATATTAACTAACCTCACTGTGGCAATCATTTTGCAATATATACATATATCAAATGACTTCATTGTACACCTTAAACTTACACACAAGGTTATGTGTCAATTATATTTCAATAAAGCTGGAAAACAATCAAGACTTCTCTCTTCCATTCACTCAAATAGTAGAGAATTAAAAAGAAAGATGTATAGAAGTAGTAAAAAAAAGACAATAATGAGGCAAAAAATGGATCAATTTTCTCTTTCTTCTAGGTTGTCTCCTAGTAATCACAGTTGCCTTCCACTGACGCATGACAGGATGAAGTTAGACAGTGTTCACAAAGGGAGATTCCTGTTGTTTAAAATCTGATGAAAAATTAAACAGCCAAAAGAATGACAAGAGGATAATTGATGGGGATAGATCAGTTCTGCATATGATGAAATATAATTATTTGGCAACAGTAGCTACTTCCACAGAAGAGTTAAAGACTCTCTCAATCTATAACAAGATCAGATCTTTTCCTATAAGATCAAGAACTGTCATATTCTGTACAAAGATTAAAAGAGTAGCCACAATATTGTAATCTCAGATCATCAATTCCTGAGTAGCGAATACATTACAGACACCGTGTAGTTTAACACATCATAAAATGCCACTTTTTTCCTCCCACACAGTGACTGTATGATCAGATATGCTCCATGCTGAAAGAAGAAGTTACAGGCAATCTTTATTTTTTAAATTAAAGGAAGCTAAGGGTTAACTACAACCTAGTGAGAAGTGGCAAAAATACTCTACCCACCCAGTCTACACACACACTCACATGCAGAAAACACGAGTTTTCATTTATTCATCTCCCTGTGTAACGTGTGATTTTATGATTGGATTTTACAAGGTGCTTCTGCCTAACTTTGAGGTGAGTATGTGTGCAAAGAGGGAAGACAGAGTCCTAACCTTAAATTGATTAGGTCATTGTGCTGAGACACTTAGAGCAATGTAGTTCAAAGGCCCTAAAGAGGCCATCACCCTTGCTGGCTCAATATGCATCAACGCTAGGATCCTTCTGCCTCTAAAGAACGTTCTTGGGTTATCCTGCTTATGCAGACAGAAAGCCACTGCAATAGTGTTTAAATCAGCTAGAACTATCTTTAGCTTCAGCAATGGCAGGTCATACTTTTGCCACTTCGAGCCATGAAATTGTTTGAAATTGTGTGGCAGGAATTAACATACTAACAGACATGTAGGGCAAGGTAAAGACGGATAAATCTGCTATAATATAGATCCCTAGATGACTTGGTAAATGCTTGGGAAACAAGAATAGCAGGGTCATAACAAACTCTACTAAGACTGAAGTAAGGGGATAAGGACATATAATTTGTAGTCTCAGACCTTATATTTTAGACCATTTGGTAAGCACTCAGAAAAGATGCTTCTTACACATAGCACATGTATAAGCATCAATAATTATGTTTAATCCATAAATATTTCCTTCTACATATTTTAAATGATATAAATAATATGTAAATTATAATTATACTAATTCTATTTTTCAGAGTTACTTGACATCTTTGAACTTATATATAATTGCTAAAGTACAAGATAAAATTATCAGAGCAACTGAGAAAACTGTTTATTAGCAAAAAAAATATGAAATATATGTTTCATTACATACATATGGGAGTTACAAAGTGATGGCAGAAAAACATCATCTAGATTTGTTGTCAGAAAACTACAATTCACTATTTGGTTCAATATATTCATGTTATTAATAGTATAGTAAATGAAAAAGATGCATATTAATGATTTTAAATTATAAAAGCAATAGTGGTGAGTAAAATTTAAATAAAAATGAAAAATTTGTGAAAACTTTGTTATTTTCAGATCATTTTATTTCATACATTTCTATGTGTAAACAAAGGAATCACTGAACTTCCATACATACTGTCAGTTTAATTTAGATAATGTTAAGTAATATCCTGTCTGTAAAATATTGTGAGACGTTGATTGCATACCTGGAGAAAAGACTGTTCTTTAAATTTTCAGTTAGTGTTATGCTGAACTCCACCATAAATCCATGCCGAACTCCACCATAACCCACCATAAATCACAGAGCGCATTACATTAGGCAACGTTGTGTTACAGCCCAACATCTCAATTTAGTAAAGTGTCACTTCCACATAGTCAAGAAAGAAGAGAGTGCAATGTGCTGTGTTAGGAAAGACAGGAGTTCTACAATCCATATGCACACACATATTTAATAAGCTGAAAGCATTTTGTATGGTGTGTCAAGGTAAATTTATTTTTTCAGGCTCTACTTATAATCTTAATGTTTACATATTTCATGATATTACAGAAGGCAAGCCTATTTATCTTACTCTGATCTCAAGCAAATGCAAAACAAATAAGCTAATATATTCAGCATTTCATCTGAGATTAGATAAATAGATGTAATATATATAAATAATAGATGGGTAGATAGGTAGACAGACATAACAGATATATCTATAGATAGGAGATACATATCCCTTTCAAAAATAGAACTGTAAAACGCTTCAGCTGGTCATGCATAAGGAGACAACTCTTCATTTGAAATCATCCTGACTCATTTTGAATGATGCATGTCCATTTGGGGAGCTGTTTTATACAGCATCAGCAGAAGACAGTGTTCTAAAGAAAGTTCGCCTTGGAATTCTTGCAATGAAAAAGTTGAAAGAAAACAGTCATGTAACAAAACTGAACAGAGAGAGTTAGTGTGAAAGTTATTTTTAAAGGTTATCTTGTGACTGTCCAGTCCATTATTTACCAGATCACTCTCTATAGAGCAAGAGATTTGTTACATAGCTGCATGCACACAGTCAGAATTGACCCAGGGATGCCTCTATCTTGAGAAGCTATACGTGATTTCAGAACTATGGAAGTACAAATGTATTCATTAGCTGTCAGCCCACTTTTCTCCTCAATGAAGAGCAGATTTGTTTTTAAAATAATATTGTCAGATAATACACTATTCATATATTATCTAAACTATACCATTTTTTCTGATTCGATAGGCTTCATAAACAGCACCTCCCTTTTCTATTTATATTGTATTCTTAATTTGGGATAAGAAAATATGTGACATGTGCCAGAGCTGATAATATAGCCTATCTGGGATAAAAAGATAAAAATTTATTTTTATAGATAACATATCAATTAATACATCATATTTTGCTCAATATGTTTGATAGTGAATTAATTAATATCAATTATAGTTTACTCAGTGTTTGAAGAGGTAACTGATCTGAATACATTAAGGGAATTTATAGAAGCAAATATTCAATAAATTAAACACATTGTGTGGAGGATCACAATATTGACTTGTACAGCAATTGGAAATGAGTCTCTTGAGCACATTTCCCCCCAGAAACCTTCCCTTCACAGCTCTGTTATTAACCTTACGTGGGTGGTTTTACAGCAAATATCTGCATTGGATCCAAAGGATTGAAATAATTTATTTTGATTATACTGTCAATCAATTTGCATAATTAATTTGATCTTAACTTTGAACTTTCTTTAAGCCTATTTAAATGTCATGACACTTCCTGATTCTATGGCTTAAAAAAAAATACTCTACTTGATGGATCCGTGTATTATTTCCATTTTAAATGGCCATTCTCTATACTCCTTTAATAACTTTAAAAAGTACACACGGAATGTATCAATTAATGAAAATTGTGCTGGCATGGATGGTCTCCATAAAATGGCTGAGTTTATTTATGCACTTTTATTGTTCCCACTTTTGTTCTCGTGATAGAAGTAATAAATGAAAGTGGAGTGTGTGGAGAACGTCATTTGAACCGGGCTGTTCTGATACTCCTGCAGCGTTCCCATATCTTGCCTAGCTTTATAGTCTAAATCTTCCCAGTGTATTTCTATGTATCTAGATATACCATAATACCAATATACTCAATGCTTTCTACTTTTAAAACACCTATAAACTAGAAAAATTAATGTTGGGCTTTTTCCCCTTAAAAATCCACCCTATAATGTGAAGGATCATAAGAAGAGGTTGATGTGCTAGCTGGTGAGAGCCACGCTTTGGTGTCTCTCTCTGTCCCCTAACCTCATCTCCAAGGTGCATGCAGTTGCCTGGAGAATCGATGCTTCTTGCGTATATCACTATATCATATCCGACCCGCTGCAGGTCTGGACTACCACGGAGAGGCAGGAGACAGTTAATAAATATTCCAGATTCCTCGCCCCTCAGTGAGAAAATTCTGAGGCAAGTTCCACAATTTATCTCTGAAGGTTACCAGCGGGACTGAACTACCTTTCTCAGAGTAGTAATTTGTGCACCATTTTTGCCATCCCCCTTCCCTGTCTCACTTTCCACTATCTCACAGTGCTTCCTGGAATTGCCTCCCTTCAAAATTATTTGACCCCAAAGCCATGTCTCAAGATCAGCTTTTGAGAAACCCAAACCTAAATGTATTTTCTGGGAGGTGCAGGAGGAGATGAAGGACTAAATACATTTACTTCACCATCATCGTCTCTCCCAACATTGCTATTTGCTATGCATTGGGTCTCAAATTCCAATTCATGAACAGCATAGCCAAGACACAGTGTTCTTTCATCAACTATTTTTTATTCTTTGAGATAGTTAATTTGTTCTAGAGTTAACTAACAAATCAACGTTATACGGTTATCTATTCTGTGCATAAGCTGTCTGTCGATGAAGAAGGCAGTACCGAGATAATACAGTAGCTGCAATTAGTCTAGTAGCGGCTAAGTAATTAAAAAAAATATGGAACTTTGTAATATATAGAAATATTCCATAGATTTACACTATTGTTATTGGTGTGATGACTAATCTTCCAACCAGATACCCATTGTGAGATAACTGAACATTTAATTATTAATTGATATCAGATATTGATTGACAATCTTTAACGAGAAAGCAAATAGAACTTAAATTCAAAGGGAAACATTTTCAAAATATTCTCAGTTGTGACTCTCAAATGCAGGTTTCTTATACACACACATACACACACACACACACACACACAATCTGGATAGCTGTCATTGTATTTGCTGCCTCTACTCTGCTGTCTCACTCCATTCCTGTACAACTTGGACTTAAACCCAACCACTTCACTGGAATTGCCTTCAGAGTGACTCGCCCACACCTGTACCCCACCAGATGCAACCGTCACTTCTTGATCTTTCTTTCCTTCAGCTTTCTCAGCAATACTTTACAGTATCATCACTTCTTGAAACCTTCCTGTCCCTTGGAATCCATCACTCCCTCTCTCCCTGTTCTGGTCATATCTCATTAGAAATTTTTTTCTTCGGCTGGTTTCTCCTCCTCAGGTCAACACTGTTTAGTGAAATGTTCTTGGGCTTGGCTCTTGTCCTCATCAGCTCTTCATTCACTCCCTGGGTGACTCCATCTAGTGACATAATTTTAAATATCACTTGTGTCTTGAGTTTTGATCTCATTTAGGAACTAGTGACCGGCATTCACAATTGCCAGTTTAACAAATCTAACTGCCTAATAAGCTTAAATTTACATGTCAGACTCAAATCCTATTTCCCCATTAAAAGCCTGTCCTTATCTTAGGCTTCTTCTCATTAAATGGCACTTAATTCCCCTAAGTGCTCAGGATATACCCAAGGTGTTGCTCTTAATTCCTCTTTCATACACTTCACATTGATATCTTCAGAGCACCCAGTTGATTCTAATTCCAAAGTATCTTCAGAATTGACTACTTAAGATCTTTACCACTACAGTCCAAATGACCATTATTTGTGTTCATACATTGCAAATTTAATGGTTTCCTTGATACTGTTACTGCCCCCAGCCAATTCGCAGCATAATTTTTTAACTGCTTAAATCTGATTATAACATTTCCCCGCTTAAGTTATTTATGAATTTTCCTTTGCAATTAAAATAGCATCCAAATTCTTCACAATCCCATGGAAAACCCCGCATTGGGCTCTGCCTCCTTTCTACCTGCACCTTTCTTCCTCCTCTGCCTTCACTGTGCTTCAGCCAGGTAAGGCTTTTCTTCTGTCCCCAACTTCCAGGGGGAAAAAAATCTAGATACTGTATACACTCAACATGTATTTGATAAATAAATGGAAGAAACTGAATAATCCATGTCTTTGACTCATTTTTATATGACATGCTTGATCTCTCAAAACCGTAGTTTCCTATTCTATATAATAGCAGTAATCTCCACTATCTTGAATAGTTACTGTGAGAATTGTGCTGATATATGTAAACATCTATAATACAGTAAGCACTTACTAAATGATGGCATCATTATTTGATACTTTAGTAAGTCAGTAATACTGACCCAGTGATTCAAATTCTGGAAATCATCAACATGTCATGTAACAAAGGCAAAGATATAACAAATTTAAGTTTATCTCTGAGACATGTAGCTAAAGATTAGATATAATAGATGTTCTAAATTGTTTAGCTGATTATTGGAATGAAGTATAAAGTCAGTTATTTTAATAAAATGTTGGTTGTTAGTCCATTGACATTTATGGTAATTATTGATAGATGTGTGTTTATTATCATTTTAAACTTTGTTTTCCAGTTGAATTCCTTATTCCTTTCTTTTTTCTTTTGGTGGTTTGATAATTTTCTTTTATATTAGCTTGATTTCTTTTTGGTTTTTGTGACTCTACTGTATGCTTTTGGTTTGTGGTTACCCTGTTTTTCATGTTAACCCATTACTATATCTGTTTGCCTCAGGCTGGTAGTCATGTAGGCTCAAACACATCCTAAGAAGAATGAAAAGAAAATCTACATTTTCTTGCTCCCCTCTCCCACCTTTAATGATTTTGATGTCCACTTTTACATTTTCATGTTTATTCTCTTGCAGCTCATTGTAGTTATCACATTTCCAATTATGGTTTTCTCTTTTCTAGAGCTTTCTGCTTCTTTTCTATTTAGAAAAGACCTTTCAATATCTCTTTTAGGAAAGGTTTAATATTGCTGAATTCTTTTAGCTTTTGCTTGTCTGCAAAATTCTTTATCTCTCCTTCTATTCCAAAGGAAAGTCTTGCTGGATAGAGTGTCCTAGATTGCACCTTTTTTTCTCATTCAGGACTTTAAATATATTTTGCCCTCCCTTCTGGTTAGCAGTGTTTGTGTAGAGAAATCAGCTAAAAGCCTAATGAAGGGTTCCCTTGTAACTCTTTGTTTTTCTCTTGCTGCCTTTAGAATATTTTCTTTCATAGTATGGTGCAGCCATTATGGAAAACAGTATGGAGATTCTTCAGTAAACAAAAATAGACTTACTATATGACCCAGCAATCCCACTCTTGGGCATATATCCATAGGGAACTTTAATTAAAAAGATGCATGCACCCCAATGTTCATAGCAGCATTATTTATAATAGCCAAACATAGAAACAACCTAAATGTCCATCAGCAGATGACCAGATAAAAAGTTGTGAGATATATATATACACACACATATATATATATATATACACACATATATATATATACACTACTCAGCCAGAAAAATTAATAAAATAATGCCATTTGCAACAACATGGATGGACCTGGAGATCATTAACTTATCCAGGAGGGAAAATGGGTGGGAAGGGATAAATTAGGAGTTCGAGATTTGCAGATACTAACTATCATATATAAAATAGATATACAACAAGTTTATTCCGTATAGCACAGGGAACTATATTCAATATCTTGTAACCTATAATGAAAAAGAATATGAAGACCAATATATGTATATATATGTATGACTGACTCATTATGCTGTACCTGAAAAATTGACACAGTAGTGTAAACTAATTATACTTCAATAAAAAAAGAAAAGGAACAAATTATTGATACAAACAACTTGAAAAAAAATATGTTGATTGTGCAACACCCTGGCATGTAGTTTTGGGAAAGGACCATGACAGTTTAGAGGCTTGGCTTCCTCATCTGAATATTACTGATAATAATAGGATAATCTCCTTGTATTGTTGTCAGGATTAAATTGGAAAACCCAATAAATATTTTAGCACAGTTCCCACATAGAGTAAACATCTCATTTAGTTGAGATGCTAATTGTCCTGACAACCAACAAAACAAGTATGATTAGGTTTTAATCACTATTACATGGTATAAATTTAAATCTGCTATACATTACTGCAACAACCCAGAGGATCTTTCTTAGGCTCAGCCAAGTGTCCAGTTTCCCAAAACTACAATAGGTCACATCCAGTATCAATAGATTCAGAAGGTATAAAATTTGTCTGCATTGAAAACTTCTATGAATTGAATTATTTCCTTCTCCCAAATTTATGTATCTAAGCTCTAATCCCCAGTGTGATGGTATTTGAAGATAGTGCCTTTGAGGAGGTAATTAAGATGAAATTAGGTCATAAGTGGGGTGTCCTAATTCAGTAGGACTGGTGTCCTTATAAGGAAACTAAGAAATACCAGAAATTCCTCTTTCTGTGCACACAGAGAAAACGCTGTGTGGGGACACAGCAAGAAGATAGCCATCTGCAAGCCAGTGAAAGAGGCTTCATTAGAAAACAACCCTGTTGGACACTTTGATCTTGGACTTTCAATCTTCAGAATGTGAGAAAAAGAATGTCTGTTGTTTAAGCCACCCAGACAGTGTTATTCCACTATGGCAGTTTGAGCATACTGAGACAGACGCCAGCCCAGCCTAGGAGGAGGGAAACTATTGCACATCAGGCAATTAGAAACTGGGCCAAAGACCCCTTACCAAAGAACGTACATAAATGACAAATAAGCGTATGAAATTATGCTCCATATCATGTCATAAGGGAAATACAAATTAAAACAACAGTGAGATACCACTCTATACCTATTATATTGACCAAAATCTGGAACATTAACAACATCAAATGGTGGGGAAGATGTGGAGCAACAGGAACTCTCATTCATTACTGGTGAAAATTGAAAATGGCATAGCCACTTTGGAATATTGTTTGATGGCTTCTTACAAAACTGTACATACTCTTATCACACTATCCAGCAATTATTCTCCTTGATATTTACCAAAAGGAGTTGAATACTTATGCACACCCCAACACCTGAATATAGATTATATTAGCATTTTATTCATAATTGCCATAACTTGGAAGCAAACAAGATGTCCTTCAGTAGGTAAATGGATGAACAAACTATGCAACAACCAGCCAATGGAATATTATTCAGGACTGAAAAAGAATCAGCTCTTAATTTACAAATAGACACGAAGGAAACTCACATGCATATTACTAAGTGAAAGAAGCCAATATGAAAAAGCTACATAATGTATGATTCCAACTATATGACATTCTGGAAAAGGCAAAACTATGGACACAGTAAAAAAAAAAAAATCAGCAGTTGCCAAATGTTAGGGGTGAAGGAAGGACTGATAGGCCAAGCACAGAAGATGTTTAGGGCAGTTAAACTATCTTCTATGACACTATAGTGGTAGATACATGTCATAATATATATCTGTCAAAAACATAGAAAGTACAACACCAAAAGTGAACTGTCATGTAAACTATGGACTTTGTGTAATTATGATGTGTCAATGTAGGCTCACCAATTTTAACAAGGGTACCATTCTGGTGGGGGTTGCTGGCAATGGGGAAGGCTCTACACATATGGCAGTAGGGGATATATGGGAAATCTCTGTACCTCCACTCAATTTTTCTGTAAAACTAAGACTGCCCTAAAAAATAAGTACATTTACATATCACAAAAAGAGTACACTGGGAGTATTTATTTAATGAGTTAATTGTTGACACAGAGATGGTTATGGAATGAAGGTTAATTCAATGTCTAAAACTACCATATAGTGAACATCTCATTAAATGCAACAGAATATTTACCCAGGATATCTTTGTGTCAGAAACTAATGCTCACTACAATAGGTTATTTAATTATGTAATGATGTCTATCAGTGTAGAGGAAGTTATTAGTCCTGCTGACTTCATTTAATTGTATGTAGATAGTATTACCTTGTTTATTTTACATGTTTGTGCTATGGCATGAGTCATTTACTACAGAGAAGAAATCAAAACAGAAATAAACAAGAGCTTTTAAAATCTACTTAAAATAAGTGAATTGTAGTGATCTATTACCCTCTCAAGAACTCTTACTCTTATCGATAGGGTACTGTAATTAAAATTCAAACAAAATGCTGCTTACCCAAGAGTATATTTTATTCATATTTACCTTGAAAAAAAATCGTATGTGTGTGTTATATAACTTAATCTGGCACAGAATACTGCTGGATTAAGCAGATTCATTAAGAAGTCCCACTGCCAGTCTGCTGAACTCTTCCTACTATCTTTCTTCCCACCCAGTTTAATCTTACATTTGTTTTCTTGTCTCCTTTCTTCTCTCAGAGGGAGAGGGAGAGAAAGAAGACAAAGGAAAGCGAGAGAGGGAGGGCTTGGGCTAACTCTACATCTTTAAAGTGATATAATAAATAATTTCATATGTTCTTTTATATATTACAAAATATAACTAAAAGCTAAGTAAGGCCATGGATATTCTCACAGGAAAACAGAGATGAATAAACCTGATAGATTCAGATCAAATCTTTCCTTTACATCTTGTCTTTGCAATAAACCAACCAGACAATGAAAGCAGTGTATGGAAAACAAAATGCCGTATCTTTTAAAATATCCTTAAAATGACTGGTGCGCGGGAAGAATATCCAAACTTTTGTTCTTCCAGAAGGACAAAACATTGCAAAAATACAGAAATAAAAAATACGATATCTTCTTCTTTGAAATCCTTTTTAGAATCATACATTTAAAACGTAAAATAATTAAGCCAAAGATTCTGGGATTTTTTTCCTCAGTATTTCAAAATTCAATTTCAAGGTATGGTCATCTTCAACCATTGATTTTTATAGACGTTATAATAGATGTGTATTTAAACTGACATCTCAATTTAGCATTTTCTTAAGTATTTATTTATTTCCTTAAGTATTTCCCTAAGCATCTAGTTATTTAAGCATTTGCATATTTAATATTATTTATATTTATACTCTACATTATATCAGAAAGAATTTTAGGCAGTTTAATAAAAGCAGCTGTAATATTATAGTAAAATATAAACAAAAATAAAGATCAAGAAAGATATGTATTACAATTAAAAATCGAGAAAATGTTTAAAAAGAGACATATATATGGGATGTACAATTGTTACAGGTCAAATTGTATTTTTTCAGCCCCTTTTCAGAGTGAATGCTTCCACACTGGGGAAGCAGAACACTTCAAAGTGCCACGGAGCAGGGCCCCACCCTCCACAAGGATAGCTCCTTTGTTGGGGACCTCAGCCTATGTTATCTCTTCATCTTTTTGCTGACTTGCATCCTTCAATATCATTTTATAATAAATGAGTAATCTATTGAGTAAGTGGGTTTTTCTAGGTTCTGTGAGTCCTTCTTTCAAGTTAATCAAATTTGAAGTGTAGTCATGGGAACCTCTGAGTTTATAGTTTATGGTTTTACAGGTTATAGTTGTAACTTTGACTTGCAATTGTCTCCAGTTGGAAGGAGTTCTCGGAACTCCCAGTTAGTAGCAGGTTGGTCAGAAGCACAGCTAGGCTTCCGACTGGTGTCTGCAATGGTGGGTGGCCTTTTGGGACTGAGCCCTTTACGTGTGGAATCTAAATCTACCTCCCTTCAGGCAGATAGTGTCCAAATTGAGTTGAATTCTCTGATACCTGCTAGTGTCCAGAAATTGCTTGGTGATGTGGGGAAGCCTACACACACACACACACACACACACACACACACACACACGTTAGGTGGAACTGGGTCCAGGAACCCTGTTTAGTATGTAAGACGGTTGCTTTATTAGAGAATATTGACAGAGACAGCTTTAACTTCTCCTCAGCTTGACTGCATTTTACACAGGTTTCTACCTGATTATAGGATCTTGAATTCCCTTTTCTTAGAGCATTTACACTAGAAAACTTGTCATTGTAAATTCTTCTTTGAGATGTAAATTTTCCCCTGGTCTCTTGCCAATGCTATTATCTAAGATTGCCTTTCTCGATGCCCAGGAGGCCATCCCCTTGAAATGTAATAGTCTAGAAAAATAGAGCCCCTATTTCCTGGTCTCTGTGGGAAGATAGGCACCTGCCTTCATAAGAGCCAATGAGCAAACACAGATGGGCCAATCACAATGACCAACCTCCCCCCAACAGCTCCAGGACTCTTTCAATAGCTCACTCACTCCAGTGTTTAAAAGTCCCCTGCTTTTTATTTCTGGAGAGTTGAGTTTAATCTCTATTCCCTTTTGCAATAGTCTTGAATAAATCCTTCCTTGCCTGTTTAATTAGTCTAGTGCAATTTTTCTTGGACAAGATACATGCAACACATATGCACATAATTAACTCATTTAAATACATATATTTTCATATATCCTAAGGGAAAAGGACTAAGTTTTAAAAAAAAAAACAGAAATTCGTGATTCCAAAGCACATTTCCTGACTATAAAATTTATAAACAAATTGAGAGAAATATGAAAATATAACAATTTAATTTTCATAGCAGGTCAGGAGAGCAGTGGGAAGTATCTCTTACTCTGCTCTGAGAGGCCATGATGGTTGCCATAGGAGGTCTTGCCTGAATGGAAAATTTAAAAATGGATATAATTTGTATAGATGGTCAAACTAGAGAAAAGCATTTTCAGCTTTTCTGTCAAGAAAATATGCATTGGAGGTGATCTTATAAACCGAGACAAAGAAGGTGTAGGAGAATGACTAAGAAAAAAGAAGAAAGAGTATGAATAGAACAGAATACATAAAGGTCAGTTTTAGTGGGGCAATCTCTTCTTAAATGTATAGAGAACACAAGTCAAGATTATCTTCTTTGGATCTAGTTTGGACCATAGTTAAGTGCATAATTATTGACAAAATAAATGTTAATTGTTTTTTTAAATTACAAAAAAAATCAATAAAATAACAAGTAAGAAGCTTACATTACATAGATTAGCTGACTGTGCTCAAATTAAATAATTATTCTCAATCCTTTTTTAGGAAACAGAATTAATAGTAACTCCTAAGTGTGAATTATTTTTATTATTCAATGTGTAAAGTAAATATTTTTGTCCAAATCATGTCCTAAAAAAATAACAATGCTTTCAGTTTATATTGGTCAACAGAGCTTATTTCCTCTCACTCCTCAGGCTTAATTATAACTACAATAAAGGGAAAAATTGATTTAAAAAAACATAATAATGAGGAGAATGAAGAGGAAGCAGGAGAGGCAGGGATTTCAATATATTCATTGAAGAGATGGAATGATTAGGGAAGTCAGGACCTAGAGAATATGCAAAGGGTTACAGCAGAGGAAGTTTCTGCAAAACAGAAAGGTTCCTAGACACAGAAAGACAAATACTGCATGATTCTATGTGGAAACTAGAAAAGTCAAAATTCCAGAACCCAAGAGTAGAAGGACGGCTATCAGAAGTTGGAAGCTGGGGTAAATGGGGAAATGTTGGTCAAAGGGTATAAACTTTTAGTTACAAGATGATTAAGTTCATCAGATCAAATATACAGCATGGTGATCATAGTTAAAAACTTTGTACTGTATACTTGAGATTTTCTAAGAGAGTAGTAGATCCTTCAGTGTTATCAACACACACAACCAAAAAGGTACTACGTGAGATGAGGTCGTGGAAGTGCTAATTAATTTGATGTAGTAACCATTTCCAGTGTGTGAGTGTATTAAATAGTTACGCTGCACACTGTAAAACCTAAAGCTGTACTCTTTTACTGGTCAGTCATACATCAATAAAGCTGGTAAACAGACAAAACAGAAAAGTTCTTGAATCAGAGGTACCAGCTATAAGGAAAGGTGGATGGAAATGGTCCTTCTAAGAAAGGAATTAATTGAAAGTGAATGACTGCAACCTCCTTTCCTCTCACCTCAAATATCCAGGAGCCTAACACTGACTTCAAAGGAATAAAAAGATTGTTAGGTGGTTGAGAAGAGATGGGACGGGGGCGTCACAAAATATATTAAAAGAAATGCATGTCAAGACAAAAGGTAGCTACTGTGTGTTAAGCCATTTTCTGGCATTTGGAAAGACTCCCAAGGATATGAAGAATTTCTGATCCAACAACACAATGAAGTTGGCAGGAGACAACTCTCACCTGCTAAGGATTAGTCTTTGTGTGGCTTGATGCTTAAATGTGAAGAGACAACAAAAAATGAACAGAGACTTGAGAAAATCTGCAATATGAAATAAAAACACAAAAACAAAGATTAAAAAATCTAATACCCAAAAGATAAAAACTTAGGAAACTGAAGAGAAATTTAAAATCTCTTATTTTAAATTACTTAGAAAAGTCATTAAAACAAGATCATGTAATTAAGATGTCAACATCTTGAAAAGAAGAAAGGAATGGAAAGCATGGGGATGCTTATTTTGTTATTTCAGAAAATGGTGACTGGAAACCTTTTTTTTTTTTCCATGAGAGAAGGAAGGGAGAGGTGTAACTTAGTTAAACCTTCCTCCCTATCATAGGAAATTAATGGACAACATGGAAAGTGATAGAAATATTCTTTAAGGAAATGGTATTTACTAACAGAAAAAGACAAAAGAGAGGTCACTCCTTGCTTGCTTGTTTGTCTCTGACAGCTTAAGTGCTGCCTTTAACCCCCTTCCTTCTTTTCCTCTGCTTCTTACCACTCCCTTTTCACACCCTTGAAAGTCCTAAAGTTCTGAGTACTAGGAAACTGGCTATAGATTTGTTGTTCAAATAAAAATAAATAGGTTATTCTTCTAGGCCTGATAGTGAAACTGGCAGATAAGTAACTTTATCCCATAAAACAATTCAAAGGTCATAGGAACCACTGGCTAGCCTGTATAAGGATTCCAATAAAATGGTAATGGAGTAACAAAAGAGAACACAACAGCAGAGTAAAACTAGTTGATTCCACTGTATTTTATTTCAAGAACATATATCAGAAAAAGGCCAAACTACGTATATTTTCAATTCAAAATTATATAAACCATTTTGGAATAGTGCTGCAAATCCTTTTATTTTAGTCCAAAAAAAATAAAATAAAATAAGAAACAAACACCCATAAAGAGAGGCATTTGGTGATGCCGGGTTTTATCTGTGTTTAATTGTTTGTAATATTCAATATGGATACATTTCCATGTTTTCCTCTCAGTACTTCTGCACATTTTAACAGTATGGAAGTTGAGACAGCTGTGCCTGCAATCACAAGGAAACGTTTAAGACAAGCTAGACCAATATTTGCCCCTGGTATCTTGTTACTTGATTTGGCAGTGGTGTTGTCAAATGTTATTGACCTTCAGTTACATAACATCTCTAGGTTATGAGTTAAAATAGCTTTCGTATTTTTATATATTGTATCATATATGACTCAATTCATATGTTTTTAAGCCTCAATCAGACAAACATTTGTTTTGGTTTTCTTTCTTTTCTGAAGTAATGCCCTTTAGACTTGCATTAAATATATCCTATGAGATGTAACTCAGAAAGCTGTACTTTTTGTGATCATTTACATGGCTGAATATGTCTTTAAATGGGCAAAGTTATCTTTAAGATTACCTCAGTCTTCTCTATTTATATAGACTTAATTGGAACATGTTTTCTACCCGACCACCATGTGATTAATGAAATGTTGAAAACAAAAACAGTAACAGCAAAAATGATACTGCAAATTTAAAATTATCTGAGAGGAACAGAAAAAAAATCAATTCCTCCAAAAATAAAGAGATTGACAAAAGGATGTGTTATGCTGCAAAGGTCAAGTTTTGGGTTATTTTCCTTCTAAAGATTTTACATTAGAGTGTTTTCAGAAACTGTTGATTTCTATGTCTTGTATAACATTCTGGATTTTCTAAGAGTTAGAAAATTGCTTTCTTTAGTCTTAAACAGTGAAGTGAATTGCATGCTTCCTAGAGCAGAATGCTGTTTTGTGAATAACTCATAGTCTTCTACCTGGTACCCAGACGGGGAGGCTACTTCCTATTCTGCTGAGGGAAGAGACATAAAAGATGGTAACACTATATTTTTACTGTTTGTCACATCTCAAGTCATTCCTTTGCATTTAAAAGTGAAGAAAACATAAAATTGAGAAAAAGTTGTTTACTTTCAATTTTTAGGCAGTTTTGGTTAAAAAACAAAGGTTTTGAACAATGCCATTTGTCAATATTTTTATAACCTTCTGAACTTCAAAGTGACTTTGGTCAAAGCTGTCATATTTGGAGACATTCAATGTTCACATAGAATGGAAATGTATTATAATTGGGTTAAGTTGCATAACAGTTATAGGTATCTTAAAAAACAACCATTCTGCCAAGAAAACGCGTTCTCCTTACACACACAGGCACAATTCCTATTATTCAAATATCCCATTTCCCCTTCATCACGTAAGTGGGGAATATTCTAACCTAATAAGCAATTGCAGTTACAATTTAATTTGAATTAAATTATACATATTTATGTATATGTAAATTATGTATATTTAAAACTAATTCTGATTAAAGACAAAGCTATATCTCTAAAAAGACAATTAATCTGTGATTTTTTTTAACTTCAGGGAGTTGGAAATATTTCTTTATCCTATTTGTTATCCTGGTGGGGATATCACATTATAAGTGAGGGTTTCAACAATATGAAGGCTATCTAATACATACAGGCAAAAATTCACTTTCAACTTTGAGTTAAGTGAGTTATATAGAAAGAGAAGAGTGGCAATTTTTGCCAAAGGGAACCAAAGTCAAGAGGGAGCTAAATAGAATCTGCAACGCAGAATCTCTAAATTACATAGAGAGTGCAGACTTTCAAGTTGGCTGTCTAACAAGTATTGCGTTAGAATCACATCTGTGTGAGTTTTCTACAGTAAGAACTGTCCGTGATTCACTTTAATCCTACTATATACTATCATGAATGACACATATTAAATATATATTAAATAGAAACACCTTTGGATAAATGAAAACATGAATAGAATAATCTTCCTATTACAGAGAAATAAGGAAAAACAGTATTCTAAAATTCAAATCATAAGATAGACTACACAGTGTAAAAAAGACATTCTTATCATTGCAACCTAAATGTACATAAGAGATAACAATGCAAAAACTAAATTTTTAGGAATAAAAAAATAAAGCTCCATTTATTGACATGAATGTGACAAAATAGAAACAAAATGAAATTGACATGGCCAGTCTCTCCTAATAACCAATGAAATAAATACACAGATTTTCAAAAGGGGGGAACCTGTATCAGCAAAGAAGGTGGAAGGCTGACAACTTTCTGGCAGCTGGATACTGGGAGGGATTGACATTTCTTTTTTCATGAAAGTAATAGGCAGAGAAAAACAAATCAGAATATAGAGATCAAAGGGAACCATTTCTACTTTCTCAACAGAGGAAGATAAGCCAGTTATGCAGCCCTTCTTTGATGAATGAACAAAGAACACCAGAAAAATGCCAAGATATACAAATCAAAAACTTGATCCTAGAGGAAAAAGAGATAACAGAGGAAACAGAAGATGAGTATTTCTTTAATCCATCGTGTTAAAAGATATTTGAGAAGAAATCTCATAAATGGAATAATGGCCTCTTAGATGTTAAAATGCAAGTTTTTAAAACAATAAAAGGAAAAACTAAAGTCAAAGAATCCTCCTAGATGGCACTGCCAAAGAACAGAGGCGTCTAGGGGACGGGTTTGTGAGAGTGGGCTGCTAGAGAAGGAAGTGCATCCCTTCACTTCCCTGCATCTAAAACTGAACTATTCAAAACCCGAGGAAGCAAAGTTCTGTGACCATGTGCATTGTTTTTGACTGTCTAAAGTACACTTTTGGTCAAAGTAAAATTAGAATTTTAGGGTTGCTACCTGGATTCTAAAAGTTATTCCCATTGACATTATAAAAATAAAAGTATAATTGGCAAAAATTTAAAGGAAAAAAAATGGGGAAAAGGTCAGGGAGTTAATGCCCTTAACTTACAAATCTAAAGACTTTTAAAAATCATCAAAAGTTCACCAAACAACAAAAATATATTCACACACATACATTTTTAAAGTTATAAAGATTACCAATAGGACTGATATAAATACCAAAACTGGGTTGAATAAATCAAGAGATAGGTAGAAGAAATTAAATCTTTATTTTTTTCATATAGAAGGTTAACTGATATTGCTGGATATTCATTAAAAAGGAAATATAGATATATACATATATTCAAAAGTTACAAAAGTAATCACTAGTGGATGTTTAAAAATTGTGAAAATGAGAATGAACTCTTTATATATTTATTGTATTGTTTATTAACTCATTTACTTTAATGATGAATTGTAAGACTTAATATATAAGAAAAATACTTCAAGAGTTAGCTCCAAAATGTAAATGATAAGCTTTCACTTGTTGCCCAAACCATGCAATTTTTCTTTGCTTTGGAAAAGAAAATGAAGAAAGAAAATTCAGATAAAAAGTGGCCTTGTTGTGTGCAAAACCCTCTTCTAGGGAGTTGCACATGCTTTATTACTCAAAGTGTGACTGATACCCTGTAAGGATTTGCATATGCTGTGTCACTCAAGACATGACATTACCTTGATTCATTACATCAGAATTGACAATAGCCATGGCATGGCCAGGCTAGAAGAGGGTTGTGATCTACAGAGGTTGGTGTGATCTGTAGTCTGTACACTGCTTCAATATCTTTGGTGACCAGAAACTAACATTCTTTGTTAATTTAGATGCATTCTAACTTACATTTCATTTTTCATCAAGACACAAAAACAACAACAATCATCTATGAAGGATCAAGTATGAATGGAGCTCAAAAAATTCAAAATGCACCAGAAAAGGGTGAGGTCTTGGATCTGGGTTACCACAGATGACTGTTTTGAAAATTCTGTTATTTTAATACAAGTCATTAGCCTCTATGGTTTCATTTTTCCTATTTCTAAACTGAGTGAGTTGGATTAATGTTTGAAGTATGTTCCAGCTCCCAAAGAGGAAAACAGAGGAATGACAGCATGTAAAAAGAAAACACAAAAGAATAGACTGTACGACCAGATCACCAGTTAAACCTATTAATGGAAAACTCAAAGAATTTGTGCAAGTTGCTCTGTGTCTTTTAATGAGTTAGTCTGTAACAAAAATGTGGCTGTGATTGTTATTAAAAAAAAAATGAGGCTTCCCAGGATCAATTTTTTTCTCCCTTTTTGTCATCTATTGACCTGCAAAATGAACAGGTTAGTTTCCAGAATCCAAGTTTCACTTAGTACATGAGAGATTTGCACATGTCAAATTATTTAGGAAAAATTACTCAGGAGTTTAGACCCAAGGCTACCAAAACAAAACAAAATTAAAAAACACTTCTGAATAATATGTTTCTGTGACTTTCTACTCTGCATTGTTGTTGCTATTTTTTGTGTTTGAATAACACACTTGATAGAACAGTGTGTACAGAACATCTGACTATGTACTCTACTTTGTTAAGGTTGTTTTCTGAGTAAGAGAGGCTTCTGGACAGACTCCCTTTAACTCTGCCCATTTCCCCCTCATCAATTTTTGGACACACAAATAAACTATGTCACGATAAATGAGGATGACAAAGGAACAAATTAAGGAGACTGTAAAGGCACTAACCACACCATGAATATGGTGTCTATGACCTAACTGTATTTTTAAAATATAATTTCTGATATTTTAATATACTGGCTATAATAATGAAGAATAATTATTTTCAAGTTAACTATAACAGCTATGTATCAAAATAATGACTCAAAGATGCCTCAGTTAGCATCATTTTCACAGGGTTTTGAGTTGGCCATGCCATCTGAGATTCACTTTACCATTTTTCAGAATATACACTAAAGAGGCACCATTTTATGCAACTCACAATTAACCTGAAGGTCCAATTTGAAAATCCTAAAACTGGAAATACCCTCTTAGATTTTCAAAGCAATGTTGTTTGCTCTAAGGAAGGCAGATTGGTATGGTCACCTGTTTCTTATCAGGGCTCATTTCCCAATGTCAGGGGACAAGGTGACCCATTACATTTAATCAGTAACTCTCCATTTTCTCGTATCTTTTCAGAACCACATATAGTTTAGGGCAATTTTTAAATGCATTCTCAAAAAAATTATCAAAGCCTAGAAAATTACTTGACCAAGTGATACTTTATGGAGAAACGATATTTTTCTGCTACAATTCATTCTCCTTGGTTATAATAATCAAAGACAAACTAAACTGGTGTAAGACAAAGCTTTTTTTTATTTCTTTCACGCCTAGCTTCCCTCCCCTCTTTTATTTTTTTTCTTTAAGTGCAGAGACAGAATGTGACAAAGTTTGAATTGGTAAATATTGATTGAGCCCATCCTATTTGCCAAAATGTAGATTCAGTGTTAATTGGCGATTGTTAAGTTGGTAAATGTTTTCAAATAGATACAGGTGTAGCACCAGCATACGGTATGTAATTTTAAGCACAATTCTTGATTCTCTTCCTGTCATCAAATCCACTATGTACCTGTGTTAACCTTACATTAACAATAATTCCCCTATTCTTCAGCACAGATAAACTATCACTGCTTAACCTCTTCAATGTCTACAACAAATTATTTTGCAAGACACTTTATTTCTATCTAGTTTTATAGATAATGTTATGATAACATTTCAATGTATAAGGCTTTAATGTACCAATAAGGCATTGGGAAAAAAAATAAGTGGCTTGGACTGTAGTTTCTAGTTGTACTTGGAAACCTACATAAATCCTTTTAGAACTTAAGACACCTACACACCCATGCTAATGAGTGTTTATTGTCATAGTGTCAACATAAGATTGAAAAATTACAATAAAAATACTTTTCATTTTAATTTTCCTTTTATGAACTGTTCACTTTCTTTGAAAACTTATTAAGTTTGAGACCCAAGCTAAGTGCTTGTAAGAGTTATAAAATTGACACAACATTGTAAACTGATTATAACTCAACTAAAAAAAAAGTTATACGATTCTTAAAATACTTGGATCTCTAATAATTTCAAGATGACTCATCTCTCAGAGGAACTAATTCAGGGAAATTACGTATGATATCTGATCATGCCCTGCAATTCTAACTTACTGAACAAATCAAGCTGCTGAAAGATACTGGCACATATGATAAAATAAAATATCTTTTTCTTCCTTAACATTTAATGCTAAAACAACTTTGGTGGGACAATACTTCTTCCTTGAAAATTTATTTGACAGAAACATACCAGTATTAAGCAATTAAATCAAAGGGACTGTCCCTCCTAATTACTTAAATACAAGAAAACCCCGTACTTATTTTATTCCTCTCACAAAAGCATTTGGTGGAACGTAATTTTGCATGCAGGGTTCCTTCTTTCTTTAATTCCTTTTCCCCAGGGATTAATTTTTTTTCTTCAGATGTAACAAGGTTTTCCAATCCTTACTCTAAACTCATTTTAAAATGGCATAAAAAGCAAGGCTTGTTATATTGGATTTGTAGAAGTCTCAGGTTAACATTAATTCCATTTATATATTAATATAGAAAGAGAAAGATATACTTTTTTAAATTGAATATGAGGCTTAAAACTCAGAATTTCCTTCTTCTCATCTGATTTCTAAGTAAATTCTTCACCTCACTTGTTCTGGAAGAATAAAGTAAATTTAAGAAATAGTATTACATTTTTATTGGGTGCTGTATTAAAAGGACCTTTACACAAATCCAGAAACAGATCTAAATGTTATCCTCATTCATCTTTTTGAGAAACAGCAGGTGAAACAACTGTTTTACATCCTCAGCACTGTCAGCCAGCATCAATCTCTTCTATTCCACCCTCAAGTGGTTCCATGGAGTTTTGAGAACTGAAATCTTTGTATTTTAAAAATTGAGTAATGAAAATAGAGAATACAAAATTGTGATGTTCATTCTGCTCAATGCAAAATGTCCCTCTCCAAGATTCATGAAATGTCTTATTTTGCTGATATAAGAAATTCTTTAAATTCACAGTACTGGTAGAACTTGTGCTAACAAGAGGTAGAGTCCTAAAGGAGCTACTAAAAATTGTTTTATTGCCCCTCTAAAACAAAACCTGGAGTTGGTATCAGAATATTATTTGAGAAATTTTTGTAATATTCTCCTTTCATTAATTAGAGCATTTATGTAGCTAAAGATGGATATGTATATATCTTTATATTTTACATGTATTTTATGTATTTCTAATTTTTTTAAAAAGAGTTTCCAGGTCGCAAAGACTTCCTGGGAGTTTTAAGGTAAAAGTTCAGTTTTCAAGGAGATTTCTTCCAAATGAACACATTAATTACATTAAAGTTTATCAGATGACATTTAGACGTAGATCACTGCTTGAGTCAAAAAAAAAAATGGTGCAATAAACATTTAAAATAGAAAGAGAGAAAGAAAGGAAAAAAAAAACAAAGAATAACAACCAGAATAATTTTTTGACTGGTATGTACGAATGTAATAGGAAAAACAAATCTGACTTCATTCTGGCTGTTTCTTTTACTTTAACCTTTGTATTCTATTGCTTTTGCTACAAATAAATAACTAAAAGAATGTTGACTATAGTCTGAAATGCACATGATGCCCCATTCTCGAGGATCTGACCCTTAAAGGTATAACACTCTTCCATTCGTATAGAGAGAAGTTCCAGAACAGAGAATAACCTTTGTCTTGTTGGAGGTTTTTAGGAACACTGTGATCAGACCTATGTGGACTGGTGCAAGAACAAAGGATTCCAGCACCACGAAGTTTGCAACAACTAACCACACTTCCTCTCCTTTGACTATAAAAGAAGCCTGAAGTTAGAACTCAAGCAAGATGGTTCTTTGGGATGCTGCTTTACCATCTTCTCAGTCTGCAGGCTTTCCGAATATAGCCGTTATGCCTTGCTCCAACAACTGGTCTCTCCATTCATTGGTCTGTCCTGCTGCGAGCAGTACGAGTTTGGACTAAGTGATGTCAGATCTAACTGACTTTCTGCAAAGAAGACATCACTTTCAAACATTAAAATGTTGGTGTCAATCATCCAGGTCCATTTCAGTGGTAAATAGTTTGATTGTATTTGAATAGACTATTTAACACTCTATGCTCTATATACTATGGTATCTATTTTTTCTTCAAATGTCCATGTTTATTCCTTCAGATCTGTGATGAACAAAATGTCAGATAAGTTCCTTGAATCTGGGGATTATGTCTCACCTCCCAGAAACCCACAGTATAAACTTGCTACGCTGGGCTGTGGATCAATTCATGCTGTAAGATACACAGTATGCTCCCTCTAAGCTGCTGAAATCAAATTTCCATTCTGAAGAAACTAGCTCCCAGTGAAGCACTCTGAATTCTACTCAGCACCACTGACTCCCCTTGAAATGCGTAAGACTTTTTTTACTGGGGTCTCTTTTATAATGTTTGATAAAAGACTTATAGGCTCTACCTTTAATTTTCCCTCTGGTTACCTACCTCATTACACCAAAATTAGAAGTTGGGAGAAGCTTGAAGACTGAGTATGTCCCCAACAGTCCCCCCTCACAGAGGCAAGACAAAGTGAAGAAGAGATAACACTAATTACGATCATTGGTATTAGCTCTTTCTGTATGGGCTATTATAAAATATAGCACATGTGGTGGGTTAAGGATATTTGGAGGATTTTTGTTTTCTTAAATATTTTTGAGGGGGATATTTACTATGCATTTATTTTTGAGTGGACTACATGGAAATTTAAACAACATTTGAAACGTTACTTCTTCAATATGTTCCATCTTTTGCCATTTTACGAACTGAACTGCATTTAACTTGAGGATTTATTGATATGTTACTCAGTATAAACCTGTTTATAATTTTCCATGGCAGGAAAACACAAATCATTTCTTATCTATCTCTACAGAGATGATCACAGGTACAAGTTTTTGGACATTTGGATGATTTATGTCAAATACACTTGGACACACACATGGTTTGCTTATAATAAACAATTCAACCTGCTAGGCTTAGGATAAAACCGAGCTAAACACATTACAATGGCCTCCAGATGCCATGTGATGGGATTCCTTTTTTGAATTCATGTTTTCATTTCTCCCCTTGCTGGCTCTCTTCCCTAAGAACACTGGTCCTCTCCAAGGACACTCCCAGCCTACCTCGTCTACACGGGGTCTGCACTTCCTGTCTTAGTGTACTTGCTCTATTGATTGCAGTCTCTGAGATTAATGTTCCAACACCCAACGATTCCACAACCGCCCCAATATGTATGTGTGTTTGCAACCACAGAGATGAGTACTCAGTGCAGGCTTTATTTTATACATGTTGCTTTCTTATAAAATTACACATTAATTTCTGTGTTTATAAAATTCTGAAAAAGTACATATGTCCATTCATAGTAAAATACTGTCCATCTCTACTGGGGCAGAGAGTAGAAAGGAAATTGGATTTGATGCCATTGACAACAAGCCAGATTTCACATTAATGCAGGGATGCAGCAACAGAGAGCTCTCCAGCCCTGCTGGTGGTTCGCTAGTGCAAGTGTGGACCTCGAGCTTGGATATATCATGCAGCCTTTTTTTCCTTTATTTCTTGAAATGTGGTAAAATATTTCCCTAGATCCCTCCCTTTCGTTCTCCCTCATTCTCTTCCTTTTTTCTATCCTTCCAGACATGTGAGCAGATTGCCTTTTGTGCCCTCTGAATTGAGGACATAAGCAGAACTGATGCTCATCTGGCAGGCATCTGTGTTGCTTGGAATATGACTTCCTTCATTTTAGTAAATGATCACTGCTCAGAGACTCCCCAAAGTTCCCATTCCACTGTCTGTTCTCCTGGGACTTTCCCACATCCCCATAATACGTAAATTTAAAATGTAATGCCTGTTACAGCAAGGGTGTCTAGGACCCTGTGTCAGTGCTGAAGTCAGGAGAATTTCTGATTGCATGACAGCCATGTCCAGTCACTCATTAAAATTTCCCACCAGCTGCCTTCAGGGCATCATCACGGCTCTTTCGCTGTACTTCAGAGCCAAGCCATGCACACTCCCAAACCTCACCCTGTCCTGCAAGGCTTAGAACCATGGAGGGAAGAGAAAGCAACCTTCATGCTGGTGTCAGTTTCCCGAATGCCTGTCCTAAACAGATGGTAGACATTTCAAATAACACATTAGGAAGTAGGAGGAATAAGAGATA
This sequence comes from Camelus dromedarius, assembly GCF_036321535.1. NCBI lineage: Eukaryota > Metazoa > Chordata > Mammalia > Artiodactyla > Camelidae > Camelus > Camelus dromedarius. Next base: position 16,032,397 of record NC_087438.1, read on the forward strand.
ATCTAATGCCCTTACGTGAGCAGAGAGACACACATGTTAAAATGCAGTTGCTGCACTGTTCTGTTCAATAGGGTTTTGCATAGTAGGCAGAATCCTTAACCCAGTCTTGGCAGTTAAAGAAGCAATTATCAGAGGAAATGCCTATTAAGGAAAGTCCTGAAGGAGGCGAGCCAAGATTGGGTGTGGAGCGGACAGAGAGGGCATCCCGCGTGGAGGCTCAGGGGACCTGGTCCTGCATTTGGGGGGAACAAAACAGTTCAATGTAGCGAGCACTGAAATTAGACAGAGAGGATGGGGTGGAAGTGAGAATTGGGGGTATAGAAATTGTAAAGATCACGTGTGCAAGGGAAAGGTGTTTCCCAGTCTTTTTCTCCATACCCCAGCAGAGCTGGCTTTCTGAAACTGGAATCGGACAAAGTCCCCTAACTTCCTACAAATTGTTTCAGTCACTCCTCATTTCCCAAAGGAAAAAAATCCAAGCATTCATCTGTAGTTCATTAGAATTATATTTACAAAATGGTACTGATATATACATATTAATATAGGTATGTATGTATATAAATATGTATGTGCACATATACATATATATATATACACACACATATATTTTAATGTTGAAGGATTATTCTTCTTTCTACATATCGTAACATTTAAAAGGCCATGTATAGAACACTGACCCTGGAGCCAGGCCGACTGGGGAGGAGTGGGGGCTGTGGCCCTGATTAGTTCTATGAAGTAAAAGTTGTTATTCAACCACTCAGCCCTCATCCACAAATCATGATAATCACAGGACATGCAAAATGTGTAGGAGACTGGCTGACCCAGAGCAAGCATTCTGCACGTTGGTCTGATTTTCCTTAAATTATAGAACTGATTCAATGGAAATAGTCGCAAACACAAGAGAAAGCCATAACATTTTTTTTTCCCTGAATAACTATGTGATCATAAAATAACATCTTGTTTCAGGTATTACAAAGTGTGGCCAGCCCAGAAGGCAGGAAGTTATAAGGGCTTAATGTAAAGTCATCTCGGTCAAGTAAATTAACATATTTTAATAACTTCCTACATCATAGTAAGAAGCTCGAAGCAGTTCTGGGAAGTGTAGGCTGATGTGGAGAGGCAGCCCAGAAGGAAACTAGATTAAGTGTAAACAATTCCAAAGAGTATAGGCAGTTAATGCAATGGTAAGAATAAGATTGTATCTTCAACTTAAGAGGACACCACAGCTAATTTAAACAAATTAGTTAGCAACTATGTCCGGGTAATAGATAACATTGAAATATGTATATTATTCAGGGTTTTTTTCTTTCTTTCACAATCAACTATACAATAATCTTAAGGGTAAGTAGCTAGCTGCAGTATAATAATTTGTGACAATAACTAAAATTTCTTTTACTGCAGAGAAAATCTGATTGCCTCATGGCTTAAAAGGAACCACCAACCTAAATTACAGCTGGAAAACTGCTTCCCTATGTAGTCCCAAATTAACCTCTGTAAACACTTTAGTGTGCTCCAGAATCACAAGGGACGTCACTGTAAACTCATTTAAATGTATTAGCATTTATAACAACCCAGCTAGTGGATGGAAGTGTGTATTGTTTGGCCTGGTAGTTAAAGCTGAAAAGTATATCGCATTTTCTCATCGCTCTTATTTTTCAGTTTCTTTACATGTTTCTCTTTAAATAGATGCTTTCTGTCCGTTTCTTTTTTACCTCTAATAAAGGAAAACCATGCAAAAAATTTTAAGTATTAATGAGGAAAATCTTCCATAGCCATAGTACCAATGCTTTCCCTCAAGATTATTTTTCATGCATCTTTATCTTAAAATTGCTCACGTCCCAGAAGGGTTATGAAAATTGCACCCTTCACATCTGTATTACCTTTTTCTAAAGTCCTGCTATGATCTATTAATGTTTTTCTCTAATGAAACTGGGTGGGTGGGATGTTCTCAGGGTATTAGTACAAGCTAGTAATGGAGTCAGTGGTCTGCTTTTATGTTGTGCAATTTAGAATGTGTGTGAGTGCTCATAAAACAAGTCTCACTCTTTTATAGAATATGCTTTCAGACTATAAATATGCCCAAAGGCTCAGCAAACGGTACCTGACGATAAATTTAGAAGAAATAAATAAACAAACCAGTTTCCACTGCTTTTCCAGAAAATTTAAATGTCTCTCTCTTTTTTTCTTTTTTGTATGTCCCTGGACTCATGTGCATTCAGAAGCAGGCTAGACCACATTAGCTGTTACTTGTTCTTCCTCGACTCCTTTTTTTTTCTTTCTCTTTTTTTTTTTTTTTTTGTAGAAATCATGCTTGAATACACATTTTTCCAGAAAAGAAATTAAACTGCTCCTTAATTTGATTTGATCATTTCTGTCTGGAATTGTTCCTTCCCTTGCGTTGTTGCATTTTAGGTTCAGAGTTCAGTTAGCGAAATGATAGCGTTGCTCTCCTGTGGTGAGTGCCTTTTAAATAAGACGATTTAACCAAGAAACTGCTTTGTGAGTAATCACATTTCTCTCAGCATGCATTCTGTTTCTCTCCAGTTTGGACAGTTAGAGACGTAACAAAGGCCTAGGACTTCTATCCTTACTACAAACTATTACTGCTTAACTTCGGTATTAACTACCCCCGCCAAACCGAATCTCCATACAGAGTGTTCTAACTCTGTACACAATGTACAGCTATGATGCCCATCTAATTTAAAGCACGGAGCGATGAATAGTCATTCCCTTATGCTGGTGTATATGCCTCCTAGGGTGACATTGTCTCTAGCTCAATGATAAATGAAAAAAAATGATGAAAATAAATCTATTCATGCATGTTCAACATTATGAGGTTAAGAACTGATTTTTCTTGGAAAGGGGTTCTTTTCATTCTGATTTAAGGTCATTTCTCCTTTTCAGTCTTAAAAGATTATTTCTTTTATTAAATTATGGTGATAATACTGAGCAGCTATCTCACTGACATGTATTATATTGGATATAAAGACAATAAAATTTGTTTATGTTTTTCTTATTATTTATTATTTACATGTGTACCAAGTTCACGCCTTTTTTTATGCATTTTGCTGTTCTATGAAAACTCATGATCTGGGAAACATGGTCTAAATATTAAATTTAAAATATTCTGATTACATTTTAAAGTTTTCTGTCCAACTCGTCATGAAAAAAAAAAAAAAGAGTATTGTCTGCCACATTCATATTAGAAAATAAAGGAGGGGGAAGACTTTTAGCAAGTTTCTCCTGAACTCTCCTACATCTTGAAAATATTCTGAGAGCATTGGATCATGAGTAAATTTTATGAGAACAAGCCTGGCTGGTGTCTACCCAGCAATGACTAGGAATGGGAAAATAGCCCAAATATTTAAAGAGAAGAACAGGGTGTGTTTCACATATCAGTTAAGCTTGACTTTTATTCTGGGTTAACATTACACAATGCATTATAAGAGATGCATACCATTTATAAGGCAGTGATAACTAGAGGAAGCTGTTCTCATGCCTAAATGAATTTTATTTCCTTTAAAAAATGTATAATTTATAGTTATATAGGTAATATGTTATATATAGCTTGAAGATTGGAAAAAAAAATCATGTGTCTACCATCTGGCCCCCAACAGAACACTCCCAAGACCCTGGAGGCCCCCAGTGTACTCTTCTTTCATTGCTTCTACTTATACCTGCCCCCTCCACCTTTAGCTCAATTTTAAAGTTACATGTATGTATGTATGTATTTCTAAATTTATTAACCAAAGCTATGTTTTCTCCTTAATATAAATGGCACCATATTTTATCTATTCTAGTATAACTTTCTTCTCACAAACAGCATATTCCATTATGGAAAGGCATCCACAGTGACACATGTAGCAAGGAGTTCATCCATGAACATGACAAAAAACATGTATCTATTCTTAGGTTAATGGTCATTTGGGTAGTTTCTACCTTCTTTCCCCACTAAAAGTAATGCTTTGGACTTTCTTGTACATGTCTCCTGATGAATGTATGAGCACTTTACATGTCTATACACACAAGGCTGGAGGTGCTGAATAGCATAGAACCTACATTTTCAACTTTACCAGAAAATCCCAAATTGTTCCTATAGAAGTGTATGAGAATTTCCATTCCCCACATCATTAGTAACATTTGTTATAAAGAAACTTCTAAAATACATCCTATCTGTTAGGGGGAGATGATACTGTTAAACCACATTGTGGTTGTAATTTGCATTTCCTTAGTTATCAGTATCATTTCTTGATAAATTACTAGTATATAATGTGTTGGCCGAAAGAAATTGAGTAGATTTGTGCATCCTGAGTTCAAAAAAAGCCTCTGCAATTCTCTTCTGTTATCTTGAAAGACAGGATGGACAAAATGTCATCTAAATTTTTCAAACTGGAGGCATGAAAGCTGGGTTTTGTACTTTTAAATCCAGTTGTTGCCTGTGGGCTGCATGATGGGAGGCGAAGTGTATACACTCCCAGGTGTTTCCAGCTCTCTCTTCCATCAGTGAGCAGCTCTCCCCCATAGAAGATAACAACTGGACCATCAGACGGAAACACATGTTGAAGTGAGTAGAAAGGTACACAGAGAAATAGTAACAGGAATTCCAGGACACTTAAGCAGAGCACCAAGAATATCCTCTGTCGCAGATTCAGGGCAAGTTGGTGAACAGAAAAGGGTTTCAAGCCAAAGTTCTCAACTGAGAATGGTTTCTCTGAAGCTCCCTCTGTGGACCATTCTTTACGCAGCTGTACACAACATTTTGCTCAATCACATCAGTGAAGACACTGAAACCATATATATCAAATATGAAGATAACTTGAAACGGGGAAAAACAGCATAGATTAAACTTGGTCAAGTTGAGTCACCAAATGCTCTCAGCAGCCACGATTGACAGAAATCAAGAAAACAAGTTTAAATTTTAATTGATATTTTAAATTTCATGTATATAATCACAGAAAGGAGAACTGGTGTAGGAGAAATTGATGTGTTTTAAATGACCACATGCCTAGGTGAGTCAAAACTATGGCAAATTGCTAAAACAAAATAATGAAATAATAACAGATTCCTTTAATGGAAGAAACTGTCTAAGTCAATTTAGTTCTATTGTTCTTTTATATCACATTTAGGAGGTATTTGCCTTGAGGGTGCCACAGCTTTTGAGAAATAATGTAAAACAAAGGTCAGCCAGAACAAAGAGTGGCATCAGAGTAGTCATGAGATATGGAAAGAGATTAGACGAAGAAAAAGAGGCACCTTGACTTTGAAGTATCTTAAAATTTGGTTCTCAGTTCTTTCCTTCTACCCAATGTCTCTTTTTCTATGTAACTAACATCTTAGATTATTTTTTTTTGTCCCACGTTACCTATCATCTTTTTGATAATGACTACATAATTTAGATGTTTAACTCACACCTCTCTTTTTGGTTCTAACTCCAACAATTAGCCAACTTCAGCTGGGATTTTAATAGGCATCTCAAACTGATCACGTCATTCACTAATTAAGGCACATGCATCATATTCATGTAAGATATTAATTTATGGGACACTGAGGTTGGTGTATGTGAAAACCCTCTGTACTGTCTTTACAGGTTCCTGTAACTCTTAGACTATTATAAGATAAAAAGGTTATTTAAGAAAATGAGATTCCTCTTTGTTGAGACATTTAAAAGTTATTTGATTTAATACGGGCAGTCAATGCAGTTACATTAGTTCTAAGGCAGCAGAGCAAAGCATCTCCCTAAATATGTACCCGTTTTCTCTTTTAAATGACTAAACCTGAAGATCATGAATGTCAAAAAATAAAAGCAAAAAAAAGGAAGAAAATGAAAAACCTTCATACATCTGACATATCTAAGTAGGTATGCATCATACAACGGTGCATGAAGTTACAAAGTTGAAACTGCTAAGCATTGCTTTACATAGAATATTTCCCTCAGCAAATATTTTTAGTGACTTTTTAACAAATTCAAAATAAGCAAAGATAAAGACTAATTTTCAAAACGTATTCAGAATAATGAGACTCCCAAAGACCTAACATATTTACTTATATAACAAGAATGCTTATTAAATTATGGAATTTAAAATTTGCACCTCTTTGGGGAGTGATGGAAATGTTAACTACCTTGATTGTGGTGGTGGAAGTTTCACTGATGTATACACCTATCAAAATTTGTCAAATTGTACATCTGAAATATGTGTAGTTTATTGTACAGGAATGATACCATAATAAAGGTGTTTAAAAAGAAAAAGACTAAATGAGGGATAAACTGGGAGTTTGGGATTTGTAGATACTACCTACTCTACATAAAATAGATAAACAAGGTCCTCTTGTATAGCACAGGGAATTAAATTCAGTACCTTGTAATAGCTTATAATAAAAGAATATGAAAAAGAATGTGTGTGTGCGTATATATATATATATATACGCACACACACACACATATATATATACATATATATATATATATATATGTATATATATATATAACTGAATCACTATGCTGTACACCAGAACTTAACACAACGCTGTAAACCGACTATACTTCGATAAAAGAAAAAAGAGTAAATGGGCATATGGGATCTAATTGGTGAGATGAAAATGTTCTAAAACAGGTTTACTAGATATCATTAAATTGTACACTTGAAATGGGAGTATTATATAATATGGAAAGTATTCCTTGATAAAGTTTTTTTATGAACAAAAAGAAAAATTATTAGAAACAATATTTTTAGATTTTTAATAGCAAGCAAACATGATTTTAATTTAATCCAGCGCCCACATGTTTCCAATGAATTCCACTCCGGTGAGGGCCTGCTTGCAGCTCTGTTCTGTTGCATTGTCTGTATGTTTCCTCCTCTTTTCTTTCTTCCAGTTTCAAAGAAGGCTCCTTTTGGCCTCGTGCATTTCTCTTGACACTAAAAGTGTGTATTTTATTCTATGGCGGCTTGTCCTGAGGATAATTGTAAAATCTGTCTTTTTCCAATTATGAGAGGTATTCTATAAATTCTTTGGGGTATATTCGTTTTGAGATGTGCACCCATAACTCCCATTAATGTTGCCCATTTAAGCTTGATCTATTGCTTTTTTCTGTCTCTAAGCAGTTCCAGCCTAGCGCTAATGCAGTCTGGTTTGTAATCGCTAAGCTTCTCCTTACCTACATCCAGTCTCTCCCAAATGCTTTGTATGTAAGTCATTTATTAAATTCTATGCCACCAAGTAATATAAGGCCAACTACTCTTTTTGAAAGATGAAATATGATTACTTCTTTTTTAGGTGACATTCTGCCACTGTATAAAATACAATATTTAAGCATAGTCAACTGAGGAAAAGTAATTTTGAACTAAAATAAGCTTAGCTGTAAAAATAACTTGCTTAGATTTATCAATGAAACAAAGGCCTGTAGGAATTAATATCACAGAAGTTATGTCCTAGACGATATTAAAAAATGGCACGCTTCTCATTATACAGATGAGACTATAAACTCGCCTGTAATTCTATTTATTACCGTAAAGCTGCAGTAAAACTCTTTTTGATACATATCCTCTTGAATGTAGCCAGTCTGTGAAAAGTTCCTGTTTTTGATTTCACACAATTTTCAACTTTTATTTTCCAACTTCCATAATGCTTCAAAATATCCATGTTTTTAACTCACTCTACGCCCCAGTTTTCAGAACACAACTCCCTGCCGTGACGATGAATTTCAGCTCTGTTCCACTTGAGTTTTCTATAGCATGCATCTCATTATAGATATTGTATAGTATTATTTATCTATAGGTACATCTTGGGCTTTATGATCAGCTAGAGTATACCGTTTTTAAGAACTGGACGTCGTATTATGATGACTTCATATCCCTATGATTATCCTTATGGCTCACCCCGTCCTTTGATGAAGTTGTTTTCCCAATGCATCGCCCCCTTGAGATTTCATTTCACAAGATATTTAGCTTTTTCCTTGTGCCCAGTATATCTACCACCCCACCCCACCTGCCACCATCAGCCTTAATTTATTAGAATTTGCAGCTCACTTTCTACAATAGTCATGTGGCCAAAACAAGCCTTCAATATCCCAATCATTTCATTTCTCAGGTCCTGCATCAGGTACCTCACCATTATTGAGAGGAATATTCCCAGAAAGGTTTTATTACAAATAGACAATTTCTAGTTTTCTCTGGAAACTCAGTTACTGTTAGACTTTTTACAGAAATTTATCTGTGATCAACTCATTTGGCCTTTTCTGTTTTCCACCATCATTGTTTTGAACCTCAAGGCTCCAATCCCACTGGTCTTGGTCTCAGCACATCACCTAGATGCCTCTTCACCAAAGTAAAAACAGTCATGTTTTCTTCTTTTCTCTCTTCTATCTCAAAACTGATTTCATCTTCACTTTGTCTTTCCTCCAAGCTCAGGTGAAACTGTCTCTTACTCTTTCCAAGGTTGCAATCTTCTGCCGCCTCCAGAATCATATATAAGTCAGTTTACCTCTCTCCTGTGGCTATAATCTTTTATTATCTCTCCTCCTCCACATCTTCCTCCTACTACTCCTATAAACTCATAAAAAAAATTTTTAAAGTTTTTTTAATATTTCTTAAACCTTTTTCTGACATGCCTTCCTGTAGGTATCACCATATATCTTGCCTTCCTTCCATTGCCAGATTTATTTTAAATATATGCTGTGCCTTTACCGGCTTCACTTTTTAACATTTTTTTTTCAAAATTCACTGCAATTTGATGATAGCTCTCACTATTTTACTATTCTTGAAAATAATAGTAATGACATTTTATATGCAAGATCTAGCAATCTTTTACTGACCCTCACTTTGCTTCAACCCTATTTTGGATTTTACAGAGATCTCAACCCCTTTGTATAGGGCACCCACCTCCCTTGATATCTGAGGCACTTGTATATTTGTCTTACCTCCAAACATCATCTTGCTCAACTATGTCAACAAATCCTAAGTCTGCATATTTGTGCCTAGAAGTTCTCCCGAGTATCAGATCTGCTTTTCTAATACTTTCTGAAATCCAACATTCATTTCAAATGGTAATCAAACCTTAAAGTTACCAAAATAAAATCACCTGTTAGCTACCCAGGAGTCTTCCCATCTTTCTTTTGATTCCCTTGCTTTAGCTAATGCCTTTAGAATAATAATTACTTTTCTCTCTCTCTTACCATCACATTTAATCACCATACCCGCCCAAATTTATATCCACACTCCCTTCTTTTATTTGTTCTCCATTCTTTAAGTCCTCCCATCTCATATCTAGTTTAAAAAAATTGCACTACTCTATTTTAATTATCTCTCTTTGTAAGACGATTTTAATTAGTTACACTTATTTGAGTTGAAAATGGCAAAATCTAACTCCAATTGTTTCAAACAAACAAGAAAAGGAATTTATTGACCCAGGTGACTAAATTCAGAAGAAATTTCAGCCTCAGGTGTGACCACATCCAAGTACACAGATAACATTACCAGTCATTTGTCTGTTTCCATGCCTCAGTTTCACTTACCTCTTCATTGGCTTACAGCTCAAGCTCTTTCTATTTGTTCTCACAGCGACCCTCTTAGATGCATTCAATCAATTTAGTAATGTGGTCAATATGAAATATTTATTACCTTTTAGTTCCAAATAATTGGTGATCCATAGTCAATACATATTAGCAAAACTTGACTGTTTTATTACGTCTTATTAGAAAAACCAGAGGAAAGTGTGCTTGAACTGGCCAAATCTCAGACCCACGTCTGTTTTCTAAGGAGGAGTGTTAATATCTATTCAATCTAAAAGGGCTAGGAATAAAGAGGGTCTGACATCCAAAAAGGAAAATGCTCAGCAAGCTAAGAAGCAGATACCTATTACATTTTCAACCACACAAATCTGTTACTTGACAAGTACAGCCCAAAGCCATGAGTATGTCATTCAAAGCCCTCCATACACTGCCCAACTGACCTCCCAGCACTTCCTAACTTCCAACAGCACAATCTCAGTCACATGGGGATCCTTGGATCCTTGAAATATGGACCATGAATTAATCACTTTTAAGTTTCCAGCACTGGGAATGATGCTGAGAAGAGTGCGCCTGGAGGAATGCCTGGCATACACTATGAGCTTAGTAAATATTTGTTAACTGAAGTCTCAGTAAGCAGCTGAACCTGTGCAGGAAGTAACTGAAGAGAGCATTTTAATTTATTGATGCAAATGGGGAGAAAAAAGTAACCATGTTTTCATATTAACCTAATCTTTGTAGGGCCAAAAATGAATTGTTTATTGCATCTTCATATTTGAAATTCATTTCAGAGACACATTGTGAACAAAATAAAAAATAAGAACTGGCTCTTCTCTGTTCTCTCCAAATGCTTTTGAAATTTAGAGCAAAATGTACTTTTCCATCGTCCATCACTCCATTAATGAGCCATATATAGCTACCTTGAAGTTACTTCTCATTGTAATACATGGACACAGTTTTCAGCTATTCAGAACACACTAATTTCTCCCAAAACTAAATAATCCTCTCCAGCATATTTTGCACAGGTAACTGTGTTACCCCCAATTTTAACTGAGACTTAAACAAACAAAAGAAGCCATTAGATTTTTAACAAAAGCCCATACAAAAGTGACCTTAAAAACTGTCACAAGACACAGTAATCTTCTTCATAAGTATAGTTAAACACAATTATTCTTCTTTTAGAAACCTATATTTTACATCGTATTGTTTCTCTCTAATGTGGGAAATTCATTTCTCTGGTTTGATGAATGTAGGGCATAGAATCAGGACTTCGCTTATGATCTCAGAAAGCACTAAGAGCATTTCTGACACATATCCACAGGTTATAGCTAAGTCAAATGCAGACACAAAGACATTTTGGCAAATGATCTCAAGGAAAAATGTCTGGAATTGCAATAGATATTCTGTTGCAAAGTTGATATGCTAGGTCCTGATGCGCCTAAGAACAATTTAATCTTCACAGTCACTTTTAGATCATTCCTTCACTCATTCAGGAAACATCTAGATAAAGATGAGGGTGAAGCAGGAGTTGTACAAGCAAGCTTATTTCATACTCCCTGTAAATTTCTACTAGAAAATAAGCTCTTTAAGGGAAGGAACATTTCTCATCCACACATCCTGCACACTTGACCCAACGCCTAATATGTAAAAGAAGTTGACTGATTGTATTTCAGGAGGAATCTCCATGGTGCACTTTCGCTGTGAATCCCCCATCCTACAAGCTGATTCATTTTTAGCAATAACAAAAATATTTTACTAAAAAAACCGCTGTCTCCATAGAGAACATGTTAAAATTGAAAGTCATGATGTGGATGAGCAGAATGTGGTAGACACAGGAAAGATACAATCCTATTTCAATAAATGACTCAGAAATGATTAATAATATTAGCACTAATGGCTGATATTGAAAAGACCAAGGAAGTGTGATCCATTGCCTCAATGAAGATGAATTCTTCTTATTTGATATCATAACACATGATATTACCTATTGTGAACCTGGGGTTCAGGATTAGCAGCATGTGAAATTTACTAACTAACAGGTTAATGTTTTCAACAGTCACTCACATCTTAAAAATGCTTTTTCGTTAGTGTGTCTTCTCATTCCTAAACTGGAGATCAGACGAGTAACCTACAATTGATACCTTCTACAATAATTGTTACTACTCCTTCATCTGACGATAAAGCCATCTTTGGGTGTCAAACTTTTGGTACAATTAAAATCACCTTAAAAATGAATAAAACAATCCAAGGACCCAAACGTGGTGTAGTGAAATAAAATCCAAGTCTACTTCTGCCAGTTTTTCTGAGTGATTCTGATCTACACCAAAGTTGGATAATTGTTGAATTAGTTATTCCATTAAAATTAAATTTAACAAAAAAAAAGAATCCTCTATAAATTCCTTGTCCTAAAAATTTACATGATCTATAAATCAAACTCACTCTTTAGTGCTGAACAATCCTGTACAATAATTTCATATTTTCTCCCTCCTTATATTGCATTTTATATTTTATATTAACATAGTTTAAATAGCATGTATTTAAGAAAAAAGCAAAATACACCCATTTTTTAAAGAAATCCAGTTTAAATTAGCTAAATTTAAGCTTAATAAAACACACAATTTATGGGCAAAATAAGCTCTACTTTTCAAAGTAACCAGGCTCTACAAATTGTGTGCAGAGGTAAGAAGAGTGAAATTAAGTATCTCATTTCTTTCTCCCAGGCAGTAGATGAACTGGCCTCCCAAATCCACTGCACGCAGTAGCATCTGAATCTTTGCACCTTTGGTCCCTGTTCCTCCTCCACCAGATCATTCCGTGGCTGACTCATCCTTCTTGCCTTAGCTCAAGAGACTGACTACCTTCAGAACACTTTTTACACTATGAAGTTTCCTCACGGATTTTTTTCAGTTTATGTTTTAGCAATCTCTTATCTCTAGAGTGTTTGTTCCTAAACACCTAAAATAGGGTCCTGTGTATAACAGAAAGTCAATACGTATTTGTTAAATAAATGAACAAATAAGAAAATAAATGACAAAATAAATAAATGAAAAATTCATTAATTCATCTTTCAATAAATAATGTGGATTTCCATAATATCACAGAAATATTTTCATGTAGACTCTTTCTAGGAGGCATTTTCTGTCACACATAGGACATTATCTCTTTTATGAGAGTAATTCTACAAAATAAAAGTATAATACAAGGATCCAAGAACTAGAAACTACTTGATGAGCTAATCAAACAAACTGATAAGGAATGGAGAAAGTTCTGAAGAGCTGGCTCTCCTGTCAATCAATTGACTGATTTCACACTGTGTAAATATGAGTGCTAAACTGCAGTTAGGAGACTTGAATTCTCATTGTATCAATACTCAAAATTAAATTTGTATTTTCTGTGTATTAAAAGTGAAGGGGTTGGATAATGTAATCCTGAAGTTCCACTTCAACTTTGAGGTTCCATGAATGAAGTGGAATTTAGGAAGAAAATAACTTTAGCATTCCCCAGCGAACACAAAGATAAGCATGTACTCATGCTAGTGAGTTCATAAACTCCCAAGTACTTTTTGAAGCAAATAATGCTTGACAATAATCTATATTTCATGACAATTATGGTAATACCTCTTGTTTGTGTGACATTTTAGTTATAATTTACACTTTAGTTAATAATTTACAAGGTACTTTCACCTGCATTATCTTAATTGACCATCACAACCATACACATGTATACATAGCCCTGTGCATAATCAGAGAGGGTATCATCCTTCCAGTTCCCCTCCCCACCTTAGCATCCCCCACAGGAAGATAACTGATGTTTAGAGAACTTAAGTGATTCACTAAAGTGTACACAGCTGGCAGTCATTGACCTTTTTTGACTAAGTCAATATTCTAACTGCTAATACCAATGCTATGTTCTTCCTTTGTGCTGAATCTGTCTGCAGCCCAGTTATGCCTTATCTGCTCTATTTGTTCTTAAAATTGGATGCAAAAATTCAGAGTCTGATGTTTCAGAATTCTCTTACAAGATTCACACCCATATATCCAAAAACGTACTGGATTGTCAGTTGGATATTTTACAGCTACCTATTGTTCAACATTTCTGAACATATCATTCCTAAACCAATTCTTCAAGCATATCCCCTGACACAGAAAATGACATCATTCATTATTTAAGTTGCCTGAGCTGAAAACTTGATAGTTATCCTTTATACCATCTAATCAATCTAGAGTGGACAAAAGAATACTGTTAAGATTTGGTAATGTGCAAAGTTGTTAGTAGACACTAGCAAAGCACATTCTCCTAGAAGTGAAAAATAAAACAAAAGGAAGGAACTATCCCACTGTTCCTAATTTACAACTATTATCTTTGAGAAATTCTAGTCTGGGTGATTTTAGTATCACTAGGCACAAAATTAGGCATTTTTTGTAATACACCAGGAATTATCTCTTTTATAAGAGTAACTTCACAAAATAAAAACATATTATGAAGCAATCAAAATATAAAAAATTATTTGATCAAATATTTAATATTTGATTTCTAGCCTAGAAATGATGCTCTCTGGTTATTCCCCAGTGAATTTTCTTGGTGCATTTTAGTAAAGCACAGTAAAAATATATCTCCCTTTTTTGAAATTTGCTTACATACCTTATCGTTGGAATTTTCTGTCCTTGACTATAGAAGGCATTTTCATTTCTAACAGGCTATAAAATAAAATTTCTTCTGGATTATTAAAATGTTATGAAAACACACCAGCTTAGAATCAAACACCACTGGGATTCTATGAAATATTTGACAGAAGTACCTAAGAAGAAAGTTTAAAATTTGGTCAAGATGAACATTAGTTCACTGGAACATTAATAAATATACTTACATAAATATTAAATGAAATCTGTATATTATTGTATTATCATCATGAAGTTTATAGTGCACACTGTCTTTTGCCTTTTAACCAGTAAACAAAGAGATCTCAACAGATTTATATGTTATACATTCTTTTCTCAACGAAGGACACTTTGAACAATGACCATGGCTATTTTTAAGGATTTTGGTAGCTTCCAAAACATATTATGTTCTTGGTCCTGACTTACCCATTTTTTGAAAACTAATATAAAAATAAAAGTAACTTGAATATCATGTGGACTTCACAGTTTGTCTCAATAATGAAGAACACAATCTCTGGATCCAGAAAGTCCGGGTTAAATCTGGGCTCCCTAGAAATAGCCGCATAACATTGGGCAGAATCTTTCACTTGTGTCATCTGCTTGACGGGAGCGACAGCGGCACCCGTTGTAGAAGGTGATTATGAGTGTTAACTGAGTTACTCTTTGTGAAGCACTGGGAACGGTGTCTGGCACACAGTGCTATTAAACATCTGCTCTTAGCATTGACTTTGCTGTTGCATAACCTTATCTTCTAGTCTCCTGTCTCATCCACCTGCTTGCATTCCACCCGGAAGAGTGACTACTGTAATACATCTGTTTTTAATTTATCTTTATTTTTATACTCTTTGCAGATATGTGTGTATCTCTAGTTAAAACATATACATTTTCTACTTTTTTAGTTCTTAAAAAATGGTGCATTATTGCATTTTTCTTGCCATTCAATAATATTGTTTCTAAGATTCTCTCTACTGTTGGTAGAAAGTGTAGTTTATTCATTTTTATATCTATGTTACAGCACGTGTCACTATTATAGATTCATCTTCCATTCTCTTATGAATATATGCTTGATTTTATTGCTATTTTTAAAATAATTATCAACAATGCTAGCTTTCTTTTGGTAATTTTTAGAGAGGGGTAATTGTTTTTTACCTTTGTATTACATCCTTTACATAACTGTGTATTTTTGTGGACTAAGCTGGAGGTCCATTTCTGCTTGATATATTTGGAAAACACAACCTATAATATGTAGGGTTTATATCTTCAAACATTTGGACTTTCAAATATTTCAATTCTAGTAGATTTCATAAAGATACTAATATATCGAATAGGTTCATAAAGTCTTCTCTTTACTAATATGAAACATGTAGGACTGTTAACACACAGAACACAAAATCGTTATTTATATTTAAGATTTAAAAGTGACGCTATTCTCAGGGTAGATACAGTGACCAAAAAATTTTCACTGTGAACATACAAGAATTTTTCTGGGCAGATATTGTTAAGGGTTATATTTCTATTGAAACACTGAACACATTCAGACCAACACTAAGAAAAAAATAAATAAAACATAAATTCAAGAGAAGGAAGACTTACTCTGTTTGGAGGTTCTGAAATGAGCGTGTAGACACTTAATCAAAAGTAGTAAACAAAGAAGGAATACAAAGTAAAAATTTAATAAAATATGAAATATTAGGTAGCTGGCATGGAAGTGATTGAACTCACCAAGCATCATGATGGCTTCACTAACCGAAAATTTTAACTCATTTTGGGGGAGCTTTTCTCTCATTTTAAAACAAAATTATTACTTTTTCTTAACCAACTATTCATAAGCCACTCTGCTAGACAATTTCCTTATATGTGAGGTCTCATTTAATCTCCCAGAGATGGAGTTATTACATTCAATGGCTGTAAAAAGACAAATGAGGATAGAAACTGCAGTTTTACATTGTGAATAAGTAACCATTGAGGGACAGAGATGGGATTAAAATGCAGGTTGACTTCACTCCAAAGTAGTTTTTTTACCTTTGAAAGGAGAAAACTGGATTTACTACCCTGAAGCACTGTGCCTTCTCTATTCTCTATTATTAGAAGAGTTCTCAAGAAATCAAATTACACAAAACATATATACCTAGATGGCAAATACATACACATATATGGCAACCATACAATGGACAATCAGTATGCAAGACCTCTAAGACATTCAAAGGGAAATAACAATTTATGCAAATCAACCATTAAGTAGGGTTTCAAGGCATGTATTTCCTTCTTAATATTAGCATTTAAACAAGATGGGCATTTTAAAATAACTCCTAATTATTTCCAACTATTAAAGAATTCATAGGTTTACTGATTCATGCCAAAATAATTAGCTGCCAGAAAGGAAAAAAAACAAAAACAAAAAAAAACCTTGTATTATTCTGTAAAAGGGTAAAACTTCCCTCACCTATGAACTGCTTTGATTATGTTGATACAATAAATGCCAGACAGTTCCATTCAACCAAGCATTTATGTCTCTTATAACGACCAGGATGATGGACTCAGTGTTCTGCTTAATCTTGCTATTCTTCTGAAATTAACCATGTGAAACAAAATAAGCCTGGCATGACAGAATAATTCAACAATTAAGGAAAAGTATCATTACCTTATAAATAACTAAAATGAAAACTGAACAGAAGGAAAGCAAAATGAATCCTGCCTCTTGTTTCATCACTTGCTTCAGATTCAAGGTCAACTTGTCACCTATTCATTGTCTTACCAGTGTAATAAGCACATTTTGCATGGAATAAAACTATATAAAATCATGCAGAAGATTCAAGAAGAGTACTAAGTGAAAGAATACTGTGAATTAAATGATCAAATAGGAGTTAACCAGAATATTATATTTTTTCAAAATATATTGTTCCTTATGAGATGACAGGTAATACATTCTCATATCAATAACTGCACGTTACAACGCATGCTAGCTAAAAGCACTTGTCACTCGTGATCTACTACATTGTATCCAGCATTTTGAGATGCCAGTTTCTTTGGGATTACAAAAAAAATAATACCCTCATTAACAGAGTGATAAGTATTTGAACACTGTGCCAACATTTAACTCATGTCTGCCAATCGAAATGGGAAGATGTTCTTTATTGATTGGAGAAAGGATCTTGTTTGAAGTTAATTGACTTTGAGTCTTTCATTGACATAATACCACCTCTGGAAGAAACATATGCTCAACTTGGAAAACAAAGGTTAGACATAAGAGGCTGATCACTTTCTTTTTACCCAAGCACAGCTCCTATTGACTTGAGTGAAAATTCTGTCTGCCTGTGAATCAAAGGATTATTAGATCATCTAGTCCACCTTAGAAGCAAAAAAAAAAAAAAAAAACCGAAAGAAAGAAAAAAAGTCTTCAAATAAGAAGCTTACACAGAAGCAGGGCATAAGGAATACATCGAGGCAGTCATCTCTCATGGAAAAACAGAGTGGGGATGGATGGCCAAGGGAAAAAAAATATCTATTTAAAAAACAGCAAACTCAAACAACTAAGCATTTCATTGCATTAAAACAATCGCTACAAAAAAGGTTGGTACAAAGGATATGTTCAGTCTTGGAAACATTAAGTTTGAGACGCCAATGATACATTCAAGTAAAAGTGCCTAGTGGCAGAAGATAAAAGAATAAAAGATAAAAGAATCTGTTACTGGGTGTTGAGGTGGACAGTGGAAATAAACACACACACCACACACACAACCACAAAACGGAGGAAGCCTAAAGGTGGAGGGCATCGTAAGAATGAATGTCATGGAAATCAGATGTTCCAGCAACAAACACTGGCAAGTGAGGTCAAATGAAAATCCAGGTGACTGTGTTGACTCAGAAGCCGAGGGAAGAAATGCTCCAAGGAGAAGCGAGGAATGTACTATTTAAAATGCTGAAGGAAGTCAAGTAAAGTGATCACAGAACCAGCTTTACGGTTTCACAACGCGATGTTAATAAAACCACATTTGGTGAATTGATAGGTATGAAGGTAGCATTTTCTAGAGCTCAAAAGAGAATGGAAGACGAACAATGATAGAAATTAGAGACAACCAACACTTTGAAGGAGCTTTCCTACAAAGGGAAACAAGAAGTGAACTGGTTGGTCAAATGCGGAATGATGAGAAGAGGGGTTTTATGCTAATAGGAATGACCCACAGAGGGGTGACATTGAGGAGGCAGGAGAGAGCGAGGATGCTAAAGGCAGGTCCTCGAGCGAGATGCAAGAGAAACTAGTTCGCAGGTGAAGCCTCAGAGCCTCACTCGGGAACACAGGCAATTCATTACAGCCATGAGACGGAAGGAAGACTATGCGGGCAGAGTATGTGGATTGGACACATAGTATGCATCTAGCCAGGTTACTGCGAGGACCGCAGATAATCAATATAAAGTTACTGATAGCTGGTAAATGTTTACAGGTGGTACAAATCAGCTATGTTTATGCACATACTATTTAATGGGTGCCCCTGCGCCCTGCACTCATGGCTACAAGGATCAGAACTTCCAGGGTTCTATTTTCTAAATGCTGTAATTCTTAACCCTACACAGTTCTTAACCCACAACCCATACAGAGCAAACTGTCCCAAGCCACACATGAAGCTATGCACAATCCCAACCCATCAGATGTGACTGCTGCCACTTTTCCCAAATGAGCAACTGGTAATAGTAAACTTAAAAAGGGAAAAGCATGGTCCACAGTGAAAAAAAAAATAAGAGAAAAAAAATCATGAAAAGTAAAATCACCACCATTAAAAACCAAGTGCCCTATATGCTTAAAGTATTGAATAAAAATACTATATTAAACAAAAACAAAAAACCTTAAAATGGGTAAAACCATCAAGATGCTCTCATGCTGTGGGCCAAGAGTCTCTCAACTTGGCCAGTAGTGCTCTGGGGGGGCCTGTGGCAGAGGGTCCCTGGCTGTGCCTGCCCACATTGCTGCGCAGGACGCTCGCCCTGCTCCTGAGGGCTCTTGCGCACTCCAAGGGCACCAGTGTGCCTGGTGTGGCCACGGACCTGGGTTCACGCTCCTCCATCATCGTCTTTGGCTGGTAATACCCACCAGCGTGGCTGGGGATGAGGACACCCCTCTCGCTTCTGGGCTCCTGGAACACCTGGTCAGGGTGTGGATTTCCTCACAGGCAGCTCAAGGACCTTCTGTCTCAGTGTCCTGAGGTTACGCTGGGAAGCCATGGCCCAGTGTTTACTACAATGTTCTTGAGGGCCACCCAACAACATTCCCTGTGTCCTCTCTCCTAAATGCAAAGTGGAAATGTGCTCCCTGAAATATAATTACTTCCCCTCTAATCTCCCACACTGGAGGGGAAGTGTGAAGGCCAAGGTGAAGGTCTAGCAGGAGGCACATTGGCCTCAGGTACACTCTTCCTCAAGCCAGAAGTCCTGGTGACCACCTCTACACTTGCCTCTTTGCTGTACAGCTCCAAGAGGACCTCAGTGGGTTCTTAATTCATCTTCACTCTATGGCCAAGGGGCCAGCCCATGAGGTCCCTGTGCATCAGGTTGGGTCCCTGCATGAGCTTGGCAAGGCCAGGCTTGTTCTGGTTCTGAGCACACTGACATCAGAGGTGGTTTGCAGCTCCACTCCATCATGGCCATGCATTTGATCAGGCTGACCAGCGTAGCTATGACTCTGAGGGGGCAGCTGTTGACAGGTGCTGCTACAGGTCATGAATGAAGGACACATCCTCTGAGAGGGGCCTAGGAGGGTGTGGTAGATCCAACTGAGGATGCCCAGGGTGCACAGCAGCTGGATGCCTTCCTTCACAGTGGTCCAGAGGCAGGAGAGCATCTGGGTGGTTTGAAAATGCAGAAAGGACTCTCAGCACTGGTTCTAGGCCACCAACAGCCAGGTGAGCATCATCTTCCCCTGCCCCATAGGGTTCCTCAGCAGGTGTTGAAGATGGCCATCCTTTGTCAGCCAATCAGGAACACCAGTTCCCCCAGGATCCAGGAACAAGACCTGGTCCTTCTGGTTAGACCTAGGTGATCATGAGCTTGTTGGGGCTACCGTTTGAAGTGCTGGGAGGTGCCAGGAGCTCAGTGTACATGTAGGACCGACACCCCTACCTCATCTGAGTGAGCTCTAGCTCTCTCCCAGCCACAGCATGCCTCCACAAAGTTGGGAACCCAAGGGATGCAGGAAAGGTAATGCCACAATGTCAAGATGGATATCTGGCCCGGCCAAATCCTAGAGAACCACCCAGATGGGAGTGGAGGAAGCACAGCTCTCAGCTTTGATGACGCACCAGCCCTTACAGTCTGCAAAGCGTCACTATCCTCTCTTTTTAATGACAGTCTTTGGAGTCTCATGTCAGCCATGTGCCCCAAGGTAACACAGGCCCTCTCAACCACCTGCTTATACTTAAGTACATGAAGTGTTTCAGTGCCTTACTCACATCACATCTCTTCTTCCTCTGGGCATCCCAGGGAATCAGCACTAATATAAAGATTCTCTCTTTGTGTTCGTATGGCGCTCATAACACACTTCTGTTGTAGCACTTACAATATGTACTGAAGTTTCTGGCCTGGGCGTTTGCTTTCTTTGCTAGACATTGAGAAGAGCTATTATATATCACACATCTTTATATCTCCAGTTGTTAGCTCACTGGTCAGAATACAAAAGTTTAAAAATGCCTGCAAAATTCTACATGTGCAAATACTTATGTACATGGGGTCACACAGATACGGTGGGGATGAATGCTAAAGTCTAGGCAACTGAAATCAGAACTCCTTTCAAGAAGAGAACTGCCTTTATTTAATAAAATTCTTTGATAAGCAGTTTTTGAATGCAAAATGTGATGCTGAGTATTGGAAGGAGAAAAGAAAAAAGGAAATAAAAAATACAGTTAATCAGTTCTCTTTAAGAAATGTGCAAGAAATTCCCAAAATCTTCAGTGAAGTGTGTCATTGACTCAAAGCTGGTTGCTAGAGCTTTTGTTTGATTGTGCTTTGTTCTATTGTGTTTCTGCAGAAGTCAAATAAAGTAGCTAAATTCTATATGGGGTCAGAAGAGGAAAAGTATGTATCAGAGAATCACATGGTCTATAAACTTAACTAGAACATTGGTTAAAGAAACTTGGATACAAGGATGAAAAAAGCTGTGAACTTCTCCAATTACACCTGCAGGAAACATAGCCTTGCTGTTCACCAATCTGATTTCCTCTTCTTCATGGGCAGTTGCTAAACTGCAAGTCTCCAAACACACCTCGTATAAGTTTTTCATGTGATTAAGTACCGTCCAAAATTATGTGAACTTCCGGGCCTCATTTGTTCAATGTCAGCTCCTCGTGGAGGCCCTATTTGCCATTTGCTTTTGCTGCTGGCTTGATGCAGACACGCGCAGCACTCTTGAAGAACATGTGAGGAACCCTGTCACTGAAAGATGGGAGGAAACTGGGTTCTTGCATCATATCTGGGGGGACAGTCTCCCACTGTATGGAACACTCAGCTTAGATTTCAGTGAGCAAGAAACAAATTTTTATTTTATCTGGGTCATTACACATTAAGACTCTTTAGGGAGGTTAGCAGATATGCAAGATTTGGGTATTAATGCATATAAAGAATACAGTCAATTAAAAATGAAATTAACCTGTAAAAATGCATTAGGTCCTATGAATATAGGAGGATGCAGTTTTTAGAGGACTCTACACTCTAGTCATGTCAATAGTTCCCAAGTGATCACATTTTGTATTATCTGGAACCTCAAGAAATTTGATTCATGTTCATTTATGTAAAGAGAATAAAGTCTCTTATTTACTATTGTCAGTGTAGAAATTAAAGTCTTCATCATCTTTAGAATAGCAATCAGCTCAGTGAAACATTAGATTTCTCCATCTTCAACTTTGATGTCTTATTTTATCCTTCACTGTAGTTTTCTAATTTATTTTGCTATGCTAATATATCGAATATGCACTCAATAAACTTTATCAACAATTAGACCCAATTCTCCTTTCCTATAAAGAGAAGAAACATAATTTTTAATTACTATGATTCAGATACCATGCCAATTAATTCCATATAAATTATATCATATTATTAAGATTATTAAGATTCCACATGTAACTCCTTTTGAGAGATGAGGTTATATAGGAACCGATGACTAATTTGTCCAACATGACACAAAATTCAAACATAACTCTCTGACCCCACACCCAAGCTCTTTATTTAAGCTCCAGTATCTATCAGTCTTTTCAGTATCTTCAACTACTATATTTTTCTTACTGTTCTTGAAATTTGTTATTGTTCTCCTAACCATACATATGATTGTCTGATGACATGAAAACCCATATTTTATTTTAGACATCTCATGTCTTTCAAGATCCATATTTCTGTCTTCTAAATATTGATATATGGAAGCTCCCGTGGCATCGCAACCTTACCCCCAAAGTGAATTCATTTTATACACAAATTTTCCACTCCCTGTGCATTTCAGCTTGAGTCAGTTACAAAACCATTCACCTTGTCAATTAAGTGAAAAACTTGAAAATCACCCTCAACCCATCTACCTATCTCAATAAATGGTAAGTCCTGGCTCTTAAAGTCTTCCTGGTGTCACCCTTTCATCTAGATCTCCGTGTGAGTCAGGGTGCCAGTGGGAAACAGGTGGCTCATAAGTCTGCTTCATTTGGAATGCTGAGTAAAAGCACTATTTGTCGGACAGGGGACAGGGTTTAGGGAAACCAGCAGAGATGATGTAGTGCCCCTGGACTATTCATATTGGAGTTTCCCTTACTACTACTCAGCTTGAAAGGGGACGGAAAGAGTAGTTACCAGAAATCAGAGAATCTTTTAATATGGAGAGGGTGGCTTGACAGGACATGAGGCCTTTGGAAAAGAAATGACCCAGAAGGGATTCAGCCAGATCAATAATGATATTCTGCTGGCTTGTGCCTATTGTCCAATCCCCTGCCTTTAGCTGAACCCAGAATCTAATTGAGCCTTAGAGGGCAACAGAGTGCAATCCACTTAGCTCAGCCTTCTATGGGAAAGAGCAGGACACAGTGGAGCTGGAGGGCAAATGGGAGATGTGCCTCTGAGTTCTCCCCTCTCTTTTCCTAACTTCTGCCCTAGCCCCTACTTTCACATTCTGGTTTAAACCAAAGTACTCTTTCAAAGTGGGGTATCTGATTTTTATTCTCCATGGCATTAAATTTTGTGGAATCCCTGCATCTTCAGAGATAACTAGAAAAATATTTAGTAATGTATAAAAAAGTCTCTAAAATCTGGCCCCTATTTATTTGTTATACCTGTCACTCTATGGTCTAAAACCACGCTATGTAAACAGCTATGCTATTATAAACCCTCTTCAACACTCTGCTGAAGTCAGTTTCTGGTGAGCTCCTTCCCTCCCTTCCTCTCTCCTTCCCTTCTTCCCCCCTCCCTTTCTTCCTTCCTTCCATACTTTGCTCAAAATCCATTCCTCTGTGGAACTTCCTTTAGTTTTCAGCAAAAATCAATGCACATCACTCCCATTTCTAAATCTTTACACAGGTTAGCACTTGTCTTACTGAAGTGTAGCATAGGCACATCTGTGAAATCTATACTTTGCACTCCTTGAACTTGGGAATATTGCCTATTATTGTGATATACCTTCTATTCCATACCTATGTTTAGAAATATGATGGTTAGATGAACTAAGAAAAGAAAGACATTGTGGCAACTATTGATGATCCTATATCTTTCTAAATATGTTTGTTTTCATTTACAAACATATCTGTCTATCTTTGTTATTTTCCTTTTCTTATGGAATCATCTTATAACAGTGGTGGATGCAAACATAAATTTCAACTGGTTGTGCCTTCTCACTTTGTATTAAAAAGTTAAGGTGCTGTGAATTTAAATGACACGTTCAATGCGATGCATATTTTGATATTTGAATCAAGAGTATAACCGAGTATCTCTGCCTGTTTAATGTGTTCTCCTCTATGCCATATTATCTAACTAGATTTCTGTCCTTTCTTGCCCTTCTCCCCTGTTTATGTGTAAGATTTTCCCAGAGCAACTCAATAACATCCATGGACATTTCTGGAAGCAATCAAGGCATAAAATTTACTCCTCAAACTTGACATAGTCCCTAAAGATTTTATTTAAAGGTTAGATGACCAAAATAAAACAGAGAAATAACTTGGAAGAAATGAACTTAGAAAAAGCTACAGATAATGAAGATTGAGGACAGCAGGTTATGATGGTTTCCTTATTCACTTTATCTGTGGCCTCTTCTGTGTCATTCATATTCTTGCAGGTTTAGGTGAGGTAGAAAAGGGAAGCGAGTGATAAGCATCTTAATGTGATGGCATCCGTAAAATCTACATGTCACAAGTTATCCAAGAGCTAATTTTCCATTTGAATTATGAACCTCTGTAAACAGGAGACAGAACAAGAAAGCCTGAAACATCTATCACTCTTGACCCTGGTAGATTAAAATGTGCCGACTTCCAACAAAAATAAGTTTTGGTTATGTTCCAAAGTGAATCATTAGATAAAGGGATGATATTTTTAAATGCCATGAATGTAAATATTGATATTGACTGTAATGCATCTTATTGAATTCTAGGATGTATATAGAAATATATGTAAATATTATGTCAAGATCATTGTAACCCTGGGCAACCACACAGTGGGCATCATCTGCCGGCTTTTCTTAGCTACGATGAAAGTCAAAATGCTCAAGGGCCCTGGCAAGGTTGTGATGATTTATGAGACACAGATCTCTTTCAGTACATAGTAAATAAACCAGTGCTTTAGCCTATGTATTTGAAAATATTCAGTATAGATCTGCAGTTGCCAAAACATCTTTATACACTGTTTCCAAAGTGTGATGTATGTATTTATGCATGTCTTGACTGGTTCCAGAAAGGATTAAATGTGATCGAAATACATACTCAACAAAATAAAATATAACTTGGCAAGGATGAATGTGAATGCAATGCTGAGTGATACAGACTGCTTTGATTAAAGGTAGAGGGATATTTTGGTTAAATATCTTCTTCTAATTCACTGGGAATTGGATGCGGAAATAGATTCCCAGAATGTTAGCATCTAGCTATGTAAGTGTTTAGTTCAACGTCTTTTATTAGATTTATTTAACATTTTAATTACAAAAAAGAATATATTTCTTGATTTTAACAAGTCTAAAGCAGACTTATAGGAATTGAGAGCCTGTCTTCTCTCCTGTCTCACTCTCCACATATTTTGCTGTGTACAGATGCCTCATCTTATAAAGTATAAAATGTAAGGCAAGAATCAATACAGATGCTATTAGTGGAGATGGAAGATCAGTTACACTGATGTATTCAACACACATTTATTACATGTCTATGGTACACCGGGCTCTCTTTTAGCCTTCTTGCAAAACAGTGGTGGAGAAAAATCAACACATGCTCTGCCTCTGAGAACTGGGAGAGGTAAATACACATTATTAAAATGTACTAACGACTACATAATTGCAGATCTGAGTGGATGCCATTCAGGAGAATTGCAGGCTATTAATAAAGCTGAGAATCTGACCTTCCCTGAGGATCAGGAAAGATTTCCCTATTTGAAGTTATTTTGAGCTGGGCCTTCATGGGTGAGCAGATCAACTGGGTAAAGAAGACAGTGGGAAAAGGGATGGTGGAAACATCTGAAGGAGGGAAAACAGCATTGCAAAGGCTCTGAAGTTGGAAAGAGATCATTTATGGAAATCCAATTAGAAAAAGGCTACTTACCATAGGGAAATCTAAACCAAGTCAGCATGTTTTAAGTGCGGGGAGACTGTTAGGTAAAGGAGTTGTCAGAAATGTAGGGAAAGACAAGGTCGTGCAGTAGGAGACAGGACTGTGGGTGTTTTGGTGTTTGCACCTCCTTTTCTGGCTAACCCATTACAGAAGTTTATTTAGATAAGATGTGAAATCAAGGCTACTCATGTGCAATAGCAAGACTTTCTTATAACTCCCTCAGAGCCTTCATCTGATTAGGCCCTATATTAAAGTCTTCAATATGCCCCACATTAGCTAATCACAGTTTTGTTTTTGTTTTTATTTTCTTATTTTTTTAACCATAAGGATTACAGAAAACAATATTATTTTTTGCTCCACTATTTGTTTGAGGCTCAGGTGTAATGCTTCTCTGCGGTGCTAAATGGTGTCTATGTCTACCTAAAGGAAACACCCATTCATTATGTATAAAAATTATGAAAAATCTTTCTCCTTTATATTTCAAAATACTAGAAAAAGAAAGGTTTCCAGTTCTTGGGAAATTTTAGGTACTATGAGGAATTTCATGAATGAATGCTCATGCTACTTTTTGCCAAACAAAACTTGTATTCTTTGAAGAATTAAGGAGAAAGAGTTAAACAACAAAATAAATGAAAGAAAAGCAAAAATATAACACAAACTAACAAAAGAGGGGAAAAAAGCTGCGATTAGAGATGACCATATTTATTTTCTTACTCTAAAAATGTGCACATGAAATGAAATAGTTATTTATCCTGCCTTGCTTGTACAAACTACATTTCAAATTAATCAAATAGCTTCACTGATGAGGAAAAGGTCTTCTTTATATAGGAACAACAGATCATGAATGAATGATGAATGGTAGAATTGGAAGTTAATTTTTAGCCCCTGGAGAAGTGGGTCATCAACACGTAGTGAAATCCGTGGATAAAGGATTAGTGGAGAACCAGATGGATCTAACACGCTATCTGTCTCTCAGCTCACAGGTTATGTGTTCTGGTAGGCAAGTTTTACAGGGATCTGGTTGTCTCTGCCTTGAACAGATGATTAGTCCTGGCAACATTATTGGTGGGTTGATCAGCCATTTGGATGCCTTTTGATTTGAAATAATATGCAGTACACAGCATCACCTGTGAAGTATGAGTGTCAAAGATATTTAAACTTTATTGTGTCAAAATCTGCTTGTCAACTGGACTGCTCTTTTCAACAAGTCAATGTTAGAGAAAAATGGAGAATTGAGAGTCATGGCAACAAAATGTAATCTATAATTCTTTGTTGTGTCTTGTTTTAAACAGAAGAATGTACAAAAGATACTTCAGAAAATTAAGCGGGTATTCAAATATGGACTGTGAGTTAGATAGTGCTAGGAAATCGGTGTTAAAATGTCACTGTGAAATGCATGAGGCCTTCCTCAATTTTTAGAGATGTGTATACTGAAGTATTTGAGGATGAAATATCAAGATGTCTGTGACCGTATTTAAAATTCTTTAGGAAAAAATCAATTAAGCATATCTAACTAATATTTAATAATAATATTATGAAATATTATTTTGAATGTTTTCTTCATATTTTCTCTTTTCTGTATGTTTGAGGTTTTTCAAAAAAATAAAGAAATCTTCAAGGAATATCTATAACAATTAACTACCTCATAGATATGATGAAAAGAAGGAAAGGAAAAAAGAGAAGATCATGTGTTTAAGGAAAACTTCTCATTGCTTTATAACATGTAAATTTTTTCATAATTCTATCATCCAGAGTTTTAATTAAGCATTTTGAGGTCTGCCCATTGCCACATTTCTGCTTTGTGCTTATGGTCTGATTCTGCCTAAACCTGTTGCAACTTTTCAGCATCAGATGATATTTTCAGAACTTTCAGTTTCAATTTCTTAACCTAATCTTGACCGGTGCCCAGATTCTTCATGAATGCCCAGGAAATGGACTCCACCCTTGTTTGCTTCTGTCTGAATATAGAAACTAATTCATTTCATACACGGAAAACATCAGAGAGAAGTAGCTTATGCCAACCCAATTACAGGAAAACTTGCAGACTCTGCTGTAATCTGTGTTCCTAAAGTACAGGCTTCCCTAATACTATGGTTTTACACCCACAGGAAAGTGCTCTCACTGTTCCCCATAAATTGCCAAAAGTAGAATCTACGGGTAATTACATTAGCCAAAACCATTCATAAATACTCAGTTTTTTACTGATGATAAGCTGAATGTATGAGATTAATTATGCCCACTTCACAGATGCAGAAACGGAGAATCAGAAGTCAACCAACATGCCCAAGGTCAATTTGCTAAAAGATATCTGAGCTTGGTTTTTCATTTCAGCTCATTCTGCCTCCAAAACTAATGCACTTTTTTTTTTTACACATCAGATTCTCGTTAAGAAAATATTTTATTTGCAGAACTAAGTATAACATATCATTCACCATTAGAATACTGATTGCAATATGATTTCCAATACATAGATGAATCCATTATATTATGCAGCATTTTATCTTTTTTCTGTTACAGCTACAAGTTAAGAATAGTTACAGTCTCAGGCTATCGCAGACCTTTATCAGAATGTTTCTAGAACAAGCCTAAAAAATTTAAAAGGGTACAATACTAGTTAAAAAATATGAAAGAAAGGTTGTAACATAGAAAGCCAGCCAATAAAGCTCAGAAAAAGCAAATATTTATCTGAACAAATTAATAAAATAGTCCTCCGGAAAGACTAATCAAAAAATAGAAAATTTTAAAAAAGGGGTGCACTACGATTGCTGCAGCTTATGCCAAAGAACAACCTTACTACACTAAACTTGAAAATTTAGAAGCAATATGTGTATTACTCAAAAATATAGCTTATTAAAATTAACTCAAGATCATTATGAAGTATTAGTTGCCCAATAGACAGTAAATAAACAATAAGCAAACAATAGTAAAGCCCCTCCCCAACTCCCACACACACACAAACACACCCAGATGCTGATTCAGTCATTTCAATTGACCTTTATCACAGAATTAAGAGTTAAATAATTTCAGTCTATACAGCACTTCTATAGAAAAGAAATAGAGCCATTTATCTTCTAGTTATTGGTTGTTAGCTTCAAGAAAACGTAGCCCCATAATTTTAAGTAAACAAACCTAAGCACGCAATTCTCCAGAGAAGACATACAAATGGCCAATAGGCACATGAAAAAATGCTCAATATCGCTGATTATCAAAGAAATGCAAATCAAAACTACAATGAGGTATCACCTCACATCAGTCAGAATGGTCATCATTCAAAAGTCTACAAATGATAAAAGCTAGAGAGGGTGTGGAGAAAAAGGAACCCTCCAACACTGTTGGTGGGAATGGAGTTTGGTACAGCCATTATGGAAAACAGTATAGAGATTTCTCAAAAGATTAAAAATAGGCTTACCATATGACCCAGCAATCCCACTCCTGGACATATACCTAGGTAAAATTATAACTTAAAAAGACACATGCACTCCAATGTTTACAATAGCCGAGACATGGAAACAACCTAAATGTCCATCAACAGATGACTGGATAAAGAAGTTGTGGTATATTTATACAATGGAACACTAGTCAGCCATTAAAAAAAAGGAATAAAATAATGACATTTGCAGCAACAGGGATGGACCTGGAGATTGTCATTCTAAGTGAAGTGAGAAAGAAAAACATCATATGATATCACTTATATGTGGAATCTAAAATAGTGACAAAAACGAATTTATTTACAAAACAGAAACAGACTCACAGATGTAGAAAAGAAACTTATGGTTACAGGAGGGAAGGGAGTGGGAAGGGATAAATTGGGAGTTCAAGATTTGCAGATACTAATTATTATAAATAAAATAGATAAAAAACAATTTTATGCTGTGTAGCCCAGGGAACTATATTCAGTATCTTGTAGTAACCTATAATGAAAAAGAATATGAAAACAAATATATGTATGTATATATATGACTGAACTATCATGCTATATAACAGAAATTGACACAACATTGTAAACTGTAAACATGGAAAGGAAGAAAGAAAAATTGCAGGCCAATCTCACTCAGGAATATATTTATTAAAATTTTTGTATCTAGTTTCAAGCCAAACCTGGGAATACTAAAAATAAGACATCATGGCCAAGTGAAGTTTAACTCCAGGACCAAATTTATGCAAGACTATATATTTATATATAGAGGTTGGAAGGATGACTAAAATTCAGTGAGAAAATTGTTAAAGTTGGAAAAATGTCAAGAAAACCTTTAACAATGGTTGGGAAATAATGAAACGTTGGGTTTGTTAGACAAATATTTTAAATTAGCTACTATAAATATGTTCAAGAGCTAAAGAAGATATTAAAGTTTAGACATATTGAAGATTAGAGAAGGGATAAATAAAATGGAATATTTTTAGAAAAGAGACAAATCAATAAAAGCAAAAGTATGTTCTTTGGAAAGATCAATAAAGTTGACAAACTGAGCTAGACTGTCAAAGGAAAATAATATGTAAGACTCAAATTCCAAAATCAAAAAGAATATATGGGACATTGCCACTGATCTCACTGAAATAAAAAGGATTATAAAAGAATACTATGAACAACTGCATACCAACAAATTAGATAACCTAGATAAATGTAAAAATTTCTAGATCTTCACAAACTACCAAGACTAACAATATGAAAGAGAAAATAGGAATTTATTTATAACAAGTAAAAACATTGAATTAGTAATTTTAATAGTTTCAACAAGTCCAATTTTAGATCATTTCATTATTAAATTCTAACAAACATTTAAAGAAATAATATTACTGAAATGTCCAATGTCAAAAGGAAAGTATATTTCCTAACTCTTTCTATGAGTCTAATACTGACATCAAAACCAGACAAAGCCAGCATAAGAAAATAATATTACAGAAAATACAGTTGTTTTATGCATCTGAATATAGATGCAGACATTATCAATGAAATACACAATAAATCTAGCAACATATAAAAAGGTTATATAACATGACTATATGGCTTTTATCCAAGGAATATAACTTTGATTTAACATCTGAAAATTAGTCAACATAATACACATTATTAATTATAATAAAGGGACAAAAAGCAAATCATGATTCTCTCACAGATGCAGAGAAACATTTGACAAAATCCAACACCCTTTCATTGTAAAAACACTCAACAAATTAGGAAGAGAAAGGAACTCTCTCAATCTGATAAAGGACATCTATGAAAAATGCACAGTTAGCATTATGTTTATATAGTAAAAGCCTAAATGCTTTCCCGTAAAATCAGGAATAAGGTGAAGATGCTCACTTTTATGAAATATTGTACTGGAGGTTCCAGCTAAGACAATTAGACCAGAAAGATAAATATAAGACATTCAGATTAGAAAGAAGATTTAAAGCTATCTTTATTCACAAATGGCATAAATCTTTACATAGAAAATCCTAAGTAATGCACATAAGCGCACACACACAAATCTATTTTAACTAATAAACAAGTTTGGCAGGCTTATAGGATACAAGATCCATGTACAAAAATCAGCTGTATTTCTACACACCAAGAATGAAAAATCTGAAAATGTAATTAAGAAAATTTCATTTATAATAACATAAAAAATTAATTCCACTAGAATAACTTTATCAAAAGAAATACAAAATTTTACTCTTAAAACTATAAAGTATTATTGAACAGAATACTTTACTACAGAAGACCTAGGTAGATTGAAAGACATCTCTTTGTCATAGATAAGAAGATTTAATATTGTCAGAATTAAAATATTTTCTAAATTGATCTACATACGTAACAAAATCCCCACCAAAATCACAGGTGGCTTTTTTTTTTTTTTGCAGAAATTTTTGAGATGAACGCACAACCCAAGGATTCTGAATAGACAAAACAGTCTTGAGAACAGGGACGAAAATTGGAGGACTCACACTTCCCAACTTCACAAGTTACTACTCAGCGCAGTAAGCAAAACTGCATGGTACTGTCATAAGAATAAACGTATAGACCAATGGAATAAAATTGAGAATCTAGAAATAAATTCTTACATTTATGTTTAACTGATTTTGATGAAGATGCTCAGACAATTCAATGGGGACAGAAGTTTTTTCAATAAATGATATTGGGACAACTGGATATCCACATTCAAAGGAATGAGGTTAGACTTTTTAAAACCATACTCAAAAATTTACTCAAAACTGTACCATAGACATAAGTGAAGAACTAAAATTATAAGCCTAATAGAAGAAAATGCAGGAGTTAATCTTCGTGAACTCTATTAGGCAATGATTTCGTAAATAGGATACCAAAACACAAG
Organism: Camelus dromedarius; assembly: GCF_036321535.1. Classification (NCBI taxonomy): domain Eukaryota; kingdom Metazoa; phylum Chordata; class Mammalia; order Artiodactyla; family Camelidae; genus Camelus; species Camelus dromedarius. Next base: position 16,064,627 of record NC_087438.1, read on the forward strand.
CAACACAAATAATAACAAAAATAGATAATTGGATTACACCAACATTAAAACCTTTGTGCTTAAATGACATTGTAAAGAAAGTGAAAATTCAACTCACAGAATGGGAGAAAATGTTTGCAAATTATCTATCTGATAAGGGATTTTATTTTAAATAAATATAAAATAATTTTCCATCTCAATAATAAAAGCAAAATAACCTAATCAAAGAAATAAGTAACTAAGGATTTGAACAGACATTTTTCCAAAGAAAATATATAAATGGTCAATAAGCATACAAAACATGTATTTAGATAACACAAATCAAAACTACTTCACATTCATTAAGTGTCTATGATCAAAAAGACAGGTTGTGAAAAGTGTTGGTGAGGATATGAAGAAACTGATACCCCTGTACATTTCTAATTGGAATGTAAAATGGGGCTGCTTTAGAACACATTTTGGAAGCTCCTTAAAATGTTCAGCATAGAGTTATCATATGACCTAGCAGTTCCACTCCTCAATAAGCACATGAGAGAAATGCAAACATATGTCCACATAAAAAACTTAAATATGAGTGCTTATATTAATTATATTCATAATAGCTCAGATATAGAAACTACCCAAATGTCCCCAAATCTACTGAATGTGTAAATAGTGTTTTATATTCATACAAGGTAACATTATTCAACAATATAAATGAAGTGATAACACATGCTACATGTGCAGATGAACCTTAAAAACACTCTGCTAAGTGGAAGAAGTCATAAAAAGTCATACATTGTAAGGAAACATTTAAATGACATGTCCACAATAGGCAAATCTATAAGGACAGAAATAAAATTAGTGAATGCTAAGGACTAGAGAGAGGCTTGGATGGGGAATGACTGCTAATTGGTGCCTCTTTTTGTGTGAGGATGAAATTTAAATAGTCGTATGTTAAATAGTGGTGATAGCTGTACAACTGAGTGAATATGCAGATACCTTTAAATTGTACAATTTAAGTGGTTGAATTTTATAGTATGTAAATCGTATCTCAACAAAAATGTTTTTAAAATAAATAAATAAATCCACTGGCATTTTGTGGAGCCCTGGAAGAGGACAAATTGAATACAGAGGAGTAGTTGGATGAATATTTAGGTAAATTGACATCGGTTTTCTTAGAATGATGATGCTAAACAAAGGCTAAGTATAAAAGCTAAAATATTCAGCTGATTAATTGGCTATGGGGGTGAAGTTTACTAAGATAATACAGATAGCACTGCTATTTTTTTAATGCTATGCTGACAGACAGCAGTCATATACCTATTAATAAAAAATATTAGTTAACCCTTTAATTATTATATTTATATATACAATTCCAGCTTGTGAGCACAAAATAAGATGTTTAGCAATATTTATAATAGCACATTGTTTCTATTTTCCTTACAAAATATCAACATAGAGTGTTTCTTTGAGTCAAAAAAGTAATTTTTGTTCTATCAGAAGATACTTACTGAACATATACAATAAAATATTATTCATCCATAAAAGAAGGAAATCTTACCACTTGCAACAACATGGATGGATCTTAAGGGCATTATGCTGAGTAAAATAAGACAGAGAAAGACAAATACCATATGATCTTATTTATATGTGGAATCTTAAAAAAAAAAAAAGCTGAACTCATAGATACAGAGAAGAGAGGCAAGGGGTTGGGGGTGGTCAAAATTGGTGAAGGTAGAAGATTGTCAAAGGTACAAACTCCTACAAACTTAGTTATAAAATAAGTAAGTTCTGGGGATGTAATGTACAGCATGGTGATTATAGTTAATAATTCTATATTGTATATCTGAAAATTACTAAGAAGGTAGGTCTTCAAATTTCTTATAAAAATATTGTAACTATGTGTGGTGATGGATGTTAACTCGAAATGTGATAAGCATTTCAAAATATATACAAATATCAAACCATAATGTTGTACACCTGAAACCAATAATGTTATATGGCAATTATATCCCAATTTAAAAAAAAAAGCTACTGAGAAATATACTACCATTACTGACAGTAACACAACGTAAGGCTACAATTATTTCAGAAGAACGTTTACAAATGTTGATATTACTGATAGTAAGTCAAATTTTTTGCTAAGTGACTTTATGCCAAACATGCTCGGAAAAATCTTTGTGCTGATCTCATCTCCAGGCACTACCAACGCTCCACCACCCTTGAGGTGGATGTTAACTACGTGTTACCAGCTACACATTAACTCTGAAAAATCCTTCATTACACTTGTGATACCTCCAAAGAAAGGAGAATGGGAATCCAAAACATCTACCATGACAAGCACCAGAGGCTACAGAATGCAGCATAAGCACAGGACAAAAGGATTCAGTTTCACAGGCAGGGACAAAGCACCGTGAATTGCCACCAGAACATCAAGATGGCACAGACTCTGCCTCCTTCTCAGGATCCGCAGACGATTCAGGAGCACTGTCTCATTAAAGCCTCTTGTAAAAGAATCGACTTGTATGTTTAACTTCTTTTTAGTTGACATGAGTTGTTTATCTTCTTAATTGTAATTGGTTAAAAGTCTTAATCATCCGAGTATATTAATGAAAATTTCTTCTTCTTCTCAGGTCAATTACTACAGTATTCAGGGAGAAGAAATCCAAGAGTTGGCAACATCAATTTTATAAACCACATGGAGATTATATTTAGCACCATTTTTTCAACTTCAAGTTGTTGTTACTATTATTATTATGCTATTGTTGTTGTCATTATTATCTTTCCTGAAAATACCTCTGGCAGACTATTATCTATTTTAAGAAATAAGACCTGATGGAAGAACCAAGGGACACACAAACACACACACACACACACACACGCACAAATTATAATAAAAAATAAATCATCGCTCAGTTTCTGTGTATCAGGAACTGTATTAAGTTCTGGATTAAGAATGGCCAGTACCACAGTCATCAAACAACTGAGAGCCTAGCAGGAGAGTTTAATACATAAACAAATATCATATCTTGATGCTGGAGGTTAGCTCAGAAAGTTGCACGAGAAGTGCTGGGCACCTCCCTATCAGGGGTGATGGTTGTCAGGTAAGGATGCCTAGGGAGGGTGACATTCCAGTCAAACAGCCCATGAATGAGGGGTAGTTAGCTTTAAAGGAGGCGAAGATTACTAGAAAGGGCATTTCATTAAGTGAAAATAGCACAAACCAAAGTGGAAGGCTGAGCAGTCGAGTGATGTGTGTAGAGAGAAATTTCAAGCAACCCAGCCTTGCAACCTGAAGCGGAGAACAGGGCAGGCAGTACAAGTTGTGTCAATTCATATTCTGAGATATGTACAGTGGCATCATCTGAATCTTGGTCCCCAAATTCCTAATAATTACTAATGCTGCTGGGCAAATTTTTTAATCATTCTAAGACGACATCTAACTTTGCCTTCAAATTCCCATTGACTGAACTGCAAATCATGGTCCGAAAGCAGCCATTTTGCCATTTCCCACAACAATCTTAGCCAGCCCGCAGATGCCGTCTACTGAATTACGACCAACAGCGACCCAGACTCTCATCACACTACCAAGTGTTCTGCACATCCTAGTTTATAACATTGAGAAGTAACATTTTTTTTTGCTTTCCAGGTTCTGAGGGCTAAAGTCCTTGCAAGTGAACAGATCATCTCATTTTTACTTGGAAAAATTCAGCTTTCTGTTTCTGTCTTCACTTACTAGCTCCACTGTGGTTAGCTCTCTGGTGCCCAGGATCACCTCCCTCAACTAATAGAATGTGAACCGTTTAAATCTGATTTGCCATAATACAAGAGTTCCAAGGGTTAGCCCCCTCATAAATATTGTTTTAGGGACTCCAATGTTTCATATTTGGTAAACCCATTAATCTGGAAGACTTAGTGGAGGGCAATCTTTCACTTAATTTCTGCAAATAAAATCAATATTTCCCTTCTCTTTTTCCTTCCAGAAAAAGACACTAATCAATTTAACAAATATATTGAGTACCAACCACACGTCTGGTAATGTTCTTGGTACATGGAATACATCTTTGATGTACAAAATCCCTCACCGTCTTTAGTTTATATTCTAGTGAAAAGGGGAAGCAGGGGCAGAAAATAAACAATAAATGGAGTGTAAGAAAGTATTCCTAAATATTATGCTGTTTTGTGATCAGAGAGTAAAAACATCTCAATTTGATCTTTTTAATATGAATCTTCTCCATGACATTTGCCCTGAAATTCTTCATTGTTTTGTCAGCCTCCAAGGCAGTTCCTCTTTCTGTGGCGTCCTGTGGGAGAGAAGATACCGTTTCCTTTTTTCCTTTTCTCTCTAGCTCCACAGTATTGTCCAATGTATGTGTATACATAAGAAACCTTTGAAAACTACATACAATTACAGAAAGCCCAGCATTATTCTACAGTGTGTTATTTTAATAATCTTAAAGCATGTATTTTCTATATCTTCACTCCCTGTATCTTATGCCCAAACTACTTAGCACCATCACAGTCTGGTTCTGACTATATTGTTTGCCTCATTTCTCTACACCTTTGTTCTAATCACACTGGAATACCCAGAGTTATCCGAGCAGGACATCTTCATCCTTGGCCCACTCCTGTATCTATAACTTAACAGCCCATTTTTTGCTGCTATTTAATTTTTAGTAGTCCATTTGTCATTTTCTCCGGGAAATGTGTTTTCAGTTTCCTCACACTGCATTAATTGATCATTCCTTATTATGCCAACATTGTAAAAAATAGCATTTTAAAAAATTTTGCTTCGCCTCACACACCTATATCTTATCAATGAGTAAAACATACAAAACCCATTGACTTTTTATCGTTACCATTATCCAAGCCCTGTTGTGTCTTGCTCGGACAACTGTAATAGTCTCCCTGCTTCTTCGATCATTCATACATCCTCTACCAGTTGTCAAATCATCTCTGTAGAAGATAAACCAGTCATTTCACTCCCAGTTTTAAAGGCCTTTACTAGCCTCCATTTGAAACTGGGCTAAAATCTTTCATTCTAAAGCCTGTCTGATATGCCCCTTCCCTACCTCATTTTATTTCACCATCATCTATCCTGCCTCAGTGACACTAGACTTATATGCCTCCTTGAAGACATTGGGTTCATTCTTGCCATTGGCCCTTTGTACAAACTAAGGCTTCTGTTAGCTTCTTCTGTCATTCAGGTATCAGCCAAAGCATCGTGTCCACAAAGAAGCCTTCCAAAACCACAAGATCTAGATTCTGCAATTTTAAATTTTGTTTTTATTGGTTTACCTGTGTCCTCATGCTAAAATATAAATCCAGGAGATAGGGCTGTTCTCAGCATTGTTCATTGTTGCATCTGCAGTGCCTTGAGTAATGCCTGATGTGGAATGAACTCAATATATGTTTTTGGTGAAAGGATGGGTCTTACTTATTTACTTATACAGTAATTTCTCCAGCAAGGAGAGGAAAAAAATGTAGCCTCCATTTCTGTAGCCCAGATCTATGCACAGAAATCTGGGATGCAGTAAGACCTCAAACATTTGTTAGATATATATCCCTGTAAACTTACTGTTTACAAGAGAAAAGGACAGTGTGCTCTTTACCAGTATTACATTTGTCACAGAGCAAAATAATGCAAATAACTTCAAATACGGTTCTACAGAAATGAGAGTTTGTAGTTCATCCTTACCCCATTCATAAAAGAATGGTTATATGAAAAAATAAGTTATTTAACAACCATGGCTTACTCTTGAGCTACACGATATATAAATATTTCATGTCCTTAGGCAACTAAAATAACACAATTTGTTAATTGGTATGAGGACAGAGAATTTGGGGTAGCTTTTTTAGGAAGAATGCTAAGTCTTTCTGCTTCGTTTGCTCTGATTTTCTGTGATTCATACATTTTCTCCTCCCCATGACCTTGGGATAACATTTCTTTAAAAAGAAAGTCAGATGAATTTAATACAAGATCCATGATCTTCACATTAAAGAAAGGTAGATGGTTCGTAAGAGAATAAAGTTCATGATATTTATGGTACCAGGTTAATTTTGTTTATGGGCATGATAGCTATGAAAATGTGAATGTCAGAAATGTAAGTTGTAGCAACAAGGGAATTAGTCAAAAGACCTGGTTGAAAATAATCATTTTTTATATTTTATTAACAATAATTTTTGTAATGAATGTCACTTGCTAAGATTTACATTATCAAAGATTGCTCTTTAGGGAAAACGTCTAGTTACTAAACTTTTTAAAGTTAAAGTGAAACAAGTATGTAAAAATAAATATAGACAAAAATTTTACATTGAAAGGGATAATTTAGTGGTCATACACAATCTAATTTCATCCTTACCTTACTCTTCAAAATTTTGTCTCTAGAATATTTTCTTATTGTTACTGTGTAAGTGGATGGGACTCTCACTGGAATTTATGTCCAAGATGCCCCATAATTCCCAGAGGTAATAATGGAAAAATAAATCACTTTACTTCCCAATGTGCCTATGAAGCTTTTGCATTGATGTTTAAATCAAAGTAAGGTCACAGAGATACTCGACTCTCCTAGCATTAAGAAAAAAGTGCAAGGGAGATTGAAAGGGACTGCAAATATTTAATAATATTAAGACAATGAACTAGATGTAGCATTTAATGGCAACTCCCAATCGTTTTCTCAGCCCTTAAGTCTATATTGTAATAATGTTGATTGTTCGTTCTGGGAAGTCATCTGACTTCACATTAATGTCTACTTACTATCATGATTTACTTTTTTAAGGTCCCAAATGAGCACCTGAATCTTGTGCAATCTGCCAATCACTGATTCAAAAGAGTTTCCTTTTGCTGCAAACATTGTATTTCAATGAATCAGTAAAATAATTCATATGAAGGGAAAAGAGAATTGCTCTAGATCTCTTCTAGCCTTTTTCAAAAACACATTTTTTTTTTTTTTGGATTCTCATATGTCATTATACAAGAAATCTAGATTCTGTTTGGCAAGGAATTTGGAACAATATCATGCCAAAACTTAATCAGCACAGTCTTGATGACACTGTAGACAAACAAGTTAATCCTCAGTCCTTGCAAGAGTTAAAGTTGAGCACATCATGCATTCTAAGAATTGAAATACCTTCTGCAAGCTTGTGACAGAGAACAGATCAGACAACAAGATAAATCAAAAAAGCTTCTGGGTTTAAAGGAAGCAATAGGCTGCCCTACCCAAAGAAGTGTATTTTATAGTAGACAAAGTCAAGGAAATGAGACACATATGCCTTTATGTACCCACTGATTATAACAAAAGATGGGGAATTACAAAAGCAGAAAAAAAATCCATATAAAATAAGACTATGCTTTCTTGTCTTTTCTCTCAGGTGGGTGAATGCAGTAAGTAGGAAGACAGCTACTGAAAAATCAACCAACCAATCAACTAATCAATCGATCATTCTATTAGTTCTTACATATGTCCTAAGAATTAAGTGGTAGGTTAGTACTCAGGCATAAACTGGGTATGGTTTCTATTCCTAAAGAAGAACCACAGGGGTAATAAAAAGTTCTGAGTTATAGCCATTCTCTTACAGTGACGAGCTATGTAACTAAATTAACCCTTTACTCAGCCAGCTGGAGCTCATCTTGTTTGATTTAAAAAGTATCTTCCAGCAACAGAATGCTCGATGTATGGGATAATTGCTCCTCTCTTGGATTCTTAACACACTAGCTATAGTCAAAGCAAGTATTAGTGCAACATTATAGGTTTTTTAAAAACCTGAAATATTTAAAGCTCAGGTCACAAGACTAGTTAGATGAATGCAGGACGCGTCTCGTAATTTCTGGTTACATAGCTTGGCACCACACTGCAATTCAAGAAATGGCATTTCTTTGCCAGATGCGTTTCGAGTACACTGCTTATGAATTACCATAATATCCCTGCCCTAGGATAGTTTATATTCTTAACAAAAATACATAACACTTTAAAAACTAGCCGTCACACATTCCATTTAGTATTACAAATAATTGATCATTTAAAAGGAGTAGTGAAACCTATTTCTTGAAACTCATAACTCATAAACTGCTCTGAAGATTTCTTCTTTTCAATTAACCCAAGAGATGATTCTAAAAACCATTATTTCACGTAACGGAAGCATTACCAGGGTATAACTTCATCATGTGAATAATGTAAAAATCATTATTCACTTATAAGTATAGAGAATATGGATTCCTGGGCCAAACCACCTAACTTAGAACCTCAGCTCTCCCACAGTCCAGTGTGATTGTGGGCAATTTAATTATCTTCTCTGTATCACCGGTTCCCTATCAGTAAAATGGGGTAAATAATAATGTTACTCCATGTAGCCATAGTGACTAGTTCATGATTAAAATTAAATAATGGTTTATATTGTGAATATCTAAATCCCATAACATTTTCTAGTATGAAAACCTTTTTATTTTATTCTTTATAATAATTCAGTTCTGTTTTAGTATGCTTGGGTTACCATAACAAGTATCATAGACTAGGTGGCTTAAATAACAGAAATTTACTTCTCAGAGCTACGGGGGCTGGAAAATCTAAGATCTAGGTATTGGTACAGTGTTCAATGGAAAGTGCTCTTTCTGACTTACAGCTTCTGCCTTCTTGCCACACCTTTACATGGTAGGGGAAGAGATCTAGTGACCTGGGGTTTACTCCTCTTATAAGGACACCAGTTCTGTTGGATGAGAGCCCACCCTTATGACCTCATTTAACCTGAATCACTTCCCATCTTTAAAGAGTCACATTGAGGGTTAGGGTTCCAACATATGAATTTGGGAGAGGCATAATTCAGTTCATATCAAATTCCTACTACACTTTCCATTGTTGATATTATTTTCTATTATGGTTATAATATTTATTTGTCAACTCCTTTTGAACTAATATACTATCAAAAATCTGTACTAGGCAATCGCTGAACTCAACTGTCTATAGAAGGTCTCATTTACTATTGTCTTTTACATGCCTCCTTTCTTCTAAATTGAAAGTGAGCCAATTTTTTTTTTAAATATACTTTGGTTTAAGTACATCACAATCTCTGATTAACCAACATTTTTGAAGGCTCATTTCTAACTCTGAATTCTTAACTAAACATTTGTGAATTGCCAGTAATTCACTTTATTATAATTTTTAGTGGTTCTTAAGAAGCTTATTTTACCTGCCACTGTAACGTAGAAACAGAGGATACATTTTGACAAGCGCTGATGCAAGTTGATAATTTTGGTTTCAGTGTAACTGTTCACCTAAAATCTGGAATTACATGATGGAAATAGTGGTGTAACAGCTAACCTTTAGTTCAATCCAGATTTTTCTAGATTTCATTATGTATATAAATTTCCATTTAAAAATGGAAATTTAATTAGCTCATTGCTTCCACTTGCTGCTCGGAACTTCTGGTCTCCCTAGAAGCACACCCTCCCCCAAGTATCCGTGGGCTTTAGCAAGTCAGACACATCTAACTTAAATATCACAATTTCTCATCCAGTGACCTCTTCAACTGCTTTTTCATCACCATTCTCTGTCTTACTGTTTCATGAAGTAGAGCTTTGACATTCTCAAGAACACATAACAATATCTACTACAGTGATTTACAGATTGAGTGGGAAAATTCTTATGTTTCTTGGCAAGCTCTGTTACATTACAACCTAAAACAAGCATCAAAGGGGCCAGGCACCAGACACAGTGTACTACCAGCAACTTCACTCTGCCCCAAAGACTAAGGTTTGATGCCCTTTTGGGCTCATTGTTTTGAGATTAGGAAAATTTAGCCAGATTATCTTCTAGGAGATCCCTTGGGTCCCTACCAGTGCCTTTGAAAAACCCTTCTTACTAGTTTTTCACACGTGCTTGGGTACAACTGAAACCTGGCAAGTCGATTTCATTTCATGTAGACATGGGTGTAGGGTATATAATTTGGACCAAACACAAGGGTTGAGGTGTTCAGAGGTCAAGGTTATAACTAGGAGTTTTTCTTGAGGGGCTTATTTTAGCCACCATTTCAATGGAGTGCCTACTATTTATACAACAATAAAGGGTAAATCCTGACAATTTTCTTTCATCCTTCACAAAATTAAGTAACATATCCATGATATTTTTCTCATTTTAAACTGAGACATTTTTTCCTGTCAATTACTTATCTTAACAAAAAAAATCTGAGTCAGAGAAAGACAAAAGTGAAAATATCGAGATTTAGACACCACAAATATATTTCAAAGGAATGCCAATTCTGCAAATATGACCTTTTAATCTCTAAAGTGAAAAATGCACCTAATAACAGAGCTATCTGTAAAAGAATAAAACAATACAAGACAATGAAGGACAAGGAGACGAGAGATTATCAAAAAAGCTTAAGAGGTGAAATGAGGATGAGGGTCTTGGATATAAAGTGCCCATAATAAAAATATTAACTACCTTTTATTAACTTCCTGAAATGTACCAGGCATTCTGCCAGGCTGTGAATCCAATATTTCCTGTGTTTACAACAGCCATTATTATGAAGAGGCTGTGTTACTTTCCCTTTACAGATGAACTGTCCGAGCAAGTGAAAGGTTAGGTGATGGCCCAAGGCGAGGCAGCGCTCTCACTCAGATGGATGTTTCCCATTGCCAGTGCCCATTCTCCTTCCATGCATTATAGCGCTACACATGTGAGAGTAGACAGATTCATATTTCTTCCCATGATAACCCAAATGGTACAGCAGGGAAGAAGGGACAGGGAACAGCTGGAAAACAGAACTGAGCTTTATCCTGACAGACATCATTTAGCATCATGAAAAATGACGATCTCAAATATAAAGAAATCCCATATGGCATTTAGGTAGCTTGACACTTGACTGCATAATGTGTTATTATCTTCATGAAACAAACAATTTTTTAAAAACCTAGGTTTATTTGAAAACAGTACAACAATGCCAAAGTATAAAGAGTATATGTCTCATGAATAGATGATGGTACAAGTTTTCTACAAGCATTTAGGAAACATTTTTTTGGCATGACCTAGTGAAACTGAAGAGGAATCATAGGATAAAATCCAGACAGCTACCCCTAGACAACCTCAGTTCTCACCAGGGACATACACAAGACTATTTACAGCAGTCTGTATCAATGTATAAATAAATGTATAAGTAAGTGCATACATTTGTATTTATATACAACCCACATAAGTCATGTTATACAGTCATTTAGTTTATTTTAGTGCATATATATGTATATGTGTGTATCTGTATTGCATAGATGAATGTCAAGAAAACATATATGAAATTAAGTAGTAAAAATACTTTTAGTATGACTTCAGTTATATTAAGGTCAAAACCAGAAAAACAAAAAGTAAACAGTATATTGCTTATTGATACTCCCAGCTGTCTGATACAATTATAAAGACTTGCTAAAAATAATTAATAGAACATTCAGGATTAGTGGTTACCACTGGGAGGGGACAAGAAAGCAGTTTTTGTGAGGTATGCACACAGCAATCTTCAAAGGAAGGATTTGTTTTATTTCCTAAGCTTGATACTGGGTATGTGCCTGTTCCTTTTATTGTTTTTTAAGCTGCATATAACATTTCCAGTCTTTGAATGCATCTTTTGCGATAGCCTTATAAAAGCAAACAATAAAGTGATGCTTGGAAATATTAGAGACAGTTAGGCTAAATACTTAGAGAGTAGTCCCAGGCCCCTTTATAGGGGCATCTGCTCCCCAACCCCTTACTCTTTTAGAAGTGTTCCTTGCCCACAAGATCATATGTGTACATTTGCAAGAGAATGATTAGAAATATAACATAATTGCCACAGACATTTAGATGCTGGAGGAAAAGGAATAGTCTGCTCATTAAGCACTGCACTATGTTTACCAGGGAGGTTTATGCCTGTTAACCTCTTTCATTTTGTGCCCTCCATTTATGAGAGAGAGATAACAAGTGTGGGGTAATGAAGCATCACTCGGCATGCCACCCATCACAGAGCTACTTTACAACATGGATATCGGAGGCTACTGAGAAAGGAAATACCAGTTTCTTATCAGCCGCTACAAGTGGGTTATGAGCAGAACTAGTGCTGTAATGTTAACCTATTTGAATGGCAGTCTTTCCACTGTGTGGTGAATTTCGTGGAAACAGATGAGGATAGATAACTGCAAATATCCATGTTATATGTTTTTATTGTTATTACTGCCAGTAATATTTGTGTTTAATGGGTTTCCATATTTAATATTAGAAAAGTACTTCTAGAGAAGAAAATTCCAATTATAAGACAACATCCTCAAAGTGTGGGGAGAGAGGACTAGCTTGTTTATATCATCAAATGCTTCCATACCCTAAATATTTTCAAAAGATGATAAAGAATTGCTTTGAAAGTCCATCTTGCTCTAAGTCAAAGACTAGCTCACCTCTTTAGGTCTTAAGTGTTATCTTTCTCAGCCTTCCCTGACAACTCTATGATTGCCAGCTGCCTCTCCCCACATAAACCCCTCAGTTTTATATCCCTTTTCTGTTTTTAAATTTTTCCATTTAAAATATCAGATGGCTATGTGGTACAAGGTTCCTTTTTGGGCTAAAGGAACTGTTCTAAAATTGACTGTGGCTATGGATGCACAATTTTGTGAATATACTAAAGTCCACTGAATTATATGCTTTTAAATGATACTTGGACACGTTTAAATGTACACTTTTAAGTAAACTATATGGTATGTCCATTATATCTTAATAAAACTATTTCAAAAAATATTATGAAGGAGAAAATCTCTCTAAGATCTAAGTTCCAAGTTCTGAGGATCACGGGAGTTCTCTAACACTGAAGCATTAACACCTTAGTTTGGGACGCTATAGCAAAAACAAAACAAAACAAAACAAAAAACAGACTGGGTGGCTTAAACAACAAACAATTACTTCTCATAGTTCTGGAGCCTGGGAAGTCCAAGATCAAAACACCAGCAGATCCAGTGACTGGTGGAGGTCATCCCTCCTGGGTTCTCCTTGGATGCTCACAAGGAGGAAAGAATGGTAGCAAGCCCTTCAGTGTCTTTTCTTAATAAGGGCACCGATACCCTCATGAGGTCTCCAGACTCACAATTTAATTACCTCTCACAGGTTCCATCTCTCCAAATGCTGCCACAATAGGGATTTGGGCTTCACACACTGAATTTTGGGGAAGGGGACACAAAAATTCAGTCCAATGCAATCAGAGTCTAAAAACTAATAAATAAGTAGAGATAAAAGAGTGAAGATAAAATACAGTTCAAATATTGTAGATGATTAAAATCTAGGCTCCAAATGACTGCTGGATACTTCTAGGATGAAATTCAAGTACATAAAAATCATGAAATGAAGAGAGATTAAAATGTGAAGTATGGGCAGGATAATGAAGACAGGATGTAACAGATATTCAGAGTTAAGATGGTAATAATGTAACAATATACTGAGGATTTAGAGTGAGTACGTGGGTAAATTAATTATGTTAATGATCTCCTGCACGACACTTAAGAGATGATAATAATAATAATTTACAACAATATGGCCCAATAGTAATTAACGCTAGTGTTTTCCAGAGTTAAAATCATACATGATATATCAAAAAATGAACTTTCTTCTTGATATTCTTTAGCTCACTGTTATCAAAGAGTAAGTGAAACACATTACAAGAACCACCGGTCAAACTGGATAATATACTTTAGAACCAATTCTTGGATCATGGGATAGTATTTTGAGTAGCTACATTTCAGATCAAAATAAACAACTTCAAATGATTCCATATAACCTGCCTTGCCTTTTCCACTTCTTCTTCCCTCACCATTTTCTATAATTTCATCTTGTAGTAATTCTTAAAATTCGTTAAGCAATGCACTAAACATTACATTTCATTGGATTCAAGTTTTAAGTTTTCTATGTCAAACTACAGGATATCAAATACAGGATTTCAAAAGTTCAACTCAGAACAAAAATCAGGTTTTTATTTAGTCAAAATATTTGTTTGAATATATGCAAAACATTCCTCCAAAAGGTCTACTTTTGCAAGGAATGATAAAGATAAATTGCTTCGGAGGGGGGAAAGAGATTCCAAGAGGTTCAGATAGTAAAAGACGATCATCTGCAAAATAACAAGTAAGAAATTTAAATCTTCCTGAAAACTACCTACACATTTCTGTTTGTGAGACCCCTGAGACTGATTATTTCATGATAGAGGAGGCCAGGGGGAGGGGCTGAATGGCCGAATGTCCAAAAGAAAATAAGAGTAGAACCAAAGAGAAGATGGAAATTTTATAGGGAACACTAAACTCGTTGCAATGTACTCACTTCCTGTAAACCCACAAATACTCAGAAAATAGGCACTAATTGTGGATATTAAAAAAAGTGATGTATTTTAGTCAGATTGGTAGAATTTTTCCATATCCTATAAATAGTAAATACCCTGGGCATAATCATCATTCTCTTCACCAGAACTATGCATGCCTCTTCTCATCTCTAAGCATATTACCCAGGTCACCTTGTCCAAACCCATGGCTTTAAATAACTTCCAAATGTAGCCTCTAATTAATATCACCAGCCTTGAGCTCTTCATTCAGTTCCAGATTTGAATTTATTCACCAGCTTTTTAACATCTTTATTTTGGTAGAAAAAAATAGGAATTTAACAATTAAATTCTTAATTATACCACCTTCCAAACAACCCAGATTTTCTTAAAGCCCCCAAATGCAAGCATCGTTTATGTCCTAACTCTGAATGAAAAGGAAAAGCCCCAGAATTTGCTGTTGATTTCTATTTTTCTCACAAGTGCCAGAACAGGTCTATCAGCAAGTCCTATTAGCTTGACCTTTATAACATATTCTGAATTGCATATCATTTCCACCCCTAACCTCTTTGTCATCCACGGTCATCCCTCATGTAGGAAAGAGCAATACTTTCCTAACATCCCTTAATGCAGCCCACTGCCACCAATGCTCCCCAAAGCAGCCAACGCCAAAATAACTGTTTAAAATGCAAATCAGACCCTGTCAGAATCCTGCTCCTAATCCTCCAGTAACTTTCCATAGTATCTTCTCAATAAAATTCAAAATCCATACCACAGTCCACAGGTAACTACATGATGAGGTAACCACAGTCCACAGATAACTATGTGATGAGGTAGCCTCTTACCTATTCAAGGTTTTGGCTTACTTTCCTCCCTGTACTGCATTCTGATCTTGCTTTTTCTTCAGCATGCTGGATTCTTTTCACCACACACATTATGCATTAAATACATCCATACATACCTGCATATACATATATATATGCATAAAATCTCTCTTGGATACTTTCATTCATTCTCATGATTTGAAATACCACCAATGTATTATTTCTAGACTTTTATTTCCATCTGATGCCTCTCTTTTGAGCTCCAGATTATACTATTCAATTTCTTAACAAATATGAAATTATTGTTGCATTTTGGCTGAGGAATTATAGTGAAAGTTCATACCATGAATTATGTGATCTATGTGATCTGTCATTTGCCTTTACTTTTGCTCAGTGTCATCTCTCACCCCACGGTTTCCTTCCCTCAGCAACACAGAAACCCTTGATGATGCTCTGCATACGGAAACCAGAATCTTAACTAAGTCTAATATAGGTGTGTCTCTTGTGTATGGCTTAATTCCACTTAATTAAGAACATATCATAGTGATGATGAATATATGAATCACCAAGACACAGAACACAGCTTTGGAAATTTCTCAAGTGTCTGCGGTGGAAGACAAGTCAAGCAAATTCTGATCTGTACCACCATCAGATTTCAACCAAAGCAAGTCAACTTTATTTTTGTTGTATACATTGGAGCTTAGTGTTAAACCTGCTGCTGATATAAATATGTATGTGTACGCATATAATGTGATTTTTTTCTCATAAACCATGGCTCATTTGAAGTAAATGCCTTTTTGTATAAAGCATTTGTATTTAAAGAGTTTTTTTTTATTATAATAATACAATTGCTACGTTCTATATATTCACTGTGTAATTTTGAACTAAAAATTGGATCTTTCTATAACCTTTTGATAACTGGAGGAAAAAAAGCTGAATTCAAACTGGATATTTCATTTTAAACGTGCCTCCAAGATACCTGCTTGAAAATGTGCAAAAGATATGAATGGGCAATTCACAAAAGAAAATTTCCAAATGGCCAATAAGCATATCAAAATATATCTAATTTCATTGAATCACCCATTAGAAAAAAGTAAATTAAACACACAAAGAGATACCATCATATAACTACAAGAGTAGCTGATACTAAAATTAAAGAAAAAGATTGTCAATACCAAATGTTAGGAACTACATGAGCAACTGGAACCCACACATATTGCTAACAGGAGTGTAAAGTGATAGAAGAAATTACGTTAAAAAAAAAAAAGCTAACCATAAGCCTATCCTATTACCTAGCAATTCTATTCCTAGTAGAAACCTAGGTGAATTCAGTGCAGATGTGCCCAAACAAGGCATATATAAAAATGATCATAGAATTTTTTCTTACAATTGACAAAACTAAAAATAACCAAAAATGTCCATTAACAGTAGCCTTAATATATACAGTTTTATATTCTCCTTTTTTTTTATTGAGTTATAGTCAGTTTACAATGTTGTGTCAATTTCTGGTGTGCAGCACAATTTTTCAATCATACATGAATATACATATATTCATTTTCATATTCTTTCTCACCATGAGCTACTGCAAGATCTTGTATATATTTCCCTGTGCTACACAGTGTAAACTTGTTTATCTATTCTATATATACCTGTCAGTATCTACAAATCTCGAGCTCCCAGTCTGTCTCTTCCCACCCCCTCACCCTTGGCAAACACAAGTTTGTATTCTATGTCTGTGAGTCTGTTTCTGTTTTAAATTTAAGTTCATTTGTCTTTTTTTTTTTTAAGATTCCATAGAATAATGATTATATCAAGTGAGGGGTGTGTGCGAAGTTTGACTGGAAATGTCCACGTAGGGTGTTTCAAAGTTGTTGTAGCTCTATTCCAAAATCTGGAGACTGATTATATGAGTTTATACCTATGTAGCAATTACTAAAAGTTTACTTAGGATTTGTAATGCTTTATTGTATTAAGGGACAACTTGATAATAGTAAACACACAAAAAACAACCTCTTTTACGCCACAGAAATCGTTGGTATCATTGGTTCTTCTTGCGTCACACAAATTACTTACTACTAAAGCCCTCTGGGGCACTCAGTTAGCTACCATAGTCACATGAATTTCTATTACTCTATTTAATTCAAAGTATTATGATTTAGCTAGCCCACATTTTTAAACTAATTTGATATGGAAACATTTCTATGGTGACAATTATCACCAACAAATGAATTATATTTCTAAACATATTTCATTACACTTTATAACAGAATTTCCCAAAGTATAAGCACAAATTCATTCAAAATAAAGGAAATTAAAAATGAGGAAGAAATAAAATAATAAATTGAGCCTAGACAGTAATGATACTTGTTAAAAAAGCAAGAAACATTATGCCCAATTTTTCCTCTTAACTTTTCCCTCAAGTATAATGATGTTGGAATTGAAAAGAAAGGATATTGATTAAACATAATTCTGAAGATCACTTATCACTTACAAATTAGGAAAATAAACAGTGAAAGTTCATGAAGTCTCAGGAATTGAAAGAACACAACTTCTTTAAATAAATTCAAATCTCCTGGTCAGAAAACAACAAACATTGAATGTTAATCTATCCTGATAGATTTAATTTCTATAATAAAACTGTCAAGAAGGTAATTGGCTGAAAATGAAAATGGGGAAGAAAGAACTGGAGATTTCAGAATAATAAAGATGTGAAGCATTTGTCTGGAGAGGAGAAGACTACATGGAAATATTTGATTATTGCTGGGCAGAGTTACATGCAAGCTGAAATTTTTAAAATTGCATAAGACATAAAGACACATGGTTTATGTATCTCTATGCATTTATACATACTGGATATTTTAGTACATAGTAGGACTAATATATGCTTAGAATTTGATGTGGCTGCCAAAAGAGCTAAATTTACCTTCCGCTGCCATAATCAGAATTACAATTATCCAGCAGACAAGCAACGACATACTCCATTCAATGTGGTTCCATACTTTAAAAGAATGAGGGCTTCAGAAGGAGGTAAAGAAAGAGCAACATGCACCTGGGTTAATACAACAATAGGTGAGATACGGATGGAAGCAGTGGAGAAACCATTTTAGACTCAAAAGCAATAGAATTAGTACATGCTGTATTCCCTTAAGTCCAATGTTAATAAAACTTCAAAGAATAATACATTCTGAGTTGAGAAGCACAATAGAGATCACTTAGTGAAAATTTCCACTCAGAACAGGGAGCTGTGACTCTGGGAAAAAGAGAATACTAGATGAGGAGGGATAATCTCAACTCCAGTCCCTGGTCTGAATTTTATGCCTTAAGGAAAGGAATCACCTCTTAATCTACCTTGTTATCTGTCCCAGCAGGCTGCCTGTTGTGTTTTCAAATAAACAAATAAATAAAAAAAACCCTGAATCACTGAAAATATATCCCTGAACCTGAGTGTTTTGTTGCTGTTTTTTCCTCATTTAAAAAATAGAACAATACAAATTGCTTTACCTACATTGTAGATCTGTGAGAACATTGTTGATGGTAATGAAAGGGAGCAGGACCCTGTGCCCTAACCTCCCCCTCCCCCACCAACTTCTGCCTCTTGTTTATGGTAAAGCTCAGGCCTCCAGGCCTCCCTGAGTCATAGAAAAGCAGGCTTAAGCAGTTGATTAGGACAAGCCTGCAAGCACTGGGGGATGGTGACGACTCTAACCACCTATCTCCACGATTAACAGATTATTCCTTCATTTCCCTTTAAAACTTTCATGGCTGAACAAAATCTTTGGAGATGATTTTTTGGAGGGATGTTGAATCCACCAGACTGCAGCTATTCAGTTTAATAGCAACTTTCCTTCTTTTTACCAAGGCTGTTGCCCCCAGGATCATACCCCTGCCCCTCCCTCCCTCAACTAGAAACCAGTTATTCTTATCTGAGCCTCAGGAGGCAGCTCCAGAGAAGAAACAAGAACTGGTTAGAACTCACAGAGTCCAAGATGGCTTAGGATTTGACATCCAGTGGACCTTGAGCCTTGTTATGCGCTCATTGTAATGTATTAGCATGCTAAGTGACACACCCACCAGTGCCAGGACAGTTGATGGTTGCCATGACAACGACTGGAAAAGCCTATACGAGGATTGATTGGCTCCATCACACGAGGACATCAGACATGACAGCAGAAGCCTCCCATAAAAGTCCACATGGCTGACCTGGGCGGGAGCTCTCTACCAGCCAGCTTGGATGACAGCTCGGCTGACAGCTCCCCACTCAAGCATTTTTCTTTCCCTCTCCCTGGTCAAGCACTTTTCTTCCTTTTCCTCTTTTGACAAATAAAAGCAGTTTTTGCTCTGTCCCTCTACCTCAGCTGTGAATTCTTTCCATCCGGCAGGCAAGGGCCCAAGCTTTGGTGGGCCTCCTAATTTAGGATTCTCACTACTGGCTAACAGTAAAGCATTTGTATAAATGTTGTTTCTAAAGGTAATATCAAAATTTTATAGTCTGCACTGTTGTACTTCATGAGTAAAAGATTCAGGCTTTATCTCTTAAGATCTTAATCACATTTGGAGGTCATGTGAGTGAAAATCTTTTATATTAGCGCTTAGCAGATACAATTTTACAACAATCAATAGGAATTTGAAACACTCTGGAAGTTTCCAGAGCTTCCTGTTTAGATGAGAAAATCTTTACCAGTTTGCTTTCCAAGAGTGTTTTTTCCTATACTAAATATAATTTTCTTTTTCTTCTAAAAAAAAAATAATAAAACAACAAAACTATATTCTTTGCCTCCATAATGAATTTTGAGGTCTGATAACTCAAGTCTCCTTACTACTCTTCAGGCCTAAATTAAGTTTAAAAAATATTAAATATAGACACATAAACAACATAAGAACAGCAGTAAGTGATATTCTAGAATTCCTTTAGTGTAGGAGACCCTCTAAGGGAGCATGGTCCTAGTTCATAATTGCCTGCTTTTCTATGGGTTAATGAAGAGTAAGGTAGCCCCTGCTGAAAAAATAAATATATATTATACATATATATATATATATATAATATATATTATTGACACTGCCCTTTGATTTATGCCCCGAATCAGGTGTTCTGAATCACTGAGACAGAGTAAACGTATCTTATCTATATACTCATTTTGCATATGTAATTTTCGCCTACGATTTTAATATAAAATTTTGCATACTCTCTTCATGTGCATAGGAAGTTGATGTATTACAGATATCTATTTAAATTCAGTGGAATTTACAATTCTTACTAAAAGTGAACACGATAAGAAATGAGCTATAATAAAACAAGTATTCTTATTCTGGAAGAAATAAAGCAATCCTCACCGAACTTTCATTTTAGTTTATGCCTGTCTTGAAGGTAATGCAAAGGCAGCAAATAGGATGATCCCAGCTGCTCACAGTCTCTAAGAAAGAAGGCTTCCTCCAACATAAGAAAAAAAATCATCATGTCTCAAGAGTTCTATTGAATCTTTATTGCCCAGCCCCTTAATAAAACTCCTTCGTTGCTCTGTCAAGATCTGCTGAATGAGTCAGAGTCACAGATAAACCAAAAGAATCTTGCAATGTAGCAAAAGTGAGAACTGCTGTTTTCCATAAATTAGGCACATTTCACTGGAGGAAACTGTCTGCATGATACTATTACTTCCTCTGAAGCAAAGGCTTGTGAGGGGTGATCATTTCATGTTTTTCATTTGGAATTCAACAGTTCAGGTATCTCTCTTAATAGATTCATCAGTTGGGGTAATAGGTCAATTTATCTAGGCTTCTTTAGTACTCAAAGGGGCAATTTTCACCTTAGGTCCTGGAATTAAAACATCAATGAGAATAAAAATGGGATGATGGATTTAAAGAAAGATATAAATATGTGTAATTTTCTATGCTTATTATGTAATAGATTTTTTTCCATATGTTGAATGGAACACACCTCAGTGACATTTTAATTGTATCGAAATGTCCATTTGTTAGCATAAAGAAATTACATACATCTCAAAGTTTGGATTATTACATGTGTCTAGGGGATATAGTTCTTGACTCACAGTGTTGTACAAAAAACACAGCAAACTAGAGAATATTGTGACAATGTGGATTTTATTTGTTGTTAATGGAAAGAAATTTTACACTTGGCTAAAAGATCCAATTGGATTTGCTATTTTTATGGAAACATGGTCTGAATAATTAAGCCATAATTTTAAAAATTACACTTGCATATTTATGTATGTGTGTGTAATTTTTTTCATAATTTCAAAACTAAGCAAAAACATTGCTTGAATGGAACAAATAATGCCTGTGTATACTTTATCACTGTGCGTTTTCACCAGTTGTTAATTTTTGCAGTAGTCCCTCTCCCTTCTCTCTTTCTCTCTCTCTCTCTCTATATAACACATAGATACTGTACATGTATACATACATATTGTTTTTTAAGAGCTACTAAAATTTAAGTTGCAGACATCATTCACACTTGTTCCTAAATGCTTCACTGATTTCCTAAAGATCAAAATATTACCTTATATAACCACAATTTTATAATTGTAAAAATTAGGAAATTTAACATGATATCACACTATTATCTAAGTCACAATTAATCTTGCAATTTTATCAAGTGTTCCAATAATGGTCCTTAAAACAATTTATTGCTGAGCAGAATCTAAACCAGTGTAAATGTGGAAAAAAAAACCCAGAGATAAATGGGTTCATATTTTTTTCCATGCTTTCAACAAAAAGATAATTGATTATATTAGATATATATCATAAAAGCATAGAAAAATGGAGATCTTTGGAACACAATTTACAATCTCTGACATCAGAACTGGATCAACAAAGCAAGCACATATTTATGTGCAAAGACACATACACTACAAACAAAAAAACATGCAAAGTGTATTCAGGAAAGTTGCTGTATTCCAGGGTTCCTCTAACTGCAAAGCTTGGTTTTGGCCAACCATTTATTGCTATGCATTGGCAGTTAAATGATAGAGCTGAATGCACAACAGGACAAGAATTCTCACTCCTCACTACATTAAAACTTCAACCTGGATTCTTACTTGGAGGTTGCTAACTGTTAGGCAGTTAGGTAAGTGGAGACACTGTGCAGATAAGGTAGAGGAGAGGGAGGATGGTCCAGAAGATGGTGACAGGGCCACCTGCAGCATAATGGGCTTTACTTCCTCCAAATGACTGCCAGCAAGAAACTGACAGAACCCAACAGCCAGGACTGCGTGGTTGTGACAACGACCTAACCAGACATGACCCACTGTAATATAATTAGCATGGTCATTTAGCTCTCCCACCCCTCGTGGGTTTTTCTGTGTGCATCATGAATAAGGACATGAGCAAAATGGGCTGAGCATGACTAAGCATTCCAGGGGCAAGAACTGTCTCAATCAAGAGACCACCTCTAAGCAAGGGTGTGAGAAAAAGGTCAAAGACCACTGCTATCCTCCCTGGGAACAAGAACCGAGGCTTTTTCCCTTCCCCTTCTGGGATAACATGACTAGCAGTAATTATCACTTTTAATTCTCTAACATCTAATTTTAATTCTCTAATATATGTTAGAAATTAGACATATTAGCTAAAACAGGTATTGACTGATATTTTTTCCCTAGCACCATGTACCAAGATACAAGATGTTCTAAGATAATATTTGCATTAGAAAATAATACTACAAACCAGAAAAAAAAAATCCAACGAAAATATAGCCAATTTGTTTGATAACTCAAAAAAGTACTGAGAGGGAATTTTTCTTCTTTGGGCTCCAGTATTACTTTCGGCATTAATTTGCTATTTCATTCATTGCCTTAATTTTTTAAAGATATTTTGTACCTCATCTACTCATGGGTTTAAATGCAATGTTTCCATTTAAATATTTTTAAAGCAAGGGGTTTTAGATAATACCCCTGGTTTGCAGTAGCCCTTTAAAATTAAATATGATTTTTGATGCAGTAATAAACTTTTAAAACGCATTGGTTTAATTGTTTTTCCAAGAGGAAAAACAAACATATAAACAAAAAACAATAAACTCCAAGTTTTCATTACTTTACATTAAGAAACTGAGCAGTCTGAACAGGGCAATTTTCTAAATTCTCTGCAATTACATCTCTGTAGTCCTTAGATTAGACTTTGGATTTCTGCTTCCCAGTAGAGCCCAGTACTCCTAATGCACAATTAGGAGAAGCGAAGAAACCTTGTTTATACAAACAGAAAGCTAATGAGATGGTACAATCAATGTGAACAGGAACCATTTCAGTGCTACAGCTCCACCACTTAATCTAATTCCCAGCAAAGAATTAGCCAAAGCCCAGTGAGTATTCGGCACAGAGTCAGCATCTCTCCTGTTTGTCTTTTCATGATCTGGGTTGCATGTTAGGACTTCATTATCAGAGCCCATCCCTCATTAAAAAGCACCGACTTTTCCCTAAAGTTTTCACCAGGGATTATTCTGTTTAGCTTCCCCAGTGTAGAATTATTATAAAATTCCCAAAGGAACATGCTTTCTGAGTGCACCTTATATACTTGTGTAGGAAATACTGCATTTCATCGCCAACTATGCAATAGTAAATTATTTACCTTGAATATTAGTTAAGACAGATTTGCTTTTGAATATGCCCTAGCCATAGATTAAAAATCTTAAAATAATTTTAGAAATCATGCAAGGCTATTCATCAATTTATAGATAAAGGAACCAAAATATAAAATTGGGCCACTCTACCATTAGTATAAAAATAGTGGCCGGAAGTTTAGATCCCTGGAGTCCCAGGAGAGACATTTCCAAAACAGTGTGTTGACTATCCCCAATGTTTTCCCTAAACGTAAATTACTAGTATTAGTAAATTGCTTCAATTTATATAAGAAATGAATATTTAAAAGAAAATTATAATTAACAAGAAGTATTAATTCACATTAAAGAGAGAATAAACTATAATACTATTTTTTTTTCTTTTCACATATTTCTTTGGCCTGACCCTAAGTATGGATTTTCACAAAAAAAAGCTAAAAAGCAACAAGGAATCAATTGTCCATATTACTCACTCCTTTGGTTTAAGAGATGAGAAATTATCTGTAAAAGTTTAAAATAGATGTTTAAGGGGTACTAAACCATGTCTTACCATCATCATCTAGAAGGGAAATTCATTTGGGCTCAGGGAAGACCAGAGCCTTGGGAAATTAAGGAATTTGATACTGAGGTTTAATTTATGGAATGATAAATTCAGGGAGAGGAGGCGGTGTGGGGACAATTTCACGTGAGAGAAACACAGATAGAGGGGAACTGGGGAATAGAATGCGTCTTTGCAGGAATGGAAGACATACCAAGGAGACAGATGAAATAAAATGGAAGGCAGAGATTAGCACTTCTGCATGAGTCCTATCAAAGAAACAAGGACATATTTTGGCCAATACGTTGTTAAAAAATAAATCCAACTGTCAGAGGAGATAAATAACATCAGTCATCTACACTAACACTTCATTTGTATAGCAATGGCATAAAGCCAGAATATAAATAGGTTATTTTAATGTTGCCAATTAGTAGAAAGACTTAAAAAAAAGTTTTGATGACATTTGTTATTAGCTATTCCCCCAAAGATGCCATTCTGGCACAGGATTCCATATCTTTTCACTGGGAAATGTTCATTAATACGTTGCAATTGAATTGCTGGGCAAAAAAAAAAAAAAGGAAAAACAATCCTAATTGCTGCCAATATTTGTATAATTATAAGTAGATAGTCAGCCATTCTTCCCCCAAAGTGAGGACACTCAGATTTTAAAACTCTTTGGAAGAAAGGGAAAACACCACCAACAAAAAAACAACTTGGTTTTTGCTCTGAATTTCACCAGTTATAATCTCATTTCCCATTAAAGAAACAACATGGAATTTACAATCATATTAACAATCAAAAAAAATATTTACACACCTGGACTCAGGTTCTTACTCTGTGAAACAAGCCAGAGAAATTCTAAATATGAAAAAAAAATTTTCAACTTTACAGTAATATAAAACTGGATATGATCTATAAAAGTTATAAATTATAGCATATTTAAACTAAACTCTGAGAAACAGTTAAAAGCAAAAAGTAAGAAAAGAAAAAAAAAAAAAACTAACATTTCCCAGAGGATCATACATATATACCTGATAACTTTCAGGCAATTATTCCTTCTTGTGCACTAAAATCCCACGGACTACTCCCAAGGACTACCTGAGCGTTAGTTTTTACATTTTACAAATGAGACAGCTAGTTCTCCTGGTGACTGAAGACAGAGTTATGTAACCAGCAGTGATGCCACAACACTTACATACAAACCACATACCACAGAATTTATTATTTTTAGTTTATTTTTCTATATCACTGAATGATGGTTTTATCAGAAATTCAAATATTTTTTATGTTGTCATAGGCTATTATGAAGACTTGTAAATAATCCACGTTCTGTAAAGCAAATGACTCTTTACAAGAAAAAGTATTATTTTGAGAATAAGTTTAGTTGCCTCATATGAGTGCTCCTTGTAGTAATGCTTTGTTTCATTTTAAAAATAACATTTGCTGATTGAGAACATTCAGTAAAATGACAGTTCATCACCTGCTTTAATGTAATAAATTCTCCACAGGCTTCTTTTAACTAGAGTGCAAAATTCTGTGGAAAGTTCTAATTTTATCTACACAGATTTTTGGGTCGTACCTAATGAGTTATGAATAATTGCTTTTGGAATTGCAGTATGGAATTTAAAATCATAATGTTAAATAAATTATAATCATACATGCCCACATATTTTGGGTATTGTTTGTGGAAGTCTCGCTGAAAGAAGACAAAAAAAAAAAAAGATATGGACAATTTTGTAAAACTTAGGGCTGGGGTGGAGGGAGAGAAAGACATCAAGAGAGAGACTCAATTCAACCTCAACAGTGATGACAGGAGAATTAGAAATAATGCATGTCAAGTATACACAGGGTCAGGCACATAAAGTGTTATTAAAAGATAATTGTTATCTTGTTAGGTAGTTAGGTAAGTAAGGGCACTGGGCAGATAGGCGGAGGAGAGGGAGGATGGTCCAGAAGATGGCAGTGTGCCCACCTTCCACATAAAGGTGCTTTACTTCCTCTAAATGAGTGCCAGCAAGCACCCAGGTAGAACCCAACAGCCGCAACTGCGTGGTAGCGACAAGGACCTAACTGGACGTTATCCAATATTCATTATAATATAATTAGCATTGAGGTTTAGGCACCCCCATGGGTTTTCCTCTGTACACCATGGGTAAGGATATGCACACAGGGACCAAACATGACTAAGCACTCCAGGGGCAAGAGCCACCAATCAGTCAAGACACCACCTCTAACCGAGGCTGCAAGAGAAAGGGGAGACAAGAACCGCTGCTTTCCCTCCCTTGGATCAGCCCGCCTCCCATTCTTAGAGATTTGCCTTCCTTTTGCTAATAAAACCTTTAAAATCTTTTGCTACAC
This sequence comes from Camelus dromedarius, assembly GCF_036321535.1. NCBI lineage: Eukaryota > Metazoa > Chordata > Mammalia > Artiodactyla > Camelidae > Camelus > Camelus dromedarius. The sequence goes on from NC_087438.1 coordinate 16,091,172, forward strand.
AATGCTTTGATCTCCTCTCTGAATTCTATTTTTCAAGGTAAGACAAGAACTGGGGTCTTTTCCTTTCCCACTTTGGGGTAACAATTTGTTATTAGTTAAAGTTTTTGACTTTTAAGAATTATTATAGCAAATTTCCAGGATAAAAATGTTAAATCTATCACATTCAATTTTTTTAAGTAGGTTTCTGGCTACTTAGTATTTTGCGAATAACACAATTACATATAGACCTACAAACTAATTGAGCAATTACTCATTTTGGTCATATTTCACCATTTTATAACTTGCTATATATTTTATTTCCTAAGGACATTTTTTCATATAGCTCTGTGAACTTGGACAAGTTATGTAAATGACCTGGTCTTTGGTGTCTTCATTTTTAAAGTAAGAAGGTAGAACTGTAGTACATAAAGTTCTTTTCAGTACACCGATCAACATATGTTAACATAATGTTAAAAGGCATTAAAATGTAAGTATTTAACAGATTTTAATACTTCAGCAATACCTTTTGAGTTTTGAATTCATCTAAATATATGTCTAATATACACCACATGATCCCAGCATTTGCTTATAAACATTGATATGTTATTAATAATTACCTTTTATCTATGGAGATACTGTATTTTTCTCAACAATAGTGATAATAACAATAATTGGGTATTTACTGCATTCTTCACATAAATTTTCTCTTTAACTGCCACCAGCTGTGTAATGTTCCTGTCTCATTCATTTTGTGAGAAAAGTAAGCAATGGACAGCTTTAACAGTTTCTCTAAGGTTATATAAGTGGGTTGCAATTCTAGGTAGTTCAAATAAGTGTTCTAACCACTTCGCCACAGATTTAACAAGAATATCTTAGACTTTGTTTAAATGGAATTAATTTCAATGTAGCTAAATGTCCATATGATACGCAACATTACTCACAGAAGAGTTTCTTGGAACTCACAACCTTTCAATGAAACTATGGGCACTGATACAGGATGGCTGGAACTAAACCATGGCTGGCTTCCCATCACTTTCATCCATTCACCCAGTCAGCCACAGCTCCTGGCCACACAATTCGCACAGCAAAAGGATGTCTTTCTGTGTTCTTCTCAATATATTGATTGTATATACTGTTTTAGTCATGCTTCCCATAGGGAAAGCAATTTGAGGAGCTGAAAATTTTATTTCCCAAACTCTGTGGGAGAAGGATGTAAGAGAAGCAGTTGGAGCAAAAACACTGGAGAACAGGCGTGTAAGAGATAGAGCCAGACAGATGGTACACCCATCAGAGAATGCGAGCCAAAGTAGTGATTTCGCACAGAGAGAAATGTCCAACGGGCTTTGTTGTTTGTGTACAGCATGCAATATACATTGTCTCCTCTTTCTCCTCATAAAATTGTCAAAAGATAAATCAACAACAGTTGGCCCTGCTTTTGATGTGAGTGGACTTGTATTTGATGAATATTAAGGGTTGAATTATATTCAAATTAAGAGACAGGGATCACCGATGCTCTGAGCCATGCTAGTATCTGGATTACATACTGAATTCAGAGAAATTCAACCTAGATTTTGATGAAATGTTGCCTAAAGGAATTAAGGGAAATGTTTTTAGATGCTCATTTTACATTACTTAAAAAGTAAAAAAGTAACTTAGCACAATATAGATCACAAATTTTAGAAATGAGAAGTAGGTTTTTTAGCATAATTCAAAATAAATAATTGTTTAAAACTGATTAACTTGATTTCTACACTATTTGAATGAGTCACTCAATATCCCAAGGTTATCTTCAAAAACTTATACATCTTAAATATGTTTAGCTATTATAAATATTATGCTAAATTATATACATGAAAGTTGGAAACAGACTATTTGGACAAATTAGAAGTCACAGCTCATGGCATATGGCAGATTTGTATATGCTTTATTTAAAGATATAATTAATGACAATAACAAAAAAATGAACATATTACAGAAATTTCAGTTACATGCTAGTTCTTGAGGTTGAGACAGTCTGAAAATATTCATAATATATCATGTGGATACTGTTACTTTTAGGTTTCATTTGATTTTTAATTTGAAACATTCTGTTTACCCAGGCAATGGTGTCTAGAAGGATGTATCTCTCTTACTTTTGGAGCTCTGGTTCCCACCTAATTCTGTCTTCTCAGCAACATTATGCATTGGATTATTACCTTTTTCTCATATATTTTCCACTTCTTCCTCTTACAAGATAATTTCTATCACTGTTTTTAATGGATGAGTCTTCCTCATCTTAGGGAAAAGCTCCTTAAACAAATATCCCCTTTTCAGATACATGTCTCTCTCCTCCTGCCTAAAGAAAAACCTCACTTAGGGGATGTCTGCACCTACAGGGTTTTATCAGTTGGACAAATGGCTACTCCCACTATAGAACGATGTCTTCACACCAAGGCAACCAGATACCTCATGCTGCTAAATTCCATAAACCTGGTTTGCTTTTTTTCCCCTCATTTATCTTCCTGTTCTCTCTGGTGATTGTCAGTTACCTGAACCGTCTCCTTTTTTTTTTCCCCCAGACTATTTCTCTTTAACCCAATACTTCTATTTTTCCTTGCAACTCTTAGGAAGTCCTTTCTCAGTCTTTGCTCTTTCTTCTTTCAGCCAGTTACTTAACGCTGAGGTTGCTCGGCTTCATCTTTGAGCTATTTCTCTTCTGTCATACACACTCTATTTAGGCGACCTCATCATCACTAACTGACTCAGTTTTAAACCTCCTGCCCAGATGTCTTCTGACTCATCCTTCCACAGCTCACCATCCACATCTCTACACAGATGCCTTTAAGGTACCTCAAAACACATCTCAAGGACTAAACTCAGATCAAATCTCTCAAATCTGATATTCCTTTAATATTTCTTAGAAAACAGAACTAATACAAATAAAATTTTACAGGTCATGCATTTGGGACAAATTCTGAACACCCTCCTCTCAGTCACCACTCATGCTTAACCTATATTCGAGTTCCGTCAATTTTATGTATAATCCTAGCGGCTTTGTATGCGTTCTCTCTTTCTGGTCTCACCCTTGGCTGGCCTCAACCAATTCTTATCTAGGCCACTGCCAGAATGTCCTAAGTAGGCCATTCTTAACTGATTCCCACTCATCTTCTGTGTGTTCAGCAAACATCATCCATTGTGACATTTTTCTAACAAAAATTTGGCCATACAAATGATCTAAAACTCATCAATGGCAAATAAGTTAATAATTAATGTGTGCATCATAGCTATGTACACATACACACTAAATAAATCATTTTGTATAAAAATTATAAAAATGAGTGATTTCCTCTGGCTCTTAAACAACAAACTGTTTAATTTGGCCCACAAGACTCTGCATATTCTGTTATTTTCTCTGACTCACTTCAGCTGGTCATCCATTCTGTGCACTGGCCATGCCATGCCCTCTCCTCTCCTGCTATAATAGGATGCTTGCACGCGTGTGTCCTTCTACATGGAATATGCAATGGATACTTCAGAGTTAAATAATATGCACTTTTTCTTTTTTGGAGGGCACTTCAAAGAGGATTTCGTGCCTCTGTGAAGAAAAGAATCATACTTACGTATTTTGGCATTTTACTTAGGAACGAACTCCCTCTAGTTAAGGGTTTTAGCTGTGTTAATTCAGACTCTCTGGTGATTTCTCAATGAATTATCACCTCCCTCTTCCTCTTCAATTTCTACAGTCTGGTCTTTGTGGATATGTGTGAGTTGAAAGTAAATATTAATAAGAAGATACATTGGAGCTATATTTCAAGTTGTCATTTGTCTTAAGCAATGAGATTAGTGGGAGATGCTTTTTTTGGCAAGTTTTCACCACCTAGAGTTAGGACTAAGCAGCCTGACAGTGACATGCTGCAGGCCCATTGGGCCCTGGGCTCTTTTGGTCCACCTCCTGAAACCTGCATCTGTGTGTGCTAGGAACTATCCATTCTGATCTACATCACAGTGGCTTCTACTTAAAGGGTCTAAGTGATACTTCATAACTGGGTGATTATGAACTGTTACCTTCTTAGTTGGACAAGTGCCAGGGTGCCCAGAATGAACTGTTTTGTTTTGTTTTGTTTTTACCACGGCCTCCAACATAATGATTAAAAGCTTCATAAAAGTTTAAGAACCTGTTTACTTATTTGCTCAGAAGTTTTGAAGCATACTCTAAGGATGAGTAAACATCTCCTGTGCCTGATGTGCATATTGACAATTACCACTGCCAGGAACTCGCTTCATTCGATTTTGCATCTTTTCCTATTCAAATGTACCTGGAGGTTGTATCAGGAAATGAGACAGAAATGCACTTAATATCAAAGCGATTATTTCATTCTCTGTATCATAAGAGCGAGAACATTTAAGAAACTACTTTAATTCCTCAAATCATTCATGGTTTTAAAGACCCATAACTGTTCAGCAAATATGAAACACTATTTTTTTCAATAAAAATTGAACAGTTTCCCTTTTATTCATCATTTAAATTTCACTGTTTAATCTTTCTAACTTATTTTATTATCGGCTTTGAATCTCATCTTTGTAACTTTACTTCTATAATTAGAGGTGGTTTCCTTTATGCTCTTTGATGACATTATTTCTCTCAGTTTTCTCCTTTGTCTCCGTTTTGGAGCCTCTGCTCACTTTTCTGTCCCTCTCTGTCCTCTCTGCTGTATCTCCACTCTCCCCTCTCTTCTCCTATTCTCTCCTTTTTTCCTCGATCTCTCTCTCGAAGTTTGATTTTGTATTTATGTTTTAGGTCCCTCAGCATCTTTCAATAATGCCAGGCTTCAGTTCATGTCGAGGCACCAGGATTCATTATAGCTATGGGTTTGCAAATGTGTCATCATAACACTCGCTCTTTTCCTCTGACTGATGAAAATAAAATGACATTTCCCCCTTTAGCCATGTTTCATTAAGAATCCATTCTCAAACACAGCATACTAATATGGTTTCTCCTTAAACAGATCTGTGGATTGGTCAAAACAGTTATTTTTGTAGCCTGTAGGATAAAACTTCAACCTGGGATCCAGTGCTAAATGAACTAACAAATGTTGGCTTTCTCCCTCTTCCAAAACTGTGGCAAACACTAATAGTTTTACATAGTTACAAACATATCCAAATTCAAATGAAAGCATTGTTAAGGTAGAGCTGGACGGGAGCAAGACAGCAGAGAAAAGTAAAGCTCTTACAGATTCAGAATATACGTATTTGTGGCAGATACAGCCAGTCACCCACCCAATATATATTCTTCCCTTCCTCCTTACTAAGCAAGTTTAAGGTAGCAACATCTGCAGCCAAAAAGCTACATTTCCCGCTTGTTTTTACAACTAAAGGTGGCCATGTGATCCACATCCAATCAATAAAATGTAAACAGAAGTCACTGGGACTTGCTGTTTCCCACTGAGAATTTTTCTAAATGACACAAACTCATTCTTTTGCCTTTTGCCTTCCTCTTTATCACTTGCAGATTGACTGCTATGTAAGAGCTGATATCATGAAATCAATCATAAGGGCAAAAACGCGATGGCTGTTGCCGGCTCTTCATTTCAACGTGTAGCCCAGAACCAAAACTAGATCACCATATCCTTCCAGATTGATCCTCTGTCTCTTTCTTTTCCTTCTTCTTACTCCTCCTCCTCCCCTTTCTCTCCTCCTCTTTCTTCCCTTAACAGTTTATTGACGTATAATTTATAGACAAAGAACGGCACATAGTTAAGGTACACAAACTGATGAGTTTGGATATATGCAAACACAAGTGATATCATCGCTACAATCAAGGTAATAAACATATTCAACAATTCACAAAGTTTTCTTGTGTCTCTTTTTTTCTGTTTTTTTCTTGGTTGTTGTTGATTTGTGTGTGTGTGTATGTGTACATGTGTGTGTGGTAAGAACATTTAACATTAAGATTTACCCTCTTAATAAAAATTGAATTACACAATGCAGTACTGCTAACTCTAAACACCATGTTTTTTAGCAGATCTCTAGGACTTTATCAACTAGAATAACTGAAAGTTTACACCAACTGAACAAGTCTCCAATTCCTTCACCCACCGGCCCCTGGCAGCCACTGTTGCATTCTCATCATTTTTGAGTTTGACTATTTTAGATACCTTATGTAAGTGGAATTATGTAGTATTTGTCCTTCTGTGACTGGCTTTTTTCACTTAGCATAAGTGTTCAAGAGGATATAGAGACATGGGAACCCTTGTACACTGTTGGTAGTATGTGAAATGTTGCAGCATCTATGGAAAGCTGTATGAAAGTTTGTAAAAATTAAAAATGTAACTACCATGTGATCCAGGAGTCTCATTTCTGGGTATCTATCCAAAAGAATTAAAATTAGGATCACAAAGAGATTATCTGTACTTTCATGTTAATTGCAGCATTATTCACAATAGCCAAGATATGGAAACAACACAAGTGTCCATCAATAGATGAATGTATAACAAAAATGGTGTGTGTGTATATATACACACATAATAGACTATTATTCAGCCTTAAAAGAAGGGCATCCTGCCATTTGTGACAACATGGATGAACAAGATTTCTTCTTATGTGATAAAAACACATTCTCTGTTTTGTGAGCCACTGTGATTTGGGACTTGTGTTAGGAGCGGTTGAACCTATTCCTGACATAAAGGAAGTCTGTCGTGGTGAAGAAAGAGGTCAGAATTAGGAAGTAGTGTAGGAGACTGTACATTATTATGTTTGATGATATCACCTCTCCAATTCTTCCAAGTATTGGTTTTCACTATTAATTAAGCTATTTCTCCACCTTTTAATATGACAACCAACCATCATATTTGTGTCAGGAGTTAAGCACAAGGGAAAAATGAAAGAAAAATTTCCAAAGTGAAATGAACACTAGTGGGTAGCACTGTAAGGGAAGTCCTGCAGAACTTTTCTGAGCTCCCATACTTAGAGCAGGATGTAGATATTTTTAAAAGCGATTTTTCTGCAATAAGATTTTACGATTACCAAAATAACATTCAGGAAATAGAGATAAGAATGTAAGAATAATAGCTTTAAAAATTGAAAACTTCACTGTTTCACCATCTAGAAATAACCACTGCTCTCTCCTTGGATTATAAATCCTTTCTAGCTTATTTATATATATTTCTATACAGTATGATAGGTTGTTTTAAAATATTTAATTATTGAATATATTTCATCATATTGATATATACCATTGGGGTTATCAAACTATCTTATTTTCAGAAATTGTGGTATTTTATAAGGCATTCTCTATGATAAATACTACTAAGTTCATACATCTTTCCTTCATATAAATTCCAACTAGACTACACATCTTTTTAAGATTTTGAAATATTTTTAAAGTAAACTGCAGACTTTCAATTTTAATTTGCACTATCCTTGGTACTGTGGGGGCTTATTTCCTTCCACTTCTCATTGCAATACTCTAAGAATCATTCAAAGTTAAAAATCAAAATTGTGAATCAAGTAGAATCTTTACTTTGTGTTGTAGTGTTGTAGTAGGTTTATAATTCTTTTTTTTTTTTTTTTAAGTTCTTACTTCAGCAACCTTCCACTGGAAGAAGCAGCTTAGATACTCCTGTGAATATCAATACGTTAATCTAGTTCTCCACTGATTAAGTTAGGATTACTATTAGACTTAAAATATTTTTAAAATGTGTAATGACAGAAACACAATTGATATTTACTTTTATCTTATACATTTCTTAACACCTGGCTTCCAAGTTTGTTCTAGATATCAAATATATTGGAAGTAATTGAGAAGATAGAAGAGAGCAGGCTTGTTCAGCTTCACTACTACTATTATTTTGGATCATATTTTTTTTGTTATGAGGACTGTTCTGATATTGTAGAATGTTTTGCAAAATCTCTGACCTTTACTGTCTAGACAAGTAGCTCACGTCCCAGAGTAACAATGAAAAATGTCACCAATAATGCCATTTGCAGCAACATGGGTGGAACTGGAACTCATTATACCAAGTGAAGTAAGCCAGAAAGAGAAAGAAAAAGACCATTTGATATCACTCATACGTGGAATCTAAAAAAAAAAAAAAAGTAGAAATGAACTTATTTACAAAACAGAAACAGACTCACAGACATAGAAAACAAACTTATGGTTAGCAAGGGGGAAAGGGAGTGGAAAAGGATAAATTGGAAGTTCAAGATTTGCAGATACTAACTACTATATATAAAATAGATAAACAACAACTACATTCAATATCTTGTAGTAACCTACAATGAAAAAGAATATGAAAACAAATATACGTATGTATATGTATGATTGAAACATGCTGTACACCAGAAATTGATACAACATTGTAAACTGACTATATTTCAATAAAAATAAAATAAAATAAATAAAATAAACTATATGAGTAAACAAAATTATAAAAGCTAAAATTAAATTAAATTAAATTAAATTTGATTTAATTTAAAATGTTCCCAGATATTGTCAAATGTCCCCTAGGGGGAAAAATATCCCTGAGTTGAGAAGAACTAGAATAGAGGAAGATGTTTGTGGGTCAAGGCTGCTGAAATTCAGCCATGATGCTGCATCCATGGAAAAGCTGAGAAAGGTAAGCTAACTGAGTCAAGAAAACCAAGGAAAATTGTTTGGTCAATAACTAGAAGTCTCTATGACAATTACACAGTTACACTATTTCCCCATTTTTTTTTTCTTTTTTAGGAGCATGTTGGCATTTCTTACAAAAAAAAATTCTCTGCTTTGTATCTCTTTTGCCATAATCACTGCCTCTACACTCTTCATTGGTTCCTCCTAGTGTGCTTCCTCTGTATTTTACCACCTTCACTGAAGCAGTTTTATACATGTAGATGGAAAATCCACCTCTTTCTTTTCCAACAAATGAAGATAGACAATTATTATTGATTTTTTAAAATCATGCTATCAGTCATCAGCCATGTGGTGCATATTATCATAACCAAGGATAGCTTTTAGTCAATGAAGATGGAAAAATTTTCCCAATCATGTGTTGGAAGATTGCAAATGACTAGGCTGAATGTCCAGCTTAAATTTGATGGGGTCTGAATTTTGCCATATTACTCTACTACTTACAAAAATACAATTTTAATTATATAAATAAGATCTAAATTCAAATTCTCACGGTATACCAAAATATTGCATCATATTCCATACCTATGGAATTTCTGAGCCCTGCCTAGAGCCCACTCTTACCCCTAATTTCTCCCCAGGATAGCTGCAATCTTCACCTTTCTGACTCTGAACATTGTTTCATTTTCCTGTTTAAGATTGACATAATCTTCAGTGTAAACCAAGCTTTCATTTTCCATAAACCCCTTACACAAGAAGTCAGCTATCAATACTCCAGCTTACTGTGCTACCTCCAGCTCATTTGAAACTGTAAGTACACTTAGAATGTAAATTATGCCACATGTGCACAACTTAATTTTATTTTGTCAATTGGATCATTCCTTTTTAAGAACATTTTATAGTGTTTTCACAAAAAATAAACGATTCTTTCTTTTTAAACAAATACAATCCTACTATTCATACATGCCTATCATAATTTTAAGTACAGTAACTTTTGGCAAAATAAAGGTTCTTCCTGGAATATAAGTCATTTGCATTTAATCCTTTTGTTGTAGGTTTGTAAAAGGCTGTATTCTTGAAAGGGCTGCCCTTGGTTAATATGCATCCTATGCTATTGCCTGCTTGATTAATAATTACTTTGTATCTTTTTACTTCTTCATTGAGTAATGGTAAATTTTGTATCCAGGAGCAACTTTAACATAGATTTCATATTAATATATTTTTAGTGAAATTGATTTTACTGCAAAAAAAAAAATAGGCCTTGCAGTTTTTGCTAGGAAGCTTATTTCTAACTATAAGGAAAAATGAGATGCATAGATTACCTGGGTATCTAATTTACTGAAGTTCAACAGATGCCCCCAAACCATAGATAATTAAGTGTACTTATTAATAGTGCCTTTAGAAATTACTCATGCAAATTTATGTGAACTCAGTCTCCAGAGTTCTTGTGTCACCTCTCTATCAATGAACTTGAGCACTTGCTTATCAAGATTACTTTGAAGATTCATGGTATTAAGGAAAAACAGTTATTGCATACTCACACTCTGAAACTGATAACAAAATGGTCAAATACTGTAATGCATATAACTGAATATGCAAATTTATATAAAATACAGAAAAATGTAAGATCCTTTAGGCCAGAATCTCCTTATTCAATAATACCAGGTCTGTGAGAATAGGTCTATGTAGTAGAGAATTGTTTTGAGTTTTCTCTCTGTGGAGACACTAGCAAAATGACAGAACAATTCTACGTGATCCCATATATATAAAGAGGCAAATACTTATATACTATTAAAAGCTCATTTCCTTGTAATCAAACAATATTAATGCTAAAATTTAAGCAAATAAATTTATATTATTTGGGGCATCGAGACTCAATTTTTATAATTGTACTGAATTTTACATTTTACAACTTTATTATGAAAGCAGGGTCTCCAGATTCACCAAAAAACATGGAAAGCAGCAAAGCAATACATGCTACCATAACCACTGAATAAAAAATATTTAGAGATAGTATTATTTCAATAAATTTTTTGCACCAAATTTTTAATTGGTAATTATGTTGTTTTTTGGTTGCTGTAACATCTGGCAGGCAATTTTTATAACATGGGATAAATAAAATAATCTAAAATTGTAGGTAAATCTTAGGTAAAAGTCATCAGAAAAATTCAATTGCTATAAGCAATATGATTACTTTTGCCAGGAAATCATTAGATAAGACTGTGAAGGCCCTCTTGAGGGCATTCATGGCATGGTGTAACTTTTCTTCGGAGGATGTCCAACACTACAATTTTCCACTTACATGTAGGCCCTCATGATTGTCCACGTCCCCAACTAGACTTAAGAGTGTGGGTCATATCCATTTGCATATCACTGTATCCTGAGCACAGGTCCTTATACAGACTGATCACTCAGATATGCTTCCTGAATAAGGAACATCCCTATTCAATGACAGTTCTGGCCACCCAGCTTCCAACAAGGGGATGGGGTTCTGCTGTACTGTCAACCACTCCGCTAAGAGTCAGAAATACAAAGAAGAAATTGAAGACTCTCTTAAAATTTGCACCATGTTCTAGATTCTAAATAGTAAGCAAGCCACATAAACATCCACAGTGTGATTAATTTCCCTAATGGCAATGTGTATGTCATGAAGGTACTTTGTTAGATTTAATATTTTCTGGGGGAAAAACACAAGCTTTCAGGGGAAAAAATAACTAAATTCTACTACTAATTAAATGTATATTTTACTTCTTTTTAATCAGAAATAAGACTAATAATTCTCTCATTGAGAGACTAGACTCATCAATAGTATGTGCATCTATATAAGCCATCAGATATCTTGATATAGATTAGAGGTTAGATACCTGGTCATTTCCCCCACCTTAATAATTCTGAAGTGGCTTGGGACACTGATTAAAAATAAAAATTCTAACTAAAAATGTGCCTAAATGGCAGTTGAATGCTGCTGGTTGATGCAAACACAAATTAAACTGGGTGACAGATACTGATTTATGAACAGATTTTATTGATGCTCCTGACTCTGTCCCTTAACTATAGATGGCTGAGTCAAAAGTTCAGACGCCTGTCTCAAACTAGGCTAATCAGAGCCTGGGAAAACATCAGTGGAGACGCACGGACCAGAAGTGAGAGCGGTATAGAGGGCACCTACTGATCCTTCACCTGTCTCTCCCATCAGGCTCCCCATAAAACTCCTCCTTTCTTCCTGCAAACACCTCCGCATTGCTTCTTCCCTTAGCCAGTCACTTAGTATTATAATTTAATCTTCAACCAATCTTAAGGATGCACCCAGCTTAGACAAATTCTCAATAAGCAACATTTACTACACACATTAAAAAAAGTATTGAGTGTGTTTCTTAAGTGCTGAACTCTTGGCTGGTATAGACGCAACTTGTATGCCCAGACATTTTCTTGTGAGTGTTTTTAGCAGTGAAATGTTACCAAATAGCTTAATGACACAGTTAGTGCTCCCATCAAAAACCACAAAAATAATAACCTTAATGATACCATAAAACTAATAAAAGGATAAAGGTTTCCAAAATTAAAAGTGTTTTTTTTTTTTAAAGATTAAAACAACTTTATCCTCCTTACTTGCCACCTTTGTAGATCATGAATGAATGATTTGTAAGGGACAAACTGAATGCACAAGGACCTTGGTTCTATCCTCTGGGATTATTCAAAGCATGTCCATTCTAGGTGGTATTGAAAGAAAGGACTAAAATTAAGCCAGAAAATATACTTTGCAGTCACCTTAAAACCTTGCTTTATTATTTCATAATAAAAGGAGGTAATATGAGTAAACACCAAAAATATTTTTTAATATCTGAACTTACTGAGAACTAGATATTTTCAAACAAAGAATGAAAGGACAATAGAAAATGTGAAAAAAAAAAAAAGTACTTGCATATTTTCAGTAGTTAGGGATTCCAAATGTTAAGAGGGAGTTCTTTCAGTCTGACCATGTAGCATCAACTGGGAAGACAGGCTCTTTACCTCTTATTTGATTCATCATCACTTTAAGTACATGTAAGGTGTGAGTTTTAGAGATCTGTATTCCTGGATGTAACTACATTAAATGAATCCATTATTTTATATTACACAGACATTTTCCATTAAATTGAGAAATCAATATGTCTCCATTAAACTTCCAAGTTTATGGAAGTGTTCTTGAGGTTATCCATAGGGCAATCAGACAAGGCATATTCACAGTAAGCACCAGCTCTGTGTTGCAATGAAAATCCATAACTACGGTGTTTTAAAATATATGCCTCTAGGAATGCTAAAAGCATTTGACAATAATTCATTTCCTAAATGAATACAATGATGTCATCATTCTCACAACCAAAAACTGCCAGGTATAATGTTGGGAAATTAGAAGAAAAATATGGTTATGGGTAAATAAAATTGGAAAATTGGTGAATCAGAATTATCATGTATGTACATTCCTACCAGGATGAAATCTCACATTCATGACTTCAAGACAAAATAATTAAAATTTTTATGTACAATGAAAATATCTCTTTCTTCGTCTCTTCCTCTAAAAGGGAATGTATTTTGGAAAAAAAATTAATGCTTTTTCTCTCACTGCACAGTTTTAACAATACAAATCACTTAAACTTTGGATTTGTCTTATCCCAGATTCTCAATCTGACAAAAAAAAACACGTGTGACCAGGAGTCAGTCTTTATGTAAATTATCTACCACTCTAAATTTCTACAATATATTAATTGCCTCTTTCTATTCATAGTGATTGTGTTGTTTTTGGCATAGGGCACTTCTCCAGGGCAAATTATTTGGATGGTTTAAAAAAATGACCATAGAAAGTATCATTTAACTACCATTTTAGTTTAATTGATAATTATAACAACAAAGTCATGGAGGTATATGAATATAATCATTTGTCCCCTTTACTCCTGAAATATGCCAGATGAGAATCTATTTTCTAGTTGCTACCATCTGGTAGCATAAAGGTGTTACTACAGGTAAAATTATGATGCCCCATCCACTTAACATATAAAATTTAAAGTGTGAGGAACTATTTTTGTTAATTACACTGCTGATATTTCAAACAAAATTTTTTTTCCCCCTGAATTTACCTTGTAAAGATCTGACACGATGTCAGATCACATGTCTGATAGGTGCTGAGCAGTCACTGCCTTGTTTACGCCACTTGTTTTTTATTGAACACAAACTAGAAGGCAGACCTCTTGAAAAGCAGACAGTAAACACGTAAAACATTATCCTATGATAAGGTCTTAGAAGCGTGTAAACAACAGCCCATCTATAGGGGGTGGTGAGGCAAGAAAGTGTTCCGCAGCTACAGGCTTAGATCCTGGTGTTGGACAGACCTAAATGTTCCTCCTCATTCACTAACTGTGTGGCCTCGGTAAATAATTTTATCTTTGTTTTCTTCACTATAAAGTGCAGACCGTACCATTAACTATCTCACATGGGTATGGTCACGTAACAAACAAAGTACACGCGTAGCACGTAGCACACCGACTCCGTGAGTGCTCAGGAGGACTTGGTGCTGTTACTATTGTTGCTGTAATTACTCTTCATCATTACCTTTGACGTTGCTATTTTTTTAACAAATAGTAATAATAATATTCAGTGTCTTCTGTTTTGATTTTTACAAACCTAACAGGTGGCAACCAGGGCAAATATTATTACTCCACACAAAAGGTGAAGAAACAAGCTTGCAGACTTTGATGGCTTTTTTGAAGAACTGAAGCTGGAAGATGGCAGCTTCTAGAAAGAAATACAGTTGTTTAACCCTATGTTAACCCTATGTTTAACTGAATTGTGTGACAGCACGATTCCCTGATGACCTTTCTTTGGGATATGTGAATTATCACATTGGCTGATTCAGTTACTCCTGGACAATCACTTAGAACCTTTTGGAGTTAAATGAAATGTACTGCTTACTCTTCACCTACATTCTTATTCAGATCTCTCTCTTCCTCATCTATCTGTGGAATGGACCCTTCACTGACCCTCACTCTCTGTACCCCTGAAAAGTTTTATCTTGCGGTCATATCACTATGCATTTATTATACACCAAGTATCATATACCCTCTCTGATTCACAAGTATTTTAATACTCATTTATGAGGAGCATGACTGCATTCAGTAAATTTTTTTAAATGTATTTTTATAATTCTGAGGTTGATATTTTGTTACACAGTTGCAAATACATGCTTATGGACTGCGCACTCAAGTAGAAGGTGTCTGAGAAATCCACAAATTTTAATTAATCACTGCATGATTAAACCACTTGAATTATTTCTAAATAGACATCCTATAAAATTATACTTTAATACAGGAATGCTATGAAATTACACATCTGTATACTACTTTGTGTTACAACAGCAAGAGCTGTTAAGCAGAAATGATGAAGCCATTAGTTACCTACTTATATAAAATAAGATTACATAACATATATTATATAATAGATATTGCATATATATGTAATGCCCTGTAGAGTTTCTTTCCTATTACTGAATGTCACATTTTAACAATGAGCATGAAGCTGTAAAGTTCATTTTTAATTGTGTTTCATCTCCTTTTAACCTAAGAAAAAAATCCGATCGTGTAAAAGCATTTTGATAAGTTGCATGCCTGACTCATATTTTCTCAGATAATTAGTGGAGATCATTGGATGTTGGGTGAAAAGAGGGCTGCAAAATCGTGTTCTGTCATATCACTTTAGTTTTCATAAACTCAGGAAGTCCTTTTAGAGGCATGTTACATATTTAGCTATTCAAGGGGCAATTTGTGCTTTAGAGCTAAAGACTGACTTCAATTTTTTAAATTATCTAAGTGATTCTGTACATTTCCGCTTCCCAAAGATACCATAAGTAAGGCATTTGGGATATTTTCCAAAAATGTTGCTAAATATAATAAGCTTTTAAACATTGGATCAGTTTCAGAATTTGAGAATTATGATAACTTCTTACACTAGGTTTCCAATCTAGTTTATAGACAGATTTAGGAGAGGGTTTTTTTTTTTATTGTTTTTATAAATTTTATACAAATTGATTCTTAATCTTAATATTTTATTTATTTATTTACTATTGTATCATTTTATTTTATCTTGGTAGGGAGAAGTGATTAGGTGTATTTATTTTTAGAGGAGGTACTGGGGATTGAACCCAGGACCTCATGCTTATCAGGCACGTGCTCTACCACTTGAGCTGTACCCTCCCCTACAAATTGATTCTTAATGTATCATTCAGTGTAGAGCAGGGGCAAAGCTTCCTTATGACCGTTTGCTTTTATTTTGATTTCTGTATCTGACAATATGTCTTGAAACCCATCAACAGTAAAACAAAAGAAAAATAGATAGATAGATAGATAGATAGATAGATAGATAGATAGATAGATCGATCGAACTACAAACTCTAAACTCTACAGTATTAAGGAAATAGGAATCTCTTTATACAGTAATGGAAACACCTTGAATTTCTCATTTCAATAGCTCACTGAATTTGAGGAACAGCTTTCTAGCACTAGCACATACATAATCTGGTTTACGCAGTGTACTTGTTCAATAAGAGAGCTGAGTCCAGCTGTTAAATAAAAATGCCTTTACAGTACAGACCCCTTAAGTACAAGGCACTTCCAAACATTAAAATTTCAGAATATCCCTGTTCCTACATCAATTATTTGTGGACCTTCCTGAGGCATTTAATACTTTTGGAAGAAATGAAGTTTGGTAAAACTTACAAAGCATTCTAAATAAAATTCAGTGCACTTAAAATTAAGCAAATATTATTAATATATGCTTGCTTGTTTTACACTTCACACTAAAAGGCAGACAGAACACAACATACACTATAAAAGTCCTTAATATGTGGTACCTTGTGCACAAAAGAGGTTCTATTCAAAATGTAAAGTGAAGACTTCTCAGAAAGTATATTATTCTAAAACCCCATAAAAACCTTTCTGAACCATTTACAGGTCTAACTTCATAGAAACATCTCATTGTCTGTTTAAAGTAGAATTAGTGAGAATTTCTCCTCTGAAATTCTAATTGTTATATTTTTGAAAGTTGTTGCCGGAATATTAATTCGGATACTAACAGTGGGTCACTGTGTATGGTTAGTTACAGAATGCATTTCCCCTAGAGTTCTATTAGTGTTTAGTAACTTCTATCTCTCAGAAAAAAAAAAAAAAAGCTATCATTAACTTATCCCACTAGATGTTAGCTAGTGAATTCACAATTTTGCTATCAACTAAAGAAGTAAAATTCACAAGCATACCTAATAGCATCCAGTGAGACGATCTATAAACATGATCTACAAACATGCAAGTGAGAAACTCACACTGGCTTCTCTTTTTCCACCGTTTTCAAACTGTAATGAATTTTTTATTATCTTTCATTTAATTCCATGTAGGTTTATTCTGGCTGATAACATGATCTATTGTTCTCTGAGCCACGGCGAGATTGCCATTTCTTAAACAGACAGCACTTATTGGAAATTAAACCTCTACTAATGTATTATAATTATTACTTGAGGGTAATTTGCTGCTCCAGCAGGGAGTCACAGCCAATGTGAAGGTAACGTTTCTTCCAGGGAGCTGTTAATATTTCTTCTACGCTGAAATCCCACATAATGGATCTTGCCTAAGGCTGATTAATGATTTCAGAGCTGGAACAGTGATTTGTAGCTAAATCAGTCCTCACTGGAGGAGATTCAGGGTTATTTCAGTCAATACTGTTAAATAAGTGCAAACAGTAACTGCAGTTAACACACATGTAATCTAGTAGGTATGAGAGAGAAGAAATAAAGGGAAGTAAATAATGGTAATCCTGCTGTCTGTGCATTTCATTCACACTTAGAACCGGTATGGGGAAGTAACACACTGCAGTGTCATCAAACCCATGGAATGGCTTCACAGCAACACATTTTTCTGCATTGAAAAAGCAATTTTCCAAACAAGTAAAAGCAAATTGAGCTAAGTGCCTAAAATAAATCAGCATGTGCCCTCCATTCTTTAGTTTATATCACCTTCCTCGCTGGAGAAGAAATTGGACAAATAACTTGGATCGAAACTCGTGCAAGACAGATTTAAAGTAAGGAAAAAGGTTGCATTTAGGATAGTACCTTAAGAGCATATAGAGCTCCAACATTATACATGCTACCCAAGCTGTCAGGATTCCATCCTCATCGGAAAGGATGCAGAGCATCCAGCCACAGGAAGTAATCTTGAGATCCCTTTGCCCGAAGGCCTACATGAGGACTGTATGGAATTAGTACTCTCTACTCATTCAGTGTAATCCTTCTCTGTTAACAGGAAGCCAATATCAGCAAAAAGGCAGTGACAGAGCTGAAGTAAACGACAATGTTAGGGACCTTAATGTGCATCCTCCAACATGTATTTCACTAATAGTCCTACTTACCATTGTTCCAATGTTCTAGACAGAAAGCAAGAGACATTTACAAGCATTCTGATAAATGTTGTTTGCCCAGGGTCCCTGGCTTTTGACTAGCAAAATTAATTAATAAGAAATGAGTGTAAATAACTCAGGGAAAGAAGAAATGATACTGAGTTAAAGCTGAGAGTCTAGACATACACTCATTGTGAGCACTGACATCACAGTGATTCAAGAAGTAAGAGTGAAATCTGCAGATACCTTTACTTAGCTCTATAGTATAATTCCAGGTAAAACACAAAATATGGACCACAACTTGTTTACTAGGTTTTCAAGAACCTGGAATCTGGATGTACCAAATATTGTAAAGAAACATCACTGCATGTGTAATATGAAATTTTTCCCTTTGTTCTGTTACTGGAGAAATATATATATATATATGTGAAAATAATTGGTATCAGGCTTTTAAGAACTATGTCTGAGCTGCTATTCAATCTTGACTTCTACACACACTACACAGCTCACACACACACACGCACACACACATCTGTGTGCCTAAGTACACATAGCCCTTGAATCAATGGCTTTTAACCTTCAATCAGAATCAATACCAAACTACATCTTAACCTTCAATCAAATCAATACCAAACAGTGTTTCTCAGTTAATAATACTAGACATGACACATGAGGTTTTTTTTTTCCCTCGATAGGATCAAAAAAAATCAAGTGCAGAATTAATTTTGCCAAAGCATAAGTTTCTGCCCTTGCTAATAAATACAGGTGTTTGGTGGATCCTCTACACACATATTTTATCTGGTTATTTGCAGTCAGACTTCTTGGTTTCATATCCTGTTTGTTATTTTTTAAATAGATTTATTAAATATAATTCACATACCATACAATTTACCTACTTAAAATGTATAATTCTACAGATTTAATATATTCACAGAGTTGTGATGTCATCACCATAATACTATTTTAGAACATCTTCGTCACCCAAAATGAATCCCCTACTCCGTAACAGTGACTCCCTTTCTCTACCCTCCATCCTCAGTTACTAGGCAACTGTTAATTCATTTCTGTTTCTGTAAATGCACTTCTTCTGGATAAGCCATATAAATGGAATCAAACAGTACATGGTCTGTTGTGACAGGTTTATTTCATTTAGCGTATTTTCAAGTTTCATCCTGTTAGCGTGCGTCAGTATCTCATTCCTTGACAGTACAGAGTAATATTCCACTGTGTGGATACAGTACATTTCTTGTTCCATTTATCAGTTGGTGGGCATTTGGGTTGTTTCCACTCTTTCAATATTAGGAATAATGCTGTTATGAACAATTGTGAACTGGTTTGTGTGTGGACATGTTTCATTCCTCTTAAGTCTATGTAGGAATAGAATCGCTGGGTCATGTGACACTTCATTTAACATTTTGAGGAACTATGAATCTATTTCCAAAGCAACTGCACTATTTTGCATTCCTGTTATCAATATAGAAGGACTCCAATTTTTTCAGAACCTCATGACACTTGTTATTATAGCCATCCTAGTGGGTGAGAAGTGGTATCTCCTTATGGCTCTGATTTGAATTTCCATAGTGACTAATGATTCTGAATATTTTTCATGTGTTTATAGAGCATTCATATGTCTTCTTTGGACCCTCTGTCCATTTGTAAATTATCTTTTTATTATTGATTTGTAGGCATTATTTTATATTTTGCATATGCTTTTCATATATTTGCTTTGACAATATTTTTCCCATACTGCGAGTCGTGTTTTATTTTCTTGATAATGTCCCTTGATCCACAAATATTTCTTAATTCTTAAGTCATTCAATTTATTTTTCTTTTCTGCTTCTTCTTTTGGTATCATGCCTAGGAAATCTTTACCTAACCCAAAGTCATTAAGATTTACTCTTATGTGTTCTTCTAAGATCTTTATTATATTTAGCTCTTACATTGTGGGCTATGATTCATTTTTGAGTGAATTTTTGAGTGTTTCAGGGAAGGGTCCAACTTTATATATTGCATGTGGATATCCAGTCACCCCAGTATCATTTGCTGAAGAGTCTAATTAGTTACTGCTTAATATTGAATAAGATACTTGCCTATTTTAAACCTAGCGTCTTCATTAGTAGGATGAGATGATTGATAAAAGTGCCTAATTCACTCAGTTAGCTTCAGAATTAAATTCAGTAATACATATAAAATTTATAATATAATATTTAATACAAAGTACTTGCATTTTAGCTCTTAATAGATCTCCACAGTGTGTCTTTAC
The DNA here is from genome assembly GCF_036321535.1 of Camelus dromedarius. NCBI lineage: Eukaryota > Metazoa > Chordata > Mammalia > Artiodactyla > Camelidae > Camelus > Camelus dromedarius. The sequence continues at coordinate 16,111,412 of NC_087438.1, forward strand.
CTATTTGTTCCCTCTGCATTAGATCTTCTCACTATATTACCTACTGTTTTGGAAAGAATTATATTCTTAACATGCTCTCTTTTCTTTATCCCCATGTGAAAGAAAAATAAAGGGGGGGGGAGAAGGGAGGGAGAAAGAAAGTTGTCTCCACATGACTCTCTTGGCCTCTACTTGAGAATTACCTGATGAGATAATTCACACTTAAAAATACAGAATGATTAAAAATTTGCTATTGTTTAAAGGAATTATACTGCTTTCATGTAGATATGGATACAGTACCCTAACATTTATTGTCATCATTCATTTGTGTGTTAAAGTCTTCTAAAGACATGTGTCCCCTGTTGTGGTACAATATGAAAGATACATGATCTTCATCCTTGTTGTTAGCACAGCTCCTAAAATCTTTGAAAGTTCCTGAGTGATAAGGGTAGTAGGAGCATCTTTTGTTTTAATGAGGCAACTCTTGTGGGCTAGTATGAGGAGATGGCTTCAGTATGAAGAGTGGGTTCAGAGAGCCTCACGTGGAGGTGCTGGGAGAGTGGTGCACCTGGAGGGCACGGAAGCTCTGCACCCCTTCCCCACCCCTGCCCTATGCACTTTTCCATTTGGCCATCCCTGACTTGTATTCTTTGAAATAAATTGGTAACAGTAAGTAAAGCCCTTTCTTAATATTAGTAAGTTATCAAACTTAAGGAGGGGGTTCTGGGAAACTCTGATTTATAGCTGTTCAATCAGAAGCATGGGTGACTCAATCAAAGGTACAGGTAACCTTTGCAAGTTACCAGTTATGTGACCTTGAGAGAATGTTTACCCTTGTCCATTTTGTTCCATGAGAGTTACAATAGCTTTCAGTAATTTCATGAGAATTAAATGAGTTAGTGTATGTTAAAATGCTGTCAAGATATAAAGCTCTAGGCAAATGTTATTTACTTACAAGTTAATTTCAACTTGAGAACAACAATCTAGACTTAAATTATCTGGAAATGTAAAAATAATAGTTATTTTTCAAAAGGTCTAAAAAATTCTAATAAGTTCTATGGGTATAATAATACAAAATAAGGTAAACTGTATAACTGCATGCATGTATATTCAAATTATTATCACAGCTTTCAAATAAAAAATAATGGTGAACTATATGAACTAGGAACTTTTTCCCCCCACTTTAAATTCATTTTGGACAGATTTTTGGATCTACTGGCCAACTATTAATGGATCCTGCAAAAATGGAACATTTCTGTGATATTCCTTTCTCAATAACCAGTGATACCATCTGCCAACATTAGTGTTTTTCTCATCATTGGAAACCAGATGAGTGTGTAATTATCCCACTGAAAAGGAATTTCTCAAGAAAAGCAAATGGAGGAAACATTTTCTTGTTGCACTGGATGAAAAAAGAATACTAAATATGTTAGGATGTTGTATAACTTTATATAAAACCATAACACATAAATATAAATAAACATTACCAATGGAGGCATCACACTCTATTAATTACTGAAATCTCATATTTTTACATCTCTTGACACTTGGGTTGGAACTAGATGATGACTGAGAATCTCACCCTGAATTAATTAGGAAGAAGGTGTTTAGAAGGATAATAAAACTGTCAATTAACATTTATTTACTTTTGAAACAGGTGTTAAATGATTGATTTCAAAGTGCAATAATAAAGTTTGCTTTGTAACTAGAGCTGTGAAAAATATTCACAGCCTAAACAAAAAGCAGTTAAAAATAGGAATGGGTTGTCTAGATACAAGTAAACAAGCAAAAAACCCAACTCTCTACATAATTATATTAACATGATGGGTAAACTTTAATATTGTAGTATGTATTAGTAATACATGTCTTTCTTTCAGAATATTCAGCAATATTCTAAAAGAATTTACAAAACGTCCTGGTTTCAACTTTTAGAATTACAGAGATACAGCACATAAAGTGGAAAGAGAATACTTGAATAAGAAATGGTGTTATAGGAGGTGCTGGGTTTATGCAGTATCTACATGGCCATCATAGTATTTTTGGTCCTCAGCTAACAGTAGAAATGTGCATGCATGCCACATTATAATTGGTGTACCAAGAAAATTGTTGTTCTTAGAATCCTTCCTTATAAAGATGGCATATGTAGAATAGGCACACAGTATTGAGAGCACATCTTTGAGGTCCTTTTCTAACATTACAATGAAATAGTTACAAGTATCAAAATAAAACTGATTAAAATTGGAAAATACTTTTCCCACGTTAGGTGGAAATATATAACTGAGAAGTCTACCCATATTTTTGGCTTGAAAAGAGTTTATTCTTGTAAATTGCAAGGATTTTACAATCAAAACAAGACTGAATTGATTGGGATGATACATGAGGTTCAAACTGGACAGGCACTTGCCAATCATCCTACTTAGATTCCGAATATTCAGTTCTATTCAAATAACATTTAATAATAATTAAACAAATTCTCCATGGATTAGGAGCTAAACTGGAAGTGACAAGGTCTGGGGATTTGCATTAAGGTTGAAATACAACATGTTCTTGATTCCTTAAAAATCATGCAGACTATGGGAAAAATTTATTATGAATAAATGTAATGCAATGGATTTTATTAAATTCTCTTATGTGCTGGTTACTTTTATATGCCAGCTGCACTTGGTGGTGGGATACCCAGGTATCTGGTTAAACATTATTTCTGGGTATATCTGTGAGAGTGTTTCCAGAAAAGATTAGCATTTGAATGGATAGACTGAGTAAAGCAGACTGCTTCTCTGATTTGTATCCAATCCACTGAAAGCTTGAACAGAACAAACAAACAGAGGAAGGGAGTGTTACCTCTCTCCATCCGATGGCTTGAGCTGGGACATCAGTCTCCTGCTGTCCTCAGAATGGCACTTGTACCACTGGTGCTCCTGTTTCTCAGGCCTTTGAACTCAGACTGGAAATACACCTACCAGCTTTTGTGGGTCCCCAGCCTACAAATGGCAGATGGTGGGACTTCTCAGCTCCATAAACATGTGAGTCAATTCCTCAAAATCTCTCTCTCTCTCTCTAACTAGATAGCTAGGTAGCTAGCTAGATAGACAGACAGACAGATAGAACTGTATAGTCAGAAATGGATATATACAGACTTATAGGTCTGTTTCTCTGGATAACTCTGACTATACACATTTTGGTACCAGGACAAACACCTAAAAATGTGGAAGCAGCTCTGCACCTGAGTAATGGGTAGAGGTTGGAAAAGTTGTGAGGTACATGCTAGAAAAAAAGCTAAGATTGCCATAAAGAGATTCTAAAAGTGAATCTGGCAGACACTCAGAAAGTGAAGAAGAGAGCTCATATATACTATACGACTACATATAACACACATAATATGTATATAAATTTATATGTGTAAAAATTATACAAATAACATGTGCTTTACCTAATAAGATGTCATACAAAGTAAAGCACAAGCTTTATACTATAAAATTGACCAGTCAGAATATATTTATTGAGGTTATGCAGTACATATGCATGTATATGTAGACAAATTTTGTGTATGTACTTTGTTATGAAATACATTTTTAGACTACTCATTTGTTGGTAGCATACTAGTCTCCTGTTTCATGACTTACCTTTCTATCTCACTATTTTAAAATGCTTAGTTACTTCACCAATATGAAATAACTACATGGTGGATATTTTTACCTTAGGATAAATGGCCAAATTAAAATAATTCTGGATAATTAAGAAGAAAAACTGTTAAGGCTTTGGTATAAAATGACAAATTGCTTTTGAGAATAGTTGCATTTTCTTTCTATCTCCATCAATGATTTTCTCTTTAGAAAATCCTTCTACATTCCAGAACCTAATAAAAGTGTACATACAACTGATTATTCTCTGTATACGGTCTCATTTCTATCCTAGAATTTTTAAATAAGAAAAGTTAATTTTGTTAACAGAGTGAGACTATTTCTCCAATTAATTGCAAGTAATTAATTGCCTAATACAATTATCAAATACTCTGTTTCCCTATTGATTTAGATGATATATTTATTAGGTAATTATTTCTCCTGCATTCTAGAATTGGTTTCTTATTAATTTTTTTGCCACAAGAGCATTTCTATTTCAGCACTTGTTCACTTAGGTTATTGAAGAATTATAGTACATTTTCAAATACATTTCTTTGGAACTGGTTTTATACTGTGGGGTATAGCAGCTCACGCCCCTCTGGTCACTGGGGCTATATGCTTTGGGGGTCCCACATGATGGCTCCCTGGGCCTGTCTGTTGTGGTGGGTCTGACTACTGTGAGTGTGCTTGGAGCAGGGCTGGCCCCAGGTGCAGGTGGCTGCCACTCCCTGTCCTGATCAGTGGCTGCAGGCCTACTAGTCAGCAGGGCCTGGTCCCTGCATGGCTGGTTGTGCGGCCCAGGGGGTCCTGGGGCTAATGTCTCCCCCGTGGTTGGGGGGTACGCTTACAGAGAGAAGAGGCTAGAGAGAGGATTCCAACATGGTGTTTGTCATTACAAGTACCCTCACTGGTAGAACGAGATCCCCTAAATGGCTGCCACCAGCATCTGTATTCCCAGGGGAAGTGCCTCTCTGAGAGGCTCTCCAAAATAATTAAGTGGGTCTGTCCCAAGCTAAATTCAAATTATTGTCCCTGCACCGGGGCTCAGGAGAATGTGAATTCAAGTTCTTCCTAATCTGTCATATTGGCCACACTTCTATATGTGGTTTTTGGTTTTTAAATTATATAAATTTATCTACAAATAATATTTGTCTGTTATCCCCACAAAAATTGACTTTAGTGTTACATCTTTAAAAAATAAATTCTTCTTCTTAATTTTACTTTTTTTCCACCTTTGCATCAATATAAAAAGCACATTGACTTTATTGTAAAAATAGAAATTCTCTAATCTTGTCAGGATATGTATCAATTTCTGTCAAATATCTTTAGCCATTATTTTGTATAAAACGTATTTTTTCTATTCAGTCATTTTTATAGGTTAATATATTTTTTTTCAAAAATCTTCATTTTTACTTTTACATTCATCAGCGTACATATCTATTTATACAAACATGGGTTATTTAATAATAACATGTTTCTTAATAAGAAAATAAATTTGTTTTAAAGATATAGCCTTTCTATCAGATCAAATGACTTCTTCTGTTGCCCCTCCTACCACACCAATAAATATTTCGCTTCACATTTCAACAGTCAATATCTTGTCTTAGTGTTTTTAAAATAGTTACGCCTACAGTGTCTTACGTAATATTCCCCCATACTACTGCAAGTTTGAAATGCCAAGAATTCCATAGCCATTGAAACAGTTAAACTAACTGGAAGCCTTTACAGAACCCTGGTCTTTCTGGCACCTACACCAAGTGTACATCTTTCTAAGAAAAATAACATCTTAAAAATAATTTCTGTTTCATAACACAGATTGAAATATTTAAGAAGAACTTCCCACCGGACCAGGGCTACTGATCCTGAGCCCCAAATTAGATCCATATGGCAGTTCCCCAGGGGAATTTTTTCAGTGCACTGCTATAAAAACCTTAATTTGATGACACATCATGCTACTCTAGTCTTTTTTTTTTTTTTAAAACAGGGAACAGTAAAACAAATTATACTAAATTATAGAGAAGGGGTGATTTCAGTGACAGTGTAAAGGACTTGATACAAAGATGTTGCCAGCTAAGCTCAAAGCTAGACCCTGCCTTACATAAGATGAAGATCAGCAGACCCTGAGGAGTACATGTTTTCATCTAGTCAACTATTCATTTTAAAGTAGGTCCCAATTGTTTTAGCAAAACAGTATGAAAGCCTGAATCATGCCGCCTCTGCCCAAATTCACATGCAGAAGCACTAGCTCTCAGGGTGACTATAATCAGACATATGGTCTTTAAGGAGGTAATTTGGTTACAAGGGTTGGGCACTAATTCAACACGACTGGTATCCTTATACGAAGAGGAAGAGGCAACCTTCTCAAGACAGGAAGAGAGGCCTCACCAGAAACGCATCCTGATGCCACCCTGATCTGGGGCTTCCGGTCTCCAGACCTGCGAGAAAATGAACTGTGTTCAAGTCACACAGTTCTTTGGGTGTTTTGTTACAGCAGTGAGAACACAGGAGTACAACTGGGCTCACTTTATATCTTAGAAACTATCACATAGATCACACTCTCTCAATGGCCACATAAAAAAAAAGCATTTTACTAGGGAAACACAGCTTTGTTGACTTAGATAATCCTACAGTCTCTTAGTCATAGCACCTCACCAGAGTCTGAAAATATATGATGTGATATTTATATAAAAAAATTGCAAGCACGCCTTTTTCATGGATGACTGGAAGGATGAATTTTCCCAAATGTGTCAGTCACAGAACTTTTAAGTGATGCTAGTCTCACCTACTAAGTATGAAATAGAAAAGCATTTCCTCTGGCTGCATGCCATCCCCAGATAAGCCAATGTGGAGTGTGTGTGAAAGAGAATTAGATAATTATTAGAAATCTGGTAATTCAAAGATGAAGTCTAAATAATTCTTGTACACATGATTTATGGTGTGAGAAGGGAAATGTGTTTTATTAATTTATAGTTACATGCAGCTCCTCCCTATCTTGAGAATAAAAAGTAGAGATATAAGGTGCATGAGAGAAAAGGAATAATGACCTATGATTTCCAAAGAGTTGTAGCCGTGGGCCCTGTATTTCTTTGTGTTTAATGTGCACGTCTTGTTAAGACAGTAGTAAGTCGTGTTTTCTGTGAACCAAACATGTGAGACGGTGCTGATCTAAAGCAGTGAAGCGAATAAGAAAGAAATAAAACCCTGCGAGCACTTACACATTTCTTCTCACGTGTCTCAAAAGCTAAAAGAGCAATAAAAGGAGATAATTCAGGCTTATTTATGCATCTGGTGTTTTTTTTTTTCCTTCAACACAAAAGAATTCTAAGATGACTCATTTTTATTTGTCTTCCAGATCCTATGACTCATTAGTGATTTAATAATTGAAAATATATCATTAAAATTGTTTTTATCTCTATCATATAGGGTTCAGTTTAGAACAAATATTTAGAAATGATACCAATAAACATGCATTAATGCAATTCACTAGAAAGTGAAATTTAGTGTGAAAGGGCTCTCCATGGGTCCTACCTAAGATTTACTGATGTATTAAAATATTTTTAAAAAGCCTTACATACAAAACCTCTAAAGTGCATGTGAATTGTAGCATTTAAAAAAAACAACAACAACAACAAAAAAATCCCAGCCAAAAAGGAGGACAGTGGCCCTGAGGAAGATTTGTTGAGTATGGAACAGGGCTGTGTGGAAGCAGCACATGGCTCCGTGCTTAAGATCTGGTCCAACAAGGGTACCACAGCCATTTTGCCAAAATATACAAATACGATCCATCACATGAGAATTAACAGATGTTTCTCCAACTCAGAAGTATCAATGTAGATATAAGTCAGAAGGTATTATAAGAGATACAGACACTTTTAGAGAGAATGTTTTCTTCCTATAGATCCACAGTCAGCCCTTCATATCCATGGGTTCTGCATCCATGGATTCAACCAACTGTGGATCAAAAATATTTGAAAAAAAATTCCAGAGAGTTTCAAAAAGTAAAACTTGAATTTGCTGTGCTCCAGCAACCATTTACATAGCATTTGTGTTGTATTCAAACCGTTTTACACAGTGTTCACATTGTATTAGGTATTCTAAGTAATCTACAGACGATTTAAAGTCTATGGGAGAATATGCGTAGGTTATATGCAAATAGCATGCCATTTTCAATAAAGGACTTGAACATCCTCAGATCTCCATTTTGGCATTTTTGAATTTTGGTATCTGGAGGTTCCTGGAACCAATCTCCCATGGATACCAAGGGACTACTGTACTCAACTGAAAAGCCGTATTACAGTCAGAAAATGCCTAGTGAGCTTAAATGCAAGTAAAGTAGAGAGAATTGGGTGAATCACATTAATGTCTACTGTCATTACATTAAGCTGATCTTATGCATCCACATGAACAAGAAGAACGTACCTGTTGGTATGTGCTTTTTATTGGGAATACCAATAACAAGCTGACAAATTGTAACTGAGAAATGTCCTCCAGGCTCTTCCCTTATTAACACGTTTCTCTTTCTCTTCCCCTGCAAACATCAGGGGACAAATGATTTGCATCGAATGCTACAGGTTACCTAGCATCTTTTCCCACATTCTTATTTTCTTTCAGAACTCTGATTTGTTTGTTTGTTTGTTTGATTTTAGGAATCTTCTCCTGTACCACACAGGAATGTGACTATAGTCCCAACTCACAATGGACCTGGTTTTCTCTTGGTGAATCTCTTTACCTATTGCCAGTTACTGGTTCAAACATGTCTGTATGATTTAACCCTGGCTTATGAAACACACAGTAGAATAGGCTGAGTGACTTTTGGTAAGGTTTCTTGTTTCCAAAGTAGAAAGCACAGGAAGAGAAGGCATTCTTTTCCCTCTGAGTGGTTTTGAATCTTGGTATCAAAAGTAGAGCTGCTAACGCTGTTGTCTTACAAGCCATTTTTCAGCCACTCAAAAGATAGAACCAATATTGGTGTCAACAAACAGATGAAAATAATCTAGATTGTTGATTTCATTCAGCTATTGAATTCAGTCATCCCAGTGACCTCTCTGCGTCTGAATATTCAGACAAATAAGACTTAAACTAGCCCTTAACTAGAAGCCCATTTAAAAATTGTATTTATACTGCAGCTGAAAACACTTTTTAAATAGAAAGTTGTAAGATACTGTCAGGACATCCCTCTTCACATTTTCTTCCTTGTTTCCACTTAGAGAAGAGAAATCTAGCCTGGATTTCTTCCTTTTCTGCTGAATACTCTTTATTTCTTTCTGTTGATCAGTTTTTCTTCAGGGTTCAGTCATTAACCTATTTCCTTTTCCTGTCCAACTTCTTATAGGGTTATCTGATCAGATACCATGACTTTAATTCTATCTACATGCTTAAAGCATGTAGATAGAACTGATTTATTCCATCAGGCCTCTCTAGAGGCTCCTGATTCGCATAATCAGCTGCCCAGCTGACATCCCATTTGTGGGGCCGCATTTGAGTTATTTCAAAGTGATCTGTGCAACATACCAACCCTTACTTCGCAAATTCCCCCAGTGCATCCCTTATTGATAAGTGACACCCTCTTGATTTGTAATCCATGAATATCACTGACTGTAAATATAACCTGAACTATCCTCATGCTCTCTAATTCCACAGCCTTGAAAACCTTCCATCTTTGCCTTAAGCACCATCATTTTATCCCTATTCCAGAGCAATAGGGTTTTAAAAACATAATCAGATTGCTACTCCCCACCTTAAAACTTTCAATGACTTCTCACTGCCCTGAAAATAAAATTGAACTTCTTACAGTATCATGGAAAATACTGCATAAGATGGTTTCGACCATCTCTCCGACCTCAACTAAAACTACACTGATCTTCCCTAAGTAAAAATCAAGCTACTCTGGATTTGTTCTAGATCTTTAATATCTTTCATGTCCTAAAGCTTTGCCTTTTCTTACTAGTTCTATATCAATATGGAAGAACCTTTTGCTCCCCGATCTTACCTGCCAGGCTTTTTCTTTACCGTCTCAGTTCAAACAATAACTTCTGAAAAGGTTTTCCCTCACTCTTCAATCTGAAACTATTTGCCTTCCCAGTTCTCCCTATAACATCACCCATACAGATTTGTAAAATGTTCAAACATTAGAGGTCACCAGGCAAATACTATGTTTTTAGCAGAGACTTGATGTGCAATGCTGTTTAAAATAATAACTCACTGCGTTCCCATCTTTCCTAAAATCTCATTTCACTATTCTCCATTTGACTTCCTGATATCTGACACAACATTCCTAACTTGTTCAGTGCAGACCTTCTCACACAAACCTTCAAGTTACTTGAGGGCTGTCTTGTGCTGTTGGTTTGTATCACCACTGTCTGAGGGTGTCTAGAACACAGCAGGTGATCAATAAAAAGGGTTAAATAAATGAATAAAATTATTGTTTTATTCATCATATTTAATACTTACTGAAATAACTTTATTAACATTTAATTTTAGACTTCTTTGTAGAATATAAACTCTTTGAGAATAAGAAATTGTCTTTCCTAAATCACTGTAGTATCTTTAATTCAAAGACAATTTCTTGGCAGATAAGAAGATCTATGAATGATTAACGTCTCTGATAGTGATTTGACAATGGAGACTTGTGTTTGGTATCAACATTTCTTACATGTTGCAGTTTGTTTTAGACATTTTTTCCCCCAATTCTTCCTTGGCAATGTTGTAAAATATTATGAGTGCACATTCTGTGGCTCCAAGGCCTGTCCTTGAATCCTGCCTCTTCCACTAACTCTGTGATGTAAGGAAAATTACTTAACTGTTATTTTCCTCAATTTTCCCATATAATTAATGATAATAATAACATTGTCTACCATAGGATTACCGTAAGGATTGCACGAGTTAGCATTTGGCCAGTCCTTAGCACACGCTAACTGCTCAACATATGCTGAATACTATTTTATAGGTCTTTCATTTTATCTGGCCTAAGTGGAAAGACTCTCAGGTCCTTTTCCTAGTTAAGAGGAGGCCCGCACCCAGCGGCAATCACCAAGGGAGGCATTTAGGAACTTCAGCCTCCCCTACTCGTGTACTGATAGGAATAACTGATGCAAGGCGAATTCTAATGATTTTTCACCAGATGGAGCCCTGCCTTTGCTGTGGTCAGATTCTTCTACTGTCCGCCACCTGCACCTCATCTCTGGTGTTTTCTTGTTTCCTTACACCCTGGAGAACTGAGTGGGATGATGGCTTAAGAAATTTCTCTCGCTCACTCTCTCTCTCCCCCGCCCCCCCCCCCAGTCTCTTTCAGCTTCTCATGTAGCTGGAGAGAATGTGACACTTTCTTATATTTAAGAAAGAAAACGTGTTTCTTTTTCCTCTGGCTTGGTTACATCTCCCAACACAACTTATCAAACCTCTTTACCCTGTGTATCCCACCACCAGTTTGATGACTATAAAAAGCAAACTTTATAGATTTGCATATACTAACTATCATATGCAAAATAGATAAACAACAAATTCTTTCTGTATAGCACAAGGAACTATATTCAGTATCTTACAGTAACTTACGATGAAGAAGAATATGAAAACAAAATAACGTATGCGTATGTACGACTGAAACACTATGCTGTCCACCAGAAATTGACACAACATTGTAAATGGACTATATTATAATAAAAAAAATTAAAAAGCGAACTTCACTTTGCCTTGCTGACTTTTGAACTGCGTATCTTTCTTATAGAAGTCTTTGCAGCACTTTGAATCTCATTTGGGTTGAAAGACTTGTAATTTATCAATATAATATTATCCAGTAGCACTCCAAACTTCACCACCTTTCCCCCAAACCTTTATTACCTCCTTTTTCAGTCATAATAGACAACTTTGTTAAATAAGTAATTGCTTTGCAGTAACCAATCCTTTTTCTTTCCTTTCCCCTTCCCTGATTCAACCCAACTTGCTAAAGAACAAAGATGGATTATATTGTCTCGCTTCTCTGTATTACACTGCCCTGCTCACAAGTTTTCAGTAGTTTTCAATTTGTGTACAGGACGACTTCCCACATCTTCACCATTTAAAGCTATATATATATATATATATATATATATATATATATATATATATATATATATATATGTGGCTTTATAAATATGGATATATATATCCATGCACACTCTCATCCTTCCTAACATTTCCAACATTTTCCTCCTCAGTTTGTGTAATAGCACCCTTGTTACAGTCAAAGGGATTTTCTGCTACACACCCACAGACACTGTGTTACCTTTTCCCTGTGTCTTCAGATAAACTTTCTCCCGACTTGGCTACCACGTTGCCCTTTTCTAGCTAAACTCCAAGCTGAAATGTCATCTCTTCCTTTCTGAGCAGTATAGCCTTGCAAATCACCTTTCTCTAAATGTGATTGTACTGCCATTATTCCACGATAACTGTCCTTCACCTGAGTTTGTTGATTCCTTGTTAGTAGAAAACTATTTTAAAAGATATTTTACAATCCTTAGCAAACAAGAGTAGATATTCAAAATTAATTATTGACAGAGTGAGTGTCCAAGTGAAAAGTTTAACCATGTAACCGTGAAGCAAGATGCCAAAGAAGTGCTAACCCCAACATGATAGTCCAGAAATTGAGGAAAATGTGGCAAAAATTTGTAAGTGTCCTCAGTATTCTTTGCACCTTACCTTTACACTTTTTCCCCTCAATGGGGTTAATTTGGAGGTCTTGCAATGTGTCTGTGAATCAAAACAAACAAATGTATGACAGAGAAATGACAGAAGTGAGGATCATAGAAAAGACAACGACACTTAAAATAAAATATACTCTTAATAAGAAATGTTGGGACTGGTTTTCCATCCCAAATGTCCTCTTCCCTTACTCATGGTTCTCCACAAAGAAAATAATGTCAATAAAGTATGTATGCTGTTTTGTTTTGTTTTTTAAGACTCACAGACAAATAGGGTTAATATAGCAGAAACAACCTGGAGAGGCTGCCCAGTAAAACCACCTCTCTTCTTTGAGAGCTGTCCTCTCACCAAAATGGCCATCGAACTGGGTTTTAACTTTTTTTTTAAATTTTGCACCACACGCTCTCCATATCACTGACTTGGGTTTAAATTTATGAAATTAAAGTTCTCGCCACCAAAAATTTGACAATATTTTTTAGAGACCATTAGATTCCCAAAGTTATTATATAACTCAAGAATTCTAAACTGGGAAACTTTCTGTGGTCTTCTCCCCTGTGTGAAAGCAGTAGAAAGAGAAGCTGCTAAGAGATAATGCTCAGAGTGGTGTGCAGAGACCGAGGGAGAGCGCTGTGCAGCTAACAGGTGCTCCTGGCTCGGAGATCTTCAAATAGCCCTGCGCATTTGTAGGAAAATCCAATTGCTTAATCGGGTTCAAGTTACTTTCCGTTATTTGCAATCAAATGTGTTTCAGCTAAGTTCAAACTATTTTAAAATACTCTCAAGGGAAATTACATAAAATGTTAGGCTTATGTCACTAAGTCCCAAAGGTCCAACAAGAAATTCACAAGCAAGAAACTGAAGAGCAAACTTTACTTTAAGGCTTGACTTTGTGCCACTAAATATTATTACATATGGCAGCTTACAAAAATGTGTTAGAATATTTATAACATATAATAATAATCAATAATAATAATAGGAAATGCAGACTACCTAAACTAATGGGGGAGACCATAACATACTTAATATTCTACGAAAAGTTATAAATAATATTTTACCATTATTGATAAGGTCATCCACAGCCTTTCTGTTCTTTAGAGAACTATGCATCTAAGAGATTTTTTAGGGAGATGTTGAATCTACATTATCAGATGAGTGGTGTACGATGTGGCTTTCACTTTTTGGAGAGCTGAATTTTCTATTGCAGCCAATATAAATTAGTTTCCATTTACCTCACAAATTATAGTTTGGATTCATAAAATGTCACTTTCGTTACACCTTGTATAAACAACATAATCTTAGAAATGAAGGTTGGTCTTCTTGGTTTATACCAAAAATCTAATTGATTGAATAAACTATTAATCTTCTTTGTATCGTATACGATCTGATGTGTGTGTGTGTGTTTGTGTGTGTGTATCAGTTCTTTCAGTTCTTTGAGGTAGTAATTTATATTTCTCCAAAATACAGAAGAAGGAATTGAGATGCAGAGAGTTTAAATATACTTGCTCAGGGCGACAAAGCTAATGAATGTTTGAGCAGCAAGGATATTAACAAGGTCAGTGAAACACATTCATTGCTTTTCTATCACAAATTCAAAGTCGTGTCACCAGGCTCTCAGCTTCAGATTCCAAGGGAAAGCAGTAGCAGTAGAAACTCTCTAGCTTCTATCTCACAACCCGAATTCAAAGCAATCTTTTTGGGGAAAAAAAACCCAGAAAACTGGATTGAATTAAGAAAAAAAAACTCATACACACACAAATACACAGACACACTCATGCAATTCCCAACTTATGCAACACAAAATGGGAATTATTAAAATACTTTCAATGTTATTTTGGGGAGGAAAAAAATAGAGAGCACAACTCAAATTCAATAAATGGCACAATTGCAAAATAAGTCTATATCTGCCACCAAGAAAGATGATAATGACTTTTTTCCTTTTAATATACTCAGAGGGATAAAGAGTTATAATAAAATTTTAAAACCACATTATCACATTGTTTAGTATTTCACCATTACTTTTATGTTTCTGTTAATAGGACTAAAAATGATGAAAACTTCTCCATCAATTTTTTCTCTCCTAATGCTATACTTCATCAAAATGCTATAATAAGGTAAATGGAGAGGTATTTGTATACATTATGGTTTACTTGCATTTTTCCTTGACATAAAACCTGATACGAAGTGTTATTTTCATCATTTCATTTTGGAGAGGCTTCAGATAGCTGGGAAATGTCTGTTACAGAATTGGTACCTCAAAGCATTAAATGAGCTTTGGGTAAGAGAAACCACTTTTGAGTTAAAGTGTAGTTGGCTCTGACTGCTTAGTTCTAAAGCATTAACTAAATTAATAGGTTTTTGCTGGTAGGTACAGACACTCATCTCATTTAATTTCTAAATAGTTTGCATCTTCTAAAATAAGTATATACAATACATTCAAAACGTTTCCTATTAATAACCAAATGATTTCACTTATAATTATTCTCTTGGTTAACTTTAATAAATATAACATGTATGTTTATATTTTTCAATTTTAGTATTCAAAAATCTATTCTGGTTTTATTTAATAAGTTATAATTTAAATCTATATTATACTAGTAATGAAGGCATATGGAACATATACACAAATTAAAAATCTCCATGAAGGGAAACAAATCACATATAACAAAACCTGTTTTTGTAAATGATATAAATTCTTTGTATGTTGTTCATTTGTTCAATGATTCATTTACTTCCTTTGCTTTTGTATTCCAAATTCAATTTTACATTTTGTCTTTTCACTTTGAGTAAGTTCTCTTATGCATTAGAAAGTATTATATATCTCAACTAGAGCTATATAATATGTATATATTATCTATTATCTCAATTATTTTAATACATAATAATTTAGTTGGTCCTTCATTCATGGACAAATATGTGTTTTGAATATATTACTATTGTATAAATATTGCTACAATGCACATCTCTGTAGATAACATTTTACTATATTAAAGTTCCACTATTAGAATTATTGAGTCAAAAGTTATTGGGATTTGAAATGCTGTTCATAGTCATCAAAGCCAGAGAAACCGAGGTTTTAATTTCTGTATAATATGTGATCACATTATATCCCTTTGTTTTTCACCACTAATCTGAAAGGGGAAGAAAATCCCATTTTAATATCCCATTACGCTTTGCATAATAAGATGGATTTTTGCAAGAACAAGACAAGCTTATTTTAAGAATATCTCCTATATCTAAATCTCTAAGTGTGGAGTATCTTTTCTGCTGCTGCACCATTTTTCTTTAGTAGTGTCCCATTCACACTCATCACACATCTGGATGCTCATTTTGGATGCACCCCTGTGAATTGGCCTTATTACATCCTAATCACAACCTGCCCACATTACACAGCAGAGTGATTTAAGAAGACACAACATTAAGCCTACTAAATATGCATAAATCCCTTCAATTAAAACTCTGCAGAATAATTTTCATGTTAAACACACCGACTAATTGTTAATGTCCCTTAACTGTGCTAATACAATTATTCGTGCAAATTAAATTCTTTGCATTTTTTCCTGAAATTTTCATTGTTCAACATTAATAGGAAAGAAACATCTTCTCTATCAAAATGATAGTTAACTTTAAGTAGGACTGCACCCTTATTTCAACATTTACTGTGCTCTCCAATGTTATTTTTAATTATTTGTATCATCTGCCATCTACATTCCAGACATTAAGGTCACTGAAGGAAGAAATGGTGCATTTATGTCTTCATAACCTTCATCTGTGTTCTTCACAGTAACAGGAACAATCAAACAAACATCAGCAACAGAATCATCATACTGAGTGGCTCTTCCAAAAATACATTGTTTTGGCGAAATTACTCTTTTTGATAATTTTCGTAAAAGCAGTTGGTTTCTCCATTATGACAATTGAAGTATTTTATTCATTTCCTCTAGGCTCCAATCTGAAACCTCTTACATCCACCCCTCTTAAAATTAAAAATCAGAAGGTTGGCTTGAATTTTACATTCTCTGCTGTCACATATTTGATGTTACAGCATGATTTCTTCTAATTTAAAATTAGTAATAGGCTTATTTGAGGGGATCTTTGAATCATAAGAGTAGGGCAGACACTAAAACTATCTCCCCCAAACACATGCTAGTTCAGAGAAACTGTAGTTATCGGGAAAATAATCTAGTCTTTCTTCAATTTACAATTGACTCTGTAACATTAAGATAATAAAGCCAATAAAACGACTTGGAGGCTGGCCTAAGATTATGCTGAGGTTGCAAGGTTAAATACGGTAAAAACTAGGCTTTTGTAAATAAATACATCACTATCTCGGACAATGCTGTTTATTCAAATGTAAATACACGATCAAGACCAATTTCCTCCCTCCGTCATTCAAGTAGATTATTCATTTATGAAACAGATGTATATTTACAGTTCACTCTGTACTAGGCACTGGGGTGAGTATGGAAGGTATAAAGTTAGCTCTGGCACCCAGGACCCATACCTTCACATCCTGTTAAACACATGCACACAGAAAAACACATTCTTCCAAGCCCACATGAGTGTGAATTAATGACTACTCTAAGATCTCGGCAATTCTGCTGAGAAATTATAATTGATTTGATAAGGTAAGGGAGGTCAAAGAAGTTTCTTTTGAAAAAGTACTGACCACAAGGAAGTTGGAGGGTTGTCTAAAAGGGGAGGAGAAGCATCCCTAGGCAGAGGGACCAGCTAGATGGTATGTGCAAAGACACTGTGGTAGAAGGAAGCATGGCAATTTTCAGGTGTGGCTGGAGCATGGAGAGAATATGGCCCCATATGTGACGGAGGTCATGGGTGTGGAGTCAGAGTAATTTTAGGTTTTAGATTTGAGGAGGTCATCCTATACCAAAACCTATGCTAGGTTTATTTTTAGAACTTAGTAAAGACACAGAAGATATCTAGTGTGAAAAAATAAAACGTGTATTGTATAAATACAGATGTAGGTATCCTAACTGTAGACCCCAGTTTGCAATTATCAAAGAGTAACAAAGGCACTAAATAATCAGTTTATGACATTAAAAATAATCAGTTATCCTGGAGATGAAAATAAAAATACCTAGAAACACTGGATAAATCTGTTTATAAAACTGATTTGCAAGAAATTCAGGAAAGTGCTTAAAAGGCGATGAAGCAAGAGGGAGCTGAGTATTAAGGTGCAATCTGCCCTTAATTGCTGTCGCTCTGTGATCACTTGCCTGTGTTCAGAAACAGGAGCTTAGACTGGTGGCCCCTAAGGGAGAAAGAATAGGTCTTCATTACCAGCAAGCAAGAGCTTGAACTGAGACCTTAACCCAAAGAAGGCTACTCAAATACAAACAGGTGGATGGAGGAGAAAAAAAATGTTCCCACCAACAGAGGAGAAATCAAGAAAGCTGGTCGACCTCTTCCAGGTCTCATGTGATGATAGGAGGAACGGGAGCGGCACAAAAGCTGAGAACTCCTGAATGCCGGCCAGTCCTCATGAGATACGGGGATAGAAAAAGATGGAAAATGATAACCCAAGCAAATAATAACCAGAAGAAGACAAATAGTCTTTAATGTCAAAAGCTATATTTGGCACAAGGAAGTGCATAACAGTAGGCAGAAATACACAGAAATTTTAACTACATACGCACTCAACAAATAACCTGAAAAAATATACAAAAAAGATTTGATGGAATTACAGGGAGAAATTGAGTCATCCTTGATTTTAACAGAAGATTTAAAAATATATTTTTCATGAATTATGCAATCAAGTAGAAAAAATATTTAAATTTGAGCCAGTTAAATGGCACATTTAACAATCTTGATCTATAAGCATTTCTATACCAAATCGTTAGAGAATATGTATTCTTCTCTTGCCTACATGAACTATTCACGAAAATTAATCTTATCTTAGCTCATAAAACAACTAAACAAAGTTCAAGGACTGAATGCACAGACCACCTTCTTCTAGAAGAGATGTAACTTAAAAATGAATTACCCATCAAAAAGTAGAAGATTATTTAATAATAGATTACCGTCAGAGTAAAATGTTTATAAAATTTAAAATACTGTTTGTTCTGAGCAAAATACTGTTTGTTGAGAGCTCAGATTATTGAGCCCTGGCAGAGAGAAAGACTTGCATTTCCATGCTAATCATATAAACATAGATCCTTTTTCTTTTCACTAGTAGATACCCATACTGGGATAAAGTCCATATTTTCTAGTTCCCTTGCAATCAGGTGTGAATGTACCTAGGATTTCTGGCCAGTGGGAGCATGGCATTGGTGAGTTACAACAGATCATGAGGCCACAGCTCATACCCGAGGGAAGATAATGTAACCAGATAGAAGCATCTCAGGTTCCTGACAATTCCACGCTAAAATACTAGCCTTACTGGATTGCTTAAACCCAGGCTGTTATATAAAAGAGAAACAATCTTCTATTTGTTATCATTTATTATTTTTTTGCTTCTACTTCACAGACAAGTTTGTTTCATAATCAGTACAGAACTCCAAACTGATTTACAACATACAAAATGAAAACATAACACATCAAGTTCTTAAAGTCAAAGTAGAAGAGAGAGATATCTGAGTTTTAACTTTGAGAACTTAATGTTATGTTTCATACTTAGTTTTTGCGTCTAAATCTGGTCTGCATGTGAGTCAAGAGATATAAAATATATTTAGGTTTATTTAAAGTAAAGGTAGGCTTTCAAAACAATTTTTTACTCATTACATTTGAAATTGTCCTTCCACACATGTGCTGTTCAGATTCTAACACAGGAAAAAGGACACTGTCAGCCAGAGGTGCTAAGATGGTCATTGCTGTTGACAACTGAGCTACATCATGATTTTCAGAATAAGGTTTCTACTTAGGACCAATGAGTCGATTTCTGAAAAACTACTTCTTGACACTATTTATCTCAGCCTTTTAGGGGTAAGGATTTTTGCCTAATATCCACGCTACAAGAATGGCTTATTCTGGCTTCAGATGCAATTGAATTTTACAAATTCGCAAAGGAGGAATCACAACCAGAATTAAAGCAGGCAACTGTTCACCTCCTCCCATCACAAAATCAAGAATTAAAGGCTTCCTCACAACTGGTTGGTCTTTTTTGCCTCTTCTAGTTGACTTTCTCCATGGAGAAGACATGGTACTTGGGGAAAAGCTGTGCGTATCTGGATTCTGCCACGTGAAATTATCAGCTTATGGCCACTTAATAAAAAAAAGATGAATGATAACTTTACAGAATTTTTATGAGGGTTAAAAATGACCAAACATCCAATTGTAAAATTGGGAAGATCCAGAAAGAAAAGTGAATGATAAAGAACAAAACTTACAATAAAGGAGATAACAATAAAATACATATATAATAAATATTTATAATAAAAAAGGTGTTTTTATTAATATATGTTATAGTGTCATCTGAAATAAAAAGTCAAAATAAAGTAATTGGAATATATCAGGACTTGGGCATTCACATTACTCTGTAATGGATTCTAGATACCAAATCACAGTGGAAAATTAAACGGTTAAACAAAACAGTAATAAGTTAATATGAAATTACAGGGTGTAATAAGTTAATATGAAATTACAGGGTGTGGAAATAGTCCTGTAGAGTATTTGCCAGTCCATATGTAGTCTGACAATATTTTTAAAGGTTCAGCACCCCACAAACAAAACACAGACTTCAAAAAGAATTTTGTTCTTCAAGAAACAAAATTTACAGTTATAATTTATAGAAAAAAATAGTTTTACTTGTTTTTTAAATTTAAATATTCCTGTAAGTTCACTAACAAGTAGATCTTGTCTTAAATCATTAAAATAATATGTAAATCTGACACGGATTAGAATTAAGAATTCCTAGTCAATGAATCTGTACCAAATGGAGGATACGACTTGCCACATACATAGTCGTAGGGAAAATTTTTAAACTGATTTGCCTAAATAATCTGTCAACTTACTTTAGTTTGTCAAACTAAAACATGTTTGTGAAATAACAAAGGATAAATTAAGAACTGACTTTTTAAAACACTTGAAATAAATGTGATGATGGTACAGAAGTAATAATTTTGTACCCTCTGAAAGGAATACTTGACGGCATTTGTCGCAAAACCAAATCTATAAGGCTTAGGTTAACTTACAATTTTTGAATTGAAAGCCAATATTTAAGGTCCACATTTTCAAATATTCACTCCACTAGTATGCAAGACTTTTTTGAGCCTAAATTAAATAACATTTCATAAATATTATACATAGATATGCCTATGTCTATGTCCTAACCTACATCACTTCAAACAGTGCCAGACACACAGTACCTGCTCAGTGCAAGATGCTCGGTATTGCTAATATGGTGACAATTATGCTTCTTCCTTTTTCATGATATTTGGATGGATTAAATATAATAAAATGGTCAGTACAATTACTTTTAATTGATTTGACATATAAATTTAATTTCAAACACTTATGCCTGAAAATTCATAGATTGACCAGTGCTGATAAAAAATGGGTTTGACTATTAGAGTCGCATGCCTTTTATCCTTTTAAATTCATCAAAAATATAAAACACATTTTACAAGTTTCTCAGCATCAAAATCCCTCTTTTTTTTTTTTTTTTTTTTTTTTTGGCATTTGCTTTAATCAGCAAAAGGTCTTCTGGCAACCAGTTTTGGGGCCCCTGGATCATTTCAGGGGATAATCTGGTAAAAATGTCCATGCTTTTATTCTCGGCTCTCCTATTTATATTTCTCCCCATTTAAAATAACTATGGTGTAAAAATAATTAATGTTTTAATGGCCTTCTCTGTGTCACTGTTCTAAAAATGTATGCATATCATTTTATTCTTTACAATACCTTATGAAGTACACATTAAAGGGCCCTTGTTATAGAGGAGGACACTAAGTCATAATGAAGGTTGCTATGCTTTTAATGTCACAGGCTAATAAGACATGGAGCCTGGATTTGTACAAAAAAAAGAAGAGTAAAAAAACTATGACTCCCCAGAAATCATTTTTCCAGTGAATAAGTAACATACTACCTCTCCAGCACCAAGACCCTTGGCAAAAATAGACATTGTACAACCTAAACAGTTCTAAATGAACATTTGGAACTCCATATAAGCTCCTTTAAAAATTTCTATTAAATTCAACTATGTAACTTACAACCTCCTTATTGTTGCTCTATGTCACATTATGTCATTTTTGAAATAAAAGTCAATCCTTCTCTTTCATTTCCACTCCCGTTTCTTCACCAGCAAGTTATCCTTTTTTATTGTACATGGCTATTCTAAAAAGTCCTGATCCATTCTTTCAGCTGGAGATTCCTCACTTGAATGATGGTGGGTTCTCTTTTTATTTTCCGCCTATTTCCCCTAGATCTTTTTCCTTTTTGAATATATTGTACTCCAAGCACCCGATTCTAATTAAGCCATCAGTTGACTCATGTCCTCAAAGCCTAAGATTTTGACCCAAAATATTTATTAGGACACTTCCTGAACAGAGCAGCCCCAGCACCATGGGAAAGCTTTTCACTGGCTGGCGTGAGTGGGTGTGTCATAGGAACAGAATATCTGCTTTCTTAGGGCAGGAATAGCTCTTCTCATTTGACCTTCCGTCTCTTCCATATATGACTGGCATTCAGGTATAGTACTGACATATTTTTGAGCAAACTAATCATAAAACAACTGTTATCTGATGACAGTTCATGAGGAGCCCATTTAGGAAGCAGTTAGAACTTTTGGGTAGATATGGATAGGAAAAAAGGAGGAGGAGGATAGAAAAAGTTTAATGCTATCTTAAAACTGGGATAATTCATAAACATTTAAATGACTGTCCCACTGAAGAACTCATCACACACCCTACATGCAACAGCTATTTTATCCCAGTGAGCCCACCTAAAGTTACAATAATATTTGAAATCAGATGTTCTCCAGTAATCATGTTGAGATCCATTTATTTCAAGAAACCTGCTCCAAAAAAGTACTCAGGCCAAAGCAGTATTTTCCATGCTATTTAGAATCAAACTCTTGGATTAAACCTGGAAATTTCTGAGTGCTTAAACAAATTCAAATCTCATTTTTAGCAGAAATGCCAGCTCTAACCACCAGCCCTTGGAAAGTCTGTCCCGTGTGTAAGAGAATTGGATTTCTGTTTGGCAAAGTACGAGCCATATTTCCAAACTTTCAGTTAATATAACATTAACTTCGCCATCCTGGACATCTGCTATCCAGAGCATCTAAATTCCTTTTTAATCAGCAGCACAGGCACTCAAGCGCTTGTCAAAAATTAAACCTTAAAATCACAGTATTACTTGAGACGCCTGATATTAATCAGTTACTCTAAGAACATTGTCAATTATCCATCTCTTTAGTTTCTCTGAGAAACATAATTTGATTCTATTACCTCAGCTGCCTAAGCATACTTTCATGAATTATTGTTTGATATTATTTATGCAGTTTATTGAAGAACAATACAAGTCAATTCCATCTGAAGAATGTATCCACATCCCTGGAAAAAAAACTATGTGAAAGTATTAATCATTTCACTTACTCATTGATTCATCAACCACCGATTGTATCGTGACTCTGTACCAAGCACTGTGATTGATGGAGGAGCCAATGGAAAGGGATATGAGAGAGTACCTGTCTCTCAGAATTCAAAGTAGAGCCCAGAAACTGATTTACTAAAATAGGTATAACTCAGTGAGTTAACAGAAGACTAGAATTGAAAACCAAAATACTGTCAGAATCAGAGCGAAGACAGGAGCTGAGCCTTCACTCTTAGGCTAATGAAGAGCAGGTCGAGGCTGTAGGCACCTGGAAGATACGCCCTAAAGAAGGAAGACTATGCACACAGGACCCAAAGTGCGTGGCAAGTTTACAGACGCTGGGTAGATATAGAATATGGATACAATCTATTTTCCAGAATTCATTTCTTGGAGAGTTGCCTTCTCTGGAATAAATATTTGTATTATTTACTAAGGTGTGTAAAGAGGGACTGGAGGTAGACTTCTACTGGTTCTAAGAAACTTGCTTACTACAGTGCTTCCTGAGGTTTGGAATCAGGGAACCACTTCCTGCCCAGATGCAATCGGCACTCCAATATTCTTTTAATCCAGACCTTTTTGTCTAAACATTAACATCGTTCCTAGTATTGCCCAAAAGAATAGTCTCCACATCCATGAGGGAAAAACAAGCAGACACCACAGATGAAATTCTGTTTAAATTGAGGGAGTTTTCTATCATTTGGGCTTCTCATAAAGTGTGTGTGTTTCATTCACAAGCAGACCTCTAGAGGCAACTAACACGTTCACATTCTGACTGCATCTTGCATTTTAACAATGGCTATTTTAGCTAATACATGTTTATTCAATACACATTTATCGTGAAAATTACTCAAATTCAGCAAGTACTCAATTTCCATTTCCTGAAAAGAACATCAGTTTAGGTCTTTAGAAAATGATGTAAATACTCAGTTATACAAAGCAGATTACAGGAAGCTATATTGTGCTTTGTCCTGAAAAAATATAATAGCAAACACTAGGTTGAAAAATCATACCACTCTTTCTATCCACCGTGACCCTCACCTCTCCCAACAGAGTGAGAGCTCTAGCACTTTATGGATGGTAAGTGCTTACACACACGTAAAATAAAATACCTGACAAATTCTAGTGCTGCTGTTACTAGGAATGGAAGAGAAATTTTATTGTTGTTGTAGTTTACACTTCACTGGATTTTTGTTCAAGGCATTAAGGTTAATTTTTAAAAGGCATTAGAAATATTGGCTTCTTAAGTTAAATTTATGGGACATTGTGTAGCGAAGAATGTAGCCCTTCAGTTCCTGGGAGTGGATCTCTTGACTCCTGGAATATCCTGCTTGACAGGAGTGTCTTTGTTGAGCCAGGACTTTGGCCACCAGACAGTCTAACAATGTCAATCATGATGAGGGACTTTAGAGACTACAGGTATTAGCCCAAATTTCTGGGAGAGGCTAGAGGCTGGAGGCCATCCAAGCAGGCAGCATGTGTCAAGCTCCAATTAAAACTAAAATATTTGGTGGTCGTCTTTGGTTGGCAATACTCTCTGCATATTGTCACACATCATGGTTGGAAAGAGGGAAAACATTCCATGACTCCTTGGAGATGACTGGAAGCTCTGCATTTGGACCCCTCCCAGTCTTGCCCAAGAAGTCTCCTCCTCCCTTGGCTGAATGTAATTTGTACTCTTTCCCTATAATACACTGTAAATGTAAATATTCTGTTTCAATTGAGTCAGTCCTGTGAGTTGTGCCAGCGAATTATCAAGCCTTAGGGTGGTCGTGGGGACTCAAATTGGCAGCCAGCTGATCTGAAGTGAGAGTGATCCTGGGACCCCCCCTAAACTTGAGGTGGGCATCTGAAATGAGGGCAGTCTTGTGGAGACTGTTCCCTCAGCCTGGTTTCATGAAACATTCCTCCCTGTGGACAATAATTTCTGAACTCACTATGCCCAGTGCCAGAGGAGGCAAGGCATTTAGACACCTTTCTTGAGGGAGAGGTATACAGGACAAGGGAAAGGAATAATTTATAGTTCCTAAAATACTGTTCACTATTCCACTTTAAAGGCTTAACAGACTCTACATGGTTTACAGTAAGATCTCAGCGTCCTTCCTCCCCTATTCATGAGCTATATGACTTTGGACTTGATACTTTGTCTGTCTTAGACTTGGTTTCTATATATTCATGTCCACATGAATGCAGTATCAACATCTATTTCAGATAACGTGTGTGGGTATTAAATGACATAATGCCTACCAACATAATCACTTTTATCAGTTCTGTTAACTGTAAGATCTGGTATCCCACTCTGAAATGACACCTTCTTGTGTCCTTCCTTCTTTCCTCACTCTGGGATGGGAAGAAATGGCTTCAGATTGCAAACTTCCTCTAGAGACTCAGATCGTGGAATAATAGGGAGAAAAGAGTCTAAATCAATAGTTCTTACCCCAAATATTCCTTCAACTGGTACTTACAGTGAATGTTTTCCCTGTTAAAATATAAAATGAATATTGAAAAAATATCTGCACATTCATGTTCATTGCAGTGTTATTTACAACAGCCAAGATATGGAAACAACCTAAGGGTCTACTGATGAATGAATGAATAAAGAAGTTGTGATATACATCATACATATATACATATATATATGATAACATATTCCATTGAATATTATTCAGCCATAAAAAAGAAGGAAATCCTGCTCTTTGTAAAAAGTGGATGGACTTTGAGAGCATTATGCTAAGTGAATTATGTTAAACAGACAAACACTATATGATCTCAGTTGTATGTGGAATCTAAAAACAACAACAAAACCCCAAAAATAAACTCACAGAAAAAGAGATCAGATTTGTGATTACCAAAGGTAGGGGATGGAGGTGGGTGTTGGGGGAATTGGATGAAGGTGGTCAAAAATAACAAACTTACAATCATAAGATAAAAATGGGCAGAAGACCTAAGCAAGCAATTTTCTAAGGAAGAAATACAAATAATCAATAGGCACATGAAAAAAATGTTCAATATCACTAATTGTCAGAGAAATGCAAATCAAAACTACAATGAGGTATCACCTCATACCAGTCAGAATGGCCATCATTCAAAAGTCCACAAATGACAAATGCTGGAGAGGCTGTAGAGAAAAGGGAACCCTCCTACACTGCTGGTAGGAATGCAGTCTGGTGCAGCCACTGTGGAAAACAGTATGGAGATTCCTCAAAAGACTAGGAATAGACTTACCATATGACCCAGAAATCCCACTCCTGGGCATATATCCAGAAGGAACCCTACTTCAAAAAGACACCTGTACCCCAATGTTCATAGCAGCACTATTTACAATAGCCAAGACATGAAAACAGCCTAAATGTCCATCAACAGATGATTGGATAAAGAAGATGTGGTATATTTATACAATAGACTATTATTCAGCCATAAAAACTGACAACATAATGCATTTGCAGTGACATGGATGTCCCTGGAGAATGTCATTCTAAGTGAAGTAAGCCAGCAAGAGAAAGAAAAATACCATATGAAATCGCTCATATGTGGAATCTAAAATAAATTAATAAATAAAAAGAACATAAATACAAAACAGAAACAGACTCTTAGACATAGAATAAAAACTTGTGGTTGCCAAGAGGGTGGGAGGGGTAGGAAGGGACAGAATGGAAGTTCAAAATTTGTAGATACTGACAGGCATATGTAGAATAGATAAGATTATACTGTATAGCACAGGGAAATACACACAAGATCTTGTGGTAGCTTACAGTGAAAAAGAATGTGACAATGAATATATGTGTGTTCATGTATAACGAAAAATTGTGCTCTACACTGGAAATTGACACAACATTGTAAACTGACTATAACTCAATTAAAAAATGTTTAAAAAAAGATGAATACTGGGAGGTGATATACAATATGATAACAATAGTTAACACTGCTTCATGGTATATTTGAAAGCTGCTAAAAAAAATCTTAAAAGTTCTTATCACAAAGAAAAACCCTTTTTTGGTATCTATATGAGATTGTGGATGTTAACTAAATTTATTGTGGCTAACATTTCATAATATATGTAAGTCAAGTCATTATGCTGTACAACTTAAACTTATACAGTGCTGTATGTCAATTATAGCTCACTAAAACTGAAAATATCTCCCCCAAAATTTAAATAAACAATGAAAATATACTTAGGGATGTTGTATGCAATATTAATTAAGAAAATTTACATATTGGGATTAAATTTAAATATTTGAAACATTTAAAAATCTCACAGATGTTTCATAAATAGGGATGCATGTAATATATAATATGATTAAATCCCCTTCTTCTGAGAAAATATACTAATATATTTAAAAATCCTTGACCTCATAATGAAAATATATTTACAGATATGCCCATGTACCATTTAAAATACACGTTCATATCCCCAATGCATTCACAAAAGAATTATTTTTCTTAGAATGATCTACATTCTTTCTTTGATTTCACAACTTTACCCTAACATAGAAAAACTTTCCTCTACATCTGGTAAGATTTTTTACATTCTTTAGGAACACTTTTAATTTCAAGACTTCTTCAATTCTAAAGTAACATTTTTTATATTAATGTATCTAAAACCAAGACATATTATATATTTAAGTCATAGCTGGACAAATCCCTTCAGTGAGGGTAGTAACCCCATTCTTTGTGCTTCTCCCAACCCTCTCTGCATACTTTCGACTCTAGCTTTTTTGCTTTTTATGCCAATAATCTGTATGTTGCATATGTGTTTCCCACAATGGACTCCTTGGGTGTAGAGCTTCATCTTAGAGATAGTGACTTCATTTAATCTTCCCAGGGACTGTGTTGGCTCAAACACAGCAGCTTCTCAGCCTCACTTTCAACAACACTTTAGACATTAGGACAATACGTGTGTGCCTTTTCCTACATGCTGTTGCCTTAGTACTAGAATTTACAGAGAATGAGATGGAATGGAATGGAATGGAATAATAAGTGACTCTTCCATGGACAGATTTTTAGAGACATATGTCCATCCCCCTTTGCCTTATGATTATATCCTTGAGCGTGTCCTCTCTCATTTTTTATAATACTGTAACATGTATTATAGAACCTACCAAGTTGAGTTGTACTTATTTATCTGTTTCCCTCCTGCCCTGTGAGCTCCTAGAAATCACTGATACATCTCACAGATCACTGTACCCCCAGCAACAGTCGCATTGCCTGGCATGTGGTTAGCATGACTGTGCCCTAGTAAATAACTAGAAACATGGAGACAGGGAGTGTGTTCCAGTATCTTGCTCACCTTCAAGCTGGATACAATTCTGTCCCTTGCAGAGTCATATAATGAAGCCATGTTATGGCACCGTTAGTTTGAAACCATTCTTTATTTCAAATCCCATGGTCTTTAACAATACATAAGCGATTCTGTCTTCAATGCATACAGTTAAAATACACGACTCGCCCTTATATTTTGAACTGTAACTATGATAAATGGTGTGTAATGTCATAAATCCTAAGTCAGGGCAGAATCAAGAGTGTACAATTGATTTAAATATTCACAAACTCAAACTAACATACATTTTGCAGTTAAATTAGGTAAAATAAATCCACCCAGATGTCTTGCCAAATATGAGTACACATAGCTGCAGTCTTCAGCTACTTCGTACATATGTCCGCTCGGAGCAGATGTATATCCATATTCACTCAGGAAATAGTGTGAACTTGCATATCAAGGATAAAAGA
This sequence comes from Camelus dromedarius, assembly GCF_036321535.1. Classification (NCBI taxonomy): domain Eukaryota; kingdom Metazoa; phylum Chordata; class Mammalia; order Artiodactyla; family Camelidae; genus Camelus; species Camelus dromedarius. The sequence continues at coordinate 16,139,959 of NC_087438.1, forward strand.
AGGATGAGTGTACAGATGAAAATAACTGCTCTCCAAGGGAAAACTCTAAAATTGATGCTAGATTTGTGTTTCTGCCCATATGTGTTTATGCACCTTGAGTCACATATGAGCAAAGTGTATAATTCTGGTGTTTCTATTCCTGTTGCATCGTTCTGGCACAGAGTTATTGTAAAATATCACCCTAAATGAAGCTGCATTTCACCAGGGGCACCCTTTAAGTATAGCTTGTAAACACTGAAAAGCACTTTGTATTTGAGGGGCAATATAATTCAACATGTCTCTGTAATAACTCTGAGGAAGATCAGAAAATATAAAGCTACTGTAAAGACGATAATTGCTAATTCTCTCCTCTAAATGGTTTATAAGGCTTTCCTCTTATAGCCTTTTTTATTATTATAAATGCAAGGCGTGTTCATAGGAGAACATTCCAAATTTCACAAACGTACAAAAGGTAGAAAGAGGTTGGAGTTAAAAAAAAATAAACTCCTATGCCTTCCACAGCCCTCAGTCACATCCCCAGAGTCACATCAGTTTTGTACAAAATGCATTATACGTATTATTTTGTAAGGAAACTAGGAAGTAGAAAGAACATTTATTAGATTAGAGAGCTATGTGAGATTCTGTAAACTGCCCAAGATTAACAGAAGACAGAGGATTTGCATATGCTAATCCTGAATTGGGGCCTAAGAGTGGACAAAGAACAAATCTATAAGAATAAAATTAAAGCAGTAGTTCAGAGGCTAAGAGCTAAGTTGGTTGTGAAGGCCCCATAGACAGATAACATAAACAAACGGCCCTCACACCTGACACAGATCTAAAGCTTCAGGACCTCCTGGCATGGTCATCGTTTTTGAAACCCAGAACCTTTATAACCTTCAGTGTTGAGTCTAAACTTTGAGATGATAACTTAAGAAAAGGTAGTTTATTTTTTTCTCCCTATTAAAAAAAAAAAAAAAACCACAGGGGGAGCATTACAAGTGGGAAAAAGGAAAGAGGTTTAGAACTGGTATGTGATTTTAGGGGTAGTTTTCCCTGGCTTCTAGAAATACAGTTTCTGAAAGTGAAATCTGACAGAAAAGAAACAGAACAACCATACTCAGTTCATGGGGTGATAACAATAGATAAACGCAATACGTTCTGGAAACACTTCTAAGCTCTTTATAACCTCTCCTCAGTTTTCACAACAGCTTGATCAATACACGCTACAATTTTCTCCATTTTACAGTAGTTGCTACCTATGTGATGCCAAGAAACTTACATGACCTTTCTGTGCCATGATCTTACATGACCTTTCTGTGCCATGATCTTTTCAAATATAACTACTGCCTCATTTATTTTATTTCCTTATGAGATTCTACATAAATTTGTAAATTCTTCTAATTCTACTTTCAATATAGCTTATATTTTATAAGTTCTAATTTTTTTTTCTCTCTATGCTTCTTTGATCCAGATCCTTTCCCTCATTAATTTTCCCTTTATCTTATCTACTCTACTTTTAAACTCACTGTTCGGGTTCTTGATTTCAATTATTGCACTTTTTTCAATTCTAGTAATTTTATTTGGCACCTTTATTTTTCTACTTGGCAATTCTGCTATGTGAATGTTTATATTTTCTAGTTCTCTGCCAAAATTTTTCATCTTGTCAGGTAGCACGGATGGTTATTTAAAATCAATGATGACTACTCATTCAGAAGTTCTCTGAATCTATCTCAATTGCCATGTTTCTTTTTGTTCTAATTTATGCTGTCATATTCTCAACTACTTTCTTAATTTTTACTTTATACTAGATATTCTAGTCATAAAACTGTTTGTAGTAATATCCTGAGGACTGGGCACAATACTAAATTATCCCAGAAAAGAAAAGATCAGTTTGCTTCTCCTAGGCATCTGTTGGTAATAGCCATTTGGGATCAACTTAACACAGAATTTATGAACTGTAAGGTTATTGGCATTTGGGGACAGATAAATATTTATTGAGGGACCCTGTTCTATGTATTGTAGGGGCTTGTGCAACCTTCCTGGTCTCTGCTCATTAGAAGCCAATAACATCTGCCTTCCCCTGGTTGTGACAACCATAAATATCTCGTCACTACCAAATGCTCCTTGAAGGAAAAATCACTACCAGTTAAGATTCACTGGCTTAACTTAGTTTCAGGGACTGAAATCCATTGGTACTCCCAAACTGACTGAAGTCACGCTAGAATGTACATGATGACTGCTTTACTTATTTCAGTCTTAAATCTGAGGTATAGTCCTTCCGAGTCCCATCTGAAGTTTAGATTTTTACCACCATCTCAAATATGGTGGGATCCAGGTTCTACTTTTGCTTTCCTTAGGATATACGGCAGTGTTGCATTGTTTGCTCTCCCAGTATTTTCTGCTGAATTAGGAAATGCCCCCAAGGTAACAGCATTCCCAAATGCTGGGTTCTCTAAATTTTAGACAAGTATTTCCTCAGTAGAGTTAGCTCTCTGTATTAATGTCATCTTCCTGTCACAACAATTTCTCACACAGTTAGTGTATTAAAAATACAGACTTATTTTTCTCCCAATTTCTGTGAGTCACAAGTTGGGGCACAGCATGGCAAGATTTTTTCCCCTATGGTCTCATAAACCCCAAATCAAGGTGTTGACAGGGCTGTGGTTCTCACCTCAACCTCAAGGTTCTTTCCAAACTTACTGTTTGTTTTTAGGAGCCATTTCCCCATTATACCTTCCACATGGCTCCCTGCAACTTCAAGCCAGCAAAGGCAAGGTGAATTCTCTTTGTGTTGAAAGTATCTGTGTGTTCTGCTTCTGCTTTTAAGGGCTCATATGATTACATTGTCCTACCTGGATAATTCAAGATAATCTCCCCTACTTTAAGGTCAACTTTTTAGTGACCTTAATTATATCTGCAAAATTCCTTTGGCCTGAAGAAATGCACAGGTGTGATATTGCATCTTACTGACTGACTCAGGCATCAGAGCTCCCATCTTGGGGGTTATTATTTTACCACACTCATCAATGCCTTCAGGAAGGTTTTTTTTGTTTGTTTGTTTTTTAAGTATTTCTCAAGCTGTACTGGTTGTCCTCAGCTGAAGCATTGGGTTACATACCTACTCTGCTATTACTAAAAGCAGAGATCCTCTTGGTCATATTTTCATTCAGTGCTTAAAAGTCTGCCGTCCAATTTTATTCACTAGGCCAGCAGACATGGTCAGAATGTCAGCTTGTGGAATATGCTAACTGGTTTCAAATCCCAGGTTTCTCTTGCTCCTCTACAACTTTCTGCAAAGTTCATCATTTCTCTATGACTCAGTGTTCTTATCTATTAACTTATAATCATATCACCTAAAATATTAAATTATTGTGAGAATTGAATGAAGATATACAAAGTCACTTAGAGCACTAAAACTTGTATAGTAAATGTCAGTTTTTAGAATGTTGTTTCTTAAATTAATTCAAACTTTAGAAGGATGTATTTATATTTAAAAATAAACTGGAAAGCAGCTTATTCATCTATGTTCAATCCTTAAGGAAAATTTATTTTTAGAAATAGTGGACTTTATCATATGCTCTCTATATTTATCATGAACATCAGTTATAACTAGATATTTTAATAAAAAGCAAAGAAAGAAGAAGAACAACAAAACTTTCTATCCTTCTTTAGCCTTGATAATTCTTAAAACTCTGGAGTAGATATTTAGAAAATTATTATCATAAATGAGGCAAATTATCTTGCCCTGGGATGAGTTTTTGGTGAGCTACATTTGTTTCTGCCAATCTGTGACAATGCTTTTAGAAAAATGCTTTAGCAGTAAGTAGCAGACAATGTAAGAAAAATTAATCTTAGCCCTGGAGCTACGTATACAGAGGAAAAGATTACAGCTCTTACTGCAAACCTTGTTGAACATGTTTAAATTCAAGTTGAAATACAATGTTTCAGTACATTCACACCAACTCTCAAAGAAGAACAGTGTCACACATAATTATAAAGAACTCAGGAAAAAAGCACAAAAGGCCATCTGTGAGATTTGAACAGATGTAGCTGTTCAAAATACTTCGCTCGTCTTAAAGTTAGGAATTCTAAAGTTTAAGCAATTGGTGTTTAGAAGAGTGGAAAATAACATCAGGAAAATAGCAAATATAGAAACGACGACGTATTATTTTGGTTACTTAAAAGTTTTCCATTAAAATTGAAATAAATGCTTCCTTATGCACATAAAAATAATTTCCTATGGGGAAAAATACACTAACACAGACACAGACAAAATTGAAACACAGAAGGAAGAGCAAGACATTAAAACTTGTTGGTATATCTGTAGTCAAATTTATCAGTTTTATTAGCCATTACCCAATTAAAATATTAGAAAGATGTTGTTGCCAAGGATTGGGAAGTTGCTTTCTCCTGAACTGTGTCCTTAATTACTTTCTTCACCTAGATTTGTTTAGTTTTCTTCTTCTATTGCCTCATTTTCATCAAAAGCATCCTTCAAGACTGTGGTTCTTAACCTTTCTCACACTTTAATATGCTTAGGAGGTATTTTTCAAAAACCCTACCTCTGGCTTCATCTGATTAATTAATCAGAGTCTTTGGAGATAAGACCCAGGAACCATTTTTTTATTAACTCCCTAGGTGATCTTATTATGAAACCAAGTGAGAATTAATGCTCTGTGAGCTATCACAGGCTAGATGTAGGTGCTATTTGAAAGGTATCTATTTAAAACATAGGAATAAAGCCAAAAAATAAATTTGGATGTTACAGATTATAGTTAGTAAGTGTATTATTGTTATTAAAATATTAAGATTTTTGTAAAAGTTTATCTAACTTAAATACCTCTTTTTCATTATGTATGGGAAGTCAAATATAAAATTCAATGTCCCACTGGAAAATCAAATATAAAATTAAAATACAATTTTTTTCATTTACTTTAAGACAAAAGTCTGAAATCTTTGAGTTGGAGAATAAATGGAGGCAATCCACTGTAACTTTCTGCAAACCCTCAACTGTATTCTTCAAAATCCTTTATTAATAAATAATCAATATCTCTGAACATTTCAAGTTTACTTCTGGAAGTGATAGGCAATGTTGTGATGACTGTTTAATTCTTGAAAGGTCTTTTTTTATATTGAATTAAAATGTACTTCTGAATTGTAATTATTCATTCTATTTTTTCCTTCTGGACCAATTTGCAATAAAATAATTGTTCTCTAATTTAAATATCTTTCAGTTTTTCACACACAATTATAACATTGCTAAAATATATTCCTCGTAATTAAAATGCCATAGGTGAATTGCTTTAAACATGGAAGTAGTATTAACCATAATTAAAGGCACATCAAAAACAATCAACTAAATATAAAGTAACAATATTGAATGGAAAAAAAAAACTGAGAAAAGGTAAACTTCTGTTACGGATCAAATTGTATTCTCCAAAAATCATATGCTGAAGTCTGTATTAGTTCACTAGGGCTGTGATAGCACCACAGACCTGGTGGCTTAAGGAACAGAAAGACATTTTTCTCATGATTCTGGAGGCTAGAAGAAAGGAATCCAGGCATTTTCCAGGGTTGGTTTCTTTGGAGGCCACTCTCTTGGCTTGTAGAGGGCCATCTTCTCCTTGTGTCTTCACATGAGCTTCCCTCTGTACTTGTCTGTGTTCTAATCTCCTTTTAAGGACACAAATCATACTGGTTTAGGACTTACCATAATAACCTCATTTCAGCTAATTTGACTCTAAAGTCCCTGTCTCCCATTACAGTTCAGTTCTGAGGTACTGTGTGTTACAATTTCAACATGTGCATTTGGAGAGAGATACAATTCAGCCCATGACGAAGTTCTAACTTCATCAGTGTTAGTGACGACAGAAGTCAGTGCCTTGGCATATGACCTTATTTGAAAATAGGATTATTGCAGATGCAATTGCTTAATATGAGATCATACTGGAGTAGGGTTGGTTCCTAATTTAGTATGAAGGAGAAATTTAAACACAGACATTCACACTCTGAGGATGCTAAATGAAGATGAATACAGAGATCAGGGTAATGCTCTACAAGCCAAGAAATGCCAAAGATTGGCATCAAACCACCAGAAGCTGGTAGAGAGTCATGGGACAGATTCTCCATCACAGCCCTCAGAAGGAAGCAAGCCAGCCTTCACCCTGAGCACAGACTTCTAGCCAACAGAACTGTGAGACAATAAATTGCTGTGGTTCTATGCCATCTACTTTGTGGTACTTTGGTATAGCAGCCCCAGGAAACCAATGGTTTTTAAGTAGTCTTTCAACACCGATGAAAATAAATCAAAACTTGTTTCAATTTTATAAAACAAACACTTAAGCAAATCATAAAAAAAAAATTTGAAATAAGTTGTGCATCATGTATAGCATGAAATAACTTTATAATACTTATAATACTTATACTTTAATACACTTATAATACTTATAAAATAGTTTTGTAATAGTTAACCAATCATGAAAAAATTATCTGAAATAATTTGTGCATCAGTTGTATTACAGCAAAACAAAAGTCATTGAGAAATAACTGATGCTGTCCTTCTCAAGAAACAATATTAGATAATTCACACAATTTTAAACATGAGCTGGCCTTAAAAGAACTTTCAAATTATGGTTAAAGTTACCTTACCCCTAGCTGAGTGATTCACAGAGTTTTCCTGAATGAATGAAAAGAAAAATCATTTGTCACCACCATTTGCTTAGTTTTATGACAATGTTATATTTTCAGAAATAAAATGTGGTATGAACTTCATTTTTAGCTTTTCTATATTTATAATCCTAAGCATATTTCAAAAAGAAACATGTACAAAACCAGTACAATTCAAAAATAAACATTTATATGAAATGTGATCTTTCATTGAAACTAAATTGTCATTTTCTTTGTGAATCTTTTTTTTTTTTTAGTTCATCCTGTGTGTCACGTTGTGATTCATTTCTCCCACCACTTTTTCCTCTTTTAACGTCTATGAACACCATGTTGGTTCATTTATATGCATCCATGATGTTATATTTTTGCCAATATAAAACTTTAAGTTGATGAACTACACATCTTTTCTATGTAGAATCAGCCTCTCTTTTTCCCTCATAAGTCCAAGTCTAGAAAATGTACAATACGTGGTGTAGCAGGATCAAAATCACAAACATGAAACACAAATAATAAGTTATAAAGTGTTCGTGTTACTAATTAAGGGAGTATTCATTCCAAACTTCTCGTATTTTCTAGTGGAGAAACACATCTGGCTTCACTGGTTCCTTCCTGAACAGGGGTGACTTTATTTGATCAGTGAGATTGGTAGAAACAACCAAGGAACACTTATTTCAGCCTCTTTTTCACTTGTTTTGGAATTGGCCAGGCTGCAGAAAAGGTGTATTCAAGTTGCTCTCCTATGATGAAATAGAGGGCTTTGCCCAGGCTTCAAGACTGGGAGAGTGTTGGAATGGTCATTTGACAACACCTCGATGGGCTCCCAATCTCCAGCCAATGAATGAACAGATAAAAAGTTAACCCTCTGGAGACAAACTGACTGGGTGTGATTCTTAACTCTTGATTGACTAGCTGTGTGATTTTAGACAAGTTTCTTAAGTACACTGTTTCTCAGTTTCCTCAAATTTAAATGACAATGACACTACAAACTCCTTGAACAAGTTTTGTTGTTGTTTTTTATTTAATTTAGATGTGATAAGTTTGGGATTTGCAGATACACACTCCTATATATAAAATAGATAGACAATAAGGTCCTACCGCACAGCACAGGGAACTATACTCAATATCTTGTAATGGCCTCTAATGAAAAAGAATATGAAAAGGAACATATATATATGTATAAAGCAATCACTATGCTATACACCAGAAATTAACACATTGTAAATTGACTATAATTCAATTTTCAGTGAAAAGATATTGGTCGGGCTGTGTTCTTTCTGGAAGCTCTAGGGGAAAATCTTTTTGGTTGCCTTTTATGCTTGATTCTTTCTAGAAGCAGCCTGCATTCCTTGGCTTATGGTCCCTCCTCTCATCTTTAAAGCCAGAAATTTAGCACCTTTAATTAGCTTTCTTACTCTAACACTGTGATTTTTGTCCTCACATTTCCTTCTCTGACTTTTTAAAGGACACTTATGATTATACCGGGCCTCATCTGGCAAAGGAACATTATTCTGACTTCTTACGTGTGAGCTCTGACTCTGGATTTCTTTATGATTTTAGATAAGTTACTCTTGGGTGTGACAGCTTTGCCTCTCTTCCTCTTGACTCCATTTTAAATAAGGTTTCTGTTCATTAATTCTTACACTGCTGATTATTCCTGCCTCATTTACAAATTCACTTCAACTTAATAGAAAAAAATTGACTTTGGCTCAGTTATATCAGTGTCTAAATTGCTAGATTTGCAGTTTACATACTGTGTGCCTTTGGAGAAATTAGTTACCTTTTTTAAATTCCAGAATCTTCACCTGTCAAAGGTGATACTGACACCTATCACAGCTAACTCAACATAATGTCGTCCTGTGTGACATGTGGTAGCCACACAATAAATGTGTAACCATAATAATGGTAGTAGATTAACTTTTTTGACTCATTCTTCCTTCCTGATTAAAGATGCATGATGTAAGATTTCATGAGAGACTAGCATTTTACTGATACTAGGTGACCTGTTAGAATGCTTTAGTTAAAAAAATATATAAGATTTTCATGAAATATATTTATGTGTCACATTTAAGAAGCATGGGAAGGAAAAACATATATAAAATATGAATTTATATAGAAAAACTCTGCTGCTTAAAGTAAGATCATGGACCCACATTTGATTAGTTTTTGAATTGCAGTTTTAGTTCTAAAATTTCCCAGAAATAGAATGTATATTTTTGGAGTAGTCTTCTATACAGATAAATACACAACACACACATGTACTTTTTAGAGAAGAGAAATTTTCTCTTTACAAGTTATGCTAAAGAACTAATCTTTTTAGGACTTCTAAAGAAATTGAAATTAATCTATACCTGTAAGAAGTCAATGAATTAAATATCAGTGAATTTAAAAAAATCCATGGATGAAAATTTTATTTAATTTACTTGAGATAATGAATGTATTATTCATGTGTGAGTGTGGGATTCAGTGTAGATTTTTGTTCTTTTAGAGACTGAAAATCAATCTAAAGAAACATCTATACCAAAAGTTATCAGGTAATTTCTAAAAGATTAATATCAGACTACTAGACCAAGTTTCTGGTTCAAATATTAGTTTAGGGTAATTATAAAATATATATGGATTCAAATTCTGATTTTCCATTACCTAACTATCCTTTAATCATTTCACTTAAATTATATAAATTATGTAATCTTGCTGAACATGGAATGCCTTGTCTAGAAATTAGAACAATTTTGCTTAAAAGCATGGTTGTAAAGATTAGATATAATATTTTATCAAAGAAATAGTAACATAATTTATATATATATGGCATTTATTCCAGAAAGAGATATTTAGGTCAATTATATAATATGTAGATATAGATGAATGTGCATATATATTAATATTATAAGTGAGATGGGATGATCCATTGACTGCATCCAACAAAATCCTTATTATATTATTTGGCAAAATGTATTTACAGAGAGATCATTATATTTAATTTTGCTGTTGCTTTTGCTTTTTTCTGACTCAATTTTTTAACAAAAGAGCATACTCACTGATGTTCATTTTATATATATATATATATATATATATTATATATATATATATATATATACTGTGACGTTATTAGAAATAAAGTACTTTGTTGGAGTCAGCATTTTTTTACTTTAAAGTTTCTTTTCATTGTGAGATAATATTTCAAAAACTATATGAATATTTTCCTTCATATACTTTAGTCAGCATTTTCACATATGTATCAGGTAGATTAGCAGGAAAAATGGCAATACAACCTGAAGGCTGAAAGTTTAAGTGCAAGAAAGACTAGAAATAGAGAAGTCATAGTTGTCATAGCAACATAATCTTGCTATGTTCATATTATACTTTTACTCACAAGAATTTTCAAAGCTCTGTAGAGTTGTTCCAACTATTATGGGAATGTGGGCCGTGTGCATTTAATATAGAACTTTAAGGTAATGTTAATACAGCCCATATTCAGTAGAACCAATGCTTTATTTGAAATTCAATTCAGAAAGTATAATCATTTAGGGAGACTTCTAGTAATACAACCTCTGTGGAATAAGATATAGTTAAGACTACACTTTTGCTTCTTTTCAGGAGACGTTAAGACAAAAGCATCTTATAGTAATATTTTAGAATCATCCCAAGGTTTTACTAAATCTATTTTCTTTTGTTTCCCAGTAGCTTTTCACTGATTCTTTTTCATAATAAAGCAGCAGGTATTGTACATCTTCTTTTACCAGCAAACACTGCATGTTTTATCTTGCATGTTTAATTCTAGGTACAGACAAATTTCTTCTAATCTTTTGTTGTCCTTGTGTTCACTTTAAGATATATCAGGAAATTAATGATGTCATGTACAAATCAATTCTATGCTTTGATCTCTATCTACCTAATCTTTTGCTAGAAAATAAATAATAAAACAACATCAAACAAAAACCTTTACATCACAGAACATAATTATAAAACTCAAAAGATCAATTTAGTTTCATTATAGAAATATTTGTTCTTCAATTTTTTTTTACCTACTGATTTAACTGATTAAAATATTAGTATAATTAATTCCCAAATTAGTGTGATAAATAATTATTGAGTAAGAAAAAACAGGTAATAGGACATAGTTAACAAAGAAGAAAAGTAAAATATTTTAATTAGAAATATAATACAAAGAGAATGAGCTTGAATTATGTAAAAAGAGATATATCTCTACTTAAAATATCTAGGGAAAAATTAGCAATAAACTTATTTTACCTTAAGCACAGGCATTTTAAAATATGATACTTTATGTTTAAAAATAATAACTATTTAAAAAACTAATCTCTCCTAGAACTTCTGGTATAATACAGATGATTCGATTATATGTTTTTAATAAATTTTTAACCAAATAATGCAGAATCCATGCATTCATTTAGCCATTTCAGTATTATACAAATGCCAAATAACAATGTAATTTAATGTATCTTACTCTTTTTCATGTTAATTTTCTCCTTCCACATTCAGCTTAAAGTTATTAGAAAGCATTTTTCAGTTCTAGATAAAATGACATGCTTAGGGGAGTGAGTTAAATTGTACAATGGACACTGGTTGTGATCATCTGGGAAGAAAAGCAGTTTCTGGAGAGTCTGGAGATTGGAGGTAAGGACATAAAACATTGAGCAAAACCACAGGAAGACTCAGTGAGAAGTTAGGATGTAAAACCCTGAGTAACTGAAAACTGCTCAAATTAGGAAAGAGCTACACAGCAAGGTCCCAGTTCAAGGTCTATCAGTAGATCCTGTGGTTATGACCCTAAGGACTTTTCAGAAGAGCAGACATTACACTAAACAAGATCAGTGGTAACAGTCTACTTTGCCTGTCACTTGCTTTGCTCCAGTTTGATTTATTGTTGTGTCCTGTGGTTACAGACACCTGCCTTAGGAAACTTCAGGGGAAAAATATTTTCTTACACTTTAAGTGCAGCCATATTGACAATGTCTGGTTCAGCCATGAGCAAGATGGCTATTTCTCAGACTTGATCCAGCTACTTTGATACTGTTACCTCTAAATAACTGAACCAGTGAAGATAAAGAGCAACACTTCCCTCTGCCACTCTTCCCTGAATGTTGATAAAGTTGATAAAGTAGATACATATAAGAGAAATTTTGCTATTGTGAAAGACATAGCACCTACAGTGTGCAGAGGTTTTAGAGAATGGTAATCTCGTAAATCATGACAAATAGGCAAAAATGTCCAACTATAAGGAGACGTTATTTAAAAGTTTCATCACTTATTTAAAAGCTATGCATTATTTTACCGTAAATGTGCTAACATATTAAAAAATATAAATTCAAATGGAATAAAACCATGAACTTCCACAACAATACTAAAAGGTGTATTACTTTGAGGGCATAACACGAAAGTAGTAAGTTACAAATTCGCATTATGCTCTATGTCAGAGTACTATGTTTTTAGTTTTAGTACAGTAATAGCTTCACTCGTTCCTAGTTCTAATAGATTTTCTCAAATCTACAAGAAGAAGAATAAAAGTTTTCACATTCAACTGTTCTAGTGTGCCTTTATCTTAAATAAAGAAAATTACATATTAGTATCCATTATACCATATATATGTACATATATTTTTTAAGGTAGAAATCAAAATTAAAACAAAAGCTCAAATGTCAATAAGGGAAAAACATAGTTACGAAGGTTTGGTTTAAGAGAATTTTTGTGTGTAAATTTATTTTACAATCACTTTCACTAAAAAAGATTGTAGATTTAATGTTTAAAAATGAAAAAACTGAATTACCTTGGGACCTACCTATTTTTGACAACAATGAAATATATTTACTGTATTTTGAACTTAAGAAATTTATTTTCTCTTACATTCAAGAATAAACTCTGAGACCCATAATACCACTTATAATCTGTGTCCATAGCCATTTCTCATTTTTTTTTCTGAACAAATGTTACATTTAAGAATATAATTATTATTTTATAAACACGTATTTTAGGAGAAAACAAAAAAAGTATTTCTGAATAGTGAAAACAGAAACATACAATGAAACAAGTGTAAAACTTTTATATGCCAATCCAATTACAGAAGTACAGTGTAGATTGGCAGAACAGTCCTGTGAGGAGGTCTGTGGACCCTCACTCCAGCAAAACAACGGTAACTGGTGAAAAATACTATAAAATATTAAAATTAAGGGAAAAAAGTATTCAAGAAAATCAACTAAATCTGCATAAAAACAGCCAGTCAATGCATCTGAGACAAGACCTACTCCCTTCCTCCCTGGCTACCCCCATTTAGCATAAAGCAAGTTCCACTGGGGGTTTGTGAAGCTAAAAACCCAGGCTGCCTCCTCCCCTGGCTTTCAGCCCAGGGCTCCAGAACCTCCCCGGAAGGGGCAGGACCCTACTGTTTCTTATCACCCCAAGGAGAGTCTATCCCAAGAGCGGTCTGGGACCTTGTCTTCCATCCAGCTGCAGTTTGTAAGGTGACAGCTCTGCCCTGAAGGCAACAGCCCAAGAATACTGGGGTCCTGGAGGCCCTTGTTCCAACTCACCTAGAATGAAGTTTACACTCTGGGAGAGGTAAGAAAAAGAGACCAGAGGCTCCTGCCCCACCCAGCTTCCTGCTCATACAGTAGGGTGAGCAGGCCAAAAAAGCAGGCCACTATGCCCACACCCATCTCTGGAGCAGAGGCACAAAGACTGGACAAGTGAGGAAGCAATCAGAACAGGAGATTCTGCAATCAGAAAAGACAGTGTGCATGCTTACTTCTTCTTCCTTGTCTTAACCGATTCAAAAAGTAATTATATAAAACAATGTATATATAAACACACTGTTGGGGCTACAATATATAGACATGTACTATCTTTGACAGTAACAGCACAACGTAGGCAGGTGAAAGCAAAGCTGTATTGAAGTAAGGAAATAACGCCAGATGGTAACTCAGATTCACAGGAACTAATGAAGAGAACCAGAAGTGGTAAATAAGAAGTTTATATAATAAACCCTGTAACTAATTCATTGCTCTCCTTTCTTTTTCTTGGCTTTCACAAAAGATATAAAAGTATACACAGCAACAATTCTAACGTATTGCTGAGCTTCAAGATGTATAGGTACAATTTCCGTAACACTACTAACACAAAAAATGGAAGGATGGAATAAAAATACAGAGGAGTAAAGTTTCTATTTTCACAGAAATTAATCTGAAGTAAATTCTGATCAGTTGGGATGTATATGGTAAGCTCTGCAGTGAGCACTAAGTTAAGTGACTCAAAAATACAGTAGTGAAAAATCACTGGACGAATTAAATGATAAACTAGAAAATCTTCACTAAGTTAAAAAAAGAAAGCATTAAGGAGAAACAGATGAACAAAAGGACTTGAGATATAAAGAAAAAATGAAATGGCAGATTAAATCCAAATATATCAATAATAATGTTAAATGTAAATGGATTAAACAATACAATTAAAAGTCAGAATTGACTGGATTAAAAAACTGTATGCTCTCTGCAGAAGATACAGTTAAGATTCAGTATACACACAGGTTGAAAGTAAAAGGATGAAAAAACACATTTCATGAAAAGAGCAACTGTAAGAAAGTTGTAGGGCAATACTCGATTCAGACAATTTAGGCTTTAAAACAAAGACTTGTTGCTAGAGATAAAAAGGATTTTTTGTAATAAAAAATAATCAAAATATCAATAATCAATACTGATTACAAATATTTATATATCTAGCAAGAATTCAAAACCCACATTCAAAATGCAGAGCAATCATACAGTAGATAAACAAGGAAACAGAAAATTCAGTCAATGGTAAAAACTAACTAAACCTACAGATATGCAGAAAACACTCCACTCCATGACAGCAGAATATATATTCTTCTCATCTGCACAGGAAATATTCTCCAGGATAGCTCATAAACTATGTTTCAACTTGTTAAAAGACTGAAATATTACACTCTTTTCTGACCACAATAGAATGCAATTAGAAATCAGTAATACGAAGAAATTTGAGGAATTCACAAATATATTGAAATTACTAAAAACTATGCTAAATAACCAATAGGTCAATAAAGATACAGTAAGGGAAATTTTTTAAAAAATAGTTTGAAAAAACTGAAAATGAAGACATACTGTACCATGTCCATCAGTGTGGTTTTCACCAAATTCTGCCTTGGTGAACTCCATCTAATGAATGCATCAATGATATTAATTGCTCTTCTCAATTGTCATTCTCAGTTTTTTTTTTTCAAATTTGTTTTATTTTGAAATCTTTTCCTTTTGGTTGCTTCGACAGTGTTTTGTGGGAGAGAGTAGCTAAGTATATGCTGAGTCAGACCCTTGAAAATTGAAGCTCCACAATAGCTTAGGGTATAAATTCTTATAAACCTGATTTATTTTTTCCATTTTTATATGGAATAAATATTTTAGGATGAAACACTGTTATTATTCAGTCAAAGTTATTCTATTTCAAGGGGTATAAGCCATGTTGTACAAATGATAATTTAATTGCATTTATTGGTTTAAGTTCAAAAAAACAGAAACTTTTTTTTGCCTCATTTAGTAAGTATTTAATATTAGTGTGAACTCATAAAATGGAATCATGTACACTTAAGTTCCAAACCTGATTCTGAAACTTATGTTGCTCTGAGACCTGAGGCCAAGTTTCTTAGACCTTAGCTTCCAAATATATAAAATTGGAGTACATTATGCCACTAGACCTTGCTTGATGTAGAGAGGGATAAATGGTATTAAACTGGATGTCTTTATCATGGATTAATGTATTTTAAGATATCAAATTTGAGTGCAATTTGTGATTTTTCAATTAGAATATTTGTTTTTGCTAGTAGAAAAACAGAAATAGGTTCATTTATCATTATATTCTTCCCAATCTCTAATAAGAAACAAAATGCCCTTCTCTATATGCACATTCTCTACATTGCACTGTAACCTTATGTATTTGGAAACTGAACTAACACAGTATTGCTCAGGAAAGAAGCTCCTGTTTCCTTCATTTTATACCATTTATTTATATACAATGGACCTCATTCAGCTATTCTTATAGAGGATCCCCTTTGCTTGAATTACTTCCCTAATTTGTTTAGCGTTAACCTCGTTTACAACATAATCAGAATGTTGTCCTTTTACGTACAATCATGTAGTTATGGTGAATATTTCAGCGCTCTCTACTTACATATTCATTGAGTACAAGAAACACTCAAGTCAAGTCCCGTCATGTCTTGGGGTGAGTCATTCAAGAAGCTACTGCTTGTGATTCCCATTCTGTTTATGGTAGAGGTGACTCGAAGTCATTGTTAAATATTTATTTGATGTTTGCAGTGTGCTAACTAGCAGGCTTCCTTGAAACTTAAAGATGCAAAGAATGATATCTAAACCAGATCTGAAAAAAATCACATTAGGCCTTGGATATAATTGAAATTTTCAAAATGAGAGTAAAATAGTATTATATGAATAGAAATATTTTCCATTAATATGACTGATTATTTTTGGCCAATATGTAAATATATAAACATAATATATAGTATGAATGGATTCAGTAAAATGGCTTCTCCAGATAAATTATTATACGTAGTTTTAGAGCTGATATATTTGGGCTATGGGGCAACGATATGACAAACAGAATTAAGTATTTTATGGATTTCATTACTGATTTCTTCTGCAGATGTTTTAATACTTGGCTTCCCTAGAGTTGGGGAGAAGATAGTTGGGTTTAGCTAAACAGTACTGTGATTCAAAAAACACCTGTATGTTACGGAATTTCCGTATGCTAAGATTATATTATCTATAGAGGTTTGGTCTCTTAAATGAAATATCTGAGAGCTATTGTAAAAAAGATACTCTATCTTGAAAAATAATGTGTTAAATAAACATTGCTACATTGTTAAACATATCTATTTGTAAAAGAAAATATAAAAATGGTATTCTTTAGAAAGAAGAATGCAACTCAAGTGTCTTTTCCACTCTAATCTGAAAATCTTTCACAATATGATATCCTAGTTACAAGAAGAAAAGATTTTTAGAAAATGTTTGCAACTAACATCTAGCGTAACTCAAGTGATACTTAGTCCAAAAGGTTCTAAGAAAAGTGCATTTTTTACTTGAAGGTAGGAGTCATCCGTTGTTTTCTTTGTATTGTATCATTCTGTAAAAAAGTAAGCCCACTTGAAGGAAAATTTCTATATGACTTTCAACAAAGAAAAGCAGTTTTCGTGGAACATGACCAAGATTATGACCAAGGACTGGCTACACTTTGCAAATTTGTAGCGACTATCATAGAGAATTCGATTTTATATTATTAATTTAAACATGCATGCTTCTAGAGATATAAGGTACACCTTTCACGAAACAAGTAGCTTATTTTCCATATGTGCTGTTTTTATTATTAGCATTATATCATTTAGGAGTGACAAATATCTGAAAGTTTCCAACAAACTGGCTTAAACAATAAGAATTTTTGTTTGTTTGTATTCCCAAGCATGGCTAGAGATACAGTGGACTCCAGAATTGGGTGATGCAGCAGGTTAATAACTTCACAGGCTTCCTTTTAGCCTGTAATGTCTTATGCTCAATGTGTAAAAGATTTTGCTTTTAGCTGGCTTCCATCAGTGTTGTAAATATGGTTCCAGCAGATGTCAGAGTAACACCCAGGTACGGTGATGTTCAGAGGAAGAATGGAGCAACATGATTATGTACCTCCTTGATAGGAGCAGTGGCCCTCCCCCAGAAGCTCTCTCAGCTGTCTTCCTTCTACACCACACTGGCCAGCATTGGGTCCAACATTCAGTGACACACGAATCTCTAGCGGATGCATAGGTTTACCATGATTTGGGTTGAAATGGATATTGGGATGTCAATCATGTAGGCCGCTATACTGATGTCCTTATTTTGAGTAAAACACTTTAGGAATCTTAACAACAATAACAATAACAGCAGCAAAAACAAGGCGTTTATCCTCAGTGTAATCAAGGTCCTGAGTGTGCCCTACCTTCTATCTTAAGGAACAAGGAAACCGAAGTAAAATAATAATGAGAAAAAAGCAGCAAAATGGATCCACAAGGCTTGCTCTAATAAAGAAAGGTGATCAAGAATCAGAGTGGGCCTGATCTTCAGAAGGCCCATGGGAATGCCTTTAGGGAAGTGCAGATGAGAAATGGGTTACTCTGCTATTTTTCTCTAGAGAATATCCAAAGCAGATAACTTGAAGAAACGTCTCAACTCAGTGTCTATTTTCTACGGTTGACATTCAGATGAAGGAATTACCAAACCAACAGAGTAGGAGCTCAGATTAATTAACACAAGTATACTGATGGACATATTTAGGATTTACTGCCTAATTTAAAAGGACATTTATATATATTAGATATCATTTCATATATATATTTACATATATATGTATACACACACACACACACACACACACTCACATTCTTTTATGAGATGGTTAATTTCATGTGTCACTTTGACTGGGCCATGGGTGCCTAGATTTTTGGTGAAACAATGTTCTGGGTAATTCTGTGTGTTTTGGGATGAGATTAACGTTTTAACGTGTAGACCGAGCAGAGCGGATGGTTCTCCTGAGTGGGTGTGGGCACCATTCAATCAGTTTGAAGGCCTGAGTAGAGCGAAGAGGCTGGCCCTCCCCTGAGTAGGAGAATTCCTCCTGCCCGACTGCTTCTGAACTGATACCAGGCTCTTCATGGGTCTCGAGCTTGCAGGTCTTCTGCCTGGAACCACACCATCAGTTCCCCGAGTTTCAGGGCTTCAGACTCAATCTAGAAGCACACCTTGGACCCTGGTCTCCAGCTAGAGGACTCAGCCTGCAGATCTTGGGACTCCTCAGCCTCCAAAATCACGTAGCCAATTCCTTATAATTAATCTCTTTCTCTCTCTCTCTCAATACATCCTATTGGTTCTGCTTCCCTGGGAAGCTGAGGTTCCCAAGAACTTCAACTAATACATGCTATTAGGCATAAAATCTTATGAGAGAAAACTCTTGGGTGATGGAAGGAGTACTGACATAGTTGTGAGAAAAATAGTGAAACAAAAATGATCAGATGAGTTTGTCTTCCATGAGTGCTAATGAATCAACACACAAGTCTAGTCTTCTCAGGTTACACTTATCTAGATTTTTAGCATTCTTACCTCTAAGCTGGGAGTTCAAGTTAATATCTTGGGGAAGATAAATTATCAAAGGCAATTATACATGAAGCATTATACTGATTATTTTACTTATGGCTCACTGGAGTTACACATTTTGAAATATTAATGCTATTATATTTTATATATTAAATATATATTAATGTATTAAAGACAGCAAGGCTTTGTTGAAAACCTTTCTCTGACATAACAATTTTTATCTCTAACTAATGAAAAAAATACAAAGTCTGCATTAGAAGAGTCAAAGTCTTCAGTGGCTACATTATTTCATTCTCACTGCAGCAAACTTCCTGTCCAACAGCCTCTTACTTACTCTCTGAAATAGTTTTTATGTGGTCTGCCGTGTTCAGTAGTTTATTAAGTCCGATTTCTACTGTGGGACATTTTGTTATTTAAAATGCATTTGTAATACTTCCTTAGAGGTAGAATTTATGGTTCAAAGAGGATGTATATTTCTTAACGTTTTTGACACAGAATGACAATTGCCTTACCAGAATATGTACTGTCGTATATCACACCAGTATTATAGAACAGGCTCCTTGTCTTCAAAACCATTTTTATCATTAAAAATACTCATTAATTTGAATTTGGTTAATTATTAGCTCTAATAGGTAATTAAAATTTCACCTTTTTGTACTCTTTAGCCAATTGTTCTGCTGAGAAATCATTTTTTTCCTTATTGACATGTAAGAGTTCTTTATAATTTAAAGATATTAATGGTGTGTAACCTTAAAAGGCATCCTTCTCTCTGAAATCTAAAGGCAGACATCTATGTTTTGTTTTTCTTCTTTGTATTTAAATCTTAAACAAGCATCTATCTTTGTACATGCCATCAGGTAAGCATTTAACCTTTGTTTTTCCAAATAATCTGCAATCAACTAAAAAATACTCTTTAATTTGGTTGTTAAAAAAAAACCTACGGACTTGTTCCCTTTATCATAATATTTATGTATGTAGTGTTAGGAAGCACGGTGTTCTGTCCCTTACCATCTGTGTGATCCTGAAAAAGCTCAGACACCCCTGGTCTGCGTCCTCATCTGTCAATGGGGATTATAATAGTACATACCCAATAGGGTTGGTATGAGAAAAATTTTATGTATGAAGAAAGCTTGAAAAGAACCTGGTACATAGTTAGCGCTCAATAACTGTGGGCTAGCTAAATATACCTACATATTATAAATAGGAAGTATTTCTAAATATTAGGTCTTCTGGAATTACTGAGCACTCTTTGATCTGTCTGTACTACACTGGAACCAAACTTTATTTTTGCTTTATGATGTATTCACTAAATCATAAGGTCAGAAATGCCACGCCATTCTGATTCAAATATTTCTGTATTGTTCTTCTTCCATAAATGAAAATTAGCATCATTATCTCAAGTTCTCAAGTGAAGAGTTAAGCAAACAAACAAACAAGTATCTCACTGGGATTTTTAAAATCATAATTGTTTTAAAGGTTAAGATCAATTTGTGAAGATTTGACATGTTTTCAAAATTACATCTTTTGCCTAGGAACAGCAGAACTGTGTAACTTAAAATATGGTGTTTAATTTGTCATTTTAGCAACAAAGCTGTATTCTTATAATGACAGAGCAATTTAAAAGGTCAAATCTATTTACAGTGTGTGAAATATAATAACTGGTTCATCTTTCAACTGAAAGAAACATTTTAGCATTTAGTAATTAATTTCTCCAAAGTATAATCTCTGTCTGAGTATAGCATGAACACAGTTTGTATATATGGAAGTTGTATCTCTACTGAGTACCACTTAAAGTAGACGTTTAATTGAAACACAGTCACACTGCACGTCTTCCTTTTGTTAATTGGTCTTTGGAGGCCATTTGGAGATAGCCAATTATCACTCTCCCAAAACCTACAATGGCAACCATTTAAACACAATAAGGTCACCTTCCCTTCCTGCTACTGAGTAGTGCTAAACGAGTGACACAAGAAAGACAGAGCAATAGCATAGTTTTATTATGTTTGTAGCTGATTAATAGAGATTGCCTCAAAATGGTGCAACTGTGGTTACTGTGCGAATTTTACCCAAGCAGGGATTTTACTGTAGTTGTTGGCATTTGGAACACTACGAACAAAAACAGTTAAACATTACAGGTATGCACATATCTGTTTATTTATACCACTTCACTGCAGAGAACTGCAATATATTTAAAGCCACATGCTACTGTTTTGAAATTTAATAAGCCTAAGCATTTTGTTTGTCTGCTCTTCTTCATTTAATTTTCAATACCTGTCACTGCAATGTATTAAACTGTTATCGGTTATACATCTGTTAACTAAGCATCATAGAGGAATATATCAAATCAGTATGCTATCTAGTTCTGAGCAAAGTACATTTGTAAAACTCTATGGTGCACTAAAATAAGATTTAGCCTGTTGTTTACATTAGAATTTTTACACCTTCAACTTTGACTTTAGAAAGACAAAAGCATCTATTCGTTACATGATGAACACAGAAAGAACAGCCTCCCAAATGCAGCTGTGCACAGAATCATTGACAGAAACCTTAAAACCTGAGAACTGCGTATGTAGGGGACACTAAGCTACTTTAATGTCACCTTCGTCTCCTGACATTTGCCTTCATTCTGATGTCTGAGCTCATCTCCCTTAATGCTTCCAAATGTTTAAAGCAATGTGTAATTTAACAACTTAGATATGGGGCAAGAATAAGCTAAAACTCAAACTGTTAGGAGACATAAATAGTACATATGAAAAATGATTAAAATGCTTGTTATTACAAGTTTCTTATATAGAGAGGCTTTATTCATAATTAATAATTTGTGATTTTTAGAACTCGGGTGATATTCAAACATTCAAAGCAAATGTCCAAATAAACTCATATTGTACTCGTGAGTTTGTCCTCTTTTATAAGCAATTTAATTATAAATTAATTTGCATATTGAATTCTTATGGCTCAAATTTTCTCCAGTAAGAGCATTACAAAATAGATAACTCTCAATTAATGCCTTATAATTCCTAGTTTTTCTAACTTTTATAAAAATAAAATCAATAATTTCTTATTAATTAGGACATTTTATTTTTCAGTATCAGTTCAGTAATAAAATTGTAAATAGCTGTGGCAGTAGTATATGTTTTTTATTTTCCAAATTCTTGTATTCTTGTAATTCAAGAAACATTTGTCCCCATTTAAATAAATTAGAGCAGAAAAGAATCATTTCCCACAAAAAGCAAATGTTTGAAATGTTTGTTATCATCACTGAGAGCAAAACTGATAAAACTGATAAAATGCCAAAGTGAAGACATTAGCCATTGTGACGGCTTTGGAGAAAATATGTGTTTAAAACATTTTCAGGGAATAAACATTTGAAATATGTCTTCAAATAAAATGTGTGTAAAGTTAAACCACAAGACACATTTTTTTTCCCCAAATGGAACAAATGTGTTGATGAGCATAGTTCTATTTTCTGTACACAATCAAATCAATTGATTTCCAGCATCATGCTGTTTTAAGTGAAATATAGGCGATAATGCTCAAACACTCCAGTACTGGAAGTGGTTCTGTATAAAAGAAGGTGATGGAATACAAGAGACATAAATGGATAGATTGGATGCAGCAAAATGCCCCCAAAATACAGATAACACTGGCAGCACAGAAAATGAGAACCCAAGGAAAACATTTGTGGGAGCCGAAAGGAGGGGGAAAAAAGACAAAGATAAAAGCAGAGTCTCAAAACCTTGACCTGCTCAGTATAGAATATCGTGTGAATGAAAATACAGACGCATTTTGTTTTCTTTTGAACCCTATTATATGAAGCTTAATGAAGGACTTGGGCTCTCTCTGATAATTCAAAGGGAGAAAAGTACACTTTCAAGATATAAAGCAACCTCCTTTTTAGAGTATACCAAAGACAGAATTTCAAGCACTGTATCTACTGAAATGAAATCCTAGAGAAATATTAGTAGAGACTGCAGACATTATAATGATGGGAAGAGATCTTAATATTAAATCCACTGTTGTAAGTGCTGCCCCCCAAACAGAATGCTGTTGCATTGTGTTTTAATGGGAAAAATATAAGAAAACAAAAATAATATCTTTCAAAAATATAGTTATTAGGGGCTCTTTAAGTTCAGTTCATTAATTATTGACTGCCTTCATTCCAGGCCCATAAGCTCAAGCTATAAAATCTGCCCTTGAAATCCACTGGTTAGGGAGACAAACATAAAAAGGTCCAGCACAGAATGACTATGATGAAGGCGTACTTGACGTGGGAGGGCAAGGCAAGATACTGACTTGGGTTTTAGACAAAATGTTTTTAAGATACCTGCAAGGAGTGGTTAATTGTGTAGTATTAGGCTCTGATGGGTGTTCTGTAGCAAATAACTGATTCATTGGCATGTGACCTGCAACTGGCCAGCAGAAGCTGGAAGTATAAAGTGAAGCAATGGCATAGCCCAGAGCCCAGAGGCAAGAGGGCCTGGTGCTTTCAGATTCTGGGTTTGGTAAGAGACGTGTCTAAAGATCAGATGAGAAATGAGTCTGGAAACCACATAGGATCATGATGTTAAATTGCCTTGAACTTCTCTGATTCACAGAACACCTAACGAACGCTCTGCAAAGCTGGTGCAGCACTTCATATTTTGATGAAGTGTAAAATAACATAATTGGGATACGAGACGTTTCCCCAAGTTCCCTTTAGTCTAGAGTGAATGATTTTAATGGTCTTGCAGGGCTAAATGCTAAAAGACTGGATAATGAAACTAAGGAAGAAATGTTATAGATTAACCAGATAGAGAGAAGTTGATTTACACTTTTTTTAATTAAATCCATTTTTTTTTTTTACTGGCAAGAGTAGAATACAGTTGAATTCTGTACTCCAAGAAGTCCATATGAGGAAGGGAAGAGGTTTGTTTTTTTTTTTTAAAAACTACTCTGTGTATCACTATTTTTCTCCAAACACTTAAGGTGAATCCTTCATAATATAAAAGGCAAAACTGAAGTCTGGAAGAATATGAAATTGATTACCGAGAAGCAGCCTTCTTCACTCCAACACGTGTTCAGAAATGCATCCTTCCATCACATTGCATCTACCCAGCCTTCTATGAATAGATACTACTTAGCTATTAAGTTATAGTATATAGTTATATAGTTATAAAATATAGTTATATTTTTCGGAGTTGCATAAACACACACATCCTCACTTATACACACATGCAATTTCGCGATTCATAAGAATTACCAACTTTCTACTCTTTCATTCACCAAGTACTCTTTAACCATTTTATGTCTTGGACATATCCCTCTGATGAAATGTTATTTCTAACATTTCTAGTGCACATATTTTTCCTGCAGAGAAAAATGTACGTTTTATTATAATTGTGTATTTAACTATTATAACAGATGCATTTTATTTCAGGTGTGGAGGCAAAGTGGAAGGGCATGGATTTGGGGGCTTATTTTGTAGAGAGATCAGGAAAGCCACGATAAAGGAGTATCCTTTAAATTGGGACTGGAACATGGACAACCACGGCAAGTGGCACTGAGATGGAAAACTATTTAAAGTGTGGACGATCTCATTACCATAGGAAGGAAATTGGGCTTTCTACTGTAGGTAATGCCAGGCCGTTTGAAGTCTTTAAACCATGGATAAACTTGATCTACTTTCTGTATCATGAAAGTAATTGGATTGGATAGGTAAGAACAATGGACAGAGAATCCAATTAGGAAATCATGCAGTAGTTCCAATAAAAGGATATGATAACCTAATTAAGGTAACAGTAATGGAATAAAACTAAAAGATAAAAAAATCATAGGCCACAAGATGTGGTAATGGGGTAAGAGCCAAGATCCAAAGATATATTTCTAAGTCAAAATGAAAAGAAGTTAGTGACTGATCTACAGAGGGTCGTGTAAGAGCTGGAATGATGTAAAATGTAATAGATAGCCTACTTTGGGATACTGATGATACAGATTAAGTAGAGAATTTAGGTTTAGAATTAGATTGGGGAAGCAAGGAAGTAAGATAAAAGAAAAAAATTTAGGTTTTCATTAAAATAATAGTGAAGTACCTAGTAAATAGTAAAGCCATTGGACACCTGGATATGTGACTCTGCAGCTCAGAAAAAAAGATCTCATGGAGTATGTAGGTTTGTGGCAGTTAACGTTTAGTTGATATTTAATGGTAGAATGGTAGGGAAAAATACACTCAAAAGAGTAGTTAGAGAAAACATGAAGACCGGGTTTGTAACTCTGGGATAAATATCAAGAATTTAAAATCAACCTTTGAGTTCCAGAAAGTTGGGATAACAAATGACTTTACTGAGGTGCTAAGAATAGTCAGAAGTATTAAAAAGGGAAGGGAGAGAGAAATAAGTGGTTTATTTTCAGGAAAGGGAAGATCCGGTTCATAGTTTAAAGAGGGGGTAAGATAGAAGGAAATACTTCTTTAAGATAGCACTCGTCTAATAATGTTTGTGAGCAAGATCATGAGAGCTCATTGGTCCCTTTTTGAGAGTATTTGAGTAACACAGAAATTCACAAAGATAAAAACATTCCATCATGATTAAGATATACAATGTCTTCAAAGGTTTTGTCTTCCCCATTATACACAATCTCAGCTGATCCTTTTGGTCACGCCAACATACTGCTAAAAGTCTTTTATGTCCATGAGTATTTTCACATATTAAGTTAACTAACATCACCTCTCTAGATGTGATATGAATTGTGATTTTAGAGATAAAGTTAGCTGTTAGCCTCTGGAAGATTTATCATAATTTTTTAAAAGAAGAGAAAAATTACATAGAACATTAATGTTTCCCGTACCTATTTGGAAGGAAGCTGCAAACAGTTTCAGCTGATCATTCACATATATCAGTGTCATGTGTTCACTGGTAATTCTGAAGTTATTTGGTTTTGGGTATGCTGCCAGCCAGCAAAACCCATCCCACAGTTTACAGTAATATTTTGATCATAGTTTATTTGAAACACTCATAAGATGCTCCCGAGCACATTTGTTATTTGTGGAGTAATTAAGTGACATTAAGTGTACACAAACATTACGTAACCACTCTCTGAAGGCTATTGGTACATAAAAATAGATTTGGATGGTATTCTCCACACAGTTAGCCAGCAGATGCTATACTCAATTTTTTTTGGAAAAATGATTAGCTACAAGAGTAAACAAAGTCGGCTCATAGATGCTGTAATGTTTAAGTTAATGGCTATCATTTCCATGTAGAGATGTTCAAAAGAAAAAGCAGCAAATCTAGTACTAGCCACTAAACTAGCTATATTACAGCAGTGGCTACTATTTGTTGTTTCATGATAGGTACAGTTAACACCGTTTTAGGCATATGTTTATAAAATTTTCTCCGTAGGTACTCCCCCTAGAGAAAATGTTTGTGCTCAGATAGTCACAGATATTCTTTTAGTATTTGTTAATATAGAACATTATAGGGACAAAAACCTTAATGACCACTTACTAAATAAATTAACAGTGGAGTGATTTCAGTAATTAGGCTTTCAAAAAAACCAAAACATATGAAAGTTGTGTTAACAATGATTTTCATGAAGCATCACACCTTCTCCTTCTGCTCCTGTTTCTTGGGTCTAGTGGTGCTTTAAACATGAGACTTTCCACATGTATTCTATCAGGCTATGTCTGCTCTTTGTTTTAAGTTCTGGGGATGCTGTTGTGAAGCAAATAGACAAGACCTCTCTCCTAGAGTTCACATTCTCATGAAGAAGACAGGCAAGGAAAACAATACACAACAAAACACCTAAGTACATGATGATTTTTCAGCGTTAATTTGCATACAGGAAACAAGCAAAGAAGGTAATAGGGATAATGAGGAAGGCAGCCTTTGCTAGATTGGATTGGCTAACACATAGCTCATGAACAGGTGATGTTTTGGCAGACATCAGAAAGCGTCAAGCATGTTAAGATCAGTGGAATGCACATTCAGGCAAAACAGATATCAGTTATAAAGAGTAAGCTATGAACAAGCTTGATGGATTCAGGTAAGAGGAAGAAATTTGATGGGTTGAATATACTGAGTGAGGGAGTGATGAGTTGGCGAGACAGGTAAAGGGCAAATGGCATGGGACCTTGTGGGCTTTTGTGAGGAGTTTGATTTTATTCTAAATGTAAAAAAGACATTAGAACATTTGCAGCAGGGAGATAATCTAATACTCTATAAAAATAAATATATTTTAACATTATGTGTTCAACAAATGGGAGAGATAGTATAGAAGCCAAAATTGCTATTAGAAACGTCTTGCAGGGTATTGGAGTAAGCTGAAATTGAAGGCATGGGAAGAGAAAGAAATAGTTGAAATATACTTTTTGTAGATCAGTTGAAGATAAGTCCCTTAGATTAATTCTACTTCACTCCCCTAAATTTTAACCTTGAGAAATATGACTATTCTCTTTGTCTTTATAAATTACCAGCAATATTTCTTTTTTTGTAACAAAAGCCTGGAGGAATCAAACTCTCTAACGATTATCTAACTTGAATCCCTTCTGTTACAATTATTATGCCTATTTTGACATTTTTTTCCTCTTAATGAAAAGGGAAACAGCTGTTTACCATCATCCATACATTCTTTTCATAAACTTCAAATCTATTATTAAGCAATCCTTAAGCTTGTGACGCCTAATTGAAGTGAAGCATCCAGATTGACTATTTGAAGCCAAAAGCCCTTGAACATGGCTTAGTAATTTTAATGACAAAAATAACCTGGCAATCATTC